>NW_027130155.1:7252500-8730012 GCF_026122565.2 Emydura macquarii macquarii | reverse complement strand
GCAACACTGCTTCTTGTTGCTATATCCTCAATGTTCTAGAAGAAAGCTGCTTTGGATTGTAA
Organism: Emydura macquarii macquarii; assembly: GCF_026122565.2. NCBI lineage: Eukaryota > Metazoa > Chordata > Testudines > Chelidae > Emydura > Emydura macquarii. Next base: position 8,729,950 of record NW_027130155.1, on the reverse strand, counting down.
ATCACAAAATATACCTGTATTTGCTTTCACATTTACATGTCAGCAGCCATACCACACCAAGCTGTGATCTCAGAATCAGGTTTCAAAAACCAAGCAGGGACATTCAGTATTTGAATGGGAAACTTTTCTGTGAAACCGAGGGGCTGTTGGAAATGGCATTACTGATTCAGTTGGGAGTACTTTCTTTGACTCAGGACTGAATATGGGGGACTGTTGCTGGAGGTGCTGTTATTTGGGTGAGATGGACAATTGTAATCTTAATTATAATCCTTTGGCTTTTTTTTTGTTTGTTTTTTTTAAAAAACAAGACAGGCATTAGCTCCAGTGTCCTAGTTAATTCAGCATTTCAGTGATAGGTGAATTAAGTGAGCCCTTATTTTACTCATACGCTGAGCTTTTAGATGCAAAGCACACAGTGTCACTGTAATGTGACTGACCCATTAGAATTTAAATTCACATCTGCTTAGATTGTACATTATACACAGTAAAGTGTTTTCATTTACATATCTGTGACTTGGTTGCTAAAATCTTCCACAAACAATAAAAATAAAAACGAAGTTATTGAAAAGTGACTGATTGAAATCAAGCCATTGAATCCTATGTAAACCTTTAGAAAAGAAACTAGAGCTATGCAACAAAACATGGTATTGATGCAAAGACACAAATTACTAGCTCCTGCTATTGATTTCAAGTGTAAGATCAAAGGTGCTGAGTATCTAAAGCTCCTATTGACTTCAGAGGGATTAGGGGTTCCCCAGCAACTTTGAAATATTGGACTACTTGTCTTTGGAAGGATTTTAGTTAGCAATATTCAGCTGATCCCTAAAACAATAAACGTACTACTTTCCAACCCAAACCAGTTAAAATGAAATACATGATGACATTGCCTCAGTTCTATTCTCTTCTCTTTTTTTTTTTCATTCAATATTTTAGTTTTCAAAAGTTTTCTGGTCTGTTTCCTTCCAGGAAGAATGCTGTGGCGAAGACTGATACCAATATTATTCATTTACAATAAGTCTGAAAACACTGCCTTTCAGAGACTGCAGCTCCCTGAGAGTGCCCCCAGGAGTAATGAAAACAAACTCCTTTAAAATAAAATGAAGATAATTGAAAGCAGTCTCTAAAATAGGAATATATTTCTGTGAGGCCATTAAGCTCCTGAAAATTGTGCAACATATCAACCAGCTACTAGCCTGAAGATGACTGGACAAAGACAGATATGTACGATGGCATGTGACTTTCAGAATAAAATGTTAAGAGCTGTGCGGGCTATTAAAGATATTTCCTGTTGAAGATAAGTTTTACCCATACTATATGCCTACACTGCTTAGAAATAATATTTCCTGACTAAGAAATTTCCAAGAAGCTTGTTTCGCTACTCTCCATTGCTAATATCTTGCCTTACAATTCCTCTACAGTCTTCTCCCCCTGTGAAGTTCATCCCCTCTCCATTCACCCATTTGCCCCTTCTTCTGCTCTTTTCTTCTCCCCTTTCTCTGCTGTTACCCAATGAATGGCACAATAATGAGAGCTGAGAAGAAGTATGAGGGCAGATTCTCAGCTACTGTAAATTGTCATAGCGCTACTGAAAACGTATATTAGCTTTGCTAATCACTCAGCTGAAGTTAATGGAGCCTTGACTATTTACACCACCTGAAGATCTGTCCCATAGAGGTTAATGTTAATATTTTAAAACCTGATACCTAAATTTTGGTACCTAAACAAAGGTGCACTGATTTTTGTCAATGGGATTGAGCTCCCAGTGATATTATATAATCTTGGCATTTTAAGTCATTCTCTACATTATATTATCTATGCAAAATTGTCTTGAACCAGATTCATATTTAAATATATGTATATTTGCAAATAAAGGAAAAGTAGATCGAGTTTCAATAATAAAGGCAACTACAACCAGCCAACTATTTGGGCATTAGATATCTTTTGCCATGCAATATACACCTTTTATGCAATCTTCATTGAAAGTTAGTGGAGACCATTCTTTTTTATCATTCATTTTTAGTATCACCAGGCCAAATACTGATCTTAGGAGAGCAAGTATAACTCTTACAAAGAAAAATCTTTAAGAATCACAATATAAAGTGAAAAAGAAATAGATAAATAAATACCACTGGCAATAAAATCATTTTATCTAATCCATAATTCACTGCTTGGTTCACTTTTAGATATTATGGTATATATATTTTGACATTCAGGATGACTCAGGCCAGTCACTTAGGTCGACATATTCAGGACGATTAAGCTTGTTTTCTTATTTTAATTATTTTACTATAAATAATCATGATAATTGTAGATGAATTTATGCGTGCATGGGGGGTAGGAGGTGGCCCTCGCGCAGTGTCAATCTCAGAGGGAGGCCACACCTCACAGCTGTTGCACCTTGAGTGAACAACCTATCTCAGAGAGGAGATTAGCAGTCCATTCCAGACGAATATGACCATTCAAGTTCAGAGGCCCCAGCCCTCAAGTGGGATGGGACCAGCAGCAGTCTATTGCCCGGGCCCTTAAGGATGGTGAGGCAAATGAAGCAGCCTTTAGACCCCAGGCCCTCAGGCAGGGCAGGGCAGAGCAGAGCAGGATAAGCAAGCAGTCTATAGCCCCTGGCCCTGAGGCAGGGTGCGGCAAGCAAGCAGTCTATAGCTCACAGGTAAGGAGATGAGCATGAATCCAGGCCACCTGGTCCAATGGGGTGTTTGCCGCACCAGGGGTGGAGTGGCGGGGCGACTTTAGGGGGATGCAGGTCCTCCCAACTCCACCTCATCCCAGCCCAGGGCCCTAATGGTTGTGGAGCGTTCTACCATGAGTTAGTGGGGCGCCAGCCAAAAAACGTGCCGACTGGTGCTCCAGCACAAGCACAGCTGGAACGTGGTCAGCTATGCCTGGGCTTCCTCCTATCCTGCCCTGAGGAGTACTTGAGTCAGAGGGTCGTCCTCCGCCTTTTCGGGGTACACAGCCAGTGGTTATCCCAGTAGTTTCTCAGCGTTGGGCGTCTCTGGAGATTCTAGTAGTTCGGGGTCTTCGCTGGAATGGCAGGAGTCACTGGCGGGCTCAGGGGCCAGCAGGAGGTGTCTGTCTCCCTCGGCGTCTCCCCCTCAACTGAGGTACACAGCCTGTCTTTTATACTTCTGGTTCCTGTCCTGCCCCTCTACTTCCAGTCTGGCAGGCATGGACTTCCTGGTTCCACCCATCAGGGATGGATGGCCCTCCCTCAGTTACAATCTTGGGGGATGGCCATACCTCCTGGCTACAACATATTAAAATGTTTATAGAACTGTTTCGGAATCTAGACAAAAAAGTAACATAATGAAATATATAAAAGCAACCTTGAGATATTGCCATATCTTGAATAAGGAACAAATAAAATAAACAAACTCCTCAACAGCTTTTATCCAGTAGTGAGTAGTTCAGCATTTTACAGCATAGCAATGAGTAAATGAACACAGGCCACATAAGAAGACAGAAGTATGTACAAAATCCAGCCAAAAACTGCAACATTTCTATCACTGGCAACTCCCTTTTCACTGTGGCCCAGCTGTTACACTTTGCCCAGCAGTGTTCCTTCTTTCTTTCTCATTTTAAAAAAATTAACAAGAAAAACAAACAGGAACACTTTATTTATATGGCATCTAATTCCCAAGGGCCTCTGAACATTTGTCAAATTAATAAAAGGCAAGATTGTTTCAGGAATTTACTGAGCAATGTGTAAAAAGAGAGAAAAAATAAACCAGACCTCACTCCGTTTATCGTCTCACACAGAATCTGATCCGTGGACTTTCACTTCAGTTAACTTTGGATCAGGCCTACACTTCCAAATCTACATTTCTTTTAATCCTTCTTTTGGATATATGATTTCAACTGACTTTAATGGGAGTTCTGAGTATGGGGTATTTGCAAGATTGAGTGCTTCATTTGGACAAAGGTGACGAAATGCTCTCTGCTATCATGGCGCTAGGGTGATTAATGGATATGTTGCTAAAATTTTCCATAACCTTTAGTTTGCCATTTTATACCATTGGTTTAATTCATGTCCTCAGGCTCATTTTTTAAAATGGTTGATTTTTTTATCCTTTATCCCCTCCCTTCTCTCACCTCACCTCACCCCTCCCAGTTCCTCAGTTCCCAATTACCATAACTGAATTTAAATTCAGCCAGTTCTATCACTTTCTCATCCCACCAATGGCTGATTCCTCCTCTCTCCCCTTTAGCCTTGTGCTGTACTTATGAATCTGTAGTGATCTGATCTTTGTTTTTTCTCACTAATATCTATAATTTAGTCCCTATGCTGCTTTCTCCACTTTTGGATTACTGCACCTGTTTCAATAGGAGTCCATCTTAACACCTTCTTTCCTATTGTTAATGTACTACAGTAACTGTGTAATCCAAAATAAACTAAACTAATTTCATGTAGTATTTTTAAGAACACTTATTAAACTTACCAGGTATTTAATACAATATTGAACACTGAATCTGTAAACTAATCCATGTGTAAAGGTGTAACTATACCATAGACCACTATAACAACACTTTTAGAAGGAAGAAATCATTTCTGTTTTATAATACTATTGATTTTTATGCTTGGCTGAAACTTGGCAGGAAGATTCTACACGTTCTTTCAAGCTGCTAATCCCCTGCGTCTTTCTTGACCATACCTGTTCTAGCAGTGATTGTGGCTGTTATTTTTGGTTGTTATTTCAAGATACCTTTTAAAAAAGGGAAGGGGAAAAACATTGAATTTGTATCTTATCCTTCAGTTTTCTCTACCTAACTAATTTAAATTAGGTGTCAATTACCAGATAATTCAATGGGCTTTGGACCAGGCCCTGACCTTTTAAACCTATTTCTTGCTTTCTTAAGTAATATCTGATTATTGTTCCACAACTGGGCTTTTTTTCTGCCAATATTTTTCACTAGTGATTTTAATATCAATGATGGTTAATTTCCTGATTTCTTTACTCCTAATGTTCTTTCTTCCAACGAACAACATTCATTTTTGTCTCACTTAAGTCTATAAACATTAAACACTGAGGCAATACTCTTGATCTTGCTGACCCTTTTTCTGACAAAAGAGACATGGCCTTTAGGGGATGCAAGTCAAGTACAGTCTGGTTATGACAGCTGAAGTCCAAACACCCTTCTATTTACACTCAATTCTGTCTGACTCGGGTCTGGGTTCCGGGACCAAGTAGGAGTGGAGGTTTGAGCCCAGGTCCCATAAGGGATCAGGTCCAAACTCCATCCTTTTGCAGTGTGGACGCAGTTCAGGCCCAGGCCCCCTGGACTTGGGCCCTGAAAGACTGCCAATGATATCCCACAATCTCATGGGCTGGTGCTCTTTGCCCTCTCCATCCTAAAAGTAGCCAATTGACTCCTAGGACACAGAAGCAACTTGTTCAAGTACAGTAGTTCGGTGCTTAACCCTTTGTTATATTTTGATGCTGAGCTGCAAACACATTGAACCTTCTCTTGCATTTGCAATGGCCACTGACTAGAAGAAGTCCTCTGCCAAGCATGCTGCTTCCTGGTTATGGGATCACAGCCAGATTTTGGTGAATCTTTGATGCAAGGTGAGCAAAAGGTTCAATTTTTGAACTGAAAGAGTTCAGGAATGATGTGTACCAGGAAAGTGAAGAAATTGGCAGCTCTGGGGATTCAGTGCCAGACTGGTTACCAGTGTAGGGAGCAGATTAAGCAACTCAAGACAAACTATCAGAAAACTAGGGATGGGAACTCACTGTCATCCTGCCTCTTTTACGAGCAGGAAAGCCTCCTGGGGGACTGATTCAGCACCAGAGTCACTTCACTAGCCTCATCCAGCACCTGGTGGCTCCCCTCCAGTCCTTTGCTAGATTCAGGGGTGAGAAGGTTGCCTTCCCAGTTGACCAGGCTGTTGTGGTGGGCTGGTGGCTCTGTGCTTGGCACAGAACATACAATCTGACGTAATCTATTATTGGACAGCTGGGGTTCTCTTACCGCCTGTGCTGTTTTATTGGTTTTAGACTTTATTAATATGTTCAAGTTCTACTGAAATATATTTTTGCATCACAAAAATATCTTTGTATCAAATATTGTTTTTCTTTGTTTTCATTCCTTCCTTTCTAATGGTTTCTGGTTTGATATTGGTGATAAGTTCTCTTCTTCCATTAATACCCTTGATTATTATGATTCATTGAACATACTATAGTGGCATCTAGAGGCCATAGTTAGGGGTGGACCCCATTATTCTGGGTGCCATCCAACATAGTAAAAATAAAATCTCTCTGTTACAAAGCACTACAGTCTTGATAGGATCACATCCTGCTCCTCTTGAACTAGATGGCAAAAGTCCCATCTACTTGAGTGGATTTTTTTCCTGGACCTACTTTATTTTACTTTCTCCCTTTTTAGTTAAAAGGAAAAAAAAAATCTGTATTTAGGAAGGTGGATTTACAACAAGGGGGGGGAGGAGATGGGCCAAATCCTGAGATCCTTACATAATTCTTACATAGGCAAAATGCCATTGAAGTATCCTTGCATATGGACTTCAGCCAGATATGTTAGTTTTCATATTCATTCATGGGATAATACAGATGTTCTGACTATATTGTTCTTCACATTTTATTCTTTTTTGCTCAACACTGATTCTCCTTATTATGCCCATTCTCATTGCATTGTTAAAGTTAAATCTCTAGTTATTTAGTACATACTATTTCATCTTCGTCTTTCTGCCAGTCTGTAACCTATTAACTGTCCCATTTTTAACTATCAATTAAAAACTTAGCATTTTTATTGTAATTCATTTTTAATTAGATTTATGCTATCATTTTTATTAACTGTTGTACATTGTTCTTGCATATGTTTTGTATAATAAGACAGCACATTTTCTTTCTATTCTTTCCCCCTGAATAGTCTTTCAACTATAACAACCAATCTAACTTTAAGAACATTTCTGCAAGTGAAGACCATTAAAAACATTTCTCTTTAGTCTGTACAAGAAGTTACATAAGAAAAAAAAAAGTCCAGATGTAAAGAGGGGGCGGGGAACCCAAACTGTTAAAAGAGAGTGCTTAGTGGTAGAAATTTCTGGTTTTAACTTTCAAGTCAAGTTCTGCATTTCATTACTCTGATGAAAAGAGTAGTTTTCAGAATCAACAATTCTTTCTTCACTTCTTCCAGTCTGACTTAATTTTAATGAGACTAATATTCAAGTTTATTTCATACTGTTGAAAGTTAGCGAAGTGCAATAAAGAGCAGTTGTTTTTCATCCTTTAGAAAATTCATCCCAGTGGCAGGAAGCTGTCAATGAGCTTTGTAGAAAAACTTATCAATAAATTGACATGAAATCAAATGTGTAAATCATTTTGCTCATGCTCTAAATCAAGCCTTTAAAAATGAAATGCTCTACCAACAATTTTCAAATATTTGCATTTATTTCATATTTTGAGAGGCAAGTAATAAAGTAAGATTAAGTAGCTTATTTTTATTTCATAACTTCAAAGGCAGCATGGTCTAGTGGATGGAGTACAGGATTAGGTATCCTCAGAGTCTGGGGTTTTAATTTCTTTTCTGCAATTGACTTCTCCTGTGTGACCCTTATTCAGTTAAAGAGTAAAATACAGCTCAAGCAGGCTCAGTGATTTCAATTTGACCCTTGATCTTTCTCTGTCCTATTTCCCCTATCTTTATAGGGATATAATAATAGCATATAAATAATCACCTCAAAAGGGCATTGAGATAATTAATTAGTTAATGGTCTTAATGCACCCCCTGCTGGCACAGGACAATACAATTTTCATTCCATATGCCTATTGGAATAGAAGTACCAGAGTATAGATTCATAATGAGAAGGGCAACCACTTCATAAATTCTAAGTATTATTATTATAGAAAATCAATCCTGCGACAATTATATTTTGGTTTTCTGAAATTTATTTTGTGGAACGTCTCCATGTGTTCAATTCTGGTGGGGGCTCAAATTATATATGAAATCTCTGAATCTTTGGGGCAGTACTGTAACAACTAAGAAGCTAACCCCTTAAATTAGCATTTGGGCAATAATTTATCATTTCAGCACAGTCATGATAAAACTAAAGCTAAATTTCTACAACATTAACATAAAAATTCTTAATAGGATTTATTTGCTAAAGCAATGCAACCCTGTGAACCAGACAGTAAAACCATATCAACAAAACTGTTATAATAGCTGTTTGTTACTCCCTTCTGATAAAAGAGAGTACAATACTATTGCGATGCTCTCCTCTGGGAACCCTCTCTGCCTCAGCAAAAGAGAGTGTTGCTGGGGCTTAAACTGTGAGTGAGCTCCCTACCACACCAGTCTGTCTGTCTAACCAGCAAATTCCTCAAGACTCTGCCATTCTCAACCTTGCATCACAGGTAATAGTTCCAAGGTCCCATAGACATCTCCCTAAAGTGTCCATCCCCTCTCACTGGGCACTCACAGTAATGATTAAGTTTGCTGCCTTCTGAGAGACAGTGCACACACCATCCTGCTAGGTTACCTGAAGATTCCTCTTTACTTCAACATAACAGCACTGAGATGGTTTATAGTAAAATTCGGAATAAATTAAAGAATAAAGAACAGAAATGTAACTGAGACTAAGCAAAAGAAAAAAAGACATATGGTTACAAACAAAACAAAAATACCACACTTTCAAGTGCCTAAAACATAATTTAGCAAGCTACGTCTTTGTCTATACAGCTTTTTCCACTTACATCAAGCTAATAGCATCTCCAGCAACTTCCTGGTAGGAGGATTCAGTCTTAACAGAGGCAGAGTGTCCTGTCTCCTTTGTTCCCTAATTGATGGATAACTAGAATGTCTTTTGCTTTCCTTATATTTCCCAAAGTCCATTGTTTACACTACATGTAAACATACTTTCATTATCCTCTGCCTGTAATCAAGCCAGTCAGACAGGTAAATCCACATTCCTTTCTCTAAGGCAGGCTTGATGTATTCACTGCCTCCAAAACACATTGTAAGAACATATTTTCAGCACACAACTCTTTATACACAACCCATACATACAGCATGCAATGATATCCCTGATCAGTGTGTTGCCAGTTTACATGAGACCTTACAAATTACCTTTTGGATATATATTATGACAGCAGCATGTTGGCCGTAGTGAGTGTGTCAGGCCCAATAGAGTTACGATATTGTGAGCCCTCTGACAGTTAGCATTGAGAAGGTTTTAGGCTTACAACTACCAACAAACTCAACAGTCTTCAATGTAAAAAAAATAGTCCAGACTGAGCCCCAATCTTGCATACACCAATTCACTTGCTTAATTTTATGCAAGGGGTAATCCCACAGATTAATCATGTATGTAAGGCTAACCGCATAAGTGTTTTCAGGATCAGACTTCAGCAATTTATTCTGATTTTAATATACAATCTTTTGCAATGATCCACTAATTGAATATAGGCGGAAGAAATTAACAAAAAAAATCTATTACAATATTGTATTTCAGACTGGAGCCATTCTTGCTAAACTGAGTACACGACTTGGAATATAGTTCTTAAACTGACAGACATAAGGTTAAGATATGAAATATCTGCTTTCCAAATTTCTTTCAAGATTGTAGTAAATTGTGTAAATAGTACACAGATTCAAATATTACTAATTTGAAGCAGTCTAAACAATTTAAAAAAATAGTTGACACATTTCATCAGTCTGTAAAACTTGAAAGGCTAGATACACCAAAACTGTAGCTTGGCTTCATTTTCTATAAGAGTGTAGCTTTGGAAGTGTTGATTTATTTATTTTTGCAGGTTAAACATTAAAAATTGGAGGGAAAAAAGAGATATTGTCATCTTTAAATCTGTTAAAATGCAATAGCAATGAAAAGCAAGCAGCTGTTGTTGTGGATCACAGTTACCATAGCAATACATTCCCATAGTCACTTAGAGATTCATTTATATTAATAGCAGCCTTATTTAACAGAATACAAAAGGCACCATTTGCACTAATGTGGTTTATTATATTAAGACTTTTACTATTTATAGTAAGATGAGTAAAACTTTGTATTTAACAGAAGGCCTAATTACCACAGCTGGGACACAATCTAGTAAATAAGATAAGGAGGTCAGTCTAGCCCTATTCACAATGGTGAGTGGTTACTCACATGAGTAGCCCATTGAAGTCAGTAGGACTACTCTCATAAGTAAATGTTCACCAGGGAAAGTAAGAGCACCACAATCTTGCTCATAATTTGTGTTGACTATATAAATTTCTGTATACAGCACATAGAATAAAGTTATTTTAACATGCCATTTTATAATAAAATAAAATGCACTGAAAGTAGTAATAACTTTAGATAAGGAAGACATTTCTAAAGCGTTTCTGAAGGCTTCCATCTGCAGAAAAATGCTTTCCAAGTATTTGTTGCCTAATGTGAAATGTTAGTAACAGCCAAACAATCTTGCTAATGTTCCAAAACCAAATCCCCTTTCTTTCAAACAAAAATTAAGATTTCTAAGGCGTTGTCTACACTAGCACTTATGCCAACTAAACTTTTGTCGCTCAGGGGTGTGAAAAAACACCCCCCGAGCAATATTAATTTTGCCAGCGTAAGTGCTAGTTTAGACAAGACCTAAGTGACAACAGTGTACCTGTCATATAGTCTACAAAAACTTAGCACTTCAAAGCAAGTAAATAACTAGTTAAGGACATAAATCTCACTCAACCCTCATAATGAACATAAACACACTGGCCTGGACCATCGGCCACATCTCATGCAGAAATGGGGCTCAGCTGCCTCAGTGGCACTATTCTCTCCTTTCTAGATCCCATGTAGGCCTTTCCTTAGGCCTAGGGTTTTCACTGAGCAAAAGACTGGAGACTGGGTGAGCTGTGGAAAAGTGTAGACAAGAGCAGGGTGGACACACAATATCCCTTCTCTGGCCCACTGGAACTTATTTGGAAATGATAATACAATCTGAACCATGGACCCAAACGTTCTCTTCCTGGTCATCCCAGGGCTTGTTGTGGGGTGGGGGTGGAGGGGTGGGGAAATCGCAGCTTGGATTTTAAACCGATTCACCGAGTGGTGAGAGGATGCTGGCTACCTTGCTTGCAGAGAAGAATCCTACCGTGCACTGAGGGACAAGGCAGCCCTCCGCCGAAGACTTTTTTCAAGCAAGGGAGGGATAACAGATTACATCCATTAAATTTTCAATGTGATATCAACAGATGATAAACAATGTTTTTTAACACACAAAACAAACATTAAGCAAGCCCTGGATAAGAACCCATGGCAGTCAATGAAACGCATGAGATCCCCCTTGCCCCCCCCCCCCAAACAATGTGCAAGGACAGAAATGCTAATAAGAAAGAAAACTCACCAGATGTGCCTTCCACAGGATCATTTGTGCTGTCCTGTGTGCTGGTGGACTACTCGGGGATCAGGAATAACTCCTAAGATCTCAGCTAGACTCCATGCTGGAGCACATTTGGGCTTTGCAGTAGCCATGATGAGAACAGTGGGAAAGCTCTCTCCACACTGGTAGCAAACACAGGAAATGAAGATTCAGATTTTCCTGGGGCTGCTTGAGGGGAGGGGACTTTGAAATGGGGCATTATGGGATAACTCCCGGAGGCCAATTAATTCCAATTAAGACCAATTGTGTCTACACTGATACTAATTTGAATTAACAAATTTGAATTAGGCACTACGCCACTTGCAGAGGTGGTCTTATTAATTCAATTTGAAAGGCTCCTTAATTCGAATTAATGTGCAAGTGTAGACGCGGGAGTAATTAATTCACATTAAGGGACTTTAATTCGATTTAAGCGGCCAGTGTAGACCAGGCCTAAGTGGGTTGCAGCCCACAAAAGCTTATGCCTGCAGAGATTTGTTAGTCTTTAAAGTGCTACAGGACTCTCGTTTTTTTGTTGTTGTTTGTTTTTTGGGGTTTTTTGTGTGCAAGAACTGGAGCCCAGGAAAACTCATGAAGGGTCCAATCTACCTCCCATTTAAGTCAATAAAAATACTCTTATTGACTTCAACGGGAGTTTGATGTGGCCCTTAGTTCTTTAGTGAAATCTACAAAAAAAATGGTAATCAATGGAAAATAAATTCTGCAGTCTGATCGGTGAGTGGTGGGCAGGGAGATAAAGTAAAAGACTGAAAACTCACACAATATATTTAGATAAATAGGAGTTATCAAGTGCCATAAAATACATGTTTGTATAACTAAATGTAGAATATCAGAGATAAAAGTATAAGAATTGCTGGCATTGAAATAAAAGACGCTGTAGTTTTTAAGGTAAAAATATTGCATAATGTTTTGAAGATGAAGGGAAAGAAACTATTTTAATTGAAAGATATTACAGAATTCACACCAGAAACTAATTAAATAGATCTCATCCAACAACATAATCATTGAGACTTTACTGGCACTGAAAGAAAAAAATCTACATGGAACCTGAATAAAGAAAGACATTGACTTTCAAGGGGGAAAATATCTTTCTTAATCTAAGCTTGAGGATGCAAGGAAAAAGAAAGGAGAAATTAAAAATGTTTTTGTAGATTTTGCTACCCAAGCAGCAGTACTATATCCAACAAAATTATGTATCCTACATAAAATAAAGCACATTTGCTGCGATGCTGGTTCAGCAAAACAATTTCTAACAAAAATCAGCTCAGTTCAAAATACATGATACTCACACAGCAATTAAGAGTAAAAAATGTTTTGAGGAATTGTGCCAAACTGCTATGATCAAATGCTACTGTGACAGTAATTCTATGCTATGCTGCTTCATATACAGTATGTTGACTGCATAAAATTTAACCAAAATGGGGATTAAATTATTATTTACAGAAAAAAGGAATATTGCCTCCTATTTACTCTCTTTTCATTTGTCCTACAGCCATGGATGTAATTACAGTACATGAAAATTAAAACATCAAACCAACATAACTGTTCACTGGCAAAAAAGATGCATCTTTTGATTCACCCATCTCCCAAATGTGGCTGCACATAGAAAGCCTTTTGGGTGACAATTCCAGGGCCACACTGGATCTCTACACTCATGTCTCCCAGTATCTGCATGGATCTTGGGATATCCAACAATTTAGGAAGCTGCCCATTCTGCACGAGACAAATACCATCCCTGTAATAAAAAAATCTGGAGTGTGCAGCCCCTAGTTGTATGTTAAAAAGCTTCATACTTTATCATGTCTTGTCAGATTTTCAGTCTGCGATGGGACAAAATATGAAAAATGCACTGAGAAGGATCAAATTTATGTTTGGCTTGAGGGAAGGGGCAAAGAACTTGAAGTACAGCCATCAAGGTACCAAGATGATAGAAGCTGGTGACATCTGAAAATAAGTAGGCAACCTGATATACGGTGGAATATGTAAAATCAAAGACAATTAGATCTTTGATAGTATGCTGGACCTACACTGTCCCTGCTCTGGAGGCAGCCCCTTAAAATGGTTATGGCAGGTCTCTGGCCCTTTTAAAGCAGCTGAGTTACTGTAAAGTAGATGCAATTGGACCCTTAGATACAGAGATGCTTGTTTTCTTTGCATCAAGGGAAGGTAGTCTAAAAGTTGTGAGTCCTGATTTGATTTCTTATCAAGGAGAAACAAATCTGGGAGCCAAAGTCCCTCTTATAACTTTACAAGATTAAGGGGAAATCTAGTAGTAAAACAGTCCCGTGATGCTTAAACTTGTAATTTTCATGAGATCTAGTGAGTCGTCCTTTCTGAAAAAACTAAGAATATAAAACTTTCACCTTTCTGGGAGGTAAGTTCCTAAACAACATACCTCAGCTCTACTTCAGAGCTTATAAGGAAAGCTGTGAAATTTAGTGTGAGTTGTGCAGCCAGCAGAAATACAAGCCATAAAATAATTTATGCCATGACTTTTCATAATGTAATGGGAAGATATGAACTTACTGCCCAGCTAGTGCAGAATGGAGAGGCCTGTATAGCTGACCTGCTATGTGACAATGAACTCCATACACTCACTCTACTGCTGTTCTATGTGTTTTCATTTCAGCCACTGAAATCTTTGATGAAATGTAATGTCAAACACAATGAAATCTGCTTAGAAAAATACTGTAGAGAGTATGTCTTAAACTTAGAACAGAGCAGGCAACATAAAAATGATAGAGCTCCTGCGTTATCTAATGTATTCCCCTGCACTAGCACAGGATTTTCAGGTTAGGAAGTAAGGCTAATGTTTATTGTGAGTGAGTGAATTTGAGGATACAGAAACCATATTTCCTGTGCATCAGAAGCACTTAAATTATAATTTGACATGACTAGATTTAAATAATGTTCATTTACATCACAATAAATAAAAGCACAATCTACTTAAAGTAATGAAACTATTCACTACACTTGTTTTCAATATAAGCATTGAGGTAACCAATATTGATGTTTTATATGGGCCAAGAGGACAGAAATCCCACAACTCACGAACTGCAATTGTTTTTTTGTTTTGTTTTCCCATTAAATTAAAAGGGAAGTATCAGTGAGTACTGCTCTTGGACTATGAAACATACAGTATCTCTGGAAATGGTTCTGGTCAATTTTTGTTTAGATTACACTCTAGTGAAAAACAATTTTCATTACTACATGTCTTAAGGATTGACAGACAGTCCCACTTTTTAATGTATTTGCACACTTTTTACAAAGTCTGCTAACAATAATGACATATTTTTAAAGTTTCCATGCAGTAAGTCAATAGCTAGGACTCCAATTTGAGAACTGCTGCACTGGATTTCAACAAAATTTGAAAAATCCTGATTCATCTGCTCATTTCCCTGGGTATGGCATGATCAGTTGCAGAGTTGCATGTGGCCTTTCTTTTAAGGGATTGTTCTGATTTTGATTAAGTTGTTCTTTGTTTTGCAGAATATTAAATTAATCCAGAAACACTGTCAAGGGGACATCACATTGTTACACAAATCTCACAATGTCATAATGCAGTTTCTCTGAGGACAAAATCTAAAAGGTGCTAAAGGCCTTCTTTGATCAGTGGTACATCCTGTATAGTAAAACCTGAAAAACACTGAAGGGATTTCAGGAACTACATCAAGTGCAGGTATAGACAAGTTTGCAAATTAGATCAAGCAGGAAGTGCTTTTGAGTTTATAGTTTGCTAAAGTGGGAATTTAATAAATTATTAGTTTAATCAGGACAAAAAGTTACCAATAAAACATCTTCAGAACAACCTCCTATACCAGTACTTTGGAGTTTCATGAAAACATTTAAGAATGGCTGGAAGGTGTTTCAACCAGGGACAATCCTTTAGATATGTTTTGTACAGCACCTCCCACAATGGGCCTCTAGGTTCCTCTGAAGTATAAATAATAATAATTTAAAAACTTTCTTCTAGCTCAATAATGTCACTCAAGTGCTCTCCCTCCTTTACCTCCTTTTTCCTAATTCTGCCTCAGTTTTCTCTTCATTTATTTAATCTGCAAAATGGAAACAGTAATACCCTCTTTTCTGTGTCTATCTCTTTCCCTGTCCCTGCAAAGAAATGGATTTGTAAGTTTGTGAAGCCAACTTACTGTCGTATTGGATAATGAGACCTTCTTTCTCCTTGTCCCTCACAAAGACAAGAACAAAAGCCTCTGACATACAAATCAATCCAAAATATTAGCAATCTCTGAATGACTCATAAATAATAAAAACAGATTTGCTGATTTGTTTAGAGTCAATTTGTTTATGGATTACCAATCAATCCATAAACAAATAAATTTCAAAAGTATTACATCATCACTGGAAAAGCTTATTAGTCAAACAATTTAAAGGTTCCTTTCAAATTATATTTTCTTCTAATAAAATTATAACATTCATTTTATTGCCCAGAAGTTTCAGTCTGTTTCCCCGCAACTGAGCATAAGAAGAAAATTGTGAAAGAAGAATCATGAGAGCAACAAATGTGGAAAATGAATTTTGACAATTTACTAAACACATTTCTATACATTTGGACATTTTAGTGATTTAATAAATAAGACAGAATACAAATATTCTTAGACAAAAAAATACTGCCAACACCTGATGAAGGAATTTGTTTGGCTCCAAAGCTTACAGGCTGTAACTACAAGCAAATGGAGCAAGCTAATGTAGTAGGAGCCATTATTTCTCAGGTTTCAACATGACTCCAAACATTTTGTTTATAATAAACTCTTTAATTAAAGTGTATAATCTAGTTACTATAAAATAATAGGACATATTATTTGCCAAAAAATGATGCACAGAATAAAGCCTGTTGGACTCATTCTGATCTTTAACTGTAGGATTTGACAGGAGATGTTGAAATGAGATATGGCTATGCTTGAAGTGCATCAAGAGGTGCAAACTCACTCTCCTTATTCTACAAAGTGACAGTATTTCAGTATGACAGGTGCTTTGGAAGCTGTTACACATATGTCAAAATAGAATTTAAAGTAGTTAAGTATATGCTAATGAAGAATAATACAATTATATTTATGGCTTGCTAGAGTTCTCAGGCCTTTAAAACTGGAAATGGGAAAGCTTGATAGTGTAGTTGCAGTCCTTCTCCATTATACTCACACCCACCTCTTACATTTGAGGGGAGGAAATGGACATTAAATAAGTGTTTTCTAACATGGGAAAATAATGTACGTTTTACAGAAATTGAGATTGGTAGAGATGAAGAACTGTCTTCTTTGTAGACTCTTTCCTTCCTATATTCCACTCTACTTTCACAGTATGACAGTTGCTGGCATGGCACCTATGGCATCTATGGACTGACAGCCCAGAGATTTTTGAAGGCAGCCATAACGATGGTGTGAGAGTCTCCATATGCCTGAATTTCAGGCTGCAATTCTGAGGATAGGTAAGTTTGTGGCCCACTTCTGCTGTAGTGGCTCCTCTGTCCACATGTAGGGTATGGTGATTTATTTTATGGAAGGTGAGTTAAATCAATGCCAGGCATAAAACAGTGTTTGAGGGGAAAAACACGAATATACTGCCAGCAAGAAACTCATCCCTTTCTCTCCCAGTACCGGCTGGAGTTTGCAATAGTGCAGAAAACCTTTTCCATGGGCCAAACTTGATAGTGACCTGTGCTATTATGTTTACTGTGTAGGTGCTGGTAGCGTGTGGTAGCATGCCAGGGTATGAGCTGTGCTGGACACGACTTCAGTACACAATAGCCAGGCACTCTATGCCCATATCCAGACTTGCCAGTGAAAGAGAGACAACAGCCCCTTACTGGCAGACATAGCTATGGGGTTCAGGGTACACCATCCAGGCTACTGGACTGTTACAGTGACACTTGGGCTTACTAGCATGTACGAGTTGCAGTGGACACGTCTTCTGTATGCAACGCATGTGTACAAGGAGACACCAACCATTGAGTCCTGTCGGGCACGAACGTGCTGTGCCACAACCAAGCCATGGATGCACGCGCAAGACACCGGCCACACACACACAGCGGCAGGTGTGAGCTATGCGCTACGTTAGCAATGTGCACTACACACTAAGCACGCCCGCCCTGTGCTGCTATGTGCGTGCGTCCGTGGGTTAACGTGCACTAGCCACAGGGCAGGAGAGTGTCTGTGCAAGGAGTCACCAGGCACCGATGAGCAGGTGTGAACTAGGCTGGATTCAGGCTGCAATAAACCAGGCACCCCCGGCCCGCGTGCGCGAGACAAAGACACACACCGACCGAGGCGCTGGCTGCCTGGCACGTGCGAGCCCTGCTGCGGGGTAGCTCCGTGCCGGGGGCGGACGGGTAGCAGCAGCCGCATGTCCAGCGAGAAGTCTGCTCCCTCGGTCCTCTGGGCCAGCCGCGCCCGGAACAGGCACCGTCCCACGGGGGCCCAGGCGGCACGCCAGCCGGGCGGGGTCAAAGACAACATGGCGGCTCACACAGGCTGGGCCCCGACCAGTTCAGCGCCCCGGCACAGCGGCCGACACGGGACCGGACCGAACCGCACCGCTCGCGTGTTGTTTGCGAAAGGGGAGGGGCGGGGATGACGCTCCCTCCGCTGCCCGCCTCCTCCTCAGCGCGCGTCCGCGCGCGAGTCGCCCCACAGCTTCATGCCCCCCCCCTCGCGCGCGCGGCCGCCCCGCCTCTTCTCCGAGGGGAGGGGCGCCTGCGCGCTCCTCCCCCAGCTCCGCGCCCCCACCGCAACAGAGCCTGTGGGTCGGAGGCTGCGCTCCCCACCCTCGTGCAGGTGGACGGGGCCGTTCGCGGGGAGGGGGGGTCGCGCTCGCGCTCCGCCCTGCGCGCGCGCGGCGGCGGCGTGGCTCCTCCCCGGGGTGGGGCGGTCCGGGCCGGCGGGCTCCCGGCACCGCCCCCTGCCCCCTGCCGTCCCCCTCAGTAACTTGGCTGCTTTTATCGGGCGAGCTGCGCGCTGGAGAGAGTTTGCTGGGGCCACAGCTGCGGCGGAGAGCGAGCGCGGAGCCGCGGGGAGCCGGCGGGGAGGGGGGCCCCGGTCCGGTCCGGTCCGGTCCGGGACGATGCTGCGGCTGGTGTCGCTGAAGTTGGGGCGGCTGTACCGCTACGTGAAGCTGGCGGTGCTGGGCAGCCTGGCGGCGGCGCTGGTCCTGAACACGCACTCGCTGCTGGCCTCGCTGCAGCGCAACGAGCTGTCGGAGCGGCGCTTCCTGCAGCTCAATAAGTGCCCGGCCTGCTGGGGCACCAGCTGGTGCCGCAAGTTCCTCAACGGGCAGCTGCGGCTGGAGAGCTGGGGCCGCCTGCGCCTGCTCGATTTCCTCAATGTCAAGAACGTCTACTTCGCGCGCTACGGCGAGCCCCGCGAGGGCAGCCGCCGCGTCGTGCTCAAGCGGCTGGGCTCGGCGCAGGAGCTCGCCGACATCGACACCAAGATCTGCCGCCGCGCCACCGGCAGGGGCCGCTGCGACCTGCTGCAGGCCCTGCACGCCACCGAGTTCGCCAGCATCAACGGCGACGTGCGGCTGCTCACCCCCGACGTGGTGGAGGGCTGGTCAGACCTGGTGCACTGCCCCTCGCAGCGCCTGCTCGACCGCCTGGTCCGCCGCTACGCCGAGACCAAGGACTCGGGCAGCTTCCTGCTCCGCAACCTCAAGGACTCGGAGCGCATGCAGCTGCTCATCACGCTGGCCTTCAACCCGGAGCCGCTGGTGCTGCAGGTAACGCCCCTCCCCCTCCGCGCAGGTACCGCGCCCCACCCCAGTTGCCCTCCCGAGAGCCTTCATCGCCGCCGCGCCGCGCTCCGGGGGGAGGAGGGGTTGTGGTGCTCATAGCAAAGGTCGGTGCCAACCCAGCCGACTTGCTCTCCTTGGTGCTGTAGGAGCGTGCCCCGTCTCCCTCCCCCTTGCCCAGCCCTGCTGCCCAGGTTAGTGCCCAGGCAGCCAGCGCTCGCCCGGCCGAGCAGCCTCTGACTCTCCTCTGTGTTCTCGTTGCCAGCAGCGCCTTGGGTGGCTGGTACTGTGCGGTGACGGGAGAGCAGAGAGATGCGTGGCTTGGGGAGGACAGGGGGAGCACACCCTTCTGGGAACCGTAGATAAGGGGCGTCTGCTGAAACACGCATTGACACCGCGCTTCATCATCTCAAAACCCTCTCCCAAACTGTGAGCTGCGTTTGAAAAGCTGCCTTGAAACTCTGGGGAAGGAAAGGAGTCTCCTTTGCCCCGGTGAGCGACGCTTGATGCGTTGTATGGGGTGTTTGTTTTGTTTTCTCATTTAGCTCTTTCAGTTTTGGAGACTGTTAAGGGACTTTCTCGGTCCCCCTCCCCCCATTTTGTAATTGCCCTTTAGTGGAGGGGAAACATGGAGATTTCATTCTCTTTCCACTCTTCACTGCCCCGCCTCCCATGGAAAGCTTTCTTCTTATATTCTGTGGTGATCATCTGAGAGAGTGAAGAAAAACCGCTCTTTTGCACGTAGCAGGCTTGGCAGCACTGCTTTCTGGTATATACATTCCTTTTTTTTTCCCGTCGTAAGTAGGAGGCTTTAACCCTATGCCCATATAACAGGAATAATTCATTACATTTTTGTCATAAGAATACTTTAGCGGATCAGTTTCTTGGGATCAGGTTTAGTATACCATGGATAGGGACTTCTCTGCTCCCTTTTCATAAACTCTCCTATGTTAGCGTTCAACACAGTGTTATGTTAATATTTGAACTCTTCCCATAAGTAAATCAAGCTTTTTTGTTATTGTTTGAAGTAAAATTTAGAAATAGTTATATGTTGCAATAAATGTATCCAAACAGCTTAGTGAGATACAAGCCTGATGGTAAAGCAGCAGTCTAAATGATACACTCTTTTAGCTGTTCTGTGTTTTAATTATATCTAAGTAAGAATAGAGATTTATATGCTTTCTCAACTCCTCTGACAAGAATATACACTCTCTGTTTTGAGAGACTTGGATTTTGATCAGACTTTAGATGCAAATTTGTGGAAAATTGCCAATCTTTTGTTTGTAGTACTAGTTGTTTAGTCTTTCATAAATACTACACAAACTGAATAGTTGCTGCCTTTTGTTTACATTAAGCTGTCAACACTATTAAGAAAATTCTAAGTATGCACTTAGAAAATTACTGGACTTGAATCTTGGTCCAGTCACTTTTTTTCTAACCATTTTGGTCTTTTACTGTCCTTGGCTTCAACTAATTAATGCTGAAAGGAAGACTTGTAAGTATATCCGCACACCTTATATATTTGGCCAAGAAGCATCCAATTGATTGTCAGATAGCCAGTGCTGTGGGGATTGGTTTTAGCCTCCAGTGAATTTATCTCCTGACCAATATCTAGAATGTTCATTTAGGAAAAGATGCGTGCATTTTAAATTATTTAGAGGTACCATCAACTTGCAATCTAGTTACCTTTTCTTTAATAGGTTATATAGTACCTGAAAATATAAACAATCTTTCAACCATTTCTGTGGTTTTTACAATTGATTTATTCTATTTTTGATGAGTTTTCCCTTCCCCTTTCCTGTGACAAAACACCTACACAGAGGGAGCACGACTACATAGTGAATGTATTAGACAGAGTGCTGTCAAACGCATTCAGCAAATAGACTGAAAAATTAACTAATCTGGCCTTTTAATTATAATGTAAAATGTAACAATCGTTTTAAAAATTGGGCACAAGTGATTATTTTTAGCTGCTGTCCATTTTTAACCTATGACTTTTGTGGTGACTGTAGATGGTACACTAAGCCTACTTCTAAATGTTTTTGAAAATGTAAACAGAGGTTCATTGCAAGTCTTGGTTTTGAAAGTTAGCAGACAGACAAAGAAATGTGATACTTACACCACTTAGTATCACCTTCCACATTCCCATCAAATAAGTTATTTTGACTTTTGCAAATTCTAGGGAATGTGTAGTAATTTTTCTTGATGAGTAAACCAATTGGACTTAAATATTTCAGTATTTTAACTGAAGTAATTCTGGAAAATGACTACAAATCTGTAGTCCAAACTATGTGGCCTGTTAATCATGGAATACACTCTGTCATGTGGTTTTTTACAAGATTGAATGGGGTAGGCATAGATTACCAAGATTTCCCCCCCCCACAATTGGCTGGATATTCCTTAAAATCTGAAAGCTTGTTTCCTTTAGATTACTTAATAATGCTAGAATTAATTAATTTATACAAATCTATAATTTTTTTGTTTTTGCTTTTAAAAGTAACTTTCCAGAGAGAAACTGTCCTGAAGACTGAAATCAGTGACTGTGGAATGGTGTGAAGACAAATCTTTCCCTTGTCCCGTTGTTCCTATTTACTGATGGCAGCTTGGCCTTTCTTGTGAATTAGATACTAATATGTATGTGTTGTATCTGAAATTTCTCTTATAACTGTGACCAGAGGATGGATGGAGATGGTAACTTAGCTAGTTAAATTCAGAGATTCATGTTTTTCCCAGTATTACATAGATAAATATAACCATGTGGAATATTAAAGTTACGATGTCAAGTGTTGTGCTGCCCAGGAAAACCACACTCTGTACATTGTTGGCTATCTCTATTTAACTAGATCTGGGCAGTGAAAAATAATTGTGTTTTGTGGAGGATTTTGATATTTTGAAATTTTGTGTCCCCGAATCAGAATGAAACTCTCACTCACCCACTCTCCACTATTTCCAAATTCATTGTGAAAGAGAATGGAGTACCAGGTCTGCTAGACTGTTATGGAGCTGTCGACTCTGGAACCCCAGGCTGCCAAAGACCTGGGAGCTCTGGGAGGGCAGCCTGCTGGTGAGCTGTTAGGGAGCTGGGGCTCCTAGGGCTTTCTGCTTTCTGGTCAGTCTGTCAGGTGGCTGGCAAGATGGCAGGAAACTAAGCATGCTTACATTGGAATTCTGCCTAATGTTCCATTGCAGCTTCGTCAAAATTGAGCTATCTATGCAAAACGTTTCACATTCTATGAATTGGCATTCTCCATCAGAAAACATTCTGTTAAAGTAATTCTGACCAGTTTTAGCTTCAGCAACATTGAAAGTTCAAAAAATTAAATATTTTGGAGATTTGTTGAAGTTGGATGCTCTTTCAAATCATAAAAAAATAACTACTTCCAAAGCTTACACTATTATCCTCATTTTAAAGGAAAACTAACTTAGAGCATAACAAATGTAATCTTAAAAAAAAGTTAACGTTAGACTTCACACCTGGATTTTCACTTCATTCTTTTCAATTTTGATAAGTGCAATTATTGGAAGAATATTAAACCTATTTGGAAGAATAGAGAAAATAGAAATTCTTATCTATATCACGAAACTTGTACTGTGACAGTAGCATGTAGGACATCCAGGAAGCAAACTTTTTATAAGAAGGAAAGTTGTCCTGCTTTCAGATGTTTTGAAAGGTTTGATGGTCTTTATTTTATAAAGGTAAAATATTCCGTATTTGTTTCTATTGTAGTGGATGTGGGAGCGGGAGTGAAAATTGGAGTCTTATTCTTAGAACTGTATCTCTTCTTGTAGGATGCCCTGGTTGTAAATACAAACTCTGAAGTGTTTAATAACAGTCATCAATGTTAGCTGTTGGCTTTTTAGCCAAAGAGTACAAAGGAAGACTTGGCCCAATAGTTTTTCAGGGGATAACCCACAGAACACGATCTTAGGTGCTTAATTTTAATATGCACAAAAAGCATATTCTATCTTGGGGTGGGGAAATGCTTTCAGTCTCAATTCTGTGCATTGCTGATCTGTGGTATTTCATTAAGTTACAGCTGTAAGTTGATATAAATGTTTAGGCACTGAATTTAGATTTATAATGGAAAAGGTGACTTTAATCATCCACTAAACCTGGTGACTTGGGGATTATAAAACTTATTATCAGAGATTGGAAGCTTAGCTTGAAGCCTATTTGGCATATGGATTACTCCTAAAGTGGCAGCGCTTATGAAATGCATACTGTCACAATTGACTGACAGCCTTTTCTTTAGCCAGTTTCAAGGTTCTGCTCTACCCTTCAGTTTAAGCATGGTACACTTCTGTACAGGTCATAGAAGTTAGGGAAATACCACTTAAATAGTTTAATTATTAAGGTCTAATGTGAAAATACTAATGTTTTTATTAGGTTTGCAGTAGCACATTTTTATTTCATCCTTACTAGTACATCTTAAACAAGCTTTTATAGATTGACCCTATTTTTGATTCACTAATTCTTGCTATGTAGTATAGCAAATTGCAGGACAACTGTATATGATTTGGTACTGTTCATGTCTCTTCTGAGTACCAAAACAGAATATCAGCTTCACTGACTCTTCCATAATATGTTCTGTGTTTTAAACAATTTGAAAGGATTTATCTGGTTAGAAGTTGAATGTTTCATCCACCCCTGTGACAGATTGAGGAAGGAATTTTAGACCCTTAAAATTATAAATGGCTTTGGTTTAACACTTTCATGAATGTTTTTATGTCTCCCGATAAAAATGTCTTATGGGTGAGTTTTGTTTAAACAAAAAACAAAAAGCCCCCTCTTGCAATATATAGGCAAGGATTTTACTAAATTAAATCTTAGTTTGTAGCTAAAACTGATCTATATTTTTACATACCTTTTTATATAAATATTATTTTCTTTGCAGTCTAAGATTTGGATTGTAAATTGAGTTTCATTTCTGTGTGGCAACAAAAACAATTCCTAGTTATTTATTACAACACAATTTAGTGACAGATGTTTGCTCTTAGTGCAACCTTTTATCTACAAGCAGCTACATAGTGACATGAAACACTGAACTAGTTTTAAAAAATTGGTAGACTTGTGCTTTTTTACCTGTATGAATATCTGTACTCTGCCTCTACACAATTAAACCTTTTTTGATTACTTTAATCAGAATGGCAAAATAATTTTTGACTTAGTCTGCCAGTGGACATCTTCAAATTTGGTTGTGTAACTGGGAAACTTGTTTTTTTCAATTCTAGGCTGTGGTCTAAAACTGGCAGGTAAATTAAAATGAAAAATTGTTCATGGTTTTTAGTGTCAGACTTAGCCTTCTTTTAGTTTAGTCTTAGCCTTAATATAATTTTAAATGATACTCTTGACGCTAGTAAGACTGAGTCAGAACCAAGGGTACCTGACTTGTTTCAAACGCAAATGAAAATTGATGCCAAAATATTATAGATAATATCTGTAATCTAGAGCTGATCAGTGCTCTGTTGAATACTCAATATGGATCTGATCCACATACCCCTAGCTCCTTTCAGGATGGGAGCATATTGCTATATCCATGGAACTTTGTTTCAGGTCTCCTTCAAATGGGTGTGTGGAAAGGATATATTTTAGTGGAGAGCAAATAACCTGAGGGAAGTCTTTCCTTGGGCTATTTATTCATATTTTCATTAAATAATTTAGTGTGCTTTGTTGCATGTGTGTGGGAGGACTTGTTTGGACAAGCTCATTGTGGGGGGAAAAGTCACAGTGATATCAGTAATTTCACCAAAAGCAGTATCTTGAAAGGCTCATATCTGGTTAAAGCTTTGTTAAACATGCATGCGTATTTGTGTGAACATGATGGCATTTGAGTAAGAAATCTTAGTGCCAGCCATTGATATGCACTCTTTTTTTTCCTCCTCATCCAAAAAGTGTGTAAAGTGGTCCAAGAAGACTAATCAATTTTTACACTGCTGTATAGGCAGAATCCAAACATTGAAACTAAGTGATTGGAGCTTGGTGAATCTGGCATTTGTATCTTCTGTGGTAGCTTCAGGCATATACATTTGCCTCTATAGACCCAAAAAAATTTACCATTGAGCTTAATTTCTGTAAAAGTAACTTTCAGACATAAGGGTAAGGTCAGGATTGTTTTTCATTGCTCTGAGTTTCAGCCATGGTATTTTCTAGTTTTTGCAACATTTGACATGAGATTATCTTGAAAAGTAAGACACTTTGGTCATATGAATGCAAATGTTCACAAATTTGCTTTTCTTGATATCCTTAAGAGCCTTGGATTGCAGCAGCCCCTGACTTAATTTCTGTAGTAAGGAGCTTCTCTACGCTGTGTTTTTGTACTAGTGTAGTTACACCAGTGTAGCTGCCTCGCTGCAAATGACATTGTGTAAATGCTTCTAAGTCAGTGCAACACTGCATTGCCTCCTACATAGGACTTATCGTCAAGCTGCAATGAAGTACTTGGTTTCTGTTCCTGATGAAACTTTCAAAATATTTGCATCTTTCAAAATTGACCTTCTTAATTGTTCTGGAAGAGATTAGCCATAATCTGCTTGACAGAAAAGAATAAAACTAAAATAACAAATGCCTCTACCATGTAAAACTTCATTTTCAGTAAGAGTGCTTGTTTTCTTCTTCTGGGCTTCTGACTAACTTTGAAATACAGGTTACAGCTGTTCTGGTAAAATTAGGCCATATGTTTCATTAATGTATGTGATGCAGGTTAGCTAACATTTGTTTTACAGTGCTAATGGTCTTGTGTTTGTACTGGTTACTCCATTTGTGTGGTGTAGAATTTGCACTCATCACTAGATATTGTTTTTCATTGTGTATATTTACTTTGATATGAAGTATCTTCAATGTCCGTACAATCTTTATTTACAAATTTAACTTCTTCAGAACACCAGGAATAGATAGGCTATAAATCACATCCAACAGTGCTGCAAAGTTGTCCGGTAATGTAATTTCTAACAAAGCCTAAGTGATCTAAGTGACTCTAAAACAAGTCATTTTAAAGGGTCCATTTTGAGCTGAATTGGACCTAAATCTTTACAGCAGAGACATAAAAGCACAATTGCTAATGGATTGCACCAGTAGTTTACTGTTCTGATTCCAAGCAGTGATTATATTAGGGACCAGTAGTGCTATATCAAGCAGACAGATATTTGTGGAGTATTGCATCCATTTGTACTTTGCTAAGGTGTATTTATTTAGCTCTTAATATTTACTGTATAAATTAGTCCTGTTTTCCTGGCCACTTTTGTTGCTTGTCCTCTAATATTCTTCCATTTGTCTATCTTTCTGGCACTATAAAAATCAAAACTAAATTTTTGTTCATGATATGGTTGCTCCAGAGCCATGTACAGCGGGGCTGTTGTGTATATAATTTCTTTGGCACCTTCAGCCTAAAACTGCATTGGCTTCTTCTCAAAGGTTTTACAATGATCAATTATGTCTGGTAACTGTTAAAGTTAATATAAAACTATAAATCATTTTGGAATAGGATGATCCTTGCTGTGTAATCATTTTGTGGCTCAATAGGATCTGTTGAGTAAGCACAGTTGATACACAGAGTACTGTAGCCCAGGACCCAGTCTGAGTGCAAATATTGTGGAATTTCACCACAGAATAGATAAAGGCCTGAGGTCCCCTTTCTGGTCTCCCGAAGTGTACTTCATCAGGTCTTGGACCTCAGGAGCTTGAGCACCTGCCATTCTTCCCTTTGGGAGTCTGTTAGTGGTATACAGTGATTAAACATCCTTCTTAAAACCAAAGTATTGTTTTTATTGTTTTGATAGTCATCTTCATGCATGTCTTTTACCTAAAGGACTTATCTTCTTCTCATGGTAACCTCGGCAGGCCTAACTTCTTCAGACACCTTAGTGGGTGCTGGTCCCATTCTGATTCTTGAACAACTCTCTTGTCTCTGGAGAGAGCCCTTTTTTAAACTGCCATAGTCCTCTTGTTCTTTTGTGTTCCTGGTCTTTGGCCCTTCTGGACAAAACTAGTTTTGGAAGGAGGTAAAATCTTCAAAATTAACATGTCAGGTATTGTTTTTGCAACCCTCAAGTGTTGCTTGAGAGGTGGCTTATTATGAACCATTCTTTGTGTCCTCCTGCTTATTTTTTCCTTATAGCCCTCTGTGTAAACTGGTGACATGCTGGTCCCAAAAGTCATTGTGTGGGGTATATATGGCTTGTGTACCAAGATTATTGTATGTGTGCTGGAAATATGTTATGTTAATTTTCTTTAACATTGACTCAGTCTTGGATACAAATTGACTCAGCTCTTGGATATAAATTCCTACGTTCCACTTCTTTTAGTGGGAGCTTCAGCTGCATATTCAAGGGTATACTATGTCCCTAGCTCATACAATGAGGCTGTTTAGATATGCACTATCACTTCCAAATGCAAATGCATTCACATTCACATAGATTCAAGTGAGGCATGCTTCACATCTGTACCTCCTGATGACTTAAAGCATTGGGACTAGAGAATGCTTGGTTTCACTAAATTGTAGGGTTTTTTTTTTTTCCTTATTCCCATTCGACTCAGAAAAGTTACTATATAAATAAAAATCTTAGTCAGTAGATTTCTTCTAAATGTATGCTTATCTAGTCACATTGGTTTGCCTCAGTGACAAAAATAAATGTCTTACTTCTGTTTGCACTGAAGAGTGACACTGCTCTGAGAAAGGGAGCTGGATTTTATTCCTTTTTGGGTAAGAATAGAATTATGTAAATTCTATTTACAGTGCCATTTAGCTACACTTGTGCAAACCCTATCAAAGAGGATAAAGTTTGTACATGTGTCATTGAGGGTGTAATTTGGTCTGCAGAGCCTTTATTGTGGTGATGAGCATGAAGGAAGCCACCCAGTTGTTTCAGATCTTGAGTTGAATTTGCATGAGTAGTAAGTAGGAAGATGATATTTTTTGATGAAGCGCACTTAATACCAACATCATGTTTGGAAATACTGATGGACCATACACATACCACTTTAAATCACTCTTCAAAATAGAAGCACTCTCTAAACTGTAGTCTTAGTGCTTCTAATTATACCAAGATATCAGCTATCCATTTTAAAATATTTTGCTATTATCCTTCTGTACTCAATACTTACAGTAAATTAAAAGCTAGTATGTAAAGAATATTTATTAATATAGGTATGTTGTATGTATATCATTATATTTAGGAACCTTAAAAGTATAATGTAAGAATTAGCTTTGCTTATCTATGTATCTTTTGCCTCTTTAGTATTGCGACGCTAAATGGGTTTTATACAATTTTCCTTTAAGGTTGTTGATAGGGGGGTTTGATCTTAAACCGTGGATACTCTGCTTCCTGAGGTAAAAAACTCAGCAACTGTGTTAGCTCAAAATCAGTTGCAAACTCGAAAACCTCTGATCCAGCCACTGGGGGTGAAAGGGGATGTATAAAACCACATGGTATTAGTGTAGATTACACTTGGGTGAGGAAAATTACATGAAATAAGTAATTGCATCTTTTCTGGACTAACAAAATAAAATAAATACTATATTCCCTTTTGATACTCCCTTCCTTTTCTTTTAAAATAGTTCTTGAAAATGGGTTTCTCACTGCTATTAAGAAATCTGATTAGAATATCTAAATTGTTAGGTGGAGTGTCTTGGATATCAGTGGGAATGGAGGAAATGAATTGTTCTGGCAGGTTAACAGATTCACTTTTTTTGTCAGTTGACTGATCTACATATCTTCACTTTTGTGCATAGAGTGAGAATTTCTTTCCAAGTGGAAAAGTCCTAATATAGTCTCTATTGCCTTAATCCTAATTTTTCTGTCAGTCATCTGTATTAAAAATTGAACTTCTTTAACAGTTGATTAAATTCTTTTTTGATCTGTTATGAGTGAGTGAGTGTAAAATGTGTGCTAGCAAGTGTGTCAGAGTTGCAGGCTTTATAAACAAGTAGCTATTTTTGAGGTGTAGGTGGAAGAGTTTTAAGTGTTGTGTTAACCATATCTTGCTTAGCTGCAGATTTGACAGTAAGCTTGCCTTCAAACAGATATAAATATTTTATTATATAGGTGTACCCAATACTAATAATTCAAGCATTTAGTTCACAACTATGCCAAAATCTAACTATTGTACTATAAATAGCAATGTTTTTATTTAGCTTTTGTTTCTAAAGGCAACTAAACAGGTGCTGTGGGCATTCTGTTTTATGATTTGAATAGAATTGTATGCATATATTTTTTGGCTTTTAAACATTACTAAGTGAGAATTTTTTCTGACTGTAGGAGACAGAATGATTTTATTTATGCGAATGTTTTCAAAAGGTAATAAAGTACCAAAAGCTATAACTCTGCTTTAAAAAAAGAGGACAGATCTGCACCTCAGTTAACATTCTTGTCAAAATCACTGTGAATATAAAACTGCTGAATGTGACACTTGTACATATTTTTTTATCTCCTTTTGCTACTGACTTGGTAATGAAGTGTAGATGTGACTGTTACATGCCAGTTGGAAAGGAGCCAGAAGCAGAGAGCTTGTTTGTACATGTGCAGATGTTGGCAGGATTCCCTCTACTCTTGTTGTCAAAAGATCTTTTTGTTGCTGCAAAGATATAAATATATCTGTTTTACAATATGGTGTGTGGCTGTTATACCAACATTATGTTTGGAAGGTTTACTTTTTAATACAGCAAACCAATCCTAGAATCTCTTATATGAGGCATTAATCACACTGAACCTCATCGTAAGTATGTAAAGTATAATGCATGTGTAGTGCACGAAGACCAGTTTGATGCTGCGATTAAGAGAACTAATGTGATCCGTGATGTATAAGCAGGGGAATCTAGAGTAAGAGTAGGGAGGAGGTATTGCTTCTGTATGTATATGGTATTAGTAAAACCATTATTAGAATTCTGTGTCTGCCTTTCTTTAGAAATCATTGGGTATGAGGCTGAAATCATGGCTAAAGTGACCCTGTTATAACCTTTTTTGTGATTACACAATGATAAAATGTCTTGTACTCAGTGAGAATCTATTAAAATCAGTTAGTTGTATAAATTTAGAATAAATACAAACTGCTAAAATCTTCTTTGTTAAATATGAGTAAATTCAGGTTAAGATCAGTGCAGTAGATCCAGATGCATTAGTGTGGGACCGGAGAAATTGTCTGTGTCTGTTGAATCCAAATGTAGACTGTAAAAGATTAAGGTAGATTAGTTTAGTAATGGGATTCAGGGGTCAGCCCTTAAATAAGTAGCCCAGGGCCAGCCCCCTGCTCCAGTTACCTGAACAACTGGGAAGGTAAGGTATCCTTAGATTCTACAAATATTTTAACCGGGACTAAGCTATTGGCTCTTTCATGTTCACCTGTGGTAGGTATACTAAACTTGTAGCTCCATGGTCCCCACAGCTGTTGGAAGGAAGAAGGACCTATCTTCCCTCTTTCAGAGTCTCCTGGTGGCTGCTGTGTTGAGGTATCCCTTGCTAACCTCTGCTGACTCTTTTTGGGTGTGGGAGTGGTTGGAGTGGGGTGGGAGGAGGAGCAGGGCCTCGCCTGTGAATAATTGGCTCCACCTTTTTGCAGCAACAGCAAACTGATTCTTGACATTCACTGTGATCCAGAATTAAAGCAGCAATGACACTGACCAATGACTTATCTTGTTTTGCTGTTGTTTAGCAAAGCCATGAGAAGCAGCAAATACTAAATTAGTCTGCCTGTAGAATCAAGAAGACAGGACTGTATTGGTTTACACTTCCTTCACATTTAGGAAGGCTATCTTCCCAAACATAAGGCTAGAAACTAAAAGGGCTTAAATTTTGCAGACATTAATAATGACTTAAATCCTACAAGAATTTGCTTGCCATCAATTAGCGGATGATTGGATTTCCCGACCCCAAATCAATATAACTGGCCCTTTGAATCTAGTAGAACCTTAATTTTGCCCTGCAGTGATGTCATGCAATAACAATATTACCTCGCCCTTGTAGTGTTTCATCTTTAGATTCAGAAGTGCGTTTATAAAGGATGTATGTATCCTATCCAAATTTTATAAATGAGGAAACTGAAGCACAGAGGTAAAATAACTTGCCCAAGGTTTCACAGCATGCCATTGGCAGAGTCGGGTTTCCAGTCCAGTTCTGTTTGCAGTAGGCCAACCTGCCTACATAACCGTTATGGTTACCCTTAAAATAAATCCGAACAAGGTACAGTATGGAAATGCACAGTTAACACACCCAGACAAATTTAACTTTTACCCTGTAGTGATGCTAGGCAGTGATAATGATTGTTTAAGACACTTCAGTGTTTGTAGTCTTAGATTAGAGGAAACTGATTTTTTTTTTTAAAAGACAGAGTCAGGGTTGGTTTTGGGTATCTTAACTATATTTCTTACCTTAAGATGTCTTAGATTTCTTCTAAATGTAAATATAACTATGAATTTCATGGGATTTGGATGATAATTACTTAAAGCTGATTTGGATTTGGGGATAACTACTACAACCCTGAAATGTGATTTTATTTTTTAACCCTTTAAAAGATATGTACGCTCTTTCCTTCATTTCAATGTAGATTTTTGTTTGAAAATTTCCTTAGTTTTTTAACTATTAACTATTAAATGAATGTACAGTACTAATCAGGAAACCTGGAGAATATGCAACCATGCAATATTTCTTATGTTTTGAAGATACATTATATCAACTGTGGGTTTTTTTTAATTGTAAGGATAAATTCACCAGTACACCAAAGCAGCCAGAATGCACTTCCCAGTTTCAGCTGCTTTTCATTGCAAATTAGTTGAAGCATACTGGTGAAACTGTGCCTTAATTTTTAGTTATTGGCTTGGAGGTCTGTTAGTGAGACAGGTGTTATGTAAAGTGGGGTTCAAATAGAGCTCTGTTTCTGAATCCCAATGTAGATAAAAATGGTGGCTAGTTGTTACTTACAGTTTCACAATGGCACCACTTAAGAGTTACCTGAGCCTATCTAACCTGTCTAATAGCAGTTATATACAATAGTTCACTTTAATTATATTCTAATTTCTTCAAATATCTGGTGCACAAGATATTATTTCAAACTATATGGAAAGTTTGAAGAGTCTGTGGAGTTCTGCTCAAGACAAAGAAAAGACTGAAGATGCTAAATTTCTTAAAGGACCTAGACTTTAATTAATTTTAATTTAAACTAATGGATTTAATTGTAAATTCACAGAAAATCCATTCTTTACTCAAAATTAGTTCTGTAAACTTTTTGGGGGGATATGCTGTAGTTTTTATAGAAAGAAAACAAAGATTGAATCCCTGTTTAAGTGGTCAATGACTAGGGCTTCTAGGCACTATGGTAATATAAATATAAATAATAATATGGTACTCAATCTTAATAGAGTCAAGATTAAAGTATCCATAAGAATTTAAAAGGCCTTAAGTATAATAAATAAAAACTGTCTATTGACAGTTATGGTTACGCCAGGACACTCCCCATCCACCCTATGAAATATTTCCATGTTTCCATAAAAACATGAAATAAGTGAAGCTGAACATTCCTTTCCACATATGTATTGACTACAGAGCTGTCCGTCACATGCTCCGATACTCCATAAAGCTTTCACTTCCCTCCGTAATAGATACCAAAAAGCAGTATGTACCCTTGCTGCATCAGACTTGCATTCAAAACATGAAACTTGAACAGTAACCTCATGCTTGATATCAATATATCTCTCCTATTCCATGCACTTGGGAAGTCACTCTGTGTTAACACTGCTGAGGTCACTGTTGTTTTGCATTTGAGTTACAAGTTCAGTTAAGTTAGAGTACATATTAATTTTTGGCATGCATTTGAAGGTGGAAGTGAAAGCCTCATGGAGTATGAGTGTGCCTACAGTGCTATTATTAACAATATGAAGGTGGAAAAAATGTCCAAGTCTTCCCTCTTAATTTCTTATTTCCATGCTTTTCTGGCTTCGAGTGGATGGGGTGAGTCTTGGTACAACTGTCACCAGACATCATTTTTGTCTGCTAATTTCCTAGTATTTTTAATATGGTTTTGGTGCAGGGTGGTTTAAATCACCAAGAGAAAATCATTGATTTAAATCAAGTTTTCCACTGATACTTCTTAAATAATTTCTTAAACAATGGTGCAAATCTGTTCACTAAAACATGTTAATTTACAACTCAATACAGCATTTTACAACATCTAGGAGGATATACTTTGTGTAATTTTTTAAATAACTTGATTTTTATTAATTTAGGAAATAGTACATAATGCTCAGTACCTGTGTCAAGCTGCAGATTCAGCAGCAGTGCATTAGGAATAGTAAGAACTAAATCACACACACAAACATAATAGCACTTATATTTTATTAAACTAAATCTTAAATGTTACATAAATGTTTCACATTTGCAATTGCAGCAGTCTCCTGAGTTGCCGGCAGACGGCTGTCCTTAAACTCTTTTTTCTTTTCTTTTTTTTTTTTTAATTTTCAAATTTTATTTACTCTAACAGAGAAATCATCACAACACTAAACGTACCCTGTCCTTAAAACTTCTACAACTAGCTCTCACCTTCCCCACTCCCACTGTCATTGTCTGAATAGTTCTTCTTCTCCCTTCTTCTCACTCTATTATTCAGTTAATCATTTACATTTTTTTTCAGCAGATCCAATTCCAAATTACCAAAAAAGCTAAGACTGACTGCACTTAGAGTGCACTTAATTTTGGAATAAGCCCCATAGAACTCACTGGCATTTCTGTTTTTAGAGAAAACAAGTATAGGATGGGGTTCCCTTGGGAAAGCTGAGTTATGTTGAAGTAAAACAGGGAATAGACTTATGGCATCACCATTATGGTCTGTAGCCATGATGTTCCAAAATAAGGGAGCATGTATTACGTAATATAAAATAAGAAAATGACACCCAGTGTCAACTGGCAACTCTAGATTTTTCTTACTGCAGCTTTCTGTACTGTGATAGATTCTAAACCTATTTAACCAATTAAACAAGACATAAGGATTAGCTAAACTAAACTTTTTTTTTTCTAGCAACATCCAACAGAGTAACAGCTTGGGAATTTATTTGTTAAATCACACTTATACTAAAAGGTCTTGAAGAATGATGCATTGCAAAGTGAATTATTTACATTACTAACCAGTTGATCCACATTGTTCTTCAGACATATCCACATCTTCATCCACATCATTTTCTCCCAATAAACAGTTTTCATTATGATGTTTCATTCTTGCAAGTAGGCCCTGAATCTCCTTCTTGCACTGCTTACACTTGACACGTTCTCCTGTTTTACCCAGGGAAGGAATTTCTTCAAAATATTCCCAGATAGGGTCTCTCTTATACCCAGAAGCCATGACAGTTTTTTTGTGGCAAAAGTGGGGCGGAAATATAGGAAGCTGTATGTGTACTGAATAATGTCTTCCCTTTTTCTTTCCAGTCCACTCCACTGTTCCTTTCTACTCTGCCTCTGTTCTTTGTCTCTCTGTCTTTAAGCCAGTGTCTTAACTAACTCCTCTGCCTTGCTTGGCCCAACTCCACCACCACATAAGCACAGAACAACAACAATCCTATCCAGCCTGTGTATTTCTGTGCACATGTGACTTTAGTCTGCTGAGAAATTAGAAACTGAAAGCCCAGAATTTTCAAGAAGCAAGGGCTGGTAGTTAGGCTGGACAGACTAGAGCCATTAATTCATTTTTATGAGACTATAAGTGTAGGTTTAGCATGTTTGTGATGAGGTTTAATTGTAACAATTGTTTTTTAAATGAGAGAGAAATTTAATATTTTATTGATGATTTTAAAAAAACCCTGATTTAAATAAATAAAAAATCCTATTTCTTTTTTTTTTTAATTACTGCTTTTTGTCCATCCTGCTTTGGTGTACTTCAGTAGATAAGGGAAGTTGCTCCTTCTGCTTGGAATTACAGGGAGAAAACTATGTTGCTGAAGTTGTTTCTGACTGGGTTGACCATCCTTAAGGTTGTGAGAGGTTGTGATGCACTTCAGTAAAACTTTATCCCCATTTTAAAGTTACTGAGAGTAAGTATGCTAAGAGCAACCCTTCATGTTCAGTAGTGATTACATATACTGTTAGCGGAAGTATGTTGTTGCATGCTTCCTGAAACATTATGTAGCTTCTCATGGACCTCTGGATACAGCCAGGACAAGCTGCAGCAGCTGGCTTAATGCCTGCATTACACCAGCAGGTCAGCCTATTGTTTCCCCTTCCACTAGGTGCTCTGTCCCTGCCAGCATGAAGCATATCTCTCAGCTTTCAACTAGGACAATGTGGGACGTGTGACAGCTGCCATCTTGGCCAGCACTGGGCCAAGGAAAACCAGTGACCTCCAGAGCTAAAGGCATCACTCTTTTCAGCTTGTCCTGAAGAGCCAGGCTTTTGAGGTGAAAGCTGTCAGACTCGCATCTTCTGTGGATTGGACATGGGGGGGGGACGACGGAGTGCATGACACATACTCTGACCAGTGGGTTACCCAAGCAAAATTTGTGACTGACTGAAATGTGAAGTGTGTATTTTTTTAAATTCATATCATAGTTAAGTGTAAAAATATTTTTGAGATCTTCCCTGTGTGAATCACATGTAACCATACAACCGTCCAACATAGGTCAATAGCAGGATTTCAAGCCTTTAACCTTCATCTTAGACCCTTGCTGCTTTTTGAACTGCTGGAGTAATTGGTAGCCCCTTTATAGGCCAGCTGTTGAAGAAGGACTTGGCATGCACTTTCCCAGTGGGAAACCTTTGCAGTAGAGTGTTAAAATCCAGGATTCCTGATCACCATCCCTAGCTCAAAGGAATGTGTTTTATAGTGGTTAGAGATAGACTAAACAGACTGTTTTGTGTTGCTCTGAAAGGCATCTTAATACAGTGGATGAGGTTGGAGATTTTGTCATGTTAGAGGCCTGGATTCTGCACCTGAAATGACTGTGTAAGCTCTCTGTTAATTTACTTAAAATGGGGCGTGGGGGGCGGGTGGAAATGGGGCTATGCAGCAGCTCCTCCCTGAGTATTTTTTAGGTTGGAATTCATGGCCTTAATAATTTATGAAGGGTACTGAATTGTATTTGAATTTAAACAATTAAAAGAGATTTGAACTCTGGATCTCTGTTACAGCTCAGAGTGGCTGTGTTGTGCTGAATTTCAAAGCGATTTCTACAAAAGAAAGGGTTATCATCCCTATTAAACTGAAATCTGTAATGCAATGCAAACTTAGCTGCTGCCGCGTAGTTTCATTCAAGGAAACTGATGTTTTATCACTCTCTGATGATATAGTTATGGTGGTAGTGCTAGAGGTATATTAGCACTTGCAATTATTTCAGAACCGTTAACATTTAACTGGAGTGCACTTATCCTCAGTGAGTGCTGTGGTCTATAACTCAGTTTCTGACCTTAACATTCAATTTGGATCTTCTTGACTTTTTTTCCAGAACAGTTGGGTAGCTCATCTTGCATATTTTTAATTGCATCAAATATACCTGAACACACACAAATATTTTAATGACTTTTTTTATTGCTTTCAGTATGCCCTTACTACCTAGACTCTTGCTGTTCCCTGTAGAGCCTGTACTACACAACTGTCTGTTACTACTTCCATTTTTAAAAAAATCTACATGCATTGAAATAAGCTAAGAGATGGAGGATTAAGGGAAGATGGAAGAATAGAACATCCTAAATTTTATTAAACACCAAAATAATGCTTAATCTTTTCTGCTAAGGTCCTCAAGAAAGACTAACAAGAATCCCATCGGATCTGGAAGAAATAAAAGGGATTGGGGAAGAGAGGAAGTCTAATAAGAGAAACAATATGTATATACAACACAAAGCAAATATTTCATAAGCTTCTACTCAAAGCCCCAGGTTACAAAACAAAGTCACGTTGTAAGAAAATAAGATCACATTAGTACAATAGCAGGAGTCACAGTATATAAAACACCAAAGGCATAGATAATCAATTCTGAAATTGGAAAATATACATACAAAAGCTAGGTCCTTGTTAGAAGTAGTAGGTATTCTTGATGGTATCAAAATGCAGAAATGTATTCTGGTCAGCTTAATCGTCTGTTGTAAATCTTAGTGTCTCAAGTCTTCAATCTTGCACATATTTGAACCTGTTTAAAATATGCTGGTGCTCCTCAGTTTATTCAGTGTTAACCAAAAAAAAAAAAAATCTGTTCATATGCAGAGTTTTCCATCTGATGAGGGCTGGCCATTTGCAAAGTACCTGGGAG
Source organism: Emydura macquarii macquarii (assembly GCF_026122565.2). Classification (NCBI taxonomy): domain Eukaryota; kingdom Metazoa; phylum Chordata; order Testudines; family Chelidae; genus Emydura; species Emydura macquarii. Next base: position 8,692,602 of record NW_027130155.1, on the reverse strand, counting down.
CATGTGGAAGAATGGTGGCTGTCAACTATGTTGGAGAAGAATTGTGGAGTTACTTCAATGCACCATGGGAAAAACGAGTGGACCTGGCCTGGCAATTAATGGAAATAGCAGAACAACTGACAAACAATGACTTTGAATTTGCACTCTACCTCCTTGATGTCAGCTTTGACAACTTTGCAGTCGGTCCTAGAGATGGGAAGGTTATCATTGTAGATGCAGAAAATGTTCTGGTGGCAGACAAAAGGTTAATCAAACAGAGTAAGTTGTTTTCCTTCCATGTCCATGCTTCATGTTTTACAATTTAAGTCTTAAAGCATATGAAACTGTTGTGAGTTTCTGCAACAAGGACTTCTGATTCTACAAATAGTATTGTGATTGGTCTATAACAAAACTGTACTGTCACATACTTGCAGACATCAAAATTGATAGATGCACAGGTATATTGAAGAATCACCTGAATTTTATATTGCTTGTCTTCCTGTTGTATAAATATACAAAACTTGAGGAAAGGGGCAAAATTACTTGATGCCTGATAATCACGGTTAAAATACGTGCTGCAGTCTTTATTTAAAAAAATTGTTTTAAAGTGGCTTCACTCCACCTTTTTCCTGTAGTGATTATTCCTGTGTTTCAAACTTCCCCCCCTCTTTCCTTCTGTCTCCCTAAGTTATGTCCTTTTTTTCCCATATGTTGTGTTCTTTACTTTATTTAGCTAAACTTCTCCATTTTACTTGTATATTACATAAAATGTCCAAGTTGGAGTTACATCTGCGCCATTCCTGGTGGCATACGAGGTTGAAACAAACTGGCTTGATCCCCAGCTCCTGGGTGAAGGGATAGTGCTGGGATTCCAGTTATCCCTTGACCTTGCTCAAGGGTTACATCTTTCATAACTGCCTTCATCTAATAAGCATCTAAACTTGGTATCCTTTCCCTCTGATAACTCTATTATGGAGCTATTATGGAGAAAGGAGCATTCTCTTTCCATTTTTTGGGTTCCTCTGGCTTACGTATCCTGAGCCTTCAGGGTATGAGGATAGAAGAGTCACTGCCATTATACCCCTCCCAGTCTCCTGGTTGCTATGAGGGACAGGGTGTGTGTTGTTCTACCCTTCTTCCAGGTGCTGACTTTAGGCCTTTATTTTCCATAAATAGTGTTAGTGCCTATCTCTACTGCAGCTTGGAACTTAACCAATCAGCAGCAAAGTAAAATTGACCAGAATCTCCTCAGTAACACTATGGTGCAGAGTTCTGAATAGCAAGGGTGAAAATGTGTCCATTTTTGCGAGCTGCAAAAGCTCCGAGTAGCAGCAGAGGCCTTTGTATAGTCAGGCTCTAGACTTACAGTATTACATTGGTTTATACTTCCTTCAGACTTAGTAGGTTAATTTGACAAGTCTGAGACTGGAAACATTTAAAATAAAAACTTAAATTCTTCAGGAGTTCATGGCACTGGCCCGAAAGACTCCTGTGTGCCCTGGATGTGTGGATTTTTTTCAAGCTTTGCAAATATGATTAATATCACTGAATTAATTTCTAGACTGTATTTTCTACTCTGTACAGTCTTTCAATACAAAGCAATATTTTCTTTTAATAATGCTTACTATTCCATATTTCTCATAATGAATTTAAATCCGATCCCAGCAGTGGATGCCAATAAACCCTTTTAATATATTGGATAATACATTATTAGTAAGATTCTAGTTTTCCTCTTTGGAAGAGTGGGACAATGAAGAAACTTTTGTACTATGCTTTTTTGAAGTAAAGGTAAGTATCTACATTCTAACTGGGCCAGTCTTAATCTTTTGAGTTGCTTCCATACAGAATCCATACATAAGGTCCATAATCTTTGTTTAGGTATTTGTTTTAATCCCCCTGCCATCCAGTCATCTTATTCTTCTGTTCACCTCTTGAATTTGAGATAATTTAATTAGCTAAATTTGAATCAAATTCCAAGTTCTTTCACTTCTTGGTCTCTGAATTTGTTTGTTTGTTTTTTCTTCTTTTGAGTCTGCCTTTCATTACATAACCACTCCCGTGTTTTTAATCACAGCCATCCCTTGGCCTTTAGTAGCTTGCTGTCAGAACAACGCTGTAAGTGTACCATAACTGTAAATGATTAGCCCAGAGACTGCTTTCCAATGACACTGGCTTGTATTCTATGTGCATCAGGCAATACAGGTGCTTCAGGGCCCCAAAATGGAACTCGGAAACTTGAGGGGGAATTATCTCAAATCAGGCAATAGTATGTCGCTTCCAGGGGGAAGCTTGGACCTATATATGTTCTTCCAGGAAACTGTGAGGGAGCTGCTGAATCCTAAGTCACTGAAGGCAGCTATTTCCCCATTTGTAACTAAGATAATTATTTTTGTCCAAGGCAAACTTTCTATTAGACATAAGTCTCTACGGAAGGAAGGTTACCAGGGTACTGTTGCAACACTTCTTAGGCGTTCTGGTATGTATACCTGAGCAAAGCGTGTGTTTACTTTTTATCACTGGATTCACCTACACACAAACTTTGGGTGACTACTCCAGACTTCACACTCTTTTTAAAAAAAAATTTGTTAGCCCTAAGCAGAAAAAGTGAACACCTACCTAGGGAAGGGAGGGTTCAGGTCTCTTTTCTTTAGATATGAATGATTTTGGGGGGGGGGGGAATGAAACCAAGGTTTAGCCAAAACATCAAAAGCTATACTTAAACACCCTTTTTATATCTGCAATATTTTTGGTTTCCAGTGAAGTTCTAAATGATCTATATAGTTAAAATATAATACTTGGGGGGAGAAAGCCATTAGTGTGGTTTTTTTTTCTTCTTTTTTTTTTAATGGTAAACTAGGTTCTGTAGAGTAATTATAATATCCTGCTGTTCACTGCTTGATGCCTTTTAGCATTTTTAATGATCCTTAAGATATTGTTATTTTATAAATTCCACTTAGTATTTTAGAGCTTAATTTGTAGTTTTGTACTTGTAAAAACACTAATGAGATACTTCTAAGGACTCTTGAAATGTGGGTTACAGCTTAAAACTTTATGTGCAAAAAAGGTTTCCTTACAAAAACTTTGCTAGCAAATAATTAGGAAAATTGAGAGGGATAGTGGCTGGAATAATTGTAAGTCATGCAGGGATGTGAACTTGGGACTCCCACAACTTTAGTGGGTGCTCTAACCACCAGGCTATAAATAGTCATTGGAGCAGGCACTTTGACTATAATTATTTATGAGAAGTTGGAACAGCTTCAAGAGGAGAGATCGAGGCCCAAACCCCAGTATCCCATAGCCCAATGGCTAGGAGACGCTCCTGTAATGTGAGAGAGCAAGTTCAAATCTCTTTTGCACTCAGTAGAGGTAGGAATTGAACCTGGATTTCCCATATTCCACATAAGCACCCTAACTGAGCTAAAAGTTATAAGGGGGCACCACTACCTCACTTCTCAGGCTGTTTTGTGAGTTTAGTCCTCCTTAGTTCTCCTTGTTAAAATGCCCAAAATTAAAAATTTCAATAATTTTTTTTTTTTGACAATTTGATTCTTTAGTTTGGTCATGTTTGTGACTAATTTTAGGTCTACTGAAACTACATTCTTTTTGGAGAATAAACCGTTTGCTGATTTTATTTATTTATTGAGTGCCTGGCTTTGCCTACTAGTTTTCTTCAGACTGACTTTAGTCATATTATGTATTAAATTTATTGCTTTCCTTCTATCTCACCCACGATACTTTGCCATCTTTTATGTTTCACAGATAAACCTGAAAACTGGGATGTATGGTACGAGAGCAAGTTTGATGACTGTGATAAAGAAGCTTGCCTGTCCTTCTCGAAAGAGATACTTTGCGCTCGTGCCACTGTGGACCACAATTATTATGCTATTTGTCAGAACCTTTTATCAAGACATGCCACCTGGCGTGGCACTTCTGGAGGACTACTTCATGACCCTCCAGCTGAAATTGCCAAAGATGGCCGACTTGAGGCCTTGCTGGATGAGTGTGCCAACCCAAAGAAACGATATGGTAGATTCCAAGCTGCAAAAGAATTACGTGAATACCTTGCACAATTAAGTAATAATGTGAGGTAGTCCATGGTGAATGAATCTCCTTTTTGTAACACTGGCTAAAACATTATCGCAAAGAGACATGGAAAAATGAAGTTTTGAACTCGTATTCAAAAGAAAACTTCTTAAAAAAACTTAAACTATCTGATCAATTACATAAACACCATAAAATGTTTATGGTGTTTAGAGGATGTTCTTCTGTAAACAGACAAGGTACTTATCGAATTAAAACTTGAGCTACTATTGACTGTTCTCCCAGATTGCCTAAGGAGTGGGTCAGATGAGCAAAGACTGTGATAGCTTAATTGACAGCTTGTCTGTCAAAGGGTACTTTACATAAAACTGCATTAGTATCACAGTTTTGTGAAGCTGATGCTTTTACTTGGAAAGTCAAGTTAGACTGGTAGCCTGTTTTAAAGGCTTTTTTCCTAATGTCATTGTCTCATTTTTGTGTTCAAACACCTTACTGAAGTGGCATTTACATACATGCAGGTATATCTAGGTGTCTATTGCATTGTTTCAAATTTAACAGGTTTTATTTAATATCGTGCACTACATTTTTACTATGAGTACAGGATTCCCACGTTTACTGTTTAATCTAAGTTTTTTTCACTGTATCTTACTGTGTGTATTCCATTTTAAAAAAGGATATAATCATAAAACAGACCCTGATGTCATGAAAACCATAATAAGTTCATATTTGATTTTTGTAGTTTTGCCATTGTAGGTATCACTTGATGATGTAGTTACTGTACAAAATTTCAACCGTCCATGCAAGTATGTACACATAGCCATTCAGCAGGGAATCATTTGTATGAGCAAACAGTCATTTTTTACTTGAGGGGAGAATATAGTAAAAATCAGTAGGAGGAATTTGAGGGTAGGTTACAAATAAGATCACTAGTCCAGTGTAGTAAAGCATAAACCAAAGAAAATGGTTGTGTATCAGTCCCTAGACTAGTCTTAAAGCAAAATTATGTACTGTAGTAATGCTAATCCATTGTGAAAATTCAAATTTCAGTTGGTCCTTAGTTATTCTTTGAGAAACTTCAAGCTACTAGTTAGTGCTTGAGGAAAATCCAAATTTAAACTAAGGAAATGCCTAGCAGGCTAGCATTTGTTCTGCATCGTTCACAATTCTGCTGAATTCACAATGTAATGAAGTTTACTGCATGTTTGTCCATGAGCTTAGTCGTTAAACTGACTATGCCATGTTCGCTCTAGAGACCTAGCTTTGAAATAAGTTTGACTATTTGATTGCAGTAAAAATGGTCCTTTAACGGTTAGTGTAAACCTGAGATTGCTCCCATAAATCAATTTGCATAAAATATCAATCACTACCAAAATGATTTACTTTCTTGGAAGATTTTTGTTTATTTCTTTTATACAATAGCTACTGTAGTGTTTCATTTACTTGAAGTGTCATAAAATTCTATTCCTAAGCAAATACTTTTAGGATATTTATGTATTTTTTTTTATTGCTTGCAGCAAGTAACAAAGGAAAAAATAACAGTTGTATACATTTGTAAATTAACCAAACTATGGTATTAAACAAGTTGGAATGAGCGGGGTATGTACTACCATTCATGACAAAGGCAGCATGGCTATCAGATACATCAAAGACAAATGGAAACTGCTGGTATACCAAAATTGCTGTAGGAGTACGGTGAAGGAAAAAGCAAACTAATTCAACACTAACTGGTTCTTTTTTCTCAGAGCTGGGAGGAGTGGAGTACTGCTATATAAAGATGCAAAAGTTTTCTCAGATTTATTAGATGAGTATACTAATGACTTTTGCACAGCTCTAGATTCTTTTCTGAGTAATGTTCCCTATATGGATTCCAGACTTCGGGTGCGCATGCATCGGAGCCGGAGCTGTTTGTAGTGGTGTCCATTGACCCATACGTGTGTTGCGTGTTGGCTGCATGGTGCGTCCGAGGCTTAAGAGGTTGTGCAGAACGATGCCGCTTCAGTTCCCTCTTATCGCCGCATGGCCAGAGTTGGAACTCCTGTTCCTGATGCTCTTAGTTTGCTAAGAGGAATGGACCGTGTTCTAACGCTGTACATCGTTTATAGTTTCTCTAGTTGTCTATTGTTAGTTCGTGCTCTCCTGTTGGACTTTGTTTCTACAGGGTGACTGCCCCCCCTCCCCCCAACCCACTCGCTCTTCTGGGGACTATGGCCCAGCAGGATGGCTTCAGGAACTGTGCTTTGTGACTGTGCCCCTTCTCGCTGAGTAACGAGCATCAGTGTTGCCTCTTGCCTCAGCAAAGCTCATGTCATCACTCGCTAGTCCATCTGTCACTTGTTCCCACCTTGCACTCTGGAAGCCAGAGAGCTCCATCTCTGCAAGTATCTGATGGAGGCTATATGTGCCCACATGCACAATCGGATCTGGGACTGGTGGATCCACCAGAGCAGCACCTGTCACCACCAGTGAGCACCCCCTGTCTCCCTCCTGTGTGCTGGTGCCCATGTTGCCACCACAAAAACACTGCGTGCATAAGAAACACAGCCCTGGGCATAAGGGCGGATCCACCGCCCCTAAGCACAACGTTGCCTCCCCAATCTGTGCTGGGTTGGGTGAGAAGTTGCGTGTGGATTCGGACGTTCTGTCTCCCTAGAAGTCCTGCACAGAGCGTAAATCAAGGCACCACTGCAAGTCCTCTGCGTCACCTCCAGCCACATCCGCCACCTTCACTGCTGGCACCATCCACGTCTCCAGGCCCCCCCGGACTCTCCCATCTGCTTCCCCAGATGCCTGTCTCTGCTACTGCCTATGGCCAAGATGATGCTACCGTACGCTAACTCCCCGGTTCCCCAGGCAACTTGCAGCTCCCCTCTCCAGCGGATGAACCTCTCCTGCTCCCTGAGCGGCACCTTGCTCTTTTTGTGCCTCACACCACTAGTACCAATGGTCCCACACCTGCTGGACCTTCTCCTTGGAGATGAGTGGGGTTCTGATTCAGACCCCTGCTTCTCTTCTGCATGGTCATACAGCCCAGATCCTCGGTACCAGCCACCATATGGACCCACTACTGATGCGTGGTTTAGTTAGTCCCGGGAGCTGCTGATGCCCAGAGACCCATCTGCTTGGCCCTACTGGCCAGCTTGGGACCCTTACCAGGGCCATGGGGCATCGATGCTTCCATCTTGCTGGCTGTCCCCCACCTGCATTGCACTTTCTTCCATCTATGATGAACCTAATGGCACTCCCATGCCATTGGCACTGATGGTCCCTACCAGGACCTCATCAAATCCCTGGATGACACCCTCATTCCACCCACTCTCTTCTGGATGACCAGGGACAATATCAGGACTTGCTTCACTGTGTGGCAATGGTCCTCAACCTCCCAGTGAAGGAAGTCCAGGACATACAAAACCAGTTCCTGGACATTATTCAACCATTAGGGACCTCCCAGATTGCCATCCCAATCCACGAGGCCATTCTGCAACTGGCCCAGGAGGTCTGGCACACCCTGGCTTCCTGTGACCACACCGTGAAGCATGCTAACCACCTCTGTTTCGTCCATTTGAAGAATACAGGCTTCCTGTTCACTCAACCTCCTCACAGCTCACTCGTAGTTCATGTGGTGACCAAGTGCGTCCAGCAGCAGCACCTCAAGGCCGCTGTTCTGGACTGGGTGGTGAAGAAATTGGATATTCTGGGGTTTAAGGTTTTTTTCTTCTGTGGGCCTCCAGTTCTGTATAGCCAATTATCAGGCCATCTTGGCGAAATACAGTTTCCTTTCCTACTCCACGTTGGCAGAGTTCCAGTCCTTCTTTCTGGTGGACAAACAACGGGAGTTCCAGGTGCTGCTCGACAAGGGAAGCTTGTCACTAAGGTGGCCCTTCAAGCTGCAGTCAATGCTGCTCTCTATGGTCTCTGGGCACATCAATATATGAGAGTTGTGGGATGCCCATCTTGCCTGTTGGGCATTCCTGCCTCTCATCGGATCCTGCCACATTCAGCTGCTGTCTGACAGCATGATAGCAGTTGTTTATATCAACAAGCAGGGTTGCATCCAGTTGCCTTCCCTTTTCATGGAGGCCATTCTTCTCTGGAGCTGGTGCCTCAGACACGGGGTCACTCCCCGCACTGTTCACCTCTTGGGCACCAGCAATTCTCTGGCAGACATGCTCAACAGGTCCTTCTGTGTGAATCATGAGTGGGGGCTGCTTGGTCTTTTGCCAGGAACCACAAATTTCCTCTTTTCTGCTCCAGAGGACCCCTCAGGCTGGGCTCACAGGGTTACGCCCTTCTCCCCTGGACCTCCAACCTCCTCTATGCCTTCCTGCCCATCTCCTTGCTTCCGCAAGTCCTGTACAACATGTGATGGGATCATGTGACACTCGTTCTGAAAGCCCACTCCTGGTCTCGCCAGTACTGGTTCACTGAGCTCCTCCACCTCTCTGCCTGCCCACTGATCCACCTTCCTATCCACTTGGATCTCCTCACACAGTCACATGGCCACCTGAGGCACCTCAACCCAGAGCCGCTTCACCTCACGGCTTGGTATTTGGATGGGCCTCACGTGTAGACAGGGCGTGCTTCACCCCTGTGCACAACATCCTTGTGCACAGCAGATGACTATCAACTAACGCCTGCTTCCAAGCTAAATGGTGATGCTTCACTGCCTGTGCGCACCGCTACCAATACTCTCTGGGCCTCATCCCCATTCCCATCCTCCTGGACTATCTTCTTCACCTTCGGTTGTTGGACCTCATGCACTTCTCCATCCGTGTCCATCTAGCGGTGCTCAGTGCCTGCCCTCCTCCCTGTGGATGGTTCTTTCATCTTCACTCATCTGACCACCTCTTGCTTCCATAGCAGCCTCCAATGTATTTCCCTCAGTACAGATGCCTACCTCATCCTGGGACCTGAATCTTGTCCTGTCTGCCCTCAAAACCCCTCATGACCTGCTTTCTCACCCACCTCTCCATGAAGGTGATCTTTTTTTTTTTTTTATTGCTATCCCCTTTGTAAGACGGGTTAGCAAGCTGGCGGTCATGATGGCCGACCTGTCCTGTACTGTTTTCCACAAGGACAAGGTCTCCCTGCAATTGCACCCTAAATTTTTCCCTAAGGTGACCTCTCTGTTCCACCTGAATCAATACATACTACCCAAAAGTGCATGCCTCTCTGAGGGCACAAACACTGCACACTCTTGTCTGCGGGTGCTGAACTTTTATCTCCAGTGCACCCACGCCTTCCATGCCTTGCCCCTGACTCTTCCTCACCATAGTAGAGGCTGCTGGGGCCATGCCTGCTCCTTGCAATGCCTCTGTAAATGAATCTCTCATTGCATTGCAGAATGCTACTCTCTCTCTCGTTCCTTCCTCCCCTGGGAGTCATGGTACACTCCATGTGGGCACATGCATCCATGTCGGCCTTTCTTGTGGATGTTGTAAGGCAGCCATGTGGTCCTCTGTCCACACCTTTTCTGCTCACTATGCCATCGCTCTGGTGACAGTGGCAAATGTGGCAGTCATCCACGCTATCCTGCAGACTTTGACTTTCTGAGAGTCCTTGCATCCTCCTTCACACTGATCACTCTTGCTACTCTCCTACATCTAGAATCCATATAGGGACCATCACTCAAAGAAGGGAGGTTGGTTACTGTAAGTGGAGATTCTTTGAGATGTGTGGTCCCTATTTCAATTCCAATCTCATCCTCCACACCCCCTCTGCTGCAGACTCCAATGCTTGCAGGTAAGAGGGACCTGGAGCAGCGTCGACCCGAATCGCCTCTTAAAGCCTAGGGCGCGCCATGTAGCTGATGCACAATGCATGTGTGGTTCAACGGACACTACTACGAACAGTTCTGGTGCCTAGTGCACATGAGCATCCCACATTTGGAATCCAAATAGGGACCACACATCTCAAAGAACTTCCAGTTACTTTAAGTAATTTCTATTTTTTCTGTTGAATCCATTTTGCATATGTTATACTTTACTGCAGCTTATTTGTCTTAATTTTGTTTTCAGAATCTAATATGACATTTGCAGCTTTTATTTTCCTATTTGCTGTTTGGTTTTTTCGTTTTTGCTGTTGGGAGACTGTTTTAACAGTTGTGCTGCAATCTTTCCCTTCAGATAAAAGTCTTTAAAGAGGGTTTACATCACTTTTTTTGTCAAAGTACATTTATTTGAAGAAAATACATTGGAAAAACTGAGATTACATAATGCTAGCTGCCAATAAGCCTTGTTGTATCACTAATGTTGATTTTTAAACACCCAGCACATTATCTAATGAGTGAGTTATGAGTGATTATTAAAGGGTAAAGACAACACCGCCAGCTTTGATTAATACTTGAGGTAGTCTTGTAACTGCCAAATGTCCCTGGTTAGATTTGGTTTAAGGGGTATAGCTCCCTCTGTAGTATATTGAGAGAGCTGATTCTAAAAGGAATCTAGAATTAAAAAAAAATAACTACAGGGAAAACACATGGAAAGCAATAAATTTTGTTCAATTTGCACCTATCAGATGTTGTACAATGACAATTTATATTTTTAGTCATTGCCCATGAATATTGATGAACTCTTGGTGAAATATTTTTGAATGAGACATATGGGGTTTGTATGTGCATTAAAATTGTCTTTTGTACTGTAAGTTACTGTTTAATTGGAATATTTTATCAAAATTGTCTCCCTGTGCCTTTATATTACATGAAGTTGTTTCTACAACTTTTAATAATATTAATAAAGAGTACTTATAAGAATCTCTTCTCAGAATTTCATTTTCAGATTAGTTAGTTCTTTTAAGATCCACTTACGATGGAGCGTAGCCTTCTTACTATTGAGGAGTGCATTGTATTCCAAAGTGACAAGTAGGCCACTCAGTTTTCCTTGGGTTAGGAATTATTCTGTGGAGTTATTCATAATCTTAAATAGCTCAGTTACTGTAATGAGTTTCCCCTTTAGAAATGCTTCCAAGTGAGCTTTATTTTCTTTCTTAGAGTGTATTTTCACCTATGGCACATCTTCAGTTTTTTTTCAACTTCTGAAAAAGAAGTACTCTAAAATTAAAAATAATGAATTTTTACTGTCACAGCCTGTAACTCATGGAACTGGGTGGGGGAGATCATTTTGAAGACCGCCAGTAATACGGTCTCATAGAAAGAACGTTAGTTAAAACTCCCCTACCCTTTTCAGTTCTAGTTGATTTTAGTTTGTTCATAGTCATTTTTTGAGTTAGAAGATTTAATGTAATTTCTATTCTAGTCTGGATTTTTAGGAAGCAACTATTGTATTTTGAAACAATTCTGCTGTGATACTACAACAGACTTTTCTGCTTGTTGAGTCTCCCTAAGTGGTAAAAACAGTGCCAAAAATGATTTAGAACAAAAAATTTTCCTCCCCCTAGGTTCAGCCCTAGTGCAATACCAATGACTTGGCCAACTTACACCATAGCTGAATTTGGCTGTTAGTTGTAGAAGCAGAGAAAATTGTACTTCCTTTTGGAAATATAAGGAGGAAGTCAGTGTAAATCATCTCAAAGCCTCCCCTGACTTTAATTTCCATAGTATATCCTACTCCCTTGCTCTTAAGACCTACTACTTTCTTACCAGAGTCTCCAGCATTGGTTCTTTCCTTCCCCTTCTTGAGTGGTGAGTTACAGCTGCATTTCTTCATGAACCGCTGTAGGTATGTCTGACTTTGTCTTCTAGAACTCAGTCTGACTAGCCACCTGTGCAACCCATTGTTCAATCCTCTCTAGCAGATTGGAGGCCAGCTCCTCTCATTGTTTGGAGAACTAAGAGGAGCAACACATTTCCTCCTTAGTTGGAGTGGTAGTAAGGGCAGGTGCTATTGTGAAATGTTTAATTACCTTAGGCTTCATGTCAGCTCTTTGCTTTTTGGTTCCCACTTTTTACACAATGTAGGATGTGTATAGGAAAGCAGTTTCATATGGATTTTCTTTTCTTTTTTTGTGTTTTGTTTTGTTTTTTAAGGCCAGATTTTCAAAGGAGTCTATGTGCTCAAAGATGCATATAGGTGTCCTTTGGGACCCCCCAAGAAGCACATGAGCAGACTTAAGTGCCTAACCAGCTGAATTAAACTGAACTTGTCCAAACTGTTTAAATGCTCTGAAAGTCCTACCAGGTGCCCATCTGCATCCCAGTGCACCCAAATCTGGCCCAGTTAGATTATCTAGTCTGATTTGTATAACACAGGCCACAGTACTTCAATCAGTTATCCTTGTATTTAGCCCTATAACTTGCGTATAATTAAAGCATATGTACCAGAAAGACATCCTGTCTTGATTTGAAGAGATAGCAAATCCACCTCATCCCATGGTAGTTTTGTTCCATAGATTAATCACCCTTACTGTTTGGTTGGGGCTTTTTGGGTTTTTTAAAAGAAAAAACTAGTTTTTAATAAAAAATTAGGGTAGTACGAAGTCAAACTGCATTACATCTGTATAGTTACTTTTCTCAACCAAATCTGTACTTTCAAAAAATGAAATCAGATTTGTTTGACATGACATATTTTCCATAAAACAATGTTGACTGGCATAATCATATTCCCATCCTTTAATTCTTTCATGAATCCTGTTTCAGCTTTTTCCATTTTTTGCCCAGGATTGATGTCTGACTAATCAGCCTATAGTTATTCAGATCATCTTGCACTTTTTAAATATTGGCACAATATTAGTACTCTTCCAGTCTTCTGGAATTTCTGCAGTATTTCAAGAGTTATTTGAAAATTAACATCAGCAGATCAGATGTCTCTTCAGCCAATTCTTTTAAGACTCTTGACTGCCAGCTATCTGAGCCTTACGTAAAAATGTTTATTTATAGTAGCGTAACATCCTCAGTTTCTAATGTATGGGAAAGTACTTAATTGTCCTCATGTGATCTGAATATATCAATCTGCTTTTTACCAAATATCAAACAAATTTTTATTAAACACTGCTTTTTTTGCATTAACAGTTTTATCTTCTGTACCATTGTTAGAATTTATTTTGTTCCTGATATACTTAAAAATCCTTGTAATTCTTGTAATTTTTCCCTGAGGTAGTTAGCTTCCCTTACCAATTTTCTACACATCATAGCTTGCTTATTTATAGTGTTTGCCATCTACTTAATCTGTTTTCCATTTGTTGTATTTTATTTTTAATAGCTGCATTCACTTCACCTCTTAACCAGGATGGGCTGTTTGATACTTCACAAAAACACCCGGTGGTGGTGGTGGTGGTGTGCAGTACTGTGTGATGGAAACTTGTAACAGTTTAAGGCTACCAAATAGTCAGAACAGGGCATGCCTTGGTAAATTTCTTTCAGAAGGGAAAATCATACCTAATTTGAGACCAAACAGACCATTATCTCAAGAATGTAAATCTGCATCTAAAATGAATAATGTAGGTAGGTTCTTCTATGTCAAGGTGACACATCAAAGACTGCTACATACAAAACTCTGGAGTCTATCATTCAGGCCTTCCTAGTGTCTGGAAATGAAGTGTTGCTTCTGGAGCTGACAAGTAAATTGATCCAAATTCCTAACACAGGATACCCATAAGTGAACCAGAATCCAATTTTAGTATAAGAAATCTGATGAGATTCAACAAGAACAAGTGCAGAGTCGTCCTATTCTGGACGGAAGAATCGCATGCACAGCTACAGCCTTGGGACCGACGAGCTAGGCAGCAGTTCTGCAGAAAAGGACCTGAGGGTTCTAGTGGATAAGAAGCTGGGTATGAGTCAGCAGTGTGCCCTGGTTGCCAAGAAGGCTAATAGCATATTGGGCTGCATTAGTAGGAGCATTGCAAGCAGATCGCAGGAAGTGATTATTTCCCTCTATTCAGCACTGGTGAGGACACATTTGGAGTACTGTGTCTAGTTTTGGGCCCTCCACTACAAAAAGGATGTGGACAAGTTGGAGAGAGTCCAGCGGAGGGCAACAAAAATGATTGGGGGGCTGGAGCACAAGACTTATGAGGAGAGGCTAAGGGAACTAGGCTTGTTTAGTGTGCAAAAGAGAAGAATGAGGGGGGATTTGATAGCAGCCTATAACTACCTGAAAGGGGGTTCCAGGGAAGATGGAGCTAGGTTGTTCTCAATGGTAGTAGATGACGGAACAAGGAGCAATGGTCTCAAGTTGTAGTGGGGGAGGTCTAGGTTGAATATTAGGAAAAAGTTTTTCACTGGGAGGGTGGTGAAGCACTGGAATAGGTTACCTAAGAAGATGGTGGTATCTCCATCTTTAGAGGTTTTTAACCTGCGGCTTGACAAAGTTCTGGCTGGGATGATTTAGCTGAGGTTAGACCTGCTTTGAGCAGGAGGTTGGACTAGATGACCTCCTGAAGTCCCTTCCAACTCTAATATTCTATGATTCTATTGCTGAAATGAGTCTTATCGGACATAAGGAAAAAGCTGGCAATTTCCTTCAAGAACATTCCAGACAAGCGAACACTTGAGGTGCACCATCTAATCTGTTTGATACTTTGTAAAGCATTTTGAGATCTATTGATGAAAATTGCTACAAGCTGGTATTTATTAAAAGTGAAGAAAACTTCAAAGTAAGCAGTGGGCCATTTATTTAAATTAAAAAAAAAAAAGTTCGGGAAACTAGAGGCAAGTCAAATGAGGAGCATGGTTTCTTTAGTAATGAATTGTCTGACTAGTTCATCTTCCTGTAATCAACAGGAAATTGTGTTGAAATTATAGGCATACAAGAACAAATTTAACACAAGTCAATGAAGAAAATGCCTTTAAAAATTAAACAGCTTCTATTGAGAGCATTCTCAAAAAGGGGTCAAAGGCAGATAAAAATGTATAAAATCTAGCCATGTGAGGCTGATCTAAAAGAGGAGTCAACTATTTGGATCACATTTGGCTTAGCTCGAAGCCACCTCCCAAAATCTGCTATAGTGACTGATACTTAAATCTTTTTGACACTTAAAAATAAATTAATCAAGTTATCATTTTAGAACTATTGGGGGGACACTTTCTGGTACTGGTGAATCATTAAAAATCTGTTTCAACATCTTTCAATTTCTATACTTTCCTGCAAGTGCATTGTCTTTTTTACATATCCTAAGAGAATTCATAAGTATTCATGCTCCTTGAAGGTAAATGCCAATAAATTATTTTGTTTCTTCCAATGCCTTCTGCAGTTTCTCCCTACATACGCAGAAAGGATGCTTGTTGCTGCATGAGGAGAGGCTGTTACCATGCTCCATCAGAGCACAAAGACTGCAAAATTGTGGTTGTGGGGCTTCTTGTGTTCTCCCCCCAAGTTCCTTTCCACTTCCTTAGGTATCCACATGGCCCTCATTGAGACTATCATCATACCAACATTTTTCCAGGCCGGAAAGATAGTTGTCATAAAACCTCACCATTTAAACAGTTCTTGACATTTTATCTGGAATGACCTAAAGCCCTTGAGTCCAACCCAACTTCTTGTTTCTTTTTACACCAACTCACAGGCTGTATCATAATTTAAAGGATTGTCTAAACAACTCTTTCATTGTATTTTATTGCTATGACTTGGCAGATCTGCAGTTCATGTGAATCATGACGATATGGCTCAATGTGAGGCATAATATTTTCTATTCCTTTTCTTCATAGGATTGCTTTTAAACATTTCCATTTCTTTTAAAGCTGGTACTATAAAGACTTGTACTTTATTTAATAAATGGTTTCTTGTTTCTTGGTTCCTATCTTACATGTTAGTTTTTTATGGGGTATTTCTGTAATTCATTAGCAGCTTCCACACAGATTATCTGAATTTCAATTTCCTGTCTTTTCTAACTTTCTTTTTTGTAAAATGTAGTGAAACAGAGCCTTCGGTATTGTCTCTATACAGTATAAGGATGTCTACATCATATTATGGTCACTTGTTCTGTGGCTCACCCACACTTTTAGAACCAACTCTCCTCTCATATGGTACCATGATGTGCTCTTCAATGTGACATTCTAGTAGATCATATTCAAGTAGCTGGTGTCCTGTTGTTACCATTCTAGTAGATTTAGTTACCTCTGTGTCTCAGTGAAATGGACCTCATGTCACTATTCTGTGGTAACTGTTATTGCTACTATATGAATAAAACTCTTCTTGTGGGAGCTGCTGGTGCTAGTTGGATTACTTAAGTGAGCTAACAAGACTCATTTCACAGGTAAGGATTACATTTCATTGTGTATTTAGCTCTACCTGCTCATTGATGTTGTGGCAAGGTACCAGAAATCCAGTAGGCAATTCTCTTTTAGCACTAAGCAGTTTCCGCTATCTTCCCAGTCTCTATTTTGTTCTTCATCAAAACAACAGATCCAGCGGGAGAGTCCTTGCTCACCAGTGTTCCAAAGCTGTGGGTGAATTTCTTCTTGAGATAGAAGGGTCTGCAATGACAGGGATCACTAGGGAGAAAAAACTAAATGTCATAAACAAACCATTACACTCCTTTGAAAAATGAGGCTTAGCGCTTGTGTACAGAGGAAAGCTTTATGCGGTATAGTTTAAACCAATATAACCCTTTGTGGACAATCTTAAGAGTAGCTTTTTTCAGTTTAGTTTAAACTCCTTCCAAAGTGACACAAAGCTAAACTGAAAAAGGAGTTGTACTGGGATGACTGTGTTAGTTTAAATTCACAGATTAGCCTTGCAGTGTTGTAACGTTTCTGTGTATATGAGCCCTTAGTTATTTCTTCATGCTTTAGTAGGGCAGTAGATAGCTAAGCAATCAGATTAAAATAACAAATTCAGACTGAGTGCTAGAGCTTCTGATGACTCTCATTCTCCCTCCTTTACAATTTCTCAAACAGGTAATCTTTGCACTCCTTCCTCTTAGACTTCACTTAGGGCTGAATGAGACAAAATTAAATGGATCTTTATCTGCCTTTAGAATTCCTTAGCTTCACACTAAGGTTTGTAAAACTAATCAATTTTCATAGCTGCTATTATACATAACAAGTGCTGTGCTATGGGTTCTTCAAATGTGAATCTACAGCTCTCTGGAAGGAGCCATCCACCCAGAGTACTACTTAATACTGAAAACTGAGTGCCATTTTAAACTTGGGATATCAAACTTTGCTAGCAACGTGTTTCACTTCTTGCCCGCAAAAATAGCATTGGAAGCCTGACCCACCCTGGATGATACATTATTGAACCATTGCAATATGGTGCTCAGTGAAGACTTGCTGCAACCTGCCAGCTCTGTGAAATGTGTTTGGGAGCTGGCGATGGGAGGGAATCCTTCATTTGGCTGCAATGTAAGGATCTGTTTTGGCCGCCAAAGGGAGCATGCGATTGTTCTGCTTGCCCAATTCGAATGCTATATACATTTAAAGGGCAACAAAACCTTTGTGAATGTTGACCTTCGTCATTGTTAACTTTGAGCCAGAAAACTCTGACTTTAAAAGTCTAAGGCTAATTCTAGATTCGGTGTCAATTCAGTAACTTCTGGCTTTCTGAGCAATGATACATCAGAGCAGAGAATATATTTCAAAATGAAACACACTGCCTAATACACCACAGAAAAGGCAGAGAGAGCCCACTGTTCCAAATTACTATCAGAAATCTGTCACTCGAGAGAGTAATAAATGACTTTTTGTTCAGAACTTGCTCTTTTTAGTATTTGTAGCTTTCATTAAAGACTTAAGTATTGTTTGCAACTTTCATTTTTCTTAAAGATCCATGTACTTACAAATGTTGAAGAATTTTACAGGTAATTTTACACCTAATCTTGTTAATATTTTAAAATACTTAATAGAACACCAAAAATTGTCCTTTGATAGAGAGAACCTGTTTCTTTTGAGTGTGGTTTTGAGCCTGAATAATTAGAAATACTGTTTATGCAGATCAGCTCACCCCAGAGCTAGCAGTTGCTTCACCTTTATCAGTCCTGTGTTTGACAATGCTGCAGACTCCTATCTGATCTTGGCTAGGTTGGTCAACCCCACAGCTATATCTGGCTTGGTCTCCTTCTGACTGATAGATCTTCTCATCTGGTTGGTCAGTCTTCAGGTGAGTATTAGAGACAAGGTGGGTGAAATAGTATCTTTTATTGAACCAACTTCTGTTAGTGAAAGAGACATACTTTTGAGCCACACAGAGCTCTTCTTGCTACATACTTTAATTGACTTCTTTTCCTACTAGCCAATTGCTGTTCTTTTGCTGGCTGAGTCCCTCTGATGCTGTATTGTTAAGCAGTTTCCATATGCAAAAACCTTTTGTCACCTATCCCCATTCATTGTCACAAACAATTGCAATGTGAATGTGTGCACACAATTCAGAATGATGTCCAGGTGTTAGGGAGATACGCAACTTTTCATATATTAAAGGGTATGGCTTCTGGTTTTCTACTATATGATGCTATTTGCCAATGTCAGGCCTGATTTTTTTCCCCACTTGTTTTAGTGTATCAAGTGCAACTCTGTTGGTTTCAATGGAATAGCAGTCTGTAAATCCAGTGTAAGTGAAAGGCAATGAAGTCCGAAATAAATCTTGTACATGCTCTGTCTTAGTTGGGTAGGGTGTATTCAGAACCTCATAATAAGTTCTGTTTCTTCTTCAAGTGCTTGCTCATGTCCATTCCATTGTAGGTGCTTGCGCACCCCATGAACAGTTACGGGAAAATTTTTCCCCTTAGAAGATCCTGTAGGGCCAGCTTTGGCACCCCCTGGAGTCCTGCGTATATGGTGCGGTATATGAGGTGCTGCTGGCTCTACACCCCCTCAGTTCCTATTTTCCGCCTCTGATGGTTACTGTAACTGAGTTCTTGCTTGCTTCTGCGAGTGCTTCTTCACTGTAGCCTTTGTTTTTATAAGTACTTGTTAAGTAGTTGTTTAGATAGTTGTGAGTTATTGTTGTATTAGTAGATAAGGTGGTCCTGTTAAGGACCTCCACCCAGCGTCAGCATATGCCCCAATCTCTGGCCTTTAAGCCTTGTAAATCTTGCGGGAAGGCCTTCCCGATTAGTGACCCCCCACAAAGACTGTTTTGAAGTGCGTTGGAGAGTCTCATCGAAAGGCCAAGTGCTACATCTGCAAAGAGTTCAGACTGAGGATTCAAAAGGACTGATATAGCCGTCTGAAGGCCTTGTTAATGGAGGCGGCCCTGAGACCGGCATCGGAGCTGTCCCGCTCCCTTTCGGCATTGAGTCAGTGTAGAGTGCTCCGCTGGCACTGACTCCATCATGGCACCAGGCTTCCTCTTCACTGTGGAGGAAAAAGCCCAGAAAACAGTGTCTGACAGATGACTGCTTCCCCATGTGGAAGAAGGCTAAGGACGCAGGGTCAAGCTCCAGGGCAGCTCAGAGCAAGTGCACTGAGCAACCCTTGCAGGGGCAGGTTTTGCCCAGGGCAGTGAGCCCCTCAGCAGAGCACCCCCTGACTCCAGAAAGCGGAAGAGGATCACTACACCTTGTGGTGCTATCAATGCCGGAGGCACTTCAGGCGGCAGCTGACCTGTTGGCCCTGCCTGTTCCTCGTGCCCTGTCGGCCCGGATGGAAAGGGCAAGGGGTAGGGCTCCCGCATTGAGGGGAAAACCTCCGATGGGTCCCCCAAGTGGCTGCACATCTCACTAGACCCCCAACGCACCTCTCCACCAAACCGGTCACTGTGACGGAGATCGATCCCACTGAGAGGCTGATCCCCTGGGGCACGTTCCCAGAACCGAGGCGATCTCTGGGCTTCTCCAGCACCAGTGCTCTGGCCCCAGACAGTCCAAAGCATCACACATGATCGCCAGTACCGGGGCAGCAGCATTGACGAGTCGACTCAAGTCCCTCTCGGTATCGAGCAGACCCTCCCCGTTGGGAGCCTGGCACTGTTCTCAGTCACCGGCACCGATGAGTTTGCCCGAGCATGGGTGGCACAGAATTCGGTTGCCAGCATTGCGGTGCTCATCCAGAGAGGAATCCCACCGACTGTGGGCTTCAGTACTGAAAGGCTCCCAGGTGCCACTTCCACTCCTCCTCTTACATGGGCAGTTCTCCTCGACAAGTTGGTCCAGGCAGTGAAATTGCTGGTCACCAGACTTGTACTCCCTGTCCCCAAGATGTTGGTCAAGGGAGCGCTGGGATAGGAGGTGCAGATGCCACTTACCCTTCCCTTGGGACTGTGAGACAGGGAGACGGTCAAGCTCTGGGCGACACTGGTCACCAGCAGGAGGATCCAGCGATTCCAGAGGGGGAAAGAACGTAGCAGCTCTCCCCACCCAGCTTCCTCGATCTGATGGGCAAGGGTAAGGTCCCTGCCCAGCCACTCAAGGGTGGCCTCAGCGTCATTAGTACTGGTAGTACGGGAACCACTGTGGGTTACAGATGACCTTGGGACCCTATTCTCTTGTCTCATCAAGGAAGCAATCGGGGGCTTCAGCACCACCAGCGGAGGCCCATGACTCTGAGTTGGGGGGGAGTCGGACCCTATGGAGGGTACATCTGTGAGGGGTCCCGTGCTCTCGGCAGAAGTGCCAGTCCCTCCAGTACTGGGTCAGTCATCCTGTTCCTCCACAGACCAAGCACTGGTGGCAGGCCCATTGGCTCCCCTGGATGACTTCTGGGCACACCAGGAGCTCCTAAAAAGGGTGGTCTCCAACCTCTGACTAGAAGCGGAGGAGCTGCAGGAGCAGACAGACAACCTCTTGAATGTAGTGGCAGTGGTGGCACCGTCCTGGGTCGCCTTACCAGTGCATGAAGGGGTCCTAAAGTTGGCCAAGGGTGTCTAGCACACTCTGTCTTCCCTGTCCCCAATCTCAAAGAGGGTGGAGAAAAAGTATTACTTTCCTGTGAAAGGGTTTAAATATTTGTTCACCCACCCTGCACTGAGCTCCCTAGTGGTGGCAGTGGCAAATAAAATTAGAGACAGCCTGGCTCAACCTCCAAAACTAAGGACAGCAAGAAACTGGACTTGTTCGGGAGAAAAATTTATTCCACTGCCAGCCTCCAGTTCCGTGTCACAAACCGACAGGCGTTGTTAGGGAGGTATAATTATAACTTGTGGGACTCCCTCAAGCATTTCGAGGAGGCCATACTTCTGGAGCAGGCCTAAGACTTCTCCATGTTTTGGAGGAGGGCAGGACATAACTAGAGCAGCCTTACAGGCTGTCTCAGACATGGCTGACTCGACGGCAAGGGCAATGACCTGAGGGATCTCCATGCACCGTTGCTCGTGGCTCCAGTAGTCCGGTCTTTCCCAGGAGGTGCAGCAGTCCTTACAGGACCTACCATTCGTCAGGGCTGCATTCTTTTCGGAGCAGATAGATGCGAAGCTCCATGGGCTTAAGGACTCACAGGAAACTCTGCGCTTGTTGGGTCTGTACACGCCGCAGGCTTCCAGAAGGCAGTTTTGGCTCTAGCAGAGCCAGCAGCAGCAGCCCAGGTTCTCGGCACAGCGCTTCGGGACCTACAGGAGGACAGAGAGAGGAATGTTAGGCAGCAAGGCAGTGCCTGCCTTCTTTCTTGACCATGCAGCCGCCTACCTCCTGATGCTCTAGGCGGTCAGCGTCACTAATTTTGTTGATGCACACAAGAACAGCATTCCAGTCCTGCACCTGGATCCTGCATCCCCACCTTTCCTAAACTGTCTTGCTCCTTTCCTCCCAGCCTGGGCCCATATAACATTGGACCGCTGGCTCCTGGACACCACTGGAATGGGCTATACCCTCCAATTTTCCTCTCCTCCTCCCTGCACCTTCCCATCCCAGTCCCTCTTCAGGGACCCCTCTCACGAGCAACTCCTCTTACAAGAGGTGCACAATCTTCTCATGCTGGGAGCTGTAGAGGAGGTCCCGCTTTGAGGGGACGAGGTTTCAACTCCTGATATTACCTCACCCTGAAGGCCAAAGGGGGACTCAGACTTCATCCTAGACTGTGGGGCCTAAACAGGTACATCAGAAGGCAAAAATTCCTCATGGTTTCCCTGGCCTCTATCATTCCCTCCCAGGGTCCAGGAGACTGATATGCTGCCCTCAATTGGAAGGATGGATATTTTCACATACTGATCTTTCTGGGTCACAGAAGGTTTTTCATATTTGAGGTGGGGGGTTCCACTACCAGTTTTCAGCCCTCCCATTTGGCCTATCATCAGCCATAAGGGTGTTCACAAAGTGCATGGCAGTGGTGGCTGTGTATCTCAGGTGTCGAGGGGTACAGATCTACCCATATCTGGACAACTGGCTAATCAGAGGCAGGTAGAGGGCTCAGGTCCAAGCCAGTCTGGACCTCCTGTGAGCCACCTGTTACAGCTGGGCCTGCTAGTAAATGAGCAGAAGTCTACTCTGTTGCTTGTACAAAGGATGGAGTTTATCGGGATAGTTCTTGACTTAATGCAGGTCAGAGTGTTCCTGCTGCAGGCCCAGTTTGAGGCCATGTCCGGCCTGATCAAGAACTTCCGGGCCTTCCCCTTACAACGGCACAAGTCTGCCTGCAGCTACTGGGCCATATGGCAGTGTGCACTTACATGCTCCACTATGTCCGTCTGAAGCTCCGACTGCTTCAGCTATGGCTGGCTTTGGCTTACGCCCCAAGCAGGCACCCCGTGGACAGGGTTTTCACAGTGCCCACACAGATCCTGGCCTCCCTAGGGTGGTGGTTAGCTCCTCAGACGGTGATGGAGAGAATGCCTTTGCAGACAGGACCCTCGATCTAGTTTCAGATGCTTCGGACCTGGGGTGAGAGGCGCACATCAGTTCCGGTCACAGTATCCAGGGGACCTGATAAGAAGAGACATGGGGCTCCACATAAATGTCAGGGAGCTTCAAGTGATCCAGCAGCATACACGATGTTCCTTCCCTTCTTGAAGGGCAAGGTGATTCAGGTCCTACAGACAACGCTGCTGCAATGTACTATATCAACAGACAGGGCGGGGCTCATTCCTCAGTCCTCTGTCTGGAGGCGGTGGGTCTCTGGAGTCTAGCGATAGGCCACGATTTTCACCTGGTGGCCTCTCACCTTCCTGGTATCAAGAATGCCACAGCAGACCGACTCAGCAGGTCCTTTGTACCTTCGCATGAGTGGTCTCTCCATCCATCAGTCGCCAACATGATCTTCTGGAGATGGGGGTTTCCCCAAGTGGATCTCTTCACCTCTGAAGTCAACAAGAAGTGAAGCCAGTTCTGCTCCTTTCAGGGGTGGGATGAGGGGGCCATGTTAGACGCCTTCCTCTATTCCCTGGTCGGGGGGGGCTGTTAAACGCCTTCCCTCCCATTTTGTTAACACACAAGGTCCTATTAAAGATCAAGAAAGACAAGGCGAGGGTCATCCTTAGTGCACTTGTGTGGCCCAGGCAGAACTAGTTCACGACGCTCCTGGAGCTATCGGTCACCCCTCCCCTGGAGCTACCAGGTGGCACAACCTACTTTCCCAGGACCAGGGGGTGCCTTGTGTTTCCGGACCTGGAGTCCCTCCACCTGACAGCGTGGAGGCTGATTGGATGAGCTTGGAGGAACGAGCTTGCTCATCTAAGGTGCAGACCTTACTGAAGAGTAGCAGGAAGCCCTCCACGAGGTCATCATATATGGCCCAGTGGAAGAGGCTCACTTGCTGGGCCGCAGCACGGCAGATTACGCCACACTAGGCACTGATCCAGGTGGTCCTACACTACCTGTTGCACCTCAAGCTTCAGGGTCTATCTACTGCCTCGCTAAAAGTGCATCTGGCTGCCATCTCCTCCTTCCATCCTCCGATTCACAGGAGATCAGTTTTTTCTCATGCTATGGTGGTGAGAAGGGCATAGAAAAGCTCTACCTACAAGTCAGGGAGCTCGTACCCCCTGGAACCTGAACTTGGTCCTCTCTAGACTGACGGGGGCACCATTCGAGCCCATGGCAACTTGCCCACTTCTGCTACTGTCATGGAAGGTGGCCTTCCTAGTGGCTATCACATCAGCTAGGAGGGTGTCTGAAATCAGGGCACTCACCTCAGAGCCACCTTATATGATTTTTTATAAGGATAAGGTCCAGCTGAGGCCTCACCCGGCCTTCTTGCCCAAGGTGATTTCACAATTCCACACCAACCAGGACATTTTCCTCCCAGTGTTTTTCCCAAAGCCACACGCTTCCGAAGAGGAAAAGAGATGACATACGCTGACGTACGCAGAGCCCTAGCTTTCTACTTGGAGAGGACAAAGCCGTTCCGTAAGTCCACACAGCTGTTCATCACGGTGGCCGAAAGGATGAAAGGCTTATCTGTCTCATCAAAACGAATGTCCTCCTGGATAACCGCCTGCATACGCTTCTGCTATGAGCAGGCGAAAGTTCCACATCCAGGCAAAATCACAGCTCATTCCACTAGAGCGCAGGCATCTTCTGCAGCATTCTTGGCACAGGTGCCTATGCAGGACATATGCAAAGCTGCTACGTGGTCGTCGGTTCATACCTTTACATCCCACTATGCTATCGTAAAACAGGCTAGGGATGAAGCCAGATTTGGTAGGGCAGTGTTGCAGTCAACCAACCTATGAACTCCGAACCCCAAGTTACTGCTTGCAAGTCATCTACAATGGAATGGACATGAGCAAGGATTCGAAGAAGAAAAGACACTTACCTTGTAACTGTTCTTCGAGATCTGCTCCCCGTCCCCACTGTCGGAGTTGCCGGCAAGAAGGAACTGAGGGCATAGGGCCGGCAGCACCTCATATACCACGCCATGCACACGGGACTCCAAGGGATGCTGAAGCCGGCCCTACGGGATCTGCTAAGGGGAAAAATTTTCTGGTAACAGTGCATGAGCGCGCACACACCTACAATGGAATGGACATGAGTAACACATCTCAAAGAACAACAGTTACAAAGTAAGTAACCGTCTTTTAATTGCTCTGACAAGGGATCAGGAGCATATTTCAGCAAGTCTGTCCTTTGTTAAAGTATTGCTCCTTTAATAAGGGCCTCTCTTAGTAATCAGCACACAGAATAAAAGTTAAAAGATCGTGAACCGTAGATATACAAGTGAAATGAATATGGTAAATCAAAATTTGGCCTTTAATTCGCTGACATCTGTCCAAATAGTATCTTCCCACTATTCACACAGCTCTGAGTATTTCAGTAACATGCATTTTTAATGTATTGATATTTCTCTCTGTAAACTGACATTATATATATTTTAAATGACCTGAATATTAAATGAACAGATGGATTCATCTGTTCTAGAGGAAAATCAGATTTGACTTAAGACAGTGTGGCATTTTTCTTCTTCCTCACCATCCCCAACAAGGCAACTAGTCTGAGTTACGTTCTGAGGAGTTTTTAAAGTATTTATCTGCTGGTGGTATCTTTTGACTGCATGGGTCACAAACTATGCATACCTGCTGTAAAGCATGAAGGATTCTTTCTCCAAGAATCAGGCAGCACACACAATACTGAAGGGGTTTATTCACAATACCGAGAAGTCTGAGAAATCAGCTTCCGCTTTCTGATGTTACAGTGATAAATTATATACCCTTACTTATCGATTACGTAATACATTTTAAATTCTTTATCTATTCATTTACAAATACAGAGATTGTCCCATCTACAGAGAACAACCGTGATAATGGTTGTTAAATACATACAGAGACACTTTTAATCACTCTACTTACATCCAGACTGCTAAGGTTACACCCGGTGGGGGGGAGGGGTAGGGTGGAGGGAGAAGGGGGGGGGGGGGAATCTTTACAGCTAGGTGGCAGACAGACAGAAACACAAAAGCAAATGTGGTGTTCTTATCGAAATTAGAATTACAAGAGGACATCTGGCTTCCTGGGTCATCGGATGTTAGCATGGGCCATTGTACAACTTGTTAGTTGAAAAGTCTCAAGCCTTACACTGCTAAGGGGTACTCAGGAAGGATGATTTTGCACTTATTTGTCTCTTTGGCTCTATTATTTGTCAGTTTGGCCACTTTGCAACTGATTCTACAGTGCTTACCTGCCCAATTCTCTCTGTTCTCTGCAGACAGTGTTACATCTTTACTTCAGGGACTCTCCTTCTGAAATCCTTTTTCTAAGTATTTACTTTGAATGATCCACTTTTTTGTCCCAGAAGATACTATACAAGTCTTTGTTAGAAGATACTAACTTCCTTTATTCTGTATATCAAATATCATTAAAATAAACTTTCCCATTATTTTTCACATTTTTTACATCATATTCTTCTTTCCTTACAGCCTTTCTTTATACCATTTATATGCCTGTTGCTTTCATATAGCATGATGATCTAGAATATAATATACTGTGACTGAGTTCAGGGAACTGGACTAGGTGACCTATCGAGATCCCTTCCAGTCCTACACTTTGATTATTTGATAGCAATAAGGAAGGGAAGTCTTTGCTTACTAAACTAAGATATTTTTGGGTGGTTAAACTACATTTTATGGCATTTCTTTAGACAACAATTACTTTCCTCGTTGTGACAAAGTATGCTAGCTTTTTATTTTTTATTCACTAATCATGTTAATTACTGTAAACAGTTTACCCACCTACCATTCAGCATAAATGGAATTTTTTTTTTTACTAAAGCTAAACAGTTTTTATTTTTTTATTTTTAGTTTTTTTATTGTGATTGAAGAAAATCACTGGAAATCTCCCTCACCTTCTGCTGCCTTTTGGATGTGATCATACTAGGGAATTTTGAGAGTGGAAGCAATTTGTTACTCATTACTTATAACAGTGTTAAAATTTGTGCTAAGCTGCAAGAACACAGACTGATACCCAATTTTACAAGTGCTATCCTCAGTGTCACTGAATCACGAATATGTGCATCTGCCCCGTTGCCTAGTAAATCATCTGAAAACTTGCTGGACTTTTGTAAATCTTGTATAGAAGTTACATTGCTAGTTCATACAGTTGGTCAGTTTACAAAGTTTGCAATATACATGATTGAATTATCTCAGACCCCATAGCAGGCAATGAATATTGAATTTATACCTACATTTTTGCAAAACTTAATAGTTATCACTGACACAATCTCTGTCTCTTCTAACTACTACATAGCACAGCACTTCTTCAATCTGTGTTTACTATATTATGGTTAATCTTAGATTAAATAAAGTGTTAAGTGTTTGCCATTTGTTGGAACTATAGAACAGTAAAAACAATAAAACTACATTTTTTTAAAGTGTCTGATACAACTTCTTGTTTTTTTTTTAATTGATTTTATTGGGTGATGTGTAACAGGGAAACTGCATGTCCTCTGAAACGTCTTCGAGATCCTTGGGTTTAAGCATCACTTATCCACCGTTTTACACCCCTCAACAGATTTTGGCATGCAAAATATATTTTTCTGGCATAAGTTAGTATCTCAAAAATCTGAATCCCAAACCCCACACCACAGATAACTGATATTTTATTTAATGGAAGTGTTTGGAGTGTTTTGATTTGTAAAAAGACTGGTAAGTGCATTCCACTCTGTGCTGTGCTTATTCAACTCATCTTGAATGGCAGGTCTGCTGTCCATGTATCTAAACACTGATCTTGTGTAAACATACAGGTGGTTGTTATTTTGAACTGTTGTTTTGCTCTTATCTTAAACAATTCGGGGAAAGATTGTGACGTCTAATGTGATAAATGAGAATACACACTATTATGTTGAGTCCCATTTATATCTTAGTAGTGTGCTGGTAAGGAGCTGTCATTCTTGATCATTGTTTGCCATGTTGTTATAGACATGTTGGTCCTAGGTTATGAGAGACACAAGGCAGCTGCGGTAATATCTTTTATTGGACCAACTTCTGTGGGTGGAAGTTTATGCTTGATTATTGTGGCAGTTTTGTCTTGACGCAGGAATGTTGCATCAGGGAAAATCCCCTTACATCTAATTATCTGTTTTCCTTTCAAAACCTGTCAGAGAGGAGAGTATATTCCTGCTAGGTAGTCTTCTATACTCTACCTTATTTTGGGCTTGTCTGAAACTTAATCTCATATTGTGATTACCCTTTATGATAAGTGACTAATTACACTGTAATTACAATGTAACAGGGGTAACTTCCGTAATTAACCTTAATGTTACAGAAATTTGTAGTTGGTACACAATGTATAATGTTGGAGTAATTACAGTGTAATGTAATGTAAAGGGATAATTAATTTAATTAACCTTCTGGTTATATGAAATAGTAATTAAACATAACTTCCATATAAGGACTTACGGTGTAGCTACAGCTAATGTTTTTTGAAGTGTGCAATCCACATTTCCATACCATAACTGTTCCCAGGCACTTTGTTTACATATCTGGATTGATAACCAGTATAATACACTAAAATTGTGATTATCTTCCAAAAGTGTCTATATTACTGCTCTGTACTAATGAAATCTCAGGCCTGCTCAAGTGTGTGTGGTCATGTTGCCTTCTATTGACTAAATGCTACTACATAAGCTGCAATCCTGATGTATGCAAAGTGTGATCATATTGGCTCCAGATTACTGAGACTACAATATTATCACAACTATGGGGGTGGGAGGGGCTATGGATTAATTGCTAGCAATATCTGATGTATAACAAATCTCTTTAATCTTGAAAGATTCCAAAGAGCTTTACAAATTTTAATAAACTGCTATGCAAATTGTAGCGGTATTTCATCCACTGTTGAAATGAAGCTACCTTGGCAATGCAATCTGGCAATATTCCTCAACCTGACACAATATTCCTCAGCCTGACACAACAGTTTGCAGCAAGAAATGGAGAATGAAATCATATCAAATGGAAAGATCAGGCAAAAAATGTAGACAGGCAGAATGTCCTTACTAGTGTTGGAATTTGGACTTAAGACTGTGTGCCGTGGTATCTTTAATGTCCATAAGAGATCCATAAGGATCTCTGATTTTTGTTTCTCATATGAAAGATGGCACCTCTCAATCAACATTAGTGGTGTTGTAGCATTATCTTGATTCAAAAGCAGAGGGAACTCCATCACCAACATTCATACTGTCTGTTGTTCCTCTAATCTAAATTAGAGCCTGCTTCTGTGAGACACTCCTCTCCCATTTATTTTTATTTCTCAGATCTGAGTCTTTAATGATGAGCCTCTGTGTTGAAGTCACTGTTGCCTTCTAGTAATTCCCTTGTGTGCTATAACTGTGACAGGTTGGCTTTTATCTGTCAATAGTTCACACTTCATGTAGAGTAAAACTGAAATTGAGACTGAATTATAGAATTCTTTCAACATGCATATTTAAGAAGCAGGTGAGATGTATGCTTGGTCAGGATGGTCAGCATCTGTAAAAAGGCTAGTTAACATCTCTAAAGAGCATCTTCCACCAATGGACAAACACTGCCAGTGAGGGGACAAACTGTTTATAGAGACATTTATTATTAATGAACACCTCCAAAGGCATTTCAAAGCAGAAACTGGAAACTGACAAGGCAGGGAAGGAGTCTCTGGGACACCATCGCTGAGATGTGATTGTGACAAGTAGGGTGACTAGGTGTCAGGAAAAGGAGAGCGGAGATGTATGCTCTCTCCAAATGGAAAAACTACATTACTTGCAACTAATTACTAAACCTAAGATACCTATCTAGCTAACGTTTTAGAGACTAGAGATAAAATCCCTGACCCTATTGAAGTCATTGGAAGCTTTGCCATTGATTTCAGTGGAACTCGGATTTCACCCTGTACATTTATGTACATTAAGCAAAACTCTTTTGTTTGAATTTGTTTTCTCTACTCTTAATGTTTTTAAATTAGATATTAGTGAATCATAAGAGAGACAGTTTTTGTAACTGATACCCACCACACTCTAGATATGCTCGTGTGGTACTGGCTATGTGTATTGTATATTGATAATTCTCACCTCTTCTTAGGAGAAAGGTATAATAGGTGTTACTGATATAGGGCCTGACTCTGCTGCCAATGAAATCAATGGCTATAGGACAGGGCCTGTAGAGATTTGTCTGATAAATTACTTATAAACACTTTAATTATTTATTGGTTGTGTTCTATTTAACTAATGGTAATGGTGAACTTTATAAATCTGGATTGTGTGACCTGATTTAAGGAAATCTAATTTTCCTGAAAGATACCTTGTTTTGACAGGCTTGATAGAATATTTCACCTGAAGAGCTCTGTGTAGCACAAAAGCTTATGTCTTTCAGCAACAGAAGTTGGCCATATAAAAATATTCCTTCACCTAGCTTGATATGCTTAACTAGCCTTCATGTTTGTCAGGATTAAAGCCCATTGTTCTAACAGCAGGCATATCTTTGGGTTATGTCCCAATGAAACTTTCTTTAAAAAAAAAAAAAAAAAAAAAGTCTGTTTTTAAAAATATGGTACTTGTGGGCAGAGATTTCAGATGATGGGAACTTGGCCTGATGTTCATCATTTATGATGATACATTCTGAAAACAGAGCCAGTTTTTTAATGGGTTATCTAGAGTGCTGCATTTCTTTTTCTCTTGAGACAACATTATGGGCAGCTGAATTAGATTACCAGATGCTTATGTTCCTCACATTTCACATACATTTTTAAACCCAGAACTATGATTCAAAATTTGGCAACTTGCTTTCAACCTCATTTATAGAATGTTTGGGTTTAAAAAAAAAAAAAAAAAAAAAAAAAAAAAAAAAAAAAAGGCAGAAATTACGTTTTTGTGAATTAAAACACTCTACAAAGGCAAACTTTGAAATCTTCACTGATGGACAAAGTTCAAGAGTTAAATATAAACTCTTCTTTCTGTGAAGAGTGATGAGCCGGGGCTCTTCCTTCTGCCTTTATATCTTTTAGCAGTACCTCTGACCCAAATATTTAAAACAGAGCACAGAATTATATGATGTGATAAGGAACAGTCTGCTTATTCTATCAAACCCTTCAAAAATAAATAAAAACTTCTCCATTTCTAAAGAAACGTAGAAAGTGATCAGTGATTAATATGAAACCTGGGATAACATTGTTACCTCTAAAGTAATGGCACCCAGAGCCTCAATCAGGATTGAGATATCATTTTGCCCCAAAAAGCTTACAATCTAAGGCTTTGTCTATGTTCCAGGTGGTACTTGTTTAACCTTACACCAATTTTAAACCAGTTTAGTTAAACTGGTGCAAAACCTATGTGGATACTGTCTTAATTCAATTTAAACCTGATTTATATGTGGATACTAATATAAACCAGGTTTAAATTGAATTAAGAGTGTCCACACAAGGTATTGCACTAGCTTAACTAAACTGGTTTAAAATTGCACCTTTAGTTGTACCAGTTTAACTTTGAACGTAGACCAGATGTAAGAAGATGAGGTCTTTCCTTTACCACGATGAATAACAAATACATCTGAGAAGCTTCCATGTAAGTCACCCTTACCACCATATTAATAAATTTGAAATTGAAGTATGCTATGTCAAAATTCCATTTTAATTAATGATCTAGAATTTGTGGCTAAAACACAGAAGTAGTTAGAAAGGTGGGGTACCTATATTTCTTTGTGAGTGCAAGTTGATCAGTGTAAAACATCTTTTCCTTTTTGTGTCCCAAGCTCATGGTTTAATAGAATGGTATTTTTCATTAAATGTCCTGGCTATAACTGTGTTAGATAAAAGTTTCCCCTTTCTCAGGGGCACCATTCTTTGTGGCAACCAACCCCTACTGACCATTCTAAAAATATGGGACATATTTTCTAGCCCGATTGGTTTTTATGACAGAGAAAATCATCAGTAGTTTCATACTGGCCATTTTGCATCTGGCAGCTGATTCTGCTTCTTGTATTTCTAGCTTTCCCAGTTGTTAAGAATATTTAACTTCTGTTACATTTTCCCTTCCTTTTTCCTGAGAACATAGAATGTCCGTACAAAATTTAGGTAGAACTTATTTAGGATTTTTGGTTATTTGCAATCAAGATAATATATTGGAATGAGGATATGGCTCTAGAAAATGCCCTGGCAAGCACAATGAGATGCTTAACAGAATGCACATCTCCACTTCTCTTTTCAGTTAAAAGGCAGAGATTGTTCTAGTCATTTATATTCTAAGCTAGGCATGATAGAAACCGGAAAGTCATTTTCGCCGTCAAAATCAGAGTGGTTATAAATGGATGTGGGGAAAAATGTATACTGGAAGCAGTATTGGAACAAGTTGGAAATTGTCACTCATCTGGAACTCTGTTCAATCTATTGCTTCATACTCAAAGAAATTTTAAGAGCACCAGTTGTAACACTGCATGCATCCGACAAAGTGGGTTTCCGCCCATGAAAGCTTATGCCCAAATAAATTTGTTAGTCATTAAGGTGTCACAGGACTCTCGCAGTTGTAACACTGTATCACAATGGCTGTATATTATACTTGAATAGTTTCCCTTCCTGAATAACAAAAGCTTCTACAAGGGGATTCAAATCAATACTCATTCAAATGTTTGTATGCTTATCTGACTGATTTATTATATTTAATGTTTTATTTAAATTGAGGCCCACCCTTCCTCTAGTTCTCTAAATTTCTGCTTTCTCCTTAGTTGTCTTACTCAACTGATGTTACCTGAATGATGGAAAGGTAAGTAGCTCTATGCTGTCTTGGTAAGTAGTTAGCATTTAACATCTGTTTAGCCTTGACAAAGGAAATGACAGCATTCTAGATCTTTAGAAATGGCTTTTGGCTTTTGTAATTCAGGATATCTGCCTACGTTATCAGAAACACCTGTAATTTGGTTTCTTCAGAAAGAGGTTGCAAGCACTAAAAGACATCAAAAGGCAGGCTGTAAGTGTCATATATATTAGATATGACTTTTCTTTGTGTGTGCATGCTTCCTTGATTTTTTCCCTCCGTTTATGGGTACATCTATATATTTGGGTCTCTCTTGCAATGTACTTGGTTAAGTTTTTCTACTTTTGCTGAGAAGTGAAATTTTTCAAGGCTAATAGGACAAATATTTACTAGCTACCAATGCTCTCAGCAAGAGCTGGTGGATATGTTAACAATCAGGTAGACAGGTTTAACCTACTTTGTTACTGTAGGTTACTGTAGCTCTAGGCCGTATCCTTTCATTTTTCATTTTGAAAAGAATCAAGTGTGTGTTAGTTTTAATGTCAAGTAACACACTGGAACATATTACTTCGAATCTTTTCTCTCCCCTCCCCCACGTCCTGTGTACAATATACATCTTTTAAATAATAAAATACATAAAGTACCTACTCACTATGTAGTTAATTTCCTAATTTCACTACTTGTTTCCCCTTCTCATCCTTTTCTGTCTGCTGCCAGCATATATCAGATTTATGTTCAATCTAGGCAAGGCTTTGCCAAAGATAGATACACCTGTCACCCTCTTCATCCTTGCTGAAAAGACAGGTACTTTAATCATTATTACATGTCTCTTCCTTCAAGGCAAGGCAAAGAAAGGAAAATAACACTGGGAGAGCATACAGTGTTTTAGGGGTTTGCGCTCAATCTCCAAATTTAGAACTGAATTTTATTTACTGTTTACTTAGTCAGTGTGGTACACAAGCATACTGAAGACTTAACTCTAAGTTTCTGAAGGTTGTATTTGTGGAGTGCTTGTCTAAAAAGAGAGAACATTTATTATGTGAATGCAATAGTCATCAAAGTGTGCGTAATATTTAAGTGATTAACTACAAGGTGTTAAGGAATGTATCCTGGAAAGCAGTGATTGTGAAAAGATTTTAAAGTTCACAGTGGACAAGCAACTCAACATTTGCTTCTAGTGGGATGGTGTGGTAAACAGGATTAATATGATGATTAATGGGATGTATGAAGAGGGGTCAAAAGTAGGAGTATAAAGCCTCTGTATTTGAGATTGGCTAGACAGAAACTAAAATACTGTGTACAGTTCTGGTGTCTGTTTTAAAAAAGTATGTTGAAAAATAGGACAGGTTGAAGACAAGTGTCACAAAAATGTCTGAAGTCTGGAGAAGATGCTTTACAGGGAGAGACTTAGAGAGAATTTTTTTAGTTTATTGAAAAGACCAAGATTTTGACTTGATTATAGTGTATAAGTGCCTTCATGGGGAGAAAATACCATGTACTAAAAGACTCTTTAATCTAACAGAGAAAGGTATGGTGAGAAACAATGGCTGGAAGTTAAATGTCGACACTGAATGAGACACACATCCTTAACTGTGAGGATGACTAATCATGGGACAAACTACCAGGGAAAATGGTGGGTTTTTCATCTCTTGATGTCTTTAAATCAAGACTGGATGCCTTTTTAGAAGATACACTTCAGTCAAACACAAGTTATTGGGCTCAATGCAGGGGGGATGTGATGAAATTTAGTGGCTGTGATATTCAGGGGGCAGACTAGATTAATGGTCACTTTTGGCTTTAATATATACATCTATTAAAAAAGAAATTCTTCAGTGGGATCCTTGGGAAACCAGTTTTTACTCAGAGAGTCTTTTGAATTTTAATGGATATTTGAATGTCAATAATCAAACAAATAATCAGGATAAGAAAATATTTATTTGCATTTCATGACAATAAGAGAAAAAGCCATATTTTAAAAAAAAAGATAATCTCTGATCTGTGACAGAATACTATTTTAACAGTTTCTATTAGGAATCTCTTATGTTCTAGTAATGATTACATGTCCAGTACTGAGAGATCTTTTACCTTTGTACAGGGATGATATTGATATTGTACAGTATGATGATGGTATATTGTACAGTATGATGTCATCTTTCTATTTGACTGGCAATTTATGCCCACACTTTTAAAGACAATTGATGCAGGCCTGTGGTCACTGATCCAACGCACCTTTAAGCAGTCAGGGTGGGTGGGATATCATCAGGTCCAGTAGCATTTCCAGTTTGTAACTTTTGGATGGCTTTCACACGTCCTCGAGTGATGGAGGATCAGTGTGTGTCCCTGATCTGAACAGTTTGCTACGTCATATAGCTCTGGACAGTCATCAGCGGGAACGTGGCTCAGTATGGTTTCATAACATGTTTTCCATCAGGTGTCCAGGACCTTATCTGTTGATAAGCAGGGAAATCCATCTAGTTTCATGATGGGAATGCTAGAAGGGTGTTTATGGCTGCTAGCCAGGCATGTGATAACTCTGTAGACAGAATGCTGATTGTTGTGCTCTGCTTTATCGACCCGGGAGTTGATATAGATCTCCGTGCACATTTTGCCATGGCCCAGAAAATGCCTTTCAACTATTTACCTTTTTGGACATCTCCCTGCTTGCTTGCTTCTGCCTGCTTTCACTAATCTATCAAAGAACTCTTCAGAAAGCCCAGGTCAGTCTCATTGGTTATGTCTCTAGAAAGGTCTTTGCTCATGTTCTGTCTGATAGGATGCAGCAACTTCTTAACAGACATATTCATCCACAGCACTCAGGTTACACTGATGGGTCGTTGACATTGGATGCTGTCCTTACCCTCTAGCTTCTGGCTGAGCTGCACTGAAAATTTAATCATCTGCTGCACATGGCTTATATCAATCTCTAAGCTGTCTGGAGTGGCTCATGAATATGAGTGCCAACCTCAGACCAGACTTCTATAAACCATGCCAACCTCAAACCAGACTTCTATAAACCAGGGTATACACCCCAAACTGGGTGTAAGTTCTAGACATAGATTTCACCAACTAAATATCAAGGGTGAACTCCTCAAACACTATAACAGCCTTAACATGGAGTCACAGACAGCCCCCTTGGGTCCTCTGGTCTATGCTGTCACCCAGGCAAACTTGCTTTTGTGATAGATGGTCCCTTACACCAAAAATACACTAATTATTCAAGTTACTCCTAGTCCCAAAGGACCAGTCACTTACCCAGGTCAATTGTACCTCAGATCTCACACTGAAGACAATGCCTGTGGCCAGTCCTATAATAAACCAACTAAAGGTTTATTAACTAAGAAAAAAGAAACTAGAGTTATTCACAAGGTGAAAGCAGGTAAACATATGCATACAAATGAGTTAGTCTTGGGTTTCAAAAAGTAATAGAAGTTGCTGAAATGTGCAAGCTCTATAGGTCATTTAGGATTAACCCAGACTAAACAACCAGGGATCCCTTTCTTATGCTTAGAAGTCTTGTCTTCTCTTTATAGTACAAGCCACTGAGGGATAACAATTTATTCTTGATAGGGATTTTTATTCCTTTACTCCAGAGTTCAAGCGGGAGAGATGAATGTGTTTGTGTACATCTCTTCATGGGTTGGAGGGGGGAGAGGAGAGGCAATCAAGGAAGTCTTTTGTCCACTGATGTTCAATGACTTGATTGATGTCTATGGGCCTTCTTTTGTTTGGAGAAGAGATGACATGTCTTGTGGTAAACTAACATTTCACACTTGGTAATGCTCCTCTCCTGACATTGGGGGTTTAAAGTTTTAGAGTAACCAATACCATAAGTGAGATGAATGCATGCTGTAACTCCCAGACATTTCACTAAACACATTTTGAGAAAACTAAGACCTATTTTAACAATATTAACAGACAAGCTGATTTCCAGCTATGCATTTGTCAGCGTGGGCTAAGGCCTTGGCATGAGCTGGCACCTGGTCTGCCAGCATGACAGTCAGCACTTTGACTCTCGCTGAAAGAGGCTGGCATCCCAGATGTTCTGCTAAATCTGGTGCACAATCTGCACACTGGTAGAGGAACAAGAGTGTGCATTGTTTCACAGCTTTTGTCGCATTTCTACATAACCTTATGTGTGTTATAGGGATGTATTCTCACCCTGGCAGTAGTCTACTGGATATTAAGACATGCCATTCCAGGTGTTGGAACCAAGATTGGTCAAGATGTGTTCACTGACCAAGACTGTGTTGATAATACTGCCTTGCTTGTGGAAAAGCCAGAGAATTTCAGCCCTACCCTTCAGGTTTCCCAGATGTTGCCTGCACTATGGTGTTAAACATCTCATGGCAGAAGACCAAGGTCCAGAACCTCAGAGATGGGCCATCAGAATCCCATCTAGCACTTAGGAGAGCTCATCTACCTAGGCTGCAAGCAGAGTTCAAATGGTCACAGCAAACTTGATGTCCTCCGATTCATTGGTCTTGCTGCTGTCTGCATGAAGTCCAAGTCTTGCTTATGGGCACAAAACATTTTTGTGTTGAACTAGTGTACTTCCCTTATTGCCATATGGGTCAGAAACCTGGACAGGCAGACTTGGAGCAACTAGAGGCATTCCATATGTGCTGTCAGCACCAAATCCTCAGCATAGGTTGTTCAACTGTGTGCAAAATGCCATAATCTCACATAGACCTGGCCTTTCTTCAGTCACTCATTACATCTGCAGGAGGCATGCTCTTCAGCCTTGTTGCCAGGATGCACAAAAACACCCCGGCACTTTGTGCCTTCAAACTCTTCATCAATGCATGAAGGGGTGCACTTCTTGAGCCTACCAGGTGTCACCCATATTGTCACCCCAGAGATTCATGGATTCATCGGATTGAGCCAGCTATGGGAACTTCACTGTACGGTGCTTGGTAGGGTGCCATCAACTGTGGTCACTTTGGCTGGTGCAGCGGTCCTCAGTAGACATGCACATTTTATGATGATGATGTTTGAAGTACTGAGAACAGGGATTATACAACATTAACCCAAAAAGACGAAAGATACCTAATTTTAAAGATACCATTCAGGAAGCTGTCAATGAAACAGGCAAAACAAAGTATCTCATAAAGCATATCATCAAAGTTTATCACATTTTCTGGAGTTATATGGTACCATAATTCAAGAAAAGATATCCAGTTTGGGGCGGCGGGGAGGGAAAGAAGAAAAAAAGTAATAGTGAACTATAAAATAAGACTGAATGGTCTTTGAAGTAGTTTAGTCAAGCATTAAATACGTAAAGTGACACTGATACTGTCACTTAAATATAATCCATTTCTTCCAAATAAAATGATTTTTTTTAAAAAGAGGGGAGAGGGGATAAAAAGCAGTAGATCTGCTATGGTGTATAAACTAGAGCTTGTTGAAATTTCAGCAAAATTCTTCAGCATTTTGAATTTTAATAAAAAAAATGTTACCTGAAAATTTCGTATGTCCTCCATTTTAACCAACTCTGATATAAACCTCTCCATTAAATGTAACTTGCAACTTGCAAAGCAGTTGCAACAAAGCCATATAGCCTTATTTGTTGATGATAGATGTGCAATACTGTCATTTTCATCAACTGTTCACATATGTGATTTTTCCTGGATCTATTTTCTAGTAAGATTTAATCTTTTTTGGCTAATCAACTCACAGGAAAATCTATGTTCAAGTGGCTCCTTGCAATCTGCAAATACTATTTCTCCCCTCTGTAAACCTTGGAGATGGGGGAAAAATCCCTTTTTCATGATACTATCACAATATTATATTTTTTATTTGTAGTGAAACACATTTCTGAATATCTCTGTTTAACATCCACAATGATTGCATATTCTCATCATGTTGTATAGAACTATAAAGATAAATGATCCAATAATATAAGCTAAATAATATTTTTAAAAGTGCTCACTGAACTGTTCATTACAAGCAATGTGTAATGGAATTATCCCTACACATGGTTGGCAAATGTATTATGGGTAACTTCCCTTTTAATAGCTGGGATGAATAACTTTCAGACTACAAATTCACCAACTATTTACACTATCTGCTAGTCATTATTTGTGTTGTGGGGTTGATTACAGTCACATAATATTGATGATTGAAGCATTTTAAAGAGGAGACAAAGGTACTAATGGCAGATTGGCTAGAGGTCAGACTTAGGTCCCTATGTCCCCTTTGTGCCTTTGAAAATCTCCCTCTTAAATTATGAGAAACATATTTCTGGGGAAAATGTTTGGATGAATAAACATTTATGCTAAAATTCATGAATCTTGCAGCAGTCACATATACGCACTCTGAGTGGCTAACTTCTGCACCATTCAGCACGCCCAAACTGGTAGCAATTTAAGTATTAATTTTAATACTTATATAGCCCTTATTATCCAGATATTTCAAAAGCACTTTACAAAGATGATTGAAGAGCCAGGGAAAGAACTCAATATTATTTGTTTTTCATGAAATTTTCTGAACATCCCATGTGAATTATCCCTTGTTGGGTATTTCTGGGGAAGGCAATGGAATACTCTTCCATAGTAAAATTGCACTGGTGGCTTTTGCGTCACTACTGCATGGTTTTGGAGACTCACTCCTAACTTGTGTCGACTGAGATTTCCAGCTGGTGCAAGATAAAACCAAAACCATTGTAGCAAGAGTGAGAGACAGATTTAGGAGAAAGAACACTTTGCATTCTATTGCAATGAGGTTTTATTTTCCTCAGATGCTGAATTTTGGATATGTTGTTTCTCAAAAGCCTGCTGTCGGAAAGTAAAATCACAAGGGCAATATTCTAGTCCTGGCTTAAAAGGCAAGGGAAACTCATGGACAGCCTTTTCCCTTGCTGCTGCCTCATTCTAATGTGATCTAATGAAGCTGAGGAGCTACAAATATTTCACCTTTCACTCCCGTCCATATAGATATCCCCTCTCCTCCTTTTATGAAGGTGGATCTGCAGTTCATAATATTAGGGGGTTGGTCCAACAACCTCCTCCTTCTCTTCTCCCCCCCCCAAAAAAACCCCTAATGTTTTATTCTCTCTCCCAATAAGAGATTTGTTTTAAACTATTTTATGGTCTATACTTTCTTTACTTTAACAATTGTTATAGATTTTTATATTCTTTTGCCTTGTGTGAAGAGTGGAACATCAATATGTCAAATGCTGATGAGAAGTTGGATGTCCAAAGGGACTGAGTCACAATGCTGATAAAGGGAGATGGCATTCTAACATCTACAGCAGGGTGGATGTGAGCATTTCAACGTAGCCAAGCTACATGTAAAAGCACAGTGAAGACCAGTCTACTCCAAGCCAAATTATACATATGTCTAGGGATAAGGGATTCTCAAAGGGCACAGATGGAAATTAACTGCCGAGGGACTGATCCAGGCACTCAGTTACCATAATGATGGGTGCAGTATAAGAACCTGAACAGAATACAGTCCGAGTCAACTGAAATCAATGAAGGCCTCCCATTGAGTGCTGAGCGCCTCCTGCAAATTGCTGATTGTTCTCAATTGCCTTGAAATAAATGTGATGAAGGATGGTCAAAACTTGTAGGATTGTGCTCTAAATTAGTCTTTTAAATAACTTTAGGCTGCTTTTGTCTGTAAGATGACAGGACATGGTATGTTACTTTGTATTTGAGATGGCTGATAGGGGGCCTAGAAATACTGAAGACAAACAAGGTAGACTGTGATGACGTCCTACATTTTGGTTTGAAAATGAAGGGTTGTTGTTTGAAAAAAATGAAGTGGCGGTGAAATTTTATTCAGATATATTTTCCTGGAGCTCCCTTCACTGCTGGGCTCAC
The DNA here is from genome assembly GCF_026122565.2 of Emydura macquarii macquarii. NCBI lineage: Eukaryota > Metazoa > Chordata > Testudines > Chelidae > Emydura > Emydura macquarii. Next base: position 8,652,358 of record NW_027130155.1, on the reverse strand, counting down.
TCTCTGTCAAAAGAAGAGTGATAAATATTAATGCCCCAGTACTTTTCTCAAATAGCTCGAAGTTTTCAGTGTCGTTTTTATGATTCCTACTTGGGAGAGTTTTATGACTGAAACCTCCAGAGCCAACTATTATTTGGGCAGCCCAAAAAGAGCTCATTATCTTTCTGAACCTAAGGTTAGGTGGACTGTTTAGAAAAGTAGGTGATCCACTAAGGCATTCATTCCATTTTCTATGAAAATGTTAATTTCCCATGCTTTTATAGGATGCTGGATTATTAGCAATGCCATAGTGAATGTGAATACAGGGGTGTGAGGAAGTAGCTCACATTAGGCTGTGTCAAAAGTTGACATCCAATTCCAAACTCTACATACCCTCTTGCTGCCTATCCCATTTCCCCTGCAATGTGGTTTTAAAGATCTCAATAAATCCAGATTTCTTCTATCATTTCCTACCATTCACTTTCTTATAGGTCAGGGAAGTCAGCTTCTGCCAGTCCTCAATAGGCTGTTATTGTTGGGTGCTTTTCAGAAGGCAGGCAATGTATCTGAGAAGTGAAACATTCTGTGGGGGTGAGGGGGCATAGAATTCTACTTTTAGAAAAAATCCATGTTATCTATAAATTTGAATAACTAGCATAAACAAATAGTTTACTTCAATATGTTCTTTTTGTATCCACTCCTGAGTAAAACAGACAGACATGGACAGATAGTGAATAAATGGGGGCATGGGTTTAGGGATTATTTGCCTTGTAAACCTCCTCCCACAAAAGTGATGAACTGTTCAAACTATTTTTTTATGCTTTTCCTCACTTTTCACAGCTCCCTGCTTTTTTTGTTTTTCTTCCAAGGAGCAGCAGCAAAAAACTGGGCCAACCATAACACTTGTCGTTACCCATTCTGCAAATTGAGCATTCACGTAGGAACATTGTTATGGCAAAAGGCTAATGGCTTGCCATTAGGAGAACTGGCACATAAGCATTCATGAGAAAACTACCCATACCAGATGGGTCATAATGCCATCAACCGTGCCAGGCTACCACTTGGTAAAAATGACAATGTCTTTTCTCCACCAGGATTTTATAGCAGGATAGTTAACGCTCATTCGCTATCCTATGATAAAAACACACTTTTTTTGTTGGCAGTGAAGACATAGCCTGCAAGTTTCTTTTTGTGCATAGCTCCTCTGTCCGGCTCTTCCTCACACACAGCCATATCCAGAGGTGAGAGAAGTTTCCTGGATGAGGAAGAGGACGGAGAGACACTCACAGGCAGAGATTTCTCTCCTACAAGCTGCCAAATCAAGCAATATTATACACCATCAGGAAAATCATCCTCCGTATGCCCACTACAACAAATATCCTGGGTTTTTACTTTGAATATCCAGTCACCATAACAAAGATCAACTTGTTCACTTTTTAGATGTGAGGATACAGATAGAATTTTCTTAAGGAAGAAAGAGTATGCTTACTAATAAACTTTAATCTGTAACTTTATTTCTATAAGGTATATTAAATAGTACTATGGCAAAAAAATTATTTGTGACCAGTATACATTTTGGTTGACAGGCTGTGATTGGGGTCTGGTCTGTGATCAAAGACACCAGATAACTGATTCTATGATGCAAGAAATAAGGTATGGATTAAAGATTATCCTTCTCATCAAATGGTAGCAGTGAGTGCCTTCCTGTCTACAAAGATGTCAGAGGAGTAAACTTAAAAAAAGATTGCAGTTATATTTTAATCCCTGTTATCTGAAATGTAGCCAGTAAATAAGAGTGAAAAGTCTTGTCTTTTACTTCCAATTCCAGAGATAGCACACATTTCCCACTAGCTGTATAGCAATCAGGTTAATAACAAATGATCCAAAAGCCCTAGGATTGTGGAGATGAATTCCAGTGAGTAATGGAAGGGAAAGACTGCACTGGTGGGTATTTTGCTTTCAAATCTGTTGTGATGCTTCAAGATACATGCTGTACATCCACACAGCACTGGAGCTGTGGAAACAAAGTATAAGTGAGATTCAGTGAAAGGGTTAAGTCATTTTTCTAGCCAATGTTATATATCAGTTAAAGTTGAAAGCCTATGATCACCCAAAGGAGATAGCGTCTTACCCTCGAGATCTGTTGTCTTAAAAGCTTTTCCATTGATTTCAAGTGTGTGGCCATGAAGAAATAATACAATATAGAACAACAGATTTTTTATAGTGCTGTAAGATTGTCTCTTTCCCCAAAAGGGGAAGGACGATCTAGTGGTTAGCACACTGTCTTAAGACATGGAAGACCTCAGTTCAATTCCCTACTTGTTATGGACTTCCTGTATGACCTTGAGCAAGCCTCTTAGTCTCTTTGTGCCTCAGTTACCCAGCTGTAAAATGGGGCTAATAACTGCCCTACTTCACTGGGGGGGGGGCATGTTAGGATAAATACATTAATAGATTGTGAAGTGCTTTGACATCTATATAGGGTGACCAGAGGTCCCGATTTTATAGGGACAGTCCCGATATTCAGGGCTTTTTCTTATATGGGCGCCTATTATCCCCCACCCCATCCTGATTTTTCACACTTGCTATCTTGTCTCCCTATGATCTATAGATGAAAAGTTCTATACAAGAAATAGGCATAATTATTTGTATGTTAAAAAAGGAGGATAGGGTCAATTTGGGAAGAAAACTGGAGAAGTTGGAAGCAGAAGTTCAAGGAATGTTGCTCAAACCAACTGAGTTCATAGCTTTCAGGCTTTTAACTAGTGAAAATGTGACTATGCTTTGTACACAATTTGTTCTCATTTTGACCTGTTTTTATAGATAATCCAGTTGATACAAAGATAAATGTTAACCACACAAAGTAGTCACTACATTTGGAATAAAAGTTTAAAAGCATATTTAATATTTGAAAATCACAGAAAAAATGGAATGTACAGTGTAAATGTTTATAAAGTGATATTGTGTTGAAAAATATAGATATTTTTAAAGCACATACACACTGTAAATTGAATAGGTGAATGCAATTACTGCATAGTTATGCTGCTACATTTTTTAATACGTTTTGATTATTCCATGTTTACAGAACTTCACTTTCCACTGTTACTCCTGTAGAGTCTTATTTCAATAGTGAATTTACCACAGATTGTAATGACTGCAGATTTATACAAGACAATAGATAAAATAACCTCTGTAATGCTTGGAAGTGGTGTTAAATGCAAAAATTTACTTTAAAAGCTATTTATTATCTTCTGTATTGTAGTTCTGATTATCAATATGTTAGCAATTCATAGATTTCAAAACATTTACTCTGCTCCATTGCCCATAGGAAAAAGTGTGTGTGTGTGTGTGTGTGTGTGTGTGTGTGTGTGTAATCTCTGAACTGACTGTGATTTATCTTCCCTCTAATTCTTTGTATTCTGCCAATCAAAACTGAGTAGTTCTTCCTGTGAAATATTCTGATGTAGTTTCTTGAATCTTTGCTAGTGCTAAAGCCAAGCAATAGAGTTCTTCCTATTTGCAAAACTTATGACATTACATTTCCGACCAAGTTTAAATCTCCTATTAAAAATATAGTTTAATATTATATTTGGTTGATAATTCATATTCTGTTTGAGATCCAGACCCTTTCTTCGTACATGGAGCACTTCGATAAACTTACGTGGAAGATGTTACAATTTACCCCATGTATAGACAAGTGACTTATAAAATGTATTCCTTTAGCCTTATGAAGATGTATAAATCTCTTTTTCCTGGGCATCATTTGCTAACCTAATAGAAAACACAGTGGGTGCACTGATATTTTAGTTATAATTCAGAATTAATGTTTTGTTCTTGGCCTGCACTTCTGTTAATCTTGGCAATGTTATTCTTACCATGATCTTGTGAATATTTGTGTGCACGGAAAAGGAAAGTGCCTGTTGATCATGTTCTAGATCAAAATTGTGCTCATTGATGTTTCAAATTAACTCTCCCTTGTATTACTTTAGAATCGTAACAAATTTTCTTCTGCAAAAAGCATATTTTGTGAGTAGTTAAAAACTGTGGAGACTTAAACAAAGAAATAGGTGCCAACCAAATGAAGGCTATGGCTACACTAGAGAGCTTATCAACGGGAGAGAGCTCTCCCGTCGACTTAATTAATCTACCCCCAACCTGCCCAGTGAGCAGCCGCAGCTATTTCAGCAGGAGAATTTCTTCTGCTGACATGGTGCTATCCACACTGGTGCTTATGTTGGTGTAACTTATGTCACTCTGAGGGTGGCTGATTCACACTCCTAAGCAACCTAAGTTATATGACATAAAGTGGTAGTGTAGAAATAGCCTAGATTTACTTTTCACGTGATGAGTAAGCTGCACTTCTCTTTAGTAATGCCTCTGATTGGCAAGGATTACATAGTGTGTATACTCCTAACTGTAATATAGTGCTTCATTTCTCCCATAATTTTGGAAGCTGGAAGCCAAAATGTTTTTCTGGGCCTTAGCACATTGCTTGATCTTGCAAAGTCTATTTCATGCTCTGCTAGATCCTAATGGAGATTGTTGGTAATGAGATAACATTTATTTATAGAGAAAATACATTTAATAGTAACTGCTTCCAGTCGCTTGTAAGTTTTAGGCAACAACTTTTTATATTTTGTCAATGTCTAATGTAATACATTAGGGTTGCATTTTAACTACCTGAAAGGATAAAATACTATATATTTTTGATGTTTCGTGACTTCAAGAGGGATAGTCTTTATGAACATCTAAATGAGGCTATACATTAATGTTCCCCCAGGGATGTATTTATAGTTGGGGCTGCTGCTTCCCAGGCTATTGAAATCAACTGGCAACAAATGTTACACCTCATTTGGTAAAAGCAGATCTGATGTGCACCTGCTAATGTAAGCAACCTTTAGAATTAATCATATGAGCTTAGACACAGAACCATCTATAGGTGCTCTTGAAAGGCTTTGGCAGTGACCTTGGTTTCAGATGTGTTAATAACATTTCAAACTGAGAATCTGCAGCAGGCTTTTTGCCTAGAGTTATGTTGTAAATTATTGCTGCATTGCAGATTACAGTTTAATTCTTTTTCGGAGGTGGGAGGGGAGGGGGGAGAAAGAGGGGCATTCAGCATTGTAAATTCCAAGCCACGCCAAGGTCCTACAGTACAGCAACTAAGACCACTTTAAAAATCTCATGTGAGCAACAAGGAAGAATCAGAAGGCAATATATACATTATATGTTATGATATATATTACAATTATTATTTCTATTTTGGTTGCACCTGGGAGTTTCAGATATGGACCAGAACCCCATTGTGCTAGGTGCTGTACAAATCCAGATATCCAGTAAGATATTCCTGCCTGAGGAAATTATAATATAAAGAAGTATAGTCATGCACAAGGGCCTTTTTAAAAGGGACTAGTGATTTTAGATGTCTCAGTTCTTGGGTGCCCAATATGAGATACTTTAAAGGGGTTTTATTTTAAGAGGATGAGTGCTTAGCACTCTCTGAAAATCAGGCCCCCTTACTGTGTCTCCTGTCGGGCACTGAAAATCACTAGTCATTTTTGAAAATTTCAGCCACATTCTTCAAAAACAGCCTACAAACAATCTTTCATAGTTTTCCCCCAGACTTGTTTGCATTCCATCAGATCTTTCTCAGTGATCATGTTTTTCTATCTGTTGTGCCCAGTGATTAATTATTGGCCTACATATTGATCTTAAATTCAATTAAGAGCATATATAGACAGCATGATAGTGTGGTCTGTGTGTGGTATAAGGGTTTCATTAGCATGAGTTTGGGTTGGTTAAATAAGATGCCCTTGCACAGAATTTCTGAGAGATGAGAATGATAGTGGGGATGGTATTTCACATATTTCATTGGTGGTTCATATCTAATTTTCTTGTTGAATTGACTTACTAGATGAAAGTGTACAATCTTGGGCTGACATTATGCAGGTTAATATATCATTCCTTGATAAAGCCTTTGTTGCTTACTCTGTTTTAATAGTTACACTGTGGGAAAGCTGGTTAAAGAAAGACAAATTCTATTTTTCTTCACACCAGTATAAATCCGGAGTCACTCAGTCATATTCAATGGAGCTAGTGCACACTCAGGGATAAAGGGGAGAAAGAATTTGGCTCAGTAACTACAAACAGTAGAGCACCTAAGAAAAGTATTGTATGATATGTAAGTACTACAGTTTTCCAAGGGTAGTGTTGGGGATATTGGTAGTTACTGACTAACAGCATGGAAATTAAAATAAACGCTCCATGAGGAAGGGAACTTTAGTTCATTCAAAACTTTTCTTTGAAATTCAGTGTGATTAGCTTTGGGATAAAATTGAAAATCCAGGTTTCGCTGACAGGAAGTAAGGATAAGTGATAAATGTCCTCTGCTGTGTGGATGTGCTGTGAGGGAAACGGGTGTAGGGTGCCTCCTATCCTCCCCTCAAACCCTTAACAACAGTCTCGAGAGCAAGATTCCAATCTAACAATCAAGAAAGCATTAAGGAAAGGGGTCTGACTGCAATTCTGGAGCCCCACAGCCTCAAGTAGGTATAGACCAGTGGTTCTCAACCAAGGGAACACAGAGGTCTTCCAATGGGTACGCCAATTCATCTAGATATTTGCCTACTTTTACAACAGGCTACATAAAAAGCACGAACGAAGTCAGTACAAACTAAAATTTCATACAGACTATGACTTGCTTTATACTGTTCTATGTACTACACACTGAAATGTAAGTACAATATTTATATTCTAATTGATTTATTTTATAATTATATGGTAAAAACGAGAAAGAAAGCATTTTTTGGGTAACAGAGTGCTGTGACACATCAGTATTTTTATGTCTGATTTTGTAAGCAAGTAGTTTTAAAGTGAGGTGAAACTTGGGGTACGGAAGACAAATCAGACACCTGAAATGGATACAGTAGTTTGGAAAGGTTGAGAACCACTGGTATAGAGAGCTGGTTCGAGGCTGTGGCCAGATCCTTGCTGGCTAGTATCAGTGATGACATCTGTAGTGTTGGGTATGATGCTATTCTTGCAAATGAGCAGCAATTTGTCCCCACTCCACCACACAGAGCAATCCTGTCTTGCAAGGGCAGGATAGACCTTTTAACAAACATGTGGGTGGCACTGTGTTCTGCCCCATTTGGGCCCTAATTGCAGGAGGGAGAGAGCCCTTAAAGCTGCAAGTCACCTAAAGTAGCTTGCTCTTCTTGGATGTTGGTTAATACTGGAGCAGATTTATTTTGTTTCTGTGGATTTATAAACCATCAAAGCGATCTCATTCTTTAGGCTTTCTGTCAATTACTTACAAACACACTTAGCAACCAATAAAAATCTATCATCTATTCCCTTACCCCCATCCCTCTAAAATACCCAAGCAGCAACTGCACAGATATACCATAACTGAATAACTATGCAGAGCAAATAATTAATAATGCAATTGCCCCCTACCCCTTGCAGCGTGTCCTAAAGGTCAACAGATTCTGGCTCTTTCAGACTGAGGAGGGAGAAGCATAGCAAAGGAGCGCAAAGCAGCCGCCTCTCAGATTTCAGCTGTAGCTACATAGAATCATAAAGTTAGAAGGGACTGCAACGCCTAACGAAGATACCATATGAAGGGGGCCTGAAGGTCAAAACCCACACCTTGAAACCTGCACGTAGTCAAAGCACATTCTGAAGCAGTAGTTGAATGTGCTCATGGAAGCATGCACTGCTGTAGCTTCGGAATGGATTGTCTCTGTGAGTATGTCAGCACTGCTGCACAGGGTGTGATTACGGTTTATGTAGACATACATGAATTACTGTTAATCTATAGCAGTGAAGTCATGGCAGCATGACGTGGGATGTGGAAGCCTGCCTGTGATGCTGCATGCTTATGTGGGCAGCTAGCCCAGGCTGACGTCTCCACTGCTGTGGCTTCATTGCTCTTGGAACTTGCACTAGCTTGCACCCACCCTGACTGCAGTGTAGATGTACCCTGACTTGTAATTTTTTTCCTATTTGGCTCCTGGAGCAATGCAACTGCAGGCTACCCCTTGTGGCAAAGTGATTGAGCTCTTAATTGTTACACAAGGTAGGGCTCTGTCCTAGGAATGGCACAGAGTGACATATAGGGCTGGGAGGAGAGATGCAGCTAGAAGAACCTGGTGTGTCTCATCTACTGAAAACAAACAATATGTTTGCTGAAAATGGATGGAACAAGTTCAGAAAAGTAACTTCAAAGGAAAATATACACTGTTTACATAGGAGTAATAGTGAACTGCCTGGGCTTATCTGCTTGCATATGATTTGTTAAGTTGAAGCCAGCCTAGGTCTTTAATATCCAAAAGTCTCATCAATCTGATGGCTGCTTTTTTGAACGATATTACATGAGATTATGATTTTAATCTAGTTTTTAGCAGATGGGCATTAATATAGTGAAAGTCATCATCACAGTTGGCACCAACTGTGACATCCTTCTCGCCAATGTTAGTTGAGAGACTAAACATTGACCGGACATAAATGCTAGAGTAATTTTTCACTCTTAGCATATGTCTTACTGCTTACCCCTATCTCCCCTACACAAAACTCTTTAACTTGGGTTTATATGTGCTTTGAACTGGGCTTGCTTGTCTGGTTGAGGGAATAGGTTAGAGCCCAGGCTTCACTTTAAGGTGAGGTCTAAACTTCTTATTTTGCAGTATGGACAAAGCTGAAATCAGGTTAAGAAATTCAGGTTTAGATAGTCCTCCCGTGCCATCCCATAATTTCAAGGGCTGTATTTTCTGGTCCTGCTCACTTCCCACTTGTCTCCTATGTACCGGATTTAAATATACCATTTATATGAGCCATCTGTGTCTAAAGCCCTAGGGCAGTTCTGCTGTTCCTAGTGCAGCATTGTGTTAATTTGTGCCTGAATTTTCCCCCACTCCGGGCTGGAGATGCTTGAGAATTTCTGTAGCGGAGTTGTTATTATTAAAGATGGTCGGCAACATTCCTGGGAGGGCAAACTTACTCTGGCTGCCCCATAGCTTACTAGCTCTCTCCATTGATCCAAATCCATTTATCTATCAACAGGCAGCAGAATATCTCGTTTGCGTAGAGGGTCTACCAGAGGCCTGGAAAAGTAGCCCCTCTTCCAGTCGGGGATTTCCAGTAAATTAACATATTCCAAGCCTACCCCATTCTGAAATAGCATTAAAATCAATGTTTGTAACAAGCCCTGACTGCCCTAAGTCTCCTTAACCACACTCAATATTTTTTCCTATTTATTCTGTAAAAAACTGAATTAAATCTGAAATCCTAACCATAGTGTGTCTGTGGGCAGGTAACCTGGCATGCAACAGCTTCTGAACAGGCTAGCATATAGAGATGAAATAAAGGCATACCAGATAAATATCAACTTACGGCCTGGTCGTGATGCAGAACATAAAAGGGGAGATCCTTTTTTCTTTTCTGGATGGCCCGGCTCGGCATGGGCGGACAGCAAGGGTGAGTGGCCTGGCCCAACCCCTCCTGGGCAGGCAGCAGGGGCGAGTGGCATCCCATTTTCCCTTTGGGAAAATATGGTCACCCTAAGCAGAGGTCCAAGTGCCGAGACCTAGGTTAACTCTACAGTGAAGACACCCTTAAAGGTGAGTGATCTGCAAAAGTCAGATTTGGGGCATTCTTCATGCTGAGATGAGTACCAATGCCCCAACTTGGAGCTAGGGAAATGTGTGGATTGTTTAAATTCTCTGTGGCTTCAGGTGGATAAAGTATTCTTCATTTCTTGTACTAAACTGTTGTGCAATGTTGCTTCTGCATGACTAAACAGTTCCTGCATTCAGCCCCCAAAGTGCTGCATGTGTGAAGGCATATAAACTTAGTTTGACTTTATATTTACAGGGGCAGCTCTAGTCAGGCCAAGGGTGCTCGGGAGGGTGAGGGGGGGCAATGCCTGCCCTGTCCTCCCCTCCCCACCCCAAACTGCACCCATAAGTGCATGGACCCCTGGTTGGTCTCTAAAGCACTTTGGAATCTTCTGCATGAAAAGCACTATATATATGTAAATTGTTAGTCGTTGTTCATGGGGTTTCTCTTTTGTATTTTATATAAGTGAATGGATCAGTTAAAGTGTAAATGTTAGTATGACAAGTCATGCTGAAATAAATAAGATTATATATTATTTCTAGAATGGAATGTTGCTGCATAGTTTAAAAATACGTAGTAGATATTTTACTCCTGCAATAGTTGATTTTAAAAGCTAAATAATTTCATATTTTAATTGAAAGAGGAAAAACATGTAAAAGGATCTCAGTCAATGTCTGCAAAAAGATGTTCTAAAAATAGTGATTTACTTTGATCACGATACATTTTTATGCAGAGTTTCAGAATGCAAGATTATTAAAAGTTACCTACATTTTTTCTAAATGTCTTAATGTAAGCTGATTTTTATCTCAAAATCTGAGAAGCAGATGAAGGACAAAGCTCTCTCTCTCTCTCTCTCTCTCTCTCTCTCTCTCTCTCTCTCTCTCTCTCTTTTTTAAAAGTAGTATGGTACAAAGTTAATGAGAACTAACTCTAAAGTATAGTGGCACTGCCAAGGACTGTTCACTTGAGACAAAGCAAAAAGTCACAACGAATGATGCATTGTAAATAGCACTTGGAACTTAGAATATAAAACAAAATAATGTGTGAAGCCAAAAAAAAAAAAAAAAAAGTAATTCCATAAAGACAACAATAAACCCTTCTGTGAACTCCAAATTGAAGGTTATGGATGAAATTCAGTAAACACATCTTGGGATCTGCTGAGCTATGGTAAACACTTCATTCAGGTTCATCCCCCAACGGTGCCAAATATAATAGAATTTAGATATGATGTTCTCATTTAATTTGAAGTTCAACTCTCCTCTCTTCTGAGCCATCCCTGCAATATTATCAAGGCTAGTAGAGTTTCAGCACTGAATGGAGTATAAGAAAAATTTCAGCTCGTAGATAACATGTCAGTGAAGTCAAAAGAAGGCTGAAATGTCAGTGAGTTTGAATGAAGTCAGACTTGTGGATGAACCGAAGACTGCAAGATGTGATGACAATGCCGAGTGGCGTGATCCGAAACATGGTGATGTGTGGGAGGGGAAAAGGAAACCAAGGATTACATTCTGCTCTTGGATATGCACACAACCTTAACTAATGTAATGGCATTTGTGCACATGTGCATCTGAGGGCAGCACGTGACCAAAAGGGATTACTGTGTTGTAATTCAGATTCACCATATTCCACTTCTTGTACCTGTTTTTCAGATTTATTCTATAACCATATTATGCATAATGATCTTTAAGGTAGCTGCATTTGATACATTGGGAATATTTCATGTTTTTGGAGGCTCAGCTGAGATTGGGGTCTTGCTGTGCTGGGCAAATAGTAAGCAACAGTAAACCCCAATCCATAAGAGTTTACAGTCTAAATAGATAAGCAAGACGAAGGATGTGGACAGAGGGAATTGAGGTGAAATGACTTGCCCAGCAGTTCAGTGGAAGAATCATGAATAGCACCATCCCCTAAATCCCAGTCCAGTGCCATAGCCATTGACAATACTGCCTCTGTAGTTGTTCATTTCAAAGAAGTGGAATGTTACAGTTACAATAAACGCTGATGTGAGAGAAGTCAAGCAATGTATGTGAACTCAGGTACATTAGCATCCACTTAAGCACTCCCAATTAATTGGAATGATTGCTAGAGAACAGATTCAATGCAGAGTTTCAATTACTCTAAACAATGGACATGTCTAGTTTGTTTAATTGATAACCTTTGTATTTTCTGCAAACCTGTTCACTATAGTTTATAGGTATGTCTTGGTACTTGGCAGTGTCCATTTCTCATTGCTTGATACTATGTCTGAACCATACAACAAGACATTTATTCTGCCAAATGGTAAATCACACCTGCAAATTACTGTGAATGGGCTTTCAGCCCATACAATGGATGCCAATTAAATTACTCTGAGCTATTTCCTTGATCTGCTTTGTCTTAAAGTCCATCTGTCTTAACATGGCAATCTATTTTTTGTAAACATGTAGTGCTTTGTATGATCATCTTTTTATAAGTGATTTATAAAATACAAGTGACTCTTTTTCTCAGCATAATATATTCCTATGAGCATCTGATGCCTGGGATAATCACTTAGGGTTTGATCCTGCAAACCTTTATGTGGAATAGAGGGAAGATGGTCATCTGAGCTGCAGACCCGTGCGCAGGCAGTAACGGAGAAATGCGCACAGTAAAGCATCTCTTTTCTGAGTGGGTGCATATGATGCAAAGGAAGAGGTTTGGGGAGCATGACTGGAGCAATGGTGCTAAGTTGGTGTCATTGCTAAAGAACTGAGGGGAGCACAGCAGCCATTTTCTGGAAGAATGTATGCTGATACTAGGAGCAGGAATATAACTGGTTCCATGAAGTTCCACCTCTACTCTCACAGGATAGGGAGTACCTTTGAGTTAGGTGGCCATCTGGGCCCCTAATGCCTTTTCTACCACATTTGTCTTTCACCTGATCAAGGCCCAAAGGTACATGTTTCTTTTTTACCAGAATGTGCCAGTTAAGATTTTCTACTGTATTAAAGTAAAGCTACAGACGGGCCTGATCCTGCAAGCACTCTACTTTTGTTAGAAACCAGGTGGAATTCCCTTCTGTGGCCAGTGATTAAGGACTTGATATTTGAGGGATATTTTCAAGGTAGATTTGAAAATTGTTACCACTGCCAGTGTTTGGGAGGATGCTTAGTTTAATGGAATTTCCTCATACTATGTTTTTTAAATGTTAGGTGGGGAATGTCTTGGACAGTTTCTGTGATCTATTTTAAAACACATGTGAAGTGTAGATACAGGACAGAGTTGGAGTTGCATTCACACTGAGCATGTCCTACTATACTTACCCAATAACTTAGTCATTTGGAAACTTGGCTAGTGTTCCAGTTACCCAATCAATTTTACCAGATTTGATGTTTCCTCCCTGATTTAAGAATGTTTTAATGATTTAAGAATGTCCTCCATGATTTAAGAAGTTAAGGAATTCATCCAGCAGGTGTGAAAATGAACCCAAATTAATTAAAATTGCCTGGGTGGGAGAAAGAAGAGACCACACTGTAGTTTAGAAAAGGAGCATAGATTCAATAGTGGGGCTTCAGATGTTCTGTGCCAAACAGGGGACCCATGCATATAGATCGGGATGTAATTAACTTGTTCAGTTAGATCCAGAATATCTTTTGAGGGAGAAGTTGTTCCAGAGAGACACACAAATTCTTAGGAAGTATGATATTGGAAGAAGACAGTGAGTTGTGGAGCTCAGGGCTGGGTTTAGCAGCTTGGAGATATTCCCACAAGGAAGATGAATTTCTGATGCTTATGCCACTGTGCTTATGGGATCCTCCTGCCTGCTTAGCTCTGTTATATTGTTCAGGGTTTACTAGCATTGGGGAACTGCCAGTTTTGACAAATAGCCAGGAACGTGATGAGAAGAGAGGAGTGAGAAGAGTGTGACGGGGAGTCAGAGGGACTAAGCTAATCAGAGTGAACTCTTCATGACTTTGGTGCATATCTGATGGACCAAAATCTGAACACTACTATTTCCTGAGGGGCACAGTTATATTAAATGGGGGGAAAAAATCCCAAACTTGCTTGTCAAACTGAATTTCCCTTATTTATGTTTCCCCCATTTTCTCTGTTGTCTTTTCAGATTTTCCTTTTCTGCGCATTGCTCTGTATTTTAAGCTGTCTATACTACCACTTAAATCGGTATCACTTATGTTGCTCATGGTGTGAACCCTCTGAGCGACATAAGTTACACCAACATGAGCACCAGTGTGGCTAGCACTCTCCCGCCAGCATAGCTACTGCCGCTTGTTGCGGGTAGATTATGTATGTCGACAGGCGAGCTTTGACTTAAGGCGGCTACGCTAGAGAGTTTACAGTGGTACAGCTGCATTGGTACAGCTGCGCTGCTGCAAGCTCGCTAGCGTAGATGTGGGCAAAGTCTTAGCATGTTTATGCTATTGTTGCCAAGACTGTCCTTAGGGGGTAGGCAATTTAAAAAACCTTCATTTTGAACATGACCAGCCACATAGGGGCTGCATTGGTAACGAGGGTCATAGGTAGTAGTCTGAGGCTAAAGGATACAAACAAATACGTTCTGCCAGTCTCAAGAGATACTATTCCCCTTCCCCAGCCTCTGGTTAAGTGTGTGTGATTTAGTGGTGGTCCCAATGACTGCTGTCATCAACTACTATCTCCTAGGTAAAGGTATTTTCCTTCAGCTCATGTAATAGTGGCCTATGCTTTGGTACTGAAGATTGTGCGTTTGAGTCCTGCTGATGACCCCAGTGTGTGTAGATGGCTGTGGTTTGTTACATGTGTGTGATACCCACTCCTTGTGATGGTGCAGCCCTGACCAGCTTTATGAGGGAGAAAATCCCTTCAGGGACTACATTTGTTTTTGTACTTTGTCCTTGGGTAATGTGTAATAACCATGCGGGAGGAAAGAATGGATGGCTCCCTGCATCTTTCCCAACACTCTCTCCTTCCCTGGCACCACCCCACCCCACACAGGAGTCCGGGACAATCTGAACCTTTGATCATTAGGATGATGTTTTCTCACACAGTACTGTTACCCCTGGGGCATGTCACTTAAGCAGAGTCAGTTGTTGCAAGTGGATTTTGAAAACCGCATTTAAAAAAAAATTGCCTCTAAAACTGCACCCAAATTTTTGGTAGTGTAATCTTCTGTGCCTGAAAATGCTGGAGTTTTCACAAGATTTCTAATTCCAAACTAAACAAGTTTATAGTCACACCCTGTTTTCATGTTAAGATTCATATTATCTGAGCATTCCAATTATTGTGTGCACAAAAGTCTGGAAATAATTTTAGGGGGGCTATGCTGAGGCCCATCTGAAAATTCGACACTTCATATAACTTTTACAGCTGCTGGTGGCTATATTGGTATTTACCCATTTTAATAGGGTATCTCAGTGGTAAAAGCACAATCTTTTATAGCTTTAAGTTTGTTTCTTCCTGACTGGTTTGGAGTAAAACAAGGATGTCATATAAAATAAATACGTATCTACAAGAAAACCAAAGTACTTAAGTGTATTGATGCCTTTTTTAGATCAGTGTTGGACATGAGCGAAATGTTGAAGAAGCAGAGGACAGGTGTATAGATGCAGATTGGTTAATTGCATGTGCAAACAACAGCTTTATTCATGGCACTGTGTGTTTCTGTGCTCAGGCTCAGATTTAGGAAAACATCCTTATCAGGACAGAAATGAAACACATGTTTTAGTATTGTCCTGTATCATTGCCTCGGTGACCTGATTTTTGTGTTAAGATATGCAAACCACGCTGACATTTTCTTGAGAATAAGTCATCTGCTCGTTTTGAAAATACAGCCCAGTCAAATAAACAAAATCAGATCCCAGAGAGAGAAATCCACATTACCATCACTCACCTTTGACTCCCTCTACGGTCTGCTCAAAGAATGCCCTCAAAGTCCCAGCTCTCAGAGAGGTGACAGCTAGAGGGCTGAGAACTATGTCCTATGTCCCTATCCCTCCTGACCATGGGTTTAGGCTTGCAGCCCTTTTGCACTTCATTGTGCTTATCCCAGCAGGATCAGGTCTGACCTAAGCTCAGTTCCTCCACTTTGCTTTCTCTCCAAAGGCTATGACCAGTGTATGCCCATGGTTAAAGTAACCAAACAGTTCTTTCAACGCAGTGTATATTTATTTTAGGATTAAAAAGCCTTAAAGGGGAAAACATCTCCCACTTTAACAATGGGGGTCTATATTTAAGCTTACCAGAGGCCCTCTTTCTGTCTCAGAGGAGTACCTTATAGCTTCCAAACTCTTTCCAACCCTCTCACAGAGTCCTGCCCAGCTTCCTCCTTGGACAAAAGGTAATTCCTGTTGGTTGGATCAAAATGAAGGATGCTCTGTTAATTCAAACTGGTCCTTTATACCCCAAGACCTTGCTTTTTCTCCAGGACTCCTGCAAACCGATAAAACCAGTCATTGCCACTTTACTCAGGGAGGGTGTGTGAGAGGGGGCAAGCCTCAAAGTCTCAGTATGTGCATAACCAGCTTTGGGATTTTGCATTAATCACCCTCTTGTGATTCCAGATGTCACATAATACAAACCACAAGCAAGCCACATCATAAATATAACACTCATTTATTGATCCAAGGTCTAGGAATAACTATGGGCCCATCTTATCTGGACCATCTCAATATAATAGTTGTTGCAGACAGGTAAAGGAATCCCCAGATTATCAAGCACCACGCTGAGAAAACAGTTTCTTAACTATTTACAAGTTTATTTGGGGCAAAGGGGATGTGGGGGACTTAAGCAGATTAGAAGAAGAACAAGACACAGAGTACACTAGGTAACGATTATATGAGTTTCAAAAGTATAATCAAATTAATGTTACTTATACCTGAAAACTATAACAAGAATACTATTTAAAATCTTACCACCACGAGGAAATGGGGGACATGAGAAAAACTCGGATTCAAAACTCGGACCGGTTACACTTGACTCGACTCTCGCCCAGCAGAGGACTCGGGAGCGGGAAGAGGTAGCAGCTCCAGGTGATCAGGCTGGCGGGCCGACAGCTCTTCAGCCAGGCCGACAGCTCTTCAGCCAGGCCCGCTGAAATGCAGCAGTTATTTTGCACTTGGAGGGGTGTGCAATATTTGTAACAGCCGATGGCTGCCCTGTGCTTTTTGCAACGTCCCATTGTTTGCCATTTCAGACGTGCTATCTTAGGTGTGTCAGTAAAGGTCCCGATAAGGTCAGGTCTCAGGTCTACTGTAATTGCCGAGCGGGAGGGGGTGAGCGGGGGCGAGTGCCGGTCACTAGATATTATACTGTCGCCACAATAGTCTTTGAAGTTGCCATGCTTTTAAGGGCTGGGTCACGCATACAGATAACTTTTATGACATTAAATGCAATAGTCTTGAGAGGTCTGTGTTTGTCATAGCTGTGACTTACTCTTCCACTTTTTAGGCTCAGTAATCATCCATGGGGTGAACTATTTTTATTCTAAGTACTAATGTGTGGCTCCATTAGGGTTGGGACCGTTTGGGATTTGTGGTCCTCTGGCTCCTAGCTTGCAGTGATGTTACAAAGATTACAGTGCCTGTGACGTGTTGTTATTACTACTTATTTGTATTTTAGTAGGGTCTGGAAATCCCATTGAGAGAGTCCCTGCCCTGCCCTGCCCTGCCCTGCCCTGCCCTGCCCAGTTTATCATCTCATAGACAAGACTTACAAAGGATGCAATGGGAAAGATAGGTGCAGACACTTGCTCAGGGTCACACACAGATCAGAGGCAGAGCCAGGTCTCCTGAATCCCCATCCAGTGTCCTATCAACTACACAATATTGCCTCTCCAGAGACAACCAGATACATGCACATATTGTATGATATCATATTGTTTATACAGTAAGCATGGTGCAGTGGTTAGGGCACTAGCTGAGACCTGGGTTCAGTTCTCTCTTCTACTGTAGGCTTCCTATGTAACCTTGGGCAAGTAATTTAGTCTCGCTGTGCCTCAGTTCCCCATCTGCAGAATGAGGATTGTAGCACTTCCCTATCTCCCAGAGGTGTTGTGAGACTACTTTAAAAATTGTGAGGCACTCTGAGGGCTGGTTCACACTGACCGCGCAATTTGGCGGCAGTCGATGGGAGTTACGCAAACTACGCAGACATCGACTGCTCAGCTTCCCTTCTACGCGCTGTTCACACTGCGCTGAGCCGACGGGAACTCAGCGCTATGCTACTTGAGGGGGTGGACTTACTCAGTCGACTTCCTGATCGATTGAGCGGGTCTCACTGACCGCTCAATCAATCCTGAAAGATCGATCTGGCGGCGGTGATTTTGCTGCCATCAGTGTAAATGTAACCTGGCTGTAAGTGGGGCAATATAAGTACTTAAGATAGTATGACTACTCCTACCCCAATTCAGCAAAGCACATAAGCATCTGCAGAATTTCCATATTTCTTTAGCTTAAAGTTAAGCACGTGCTTAATTGCTTTTTGTTGAATAGGGCTGGGTTTAATCACGTGCTAAAAGATAAGCATGTGTTTAGTTCATTGCTGACTGCACTGACCTCCATACACTATAGGTCTTCTAGCTATCATTCATCCCTGACTTCTCCAGTTACCCAAAGAATACAGAAACTCTGTGTGTGGGACTTTAAAATCTTTATCAAGTTAATGACTGTCCTTCTCACATTATGCAGGTTTTTATTAGAAAATCTTAGTCATATGTCTTTTCTTACTGAAGGTTGATGATTATGCAAGTACAGGCAAGATGAATGTGTGTCATTCTCTCTGGGATTCTACACACACTTTATTTCTCACGTTGTTTCCTCACTTTTTGAATAGGAAAGGGGACACTCATATCACCATAAAGTACAGCTAGTCATGCTTTGAAACATAACCTTGGCTAGTAATTAATTACGCTCTGAATTTGTTAATGAATTAGGCCTCAGGACATCTTATATCTGTTCCTCCCGTTCCATATAGTGAATCCATACCTGAATCCAACATAAATCAGCACATTTTCTAGACATTCATTGCACACTGGAAAGGAATAAAATGCAACACTTTGAGGGTCTGATCCTGTGTGGATGTGGCTCACCCTTGTCTATGGGATTTCAGGGCACTCAGTATCTCACAGAAACGCTCAGCACCTCACAGTATCAAAGCCTTTTAATGTTTTTAGGTCTCAAAGTGTTTTACAGGGTAATTATGGTTATCCTTACTCTGCAGAGGGGCAAAGTGAGGGAGAGAGGTTAAGTTCCAAGTCCGCAGTGAAGCAGTATCTGATCACAAAATCACTCCCCCTTACTCCAGGGGGAAAGTAAACTGCCTGCCAATTTCCTGGCATACCTTGTTGTGCTGGCTGGTGCATGTGGGGAGGAGGGAAGAAGGGGAGTCAAAGCTCTGTCCATTACAGCCCACCTTTGCAAGAAAAAGAGTAGCAGCCTGGCAGCAGCTGCTTTCTCCTTGCACCACTACCGGCAATACAGGTATCCCATAGAGGGGAGTATTATGCCCTTCATTCCTCTGGGTGGGAAAGTAGCCAGGGTCATGTCCTGGCCATAAGAGTATAAACCTTAATCAGGGAAATGGAAGGGTTTCTGATAGATAACGCATGAAATTAAACCCTTCTGTGATCTTAATGGGAAAGGAACAAATATATTAGACATTTCTGTTGGGGGGAAATAGGGGAATAAATTATTTTAAACTTCTAGAAGGGGAAAGACTAATCATAATGATTTTCCTAAAAGAATAATGGTGGCATATTGTGCCTTATCAGCATAATTTTTTATCTCTGTATGCATGGTTTGGAAAAATATGCATTTTAGAAGAGTTTTTTTGGTGTGCGTGCAGTGAGAAATAGTTAAATGGATGAGTAGTAGCATTAATAAACACAACCAGTGTCATTTACATAACATATAGTCAGGGCCTGCTCAAAATCCGGCTGAAGTCAATGGTATGGCTCCCACTGTTTTCTCCAATGTAGTTGTAGAGACAAGCTTTTGAGCCTCACAGAGCCTTCATACCCCTTTCCCAGACCTGAAGAAGAACGCTGTGTGGCCTCTCTCACCAACAGAAGTTGGTCCAATAAAAGATATTTCTTCACCCACCTTGTCTCCCATTGTTTTTAACGGGCTTTGGATCAGGTTCAGCTCTCCATAATAACAGGCATATTCTAACAGTTAAGGCTGTTATGCTGTTTTTAGCTCACATAGTCAGTGCATGTACATCATGTTCATGCAGGTGGATAAAATGTTCAGAAGTACCTAAGTGATTTAGGAGCCCATGGGTAAAAATTTTCAAAACACCTCCTAGCTGATTTAGCTGACTAAGACTCATTTTCAAAAGTGACATAGATCCAGATTTTAAAGTAATTTAAGTGATTAAAGATGCAGATAGGTGCTTTTGAAAATCCCACTTGGTGCCTATATACCTAACTCCTACTGAGAGGAGCACCTGCCTGTTTTTTCAGGTGCCTAAATACCTATGGAAATTAACCATTTTGTGAATCAGTTTTGATAATGGGTTTTAGGTTCTTAAATCCCTTAATAAATGTTACCTAAACATTTCCCAGTTAATCCAACCTCTCTTTTGTGATTCTGCTTCAAATTACAATTGCTGTAATTTGGAGAGAGAATTGTTGCAGTAGATACCGATTCTTGAGGATAAATTATCTGAAAAGGAAACTGTTCTGCTTTGTTAAATACAATTATATTAGGACTGATGAATTATGGTTTTAGAACAAGGTATACAAAGTATTAAAACTGGCTTGGAACAGACTGCCATACAATACCAACAATAAAGGTTTTAGCATCAGAACATAGCAATTTAGCAACTTGCTTGCTGATGCATGAAGCAGAATAAATTTCAGTTTGTTTTTTCACAGCTACATTGGCTCTGTGATGCTGACAGTAATAAAAGCATGTCTAAACTAAGCCAATACCACTGAGAAGTCACAGTAGGCCATATTTTCAACTAGCCTTAGAAAATGCCCCGGCCAAATATACCTCAGCTTTTTATGGACAAGCAAAACAGGAAATTCAGCTTGCAAATGTGGGATGGTATTTGAAATTTTTGGTTTATTCAAAGAAGGATGAAAAGTTGGCACTCCTTGAGGATGTATGTAAAGTACAGCATCACCATTTACGTAGAGCTGTATTTGATCAGATTTTGTTATCAAATATCCCAAACAAGCTGTTGGCTACAGATGTTTTAAATTAAGTAGTGGGTCAATATCAGAAGTAATTTATGTCTTCCTCTGGAGAATTTTTTTTTAAAAGTCAATAAATAAAATTGTGCTTTGCTTGGGTTTTTTTGCCATCTGATCCGGGCAAGCCAAGTTTTAGGACTTTTATATACTGTGTCCTCAACCAATAATTCATGAGGCCTAATTTAATTGTCTTTATCTTCCTCCTTATATCTTTTCAACTACAAGGTCTTCTTTGCTTCTAACCAGTGTTTGGATGGTACTACAATCAGATTTACGACTCGTTTAAGATTATATAATCTATGTCATTACAATGCTCGTTACATCAGGAACATTCTGTTATTAGTCAGCAAAACTGAATTATAAGTTGCCTCAACTGACTTTCTTCTGTATGAAAACTAGTTTATAACAGAAGTCTGACTTTTAATAATCAGGTATACAGTCTTATACCTAATTCAACCATTTAGTCTGTTAAATTGTATGTAGCACATGGACTTGCAATAGTGGGCATGTAGAGCAGGTGTGCAATTGTGATCACACACACACAGCATAGTAATGGCATTTCTGAGAGTACAGTTTAGCTAACCATTTATTTAATCAAACAATTTAATCTATCAAATAATGTACAATCTTTTTCTACCATCAGTTGCTTCAAATGTATAATCTTAAAAAGAAAGGTGAGATCTGATACCACCACTACAAACAGCTACCCACAGGTTGCTACCTGAAAGCTCGGAAATTTAGTTAAAGGTGCTGGCTGCCTGATGTATTTGATCTAGAAATTAGCATTCATTACACTGCCTTAAAAATTACACCTTCATTTGAGAAACAAATTTCAGAATCTCTTTTATTGTATGAGGCTGGTCATAGTTAATTGACCAGTAGAGCTGGGCAGGGCGCAAAGGTGTGGATTCAAACTTCTGGACCTATATTTAACCTTTAGAGTGGGGTTTGCGCCGTCATTAGAACACAGAACTAAATTGGCAATGAATGTTAGCCATAAAAAAATTCAGACAGCTTTGGTTAGCACACTTATACAATATGTTTTATTATAGTCAGTATGTCTGCTGCTTGCTAGTCAGCCTCAAATGTTGAACATAGCCAAGTTCATTAAAGGAAGAAGTATAAAACCTCACATAAATTCTTCTTGTCCTCATACACAATCTTAAATTAATCCTAAAGGAGTCTGTTGAAATCTTGATGATGGTTACATATTAGCTTTCTCAGCAGCTGAACAGAAGATTATTAAAGATAGCCTGTAGCTATGGGATGAGTGGTTTAGTCTATGCCTAGATTAAAAGCTGGTCAAGTGATTATGAAGTAAAAAAACAAATGGTCAAATGTATGTGCAGAACAAGGTTAATAGTGGGGAGCCCCGAGGAAAGCTACTGGGATGGCATCATATTTTACAATGATCTGAAAGTAAGTGTGGTGGTGGGGAGGAGTGGGAAATAGCAACATGATGAATGTTACTGATAATGTAGGATTATTCATGTTAGTCTAATCTAGGAAGTTCAGAAGGATTAAAGAAAGCCATATATTTGTGCAATCCAGTAGATAACACTGAGCGTAGATGAATGCAACTTGGAGGGAATGATTCAAATAACATGTATGTATTGTTGGCTTCAGAATCCGCTGTACATCACAGGTTAAAAGAGCTTGGAATCACTATGACCAGTTCAATGAAAGGGTTTGTTCAACATGAAGAGGTGGTAAATAAAATTGAATGTTAGGCTGTATTAGCAAGAGGAGAGAGAATAATATAGGAAGCGTTACAATGGTATTAACAGTACATTTTCCTAGGGGATTTTGATCCATAGTCCTTTTCAGTTAATGGAAAGAATCCCATGTACTTCATTGGGCTTTGGATCAGGCCCAAGAGCAGATCAAGTAGTAAAAAAATGCTAGCTTCTAATTTGAGAATGTTTTCATCAATGAAAGTGCTGAGTCTGGCTTACTGTGATTCATGAGCATTCAGAGGGCCACCGCCAGGTAAATTTGTGCAAATATTCACAAATCCCTCAAATTTCAGATTTTATCACAAAAGAGCATTTATCCAAAAATTCATATTTTGCTGCTTGGTATTCTCCTGTTTCAAAAGTGTCAGTCACCCTTTCAGGCATCAGTAAAATACATGAGGAGACCAACTGTGGCAACAGTATAACATCTAGTGACTGGTACTCGCCCCCGCTCGCCCCTTCCCTCTCCCGCTCGGCAATTACAGTAAACCCGAGGCCTGACCTTATTGGGACCTTTACTGACACACCTAAGATAGCACGTCTGAAACGGCAAACAATGGGATGTTGCAAAAAGCCAAGGGCAGCCATTGGCTGTTCCGAATACTGCACATCTCTCACGAACAAGGGTAGCCATCGGCCGTTCCGAATACTGCACATCTCTCATGAACTAGGGCAGCCATCGGCTGTTCCGAATATTGCACACATGAACAAAGCATAGCCCAAGTGTATAATACTGCTGCATTTTGGCGGGTCTGGCAGAAGAGCTGTCGGCCTGCCAGATTGATCACCTGGAGCTGCTACCTCTTCCACTCAAATGTTATTCTAGCTCAGCTTCTCTTTTCGTGAGCACAGTTCATGACTGCAAAAGAAACTGTGAAATCTGAATACTTGAATCTATATCTGATTTGCATGCACAATCAGGTACTAAAAGTACAAATCCTCAGATTTGTGCCTTCATTTCAACTGAGGGTATGAATTCTGCAGCTTCAAACATACCTACAAAAGGGAGACTGTCTTTAACAATATCCCACAATATGATGAGGAAACTGCATTTTAAAGTATTTCCCCTCTTTCAACACTCCTCTAAGGGATATGTTCTGCATGCTCTTTAATGTCTACTTTTCCAAGTAGGGCACAAGAAAAACATAATATTTACATTTAGCATTAGCTAGCAGTATTGACGCTTGTGCTACTTGGACTGTGGTTACACTGCAATTACCTTTATAATTTGGTTTGGAAATTTCATGCCCTAATTTCCCAGCCTTCATTTCCTTAACCCTTGAAGGTTAGTTGGAGCTGACGCGATATCTTAGCTAAAACAATCATGTACATTATAAAGTTCTGCAAGTAGGTGGAATAAGGAAGAAGTTACATTTCCATCTCTCAATACACTATCCTGTGTATTAAGTTGCTAAGTTCTTTTGCAGCTAAGGTAAATATTATCATAGAGGTAGTGGATCTTATATGTACAGACTAGGGTAGCCCCAGGAACCACTAAAGGGCTGCCATCTCAACACAGTAACTGTTCAGCTATGCTCAGCAACATTACACAACAATTTAGGACAGGAAGTGAAGTATCCAGCTAAAACTTCAGGGGAAAGGGTGATAGGGACAATATAATTACCTGAAATATAATTTACTCAGCGTCTCAGCTAAAATTTTTATTCTTGCAAAAAAGAACCATGAGATTGTTGTTAATCACAAGTGACTAGGGCCTTGGTTTTACATCTCCAAAATGACAGCTTCTCCAGTGGCATGGTGCTCACCGGGGCACTGGCTCAGTACTGGTTCAATGGGAAGACGCAATGTATTTCCACCAACACCAGGGATTTCCTTTTTATATCGTAGGGTTCTAGCAAGAACTTGGTTTGTCTGCATTGAATTTATTCATTTCAATTGACACAAATCTTATTCTTATATTACCCCTTAATCTTGTATCCCAATACAAATATAAAAGAAAGAAAAATTTTCATCCTACAATACAATTCACGAACTCTGAACTGGGTCTCTGCTGTCAACAAACAGAGGTGAAAAACACTAGCAAAGTTTGCCTCTTGTTTTTCTCTAGTGGTCAAAACAACATAGTTTTCCTTAATCTTATTCTTGAAACAGCAAAACTGTCTTCCCTCTCCTTCCCCCACTGAAAATTCAGCCTGGGGCAAACACGCAGCGTGGAAAATTTCAGCCCAAATAGATAAAGTTCAGCAAAATAATATGTTCTTGCACTGGAAGAGCTAGGCAACTTAAATATAGGCGGCATTACCAGCTCCACCTAATGTAAAAACATCAGGCCTGATTCACGAGCAAAGTGCTGCCCATCTCCTGAGGCAGTTCAAATGCACTTTATTTCTGGGCATGTATCCAGACAAAAAGTGAAGTAAATGCTACTACAAAAGTGAGGGCAGGATTTAAAAACCCTGCTTTGCAGCCCCTGTATGCTGTCCAATGAGTGTCTCTGTGCAATGTGTACCCTTAGGTAGGAAAGTGGGGGTGTCCAAACTGAGGGGCCATGGCTCCATGTTTAACAGAGGGCTAAAGGAACAGGAGGAGCAGAGCGATCAATTCCTCAACCTCAGAAATAGAGTAACTGCACCCAAAAGTCAAGTCAAAGAAAAACAAAACAAATGATCCTATTTTGTCAAAGTCTGTAAAGCAGTGTTTCCCAGAAGAAAAACAGCCTGGTCTGACTAGAGCTTGGTGAATGGCCTAGCAAGCACATGAGCTGATATTTGTTCCTTTTGAATTTTTATGCAAGGAAGTTTTAATTTAACTTACTTCATCGCAAGTGCTGCTGGATAAAGTATAACAGTGCATATAGCATTAGGTCACAAGCCCATTCAAGTCAATGGGAATCTTTCCAGTGACTTCAATGTGTTTTTTATCAGGCCTGTATCTGTTTAACTTAATCTGAATAACATGTTTCTGCTTAGTAGCTGTATCCCCCTGCAGGGGTTCCAGGACCCTGGTGGTTACAGAATACACAACAATCTCCTTCACTCTTCTTTTTGTTTGATTTTGTGACTTAGCCACATTGTCTAGCTTGTCTACAAACTGCTCCTAAGAGGGGAATTTCCACAGTCCTGAGTTTCTTCGTTTTTAATTTTGTGTTATCCTTTGAAAGACGATTACTTTATTCACCGGTATCGTGTAGCTGAATAAAAATACAGGTTCCATAACAGGGATAACTATGCTGCGTGCAGCCTTTGTGACAAAACACATTTGTATTTTGTTACAAACGGGAAACTCTCAAACCTGAGTGAAACTTGTTTTTTTCTTATAATTTTTTTAAAACTAAACAAAAAAAAAAAAAAAATGGCACCAAGAGTCCCCATCTTTATTGTTTTTCCACTGATTCCCCTCCCCTCCAACTTTGAGACCTTTAGGCTCTACTTGATATCTGAAAGTCAAGCTGAGTGCTTTATTTTTTACATATCATCATCATCACTCTGCAAGCTCAGTTATGCCCTCACTTACAGTTGCGCAACCCCATTTTCTTGAAATGATGCCCTCACATACATCTGGCCAACACTATTAGCCATCAGTAGGGTTTGCACAAATGTAACTGAGGACAATTTGGCCCGCAGCATTTTTATTACTGATAGTGATTGTGCATAAGAACATGCAAAATCAACGTGTGACCTGAATAAAACTGCAGTTTAAGGCATCACAGCACGACAGCTCTGTCACTTTGTGATTTAACTGGGCAAATTGGGTTTATTGCATATGGAGTAAACACACAATCACAGTAACTAGAGCTGGAAAAGACCCAATACATCTTCTAGGTCAACTACCAGCCAGTAGAGACTACTCTCTATTGTACAGTTGCCAGTGCTTTGTCTAATCCAGTTTTAAATAATTCAAGCAATGGGACATCCACCACTTCCATTTATAGACTGTTTCACAGTCTAACAGATGTTACCGGTAGGAAACTTTTCCTGATATTTAGCCTCTCTGTTCTTTTACTATACACCTATTAACGCTGCCTTATATCACACGGAGAGATGAACTAAAAGAACTTAAGTGAGGCTAAGGAGTACTCTGTTCTCAGCACAGATTACAGTGAACAGTTTGCTGTTCCCAAGTGCTTACAGGAATCAGTCACTTTCAGCTGGTGCAGTACACCTACAGGTTATATTTGGCTATGTTTTACTCTCTTTAATCCCATTTAGTGCATTCAGTTAAAACATGTCTTGCTGAGAAAATGACTTTTGATACAAGTCTGGCTTAACAGCTTTGGGGACTGCTTAGCATCTAACTAGGCATCTTGGGATATGTTTTCAGTGAGTTAAATACAGGTGATGGAACACTTCTATGTGTGGTTAAATTGATAACTGAGGACTAATGACTATACAAATACATTCACCACCCACAGGGCTAGATGCATTGTGAGGGGGGGCAATTCATGTCAGCCCTGGAAGCTAAGAGATCCACCTGAGGTGCTGGTGGCAGGCATGCAGAAGCTGATCACACCTTAGATATTCCACTGGGGAGGATTTAGATTTGGATTCCATCTGGTTGCATGGGGAGCTCCTCCAGCACAGGCTGCCCTGGTTTAATGATGCATCTGGCTTGCCCTGGGTCTGCCCACTTACCTGTAACTAGATAATAATAATAATTAATGCAATTATGCTTTAATTGCTATTGCATAGCTGAATTAAAATGTTATCAACTGTACCTCCCTGTGTTTATGCAGTTCAGAGCAGCTCAGAAGTCAGCTGTTAACACTGATCCAGATGATGCAGGGAGAATGAAATGTCTCCTCAATAACCAGATCATTCATGATGATCTTTTTATTGATGACCAGTTTTGCAGTGATCAGCATAATCCTGAGTATCAGGCTGCTGACCTCATTGCTCCAACCTCCCTGCTTACAATTAACATGCTTAGCAACAGACTGCAGCATGGATGAGTGCAAGTCAATGGATGAACAGCAGCAGCATGTGACACGAAGGCTCATTAAGCCATAGCACAGCAATGACCCTGCTCAACATTAGAGGAAATGAACATACTATCGAGTTGTTTGCCTTAGAACACCATCCATGGGTTATTGTTTGAAAGAAGCGTGTTGCTAAAAAGACTATGGATAATTTAGTTTGTGCCATTACAGGCACATAGCTCATGAATATTTAAGGTTGTAGGGTGGAATGCCCCAAACTATTGCAGACTGGCATAAATTATCTCTCGCTGTGTCAGCCTGATGGCCGTGTGCCTTCACCTTTCTTCCTTTGGTTTTTCTGCCAGGAAGGGTGTGCTTACAGCTTAAAATTGCAGTCTGTGCCTCAGGTGGAGGCTGCTGATGGGATGGATGTGTTTAGGGATCAGCTGGTTTGCCTAGTCTGTATTGCTACTTTTGGCCCGTGCAGGCCTCCTGACAGAAGGGCGTTTGTGACTGTTTGCTGCCACTGCAAACTTTCCCAGCCATCTTTTCACCACTGAGGATCTTTGCCAGGGTTTAACCCTGGGGCTCATGTAAATCTTTTCCCCAATGTCTGAGATATACTGTATACTTGAAAGACAGATTATCTCAATATACTGCATTATGCTGTTCCTCTGTAAAGTGCACATGGGTTCTTTTTTCTATGTACAGTAGGGAAAGCTGCTTCAAATATAACAGGCTTGTGACAGGGCACAAGCAAAGGCAGGATGTACTATACGAACTTATGCCAGTGTGCTTCAGTTATATAGTATTGGGATAGTTTTTACTAAGCGAATGGGAAATAAATGTTTTGTCAATCATGCACTCAGTCTAACTATCCTTATTATACACAGGAGGCTGCCTCAGTAATAAATCAGGAGCAACTAAATTGATGATGGCAGGCAGCCAATCAATCAATCAATCAATCACTTCTAATAATCATATTATGCTTGAAAATATACTTAGAAATGGCTCCTGCTAGGCATGGGTGAAGAGATGCTTCACAGAACAGTACCCACTATAGTAGGCAGCGTAACTTGTAGTTGCTGTGTTTGTGAAGGCTGATAAGGCTAAGATGATACTGTGCAAATCTGAGGAACTGTCCCAGACTGAGGAGTCATGAGAGGAAATTTTGGAACAAAACTAATACATTAAACAGTAATAAGTCACCATGACCATATAGTATCCACCCAAGAGTTCTGAAGGAACTCAAATATGAAATTGCAGAACTACTAACTCTGGTATGTTACCTATCATTTAAATCAGCCTCTGTACAAGATGACTGGAGGATAGCTAATGTGATGCCAATTTTAAAAAAAGGCTCCAGAGGCGATCCTGGCAATTATAGGCCGGTAAGCCTAACTTCAGTACTATGCAAATTGGTTAAAACTATGGTAAAGGACAGAATGATCAGACACATAGACAAACATGATTTGTTGGGGAAGAGTCAATATAGCTTTTGTAAAGGAAAATCATGCCTCACCAATCCATCAGAGTTCTTTGAGGGGGTCAACAAAATACACGGACAAGGGTGATCCAGTGGATATAGTGTACTTAGACTTTCAGAAAGCCTTTAAAAAGGTCCCTCAGCAAGGACTCTTAAGCAAAGTAAGCAATGATGGGATAAGAGAGAAGCTCCTCTCATGGATAGGGGTGTGTGCAGGAATTTAAATTCCAGCACTTTTGGAGGGCACCCTCCCTGCCAGGGCCCCCGAGGAACAGAGGATCTCTAAACGCACCGTCTCCATTGGGGCCCTGAAGAAGCTCTGTGCGCACTCTCCTCACTGGGGCTCTGGAGGAGAGGAGGAGCTCTGCGCCCTCATGCTGATTATTGGGAGGGGGCAATGCCTCTGCTTGCCCCCATTGTGCATGTCTCTGTTTATGAATCAGTAAGTGGTTAAGAGATAGGAAACAAAGGGTAGGAATAAATGGTCAGTTTTCAGAATGGAGAGAGGTAAATAAAGTTGTCCCCGAGGGGTACTTGGACCAGTACTGTTCAACATATTTATCAATGATCTGAAAAAATGGTGAGATGGCAGAATTTGCAGACAATAAAAAATTACTCAAGATAGTTAAGTTCAAAGCAGATTGTGAAGAGTTACAAAGGGATCGCACAAAATTGGGTGACTGGGCAACAAAATGGCAGATGAAATTCAATGTTGATTAATGCAAAATAATACACATTGGAAAACATAATCCCAACAATATATACAAAATGATGGCGTCTAAATTAGCTGTTACCACTCAAGAAAGAGATCTTGGAGTCATTGTGGATAGTTCTCTGAAAACATTTGCTCAATATACAGTGGAAGTCAAAAAATCTAACAGAATGTTATGAACCATTTGGAAAGGGATAAATAACAAAACAGAAAATATCAGAATGCCACTCTATAAATTCATGGTATATCCACACCTTGATTACTGTGTGCAGTTCTTAGTATCAGTGCAGTATCTTTGTTCCAAAAATAATTAGAATTGTACAAAGTACATAGAAGGGCAACAAAAATAATTAGGGGTATGGGACAGCTTCCATACAAAAAGAGATTAAAAAGACTGGGACTTTTCATCTTGGAAAAGAAATGACTAAGTGGGGATATGATAGAAGTCTATGAAATCTTGACTGGTGTGGAGAAAGTGAATAAGGAAATGTTATTTACTCCTTCTCATAATACAAGAACTAGGGGTCACCCAATGAAATTAATAGGCAGCAGGTTTAAAACAAACAAAAGGAAGTGCTTCTTCACACAATGCACAGTCAACCTGTGGAACTCATTGCCTGATGATGTTGTGAAGGCCAAAACTATAACAGGGTTCAAGAAAGAACTAGATAGGTTAATAGAAAATGGTCCATCAGTGGCTATTAGGATGGGCAGGAATACAAAACTATGCTCTGAGTATTCCTAGATTCTGTTGGCTAGAAGCTGGGTGTGGACAACAGAGGATGGATCACTTGATAATTGCCTGTTCTGTTCGTTTCCTCTGAAGCACCTGGCAGTGGCCACTGTTGGAAGACAGGATACTGAGCTAGATGGACCATTGGTCTGACCCACTATGGCCATTCTTATGATCTTATGTCTGAAAGAAAAACATCTGAAAGAAAAAACAAATTAAATATGACCTACTTTATAGTTGGTTTGAAAGAGCAATTTGAGCACAAAATGTCATGCAGAAACATTGGATAGGCTTAATAGAAGCATAAAAATCAATTCATTTACCTCCTACAAAGGTGACTGCTTTTATCTGTGGTTTGTGTACTTTACTGCCCATGTCACTCCACCATATAAATGGATGCTCCTTCTTTCCATCCATGGCCTTTTACCTAAAGATTTTCACCTATTTATAAATAATTATTGTGATGCTAGGCCCGAAAAAACTAAGCTACTTTGTAAGTCGCATGACCCAAATCTGACCTTTAAAGATATATTATAGGAAAATACAGTGGTAGTGAGGGTCATTGTTTATAAGTAGACTAGAGCTTTGATATGCAAGTGTATTGTTGGTAATTATTTGATGTTGTTTATGTATCTCTCGTTAGAGGTTAGCAATGTAGATAAACTGCTTTCCTGTCTATCACTGTTCTATTGATTAAGAGTTCAAAAGGAACATATGAACATTTAGATAGAACTTTGAATGTAACAATACTATTCTTTTTCTTTCTCTTTGAAGTCTAAGTAGTAAATTCCTGTAAAGGGTTGTAAATGGCCAATTACCTTGTGCTAATGTAACTAGTTACCAGTGTGTACAGGACATAGGAGATGATACTTCAGAGTCTCAAGTAATCATCTATTAATTGTTTAAGCAGGCACTTGCTGTCAAGAAAATATTGGTCAGCCAGCATGGATCTATAAAGGACGCGAGTGGACTGATTCTTTTTATCTCAAATCTGTCCAAGCTTTTCCGGGAAAGTTGGATCGCAAGACTGAGATCTTAGCACCAGCCTGGAATCACCCTGCTAATTCTCATGAGAGAATTTGAACAAACTCTATACATGGACTATTTAGTCTTCATTTCTCTGGACTGGATTACTAAAAAAGAAGCTGTAAACAAGGATTGATGACCCCCAAGCTGTTTTGGATAATTTCAGACACTTTACAATTTAAGAACTTTGCAATTCAGTTATCATCTCTACTTTGAAACTGACTTAAGAGCTTTATTTTCATCTGTGTATGTATACTGACTTTTTAACCACTGCTTTCTTTCCTTTTTAAAAAAATAAATGTTAGTTTAGTTAATAAGCATTGGCTTTAAGCGTGTATTTGGGTAAGATCTGAGCTATTTATTGACCTGTTTGGTAATGTGTCCGATCCTTTGGGATTGGTAGAATTTTTTTACATATGATGGATAAAGATTTTCAGTAATCCCCATCATATTTTACTTGGCTGCCTGGGTGCTAGCCAAAGGGCTGGATAGTTTAAAGGGAACTATGTTTTGTCTACTGAATGACCAGTGCGGTCATCAGAACCTGTTTGTTGTGGGCTTGGTATATCTTATGGAAGAAAAACTACCAGTATTTAGGGCTTTGCCTGCCCCATTCTTTGCAGTTTGCCCTGTTTAAGCTATCTGTGTACTTTACTGCCCATGTCACTCCATCATATAAATGCATACTCCTTCTTTCCATCAATGGCCTTTTACCTAAAGATTTTCACCTATTTATAAATAATTATATTTACATAACATTTTTCCCACAAAGGATCCAAAAGCTTTTTACCATGTAATATACTCACTGGGCCTGGTTCTCTTTTACATTAAGAAGGCCCCTTTACACCACTCTGGCAGCATAATAAGGCCTTAAAGTGGATGCACTTTACAAAGCAGTGTAGAGACCATAGTGTAAAATAGACTCAGGCCTACTAAATCCAGAGGCAACATGCTCCTTCTGTCTCCTTCCTTTAATCCCATCTTTCAGCCCTATGGCTTGGAACAGTGCTCCAATTAATGTACTCCAAGATTCCGCCCTCTTGTTCATAAACAGTCTGAAAACCCATCTGTTCTGCAAATCTTTCCAGTTATAATGATCAGTTGCCAATTTTTGGTACCATTTGTCCTTTTAGATGAAAGGCTCTGTGGGCCAGGAGAGATATGGACATATGTGTATATGTACAGCTCACTTTATTACGCTATATGAATAATAAATAATAATTTCTCACAAGTGTGAAATCAACCACTCCTGGGGTGGAATGCAGCTGCTTACTGTGTTCAAGATCACTATATAACTGTACAAGGCTGGAGGTGCAGAAGATCCAATCTACTTACACTGTGAGATGAAATTAGATTCAGATAGATGGAATGTAATGATGAGAGTTTGAATTTAGCTAGCAAATATGGCCGACACTCCTACTAATGTGAAAAGTGCCTTGGAATTTTAAACAAATACAAATGTTCATCACAGTAGATTTCATCACTGTAAAGGCAATGGGTGAAATCCTGGCCTCACTGAAGTCAATGTCCCAATTCCCATTGATTTGGAGGCGGGGAGGGTATAGGATGACCAGATGTCCCGATTTTATAGGGACAGTCCCAATATTCAGGGCTTTGTCTTATATAGGCACCTATTACCTCCTACCCCATCCCAATTTTTCACATTTCCTATCTGGTCACCTGGCTGGGGGGGTGGCCGCAGGATTTCATCCAACAGCATGGTGCTACTCTGTAGCCTTGTGCTAGACTTGGTTCATTTCTGATATAGAAAAGAAATGCTCCCAACTAAGGCCCCCATTTTGTGATTCACTGAGATCAAGGAGTGCAATGATTTGCACACTGAGTCAGGAGCAGGACTGGGGCTTACATCACCACCAAAAATTCTCCCTGTCAAGTAATGACCGAGATCCACCAGGACACATCTCAATATGGTGTGTCAGCAGAATTATTCGTGTGAATAAGAAAAAGGAAACCAAAACAATTGTGACAATTTACTGGAAGATTTATCATTTTTGTATTAAAATTATCAGATAACTGGACCCTGCCTTGCTTTGTACCGTGGTCTTAATGAAATGACCTTTTCATTTTCTTATTAACGTATCTCCCATCCAGGAATATACTTCATGCAATCTCTAGGAATCCCACGAGGAGTTAATTAGAAAAATGCATGATAATTTTGTTTTATTTTATTTTCCAGTTTGGAAATTTATGTAGACTATACTGTAAGAAGAACACAGACTTGGTATGTCAAATTGATTTCAAATGGTGGGAAAGCTTAAAGAAAAGCAAATGTGTTTTCTGATAAGTCTCATGATCAATTCCCTTTATGATATGTGACAACTTGTCCTCAGAAGCTAATTGAACTATGACTGGGCTACTTTCTAGGCTAGCACATTTACACTGAAGACATGTCATTTTTCAAAGCTTCCATGGTCACCAAGTTAGTAGCTGTATTATTAGAAATGGGCAGATAATACAGACCAAACAATCTGATGAATTTTGCTACCTTTGCTGCTTATGAACTGCATGAAAAAATCATAATTTTCTTAGATTTTACTTTTTATTCCAAAATATTTTGTCCTGTCGGTCTCCACCTGTCATTTCTTGTCTTATACTTAGATTGTCAGCTCTTTGGGGCAGGAACTATCTTTTTGTTCTGTGTTTGTACAGTGCCTAGCACAATGGGGTCCATGACTGGAGCTACTGGTTGCTACCGCAATTAAAGTAATAATAAATAATTCTCATTCTGTAGCTTTTTTTTGCAAATCATTCATTGCCAGTTTTCACTTTTCAGAATTCAAGCTCATTTGATTGATTCATCAATAAAAAGAAAAACAAAGGAAAAAATAACGAGGGTCCTGTAGCACTTTAAACAACTAACAAATTTAAATTCTGCAGGGATAAGCTTTCGTGGGCTGCAACCCACTTTGTCAGATGCAAGAAATGAAAAGAAAAATGAAAAGGAAAAAATGAAGATTACAACAGGTCTGTAGTTAAGTGTGTGCTTATTTGCATATGTGTATAAAACTGGGTGAAGATCTTAAGCAGATGTTACCTTTAAGGCAAGCTGGGCAGAGTTTTATAAATTTGTATTCAATTCTGTTTATATTTATTCATGTATTATCCCAGGGTCCCTAAGGAATGTGACTTGTTTTCCCTCTACCTACATTCACATCACACCATGGTTACTGTTTAACAATGAAGTAACTTTAAAAAGACAGCATAAACACATTTTCCCCAGCAGTAATAAAACTCTTCTCACACTCTTCTCAGTTGATTTATTTCACAGAGAATGATTCTTGTTGCTGGTATTGTGTAAGTGCTTAGCCCTCACTGCGATACATAAAACACAAACTTCTACCTCACAAATGATCTACCTTGCTGGTAGATTAAGGCCAGTATCTGTGATTAAAGTATTGTATTTAATGTTGTTCTTCTTGAAATTCCGTTTTCCAGGCACTCAGATATTATGCTGAAGAACTTCGTGTAAAAACTTAGATACATAATCATGAAACAAATAATGTTCAAGAACAATTGCTGACAGAGCTAAAGGGCCCAAATCTGACCTACTGTGACAGGGCACAATCTAATATTGAAATTCTAACATGTCCTGATAGCTATTGTGAAATGTTTTCTTTTACTATCAGTCCTCCAAAGCGAGAGCTGCGACAGACTAATTCCCAGCTGCTCAGGTTGGTCACCCCTCCCATTACATTCAGACTATTGAGTTTGTGGGTATGTGTGTTTGTGAAAGCCTAGGTGGACTCCCACTGCTAGAGTCATTTTTTAACTCACTGGGGGTAGAAATTAACAATTTCCCTTCCAGCCCTGATGACTCACAAGAATAGACCCAAATGGTGGAATGAAGGGATAATGTGTCAGACATGGGTGTGATTATAGGGGAAGGACATCTCCCCCTAAAACTTCTAGCTGAGAGGACAACACCCCCTTTCTCTCCACCTCTCCTCCCTAACTTCTGGCTGGCATGACTGAGAAAAGGAGAAAGAGGCAGCTGAGACTGCTTTGTGCAGCAGAGCTGAGCAGTCTCTCTCAGCCTGCCTAGACTCTATAAACTGTTGGGCTCTGTTGACCAGTGAGGCCTGCTCCCTTCTGGGCTCACAGGAGCCTGCAGCTGGTTAATCAACTCTTTGCCTAGGCTCCTCACCTGCTGGCCTCGGAGAGCAGCAGCTTCTCCTTTGGAGGCATAGCTACAAGTGGGGGCACAGCTATAGGAGACACAGGCATGAGTAGGGAAAGGTGTAGGAGAGGGTGATTGGAGGGAGACAGCCAGGAAGGAAATTGAGGGAAAGAAACAAGAAGCAAGAAGGGCTTGGCAGGAGGAGCTAGATCCAAGGCAGGTTAGGAATGAGGGGTTGAGGGAAGAGCTTTGTTGTGCATTTGGCAACCATTCCACACTTTCCTATAGCTCAGCCTGAATGTGCTCTTCCCACTGAGCTGCCTTCAAGTGCTGCAGTTTCCCCTGCTGGTACTTAAAGGGCTGCAGCTGATGAGACTGGCTTAATGGCTTCGGGCAGCTAAGTGGCTTGTCTACTTTCCCTCAGGCTACACCTCCCCTGCTGGATCTGAATAGGAAATCAGTAGCAGCAGGGGAGGGCAGTGGCAGTGTAGGTGGCCCAGCTGGTGAGAGAGGACATGGGGCCAAGGGGCCTCAATATTAGCACCAGGCTCCCTCAGCCAGACCACCTGCCCAACTTCCCAGCAAGTTAGGCCTCTAGCAGATCGCCACAGAGATCTCTGCTACCACCCGCAGCAAACATGAACATTAGCTCATTAAATAATTTGGCATAAAATGCAGCACTTTCAGCTGAGAAACTTGGCAGCTCTGGGGAGAATGAGCTGGTGAGTCTGTGGAAAGGAAGAGGAGAGACTGGGCAATGTGGGAGGAAATCTGGAGAGAAGGAATGAGAAGTAGTTGGGGGAGACCTTGGGG
Organism: Emydura macquarii macquarii; assembly: GCF_026122565.2. Classification (NCBI taxonomy): domain Eukaryota; kingdom Metazoa; phylum Chordata; order Testudines; family Chelidae; genus Emydura; species Emydura macquarii. The sequence goes on along the minus strand of NW_027130155.1, from coordinate 8,616,089 downwards.
GGATCTGTGGAAATAGAATTCTGGAACGAATGCAGATAGACAGAGAGAAAAAGTCTAGAAGGAAAAGGGGAGAGGCAGGCTGATGATGAGCAGATTCTCTGAATACTGCTGCAGCCCAGGATATGGAGCCCAACAAAGACTGTTCTGTAGCAAAAGGAGACACAGGTAAGGGCTCAGAGCCTGTCCTCCTCCCCCCCAAGGGAGTGGGGAGAAAGGAATGTATGTAAAAACCTGTTTGGGATGGCAATTCAGGAGTGGTATCCTAGTGCTGCAGGGGAATGTCTCTGTGTCCCAACAAACTGGGGGAGGAGGGTTGCTCTGTTGTTGCTGGTAATGTGTCCCATAGCTTGTGTTTATGTAAACAGATTGCAGCCAGGTTACTGTAGCCCTCATTTTTGGAGGATTTTTTAAAACTTTCAGTGGGGTATTAAAGTACAAAACTAATGTTTGAAGTAGGTGAAAAGGGTGCTCAACAGCTCTAAAAACCCTGCCCAATTTCCCTCACATTGGGCACTTGCATATCAGTAAACTATGAAAAATCTGTCTGCATGTCATCTACGTGAGGTCTCAAGGGAAGGCTGTTATAGAGTCAGGAATAGAATCCAGGTCTCCGGGATCTCAGTTCAGTGCCTTCTTTGTATGTTGTTGTCAATTCCTCTCAGTAGTGCTGCTAAACAGAAACAAAACAAAAAACAATCTGAAGCAACATGCGGCAAGTCTGGCCAAACCTTATGGTAGAGTGGTGTGTTAGTTTAAGGAGATGCTTGCCTAAAGCTGACATGATGCTGTTCATTATATGTACACTCACTATATATAGCCTCAGTTATTTCTTTGTCAGCTTTAAGAAAAAATGCTCTTAAGAACATTATTTTATTTCAGCAAATATATGAAATCTAGAGTAAAGACAATATATACCCTCAAGGTTTTAATAAGATTTTATTTTGTGTATGTTGTCACAAAATGGATGCACCTCTCTGCCTGAAAAACAGAAAATGCCTTTCAGTTTTAGCATCAAATGAAAATTGGAGAGAATTTTTACTATACTCTCCAAAAACGGCTAGTATTTCTGACTACTATGTTTTGTGATGATGTATTCACTGTGGTATGTATAAGGGCCTTCTAGCCTGTGTTTTGTTTTCAAACCTGTCTTTGTAAACTTGTAACAAAAACATACAGTGTGTCAAATTTGGTTACATCAATTACTGTGTATTGCACCAGGTAGCCTATTTGAGAGATGCAAAAATCCCATTTGTTAAGAGTATTATTGAGTAGAAATAACTGATTTCATCTTCCATCCTCCCCCAGATGAAATAGAATTGGTTAGCTTCCACTTGTGGAGTACTGCTGGGACCATCAGAGACATGTTAGTGTATCATATTACTCCATACTGACTCAATGTACCCTTTGGTCATTCTATCAAGGATCTGGGTGTTGGGTTGCAAACACATCTCCTCTCAAATTCTAGCTTCCACATGCCTTGTTAGTAATTTTTCCAGACTTCAGTTTAAAAAAAAAATAAAAGCAGATGGTCAAAAATGAGAATTTTAATAAATTGGAATGATTTGTACCAATTTACAAAAGGCTTTAAATTTTATTCTCTGTTAGGGACAGATAATTTTTAGGAAATGTGAGTAGTGTTTCCGTTATCCTCTTAATTGCCACTGTCTTGGAACATTCAGTGTTTCCTTAGTAAAATAGTTTACTATGGGCTTCCATCCATTATGCAGACAGGTTAAATGGAGTATAATTTCCATATCCAAACAATGGAAGTGGAAATTGGCTTATTCTGGGATTTGAATCTCCTTGGATTCAAACCCTAAGAGAGATGGCTCTGAATCCACTGTCTGGATCTCAATACTTTTAAATACCAGGGGTCCTCATATCTGGAGTTCTGATCTGGGTCCTATTGTAGATTTTAATTTTAGTATTTTACCAGGATATGTGTATAGATGGCTAACATGCATATATTTAAGCTGAGACAGAAAACAACTGGTGGTGGTGTAGCCATCTTGGACCCAGGATATTAGAGAGACAAAACAGGTGAGAGAATACTTTTTACTGGTAAGAAGTTGGGTCAAAAAAAGAAGTTATTACCTCACCTAACGTGCCTCACAGAAAACAAGATAATGGGGGAAATTGTTTACATTAAAAGTCTGCACAGTGATTCAAAGGGCAGGGCTTGGGGAGATGATAGGGAAATCTTATCCCTATGTTGATAAAATGCACAGATTTTATAGAATCATAGGTGACACCAACAGAAAATTGCATGCAGAGACCTAAGGAAGCTTATTAGCAACCCGTGGCCTGAGAACGCTAAGGCAATAATTTGAAAGCTTCAGATGCAAGTGTCTCTGCAGTCTGTTGGACAGCCAGATTCTGCCAGGGACCTTTCATAGCTTGGTGTCTAGAGTCAATGACTGGTATTCATAAAGAGAGGGACTGGACAGACCAGAGAGGATTTGGACATACAATGGAGTAAGTTCATCTCAGCATCCCTCTTTGTTTTAATAAATATATATTTTCCTAAATAAAAAACTTTGAACAAAATAATTGCTCATGAAGATGTTTAATAATAGGCAAGAATCTGGCCTTACTTCCTTACTTCCTTACTCAAGGAATCTCAAAATTATTTGTAATGTAATGAGTTAGATATTGAGTCCAGTGCTACAATTATATACAATAGCCTACCCATGAAGCCTTGGGAAGAGCTTGGTTTAATAAAGGAAGGAATGTTGACCAGGGCCACCTTTTCTTCTGGAAAATGTCATAGGATCCTGAACACAAATGGGACTGGATCCTCAGCCTGCGTAAATGGGCGTAACTTCATTGCAGTAAATGGAATTACTCTGGCTTACAGCAGCTGAGGATCTGGTCTATAGATTTTTAAGCCCTGAAGGGAAGATGATATCCTGTAGTCCAGTGGTTCTCAAATGTCTTCAGTTTGGGACTCTTTTCACACAGTATGCCTATGAGGGCGACCTTCTTATCCCTGTGGCTCCCCCCCCCCCCCTTTCCCCAGCTGCTGTGGGATCCGCACTTTCCCTTTGCCCTTAACCCCTGCAGGCTCCCCAGTCCCCAGGGTGCCCCCTTCACCCCTAACCCCAGCAGCGCCCTCCCCCCCCCCCCGATCCCCTGTGCCCACCTGGGGAAACTGATCTGAAAGCACTAGAGCAGCTGGTATTGCTGCTTGCTCCCCTGTCCAATGCGGCTCCTCCGTGCACCCCTAGGGGCTTGGCAGCGGCAGACGTGGTGTGGGTGAGGAGCAAGGCTGAGGCTCACTGCATCCAGATCACTTTCCCAGCTGGGTTGTGTAAGGGGAGGGCAGAGAGCAGCAGCTCCTGATGCTGGCCTCACAGCACAGCCAAGCTGGGGAAAGTGACCTGGATGCAGCGAGCCCTGTCCTTGCTCCTCACTCTCCCCCCCATCTCTCTAGGGGGGTACAGAAGAACACTGGGGGGGGGTGAGCAGTATCCGAGTGTCACCGCTTGACCTCCTCCCCATGTTCCTTCTCTCGGGAGGAAGCGGGATAGCTTTGGGGCTCACAGCTCCCGACCCCCACCTAACCACGTCGTGACCCCCAGTTTGAGAACCAGTGCCGTAGTCTGACCTCATGCACAAGACTGGTCACAGCATTTTACACAGTAATTCCTGCATCATACCCAATTGCAAGAGCAGATCTTTTAGAAAGAAATCCAATTCTAATGTGAGGACTTCAAGAGCTGGACAATCTATATCTCTTGGTAAGCTGTTCCAGTGGCTAATTACTCTCGGTATTAAAGATGTACATCTTATTTCCAGTTTGAATTTTTCTAACTTCAGCATCCAACTGCTGGATCTTATTATGATAAAGGGGCAGATTTTTTTCTAAAACTGCTGAACGAAACTGATTTATCTTTTTAGCAGCAGTTTCTTATTTCTCACCACTTAGGTCTCATTTTGTGAATTTTAAAGTAGGTGATTTGGGGGTCCACTTCTGGATTGAAGTAGGTCGGGCCATTTCGGATATTAAAATCTAAAATACATTGAATATGAACTTGCCTGAACACTGCAGTTCTTCATCTGGGGCAGGCTCCGATCAAAGAATCTGAACAGCCTGAATTTTGGGAAAGTAACTAAAGTTTTGTTTTGAATTGAGATTTGGGATTATCTCTAAAATGTGACAGGACACCACCACCTGCCCCCAAATCACCTACTTTAAAATGCACAAAATGAGACCTGAGTGGTGAGAAATAAGAAACTGCTGCTAAAAAGATAAATCAGTTTCGTTCAGCATAGTAACCTGAAAGCTCCCCTGGTAAATAACAATGCTCCTTGGAGAGGGTTGTGGAGCTGTTGTAGCTAAGTAGAAGTGCCTGAGACGTTTTGCCTGCATGGGGCATGCAGGCAGAATGCCTTAGGGAAGGCTGAGGGAGGCATCTTCAGCCACGACACTTACTGCTGCCTTGAACAGGTGATTGTTTGCAGTGTTTTTGTAGCTGTGTTGGTCCCAGGTCATGAAAGAAACAAGGTGGGTGAGGTAGTATCTTTTATTGGATCAACTTCTGCTGGTAAAAGAGACAAGAAAGATTCACTCTCGCTGGAGGCAGGGGACAGCAAAGGGACTTAGTCCTGGGTGCTGTGAGAAAGCTCACCGCATACCTGAAAGTATTTGTGAATTTGGTGACTGCCTGGCCAAATAGTTGTGCCAAATTTTGTATTTGGGGGGGTGCCTAACTTCACAAGGGACCTAGGGGAGAAGGTGGTGCCCTCCATTAACATTTTTAGTCTAGTAGTCAGGCCACACCCCAGGGAGGGGGGAGACCTGGGTTCAAATCCCTGCTCCAGAGCTCTGATTTGTCTTGTTGAAGCTGTTCCTCTTAGTATAAAATGCTGGAATAGTCACTGTCCCCCTCCCTGAAACTGCCAGCAAACTAAATGACCAGTTTGCCGATCCCTAGTCCACACAGGTTTTTATTGGTAGAACAATTTGGGTAAAAATAATGTCTAGGTGAAATAGTTCTACCAGTAAAACTTTCAATGTATATTAAACCTGAATCTTGTAGATGTGCAGGGCATAAGAGCAAGAGGCTTCCTGCAAACAGGATGATTAAAAATGTAACATTTTTTCTAAATACTCTTCAGTTTTTCAGAGGAAAAATATTTTTTAACTAGAACTGATCAAAAGAGGGTGCAATTTTCTGAAAAAGTTAATTTGCTATTAACAAACACAATGCCATAAGAGGCATACAAATTTGCCAAGGAATGTGAGCCCCATTTCAAAATTTATAGCTGGAAGTTTGTGCAAGCAATCCTCAGTTTGCATATAGCTTTTGCGCACAGACAGAATGGGTATCTAATCTATGCAAGGAACTTAAATTTGTAGAAATGTAGAAATTGTGGGATTGATTCCCCACTGCCCTGCAGTTTATGTGGTCATTGACACCAATGGTAAGAGGGTGCAAAACCCTGTCATTCTCTTGGTATAGTGTTTAACACCCACTTAACATTCGGTTTGCACTGGCTTAACTGACCACAAAAGATGTAAGACAATGGTGAATTGCCTTTGTAGGTGTAAATTTTGAGACATTTTCTGAAAATGCGGTCCAGATGGTCAGATTTAATGCAGTTATGTTGCTTTAAAAAGCAGTCACTAAACTCTGTGGAAACATCTCTGTCTGTGCTCAGGAGTGGTCAATTTTAAAATGGAAAACAAAATGACTTCTGGTATTTTACTATATAATGGTATATTCGTTTTATAAGCAGTTGCAACTCTTGCTGAAACCGATGGTAGTTGCATCTATTTATGCCAGAGCATCGGTAGTTCAACGCTGTTTTATGCTTTTGATGTTTTAGAAACTATCACAGCATTTTAAGGTTACACAAGATGTTTGAAAACTCCATACGTCTTTTGCATATAGCTGTGTTTGCATCTGAAAGTTTTAGACTTTCAAATATGAAATTTATAATCTTGAGATAAGTTTCTGACATTTTGCTATCTGTTTGAATAAATATTACCACTCATTCTGAAAAGAATATATTACTTGAATTTCCATATATTTCCATAAAAGAAAAATGGCTACCTGGCTGGATTGATACTATGCATGACAACATTTTGAAACATAAGTTTGCACAAGGGCATGGATAAGCCCTCAAGCTGGTAGGCTTATATGTCGTCATCTTACAGGCAGGAACTGAGCATTGGACTGTTCTCCATCGTTTAATGAAAAATAACCAACTCTTTTCTACTCCCACTATACTCCTCTCAACGTATGCAAAAGACATTGGGCAATGTGGGTGTAAAATTGATCGGACTCAATTGACTCCAATACAGCTATAGGCGTGATATATCTTGATTTTTAGTAAGGCCTTTGACACAATCCCATGTGACTTTTTCATAAGGAAATTAGGAAAATATGGTCTAGATGAAATTACTACTGTATTCAGAGTAGTAGTTAATGGTTCATCGTAAAAGTGGGAAGATCTATCAAGTGGGGCCCTGCAGGGGTCTGTCCTAGATCTCGTACAGGTCAATACTTTCACTAATTGATTTGGCTGATGGAGTAGAGAGTCCATTTATAAAATTTGCAGATGACTAACTGGAAGGGGTTTCGAGCATTTTGGAGAACAGGATTAGAATTCAAAATGATCTTGATTAAACTGGAGAATTGGCCTGAAATCTATATTATGAAATTAAATAAAGACAGGTACAAAGCACTACACTTGGGAAGGGAGAACGAAATGCACAAATACAAAATGGGGATTAACTGGCCAGGCAATGGTTCTTCAGAAAAGGATTCGGTGATTATAGTGGATCACAAAATGAACTTCAGTGAACAATGTGATGCTGTTGTGAAAAAGGCCATTCTAATTCTGGGGTGTATTAACAGGAGTGTTGTATCTAAGGCTATGTCTACACTGATGATGGCAAAGTCGCCACCGTCAGATCAACCTATCTGGATCGACTGAGCGGTGAAGATCCACTCAGTTGATCCAGAAGTGGACGCAGTAAAACCAGCCCCTCAAGTGGTGTAGCGCTGCGTCGATGGGAAAACGGTTCCTGTCGGTGCAGTACAGTGAAGACGGTGCACAGAAGGGAAACAGCAGTTGACAGGAGTTATGCAAGCTACTCTGCGTAGCTTGCGTAGCTCCCATTGGCTGCCACCGAATCGTCTGATAAGTGTAGACCAGGGCTAAGATACAGGAAGTAATTATTCTGCTCTACTTGAACCACTTAGGCCTCAGCTGGGGTATAGTATCCAATTTTGGGCACCCCACTTTATGAACGATGTGGACCAATTGGAAAGAGTCCAGAGGAGAGCAACAAAAATGATGAGGTTTGGAAAACAAGACCTATGCTAAAACATTGAAAAAACTGGATACGTTTCCTCTAGAGAAGATTAAGAGGGATGTAAATCTTCAAATATGTAAAAGGTGTTATAAAGGGACAGTGATCAACTATACTCCATGTACAATGAGGATCGGCCAAGAACTACCTGGCTTAATTTGGAGGAAGGGAATTTTAGATTATATCTGAAGAAAAAAAATGTAACTAAAAGAATAGTTAAGCACTGGAACAGATTACTGAAGGTGGTGGAATCCCCATCATCAGTGGTTTTAAAGAACAGATTAGATAAACATCTGTCATGGATGGTCTAGGTATACTTAATCCTGCCTCAACATGGTGTGGGTGGGAGGATGGACTTGATGACTTCTGGCAGGCCCTGCCAACCCTACATTTCTATGCTTCTATGCCAATTTATACCAACAGAGGATCAGACCTATTGTTTCTTTCTTCCTCTTAATTTCAAGAGGGACCTCCCTTGTTTTGTTCCGACCCCTCCTCTCCACCCCCCAAAGGGGGGGGAGGGGGAAAGACTTCTGCACATCAGAATACAAGTAAAATGATGGAGGTGTTTTCCCCAATTCTTTAAAGACGAGTTCAAAATATATATCACCCCTGTGTTTGAACATCTTTGAACTTTTGTGAATTTTGAATCCAAGCCTAACATTTCAAATATATCACTAATTGGACAAACTTGAAAGCTTTGTGTACAAGGAAACCTAAGAACTATCCCAGTAATTACATTTTGCACTGGAAATCAGGATGGAGACCGACTCTGGACTGGGGCTCCCTGGCTGATAAAGCCTCATCATGTTACTGAAAGTGACAATAAGGAAACCATGCCAGGAAATCAAAATGTGCTTTTTTGCTACAGAGACAGTTGCTGGTGAGATACGAGGGTAATCATAGCCTAACTGAATCACCCTCCTTCAAAATAAAATCCCCAAAGGGGAAAATACTGTAAAGAGTTCTCTAGTTCACAATGAAGGACTTGGGCTGGGACCTGCTGACAGCCAAAAGTGAAAGCACTTGGGTCCATTCTATTTATTTAGTTATTTTGTTAAACTGAAGTGTCCTTAGTCACGTCATCTAATTTAAATGCATATGTTTGTATTAAGTATATGTATATTAAGAATGCCCTCATTTTCACACACCTTTTTAGAATCACAGTGGTACAGGATTAGAGAATAATAAATTGGAAATATGGTCAATCCTATGTGCAGAAAAAGACATGTCATAGCCAGAACACCTCTTCCACTATCTGGTAAACTCATAGAAAAACAGTGATTCATTGGAAAAAATAACACTTGTAATAAAGTGCACACTACCCTTATTGGACCAGATGTCATAGGTTCAGATCCTTATTTCCATCTGCTTACTGAGAAACTACTTTAGGGACTTTCTGATTGGTGTAAAGCTCAGTTTCCAAACTTTTTAGCAAATACAACCTGTGAGTAGCCTTTAATCAATCTTGGACATATCACAATACACTTTTGTTCTTTTTACACCCATCTTGATACAGCCATTAACAAAGATTTTAATTTTTGAAAAAGACAGCACTTTGCTCCCTTCTACTGTAGTTAGGTTGTTGGCTCTTGATAGTCCTTGAGATTTTAAACTCATGATGATTTTTTTTTTATTCTGGTTTTCATAATTTATAGCTGCTGAGAGAGAGTAATTTATCCTATATTCAGTACCAGCATAATGCTTACAATGCATTTCTCTGTCTTAGATACTTTTGACTATTGTTATACTGTGACTTTCAGGAATGTTCTGAATATATTTTCTTTTAACAACCTTTACAACACTTGCAATCTTATAAGGAACACAACTGCATCTGTTGCAAGTGTTGCAGGGTGTGTGTGTATATTCTTTTCTGATCCTACTCCTCCCCTGGCTCCTGTTTCTGTTTGTTCTGGTTTCCCCTCTCTCACAAAGCCTTATTGTAATATCAGTGCCTCTAGCAATATTCCTCCTGTTGTCTGGCTTTAATAACATCGCCAGCTTCCCTGCAGCATAGTCTTGCAATGCTGACTTGTGACTTGCTATGCTGGTTCAATTCATCAAGGTCACTGCCACTCTGCCCACTTCCATTTCTCTTCAGGGAGAAGCTGCATTGTCAAGATCTGGACAACTGCCACTTTGTGATCGTGATTTCTGACCCAAATAAAAGCACTTTCACATTGGTGGGTTCTAAAAATCACTTACGTTGATACATTTTCAGGCATCATTTAGGTCTAGTTCTGCAAATCCTACAATTCTACTTAGAAGAAAGGGCACACTATCAGAGCGCTGAATGGTGAGTAATTGGGATTGTCCTTCATTCCAAAAGTTCTTTACAGGTTGAGAGCTATCAATAATAGAAATTTCTTCATCTAAACACTATTTTAGCAACAATTTTAAGGCTGTGTGAATTACCTTTGCAAAAACATTTTTAGTTCTTTTAGGAAGAAATAACTGTTATAATGGGGTTGCTTTTTACCTTTTCCTTTCAAATGTACATGGACACACTATGTTAAATGTCTTTTTTTGAGAGACATTTCTATTAATAGTTTTTTTTGTTTGCTGCCTTTTCATACAGCTGTCAGCTACATCAGTCTTTAATGAAGCCAGTGACCTAGTTCCTGATCTAGCAAAATGCCGAAGCACATGCTTAACATTAAGCATGTGAGTAGTTTTATTGGAGTCAGAAGTCTCTTCACGTGTTTAAATGCTTTGTTGGATTGGGGCCATAAAAAAGTAGACCAAAAAAGAGTAGGTTTGTAAGTGCTGATAGTATATCAAGAAGTGAAAATATTACTAGATTTTTGTGACTCTTATCATCAAGGGTAGTGTGCCTAGTGTCTACCCAAAGTTAAACTCCTGAGGGAGAGTCTCAGAAGTGCCTAAGGGATTTAGGAGTACAAGCTTCATTGGGACTCAATGAGTCAAAAATTGCAGATGCTGACACTGAAGTTGAGAATAATCTGACTGCTGATCACTTATCAGGTGCTGTGATGCAGTACATACACCCCACGCTGGCAGTGAAAGGGAGTCTGAGGGTTCACTTAGCCCACTTGGTGGACCTGCAGAGTGTTAGGTACAATTTGTTATCATATCGAGCTGGGCAGGAGTTAACCCATGAGTTTTACTTCTGAGTAATGACTACAGGAGTGGCTCCCATACCTGCAAATCACTGAAGTTAGAATTTACCATTAACACTCCCTTCTCTCACACTCCCAGGAAATTGGAAGTGTTGTGATGCATTTTGGGGTGCCCAAGGCTGAGAGTCATCTGATGGCCATCTGCCTCCAGCATGTGGGAGTATTGCCTGTACCAGCTGGGTGTTAGCTCTGTAACACAACAGCCTGTCAGCCACTCTTCACTGGGCTATACCAGCCCTGATGTTGGACAGGAGATGTGCCCCAGCCCCCCAGTCTCTTCAAAGTGTCCCCCTGATCATTGGACACCCACAGAAATCCCAAATACTTCATTTCCAATGGAACATGGTACCACAGTTTTACCTTGGCCCACTTCTCCAAGCCACGATTCCCTGGTGACTCCCTTTACTTCCAATACCATAAGGGCATAATTTTCAATATATTTGTTATTCCTAGGGTTGTCAGGTGTCCATTTTTCAACCAGAAAGTCTGGTTGAGAAGGGGACCTGACAGTGTCTGGTCAGTACTACTGACTGGACACCCAAAGTCCAGTTACTTGAGTAACCATCCACAATCGGCTTCTGTGCCAGTGCCAGGAGAGCGGGAACTGCTGCTGGAGCTGAAGGAGCACTCAGGACCTGCCTGACTCCGGCAGAGAGAGGTGACAGCGTGTGGTGTTTGAGGAGCAGGGCCAGTGGCTAGACTCCTGACCCCAGGATGCTGTCCCTGTCCTGCCCCAGTTACTCCCCCCTGCACCCTGGAGCATGGCTCTTCCTCCCCTGTTCTGCCCCAGTCTCCCCCCTCCAACTCCTAGAGCCCTGCTTTGCTGGTGGAGGATGGGAAGTGAAGAGAGTGGTGAGTACCAGGGGGTGGGACAGAGGAGTGCTGGGCGGGGGGGTACTCAAGGGAAGAGGAAGAATGGGGTGGGGCCTTAGGGGGAAGAGGCGGAACAGGGGATGGGGTTGGTTCTGGTGCTCAGTGTCACCTTTTTGCAAATTAGGAAGTTGGCCACCCTAATTATTCCTTAAATATTACCATACACATGCCTCACAATGCTTGAGTATTGGTAAACTACAAGCTTTCAGCACAGACCCCTCACATGCTATCCTTTCTGGGTAAATACCATGAGAGCGGTGTGTTAAGTGTGGAGTGTTTGTCTGGATTGAGAAAGGAGTTGCTTGTAATTAACAGTGAACTCTTTGCCAGCTGGCACCAATGGACCTCTGTGTCACGGTTATCCAGCAGACTTGCACGCACACCCTTAAGACAATACATTCTACATATTACAATTTATTTTGCAGTTTTTGTTTTAATGTGTCTGATAAAATAATCATGACACCGGTTACAGCACTAAAATCTTAACACATTGTAGCAATTTCATGCTTCGCCAGAGATGGTGGGGAGGGGGTTTTGAGTTGTCAGAGAGAGAGAAGTCTTTCTAACCTACCCGTTTTGGCTTCTCGGGCAATTGCCTCTGTACCTTCTTCCACAGATCCCCTATGCATGGTTCAACATCCCTGAGCTCATCCATGATGCCCCTAACCCTCTCCATTTTTATATCACTCTTTCAAACCAAGTGTGCTTCTGCAGTGCTGCTTACAATGAATCTATTGATTTCTATAGAACATCGCGTTGATTGCTCCCTCCCCTGGCCTCGTGTCTGTCCATCTCCTTAGCTTTTGAGCTCCATGGGGTGGAGATGATCCATTCTTTTATATCTGGAAAATACAATACAGCCTGTGGTAGGCAACAAGATAAGTAGTAATAATTCAAGTTACAGTTTGCAGTGGTTGACTGATTTATGTGAGGACTGGTGCTGCAATCAAATTTGTTTAGCTTGCTGAAAAATTGTCAACTTCTTCCCATATAAAACATTTCAGTAAGAGAACATCAATAGCTGGAAAGAATGTGGTGAACAACACACAACGTTCTTGTGGCGCTGCAGTTAATGAAGGATCTTGCTGACAGAAGTTGTCAATATAATTAAAGGTACTGAAGTTGTCTGTCTGTCTGTCTGTCTTACTGTTACACTGATTTACCTTTTCAAAACTAAAAAAATATTGCCTTTGGCTTAAGGAAGAAAATAAGTTTTTGATTGTTGCTGGATTGTAAATGAAATAGACAGTGCAGCTCCTTTAACTTGAACCATCCCTGCTGATATATGTTTGTTAGCAGATAATGTGAGCCTGTTGATTTCTTTCCTAAACTGTATTTAGCCAAAAGATCTTGAGTGTATTTATTAATATCTTTCTTGAGGTGGTAGCACTGAGAGTGGCTTTAGCCCAGAAGACCCTGTGATCCTTGGGACACCTAGACTTCATAGTGTTCCTGTACCAAACTGATGAGTCTAGAAAGCAATTTACTAAAATGATGTTTAAACATGCATGAAGTACGGTGGATGATACTACATCCTTCTATTGGGTGTTTGCACTAGTAGCCATCCTCTAAAGATTTCTGGAATTGTTTGCATTAGGGAAAGAAAAGAATCACCAAAATAATGATACCAATACATGTAGCTGGCTTCTTTGGGAAAGGAATACACTTTTGTCCTTTTCATACAACTGTCTATAATAGAGTGTGACACTTTCATTGTCATTGATTTCTTCTTTGTCTTTTTTGTGCAGATAGCAAAACTTGGGACATGAATTCAAGTGTTAGGAAAAGGAGAAATAATGGGTGTGTTGGTTACCAGACAATCTTTCATGATACAAGAGAAATGGAAAATGACTAACTTAATTCAGATAACAAACTTTCTGAATTTAATATAGTTACTATTTAAAAGTTGCCAGTATTTTAAATTTCATATATCTAATGTGGAATAACTAAATGTCACATCAATTAGCAGTTTATAATTACATACAAAATTAAAGATGTGGGTGTGTGTGTTTATATTTAAAAAAAAAAACAAAACAGTTTATTGGGAAATTATGCCTTGATTTATACTTCATACAGTGTCATTGAAGCCAATCGTGTTGCATGGGGTGTAAATTGGGGTAGAATTTAGCCCTTGGTTGCTACTGTATCAGATATTTTAATTGCTTTAATAGTCTGATGTGAGTGCTCAAAATATTTGTTTAACTTGACAAAGCTTCTCTCTAATATCAAAGCTTCTTTTGAGGATGTGCTCAATAGCTAGTAAGATTTAATAATTTACTATGATTATTTATCTTGTCCATTGGATTTCAGTATCATGCATACTCTTTACCTTTGTTTGCTGTCTTACTGTGGCTCCGTAAATTACTCTTAGAGAAGGTTGTAATTGCAGTTTAAAATACAGCTTAGACTGACTCCTATGAAGGAACCTGCTTAAACTTCTAGAGTATGGCCAATAGGACAGATAAGAACAAGCTTGCTGGACCAGCTTTATGCTAGACCATGTCCTTGAAGGAAAAATTGTCATTTCACAAGCACATACTTTTGCATTAAAACTGAAATGAAAGAACTAAACTTCATTTAGGTTCTTTTCCAACCACTAGATTACATGGGATTATTGAATCAAAGGAGATTTTGGAGGCATGCATTGGTCTGGATTCAAAATGAAATCATAAGAAAAAGAGACAAAGGACTAATTCCCCAAGCTACAGTAGGTTCTTTGATTATTTTTAATTACTCTTGGGTTTTTACTTTCTGAAACCAACAGTAATGAATGTTTTTTCCCTCCCCCCCCCCCAAATTGCTTAAAGCACTATTAACTTTATTCCTTTTAGGTATAAAAATAACCTAATTAGTAATATGATAAAGCTGCTGAAATGCACACGTGACAATTTCAATATTTTTATGCAACAAAAGAAAATAGGAAGGATTTTTATGCTCTCTTAAGTTATCTTTTATATTACTGCAATGTCATACATTAGAAATACAAATAATTAGCCATTAACAATAGCTTTAAATAGGATAACTCATACAGGGATCTTATCATTTTCAAAATAGTTAGATCTGGAACAGAATAATATTTTAAGAAATGCTATGGCTTCTCTCCCTAAGAAGTTTTTAGTGATATTAAACAGTTGCTTCCCCCAAGAATAATATCCCTGGTTGTAAGTTAGTTCCTTGTACTTCTTGCAAGCTCCAGTAGTTTCAGCTTATCATCTTCTTGCTTTGCTTTTACAGAATTTATTGCATAATAGGTGCACATTGATGGCAGTGAGTTATGACTTGTAACTCCAGACTTTTAGAGCTCCATGAATTAAGGCACCAAATACATAAATCAGATAAACCTGTTACCTTGACAGCCTCTGGGATATTTTGTCCTTTTTTCATATACCACCTTGTCTGTGTTAATGATATAGATTAAATTTATCCAGATTGAAATCGAACACATGGATTCCCTTTTTTATTTGCCAAGGGGTTTTGTTGAAAATTTCTTCCACATTTTTTGTTAACACTGAAGCCAAAATGAATTAAAATTGAAAATGCACTTTAATTAAAAATTCACCAATAATTACATGATAGGATTTCAAAGTAATGCTAAATCACTTGTGCAAATAAGTGTAGCTGTTTTAAATGACCACAAAAACAACAGCTTCAAGGACAATTTTTATGTACAATGGGATATATTTTAATTGCATTCAAACGTATTTTAATTGGAAGCTTAGCAGAATAACACATCTACACAGAACTTATGTGACTTGTATCTTCCTATTTAGTGTTTGAGTTATGCTTCTGTAAAATCACAAGCATTACTGTAACAATTTGTTAAATGCTGTCATTTGTGGGTGTTGGGCCCAGTCCTGCTGCTCTTGATGTCAATGGGCGTCAGAGCTGAAGGATGCTTTTGCAGTTCAAGAACTGGCTGGGGATGTAGGAGGCCTGGATTCAGTTTCTGGCTTCACTCCAGACCTCCTGTATGATTTTTGTGAATGGGGACAGTGAAAAGCCCATCTGAAAATCTGGCTATAGTACTTCACTTGTGTGCCTAAATGGGAGCTGAGCTCTAGAGTCTGAAAATCTGACCATCATGCTCTCTCTGAATCTGTTCTGTCTGTAAAAGGGGGAAGATACTACTACTTTTTCCTACCCTCAGTCTATTCTGTTTGTTCAGGTTTTACGCAATCCTGAGCAGGGAATGAACTACTATTATGTGTATATACAGTGGTACTGTCAATGGGCCTTCAATCTTTGCTGGGGCCTTAGGCACTCCTGTAATACAAACGGTAAATATAAAGTTGTGGGGGTGTAGGAGTTTGGCTGTTGCGTACTTTTAATCCAATATTACAGAAGTAGTTTTTATTTTAAGCTATTTCCTTTCATTTGCCCTGTAAGTGAAATGACTACATTGAATATACATACATCAGCAATAGAACTCTTTAATGGAAAACGAGTGACACAGAAGTCCATTGACTTAGTGTTTCCAGTTCTTTCTTTACAACTGTCTAAACAGTGCAATTACTGTGTATTGGGCAGAATCTTCCACACTTGAAATAATAAAAATATATTCAAGTGTTCAGCCTTTTTGCTAGAGCCTATATGATTTGTCAAATACTCTTTCAATATTTGACAGCCACCTGCTCTTTTGGTCATAGATTAATAACACCTGACTAAACATGAAAGCATGCTGAGGCCATCTGCCTCTGTACATAGCAGGGTGCATTTCACCTTCCTCTGATTAACTATAGAGCGCAGCATTCTGTTCATAGCTATCATGTTGGACTACATGACCCAGTTATCTTGAGACTGAGGGTTCAGTATGTGTTCAGGTTTTAAATAGGGCTACTCCGATAGGCCCTGATCTTTGAAAGATTTCTGCACACGCTCAAGGTTAAGCACATATGTTGCTCTGCAGAATGAGGGCCAGGGTTTAATAAATGACGTGAATGTGATTACTGTGGTTGCTTCTAAGATGAGTAGTACATTTTGTTATTAAGGACTCTATCTCATTCTTGCCTTTTTTTGGTGTCTGCTCTTTAAGAGCTCAATCCTGGGAAGTGTTGAGCACGTAAGTATGTGCTTAACTTTAAACAGATGAATAGCCTCACTAAATTGCACCCTAGGACTGAACAAAGCTGATTAACGTAGCAATTGAAATTAGCAAAGGAAAATATTGAATAAAATCCTCCTAAAAACCTCTGTCTGCTAAGATGCCTGTAAGAAATACACATCTAAATCAGTTGACTAGTTGATTTATCAGTCAATTGATTTTATTTATTTGAAAGGAGTAGGTAGCTGTGACCCAAAGACCCAATACTTGAGCACAAGGGGCTCCCTGAATTGTAGCTGTGAATCTCCGCTGGCCTGGACAGTTGGGTCCACCACTGCACACACTGTTGTCATATTTATTTGAAAGGTGTCTAGTAAATATATCATTGGGAAACTGGTAACTCACTGATCATTAATATTCTGGTGTGATGTCTGTATGGTTAACATGCAAAGAACTGTATAGAAGATCTGGAAATATTTGGCTAAAATTTGTTTAAACCAGACACATCAAGAAAAGTTGATAAACAGGATTTCTTAGGGGGAATTCGCAACCTTTTATCTATCTACCTTGTGAGCCATGGACAATGGGGACATCAGCAGTAAACACAGCAATCAGCTTGCAGAGGGTGGGGACTGGGCGAGAACTTCATTTGCATTGTAAAATTGCAGCAGAAAACATTACACAGAAACTCACCGGGAGGAGATGCTCTGATTAAGATGTCATTGCCCCCTGGAAGAGAGACAGGAGACTAAATGTTCCAGGAGACCTTCCTGGCCTTGACAGCAGGACAATGAACTTTGGGGAATATAAAAAACTGGGGAATTTGGGGGAGGGGGGAAATTGAGTTATCCCCTTCATGTGGGGAGACTAACAAACCAAGTACTCTGTGTTAGATCTTTGCTAAAAACTGGCCAAACTACTCTGCATGTGCAGAACCGTTTACAGGATTAGTAAGTAAGAATTGTAAGTTCCTCAGGCCAGGTGTTGTGTTGTACAAGAACCTGTGTAATGCCTATGTAATGGGGCCCAAATCTTCATTGTGAACATAGGCACTACCACAATACAAGTAAATAGTAATAAAAAGAAGGCATGTGGCTTATAAAAATGTCTGGTTTATTTTATAAATCTGAGTATAAAACTGGCAATCAATAGTTCACAGTTACTATCATGCAGGAAAAAAAAATTATTACATGAAAAAGAGAGCCAAATTTACTGGATCATATTTTTATTTTCCAAAACTTGTTTTTGAAGTTAAAGGGATGTGCTCATTCTTCTGGAATAAAATGGATGGCTGCCTTTACCAAAAATTGCAACCCTAACTTAATATGACATGAACCTTATTTTCTCTGGCTTCCTTCATGAGCAAAGCAAAATTCTGATTTAGAATATTGGAAACTTTATATTTTGCTGATGTCCCTATGGCTGATGGAAAATTTGTACTCATGCCATGCTTCTGTGAAGAAATATTTAACTCTTTTTAAAGAAAGCAGCATTGTGATTTTATTCGGAGTTTTGAGTTAGTAAGCACTGCAGAACATAACTCATCCTATTAGTTAAAAAGGAAAACATCATATGTAAACTTTCAAATGAAATGAGTATAACATTTACTACAAATATTTCAAAGGAGGATTTTTTTCTCAATCCTAGTGAGACTGAATGAACCTCTCATTTGAGATATGAAAATCTTTTTATAATGTAAGCAACAGTTAAGATCACTAGCCCAGATAACAGGTTTATGATCTCACCACTAAATCAACTTTTTAGAAACTTTCTCTCCCTTCTCCCCACTTGCAAAGATCCCCCAAAATGTATCTAAATCTTTCTGGATCTTCATTTGATCTTTCCAAAATTGAATAGCTGTCTCACCTCTCCTTTCTTCATTACTTCTCCTTTCTCCCACCTTCATGGATGGCACAAGGTTCAATCCACAGCTTTTTGAAATCAGTAGTCTTCAGACTGAGCCCATGGAACAACTTTGGGAATGTTTCCATGGCTTCTGTCTAGATCACATTGACTAAGATGACAATAAATAAATACGATCAAAATTAAAATGGGGAAGCTTTTCTGTATCCAAAGAGCTCCTGTTTTTCAGACAAGTTCACCATTTTGGAAAAGGGATACGGAGGGAGAGAGAAAAGATTGGAATCACTTTGAAAGAAAACTAAAGTGTTATCCAAAAAGTTAAAGGAAAAATAATATATGCCAGAATGTTTGGAAGACCGCTTCAGAGATAACTACTATTCGGGATTCCAAATTTAGCTTTTGAGAATCTGGCTTGAAGAGCTATAGTTGGCAGTATCTTAACAACATCTTACTTAAATTTATAAGAACATAGGCTGTAAAATATTTAAGGGTATATACAACTTCAGTAAGTGAAAAATCCTCCTATTGGATCTTTGTTACATAAATAACTCTGCTCCCCACCCTGAGAGAGAGACATGGAAGCAATTTGCCTCTTTTCCCTGCTAATCATGACTCCTAAATAGCAAATGAACCTGAAAAAGCAGCACTGTTCCAGAGGCTGTCTCTGTCTTAATGCTACCTGTAATATGGTGTACCACATGCAATTATATCACACAGTCTCAAGCTATTAGTGGAATCTTGAGGACAGACCTGATCCCAGGCGTAAATCCTTTATGACAGCCAGCATTTTATGCTGAAGAAGTTGGTGCCAACAGATTCAAGTGAGTGGCTTCCTATAAATACCAGAGAGACTGAGGATTGGTAGGACTAGCTGGACTTCCTGTGGAACTTCATCACCAGGATCCATAACCATCAAAGAGATCGCTAGTCCTTGGTGCTGCAATGGCAGGTAAGGGGAGAACACTGGGACATTCTATAGACGTGGAAGGCCAGGAAATGTGGGCTCTCTTTCCTACGTTATCTGAATGCTGGACAGCAGTTAGGGCACAATCGAGTCTCCTTCTCCATGTGAGCTTGGATACAGCCGAACAAGAGAATTCGGTCACAGCATTTTTGGGGTTAATCCTGCTGCCGTTGACAACTCCTGTAATTCCTAAGCAGTTCTTGCCATCATTGAGAAGGAACTCCTAAAGGCAGCGATCTAGTTCTGTCTTCCCAATTGCACAGGTGGTGGAGACTTTTGAGATGAACAGAACTTGCAAGTTAAGGCTTGGATGTTTGCAGAGGTGTCTAAGGTGAAGCAAGAGACACCTGGCCACAAGAACTGTATCCAATATGTGCCAGTGGCTGTTCCTAGCAGGGGGCCCAATCAATGGTTGCTGGAAAGCACCTGATTCTCCCCACAAATTCTAACTTAACTGTCACTCCTTTATGAAAGCAGGGTTACAGACTCTTCAAAAGAATCTTCACCCCTTCCCATCCCCCACCCCCGCCCAAAAAAAGAGATTTTGGTGATTCAGCAGTGACTTTGCTGCCTGCTCAGAGCCTCTGTTTCCAAGAACATATGGCTTCCATTCCACGCTTCTAGGCTGTCCTGATTCAGGGCCTGATTCTGCCATCCTTAGTCACACTGACTAGCACCTTTATTCCAGAAGAAATTCACTGACTTCAGTGAAACTTGTGGACTAAAGCACTATTCAGTGCGAGTAAGGGCATTGAAATTTGGCCTATACTTTAGTGCAGTAAGGACTTCCTGCCCACACTGTTTCACTATACTGATTATTAAAGAGAGTTGTGACCAAATTCTAATTTTTCTAGTTCCTTTATAATACTCTAGTGGTAAAGCCCAGGTAATTGTTTTTTCTTTTTCTTTTTATATTGTAATCAAATATTTTCTCTCTTACTTTGTTTTCTAGGTAGTTAAAAAATAATACTGATTTTTATCAGTGGAAGGAAAAATGCATATTACAAACAAAGCACCAGGGAGATGCGGTAGTTACTATAGGATCAAGAGGCTCTTCTAGTCTTTGTAAGTGTGTGTTTGGCAGAGTCAGCCTCAAGTTTGCCAGCAATAGCCATCTGTGGCATCTGTGTTGTGAAAGAGACTTTTCTTAAGTGTTGGAATGGGAGTCTATGGCAAAGCCCAAGGTAGTCTTGTAATAGGAGATGTTATGGAGGGAATTTAGTATACTACACTTCTAAATAGAATGATCAAAGAAATAAAAGCCAATTGTATCTATTTCTAAGTGACATCACTCTACACTGGTGTTTATAATGTAAAATCACATTTATATCACTGTTCTGAATAGAATTATGTTTTGATGGGATTAAATCTCATTATTGGATTTGTGTCATGATACCCATTAGGCATTCACTTACGGACATCCTTAAAAGACCAGAGACAGGATAAGTCATTCTGTCTAGTGCTTGGTGTTGTCTAATGTGCCAAATCATGAAGTCCTTCCTATCTATTGATTTCAATGAAAACTTAGATTGAGTAAAGACTTCCAGGTTTGGCCACCTAATATTAAAATTATTTCAGTGACGAAGCATGAATTAAGCTTGATCTATTGTGATATTTGTGATGGTGTGTTTTTTTTTTTTGTTTGTCTTTTTTTTAAAAAAGACTGGGAAAAAATGTGTGTGAAGAACTTGTTTCAGGCTTTTACCCTAGAAGATCTAGCTTAGAATCTTTTTCTACTATGAACTTGCTAAATACGAAGTTATTAAAGAGCTATTTTTAGAAGTATGAACTAGATTCCGTAGTCTAACAGTTTAGAACCTTTTTTGCAATGCACAATCAAAACATGAATCATTCACAAATGTAAACAATTGTAGGAAGATAGGAATTGTGGCGGTCATGTGCTTTTATGGATCTTATGTGTACTGGGTCCATTTCTATACTTATGAACCCTCTAATATTTATTTGTGTTTCAGACTTCTCTTAGATGTCTCAACACAATTTGAAACTATAACCATCACACACAGATTCACAGGAGTTTGTACGTGATCAAGAGCATGCTACCAAATTAATGTCTCATCCTCAGAGGTGAGGCCTCTTTCATAATACTATTTAACTTTTCCCCACAAACAAAAATGCTGACCTGTCTTGAATTGGCTCAAGCACCATTTCTATCACTGGCTAGACTGCCTCATTGCTTTAACAACATCCTGTCTTCTTTTCTATTTTCTGCTTCCACAACTGAGATATTCAATGTTAACTAATAAAACTGTATGAAGCAGCGAAAAACATTCAGAATAAACCCTGAAGCCATGTAGGTTTGGGATTTTTGTTGAAAACCTGTTACCTAGGTTACCAAGGTTTGCAAAATTTGTATTTGAAATTAGGCTAAATTTTAGGTAATCTTTGGATGCTGGAGTAGAATTTGTTTTTGATTGAAAGCCACAGCATCTGAGGCCTGGTCTACACTGCCGGTGGATTTCAGCAGCAATCGATTGGAGATACACAAGCTATGTAGAGCTACGTAGAGTAGCTTGAGTATTTTCCATTGCCTTACTAACTTTTATTTACCGTGGTGTCCCCACTGTGCTGCGCCGACGGGAAATGCCCTCCGGTCGATGCAGCATTACTCTTCTCGCAAGGATGGATTAACGGTGTCAACTTCCGGATTGATTGAGCGGGTCTCCACTGCCGCTCAGTTGACCCCGTGGAATCGATCCTGCACTGCCAACAATGTCACTGGCAGTGTAGACATACCCTGAGAAATGTAGTGTGGCTTCATACTCAAGCTGGGTAACTATTGGCAATTTCAACTAACTTTTAGATAGGAGGAGAGGGAGAGACGGACGTTCATGTTCCAAGCTCATAGTCAAACTCGGGCTGCGTATCTCCCTACATTAAAACCCCAAAGATTTATACAGACCTGCTGATTTTCATCTGACCTAACTGGCTTTCCCAATTTCCATAAAGACTTCCATTAAATGGCTAGCTTTTAATCACTGTGAAATCTAAACACCTCATCATTTCACACTGCATTCTGGATCAGGGCTGTAATGACTCTTCATTGACCTAGGTGGTCTTTGGATCAGACCCTATTTGAGGACCATTCATCATATTAGACTATTTACTTTAGAGATGTGCCGTTACCCCATTTTATTATTGTGATTTATTGGAATCAAGTCTTCTAATTCATTAAACTGAACTTGCAGAAAACACCGTTATGCAAAAGAATCCTATGCTTTTCTTGCATTGTCCCTCATTTTGTGTCCTAGTAACACACAGCTTCATGTGTTCACTTTTGGGCTTTAGCATGTTGACAGCTATTCTAGAATCTCCCTGGCTACCCGATAGTAATCTGCAGGCATCTGTAAGATTTTGGTGCTATCCCCAATACACCATCTGTCTGATCCATCAGATTTCAGTTCCTTAAACTGTCTACATGGCCTACAGAGTTTTTATCCATGTGGACTCACTAAGTCTCTTGTGCCTCCAATCTACTGTCTCTTGCTCCACTGCTGCCTTTCAATATTTCTCCTGCCTGTAGGGACCTTCCTTACCACTGGGTCAGCGAGGCCCTGAATTCCTTGCACTTCATAGTGAATGCTGCTTCTGTCTCATTTCTCATGCTTTCTTGTGGATGATCAGCAATCTGCTGGCAGCTCCCTGTACAATTCCCCAGGCCCCAGGTAGTTCTGTGTGTGTATGCTTACTCTGCCTTGCTTTGCTGAAGTGTTTCTTTCAATGGTCCACAATTCAATAGACTTCTTTGAGCACTGACCAGCTTTCTGGTGTAGAAATTCAACACAGTTTCATTTATTTGTTGAAAGAAAGTATATGTGGATAAAGAGATGAGATCAACTATGGATGTCCCTTATTTCAGATGATCTCACTGGAGAGTTTACTTTCATTGATAGAACCTTACTCTTCAATGGTGGTAGGGAAATCTGGCAATGAATAAACCTTTTACAAGATTGTTTATTTTTAGAATTATACTTTGGGATGAAGGTGTTGAACAAAATATCCCCTTCCTGTCAAGAAAATAATGAAAAATAAATAGCATGTTTACAGAGACAGATTGTGACACCCTTGCTCATGATGGATGATGTCATTAGGACTTCCGGGGAAAGGTGCTATTTAATGTAAGTAGGAGTACAGACATCTGCCCTGGTATTGTGAAATGCACCAATGATTTCTTAAACAATGCTATTTGTTGATCACATCTGACATTGGCAAAAGGTTGTGACATGCTTCAGCCATCTCATTTGATGGGTCTCCTAAAAAATTGATTTCTTGAAGCTCAAATCAGGATAGCGTACATGATTCTTGTCTGTCTGTTCCATAGATTGTCTTGAAAAAGCCCTGTTTAACCTGCCCAAAGGATGATTAAGCTGTACAAATAGAACACACCGATGTGAAATTAAACCAAGAAGCTTACTATAAATAAATAACTACTCTTATTATGGTACACCTCAAAAGAAGAAATGAATTTTCCTAACCAGGAAAACTGCATTACTTTCTCAACAAATTGCTAGTTTGCTAACCAAATCTTGGCAACTAACAGCTTACTTTTTCATATACAATGTATTAGAAAATGGGATTTAATAAAATAGATAAGCTGTAATAAAGGGTTTGACACACTGCACCCCCATGTGCACCTTTATGGTGTGATTGTACATCATTCATGTTCACCCTTATAGTGTAACTATGTATTGTTTAATACAAAGTATGTCATGAAAGATGTTTTTGGAATGCCCATGGCATACTGAACCTTATTGCTATAGTGATATGTTCATTGCAATGTCACATATATGGTTATGAGGCTTATGTAATATTCCCATGGTTTGAGACAGATCCAGACAAAACTCTCCTAGAAAAAAGAAGCACTTAACACCTCACTAAGGCATGTATAAAACAAATCAGCTCTTCCAGGAACAATGGACTAGCCTAAGCATCAATAAGGGAATACTCATTGACTCAAGTGGAGGAAACCATACAGGACATTGTCACCTGACCCTGAAAGAGGGGGGCGAGGCCCCATAGAGGGGCAAAGGAACATGTTAAAAAGGAGAGGTATTTTGCAATCTCTCTCCATTTCCGAACAACATCAAGGCACAGGGGGACGGCTTGGTTGGAGGTGGACCAATCAGCCTGTGATGAGACAATCATCTAAGACTGTAAGGTTCTGAAAGTGTTAAACTTAGTTTAGAATGCAATTTCCCTTTTATTTACTTTTGATCAAATCTGACCTGCTTTCCTCTGACTTAAAATATTTCTGTACTTAATAAATCTATTTGTTTTTATCTAAAGCAGTGCATGTGGTTTAGTGTGTTAGAGACTTCATTTAAAGTGACAGAGCTGGGGCATATCAATTTCTTTGATAAATTGATGAACTAATCATGAGCTTGCATTGTTCAGTGGGCAACACTGAACATTGCAAGGCGGAAGTTCCTAGGGTTTTGCATCTGGGATTGGGAGTATTTGCTGGGGTCATTCTAATCCCATGAGTGGTTGGTGAGAAGCACTCCCTTGCTAAATTAAGGGCTGCTTGCTTGCAGGAGGCTGTGTGTGGGCTGACCCAAGAGTGGGGGTTCACACAGCAGAGCAAGTGTAAAACGGGCTCCAGGAGTGAGGGATTAGGGTGACTCTGCTATACACCAGTCCAGTTTGCAGAGGGGAATGTCACAAAGGGATATTTTCGCATCTGTTTAGATGCGAAGAATAATCCATACTTAGTTAAATTTAACTATCATATTTTGGTGTGGGAATACTGAGATGATGAAATGTCTGCTATAAATGAAAGCTGTACAGTGATTCCAGAATATATATTATTGGTTGAATAAATGACTCCGTTAGCAAACTATGCTATGTAATCTACGTCTAATGGTCAGAATCTACTTCCCTTACTCATACTGAACGTCTTTTATTTTGAGTAGCACCAGAGAAATCAGTAAGACTATTTGCAAAATCAAGTACTATTCAGTATGAATAGGGGTTGCAGAATGTAGCTATAAGATAGTAAATGTAAGCCAAAATTGCACATACATTAACATGACATTTATATTGTTTTTACTTAAACCTGTCTATCCTGTAATCCATAGACTGATGAGAGAGCCCACTGAGTGCTTTGCTGGCTATCTACCATTTTCTGAATGGTGGCCAATAATTATCTCTTCTGAAATGATCTACAAGTAATTCAAATTGATGAGAATATCAGATGTGCCAAATGATTTGGCAAAAAATGAGGTATCTCTGCACATGGCAGTTCTGCTGACCTGCTACATAACCTGATATAATGTGATTTGACTGACCCTGGAGAACGTTATGCAGCATCCAGGACACTTGAAAATACAGTGTTTTCAAGGCCATTTTAGTGAGAAAAATATGGCTTTGATAGATCTCTGTTTAAAAGATAACTTGTTGCCCATGAAAAGTCTGAGTCTGCTACACAGTGACACAGAATGGACTTTATGCTGTGAGTATCCACCATGGCATAGAGGATGCTCCAAAGCAAAAGGATACCATTGAGGATAATACAAAGCAGTATACCCAATGTAGTAAACTAGAGGATCATGAGGCTTCATCCATTTTAAACCCTTTTTTGAGACCGAGAGAGGTTGAAGGGGGGGGTGGGGTGAAATTCTCTCTCAGGCTCAACCAGAACCTTTGTTTGTTTAAAATAAATAAATAAAAAATCTTGGGTATGAACTGCTCATTGGGCAAGTTCGGATTGTGTTTTGGATCCAAAGTTTGCAGCCTGATCCCATAATAACTTAAATGGGGCCAGATTCCAATGCTGTTGCATTCACTGAATAGTACCTTACTCCATGTTGGCCCTATTGAAATTAATGGAACTACTGACACAGTAAGATATTACTTAATGGGAGTAAGGGCATCAGAATCTGTCTGTCTTTCCATAGAGTACTTGTGTTGACACTAGAATGATGTGAAATCGCCAGTTTTGACTTCACAGATATTCACCTGCAAAAACTCATCTGTGACATTTGGTCTAGGTATACTTGGTTCTGCCTCAGCACAGAGGATTTTTTTTAAGTCCTTTCAGCCCTAAGTTTCTATAGTTCTATGATTTTTGCCAAAACATTTCTCCACTTGTTCAGCAAGTAGCTTTTCCACAGAGAGTGATGCATTTTTTTTCCATTTTTATTTCTTTCCTCCCTGCCTTCCCTTTATTGTGATATAAACTGGTTGGGAAAAGTACAGCAAGAATATTGGGCTCTTACAAATTTAGGGCCTGACCCAAAGCCCATGGAAGTCAATCTTTCCACTTACATCCATGGACTCTGCTTACGCCTGTGAAGCTGTTACCATCATGGTACAATATACTGTATTAAAATACAAGATTGAATTGTAGTTACTACTACTAACACCTAACTCTTATGTAGTGCTTTTCATCCATAGATCTCAAGGCACTTTACAAAGGAAATCAGTATCGTTATCCCCATTTTACCGATGGTGAAATTTGAAGCACAGAGGTGAAATGACTTACCCAGGGTCATCCAGCAAACCATGACAAAGCCAGGAATTAAATCAGGTCTTCTGAGTGCTTGTCCAGTGCTTTAGCCACTAGGACATGCTGCCTTGTTACTGATACCAATCATTATTATCTCATTTATACACGCACAATATAAACAAATGGAAAGTACTAAATACAATGACAATTTCATTTTTAACCATTTAACTCCCTTTCACAGAAATAAGTAAACATATAAAGGAAAATGGTTGAAAATATTTGGTATGGTTTCTGGAAATGAAGATTTTTCCCTATGTCTGTGACACCTACTAATGCCCAGTAATGAGAACAAAGCAAGCAAGAATCATATGCAGCAAGGTGATCCTTGGATTTTGGGAATAATGATTATATCCTTGGAGACCCAACCTACCCACTAATGTCTTGGCTCATGAAGCCTCACACAGGCAACCTGGATAGCAGCAAGGAGCACTTCAATAACGGTCTGAGCAGGTGTCGAATGACTGTTGAATGTGCATTTGGCAGGTTAAAGGTGCACTGGAGATACCTTTATGGCAGGTTGAACTTAAATGAGAACAATGTTCCTGTGGATATCGCCACCTGCTGTGTGCTTCATAATTTATGTGAAGCTAAGGGTGAAAAGTTTGCCCCTGGGTGGATTGCAGAGGCAGATCGCCTTGCTGCATATGAGCAGCCAGATGTCAAAGGTATTGGGGTGGGGGTGCAATGGGGGGCCATACGGATAAGGGAGGCATTGAAGGCCCATTTTGACCATGAGAACCCATGAGGTGTTTTTTGAAATAGCGCTGTGATATTGTATGACTGCTTTACAGCTGTACATGTGTGTCGGTGGTAGATGAAAATGTCATGTGCAAAACATAAATAAAAGTGCATATTGTTCTCAGAACTGACTTTTATTATTAAACACAAAACAGTTTACAACACAAAAAAATCCTGGAGGGGCGAAAAGTAGCAGGGGACAGTGTAAGTCCAGCTGTTGTTCTTATAGCTATTTGAAGGAGTGGAATGAAGGGGGTAGTGAGATGCTCCGTGAGTTTGGAAGGAATGTGTTTGCGGAGTTGGGTCAGTGCAGGGAAAGAAGTTCTGTTGTTGCTGAAGGGGAGGGCAAGCTTGCATTAACTGTTTCTGCAATGACACTATTGTTTTTTTAGCAGCTCTGTCTACTCCTCGATGAACTTGAATATGCGCTCATGCCCAGCAAAAATTCATTCTCCTTCCATTCCTGTCTCTACATCTTTTGAGATTCTGACATTGATTCTCTAAGTCCTTTTCTCTCTTTTTGGATGCCTCAGAGGACAGGAGGATTTCCTGGAACATCTTTTACTTACTTCTCTGGGGTTGCTTCCTTATCAGCCGGAGGTGGTCGGCTGGCATACGGGCCTTGGCTGTGAAGGTCACATCTGTGTAAGAACAAGAAACAATGAACAGAAGCATTATTGTAAGTGCCTAACAGTATACATGAATCATTATATATACACTCAGTATACGTGAAACACCTCAGTCTCACTGTGTAGTGAGTACAGCTCCTTGATCAGCCTGGGATTGGTAAATTGGGGGGGCAAGACCTTCCAAGCAGGTCAAGGTTCTGGGTGAGTGCTCGCTTTGGGCATGAGTACAGGTGCATAGGGAAACAATTTTCAAATTCTGCCACCATTCTCCACAGGCAGGGGTCATAGAAGCTGATATCTCACTCCTTAGAGTCAGCAAAGATGCTAGGATGCATCTCCTCCATGCCAGTTGCTTCACACCGGGTTCCTATGCTGCATGACTGTGCACTGCTTTGGTCCTCACTGAACTGATTGCCAATTGGCGAGGGAAAGTGTCCTACAATGGGGGAAGAAACACAGCTGCTCTGCCAAGGAATCAGGAGACAGACAATCGGGGAGTACCTCCAAGAAAGTTTTCTAGAGGTCACACCAGAGGATACCCATGAAATCTCAGCGTGCATTGATGTGCTTCTCAACCGTACTGCCTAAATGTGCAAGGGAATGGGAAAGCACATGCAAACATTCCTCTATTCCTGTACGTTTCTATCTCTTCAACTGCCTGTATGTTTTAGCCAAGCTAATGACCCCCATGGCTCCTGTACACAAGCAGCATCAGCTTCCTAACACTTACCAGAGCTCCCCTCTCCTGCATCCAGGGTGCCTGAGCTGAAGGGCTCTGGCTGTAGCCTTGTGGGGTTGAGAACAGCTCCTGACTCCCAACCTCAGCAACTGAACTGCTCCCTGGCTCCGGGTCGTCCTCCAGCTCCATTTCCTCATCAATGGCCTCTTTGTCAGGGTTGAGTCCAGTGTCCGGGGGCCTCGGGGCTGCAGAGGTGTCTATGGGCATTGTGGGGATGGATTTCGGGTCACTGCTGAGGATGGTTTCCAGCAGTTTGTAGAAGCAGCAGCTCATTGGCTCCACACCAGTGCGATGGTTTGCCTCCCTGGCCTTCTTGTAGCTCTGCCACAGTTCCTTGAGTTTAGCTCAGCATTGCAGCATATCCCGCTCATAGCCCTTCTCTGCCATGGCATGAGAAATCTGGCCAGAGGTATCAAAATATCTTCGGCTAGAGCGGAGCTGGGATTGCACAGCTGACTTTCCCCAAATGCTGATCAGGTCCAGCAGCTCTGGTGTGCTCCGAGCTGGACACTGCTGCATGGAGCTGCCATGGTCAACTGGGAAGATGAGATGCAATCTCTCCACGCCGACCAAGCAGGAAGTAGAATAACAATTTCAAAACTTTCCGGGGGGAGGGGTGAGTGGGTGGCTGCAGAGCAGCAGAGTGCAATCGACTGTCCAGAGAGGTCAGGATGGGAATTATGGAATGTTTTTGGAAGCTGTTTACCATGACATAAACATACAGCCATGTCTACACTGATACTATTGCGACAGAAGTTGGGCGGGAAAAGCTCTACGCCTCTGGTCATAGTGGTTTTATTTTGTTGACAAAACAGGGCAGTTTTCTCAACAAAGGGGTCATTGTATTGTGTCCACCAGGACTGTTTTGTCGACAAAAGCTGACTTTTGTTGACAAAACTCTCTAGTGTAGACCAGGCCTAAGTCAAGTATGTAATCCCCTGGCCTAGTGCATATGATATCTCACTCTAGTGGTTGGTCACAGTGAATATACAGCTTACTACTACTATGTCAAAGCCAAAGGAGCTCTTGTTTAGCTATCGTGGGAGAGGCTTATGCCATGGGGCTTGAGATTCTAGGTTTGATTTGCCACTGATTGAACATATGTTTATGTAGCCATGACTTTTACCCTTGCATGCTATGGTAAGCAAAAGCTTTGTGAGCCATCATAAGCATGTGGTGCACCTTTGTAAACAGAGACCAGTTTGGTTTCCAGTATCCAGTTCCTTTCCAACTTTCACTCTGCTTCCCTGCGCTTTCAGAGTCTCTATCCAGTCTTACTGGCAGGTTCCATGTTTATAATTCAGTGTTTGCTTCTGTAACATGCAACAGCACTAGGTACAAGCTTTTAGGTTTATGTAAAAATCAAATCATACTAAGTGTACTGCTGTATGTCTTCCCTCTGGTTCCCTGTTGCACTGTGGTGGGGTGTACTACCCCTTTAAGGGACAGTTGGGAGCTTATAGCAAAGACAGCCTGGATGCAACCAAGGAGCACCATGGCCCATCCTTGGGGCTGAGCTATATAAATGGGAAAAGGAAACTGAGCAAGGGAAGTGGGGCTAGAAGTCATGCTGGTGGTTATGGGTTGCAGGCCCTCTCAGGCACAAGGACACTAGCCTAATGTGGGCCCTAGGGATTTTTGTTTTTCTGGGTGTAAGTTTGGTTGCTCTGAGGTAAAGGCGGCTTCTTGACCTGATGCCTCAGGGAAAGTGGGGAGTCTGTTGGCCTGGAGAACAATAAAAGAACCAGGAACTCTGCAGCTTGGGTTTGGAGGCCTTCTTAAAAGGGACTTTTTTTTTTTTTTCCGGCATACCCTTCCTTGGATCCTGTATATACACTTCATATCATTCTGATCAACTACATCCCTCTTACCAGCTTCAAATAATTACGTCATTGGTTAGGCTGCTTAAAAGCACCTGCTTTCTACAGCATAACTTTTCCTGCTCTATAGTTGTGTTTAAACTAAGGATTCTAAAGTACTTCACTGAGCAGTAATCTCTGCTCATTTCAAAGAAAACTTTCTCTTAATTTGCCTTCTGAACAAAAAACTTTCCTCCTCCCTTTGAAGACCTGTGACATGTCACTTGTTATGCTTTCCTTTTCTGAAAATCTTACTCAAAACCAAATAATCTTGGATCCAAAACATACAGTAATTTCTCCTGTCCCAGAAGCAGAATGCTCTTTTCAGCTTTCCAGGCTGGCTATTCGTGCTCTTGCAGCTTTCTAATGGTGTCACCAGGATCCTACTACCCTCAGATTAACCAGTCATAAAATGATGGGGAACTCACCTGGCGTGACTGTTTGGAGGTTTCTGAAAATTGAGATTTTCAAACACTCTGTATTTACTATACACTAAATAATCATTCTAGAAACAAGGCTACTCCTTTTTATAGTTGATATGTATTGTATAGATTGAAGTGTAGATAGGTCAACTGACCTACTCTGTTATGCCTACCTCCTACTCCCCTATTTCAATCCCCAGAACACACTGTAGTGATGGAAGATATTCAGCTCTGATTTAGAGAAGCATCCAAAAGGTCTGAGAAAATTCAAACTAATGCATCTGGGAGTACAAGAGAACAAATATGTGAAAAGTGTAGATACCAAAGAGGGAGAGGAATTATTAGAGTGGAACATGCGAGGAGGGGGAGGTCAATTATAGGGAGAATAATGGCATGAAACTGAGAGAGAGGAAAAAATACCAGGAAGAACTTCCAGAAAATGGCCTAGCTTGTGACTTTAGCCATAGGTCGGAGCAAGGGGATGTGTGTAAACTGTCACCCCAAGAGTAGCCACGTCTGAGTCACAATTCCTTTCCTATGTCAGCCTTGCTTCAAGCAGTGCAGTAAATTACTTTTCTCTAACCCTGTGCTGGCTCAGCTATTCTGGCCAGTGGATTGGAGGAATGGAGCCAAGGCTCTGTCCATTTCCTGCCCACTCCTCATTCGTTTTCTCCAGTGAGGAGTAACTGGGCAAATAGATTCAAAGTCTGGGTATCCTACGTGAGGGTGCAAAGAGAAGGGTAACTTGCTCTTCTTCTCTTACATACTTATGTAGTATGAGTCACAATCTAGACCAATGAGATGTTAGACTATAGCATAGTTACCTAAGGAAAACAGGGGGAAATCCCATAAATGGGGAGTATATAAACTAGACTGGGAAGGACACTGTCATATCCACTGCAGGAAGCAATCCTGCTCTGGTAGTGGGGAACCAGATGAACTAATAGGTGTGTCTCCCATCTCAGATGGAACCTCTGATGTTGAAATCGGGTGAGATTAACATTTGCAGAATATTTCCAGAATTTCATAGTTCTTGCATGGCTAAAAATACCACAACATATACACTTCTCAATTTATTTTGGTGCTTTTGCTCTTTGTTCTGGACAAAATGCGGAAACACAGAAGCATAGATACTTGCCAAAGAAAAAAATAGACGTGAAGGGGTGTTTGGCGACTAGAAACTTTCCCAGTGTTGAGGTTGTGGCAGACTGAACAAGCCTGATGGAACTAAGATAACCTTTATTGAATTGTTAAACCTTGTTGAATTAGGGTTGATTAAAATGCAGTTGTATATGTGTTGTTGTGGCATTGTATATACCTTTTCCAGTAGGGAGGAAGATACTAATGTACTTCCTTCATCATCAGCCCCTTGAAGTCTCCTCTACTGCAAAGGTGTGCATATACTAGATCACACTGGATTCTCTAGGGACAAACAGACAAAGAAATGGCTTTTGGATAAATAGCTTGGTTTTACCGAGACTTGGAGCCTTCTTCTTGAACCATCAAACGGACAGCACCCCTGGTCCATGGTGAGCCCCAGTCCTTAGGGTGGGGTTACAAGGACTGGACTTACTGAGGCCTCATAAGACTGAGTGCTTGTTCTGAGCTGAAGCTGTGATGACCTTGTAATCACAAGGAATCTCCTTGGGTTGGGAATTGAAGGCTTGCTCCTGCCAAAATCCATGTCAGAGTGAACTCTAATAAGCTTATTAGTCTTATTAGCATGCAAGTTCTTTTATTATTGTTAATATATTTTCTCAGTAATACTTTTTACCTGAGAATAAAGTAAGCTTGCAAAAGAAGTGCTGCATGGTACCTTAGTACTGTAGTAATTGCCTCTGTTAACCATCTCTGATGAGCAACCTGTCTCTGCTGGGAATAACACAGTATAGGCAGGGAAGTGTGCAGCCTTGAAATACATCAGTCAGAAGGGAGACGTATGAGTGTCTCCACCCAGAAAGGCAACAGCCTGGGAGCTGGAAAACTGAGGGTGGTGTCCTTGTTGGCCCACCAAAAGGAAGTACAGGTGCAGTTGCCCTGAACTCTGACAGAGGGCTTGTGTCTCTGGTATTTACTGAGTAACATGAGGACTAAAGTCTCTCATATCTTTTTGTGAGCAATCTTAATCTGAAATAGAAGAAAATGTTACTACTGATGAAAGGAGAAGCTGCCTGTGTACTTAGTCATGTTCCTTATGACTCTGAGCCACTCAGTCTGCCAATTACTTTTTCATTATTGTGTTTCCCAAGTTTTAAAAACCATACATTTCCGTAGCTGTTCTGTCTCTTATTGTGGGCATGAATTCAGCCAAAAAGCTGCTCATGACACTGCTGTTTTACTGGTGTGTTGCTTTTAATGACTGAGAACTCCAGTTTTCTTTTCCAAACTATTCTTTCCCCTCTCTGTTTTTCAAGGGTAAGATTGCATCTACATTATTCTATACAAAAAGCAGGCTGTCTGAGATGAGGCTGGTGGTTATGTCTTTCATCTGTATTTCCTGCGTAACCCTGTGCAGGCATCCTGGTTTAGGAAAAACAAAACAATAACATCAACAACAACAGATAAGATCATGTATCTGCAAAATCTCTGTTTCCATTTGAAAATCTAGAACAAGATGTGAACCATATTGCAAATCTTGAAGTCAGTGGGGACTACTTATGTGAATAGAGATACTCGTGCATAACTTGTTGCAGGAGTGGAGACTGTTTTAAAATATCTTAATTTTTTTTGTGACAGCTAATATTTAACACGTTCAACTTTTGTTTAATAATTAATGTTTTTTTTAAAAGACCTCTGAGCATTTGGCTTTTCGTAGGAGAGCACGGGGTGAAGAGGGTTTTGTGACTCATGCTAATGTCTAAAATAGACTCAGCCTGCTCGGACTCAGATGATGTGATCTTCCAAATGCAAAGTTAATTTATTCTTTTTTCTTTTTTTTTAAATTGTAATCTCTGCTTGGTATCAGTAAAGGCAAACACAGGAGACTAGTTTGTAGCTGTAACTGCAAGCCCTGAGTGAGGTATGGGCAGCTCTGAATCATGCTGCCCCAGATGGAGTGCTGGAGAGATTTGTGCTTTACAAGGATGACCCAGAATGCTATCCCTTCCCTCCACTGGCCCTGTTCCACAGACTAGTTTCAAGGGGGCTGGAGCCATGGCTATACCTCCTCAGTGTTCCTCACCACTCGTGTTTCCTTCATCCTATTCCTGAGGGGTGAACTGGAGTAAGCAGTCAATATGCTCCCTTGAGCTCACTACCGGAGGGGGATGGTGACTGGAGCAGTGCCATTGCAGCTGTGCAGGGGAAACTGCTTGCTCACCTTTGCACCCCTGTATGGCTGTGTAGGGGCCATTCACAAGCTGGGATGATTCTGGTTGGAAACAGGAAGAGTATGAACCCATAAACATAAAATGCACACGGTACAGTAGTTTTAAATAGCAAAGGTTCAGTACTGAACAATTAACATTGTCATCACCAATTACTGCATCTAAAGATATATTTTTACATGAACGTAAATGGTGCAGGTAAGTCAGTTTCAATTTTCATTCACACTTAGAGATCTCAGTTATCCAAAGCTTCATGCCCCATTTACTTCTGAGTCAAGGACTGTATTCAGTCATGCCTGGGAGGACTTGTCAACTTTCCAACCATTCATTCATACAGCCAAGAAACAGGAAGAATGTCTGTAGTTTAAGCTGCTCCTCCTCCCCCAAATTGCTTTTGTATGTTGCTTAAGATCAAAATTGTTCTTCACCAGCTCTTAGGATAGGTGGTAGTAATAAATATAGCAAGACTTTCTCAGTTCTGTTTTAAGTAATTATTGCTGATTACATTCTTCCTGCCTCAAGTGCTGTTTAATGCTAATTACATAAAGAGAACTGGCTTTTCACAGAGACAGACACACACAAATCTCAGCATGCACAAAACTTTCAGACAAGGAAAAAAAGAGCCTTTGTTGCTTGTTATTAATTTCCCTTGATACATTCCATGTCTAAAGAGGGTTATGATTCTGTCTTTTTTTTTTTTTTTTTTTAAACCCATCATCATGTTAACATTCTCATATTCTCAAGATGTTGTTAGTACTAATGGGTAGTGGGGTGGTTAAATTCTCATGCACAAAGAACAGAATAATTATAATTGTTAGCCTAGGAGTGTAGGTTTCTTACTTTTTTTTACATAATGTAATACTAAGGAAATCAGATCCTTTGATTTTCATGAAGGAGGAGGTTTGATTTAGATAGTTCTGGACAATGATCGTTTAAAAGGGAAGTGAGGGTTTTTCAGAACATAGATGGGAGGCTTAAATTTCTCTTGTAAGGCTGGAATGAATCAGTCTGAGGAAGCAGCAGCACCTCTGAACACCTTGATATTTTAGTTGCATTCTTTACTGACCAGAGAGAATGTTAATGATACCAATTACCCACTTTATGGTAATGAATGGTGAATGATGGAATGCAGACGGAATTCTTCTGATGATAGCATGAGAAATGCTCAAATAGTTTGCAATAATATCCACAACATAAGTCTGATTTTAAAGTGTTCTCTTCCCTCTTTATTTGTAGCTTAGACTGAAAACTCTGAAAGGTCATGAGTTGGTTTTATGAAAGAAAAATAGAAATAATGGGTGTTAACTTCAATCAATAAGCTGATGATTCTAGAATGCTATGAATCTAATGTTTGTATTGTGATTGTGTAGGCGCTTAATCTCTTTAACACTTGTGCTCTCTCTCACGATATCTTTCTATATAATCTAAAACCTGGCATTTGTAGCAATGTTTAAGGTTGAGAAATCAAGCACTCAAGTCAGGAAACTTTGAGTTAAGATGGCTCCAGCATTACCCTGAGCCTGTTTATTTCAGTGGGACTACTCGTGTTCAAAAGCTTTGATGAACTGCAGACCAAATTTTTTGCTGGTGTAAATTAGTGCAGCTCCATTGACTTCAAAGGAGTTATGCCAGTGTACACCAGCAGACAACTTGGAAGTAAGTCTCAATGATTTCTCCAAAAATAAATAAATTAAATTACATTTTGAGTTTCCAGCATCAGCCAATTTTGCTTATTAAAGCACTGTTCTGATTTGTCGCAGACCGGAATTGTGGCTTTCCCCATGACTGAACAATAGAAATGTGGTTGAATGAACTTTTCTCAAACTTAAAAAGAGAGGAAACCATTTGAGATCAAGCAGGGAAAATCTCAGCCCAAAGTATTTGGCACTCAGGTCTCATGGTGAATGAGGTCCATATAAGTGCCTCATTAGTGAAGGATACTAG
This sequence comes from Emydura macquarii macquarii, assembly GCF_026122565.2. Lineage (NCBI taxonomy): Eukaryota > Metazoa > Chordata > Testudines > Chelidae > Emydura > Emydura macquarii. Next base: position 8,579,702 of record NW_027130155.1, on the reverse strand, counting down.
GAAAAAGAGTGCTTCTGGATATCAAATGAAGCTGCAGGTCGTGGTCTGCTGATATCTCCTGTGACTGGACCCTACAAGGTTTGCACAGGCCTAATGGGTACTTCTGTAGTTTGTACTAATCGAGACATATTCATTAGGAGAAATAGGAGAATCTGGTTGTGTTTTGCAAAACCTCAAGAGGTGTTTTTCAAAGCCTTGAGTTTTTTTCCAAATGCATTGTGACCTGTGTGTGTGCACACATTTGGAGGGCATGACTGGTAAGTGTATCCCTAGGGTAGCCCCTGTCCCCGCAGATCAATAGGGGAGATGGAGTCCTGTGACTGCTGCCACTGTGATACCAGTGTTGTGCAGTTGTCTTCTCCATGCAGCTCCCATGAGTGGCCGATGGTGTGAGGAAAGACCTTTAACTGCTGATAGTTACGAGATGGAGGTACAGGAATATTTCCATTCTTACTGGCTGATGAGAGTTTTGACCAGCGCTTGCATATGACAAATAGGGGTGGGGAGCAGTGCTGTTCTTATAGTGGGCTCAGCGATTATGCCCACACTTTGCACATTTCTCAGGTGAGCCTGATGGCATGGACCAGCAATAACACACAAAGAATTGCTTAAATAACATCATGAATGAATTAAGAACAAGGGAGATAAATGTCCTGTCAAAACTATAAAATCATTATTCCCTCCCCCCTCCTGCTGGGTGCACCACACTGCAAATGGAATGCATGTGGGTCCCCTCTAAACTGAACCACACCCATGGCAAAGCCCCTCAACAATTAGACTTCACTGGTGGATACTAATAATGCTCTGGTGGTTGCTGTAAACTCTCTCTAAACCCCAGGACTGTTCTTTGATGTGTCTAGTTCCCACAGAACTTGTGTGGGCAGTGAGAGGCCAGGGTTTTCTTTAGTGCACTGCTCTTATCCTAGGCCACTAGATCCACTCTCGAATTCTTTTAATGCAAAGTTGTTTATAAGTCTCTTAAATCTGTTCTTGTACTGTCCATATTCACGAAGATACAGTATTGCTACAGTTCTTTCCTTTCCTGACTTTCTTGCACTTCTGAGGAATGTATGGCAAAATCCATACAAATGGTTCAATAATAAAGTAATTCACTTAATGCTAGCAGGATTCCTGCTGGCTGTGTTTAAACTCTAGCAGCAACTAAAACTCATTAAAAGGAAAAGATGTACTACTTTAAATGTCTAATCCATCGTGACACAGTATGCCTGTTACATTACAATGGATTGTTCGTGATCATGCTGTGATATAGTAGCTCAGGGTATGTCTGTGCTGGAGACTGAAGTTCATTTACTTTAAATCGACTTTCACTTGCCGAATTTTAGAAGTCGCAGGAGCGTAATCACACCACGCTCCTTGCACCGAGCTCTTGTGTCCCCACTTGTCATGACTGGGTCAACATTCAAAGCAGTGCACTGTGGGTAGCTATCCCACAGTGAAACTAGCAACAGGGGTTTTTGGGAAGCTTGTCGCCCTCCCATGATGCAACATGCTTCCTCCACCTCCCTTCTTGTCCCAAACAAACTGCAAACGCTTTTTCGTGCCGTTTTTCTATGCCACGCACACGCCGTTGCTGGAGAGACATGGAGCCTGCTCAGCTCTGCACTAGTATTGTGAGCATCACAAATACCTCACAGCTTATCCTGCAGTATTTTCAAAGGTGAGAGAGGAGCCACAGCCCGGAAAATAGCGATGTTACTGAGGCGCCCCGCTACAAGCCACAGAGTGGAACAATTCCCGTTTGCTGCAGGCTGTCACGCATCATCTTCAGTCACCCTAGTCTATGTAGCACCTACCACATTGTGAAGACTACTTCAACTTGAATAATTTGGATAGGACAAGCCTGCCTATAACCTGCTGCTATAGAAAGCGTGCCATCAGGCCCCAGTCCCACTTCTGGTAATAGGGCTGCTGAAAACATTTTCATCCCTTTGACACCTTTTCAGGTCAGAGGGAGGAGTAGAGAGGTTGTTGCTGACAACCAGACCTGGTCAAATCATTCTGCTTAATCATATCTGTTGCTCTGCTGCTGTTTGGCATAGTAGAATTATGACAGGTGTTCTGGCTGTTCTTTAGAGAAAAGGAAACAGAATTGTATTATTTTGTCTCCCTTTTCTTTATTTCTCTTTAGCATGATGAGCACCGGTTTTCACAAGAAAGCGTATCCCCTTCAGAATACCATTTTGCCCATTCTGCTTATGACTTCTGAAGACCATATTCAGTAGCTCCTATTTTCTTTCTCTTAGGAAAGTTGTTACAGAAAGTAATCACTTTTCAGGATACATTTTCAACAAGGTAGGTGAGGTAAAGCTATTACCTCACCCACCTTGTGTGTGTCATATTCTAGGACCAACACAGCTACAGCTCTACATTTTTAATAATAATTTTGAGCTTAATCGGTGAGGCCAAATTCAAGCTTGTAGCTTCTAAACAAGCAGCACTCTTTAATACCAGCTGCTTCATGCTTAGTGAAAATTTGCACATTTCTTTAGCCTGATATATATCAAATCTGGCATGGCTGACATATATCAAAACACTGCATGGCACATATCTTTGGTATTATAGTCATGCTTCCCTTCTGGTCTAATTGTGCTTCATCTTTTCTAGTTTCCTAGGGGGCGGGGTCTCCTCTCCATTCTGTGTCTGAATTTCTCATTAGTAAGATTTATGCATTATTAAAATGAGAATACTCCTAGGATTTAGTCATTCTAGCAAAATTTTGTCCAAACAAGCAGTCTCTTTATGGCCATCTGCAAATATTTGAGAGACTCGGTCATTGATTGGACTGATGGTGAACTGACCTTTGGTGCCCAGCTATGTTTTGAAAATCCCTCGGTTTCTTTTTAAACAACGTTGTATAGAAATATCTAAATCAAATCTCCTCCATGAAAATTAAACAAAAAGAGAGATTTGGAGAGCCAGGGGGCTCTGATTCAGCTGGGTCTCTAACGATTTGTGCATTGTAAATCTCCCTGGGGACTGTTGTGGTGTGAATGTGACCTCATGGCTGTACCTACAGCAGCCACTCCCAACTGTTGAAGAGTCTTGTCCACTCGTCTTTATGTGGTACGATAGTGCTGTGCTCACAGTCACCATCCATCAGGCATCAGGTATGATGATAGGAATGGAAACCAATGGGTAAGGACTTCCCAGAGTTTCTCATGCCAACAATAGAAGATTCCTCAGAGGGGATAAAAGAATTTATGGATGTGTAACTGTTATGAAGCTCAAATTCCAGTGAGTAGCTTTGTCACTATCAACCTCATTAACAAATAGAGGGAAGGTTATTAATGAAAATCATGAATGCAATTGCAGTTGGGCATGTAATTTTAAAAAAATGATGAAGTGCAGCTCCTGTCCCTTATATCTCCTCTCCTGCTCCCTTCCATTTCCTCTCATCCCACCCCCACTTTCTCTCTCATGTGTCTGGTTCCCTCCTTTTCTTTCCTTCTATTTTTTTCATATCCCAAATTGTTGTGGTTTTCCCCACCAGAAAACGAAGTCATAACTTACTTTGTACTTATATATATATATTTTTTTAAAGGTAGAATTTGAAATTTGTGGAAGTTTGTTTTTTAAAATACAAATTCCTCTTTAAAAGCCGGCACAAGTGCAAGTAAAGTCATTTGAAACCTGAGACTGGATCAATTATTTTTTTCCCTTAACAATGTCTGTTTTATAGTATGTTGTGACATTTGTTATCTGTTAGTAATGAGGACAGTGCTTCATAAAGACTACGCAAGCTCCAATAGTTTAATGGGGGGAGAGAGAAAGAGTGTGTGTGTGTGTGTGTGTGTGTGTGTGTGTGTGTGTGTGTGTGTGTGAGAGAGAGAGAGAGCAAGCACTGTTTTTAATAGCTTCATTTGAGATTGAAGCCATGATGTACACAGTGAACACCAGAGAGAGCCTTGTAAAAGAGCTTGTGATTTGGAAGCTTATTAGTGCAGGAATCTCGAGTCGTCCCTAAAGAAATGCAGTTTGGCTCTAACAGTGTATCTCTGAAATTGGTGTAGAAGAAAATAAAAATGGGAGAGTGGAGAAATATTTAGACACCCTTAACTTTGCCTTTTTCTTTACTCTTTCTATATTGTATAGTAAAATTTGTGGCTGAAAGGGAATAAATAATATAAGGCTCAGTTTACTCATAAATTGGATTTCATATGAGCAATCCAAGCCCTACAGCACCCAAAAACTTCATTATCTAGCAGTGATGGTACTAGATCTTTCCTAGGATACTACTAAAAATAAAAAAAAAAATCCAGGCCTTTCAGGTAAAAGAGTGTTCATTAAGGGACTATTTCAAAGGCCAATGAACTCAATGAAAATACTTCCACTGACTTACAGGGGATTTTGGATCAGGCCTTAATTATTTCCTCTCTTAGATTTTGCAGGAACAGGTCCTATCTATCTTGGGTACCTTAATGGCCCTCATCACTGTAATATCTGAGCACGTCACAATCTTTAATGTATTGATCCTGATAATATCTGGTGGGAGTTAGGCCAGTGATGATGATATCCCCATTTTACAGATGGGGGAACTGAGGCACAGATATATTAAGTGACTTGCCCAAGGCCACGCGCACACAGTCTGTGTTGGAGACAGAAATTGAACCTGTTCTCCTAAGTCCTAGACTAGTGCTCTAACCATTGGACCATCCCCCCTTTTTCAGAATACCAAACCTTCCTACCCTTCCAAGCTCTTAATGGGAGTGGAGGGCATTAACATCATGCAGGTATGGCCTGTTAGATAGCAGACTCCATGGGAAAAAGCCCCTGCTTTTTCCGGGCTTCTAACGTGAAATTACTCATGCTCTAGAGATGTGGGAGGGGGAGGGTTCATTCACTCTTAACAATAACTTGCATCATCTACTGGCAACAATTAAAGAAACATCCAGGAGGATACATCATTATTATAGTAGCCTTTCTCAAGGATGCTGCTTGCTGTGCCCTTGAGACATTAATTCTGCATGCCCATTCTGTCTTCTGACTGATTTCAAGTGTTCTGAGCTTGGCTTTATAATTATAGCATTGTAGTAGCATACACTTATGCTGATGGTTGAATTGCCATTATGTTATAATTATGGTGGAAAAGTCACTTTCATTCAAAGCCCATCTTTTCAGATGTTTACAATTTCCTGGAAAACTTTACATTGAAAATCTGCATTGCTTGTTCATGACAAAAAAGAGACATTTTGTCTGAAAAAACAAATAGGTTTTTGTTGGTTTGTTTTTGGTTTTTATCAAACTTAGTTTTGCCATTGTTGAATTTCCTGACTTTGCACATTTTTATGCCTTGAGAATATTATTCAGAAGGTCTTTTGTGCTTATATAACTATAAAAAATCAGTTTTTTTCAGAAGTTCAAATTTTTACATGTACAGTGGATTTATTTCAATGCTTGATTTTCACATAGTTAAAGCGGATGAATTAGTGGTTTAAACACATCAAGTCTGAAATCCTACATTCTCTGGAATCACAGATTTGAATCCCAACAAGTTTAACTTAGTTTTACATCCTTCTAAGGAAGATAAATTGAGTTCCATACCATTTGCTTATGTATGAGTCTTACATAAGAACTGAAAAACAGTGGCGTCCTTGACAAAATTTCTCTTCCCTTCACTCTGCTGAATATGAAGTGCAGGAGGTTTGCTAGCTAGCTAGCTACCTAGCTGTCTGCTTAATTGTTGCCTCTAACCCCAGAGGTGGCTGCATTTCAATGGTGGGGAAGGTAGTTCTTGTATTATTTAACTTGTAAAGCACTTTGGTTGAATGCATGTACTATTAGGAAAAATTTCCTAGGAAATTGAACTGATGGTTTTGACCTTTTATTTCCTTGGTAACTTCTGATAGGTTTTCTCTCAAAAGTATTATCCTTTCTTTTTTTCAGAATAAGAAATACATCTATTACTACCAGAGCATTTTTCTGAACAGCCTCAAAGTCTTGAGATCATTGTGTTCTCTTAACTTTAAAGTTGAAAATGAAGTCCTTTTCAGATCTTAATATATATACATCAGTGTAAAGCTTTTCTACATTTTTACATTTCTGACTTCACTTGATTGTAAATCTAAAGCCAGATTCTGATTTTAGTAGACTTATGCCAAATTTACACCAGTGTGTAATCTTGGTCCACTGGATGTTGGTCTTGGTCCACTGGATGTTGGTTAACTGTTGGTGTGTATATTTGTCCCTTACCCCAGTACTCAAATTTTTCAGTGATCTCTAAATTGAATTTTAAGCTGTTACAAATGAATCACAAATTTATCTCCTTTTGGGTAAATGAGTAACTGGTGATCTGATCCTGATGATCTTTGCATATATTTATTAGTTATAAGTATTCACCCAATAGTCTAGTTAAATATGTTTTACTTTGGTTTATTTGCAATTCTTTCACTTGACTTTCTTAATCTTTATTGGACTGGTTGATTATCAGTCACATGGCATTATTTCATTAGGTGAACTTGTATACGCTATACCAGCTCTTTTGTTGGTATAAGATGCTTCTCCATTGAGGGGTTTGAGGGTATAGTTATAGCAGCAGACTCCATCTAGTATAGACGAGACTTACATAGCATTTGAGATCCATAAATCTCAAAACACTTTACAAAGAAGGGCAGTTTCATTATACCCATTTTACAGAATGGAAAACTGAGACACACTGGAATGTGAGGAAAGTGACTTACCCAAGGTCATTCAGAAAACTAGAGGCAGAATCAGGAATTGATCCCAGGTCTAACACATGTGCCTAGTGTGGTTTTTTTGGGGTGAATAATAATTTTTGCTAACATTAATGAAATTTTTGGGATTCACCAGCATAACCTTGAAGACCCTGCAGATGTGTGAACTTTTGTGACTAATGAACAATGCAACCCCACAAATTTCAAGAAATCAAACTGGCTGCTTTTGCTCATCACTGAACATTTTCATTTGAGTTTAACTATTTCAATGAGTTCTAATTAGTATGCATATTTGATATAGTTTAGCTTCTGAGCTAAAAATATTGGTGTGCAAATGCCAGCTGCAGTCTTGTATCCACTGGTGCTGAAGAATTGCTGCTTTTGGCAGATTACCAAGAACATTTGGGTTGGAGGCTTGCTACCTGAACTCACTACCTGACAAAGAGTACTTCTGTCAGTGCTATCAGCAGGATGCTAAAAAATGGAGCTGTGAAACCTTTGGGAGAGAATGTAAAATACAGTGCCTAATGTGCACCACTGCTACAGAACAAAGGATAAGGAAGTTCTAAGAAACAGGTCAACAAAAAAGAACTTTATATTAAAGAATCTGTCCTGTGGGAAAAACAAGTATAAAACCTGCCTAGATTCCATTAAATTTAAAATAATTTTTAAAATGGATGGCCTCACAATGAAATATAAACATGTTCATGCAGAGATGTATTCCAGTAAATGACCAAATGTAGTGAAGCTGGTTCCTGTGCTTGGATCCTTTCCTGGTAGCAGGTTTTCAGTGATGTGGTGATGTATGTCTGTTTCCAAGTGCAAAAACTAGTTCAAATAGCTTCAATGTATGTATGTTTGTTTGTTTTTAGTGTATGCCAGTTGATGACTGTAAGATCCTGAATGGTTGTTGCATGGTAAACTGTTTTTTAAACTTCATAACCTCTGTAATTGGGATTTCCCAGTTTTCATTCTGTTCTTGGTAGTGAGACCTACCATGAGTTTTGGTCTAAGTGACTCTTCATCTATGCCATCATTGTGATGGTCTCTACGCAATATAAATCATGGAAGAGTTATTAACTTTTTTCATTTATCATACATCAGATCTTTCTTGCTAGGTGCTTCACAAAATATATGGATAGATTTATAGATTCCAAGGCTAGAAGGGACCATTCTGTTCATCCAGTTTGACCTCTGGTATAACACGGTTCAGAGAACTTCTCCAAAATAATTCCTAGAGCAGATCTTTTAGAAAAACATCCACTTTAATTTTCAATCCACCACACTCCTTGGTAAATTGTTCCAATGGTTAAATACCCTCACTGTTTTTTTAAAAAAAATGTATACCTTACTTCATCTGAATTAATCTAGCTTCAACTTCCAGCCATTGGGTTGTGTTGAATCTTTCTCTGCTAGATTGACAAGCCCATTATCAAATATTTGTTCCCCATAGAAGTACTTACAGTGATCAAGTCATCCCTTAACCTTCTCTTTGTTAAGCTAAAGAGATGGAGCTCCTTGAGTCTATCACTTTAAGGCATGTTTCATAATCCTTCAATCATTCTTGTGGCTCTTCTCTGGCCCTCTCCAGAACTGGATTCAGTCTTCCAGCAGTGCCAAGTACTGAGGTAAAATATCTTCTCTACTCCTACTCAAGAGGAGTTTATGCATCCAAGGATTACATTAGCCCTTTTGCACATAGCATCACACTGGGAGCTCATGATATACACCATGACGACCAAATATGAATCACTGTTCCCCAAGACAGAGTCCCCATCTTGTAAGTATGGCCTATATTCTTTGTCCCAGATGTATACATTTACATTGTCAAATTAAAACACACATTGTTTGCTTGCAGCCAGCTTACCAAGCAGTCCAGAACTCTGTGTCAGCAACCTGTGCTTTTCATTATTTACCATTTCCCCAATTTTTGTGCCATCTGCAAATTTTATTAGTGATTGATTTTGTTTTCTTCTAGGTCATTGATAAGTGTTACATATCGTAGGGTCAAGAACTAATCCTTGTGGGATCCCACGAGAAAGACACACCCTTCATGGTGATTCTCTGTTTACAGTTACATTTTGAGATCTATCAATTAGCCAGTTTTTAATCCATTTTATGGTGTTCTTGTTTTTTAATCAAAATGTCCTGCAGTAGCAATGCCTTACAGAAGTCACATGAACATTATTACCTTTGTCAAGCAAACTTGTTATGTCATCAAACAAAAATCAAGCTAGTTTGACAGACTCTGTTTTCCAGAAATCCATGTTGATTGGCATGAATTATATTACCCTCCCTTAATTCTTTATAAATCAAACTCCATATTAACTGCTCCATTATCTTTCTTGGGATCGATGTAGAATGACAGGCCAATAATTACCTGAGTCATCCTTTTTATCCTTTTAAAATATTGGCACTAAATTAGCTTTCTTCCTGTCTTCTGGAACTTGCACAGTGTTCCATGATTTATTAAAAATCAACATTAATGGGGTAGCAAGCTACTCAACTTGTATGTAAGAATTTTAGAAGATAAGGGTATCTCTGAACCTGCTGATTTGAAAAATTTCTAACTTTAGTAGCTTCTGTTTATCATCCTCAAGAGATATTAGTGGAATGGAAAAAATGTTCTCACTATATGATGAGACCATATCATCCACTTTTCCCCTCACCCCACCTCCAAATACAGATCAGAAATATTTGTGGAACTCTTCTGACTTTTCTGCATTATTATTGATGATTCTACCATTTTCGTCTAGTAATGGACTTAATACCATTAGGATTTTTTTTTTGTTCCCGATATATTAAAAAAAAAAAAAAAATCCTTTCTATGGTCCTTAACTGCTGGCCACAAATTTGGCCCTTGACTGGATACCACCTGGTGGAAGATGTAAAACAGCAGAACAGGTGACATTAAAAAAAAAATTGAGAAAGATGTCACTGTCATGGAAGCAGACTACAATGGAGCAAGCAAGAAATGTGGCGCTAGATAGAGGTGGAAATAGTGGGTTGCCTTGTGTCACAAGGCATGAGAGCATCTAATAAATAATAAGCGGGCAATTTGGCGTGGTTGGAAAGGGCTGGGTCAGCATTCTATAGCCAAGAGGCCGAAAGCAGAAGGGAGCTGCAGGAGAAGGGGGTTGCAGTCACTCCTTGGAAGGAGAGAGCTCATCAGGAGCGAGGAGAAAGCTTGGGGAAGAATAAGGAGTCTGACAGGAAACTAGGAGGGGCAAAGTAGCCGGGGAGAGTACAGCAGGCTCCTGTGGTAAACCCAAAAGCAGGCAAGAGAAGACCGAGAAGCTGGGTAGGATGGATGCCAGGTAAACAACAAGGACGAGGACTAAGGACCTAAATTGAGAGGCATAGGGTCTCTGTGCTGGAACTTGGTGTACTGGGTGGTCCCAGGTTTCCCTGTCAGCATCTGGCACAGAGCCCGAGGAGGAGCTGAACACTGTCTTAGCATTAGGTCAGTGGTTCTGTTAGACTTTGTAACCCTGGAAGGGGTGGACTAAATGATGAGTTGGCCGGAGGGCCAAGCTAACAGAAGAAAGGTTGATTGTAGAGCAAGCAGCGAACAGAAAGAAGGCACCCGATGCAGCTAGAGCTACATTCCCTGACCTAGACACGCGGAGGTGCACTAGCCGTGAGTGGTGACCCCATTATGCTGCCTCTGCACTGGAACTCAGTCATGCAAGGTACTGAGCACTCTGACCCTGCAAACCCTTAAGTGCTTAAAGACCTCACAGAAGCTGGGCCAGCCCTTTACACACCTGCTATCCAGCATATGTTCTGCCTCTTTCTGTTTGTGACTTCCATGGCTTCCAAGGCCAGAAGCAACCACTATGATCATCTAGTCTGACTTGCTGCATAACACAGACTTTGCACAGTGCTGAGCACATAGACTGCACTTATCAAATAATGTAGAATAATTTGTGTGCTTTGCTATAATTGTAGTAAATAACATTAGGTTGGCTCTTTAAATCTGAATCTCTGCACAAATACAGCGCCATACACAGCCAGCAAAGTTCAATTAAAAAACTGCATCTGTTATGCATTCAATTAATATTTTAAAACCTTATTCCCTAAGTCAATGATACAAAGTGAATTTTTGTTTGCACTGTCTTGTTCCTTTCCTATGTCCTCAGACATGTAGCCAGCTATAGGCAGGAAACTCTAAGTAACTATCTTACTCAGTAGCACAATCTATAGACTTGAATAATTAAATGATAAAACTCTCCTGTGAAACAGTTTATTACACTTCACATCCGCTGGGCAAAAACTGAACCCCCTGAAACAGAACCAGGAAGGGGGAGTGGTTAAAACAAAACCAAACCAAAACACAACTATCCAAAACCCCCAAAATAAACAAATTAACATATTTAGATTCTTTCCAGCACTAACTTGGGACCAAAACCTGTAAACCTTATTCAAACTTTTTCTCAAGCAATATCTCATTGAATTAAATGGGAATTAATTTGCCTCAGTAGCAGCTGTAGAATTTGCCCCATAATCATTAGTGGTGGGTGAGTTTCAAAAGTTTAAAACCAATTTTCAGTTCAGATAAGTGCTCGTATACTTAGATGATAACTAAACACTATCTAATGATGATAACTAAACACTATCTCAACCTCTTGGGTCTGCAAACTTGGCTTGTGAACAGACTTTTTTTTGGGGGGGGTAGGGCGGGGGGAAGGTTTCTTATACTTTTGGTGATGGAAATAAACAGGGAACAACTTGGCAGTGGCAGCTGCAACAAGAAAGTTCAATGGTGTGCAAAAATGGAGAGGGGAAAAAGTATTAATAAACTTTTTTGAATCTCAAGTAAGAGTCAGTTAAAAATCATTGTGAATTTGGGGCAAACATTTTGGTGCAGTGGGATAGAATTGGGAAGGAGTCAGTTCACTCCTATTTCTGACCATAGGAAAAGGTTTTTTTGGTTTTTGGTTACAAAAATTGAAGAGCTCACAATATGTACATAGAGGAAAGAGGAAGGGAAATACATTATAATTCATGTGCTGGAACATAGATCTGCATCCATATGGGCTTTCTGGCACATGAACAGCAGCTTTCACAGCCATCTGTTGTTTCTTTGAGGTTTCAGCAATTTGCCCCAGTTCCAAATATTCACTAGTCTGGGCCAAACACTTTTAACAGGCAACTAAGGAGAGCATAGGTTACATGAAACAGATACTACATTGCCCCAGGCCATCTTCTAAGTATCACTGTAGTAGATGTTAAGATTGTTGTGGAAGTTCCATTGTTTTCACTGAGGATTGTGACTGCTAATTTTTGCTTGTTCAGAGGACAGTGATTCTTCTCACTGGGTCTGAATGCAATACCTCTTTTCCTGCCTGTTAACCAGGAATGGACTGCGATGATGTTACTGTGTGCAGTTTCAGTTGCTAACTTTCTATCTGTCTGCTAACAGCAGCTACAATGATATCAGATAATATTCTTACAAGCATTTGTAGGCCCCCAAAATAATTAAGGGGTAATTTTTTAAAATCAAAACTGGTTCCTAATTACATTATTGAGGATTAGAATAAAAAGTTAAATGAATTCATGCAAATACTACAAACTGAGGTGGTCAATTTAAAATTTTCTACACTTCACCCTTTCTGTTAGAATAATAAATACTACTAATAGTAATAAGTAATATAAATATAACTGGCTTGTTTCTCTACAACAAAGTTTAGACACCTTGCAGTTCCTGAAACAGTTGAAATTTAATGTATGGAAAAATAAAGTGTGCGCCACTGATTTAAAGTTTAATGATTGAGGGAGCCAAAGATCATCAGGCTGAACAAGCAGTCATACTCAGACATGTTCAGACTGTAGGTCCTGAAATCTGAACATTTTGTGTTTGGGGATTAATTTGCCTTAATTTTCTAATTTGCTTATCTAATTAATATGCATTGTCTCACATAAATGCTAGAAGTTTTCCAACCATTGAAATGCAGCCTTATAGCCCCGTGAACATACTCTAACCTTCCAAATGCTAGAATCTAACATGCTGGAATTAGATCCAACATCAGCAACACTCCATGCAGCTGGAGGAAAGTGACCCTGCCACTCTGTAGTCTGCAAAAGCAGTGTGTAACTCCCTAGAATGCCTCCCTCACCTTAGAGATAGAGTGAGAGCTTCGCACTCCTCCAACACTCTGTAGAGGCACTGTCTATACAAAATCTGTGATTAGAGTACTTAGGAGCTGAACATTTCTTTTCCAGGACTCGTGCACAGAGTTTGGTTCCCAAACAACTGGTCGCCATAGAGATATGGCTAGAAATGTCACTCTACTCTTGCCATGAGTCTATGGAAACAGTTGTGTTTGAGAGTATGTTCTAGTTGGGATCTGTATGGTTAGAGACCTGGAGCAAATCCTAACCCTGGAGTCCCAGCCTAGAGTGCTTCTGTAAACATTGCAGTGCTCCAGATATGACAGTGGAAACACCTAGGAGAGAGCTATGCACAAAGAAGCTAACCAAGGGATTTGCCAAAGCTGCCATGTGTTGTATAGCTTCGCAAAGTTGCCATATCTTGTGATTTCATTGCAAGTCTTGTGATATTTGATGTTTTTGCTTAAAACCCTAGCTCCTGGACTTTTGAGAATATGTGAGAATTTCAGTTTTAAATTTCTGTTAAAGTAACTTCCTAGCCCACAGTTGTGGAGAGTAGTTTGAAAATTTGATGTGAGTGTAACCTAGAGGTTAAACAACAATGTAAATTAAATGTGTGTGGGGGGCGGGGGACTGGTTTAAAAATTTATGAATCTCATGATTCTTGGGGATTTGACTCATGAATTTTGAATGTTTGTGTTGTCCGTACTGCATATGTGACATCTTATGCCAATTACTGAGCTAATTTACATATATGAAAATATGCATGTAACCATAAATGTCAGGTTAAAAAAATTATGTGGATTTAGTGCTGGTGAAAGGCCATCATCTTGACAGATCTATTGAATTAAGCCTTTTGTTTCGCAGCAGGGTAAGCTTCTCATGCTTACCCTGCCAATATGGCTTAGCCCTGATCAGAGGCGTCTTCTACTGGTAGCACAACAAGCTCAAATCTCCCAGCCAGAATAGGGGACTTAACAGGTATGTGAACTAGTGTGCGTGTTTACCTATAATGGAATATGATGGGCCTACCTGGAGATAGATTAATTAATATATATATATATATTAATTAATCTATCTATTTGAACCAGTTTCTAAACACAATTGGCAGAGACTGTCCTTTTGGAGTTTTAAATCTTGAGTTTGAATCCTGATGATTTTTTATATAATACAAATGAAGCCTGTTGTTAGGCTACTACTAGCCATTAAAATGTGATTATTCAGTGCATCTCTGTGATCCAGTGTAATAGTCAGTGGGTTTTACAAGAGATAATCTACCAGGATGGGTGTTAAGTAGGTAAATTAGCAGGAAGGACTCAGGTTTCCTTAAAAGGACGGAGAGAGCTCAGTTAAAGGAAGGAGTGTGGGAGTCCTTGCTCTTTGAGACTGATCTGATAGAAATCCAGAGAGAGGAGAATTGGGAAAAGATTCGAGGGGAGCTAGCTTCTGTCCTGGGTCTCAAAATAGGGGCAAGACTGCAGGGAGGTAGCCAGTGTTCAGCTCAGGAGTAGAATAATGAGGCAGATGGTAAAGGACTAAAGTTAAAGTGGTTTAAGCTGGTATTTTTGGTTTGAGGTTTTTTGAACTCCAGGGAAGAATCCTGCAAGTCACTGTTCTGAAGCTAGGATGAAGTCTGAGGCCTCAGGAAGCCTGAGAGAAATGCAGGTAATCAGTGGACCTATGAAAGAGCTGTGGGAAAGGTCTTCTGATGTATTAAGGTAGCAGGAAGCCTGGGAAGACCTTGCCTGCTTGTTTTAGGGTCCTGGGCTTGAACATAAAGAAGATGGAGGGCCTGAATTTCCTTACCAACCACCAGGGAAGGGTGGCATGAAACTCCCTGAAATAAGGGGGTAAGGACTTCTGAAAACCTTGCAATGTGAATGTAAGGACCATAGGGCCCATAGACTGAGGCCAAAGACCTGTTGTAAGGTCATTGGATTTCTGTTTGTTTGAACTCTGTTACCCCAGAAGGGGTGGAACTTGCCGGAGGACTGAGTCACCAGAAGAGCCAACTGTCCACTGCAGGGTTGGAACAACTATCAGCAGGGCGTGCCAGATGAGGAAAGCCTGCTACACCACACAAAGCAACATGCCAGCAACGAGTCCTCTCTTCTACAGCTTCTAAAGCCAAACTCCGGTTGTATCTAGGCTTGATAGAATTTGATATTTTTTATCATTTTGACTGATGATAAATTAGTCTTTTTTTTCTATTTAAATTTACACAGTTGTGGAAATTTATGGGGGGACTCAGACTATTATTTAATGACAGACTCTGAGCTTCAAAACGTTAAAGCGTTCTAAACTATTAAAATAGTGAACATCACATGTCAAGATATATCAAGTAAATATCCTTAAGTCAATAAGCCTTACCTGTTTTTACTGTTCGTTTGCTAGTCTATAACGAGCCTAATTCAGAAGTCTAAATCACTGAATTTTGATTAAGTTCTCAAGCTGCATTTTTCTTTCTTTGCCTATCTATAAATTTTGATTATCATCTAGGGAAATATTTTCTGTTGACTTGTGTGTTTATGGAATCTGCTTTTGCCAACATTTATCAATAAAAACCTAATCCTTCCAAGCCTCGTTATATTCTGAGAGGTGACTTTAAAATGCATCGTGGAGTTCAATAGGGTCATCCTGTTCCCATTAAAGTTGATGGCAAAGCTCCTATTGAATTACAGAAAAGTAGAATCTGGCCCTTATTATGTCTCATTGATTTATGTGTCAAATATTCTCACTTTTACATTTATTTATTTGTTGCTAACTCCTATATTTTCCACATTGCAAACTCAGTTTGAGATTTGACAGTCAAGCTGTGCCTTTTTGCCTGTCACATAATTGTCCATTAAACAGAGGTTATGCAACTGAAACTTAATTAACAATCCAATTGATAGTGTGAGAGATGAAATAGCTATTGGTTCTGCATTACTAACAGAAAGTAATAAAAGCTTATTTTTTGTGTCCAGAGCATAATTCTGAATACACCCAGGGAGCCAGATCTGCTGACTAATAAGAAGGTTCCATTTTATATAGTCTCTGTCTGACCATGACTTCTGTGATTATCTGCAATACTGCTGAAGGCAAAGCATATAGATAAATTGAAATTATGATAAAAATAAGACTAAGATTTTTTTGAAAAGCAGCACCTTTTTACCAACACTACAACCGAAGATGGTAATAAACTGCATGGGGCTTGCTGGAATGTTAAGTCTGAAACCCATTGATAAGAATGACTATAAATGTTAACGGACTATACTCAAGTGGGGGAGATGCAGTTGTGTGGCAAGGCTCAAGGTAACGGTCAGCTGGTAAGGTTCGATCTGGTCCACGCCTCGCAATGTACAGTGGCTCCTGAACTGGGTTGAGGGGAAAATACTACAAAGACCATAGAAGGATGTGAAGAAAAGGGAAAAAGTGATAGATGAGGTTATTTGACAATACTGAAACTGAGGAAATAATATTATCTAGGTGTTGGCACCAAAGATGGCTTCATGGTTGAGATTCCTCATTTTGTCTCTAAATGGCACAGCACAGAACACTCAGCCAAGGAAACGGGGGCTCAGGTACCTTTCTACAGTCTGTGCCCCCCCAGTCCTAGTCTGCTCCAGAGGCTGGAGCTGTCCCCAGTTTAATTTAGATGGCCCTGGGAAACTGTTACTGGAGCACTCTGGGCTGTCCTGTGGGTTGCAATGCTGCCCCAAAATCTTCACAGCACTGTGTGGTGCAGCTTCCCCAATGTGGCCCTTCTGCCCTCAGCCCTGCCCCGGCAGGAATTCTGTGCCAGGACTTGCATTGGAGTCCTCTAAGGGCAACCTCATCTCTTGTCTTCAGTGTCCACACCAGCGACTCTTCCCCAGATGGAATTAGGGCCCTTATGCCATGTTAGTCCACTCACCTGGTGTAAAGGACCACACCCTAGGACCAGGGCAGGAGATGGAAAAGAAGACTTACATCTTTGCTTCAAAGACTCTGGATTGAAATGGGATCAAAGTGTCTGACTGATAGATTTGTCCTCAATGATGCTAGAAGAGATTGAGACATAACATGTGAAGAGCTTTATTCTTTCACTTAATAAAATTGTAACCTTAAAGGTGACCTACAGAGGATTTACATTTTAAAATTAGGTACATGCATTTTTTGTGTGCCTCTTTGATGTGTAAAGACAACCTGAAAAGTTGAGGTTCTCTGCTCTGCTCTTGTTTGCTGGAGATCTTCTGATATATATGTGTGTCTGAAAATCAGAAAATTGATGGGCAGGAGAGGAGGGATAACCAGGATAACAAGTCATGAGCACATGATAAAAGCCGTGGAGGAGTAAACGGAGCTGCTAAAGTCACTAGTAACGCTGCAGCCTGAATTCATGCATGCTCGCCCCCCCCCCCCCTTGCAGCCAATACAGAACTGCTTTCCATGCCCTCCCCAAACTCCATCCACACATTCCTACCAAACTCCCAGCCCGTTTCACTATCCCATTCACTCCACCCCTTTAGACAGCTTCCAGAACAATAGGTGGACTTACACCTAGCTGTCATAGCTCAGACTGCTTTCTTCCATCCAGCCCAGCTTTTTGTGTGTTGTGAATAATGGACATTTCATAAAGACATCCTCTGTGAAGGATAAGCAATTTTTATTTGTCTCTTGCACACAGTGGTTGCAGCTCACATTGATACACAGTGCAAGCAGGATAGCAGTCATAGTATGGCACTGTGCAGTTTACAAAGACACTTTATTGTTGCTCATTGTCAAAATGGGTGCTCAAGGCCTCACTGATTCAAATGGTCCTCTGTTGTGCCCCTCTAATAACCCTGGCGTCTGGTTGTTCATGGTCAGCCGCAAGGTGAACCACCTCAGTGCTCCACCCAGGGGGAACTTTTCATCATTAGCTGACTGCTGTGCGCTCCATAATATTTGTGAAGCTATCACCATGGGAAGATTCTCCTCATTTAGGTATAACCTGCCATAAAGGCATCACCAGTGAGCTTTTCAATTGCCAAACGCACATTCAACGGTCATTTGGCACCTGCTCAACCTATTATAGAAGCACTCCTTGCTGCTATCCAGGTTGCCTATGTAAGGCTTCAAGAGCCATGGCAGTAACGGGAAGGCTGGGTCTCCCAGGATCACTATGGGCATTTCAACATCCCCCATTGGAATTTTTTGGTCTGGAAAGAATGTCCCTGCTTGCAGCTTTCTGTGCAGGCCAGTGTTCCTGAAGATGCGTGTGTCATGTACCTTCCCTGACCAACCACTTTGATGTCAGTGAAATGCCCGCGGTGATCCACAAGTGCCTACAGTAACATAGGGAAGTACCCCTTTCTATTGATGTACTCTGTTGCAAGGTGGTCTGGTGCCAAAATTGGGATATGTGTGCCATCTATTGCCCTGCCACAGTTAGGGAATCCCATCAAAGCCATCCACTATTTAACACACATTTCCAAGACTCTCAGTCCTTCGTAGTAAAATGTGATTAATGGTCCTGCACACTTGCAATAACACAGCTCCAGCGCTGGACTTCCCAATCCCAAACTGACTAGTGACTGACTGGCAGCAGTTTGGAGTTGCCAGCTTTCATACGGTGATCGCCACACGCTTTTTCCGCAGGGCAGGGGCGAACGCCGCACAGAGTTCCAAGAAGATGACTTTGTGCATTCAAAAGTTCTGCAGTTACAGATTGTCATCCCAGACCTGCATAACGATGTGATCCTATCAGTCAGTGCTTGTTTCACACACCGTGTGCATATGCTCTGTGAATGCAAACTGTAATGTGTCATTGTTTGTTTGCATGGCACACAGCAGGTCAGGTGCCTCAGATTCCTGTTCGGATTGGGAGCTCATGATATACTGCATGACCAGCCGCGATGTGTTCAGAATACTGACAACAGTGGAGAGCAGTGCAGGATCCATCCTTTCACATAGCGCACAGGAAACTGGTGTCGTTGAAAAATGCCGCCAAACTCTGTTGGAGACCATGGAATGATTGGAAGGAAATCACTGCCTCGTCGGACTTTGAGCTCACACCCATGATGCACTGCGATCCTCTCCACATTCCCACAACTCCTAGCGGCACAAAGTGGAGAGTTGCACAGTGGGCTATCTGCCCACAGTGCACTGTTCTCACTGCTGTTGCTAGAGTACCGACTGTGGACGTGCTTTGGTGACACAATGAGTGCTGCGTGGACAGGCACAAGCTTTGTCATTACCGTGCTTTTTGATCATCACTGTAACTTGTCGACAACATTTTCTAGTGTAGACAAGGCCTAAGTTATATTGCTATAATGCACCTTTATACCACTATAACTGGGTCCACTATACCACTATAACTGGGTCCACACTAGGGGATGTGCTGGTATGAAGAATGTTTTTTGTTGGTTTTTAAATTATATGCCTAGCCAAAATAATTACACCATCACAAAATCTATGTGTAGACCTGGCCTAAAGGAAAAAACCCATCCCAGAAAACTTTCAGGCTTTTGTGATTTACTTATATGAAGCTTGATATTTTCTTGGAGGGGAACAATTATACTGTATAGCTTTCACTTAATTTTATTTTTCTTTCAATTTAATTTTTCAATTCAATTTTTTATGGTACTTTTGGTAGTACTCTGCTTTCATTGTCTTTAAGAAATGTCCATAGTGAATATCCCAGGCACAAACTTCTGACCTCTGATGAGAGGATTGAATAGTACCTGAAGTTCTTTATGAAAGTCATTCCTGCAAAGGGGTTACTTTGTTGCTAGTTGTGCTCTGTAAGGAACATGGGGAACAGGCAGTGATGTACCCCTTGCAGTGTCACTTCAAATTTTGTTTCTGTGTAAACCCCAAAAGGTACCCTATGTTGCAAGAATCTGCCGTCCTGAAAGCACCCAACATCTTTGAGGATTGGTTCCAAAGTTAGCACAATTTGGTTAGATGTGGTTAATGTCCTAAAAGCTGCTGCAGGTTTATACGTAAACCTAACGTATCCTAAAGTCAGAGGTGTTCATATACTGTAATCCGCAAAGATGAAATAAATACAAACACTTAAAATTGCAATAAGAAAAAATGCAAATAGATCTGTTCTAAAAAAAACAAATATTTTCTTGGCATATTGATATACTTAATAATGGAAAGCACTCGAGACATGTCCCTTTGTATTATTCCTTTCTTGATCTCCTGATCCAGCTGCTAGGTGTCTGTTTGCAAGAGAGAAAAATAGCAGTGCACTGCAGTATTCATTTACAGCATTTTATTTTCCTCCTTATCTGAGGCACTTAACTCTCTTTCAATTTGTGCAGAAGAGTTTGCTACACTATTCCATTAATCTAGTTATGTTGGAAACCTATTGAATGTTTTTGAATAGGATCATGTCTACTTTCCATGGCAGCATAGAGAAATAAAACTAACAGTCACATTGTACTTCAAAATGAAGATTGATGCTGCGTTTTCCTTAAGGTAGCGTATTCTGCTTCACTGAACATATCCATCTAGTGTCACTTGTAATTTTAGTAATGGAATTGTATGGCACCTCATTATAGACCTTTGTATTGAAAGACTGCAGAAAGCAACAAACTGCAGTTCTTGTTTACCAGATGTTAGTGAAGTAGAACAGACACACTGCTTCCTATGGCTATACCTTGAGAATATTTACAAGCTAGACTTCGAGCACTTTGGAGGTGAAGGACAGAGGCAAAGTATCCATGAAGTGGTACTGCCAGAAATAAGTTGAGAAAATTGATGAGATCTAAAGTGACAGATGTACTGAGAGATATAATATACTTATTGTCTAATCATGTGGACAGCAGGGAAGAAAGAAACACTGAGAATAAGAGGCTTACAGTAAGAGCTGCTGCTTAGTCTGAGCAAGAGCCTCCAAGGCTTCTTAATCTATGAGGGGAATTGTTGTACAGAGACAATAAATCTGACAGGACAAATCAAAGAATGTTGTAAGTCCAGTGAAATGTTGGGTTTTAATTTCTGGTATTCTGGAGGAGGTTGAAGATAAAGAACGTGCTCTTCATCAATTTCATTTTTCTGGTTCATAGCTGTCAATGGAATCTAAGATGTGACTTTGCCCTGTCTGAAAGCATAGCAATTGCAGACTCTGAGTCTTGCGGGACTTCATACAGCGTTGCGTCAGGATTGTTGCAACCATGTTACTTAACATTTATATTGCTAGAGCACCTAGTGGCCCTTGTCGTCATGTTCAGCACTGTAATAACATAAGATAAATGACAGTCCCTGCCCCAAAGAGTTTACCATTTAAAAGACAAGACGTAAGGAAAGAAATAAGTGGTGGGGAGGAAGGGATAATGAAAATACTATGATTTTAGGATAGACTAGCTATATGTACGATTCTTAGCCTGGCCATCACTAGCAATAATCACAACTCACAAGCTACCTAGCTCTTATCAGATGTCTCAATCAGACTGCTAATTGAGCATGCAAGATTTAGTACTAATGGGTCCCAGGCAACAAATTCTTGAGATCATTCACTATAGAAATTTCATTTCCCTTACTGAGGAAACGTATAAAAGTGTACACTCAATGAACACAAACAGAGTCCAATCTTGAGAATACTTAAGTGGCTAGTCTCTGAAATTAAATGGAGTGCACCAGAGAGTCAGGGTATGCTGCTGTAGTGTAGACACTTTTTACATTGATAGAAGTGTTTTTTCCATTGTAGTAGGCAATCCATCTCTCAGAGAGGCAGTAGCTGGTCAATGGAAGAATCCTTCTGTCAACATAGTTGCATCTACACTGGTGCTCAGGATGCAAAATTTTTCACAGCCCCAAGTGATGTAGCTAGGTCGAACCTAGATTCTAGGTGTAGACCATGCCTAAGGAATATTCATGTGAGTTAAGGATTTGCAAAATGGAGCACATAACTGCAGCCAGCAGCCTGTCAGGAGAGGTCAGTAATCTCATCCCCGCTTACCTCAGTCTTTTTATTATGGTCGATAGTGTAAATCGAGTGGCGTATATGAGTGCAATGAAGGATTATGAGGAAGTAAAGAACAGGCTAAGTCTCTGAAATGTTCTAATGCTCTTGTTTTTAAAAGGTGTGTGTAGAACTTTTGCAGAAGAGTAATAGATGTAATAGCTGGACTGTAATGAAACATATTTTCAATCCCAATGCTTCTGAACTTTTCATAAACTTCGTTGTTTTGAGCATATCTGGATTAGAGATGTAGTCAAAGATGAGATAGAAGAAACAAAGCTGAGGGCAAGAGAAACCTTAGATAAAGCCCCCACAACGTGTATTTTAGAAATATAGTACCAGATGCAACATGTATTATGAGAAGCTTAAATTGGAATAATTTTATCCAAAGTAGGAAATTTTTAAAGCTGCTTAAGGTATTCATTTTTAGGAAACTCATGAACATGACTGCTTTCCCTGACTTGTCTGTCATGCCAGTTGGTGAACAGTAGACTAATTTGAAGAACTAAAGCAACTTTCAGTCACTATGTGGCTTGTTCAGACTACTTCAGTAGGACAAGTGTTTAATGGTAGAACTGTACAGATAAGAATTTAATTAGAAGGATACCAACACATATGTGCACTCATAAATGTAAAGAATTGCTTAAAAAAAAAAAAGGCTGCTACACATTTTTCATAATGAGGAAAAAGCTCTAGTTACATGTTGTATGATTATTTTCCTTATTTAGCACACACTAGAAGTCTGGTGACACCAATAAGTGAGTGCAGCACCAGGCAGGACTCAGTAACTCCCATAGGACTTTGCAGTGCGGCCGCTCATACCCCCACTAGGTTAATCTGGATGTTTAGACCCAGCTGGTTCTAACCTGAGTTAACTCTGCAGTGGAGACATACTCTCAGAGACAGACATAATAGAGTAGGGTTAAATGGGCAATCTATTTTGTGGCAAAATGTTAGAGCAGGTACCTCCAAGATTTCACACAAGGTCTCATTAATTATCTGGAAACAAACAAAAGACAAACAAAAAACGGTTAGTGAGGACCAGAAAGGGCTATGTAAATTTCTGAGATCTAAACAAACATGGGAATGAGCCATAGGATGGTAAATGAAATTCAGTGTCTATAAATGCAAATTAATGCACATTGGAGAGAAAAATGTAAACGAATCAGACACCTAATAAGGTTCAAAACTAACTATATCAATTCAAGAAAGGGAGCTGGTGAGTGTCATTGTTACAGCTCAATGAAGACCACTGGTCAACGTGCAGTTGCAGTCAGAAAAAGCTAACATGATGTCAAGCTACATAAGACTGAGACGGTGTATAATAGAGTAAATAAAGAGCTGGGGGATTCCTGCCCCATGTGGTGCCCCCAAAAGGAGAATTATGGGCTATGGGGCTACGTGCTGTGTCTGGGGTAGCGGGATGGAGTTATGGGGGAAACAGACTTGGCAATCTTCCTTTTCCCCCATCCTTCCAAGAGTTGGAGGAACTCCTACTCCATGCATTACCTATAGAGAGGGGGAAAATGAGATAATGGGGCCATGTGCCAGGTCCAGGGGGTGGGGAATAGGAGGAAGCATTGTCGGGGGAAGCTCAGTCTACCTCCCCCTACCCAGCTGCTGCCCTGGCAGCTCTCAGGCCTTTCTAGCAATGTGGTCCGATGCCGTTTTGGCAGTCACGGGCAAGACTCTTTAGGATGTTCAGTAATTTTGGCACGCTGCCAAATCTTTCCTCAGGTTTAGAAAAGGGAAAAAGGGTATTTTTTGTTTTATTTTAACATTTTACAATTAGGCTAAAGCTGAATGGAATTTCATGGGGCAAAGAAAAGGTATGTCTGTGGCTTGAGGGGCTTCTCCCTGCTGTATATCAAAGGTCTGCTGCTCACAATGGAAGCATTTATACTTTTCAAAGAAAAACTCACAAGAATGCATTATCAGGGAAAGTGTTAGGGAGCTTAAATATAGAGGCTAACACCAGCTCACCCTAAAATAACTGAAGTTCCAGGGAATAAAGTATACAAATAAGACATTTTACTTAAGGTATTTTAATGTGATAAAATGCAAATAGCCATTGTCAAGAAGGATTTGTAACCCGGTCTTGATCTCTAAAATAAATCATCATAGCCTAAAAGGTTTTTGGAATTTAAATTTTGGGAAATATGGCAATATTTGTAGCATAAGGAGGATATATTATGCTTGTGGGAGAGCATGCCTCTTTCATCTAAAGAAAGTCATCGCAGTCTTTTGGAAATCACCTAATCCATCTTCAAAGCAAATGTGGCTGAGATGAATTTGGATATGTCAATACAAAAGATTTTAACAGACAGGCAATTCAATTCAAAGTCAAATCAATTAAAAAAGACATGGGATTAGTATTTTTATATTTTGTTTAAAGACAGTCTAAATGGCTTAGAGTCCATGAAACAGTCACTCTTTTTACAGAAATAGTGTTCTCTCTCTCCCCCCACCCCCAAAAATAAAAAGAAAACCAATAAATAAATAAAAATTGAATTTATAGCCAAGTCTTGAAGTCCTTACTTGGACAAAATGTCCATTTACTTCAATTGGTATCCTGCCTTAATAAGGACTGAGTAAAAACTGGGGCCCAGATCACCTCCACCCAAAGAAAATGCTGCAGAGGGGCTAAGGGTGTGGGAAAACTCCTTGAGGTTGCCCTGAAAGTTTGTCCTCAATCATTTCATTGAGAGGATGGAGTTTGCCCCTTACCAAATAGGCTATGGTTTTACCACCCCCAGATCTCACAGGATCCACAGGAGACAACATGAATGTGAATGTCTGTAATTTCATTCAGTTTCATGGCCCAACAGATTACAATTTATTTAACCTTTGGGAAAATGTTTGACTCTGTGTACCATGGAAGTGTGAACCTTAGGCTTTATCTAAACAGCATTAATAAGATATTAAAGATCTTAGAAGGCAGTTTCCCATTCATTTTTGCTTTTAGGCTCTTAATAGATTGTACTTTCACAAAGCCACTCTTCTTTGTCTGAAGATTATCGGTGCCATCTCTCTATGCAGTCAGAATGTCTGTATACCTGTGCGGGAATTCATGCTTGGCCAGCTTCTCAGGTAATAATTTTCAGTCCCACCTGAAACCTGTTTCCTTAAAGAAAGTTTTATCTTGATAACCACTAGTTTCACAAAAATACCCAGTATATTGTATAGTATCCTGATGAATGATGTCCTTGGTTAAAAGAAATTTTAGCAAAGAACTAGAGAAGTTTTGCTTTCTAAATTGTAATACATATGAAGAAATGTGCATGGCATGAAACAAATTGATCTGTTTTCATGGCCTTTCTGTATGCAAATATTTTTTGTTATGGTTAATCTTATGTTTCTGATTTTCTTACGTAAATGAGAAATGAAGCATAAAGAACAAAGTAATAATAAATATTAAAATATTAGCCCATATATAATGTCTTCCTGCCAAAGATCTCAAATTGCTTTACAGACATTAAAGAAATAAACTTTGCAACAGTTTTGTAAGGTATGTAAAATATTAATTTATAGATGGGGAAACTGAGACACACAGATTAAAATCACATAGGATTCCTGTAACAGCAATAAACAGAATCCAGGTCTTTTGGTTTAAGATTGGTGCATAATCATATTATTCCTACATTGTGGTTATGGGTCACTAAGTGTCCATTTAAAAATTAATTCAATGGATATTGATGGCAAGTAGTAAAGTCAAGTCCTGATAGTCTTCTCACTTATGCCCATGTAACTCAGGAGTAAATCCACTGAAGCCAATGAAGTTGCAATAGCGTGAATCAAGCCTCAAGGTCCTGATCATGCAAACGCTTACATGTATTCTTTACTTTACTGTCATGAATAGTTCCACAACTACTACCAGTAGTAAAGTTAAGTATGTGCATAAGTGTTTGCAGAATCAAGTCCTATGTGTGTTCTGTCATTATGACCCTCATTAAGCAAAGCATGTAAGCACATGCTTTATTTTAAGCACACGATGATGTCCCATAGGCTTCAGTTCCCCCCCCAGTTCCTCCTCCCCCACCACACACACACACACACACACACACACACACTAACTTAAGCCTATCTCTGATGGAAATCTTCATTGTCTTGAAAGGAATATTTGGAAATTGTTCCTTTATAGTAATATGGGTACAAGTGCATTTAATTTGTAATCAATATATTACTCTTTAAATGAAGTGAAAACAAGGATTGTGAAAAGTAAAATATTTCCCTAGGACATATATATTTCACAAAAGTTCATTTCCATACCCGTGTTTCCCATAATGCATTACAATTTTTAGTTGTAAAAACATATTCTTCCTACTGTATCATGGCACAGAAATCTAAAGCTTCCTGGTTCTGTGCAGTTCATCACTGCATGCATGTGCAAGATAAATGACACAATGAACAAGGCATAAGTGCTTGCCAGGTTTTATTCTGATATAATCTAACTACTTTGAATTGTGTTCCAAATACTGATGTAATGTAGGATCATCTCTGTCAGCTGTAGTAGGAAGACTGCAGCAGTAAAATGCACCTGCTGTTCAATCCTTTCTCCTCTTTCCTCTTCTTTTGCTGCAAAAATATTCAGCCGTCTGAGTGGTTTTCATTACAAATTTTATATTTAGAGGAGAGCCACTCTTCTTTTTGTCAAATATTTTTATCTTTGTGGCTCTTGTATTTTAATTGTTTTGCCCACTGATCCAATGGTTCATGTTTATATAGTATACAGAAATGCTAAAAGGAGCATGGCAATATTCTCTGCCTGGAATGTTCTAGAACGAAACTACCATATCTAGTTCCCAAATATCAGCTTTAAAGGAGCTTGCTTCACATACATGTCAGATTTTACATTGGTTCCGTTTGGCACCCATTACCTAAGTGTGTGAGCATACTCCATAGTTTTTCAGTTAATGTAAATCAGCAAAGAACCATTGACTTCAATAGAGTTATGCCAAATTACATCAACTGAGAGATCTGGTCCTTGTCTGTTTCAGAATATGGCAAAAACATTTCCCACATAGAGGGAGTCAATACAGCATAAACTCTCTCTACTTTAAAAAGATAGAAAGCTGGAACACCTCATAAGAGAAATAAAAGCAATTGGCTCACTGTGATCCTCCATTCACTTAGCACCACCTAGTCAGATTTTCTGGATTAGTGAAACTAGGATAAAGATCATTAAAGCCATTAATACATAAATGAGAAATGCAAATACACAGCTAAAATTAAGGAGGAGTTTGCAGTCTTTTTTTTTTTTTTTTTTTTTTTTGCAATTTAACGCAAGTTAGTCTTGTTTCATTATATTTATGGCTGCAAATAATACATGTTATTAGAATTAGCTTCTTTAGTTGTGATGGCCACAGAGCAAATTGAATCTATTTGCCTAATCTCCCAAGTAAGTCTCTGCATTAGACCACGGGTGAAACATTTTAATATAAGGAACTTTTTGTTGGATAAATCAAACCACCCTTCCACTTCCATTTATGGTAGTTTCTAATTCAGTTCCTTGAGCAACTTATTTCACAAGGCACCTTAAGAAGAAGCTTAAAGAGAACACATCTCCTGTTCATTAGGAAACCACCAAAAATTACCATAAATAAATCTCCAGTAACCACTGACCACAGCGGGATGAATTATGGCTGACATCATAGCTGAGTCTAAAATAAATCATTGGTTTTTTCCACTCTGTCCAAAGATTTAGATGATCCATTAATTGATAGACACAGTACTTATCAGAAAGATGCATCCTTCTGAGCAAAGGCTTCTGCTTGCTTTTTAGGGTGAAGATATTTATCTTCTTCTGCTATTATAATGTTCTGTGCTCCAGAAACGTTGTCCTGAGCTGTACTCCTTACTAGGACAGATAAGCTGATAAAATTGTTCTTAAGATGTTACTGACTAAGATACTTTTAACAGATTAAAATAAATAAGCAGCTGAACAGCAGTTTAGTGTTATAAAGGACACTTTATTCTGCAGGCATTTCCTGCAGCAGCACTCAGAGAATTCTGCTCCATGAGCTTTATTTTCATGCCAAAATACCACAGAAACTTTTAGCTTCACTATATTAACCCTACCAAGGTCATTATCGATAGAAGCACTTACAGTTTTGGAAGTGTCAAAGTAGCATAGGAATTCCTGGTTTCATATTCTAAGTGTTTCTAATTAGGAAAAGAGACATTTGAGTGCACTGAGAGATGTACCTGTTTTTAAATGTCTATAGAAATAAAAATGGAGTGCTTATTATGGGCTCGATTGTGGCTTTTAGCCAGTGGTCTGCATTGAGGTGTTATCCCCTGGGGGAGCTTGGGAAGGATCAAAGATGCACAATGCCTCTCAGAGCTCCCTGGCATGCAGCAGGATGTTTGTTTCTGGATTTTTAACATTTGGACTTTCTTTAAAGGTGTAGTTTTTTTAATAAAAATAAGGTATTTTGTGGTGGTGGTAACAGCGGTTCACTGAAATACACTAATATTTATATAGTGCTTTTCATCCATAGATCTCAAAATGCCTTACAAAGTAAGTCAGCATCATTACACCCATTTTACAGATGGATAAACTGAGACACAGGGAGATTAAATGACTTGCCCAATGTCAGCCAGCAGGCCAGTGGTAAAGCCAGGAATTAAACCTAGGTCTGTAGGAGTCCAAGTCCAGGGCTTAATACCCTAGAGAACACTGCCTCCCTATATGTTTTGCTGCTGTTGTATCAAAGAAACAGCACTCAGATTTCACTAAATATTTTATGGCTTGTTTCTTTACTTTCCCCTTCCTCCCAAGTTTCTTGTTTTGGATTTTATTAGGTTGGGCTAGATGACTAGGCTAGAGATCTTCATTTCCATCTCTAATTTATATGATTCCTAGTAATTATGCACACATTATTTGGGTCAACACAATTATAATTAATTATTCTTTGTACTCGGAAGTATTCTTGGTGCTTTACAGAAACAAAAAGTTAGAGGCCTATGTTTTCAAAAGTAGTAGTAATTTTGGATGTCATTTGTAGACTAGGATTCCCTACCAGAACTATTTCAGGTTGAAAATTGGGGCCCAATATGTGTCTGCTCAGTTCATCATAACCAATATATAAGCAGCAAACCAAAATATAGGAGAAGCTTGCAAAGAAAACTAGAGCTGTGTAAGCCACCTTCATTTCATCTCATAATGGGCATACACTCTTTTCTGGCAGACAGTTTGCTTATATATATGTAGACTTTAAAGTTAGAAAAAGTTGAGAATGAAGCAGTTTTCTTCAGTTTAATTTCATTGTGAAGCCATGGGCAAGGTCTGGGTTCAAAATGTTAGCTGGTTCACCAGAATCGGGGCTGGCTGTAATAGGGGTAAATGCCAATCAGCTGCCAAAGGGTAATTTTTATTTATTTATTTTTTTTTATTTAACCTCACATCTAGCCCAAAGTAAGGAAGTCAGGATCCCATTAAACTGTTTTTAAAAACCTGGCCAGTACGTCATAAGGCTGTTTTGAAAGAGAGTACATACAAATCAGTATTGGACATACTGCCCTTTTCGTGATGTTAACTCTTACAGCTAAAGAAAGGAGAGAAGTGTGTGTTTGTGTGTGTACATACACACAATTTTCAAAAATACATTTATCACTTAGGCCAAACATTTCATAGAACCAAAGCTCAAGTTTTGTTCAGATATGCATAAGGATGTCCACATTTGACCCATTTAAAAAGATCTTTTGTACCATGATATTAACATAGAGCCAATATTCATTTAACTAACTTTAGATCCAAAAAAGAGCGTGAGGTAGCTTTCTCCCCTAAGGATGTCAGCTTTGTGGTGTTTCCATTTTTTTTTAGTACACAATCTCACTAAATTCAGCCAGAATATTTCAAGTAGAGGTAAGAGATACAGCAATGTATTTTACATTGTATGCAATGAATGGGATTATATCATCTGTATGCTGTGTACCAGACTTGCATTTTACTAAAATCAGTTGTGGACATCCACTAATGATATTAAATACAAGTTATCAAAAGTTGGTCTAACTTTTTTCTTCTTCCCCTCGCTACTAAAGAAGTGTTAATATCAGTTTAACTGTAGTGGTTTGAATGTCCCCTTTATAGCAGTGGTTTTCCTGTATAAGAGTTGTTGTGATATGTTTATGGCGAGGTAAACCTATATGTTACTACAACATATAGTGCCAACAACACGTTATAACTGTCACAGTTTCCGGGCAACTGCACCTGTATTCCCCTTCCATAGTCCGCCAAGGGCACCCAGTTTAGACTTCTGGTTCCCAGCCATCACCTCTCTTGAGCAGAGAACTACATTTCACTCCACTCTGCCTGGGGATTGTAAGGCTCCCTGCCTTAGGCCTGGTCTACTTTAGAAAGATTGGATTTGCATAACTATGTCACTTGGCCCTCTGTAATAGTTAATCAGCAGACAATGATCCTTTCCTCAGGGCATAGCTTTGAAATGCTGGGTTTTTGCATAACTGGAGTTGGGGGAATTTGATTAACTCCTCCCTAGGGATTCCCTAGGAAATACATGTACGGTCCCAAAAGTTTATGCTTGTCTGGCATATTTTCAATATAATCTTTTGAACTCTCAGGTCTCACATCTGTCATATTTCCCCCTCTCCCCTGAGAGGTTGCATACAGTCCCAGCCCTCAATGATGCATACATTTAATACAATAAGGTCTTTCAGGGATTTTGCAGGAAACTGTCCTATCTGTCTCAACCAAAAGATTGAGAGTGCAGGAGAATAGAAGAAATGACAACTTCATGGGACAAGATTTGATTCTGTGCGATCTACATCATACACAGCTGTCAGTCACAACAGGCCCAGTCCTGTTTATCTTTCAGAACAGTGTTATGCCCCCAATCAATTAGTTTGTGAAATGAAACATTCTTTCTTCCATTCCCTTTCTTAAGCAGTCCTATAATGATTGCACGTTCACATACATTTGGTATTTGGGGTGTGAAATGCTGTATCCTGGTGACATCTTCAACTGGATATAAGCATGTGCTTTGAAAATTAAGCATGAGCTTAAGTGCTTTGCTGAATTAGTGCCTGTGAGATTAATGCCAAATGCTCAGTTTAGTACCTATCCAAAGTAAAAGTGGAGATATGCAGGGGGAGGGAGTGGTGATGACTGCCTCTGGTCTGTGGAGATGCTCCATGGAGACTGTTTCAATCCAATGACTGGGAAGTTGCTCTGCTTGCTCCTAGGGCATGCCATGAGCTTTCTAATGTTACAGGAACTTCTAAAGAAAGAACATTTTACAAAATGTTTCTCTGCTTTAGAGTTCCAAATTTGCATATTTTCTCCTCTGCTTTGCAAAGACCATTAGTTTTTAAAATGTGACCAAACATTTTCAAATCTGCATTCATTGTCATTTGCTTTTAGCTGTTGCTATTATATCTCAGAACTCATTTACAAGAGTTTGAAAAGATTGTCAGGCTTTTTCAGGCAACTGTTAAGCACTGAGTAATTATTTGCTTGCTTTGTAGTTTGTGATGCTCTTTGCTCAAATATTTTCATTGCTCCTGCAAAGATAGTGAGTTTTTAATGCATGTTTGAGATTAAGCAGATGAACAGCTGTCTCTGTTTAGAAAAAGGCTACCCATGCTTGGCATGTTATACTGATAATAGGAGGGTCAAACTACTCAGCATATTTTAGGCAAGGTTTTTTATTATGCTAGTAAAGACTGCTCTCAAGAGAGTGATCAGGATTGTGTTAATCAGTCAGCCTCCAATCACCCAGTTTCCTCTTAATTTCAGAATTTGCTTGAGGGGAGAAAGATGCTCTAGTAGCAGCAAAAGAAGGGATGGGGGAAGTAAAAAGAGGGAACTTCAGAATTTGGAGGAAAAAACACCAAGTTACAGCAGTCCATTAAAAATGACTTTCTGAGCAAAACTGAAAACCTAAACGTAGATTAGGTCCTTGGGCTGCTGTTAGTTATTACATAGTGTTTTCGAGCACTTTGACAAATTTTATTTTTTTACTTAAAATAGTTGTAAAAATACTTAAAAGAAACTTCACATTTCAATATACATTTTAAATACCGCCTAATTTCCCCCCCCTTTTTTTGCTTGTGTTGCCCAGCTGAATGTTCAGCGCCTTCCACCTGAAAAGCTGGTATTGCCTAGAGAATTTGTTTTGTGGAATGATTATTCTGCAGAGTCAAGACATTACTTTTATGCTCTGCATGTTGATGTTCACTCTGGTTAAGCTGCAGACAGGAACAGATCCTCAGTGAGTGTAAACTTGATATAGAATCACTGAAATTAAGGGGAGCTACACTGATTTACACCATCTGAGGATCTGGCATGCTCCTAAATATTGTATTAGATAGTGTCCTACTTGCTGTAACTAGATGTTGTCCTCAGAAGGTTTAGTCTCTAAGGCTAAATATATTGTCCTCTTTATCTTGAAAATAGGAACTTATTACTCCCATGAATTTATTTCCAAGTAATAAGATGATCCAAACTTATTTTTCATTTTCTTCATTCCTGGGATAAATTTACTCTTCATTGCTAGCGAGGTTCTTGCTTTTCACTATTATTCTGGGCTATATATACTCTGAAAGGATCCAGGGACAATGTTACAGAGTAGGCTTCTTACTAGGGATGATATAAGAAATCCCTTAGGAGTAGATTTCTTACCCCATTAATTACATACTCAGCCAAATTTTGCACTTGTATGTTGTCATATTTTGGGAAATCATTGATATATTATATTACCTCTGTGCCTTAAAGAATAGATTGCCTAAGGCAGCTCTCAATAAAGGCTATTTTTAAAGGCACAGAAGTAACAGAGGAAAGAAGACATATAGTCTCTAATATAAAGAGAGTATTAAATAAATGCTTCTTTGTTTAAAAATAAGAAATTTGTGTAAACACTCAGCTGCTTTTCATACACTAATGCAAAACTTTGCATTTCCCCCATGTAAGGACAGAATCTGTCCTTTTTGCTTGCAAATCCTTCCAAGCTCCACCGGAGATTGCTCTGTGTGTTCTGAACCACACAATCCCTTTATTACTCTAGAGCCATTGCATTAAACTTTTCATTTTGAAGAAGAAAAAAAAGAAAAAAGAGCTTAAAGGGTGAGATTCATAGCTGTTGTAACGTGGCCTCATGTGGCTCAAGGGGCTACACTGAGTTGCACCAGCTGAAGATCCAGCCCAAAATTACTGAAGAGGCTGATACAACAAGTGCTCTGTATACAGAACTCCTGCTGAAGTCTTTGGAAGAGTGTAGAAGATATGGAAGATCAATAGAGCCGTGGTTATCCACTATATATCCGCGGATAGGATGACCAGATAGCAGGTGTGACAGAGCATGGGGGGTAATAGGTGCCCCCCACCTTTATAAGAAAATGCCCTGAATATTGGGACTGGCCCTATAAAATTAGTACAGCATTTCACCCTATCTGCAGACAACGTTTGCAGATCAGATGCGGATACAAAGTTTGTATCCACACAGGGGTCTAAAGATCAGGGCCAACATTTGTCAAGAGGAAAATGCCTCCAGGGGGCTTTGTTTTAAAAAATTACAGGTTAATGTGATAAGCAACAGTTTTAATTATCCCTTTGAGGTGTTTGTTTATATCCAACAGAATACTTTATAAAAGCTGGAAAAAAAGCCACTGGCTAATATTTTGTTCTCTTGGCTACATTCAACATACTTCAAGTTCATGAAACTGAATAAGAATATGCAAATTCCTCCCATAAGGCTCTTCATGATAAACTTATCATCTTGACTCTGCTCAGTGCATTGAATCCCTTTACAAAGTTCATCACTGTAAGACTTATTATGCCATAACTTTTTGAATTTTGCATTTCAAAGGATAGTTTTATGGAAAGGTTTCCCTGTGCAATAATTATTGAAGTAGTACAGAATTGAGATATGACATTTTGAGAAGCCATGTGAAAAGTCAAAGGAATTGTTTGAATTTGGCTTATGTTAACAATACTAGGACAATTATATAAAAGTCACAGACTTCGTACATTACTAATGCCAACTTTTTTTCCTTTTCATTTAACGGTATGGTACATACTTCGCTGAAAGTACTCATCAATTTCTGCAGTCTTTCAGTGCTACTTTTTGGAATGATAAACCATTTAATCAGAAAAACTTGACAAAATAGTTTTTAATTTACTCGATTAAGGAGAAAGAAGGTATTGTTTTATGCTTAAAACACTTGGAATTAGGAGAACTGGATTCTTTTTTCATTTGTGCCATAGATTTTCCATGCAACTATAAACAAGTCACTTAGAACCAATTTTTTTTTCCTTCAAATGTAGCCACTGATTTTGGATGCCTCAATTTCTGGGCTTCTAAACTGAAACACATAAGTGAGACCTGCCAGTCAAAGTTGCCCACACCTCCCACTGAAGTTAACAGCAGCTGCACATAGTCAGTATTTCTGAAAACTGGGCCTAAAGATATGATACAGGTTCCCACAAATGGAAGCACCTCAAATCAGTGACCACTTTCTCTGCTGTAAAATGTAAATACTTCTATTTGCCTCAAAGGGGTGATTTGAGGCTTGAGTGCTTTGAGATCCTTATCCTGAAAGTGAGAAATTCCTACTACTAAATATCGAGTCCTGTAGCACTTTAAAGACTAACAAATTTAATTTCTTCAGGCATAAGCTTTTGTGGGCTGTAACCCACTTTGTCAGATATAAGGACGAAGTGCGTTACAGCCCACGAAAGTTTATGCCTGCAGAAATTAAATTTGTTAGTCTTTAAAGTGCTACAGGACTCTCATTGTTTTTGCTGTACACAGACTAACATGTCTACCCCTTTGGAACTACTACTAAATAATTTCTGTTACCAAATTACATGCAGTTTCTTTTATGTTTCTGGCCTAGCCTGTATAATAAAATGGCTTTCTATTAGAACACTGATCAATGGCTAGCTCAAATTGGTTTATTAAACCAGATTTTTCTAACTACAAAAGAACAGCACATACAGAAAGATAATACATACTGATCTGGAATCCACTCCTGCCCCTTCACACTCATCCAAATTGTTACAGTTTTCATGGATTTTTATACATTACTTGTTAACCTCATTTTACTTTTGCTGCTAGCTGTATAATTTAGCATTGCCTAATTATTATTAAATGTCAACCTGTGGTTAATAGTCCAGACAGTTACAAAAGGTAATAACAATTCTGACTTATTTAACAATACACTAACATGGGTTCAAAATAAGAGTCTTAACCAATCGTTTCATTTTACCTTCAAGATTGGTTACATACCCAATTTTAACATTTTCCACAAGGCGATTTACATCTCAGTAATATTCTTTTACTAGAAATTTCTGTTTGTTTCTCTTACAATGTGTCTACCACCTATTTAACCAAAACAACAAGAAAAGGAATAACTTGTTGTTCAAGCAGTCCTAGTTAATCATAAAGCTCAAAACAACCTTAAGAAGCTGCAAAAGTAGGTTGATCGATATATTTTTGCTCTTTAAGCAAATGAAATCTACCTACCAATAATTCTTTATTGCCTCTTTTAGCATTACTTCAAATAGCTTCATTGGAGTCCTGTCTAACAGTCTTTTGGCATAACAGTAAGGGATGCTTTGAACTCTAGGCCTGTATGGCAACATCTCTTTATTGACACTGAGGCAAATTCTGTAGTAAAAATACCATCAGAAATCTTCTGCTTCATTTCCTTTCTCCATTTCCCTTCCAGAGTTATGGAAGTTAGGATGATATTTGGTACTTTCAGGGGATAAATTTGGTATACTAGAGGGTTTCTTTCTATTTCCAGTTCCTATGATCCTCCACTTCTTTTTAACCCAGTGCCCTGTTATCACTAATTTTCAAGTATGTTCTTACTAGCAGATATTTCACATGTAAAAGGGCAAGGAATTGGGTCAAAATCCTTAATTTTGTGAAGGGACGACAACCATCACTGTCCTGGAGAAACTGCCTGAACTGCCATTGAGGGATGGGGGGGGAAAGGTCCTTCGCCTAAGGCTCCATAGGAGGCAGGAAGAAATGGTTTCTGACTGCTCCAGAAATTCTTACCTCATGTCCACAAAGATCTGGAGAAAATTGTGTCTTTGGGCTCCTGAACCCAGAACATAACCAAAATATAGCAGAAAGGCGGATGACTTATATTTTTAACCTAGCCCAATGAGAGGTCAGTTTTTGTTTATCCTATCCCAAACCAAGGGACAAGCTTTTACTCTTTGCAGCAAGGGATTACTTTTTAGCAGCCAAGGTGCTGTCTGACAACCCACCCACAGTGGTCTGTTGGGATAATTTGTTGCATTCCCAATAATACATGAGAGTTCTGAAGTAATGGGGGGAAGCACTCATGTGCACAGTAGTATGGCGTGCTGCTCAGGGCAACAGGGGCAAGAAGGTACAGTAGCAGGGGAAATACCTTTATTTCAGAGTTGGAGCAGCAGATTTCTAAATATTTATGATCAGTAAAAGCAAGTTGGTGCTCTATAATCAAGGGTTCCCAAATTATAGGGGCAACCCATTAATGGGGAATGTAGAATAAAGAAGGATTCATCAGAGTTTAATCTAGGAGAATTTTCTGACATTGCCATTTTAGCATTAGCTGTGCCACGTACTTGACAGAGCTGTGATAGTGACTCAAGAAGAGGAATGAGGATGCAGACATGGGGAGACCTAGTCAGAATCAAAGATACCTAAGTAGCTCTTTGAGTAGGGTGAACCTATAGAACAGACTAGCTCCCTTTTTCTAAAGAGACATAATTACTGTGCTTTGAAAAAACATCACCTGGCCACAGCTAGCCTTTTTATATGGTTACCAGAAACTTGGCATGGTCTCCAAGAATTTAGCAAAGTATTTGACTCATGAATCATTTTGTGTTTTAGCTCCAATAAAAAGTATTTATTGTTTTTAGCAATTACTTTATGGTTTGTTGTGGGGATACAAAGAGGTGACAAATGAGTCAATATGTTAAGAAATGGAGAAACTTTCGAGCAGTGTATGAATGGAAAAATACTGGGCTCTGTGGACTCAGCTCTTTTTAGATGTGATTGGTTTTTCCGTCTATAAACAAATATTTAGTCTGCATGGCTGTATGTGGCTTCACACACAGCAGACCGAGGTTTATTAGTTATATGAGGTGTATGGAAGGTCTGTACCCTGCAGGAGGCTTGTGCTTAGGTAGCCCCAGTTTGGACAGTTCATGATACAATTTTTTCTACTTGCTAAATTTGAAATATAGTTGACACAGGAAGTGCCTGATAGCAATTAATCCTTCTTTTACTGGGGTCATAAAATGGAATGAAGCCGCACAAGAAAAGTCTAGTGGAAAATTACTCTGGGCCTGATCTTTTTCCTTATGCTGATGTAAATAACTCCATTGAAGTCAATAGAGGTACATCAGTTTAAAAGCAATTTAATTTAGAGGAGAATCATTACCCATAAACCCAGACTATTTAAATTTGAATAGTATGTAACAGACAACAGGCCTCTTTAGAGACTAGGAGCCACAAGTAGGGGATTGAATCCCTTATTCAGAATAGTGAGTGTTTACTCATGAGTAGTCCCAGTGAAATCAATGTGAGCAGCTGCTCATCTGTGGAAGTAGGAGTTGCACAATGTGGCCCTATGAAACTTGGCTTTACAAAACTGAAGTGTAGAAAACAAATGCTAGAATCAGGACAGGAGTGTACTAGTGCTACATGAATCTTTCAGTGAGACCTGAAGTAATGCTTTTTGCAGTTACTTTTGTACCATTTCTGGAAAAAACTGATATACCTGTTAGCCTAAAATATAATGCATTTGTGCTTGGCATTAGATGAAACACACCACCTAACTTAATGGAAAGTTAACACATGTCAAATTGCCCCAGTACAGAAATGCTTTTATCCAGAAATGGATAACAATTTCTAAGGGTAAGTAAATATCTGCTAAGAGTTAGCAAGAGCTGTATGTTTGCTGTTCCCTGAATTAATAGGAGTAATTTTGTGCAATTTTATTAAGAGCTTTGAAGGGTGAAGACATAACAGCTTTGAAAGCTTTAATTCTTCATTATTATTACTTGGCTTCTTTTCTGACCTGGAAAACTTCAGCTTGGTCTGGAAAATACTTTCTTTCTACTTTCCATCTTTGAGCAAATAGTCAGTGTGGCCAAAGAGAATGTTCATTCATCTTGTTTTGATACTCTATCTTTAGCTTAAAAGAGCGGAGGCTGCTGGCAGGGCATTCTTTGTGTGAGACCCCCTTAATATACAGTGTGCTTCTCTCAAGCTAGTCCAAAATAACCCAACTCTGTTGACCACATGTCTCATTGTATTCAGAACTAAATGCAAAACTTATCTCTTTGAGTTGGCATTTCATCCCCTCAGTCAGCTCTACACAAACACATACATACCGTGTATACAATATATCACTCCGCCCAAGATGCATGCACAAAAGGTGGTATGCTCCTCACCAAAAATGCACAACAAAAAACATCAAATCTTCTACAAGCTGGAAATGAGCGGAGGTCTCCTGTTGCTAATGTTTCTATTTTTATATATTTAGGAAGCATTCAATATGGTGAGATGTGGCTCCTTGGGTCCCTAGATATATAGATCAAGCACTCTGGAAAGCCCTTCTGTTTGCTCAGCTTTTGATGAGAGTTGAGGTGATCGGAAGGACTTTGAGAAGGTGGGAAGAGAGGATTTTTTTTTTATTGACTTTTTTTTTGTGGGGCTGGGAAATGCTGTATTGTTGTTTTTATGTATATATTGTTGCTTTTAGCAATAAGTACCCAGAGCCCAGATAAGGCACTTCTTATACTTACAAATTGAAATAATATGAAATCCCAGGCCTGTCCCCAGTATCCCTGAACTAGGATTATCCAGTCCTAGAGAACTACCTTCTGGCACAGAGCTTCCCCCCAGCCACCTCACTCTCAGGCTCCTTTAGGATGAGTCATTGAAAATTGGTACTCGGGTACTAGAAAGCCAAAGTCAAACAGTATCTTTATTAGGACCGTATTAGCTCATTTATCTAATTGCCACCTCGCAAATAGACTTTAAATTTAGAGTAATAATCTGAGAACCTTCAATGATCAGTTTACTATTACAATTATTACCCTTCCTTTTTCCCACTAAAAATTGTATGGGTCACTTAATATTTGACAGCTCGTGTACTGGAGTGATAGTTCAGTTTACTGAAATCATCTACTGATCAATAGAACAAATGTAGCCAATAAGCATCTGTGAAAGCTGCTTCACATGATACTATCCATGTACACCAACTCTGACTCTGGACCACTTCTAAGCAGAAAAATACAATTTAGCTTTTGTCCATTGCTGCTGTGATTGTGAATTAAGGCTTTGTTGATATTAAAATTTTATCCAAATCAGGTGACCCCGTTGTTGTCATGGTTGTCACTTGAGCTGATTACAATATGCTTAAAAATTGTACTGTAAACAATCAGATCCAATCTACAAGGCTATACTGAACTGTAGATCAGGGAATAACTCCTGACTTAATTATAGGTGTAGTACTGATGAGACCCATCTCTGTTAGAAACTGGATTGAGATCCGTAAGACATTTCACATAGACTACTAGATAGCTATTTAAATATACCACTGTTCTGTCATTGACTTGGATTTAAATCAGTGACCTAGCATGGAGTTAAAAATACTATATCTCATTACCGGTCTCTTGATGAATCATTCAGACCCTTAACAAGTTTATGTGCTAAAAAGAATCTTGATACAAGAATAATCTTGTAGTCAGAATGGGCCCCCTAAAAGTCTAAATGATTATAGTTCTTAAGAAGCCTCATCAGTGAAGAATGAACTAAAATTGAGACCTTCCAATGCCGCCTACTCTTTTAGATTGAATGTCCTGCATTATATTATGTTCTATTGGGTTATAAGTGTATGGCTATTGTTCCCCCAAGATCTCCATAAAAACATGAGCTGTAGCCCAGTCTGATATCTCAGTGAATAGGATTATGAATTGAATTAATAAATCTGTATGTATGTTTAGTACTAAGAACTGTAGACCCACACACCTGCTTTTTTCCATTTAATTAAATCTGAAAAACACAGACATTTCTGTTAGTATTGTAATATCATAAACAAAGTGGGCCAGACTCTACCGTCCATTAGAACTGTATAACTCGATTGATTTCAATACTTGATTGAGTCCACTTAATATATAGACATTATATACTATGCATGAAGGATAGGAAAACAGGTGTTTTGCTAAAGATCACCAATTAGTGTTTGTGTTATGATTATTGTGCACCATAGTTATTATTCTGCTGGCGGTCCTGCACAATTCAGGGAACTTCAATAGCAGAATGACTGTAATTTATTGCCATGTGGTTTTTTTTTTTATTTATATACTTTAGTACATGGTCTATTGCTTGTTTACATGCTCCATTGCCTACTTGATGGAACCATTACCCACCTGCATTGAAAAACTCAGCCTTTTTTTTTTTATTGTAATTAGACTATCTTAGAGTGAATATCAGGGATGTAAGAAGTTATAAGGATAGGAACTTTAAAAAAAAAGAAAAGAAAAGAAAAGAAAACTGCAATAATTTAAGATAATGTGCTGCGCTTAAGTATATATTCAAAACTCCCATTGAAGTCAATAGGAGAGAGAAAAGTTTTGGTGCTCCATGAGCAGTTTGAACATACTGCAATTTGCATCCCCTACCCACATTAGTGGAAGTGACTGTGATCCTCCAGATCAGGGGCTAGGCACAAAGCTAACAACCCTGTCCTGTTGAAAGAATACATAAATTAAATAAGTCTTGCTGGGACATTCAGCTATTCAGACATCTAAGTGACATTTATTGCACCAGTAAAGAATTGCTGGCAGAAATACACAGGCCAGCTTTTAAAAAATTTGCATGTTTACATACATCTTGTATGTGTGTTTACATGCATGCTGGAAAGAGTTTTTTGAAACATCAGAAATTCTAAGTAGAGCAAACCAATCTAGAGCATCGTATAGGATAAGAAAATGTTGATGAATGTATTTAGGATATGCTTTAAGAATGTCACCAACATGACTTCTGTGGCAAGTGATAATATAGATGCCACATGGAAAGAAAAAAAAAGGGAAGCCTAGAGAGACATTACACATAACAATAGAGAAGGAAGCCATTTTAATCAAGATGATACTCGGAATCCTGAACAGATCAGCACATGACTAAAATAAATGGTGGAAACTGGTGGGTGCCCTATGAACCTGACAATGCAGGAGGATATATAGATCTCATGAGGTCAGATCTTTCTTTCATTGATGTCCTGTTCAGACCTTCCCTCCCTCTTTCTGCTCTTAGGTTTTTCCTCTTCACCCTTCAGTTCAATTTCTCTCTTTCAGGGTCTCAAACACCTATGTCCTAGAATCCTGTAAATTCTAAGAAGATTAGGAAAAAAAAGTAGCTTTTCTGGTACTATTCTGAAGAACCTGTACTGGGTGAAATGATGGCTTTTGCTCTTCTTGGCTTTATTTAATAAAAATATTGAATTTGAACCGCTATGTTGTGGCTTAATATCCCAGCACTGGGATGTGAAGCATGTGTTGTGTGTGGGTAAGCTTTATGTTTTAGTTTTGAATGTAAAACAAGAAAGATCTGTGTTAGATGAGCATGAGACACATCTGTTATGGATCTGTTTTGGTACAGGTTAGTGCAGCTCTGTAAGTGCCCTGGAGATCTGCTTGGCATATGAAGGATGAGGGAGATACAGGTGGCTTCAGGACCGCTGTGCAAGTGAGAGCAAACCAGAGTCTTCTATAATTTGGGACAATATGTAATGGCCTGCAAGGGCCCTTTGCACTCTTTATGCACCCATTATGAGAGAGAGGGCCAGGATGGGATGGCACCGAGTCCATTCGATACCATTCAAGGATTCTCCTATGCAAGAGTGAATTCCCAACTGCCCTC
Source organism: Emydura macquarii macquarii (assembly GCF_026122565.2). NCBI lineage: Eukaryota > Metazoa > Chordata > Testudines > Chelidae > Emydura > Emydura macquarii. The sequence continues at coordinate 8,538,087 of NW_027130155.1, read as the reverse complement.
TTAAGGAAGCTTTCCAGCCCCTTTGCACTGCCAGAATGCTGCATGGGGATCAGAACAGGGGCCAAATATCTGGGCCTTTGGGCTGATTTATAGTTATTGATATTAACACTTTAAAATATTTGTATTGTATGAAGGGAAAACTGAACTTTAACAATTTCAACTACGTTGAATCTCCCAAAAGCAGCCACTATATCAAACTATAATCATCCTATCATAAAATCATCTTTACATTTGTTCACTGCTATGTGTTGTAAGAAAATTCAGAGTAAAAGAACCAAAGCAAAGAAGAAAGAGAAACAAGCCATAAAAAGTGAGTGAAAGATGACACGCAGAACATAACACGTCAGAGCAAAGAAATACCACACAGAGCCAGGAAATTGTCATCCAGCAGCAAATACATTGGCCTGTAACTGTCTCCAGCTCTGCTTCATAAAACCTGTGTACACCTTGCCTGTACACATCATTTCATAGTCTTTTGTCAGCTGAACAACTCTTAAAAAAAAAAAATCAAAAAGTGAAGGCATGTGTTCAGGCACAAAGTTGTGCAGTATATTTTAATCATATTTAAGTCGAATAAGGACTTAACAACAAATATCTTAGGATCCCTATTGCATACAATAACCTTACAGCACTTTATATTTTTGCTTTATCTAACAAATTCTACAGTGAATGTTCTCTCCTTATTACTGTAGAATAAATAAAAGATAATATTTTATACTGTTTCTTAAAGCCATTTATTTGCTGTATATTTATGGGAGTTCTGGGCATTTTTTTTAATCCATTCCCTCTGGCTTGTAGTGAAAAATTGGCTGAAACTGGAATGAATTTGCAAACTGGATGTTGCACAGATATGATGTAGCATGGAAACAAAAACTCATTTAATTCTACTTTCAGTACTAGATTGCTGCTGGTAAATGGTACTTCAAATCCAGAACTCCAAACTAATTATTCATCGGGTTATTGCAGTATAGTTATTTTATTTAGAAATATTATTTAAAAATATTTTTTTAAAGAAACCAAATAGTCCAGCTCTCTCTGAATAGTATTGTTAATTGATTACCCCTGATACTAAGCTGAATCATAATAGTTTACATGGCCCTCCTGCAATGCTAATGGAGTAATAATAAATTACTATGCTGTTAGCATGAAAGTTTTCAAACAATTAATTAATATAAAGTCCTGACAAATTATACCAGCATTTTGCTTTTAGCACTTGCTATAAAGTGTTGGCTGCTATTACTGCATAGGAGTCATGGAATTTCTGCTTATTAATTTGTTAATGGTGCAGGAGAAATAGTCTCAGAAACCTGCATTTGACAAATGGATGAAGTTGAAACCTCTGCTCTTGAGCAGTAACGAAGTATTGCTAATGCTATGTAACTCAAATCAGAGATGTTGGTATCTTATTATTTTCTACACGTAGGCATTGATGCCCCCACCCACGCTTCCAGACACAGCCATCGTTATGTGGTAATTCTCTCTCCCCCTTTCTCCCCCCCCCACCCCGGCCTTGCCCTTCCCCTTCACTGCAGAACCTAGAAATTCCCTGGTCCCCTGCTGGTTCGGTTTCTGCTTAGATTTATGGAAACAGTACATACATCTTCAAAACCATACATTTTCTTGTAATGTTGTACTACCTCATTGACTGTTTTCAGTACTAAGAAAGCATCAGTAAATAAAAATTTCCAGCACCGAAGTCCTTCCCACACCTGCTGTTCTCTAGAGCCGATATTAAAAACCGTTTGTTAATACAAACCCCTTGTGACCAGCCTGAAGTGGGTCAGATGCTTTCCTCTGTCACATTGCCAATTGTCAGAGCACTTGATCCTTCCTCTGTATTCTAAGTTCTTGATCAAGTCATGCAACTCATAAAGAGAGGAGATATTAAAATTTATTTGTGTGGTTTAACTATTAGATTCTGAGTAGGAGAATATTGTGTTTTTGTTCCCTGGGCTTTCCCCTTTAAACTCTAGATAAAATCATGATCAGAGTGCTAAAGTAATGTGTTGTCCTCTGTCCCAGATTTGACTTGCAGATAGACTATAACTTCTATTCTACCACTTTCTTTTCTAATTATAGTTTGTGAAAAAGGTAGTCAAAGGATTTCATTCTTCTTTTGTGGCGAGTAGAAAGCAACTGCCAGGTATATGCCTCTTCCACCAGCAGTGAAGGAAATAATGTGTATTTAAATACAATGTTTATCTTCCTATATACTTTTTTGTTTATACTATTAGTGTCAGAAACACAGTGAGTGGAGTCGCCTTCTGATATGAGTATTTAATGTTGTTGCTAGGCTCACCCAGTTTCTTGTTCAACTCAGATCACTGTTCCAATATCTGTCATTCATTAGCAACATTTGCAAAGAACAAGGACAAATCCACAGTGGGAGGTTCCTACAAAGAATTACTCTGCCCTTTCTGTACAGTACACATGTTTCTAAGCAACCAATGGTTGGGGGAAAAAAACCTCTGAAGCGATTAAATGTTGCACATTAATACTGCCTTCTGCTATTGAAAAAGAGGTCTTATTTAGGTTCCAACTTTGTCACCCTTATATTGAGTTAGGCCATGTCTATGCTAGGAAATTAGATCTGTATAACTAAGTCGCTCAGGGGTGTGAAAAATTATGAGCAAGGCAATTAAACCAACCTAACCCTCAGGGTAGACAATGGGAGAATTCTCCTGTTAGACCACCTCCCTGAGAGGCTGTAGCTAGGCTATCTATGCTGATGGGAAAAGCCTTCCCACTGGTGTAAGTAGTGTCTTCACTGAAGCACTACAGCAGTGTATCTGCAGTGGTGTAGCTGTGCCGCTGCACTGTTTTTTATGTGTAGACAGGCCCTCAGTCCTAATGAGATTGTTAGGATTGTTTGCATAGATGGTACTGCTCAAAACAAGTGAGATATAGCAGAATTTGGCCCCTGTAACATAGAAAAACAAGATCCTCAATAACATCTCGATTGCCTGGCCTTTTGCACCTCCTAGATCAGAAGGAAGAGCGTCAACGTATTTGAACTTCAGAATCTCTCACAAAACAAAGAATTTGATTTGTACTTTGGTGTGTTCTTGCACCCAGTTTTCTGACAGGATCTTATGCATTAGACTGTGTGTGTGCACGCATGCTCACGTGTGCATGTATATGCATTTTCCCCCCTTTCCAGCTGAGGCTTTTGATAGTTTCCAGTAGATAAACCTTTGTGAGTGTGTTTAAGATCACAAATCTGTCTCTTCAATCAGCCAGATGATTAGAGGATAGCTAATGTAACACTGATTTTTTAAAAGAAGACTCCAGAGGTAAGCCTGGCATTACAGGCCAGTAAGCCTAACTTCAGTACCAGGCAAAGTGGTGGAAACTATTATAAAGAACAGAATTATCAGACACATAGATGAACATGATATCATAGGATCATAGGAAAGAAGGGACCACCAGGGTCATCTAGTCTATCTGTTGGGGAAGAGTCTGTATGTTGGAGCTTCTCTAAAGGGAAATCAAGCCTGCTAATCTAGTCAAGTTCTTTGAGGAGATCAACAAGCTTGTTGATCCAGTAGATATAGTGTACTTGGACTTTCAGAAAACCTTTGACAAATTCCTATACCAAAGGCTCTTCAGCAAAGTAAGCAGTCATAGGACAAGAGGGAAGAAAATAGGAAACAAAGGGTAGAAGTAAATGGTAATTTTTCAAAATGGAGAGAGGTAAGTAGCAGGGTCCCCTAAGGATCTGTCCTGGGACCAGTACTGTTCAATATACTCAAATGATCTGAAAAAAGGGGATAAGTGGGGGGATATCACATTTTGTTGGTGATTTAAAAAAAACAAAAAAACACTTGAAGCAGATAAGTCCGAAGTTCGTTTTGAAATTTCAAAGGGATCTCACAAGACTGGGCAACAAAATGGCAGATGAAATTCAATGTTGATAAATAAAAAATAATGGATATTGGAAACCATAATCCTAATTATACATAAAAAATGAGGGGATCCAAATTAGCTGTTACTACTGAAGAAAGAGATCTTGGAGTCACCATGGATTGTTCTCCAAAAACATCTGCTCAGTGTTCAGGGCAGTCAAAAAAGTTAACAGTGTAAGGAACCAGGAGGAAAGGGATAGATAATAAGACAGAAAATATCATAATGCCACTCTATAAATCCATAGTACACCCACACATTGAATGCTCCATGCAGTTCTGATCACCCCATTTCCAAAAAGATATATTAGAATTGGAAAAGGTACAGAGAAGATGGAATTAAAATGTAAGGGGTATGGAACAGCTACCACATGAGAAGAGATCACTAAGACTTGGACTGTTCATCTTAGAAAAAGGACAACTAATGGGGGGCTTATAATTATAACTAATGATAGTGGCCTATAAAATCATAGGGAAGTGTTATTTACCCTTTCACATAACACAAGATCCAGGATCAAGCAATGAAATTCATAGGCAGCGAGTTTAAAACAAAGAAAAGGAAGCACTTCATATAATGCGCAGTCAACCTGTGGAACTCGTTGTCAGGGGATGTTGTGAAGGCCAAAAGTATAACTGGGTTCAAACAAGAATTAAATAAGTTCACAGAGGATAAGTCCATCAATGGCTATTAGCCAAGCTGATCAGGGACAAAACTCCATGCTTTGGGTTTCTCTGAGCCTCTTACTGCCAGAAGCTGGGACTGGACGACAGGGGATGGATTACTTGATACATTGCTTTCTTCTGTTCATTCCCTCTGAAGCATCTGGCACTGTCTGCAGTTGGAAGACACACTACTGAGCTAGATGGACCATTGGTCTGACCCAGTATGGCCATTCTTTCATTTTTATATTTACAAGGAATTTCTACCCAAGAACTCTGTCAAATGTCAGTGGTATCTGAAAACATTATTTGTTACTGATAAAATAAATAATACAGATTTTAGCATCAACAAAGAGCTCTTTAATGTTTATCTAGTGGGTATGAAGTGTGCTGGTTCTAGGCTTCTAGCATCTTTTCAGTATATAAGCTCAAAAATTGCTGGTGGCAACTGTTCTTTATAATGACTTGAAACTGACCAGCCTTTTTCACTGCCCTGTTGAATAGATGAATTGGAAACTAAGTTTTTATTCTTATATGGAACTCTGTTTGACGTGGAGTGAGTGAGCACTCTACAGCCTCAAGGATGGAGGTTTCCATAAGGCAGCAGCATGGAAAAATTGATATGAAATCCTAGATAAAGATTTTCAGTGGAACATCCCAAACAACATTGAAATTCTTCTTTTAGAATCCATACCTTCCTAGTGCATGGGCCAGTTGCAGGTTTTTAATTGCAGTATAGACATACCCTAAAAGTTAATGCTCATAGCTCAGCACTTAAATTGTGGCCTCCACTTCCCTGCACCTTCAAAACTGGCATTTTAGGAAACCACTCACTTCATGTATCTTTGTGCTGTGATGTGTAATTTAGACAAAAGAGAGTTACAGATGAATAAAACTAGCATAGCTTATTTCTGAACTTACTTAAGGCTTATGGGTTCATAATTCACACTTGAATATTATCAGCTTTGCATGCTACTTGAGGTCTTGAAACTGTTCCTATTATTATCAGTGGAAAACCATCCATTGACTTCAATGTGAGCAGGGCATAATGCCGTTCTTTTTCAGTCATCCATTTTGGTAACACAAAGAAGAGACATATCTGAAGAATTTACAGAGCTGTATGTTTTACTATATTAAGTGAAACGGTTTACAAATAATGTACAACACCTTTATAATGGAGTTAAATATGTGTGCTTTTGTTTGTTATTCTTTTATGTACATACCTTATTCGATTATCATTATTTTGTTGGAGATAGTGCAATTTCCCTAAGTTTGCTATAGAAAAAGCAAACCACCAGCATGTAGATACAAGATACAAATCATTCAAATGAAGTGAGCTACAGGACTCTCTTACTGATGATATGAAAAATTGAGCTCTTATCAATTTTCTACAATTCCTAACTTCTGATTTATATTCATTACTATCAACTTCCCCTTTCTTCCATTTTTATTTGTATTTATTTTTACTTCTGACTTCACTTCGCCTCTAACCAGGTTGTTGTTTAACCAACACAGCCTTTTTCCTCAGTTGTGGGCTTGTGAGTCCTCTAGTAAGGTGTTCTTAAATAATTTCCAATTATTTACATTTTTCCGAATACATTCTTCCTCCCAGCTGATCTGGCTCATAATTTTTTTTCAGCTTTGTGAATGTGGCCCTGTTTTAGCTTCAAGTAGATATATTACTCATTTGGACTTTATTCCACTTGCACGTTATAAATGTGATCAAGTCATGATCATTTGTACCTAAGCTACCATTAACTTTTAGTTCTGTGATCAGATCCTCTTTCTTGGTTATGAAAAGGTCTAATATAGAATTCCTTTGTGTTGGATGCAACACTTTTTTGAATTAGGAAATTGTCATCTATAATGTTTAGAAATTCCAAGGATGTTTTAATATGGCTGCATGAGACCTTATATGTCACTCAAATTGAAGTCTCTCATGATCACATAGTTTTGTTTTGTTTTTGTTTTGTAATGAAGCAGAGGGTGAAAGATTAAACTCATCTTAAATCCTTTAAACAGTGGTACCATTTGCACAGGTTGAAAGGACTTTAGCAAGGTGATACAGAATGAAAGAAGTGGCTTTCCTGTTCAGATACCCAGTGCATTCATGTAGCCTTCACACTCTAGTAAATTATAATAAAAAACAAAACAAAACAAGTTTTCATATCTAACAGCTGAATAGCTCTAAATATAAAATATTAATCTCTTTCTGCTTCTGGCTCTAAACATCATTTTCCCCTAGCTGTTGACTTTTTCTCCAACTTTGCAGTTGATAGAGTTCTGAAATATTTTGCACAAAATAAAAGCACATTTTCTTCAGCTGCAAAATAGTAACAGGCCATTGAAAATAAATGGAAAACAATTCTCTCTCAGCTGCTAACTGGTTTTAAAACAACTACAAAATAAAGGAAAAAACCATTATTCTATGTATCAGATGCCGAAATGATATAAAATAATTTTCTCTGTTTTGTGTTCCATTTTTTAAGGTTGTGTAGTGGGAAAGAGGATACAAAGTACCAGGGTGCAAAAGACCTCAGATGATGGAAGGGCAGGAAGTAACCAGAGATCCCTGTTTTGACTCCCCTCCCTCAATATGCCAGTCAGAATAAATTGCATCCCATGGAGTGGTGTTCAGTGTCTAAGTACCTGGGAACATTAAGATTACATGGATGAAATCCTGCTCCCATTGATGGCAATGGGATTTTTGCCATTGACTTCAATAAGGCCATAATTTCATCCTATGAATCAAAATGCCTCTAAGTGCTTCTCCTGAGACAGTAACTACAAGACACAATCAAGCCCTAAATGTTCTAGATCTTTGGGCCTAATTCAGATCTCAGCAACTACAATGATTTCAAAGGAGCTGCATGGTTGTAATAGAGCTGGATAAATACATCTAAAAATGGCCACAACAAACTGAGAGAAATGACAAATAGTTAGCTTGCCCTGAATAACCTAGTGAATGAGTTTATTGGCAAGAATGATCATGGAATCAGTGAACTTTAAGCAACTGTTGGAAAATATTAATGGAAAAAACAAATTTTGAACTTTTAGTCACTGATCTAATTCTGGACATTATACACGTTTCTTTTCCCTGATGACAATACCATCTGATTTTTCTGTCCAAGCGGAACTAACAATGCCAGTATTTTGGATATTGAATACTGCTCATGAATGATCTACAGACCAAGAAGTATTTGAAGAAAATATTCTGTAAATAGTTTCTAATAACAAATTTAAGAAAATAATAAACTTCCCATGAATAGAAAAGATTCTAGATTTGTTGAATAAATAATTTGTTATGAAGTTACTCAGCATCAGCTGTAACTGAAAGAGGAATTTGCTTTCCCTCATTTGGCCATGCCCTCTTTTCACCTGTTTTACACCCATCATACTCCTTCTCTTTACTCTCCTCTGTATTTAGGGCAGGCTCAGTCCTTCAAGGTGCTGAGAACTTTATCCCTGGTCCAGTAAAGCACTTGAATACATGCTTAACTTTAGGCATATGAGCAGATCCGTTGAAGTCAATGCCATTATTCACATGCTCAAATTTAAGCATGTGCCTAAAACTTTGCTGGATCAGTAGAATTTGCAGGATAGAGCCCTTAAAGTTTTGCCCCTCCACAGGATACTTCATGAACACTTGGTTCTTATATTCATTTTTTAACTCTTACATATGACTTATGATTCAGTCCACTATGCAACTTCCTTCAGAATTTACAGTAATAATAATACAGTGATTTGTTATACAGTTAGTGAAACATGAGTTAAATGACCATGTTTGGAATCAGAACAGATTGGTTGCCTAGTACTGTTGGCTTTCTTTGTTACAGGATGAACAAAACTTTACTAGAAGCTTTTGCGTTCTTTAAAGTGATCACCTAAAACAGGGATTTCCTGTTGAAGGTGATCCATCATGCAGATTCCTTTGTGCATATGTATACAGAAAGATTTGTTTCTAATTATTTTTAAAAGGTGGTACATTTGTCCAGCCTAATTTTGTCATTTAGTTTCTTACCTCTGAAGAAACTATACACCTTTTAGGATTGATGAATAATTTAACTGTAAAAGTCTCCTGATCTCAAATATTTTCTGATGTGCTTAAATTAATTAATCAAACCAGTGTTTTTAAAAGAGAACATTATTCAAAGATTTCTGAAGCATATTTCCCAGCCCAGGGCTGAAATTTAACTTACTCATGGTATTTCCATTTATACAATGTACCTGCATAAATAACTCATATCGGTGACTAGATAGATAAATGACTCTTTTATGTTTTCATGTAGAGGAATAAAAGCAAATATTTCATAAACCTGTCAATGCTGATGTTTTCCCCAAAAGTTCTAAAATATGGTTAGGATTGTTGCTTCATGACTCAGCCTGTAATGTAAGTCGATGAAGGTGTGAGCAGCTCACACTCTGAATACTCCAACCCCATCACATTTTTTTTTAAACTGAATCCAGAAGCTTCCAAAGAAAGAAAGAAAAAAATCAGGAAATAGAGTTAAACTTATGCCTTACTTTAAATATAGCACCCAGTGTTTTCTAGGTGGCTTGCTGACATAGAATAAACAGGTCCCTGCCCTGAACAGTTTACACTCTAGATTTTATATTCATAAATATGGGGGAAGGGAGAGACCACTTTGGTCCCCTCTCCCTTCTCCTGCAAGGAGCGAACTTTTAGGACACACACCCTTGTCTTCTTTTCTTTCTTCTTTTCTTTTTTTCCCTTTTCCATCCCATCCCATCTAATCCTTCAACTACAGTGAGGTGGAGTGCTTTGCTACGGGGCCAGTTAGAGTAAAAGGAGGGCACTTAGGGTACATCTACAAAGCAACTAGACACGCACGGCTGGCCCGTGCTAGCTGACTCAGGCTCGTGAGGCTTGGGTTACAGGGCTGTTTCATGGCTGTCCAGACTTCAGGCTCGGGCTGGAGCCTGGACTCTAGGACCCCGTGGGTTGGGAGGATCCCAGAACTCAGGTTCCAGCCCAAGCACAGAAGTCTACACAGCAATGCAACGGCCCCACAGCCTGAGCCAGCTGGCGCGGGCCAGCCGTGGGTTTTTCTTTGCTGTGCAGACATTCCCCCAAGGTGAACAAGGGCTGTGAAGGAGTTTGACTTGCAGTTGGTCAGAGGGGGTGATGGAGAAGGAAGTGGAAAATGGAGAAACTGCTTGTTAGCTGTTTTGTGAATACTAGTCTGTCCCACTTTTGGAATGAAAGCTCTTCAAGGCAGTCTTATTGCTTGGGCTTTTGCTGGGTTTCAGAGCCCAGACTGAAGTGCATGCAGGAAAATCTGCACTCCTGTTTTAAGCCCTGTACCATGAGCTCTGCGAGCATGAGTCAGTTGACCTGAGCTCTGAGACTCTCTGCTCTGGACTGGGGCCTTTAGATACTACCGGAATACAAATAATAATAATAAATAAATTAATTATGAATAGTATTTTGCCTTAAAATATAGTCTGTTTTATATCAATTAATACTTTCTGTTGCATTCCATCCCACATCTGTTTGTTGGATTGGAGCATGTCCAGAGCAGGGGCCCTTTCGGCACATTTATCTTTAAAGCTCTTAGTACACTTTTAGGTGTTATATAAATATTAATTTCCTCTTAAGGATTTTACAATATCCCACACTTCCTATAGTCCTTATGAGTACTATGATGATGTACATCATGGCATTCCTAATGTTTGGAGCTATTGTTAACTGATCAGAAAACCAGATCAATAAGGATTCTTGTGCATTCTCACAACCAGTTGCCTAATGTGTTCCATGCAAACAAACTGAACAGAAAGTTCGAGTGCACATGCATGAAGAATCTCTCAAAACTACTGAACCAGTTTCCTTCAAAATATCTGTTTTTTACTGTGATTTACAAAACAAACCAACTAAGAGCACAATCTGTTTGGTCATTGTTGAATTACGAGTGTGGAGAATTTCTGAATTACACTTAGAACAAATGTGTATTATTTTCCAAAAGTTAAAGTTGGCTGAATAGATTTCTTTTTAGACTTTTTCAAAATCACCTCTGGACAAAATAATCAAAATGAAAAATGTCACCCTCAATCTATTCTTATTGGTGGTGATTCACAAGAAGGAATGAAGAACCCAGTTTCATTTTGAGAGTCCATGTTGAGACTGGATGACTGGCAGTTGTAAACCTCCATCTTTTTATTTGTGAAGCACACTGGTCTGGAAGTAACTGAAAACTAATAAATACGGAGCCTCTAAATGCCTTTCTTTAAAGTCACTTTTCACATAACTACATAATGTACTTGGTTGATTTTAGATAAAACAATATGGAGAATGATCTAGAGAAAGCAACAATAACATTTTACCAAAGAAATGATTTCAAAATTAAGGTCAAATGTAAGTCCATCTTTTCCTTCCTTTCTTTCTTTTGAAAGTAATTCAGTTGATATATTCTACTGGGATACATGCATCCATACCCTTAATCCATTTTGACATTCAAGGTACAGATGCTTTCTTTGTCTAATGTCGCATTATGCATGTTCTTTCTACTGACAAGATTACTCGGATATGTTTAATTTTAATTTTTGTTTTGTTTAATTTTGTCAGCCCTGTGACTCTAATTTGGTATGACAGCTTCTTTTTTGCATTGGCTGCATTTAGTTTTAGCCTTTTCCAAGGGAAATAATTATGTTACGTTCATACAACCCTTTTAAAATCAATGGAATAAGACTGAAAATCTCACTATCAAACTTCTGCTTAGTCATGCTAACCCAGAAGCTTTATATATTCCATCATTTAACAGAAATTGTATGTGAGAAATTACCACAATGGTTCAATATATTTAGCTGTGATTTAAAATTTTCTAAAATATCTCTGTACTTAGAAAGTAAGTTATGTAACAATGTTTAAAGCACAGAGTGTCTGCCATACGCTAAAGGCAATCCTTTAAGGATTGGCGGCAATATATTTTTTAATCCATTAAGTGAATACAATTTACTCAGACTAAACAGATCCTGGGCTTCTGCTGAAGCCACGTTATGCTGCTCCACCAGTGTAAAATGGTCTTAAAACTGGTGGATCAAACCCTAGGAGATAAAAGTTGTGCCAATATGTAAAATGGGCTAACTGGATGACCTGGATAATTATAGGCCTGTCAGTCTGACATTAATCCCAGGCGAGATAATGGAGTGGCTGATGCTGGACCTCAATTTATAAAGAATTAAAGGAGGATAAGACAATTAATGCCAATCAACATGGGGTTGTGGAAATAGATCTTGTTAAACTAATGATATTTTTGGATGAGATTACAAATTTGTTTGATAAAGGTAATAGTGTTGATGTAGCATACTTAGATTTCTATAAGGCATTTGGCTTGGTATCACAAATAAACTAGAATAGCTGGGAAATCATCACAGAGCAGGTGTGTTTCTAGTGATGTCCTGCATGGATTGGTTCCTGGCCTTCTAGTATTTAACATTTTTATTAATGACCTGTCAGAAAACAAAAATCGTCACGATAAAGTTTGCAGATGACACAAAATTTGGGGGAGTGGTAAATAATGAAAAGGCCAGAGCACTCTGGATTGCTTGAGAAGGTGGGTGCAAGCAAACAATGTGCATTTTAATATGGCTAAATGTAAATGTTCCTAAATCTAGGAAGAAAGAATACAGGCAATACTTACAGGATGGGGGACTCTTTGCTGAGAAGCAGGGACTCCTGAAAAAGACTATGGGGCTGTGGTCGATAATCAGCTGAACACGAGCTCCCAGTATGACACTGGAGCCAAAAGAGCTAATGCAATCCTGGCATGCACATACAGGGGAATCTTGAGTAGGAGTAGAGCAATTATTTTACCTTTGTATTTTGCACTGGTGAAACTTTTGCTGGAATACCGTGTTCAGTTCTGGTGCCCACAATTCTAGAAGAAGTCTGATAAAATAGAGAGGGTTCAGAGAAGAGCCACAAGAATGTTTAAAGAATTAGAAAACCTGCCTTATAGTGACAGACTCCAGGAGCTCAATATATTTAGTTTAATGAAAAGAAGGTTAAGGGGTTACTTGATTACAATCTATAGGTACCTACATGTGGAACAAATATTTAATAGAATGCTTTGCAGTCTAGCAGAGAGAAGTGCAACATGATATGATGGATGGAAGTTGAAGCTAGACAAATTCAGAGTAGAAATAAGGCATAAATTCTTAACTTTGAGGGTAATTAACCATTGGAACAATTTACCAAGGATTGTGGTGGATTCTACATGGCTGGCAATTTTAAAATCATGATTGTATGTTTTTCTAAAAGATATGCTTTAGGAATTATTTTTGGGGAAGTTTAGTATAATCCAGGCCATGGCAGGTCAGACTGTATGATTACAATGGTCTCTTCTGCACTGGAATCTATGAACCCCAGTGGATGATTCTCTAAGGGTCCAGAGCTGCTGCAGTGATTTCTGGACCACACACTCTCCTCACTGCCAGCACAGAAGGCATGGCTCAGGAACCGGGGATGCCTGCATTCCAGCAGTTCAATTCCCCCCTCCTTTGCTCCCTGTGACTGGAGCGTGTTAACAGGCAATCTCATCTTGAATTGTCCTTGAAATATGTGTTAACTCCTTGTGCTAATCTGTTCCATGTTGTATTTAGCTGTGACACTCTAATTAAGTTCTGCAGACAGGAAGAAAATTTCTGTGTAACTTTGAAAGCTTGACTCTCTTACCAAAATAAGTTGTTGCAATAAAAGATACTATCTCACCCACCTTGTCTTTCTAATAGCCTAGGACAGACATGGCTACAACAACTCTGCAAATCCCAGCAATTCAGTCATTTTGGACTGCTGGCAGTTGGCACAGTTTGCTCTGGAGGACCTTGAGTGGCCCCAGGATTGGGAAAGTGTAAAAGTATCTCAAAGTCATCTTTGCACTCTTCCTCCTGAGCTGTGATCTGTACTCCTCAGTACAGTCAAAGATCTAGACCACCATTGTTATCCATTTAGATCACATGTGGTATCTCCACACATCCAGTGTATTAATGGTTATGCTAGTCCTGTTGTCAACCCCCCCAGGCTTTCTTTTTGCTGAGCTGCTGCCAATGTGTCTGGCAGCATCTTATATAGGAACCTAGATTCTTGTACTTACACTTGATAAAGACATACTCCGAATCATTCACAATATTGAACTGAGAACTTAAAATTTGTTTGTAAACTTTCATATTATTCTATTTTTTATTCTGTTATTTCTCCAGACTTCCGAAATTGTTCATGTACAGAATACTATATAAATGTAAATGTCTGATCGATTAAATGTCCCCCAAATGACACATTTTGTAAGTATGCACACAGCTCAACTACTACCATAAAATTTAACACAAACTTCCATACGATAAATATTGATTTTCTTCTTCTTATGCTGGCACCAATAACTGCATTGATATTGTCTGTACTTCTTGACTTCTACTAAGAATTCATTAAATACGTTTTTAGGGACTTGTGGATTTCAGAGACTTTAACGTTGTTGTTGCTGTTGTTGTTGTTGTATTCCTCCAGAAATGTGATCCTTTTCCTTATGCTCTACATCAGTAATTCTCAGCCTGTGATTCCAGAGCTGCTGTTCAGTTATTTGAGGCTCTATCTGTGGCTATCATGGAGTCCATGGGTATGAATGATATGCCAGACACTGCCTGATCTCAGGCAGTGTCAAGAATATGCCAGTAAATGAAATGTTCCCCATAGATCCTGATACATGCAAGATAACCCAGGAGTACTGAGGAACAGTATCCAACACCCAGGAAGAGAGGGAAAGAAGTCTGAGTGGAGATACTGGGGCAGATTCTGACCTCTGATGAGTTTTACATGCATTTAATTCCAGGAGCATTGGTGTGAATGAGATTTTGAACAAATCTCCTAAATGACCTGACCCCAGTGGAGGATGAGCATAGCATAGTGCAGATGCTTCCTAACACAAGGGGAATTCTCTGCTGGCCACTGCTGGCTAGAATATGACCTCTTTATGCTGTCAAAGTGGCTTTAGCAGACTGGGCAATCCAGCCTTTGTTCTTTCAATCACAATATATTGCTTAGCTCTTTCTGCCTCAGTATTGAATTTTCTTTTTCTCTGCTACAAGAATTGAGCTCTGAGGGAGATTAGGTAGTGAGCCCTTTGATTTCATGCACCCTTTTCTGAGATGCTTATTTATACTGCACTCTCAGAGGAACTTTGGTTTTCCAGTGTGACACTAGATAAAGCAAGGTGGCAGAAGTCCTGAGGCTATTAACACACAAAGCAACAGATTTTATGCATGCTGCTGCCTGGTGCTAGTGGTGAGAAAGGGAGATTGCTTTTGACAGGGTGCAGTAGTAGACTGAACAGCAATCAGCTTTTCTCTGTAGTTTGTGTCTATATTTGAATTGTTGTTCTCTTTGCTTATTAAGCTAAACTTTTACAAGTATTTGTAGCTTCATTGTATGTCATACTATACTCCAACCTGTGAAAACCTCTGCCACTGCAGCTGAGAGATACTGTGCTCTAGTGCTTTCTCTCTATGGGCAATAGAGGCAAAATACTCTTTCCCTAGACTACCTAGTCCACTGTGTCTAATACATTTATTATGGCTTTGTTTCTTTTCTTACCCTATTTCATCATTCCTTCTCTGTCAAAAAAGAATACGTAGGAAGAGAATATCAGCTGAAGGTGAAAGACACAAATGTTTACATGTGCCAATGGATGCTTGCATGTTTGTGAGGGTAATGAAGAATGCTATGCAAGCTGATTTTTTTTAAAAGACTATTTAAGAGCTACTCAGCACCTGGAAGGAGAAACTTTTAAAATATTTAATGTCTTAGAACTGTTCTGAGATGTGTCCCTGTAACTTTGGCTTAATGTAATGGACTATGAAAGGATGCAAATGAATATGCAATCATTTGTGAGTAAAAGTCATACCTAAATCAAGTAGAAGACCAAGTGATTAAACACTTATGATAAAATCCTACTGAGAAAAATAATTAGAAAAATATACTATATCTCATGAAGAAAGGAAATATGGGTGGAGCACACATCAGCGTCTATGTTTAAAGACTGTTAAATTGCAGATCTGAATGTACTGTGCTCTGGATTACTTATGTTAGGGGGTGCTTCTGGTACCCTATCACTCTTAGCATAGCACCTTACTCTGTGAACACTCTTATTGCAGTCAGATGGACTACTCATAGAATAAAGAGCCACCCAAAGGGAGTAAGGGGATCTGAATATTGCCCTTATTGGCTAAAGATGAATGAGCTTGAAAATATTCTGAATTGACTGAGTTTGGAAAAGCATCCAAAAGTTTGGAAGCTTATCTGATTATTCTCTGAATTATCCCAACCTCCTGAGTTTGGAAAATTGGGCTGGAAAACTTTCCTTTTCTTTCTTGGTGCTAAAAGCAGGGGAAAGAGGTGATGGTATTTCATCAGAACAATTTAAATATCACTGTTGATCATACTGTGCTAAATTCAGCAGTTGGCTACACCTGTGCAAAGCTATCAACGCTAATAGGATTTCCCAGCTACAATCAAGGCATGTGTAAAGATGAAAACACCATGATTTGCATGCAGCTACAATGCAAGCTGTTCAAATGTGATTAAGTAGATGTGTGAAATGAAGTACTCCCACTACTTTAAAATTGTCTGTCTGCACCTAAAGCATTCTTTCAGCACTGTGGACATCATGCACAAAGCCTCACGTAACCCCTGGTGGTTAATGAATGCTTGGGGTTAAGCTAAGGTGCACTTGTCCAGAAAAGAACAGTGGCACAAATGCAGTGCCTAATGGTGCTTGTCTTTAAGGTGGCTGCATCCCAGCTGGATTCTGTACATGCCACTATACTGGTTTATTTTCATCCTTCACTAAAGAATTAGATATTAGACTTGAACCCTTGTAAATATCAACTATATCTGTACACCTGTGCACCCATTTTGCACCCTTCCTGCACCTACGTTACCACATTAGACCATTTGAATTCAGAATATCCCAGTAAACTGAAGCTCTGGAGGCTGGATTTCTGTTGTTATGGTTTCTGTTCAAGGGCGATGGAAAAGGATGAGTGATGGCTCACTTAGTCTTCCTGCTAGCCAGTCTAATTATAGTTGGTTGTACAAGTAATGAGTAGTGTTTGCAGCACGCTCAGGCAACTCCCAGGCATGAGTGTCCTGGCCCTCAACATTCTGAAGTAGGAGTGGGACTTAAAGAGGGTGGATTTTAAAAACTCTCTCTTCTTCAAAGCGATGTTTCAAATCCCTCAGCTAAGCCTTGTACTAATGTCTGCAATTTACATAATTTGTTGTTTTTGAATCCATTCTTTTGTTTGTCAGTGTCAATAGAATGAGGCTCAACTGAGTCTTGAGCCCACTTTTGCTGGTATTTGGCTGATGGAAATCAGGTTTGAACTTGAGAGTCCTGGGGTAAAGCTCAGTCAATGGAGGACCTTTAGCTGTGGAATTTGGTACTGCCTGAAGTGAGATTGTTCCTGAATCTGCTTCCTTGCCCTTGTCATATTGCTTTCATCCTTTTGATGGTAAGAGAAAAATTGCAATATGATCATGATAAAAATAGGAATCCAACTTTCTTTCCTCCATGAATTGATTGCAGAAATTAAACTACTTGGGTCACTCTAGTATTACAAATTACACTGTTGATATGCTGCCTTTTTTTGTGCTTACATATAAGTATGGTCACCTTTGCTCTTCATAAAGTACCACAAATGAGCAGCAACTCATATTCAGAGAGGGACCATTTGTAGATCCTGGGAACAATACAAAATATTAATTGTGCTTCAGATTTCCAAATGTTAGAAAGAGCAGTTCATCAGCATGACTGAACTTCTGAAAAATAAGAGCTGCCACAATCTATTATTTATATATTTTCATTATTCACACAGTTTATCTCCACAAATAGCTTATATATCGTATGTTGCTACTAAATATGTAATGTCCACAAGCACACATACACATAGAGCCAGATCTTATATTCTTTACTCAGTCCTGGATAAGGAAGAACTCCCAGTGAAGTCAAACAAGGAAAGAAGGCTACATTCTGCTGTTTGATGAACACATGGAACTCTCATTAACTAAAATGAGTTGTGTATTCATATCTGACAGCGGAATTTAGACTTATGTAAGAATGCGGCATTTGTTTCATACTCCAGACATTGTAAATACACATAGGAAATCTGGGAAATTCATTGTTGAGGTCTAAATTTTAAAATCAACGAACATAGGAAAGTATGGCGATACCAAATGAAAGTATTCTGGTAACCTTAACTCTAACCCTGTGGCTTCTACTTGGGGCTGCAGTAGCATATCCTTCTATTGTGTGTTCCTCCCTTCATGCTTTCTGGGGTTTTGACTGGCAGATCTATGTAGTCACAGACTACTGGTGTTCCCCTTTTTCCTGTCCCAAAACACTTGTGCTAGGAAAGAGAGGGACTGAGGAAAGCACAAAGTAATACAACTTCACAAGAATAGTCTTAAGCACTGATCTCATGAAGAATTCTTGAATGAAGTCAAGTGCAAATTTGCACTCCACCCTAGCATTGCAAAAAAAAAAAAACCAAACAAAAATAAAAATAAAAAACAAACAAACAAACAAACAAAAAAAAACCCAAACCAACCAAAAGTGATTTCCCTCCCCCCTACCCAATTTATCATACACTCTTATACTTCACACTGTGGCTGTGAGGCTTAATTCAATAATGTTCACAAAGCACTCTGAGATCCTTGGACAAATTGTGCTCTATATCTATTTATTAATAATCAAACACTACATATGTGCATAAACTTGTCAGGCTATATTTTGGCCTCAAACACTCCTGTCAACAATGAGTCCAGCTCATTTGGAGATTTTTCTTTGTCAGTATTCAAGTAAATTAATGACCTTAGTAAAGTACAGCAAAAGTTCTTGACTGATTACAGAGTCCTATTGTTTCGAGTCTAAACCAAGGTACAAAGCCAGTTGAAGTGATGTTGGCGGGTTTCAAGCACCATAGGCTTTAATTTACACAAGATCAATTTGTGTGTTACTGATGTTGGTGCATGTTTTACTCAGCTGAAGCAGGTAATCTCTCAAATTTTGGTCTCTCAGATCCCTGAAGATATTTGTTAGCTCATTAGCTATAATACGAATATGAAAAAAACAACCACATAAAACAAAAAAACCCAAACATTTTTAGTTTTCTCATCTCAGTGGTACTTCACCATAATAAGCAATGGTACCTGCTCCCCACTAAACCCAGAACAAATATAATGGCCCAGAACCTCATAATAAAAGCTTGGGAGTTAATTGCAAGCTTAATTTACTCTGTGCGATTTGGTAAAGGTTGAAAGAAATGCCCTCTAACTGTAAAGATAATTCCCCATCTTGGTAAATGTAATAAAATATATGTGCATATATTTAGATAATACTAACCTACTTGGCAATCTTATTAGCAAAGCAGATGCAAATCCTGAATTTATCAGACACATATGACCTTGTCTAACATACACAAAAAAAGCATCAACAGTAGTGTACTTTCTTAGCTTGCATTGTATCATTACCATGATGCTGCTCTTTAAATGGCCACACAAGGCAAAATTTGCATCATAATGTAGCTTGTAGGATAGAACTAACCTAATTTCCCAAAACATCATGATAAATCTGATGAATTTAAACATAGTATTAGCCTTTTCCTAAATTTAATTGGTCTGAAATCAGACCCGTTTTACTTTTGTCTTCAAAATGAGCACAAGACAATAATGGACATGAAGATTAGAGCTGATTCTGCAACCTTTATTTGCTCAAGCTTTCAAGCCTATATCCAGCTCCTCTTCAGGTCTGGGAAATGTACTCAGAGCGTCACAACCAAATATAAATCGGAACAGATTGTTAGCATAAGTAGTTAACACATTTCAAGGGAACATTCAAGGTGGGAAGTGGCGTGTCAACACCTATCCAGCCACAGGGGGAAAAGAAGAGGGGGGAAAAAAAGCAGGGGTGTGTGTGAGTAGGTTATAGATTGTTATAATAAGCAATAACTCCAGTGTGTCTATTCAGTCCAAGACACTAAAATCATGGACTGATTAGAGACAGTGGATTTATGGTTTATTACAAAAATCCATTTCCCTCTCCCCCTGCACCGTCAGTTTTTTTTAATAATCTAGGGCCAGCTCCTGCAAAGAACTGAGTAACTGAGTTACACATAACTCCCATTGTAGCTACTGAGATTTGGAGTGCTCATCACCTCACATGATTAAGATGAGCTTTCATATATGCACTGTCTTAGAGATTCCTTTCTAGTCAGGGTACATTTCATACACACAAGCCAACCAAAGCGTTTCTGAGACCATTTCTTAAACTTGCATGGACTGATTATCTGTGGTATTGTAAGTGTGGTATATAACAGTTGCTGTGTACCTACCTGCTAGGGTACCTTAACGTTGCCTGTTACTTTTAGATTTCCTTACTCCTGAGGCAATACATTTAAAGTATGTAGAGTCTTTTATACTGTAACAGCTGAATTACCATTCATTTGTTTTAAGTTAATATCTTGAATATCAGCAGAGGTGCTAGGGTCAAAAGGTCTAATCTGCTTTGGTTAAAGTTAATGTTACAATTGGTATGTACTGTCTAAAATAAGGCAATACCATCTGCTGCATATAAACACTGTCGTATAGGATAAAGTGGAGGTAGCTTTTTTTTTTTTTTTTTTTTAAATGCTTGACTTTGGCTGCCATTGAGAATACATGTTCCATTATGTATTGAATGCTACTTAACCACATACAAACAGACATTAAAATACTTACTAAGAATGGGGGTATTGGGAATAGCCACCTAGTAACCTGCTGTAATGCGGTGCCATTCCAGGAATGACACTATAGTGCTGTGAAGTTGGAGTTCCTGTGCTATATAATAATTTATGTTCAATGCGATACATGGTGGAGCCCTTACTGATAGGTTAAGCTGTACAAATCAAGCAAAACTTTGACTTAGCAGTACTGATGTTTAAAGGCACAAATCTTCATGGAATGTATACAACAGACCTGATTCTCTTTTCATATACACAGTTTTTACACCACTATAACTCCATGTTTTGATAAAAAAAAATGATGTAATTGAGGAGAGAATCAGACCCAACATCTCTTCTTTCTACCAGAATTGGTGCTTGGAAACAAAAGTCAGCTCTGATCCTGCAGACTTTTATGCATATGTTTAGTCCTATTAAGTTCTTAGATTCTCAGTTTTTTTTAATCATGTGCTAGCACTGTACAGATTGAGGCCCTAGGGTGCCACATTACTATAAATGTTAGAAATCAATAGAATACCTATTTACGTTAATGAATCACTTTCCAGAACAAACTAGGTCAGTTTTCCAGGAATAAATTGCAAGACATACTCTACTGGGAATGGAAAATGGGAAGGTACCAATTAAGAATATATGGTCAGTTATCCATTGTGTAAACAAATGTATATAAGGGCAACATGGAAACAGAGTGGGTTATTGCTAGCCAAATGAACCAAGAGCTTCCACAAAGAGACCAGAGAAAAATGTAATTCTGGAAAACAGTAGGTCTGTTTAAAAAAATAAGATAAGTTACACTGACTATTCTAAAATGGCTGAAATAGATTATTACAAAATCTTTGTCTGTGATGAGAAAAACAGAATTATGTAGACAACTGAGAATCATGAAAAATGATTGTTGGTGAAACACAGGTGAGGGAATACTTGGAAAATGAGACTATATACAGCTGGTTTATCTGGTATGGTTCCTATGTACTTAATGGTAAAATTCACCTCTGGAATAGAGGACCAGCAGAATGTATCCACAGCACTCAAGTGCCACAGAAAGAGTCTGCATGCCTGTCCCGTACAGGCTAGTGCAGAAAGCCACAATAGGTGCAGACCCTGGCTTTAGGAATAGTGAATTTCACCTCCCTTAGTACTCTGCAGTCCAGCCACATGAAGCCTGAATGCTCAGATTTCTCTCCAAGTTAATTACCTATTTCATTTATTATACCATTGATCATTTATTTTTGAAATTCATAGAAAACTGGGGGAATTGATATTGAATAGAAATTAGATGAACAACAAATGTGTTACCAATCTGCAGAAGAGAAAAGATGCCTGATCTTGGCAGTTACCATCTCCTGAGTCTTAATATTCCTCCCCAGTAAAATAATGGAGCAAATATATACATCAAAGTTCCTGGTCTGGTCAGATTTACCAATCTGTAATTTAAATGTCAAATCTGACTTTACCCTATTCTGAATGACTGGATATTTCAACCCAGGAAAGTGATTGAAAAGGAAGTGGAATCATGAAAAGAAGATTCATCTCCTAACATGCTGGAGGAAGAAGTATAGTTCATCAATCTCCTTGTGTGCTCAATGTATTTTTCTCACTTGCTTTGTGAGCTCAGTCATACACTCTGGGTAAAATCCTGACCACACTAAAATCAATGGCAAAACTCCTATAACTTCACTGTGGCCAGGATTTCACCCACTCTCCCACACCTTAAATAATATCAGGTGTTGTAATCACCTCCTGAAGAAACCTGTTGTATGCTAGTCTTGCTCTATTCTTACAAATTAAAATGGCAATGTTATCCATGGCAGATGTAGTGCATATTCCTAGGCTGTCTATTGCAAAAATTGTAATTTGTTGCAAATAGGAATCATTTTGTCATCAGAAACTGAAATATATTGTTTAGGATAATGTATTTAGCTGCAGGCAGCTTTTGTAACAAATTGCACTCAGTATAACTGTTGGAAGCAGTTATTCTTTTCCTGTCTATTAAGCTTCTGGTTTAGTTCATTAACATGTTGCTAATTGGTGTGTGATTTTAGTTTAAATTCTACATGAATTGTGTTGTAAAGCAGAAATTGTTATAATTCATATCAATATCCCATGGGAGCTTTTTTCAGACCCCAGATCTCAGGAGGTGGTTGGTTGATTGTTTTTTTTTTTTTTCTTCAATCAAGGAACTGAAGGAAATTATTAGGTGCTAGTTGTAATTTAAAGGATTAAAATAAAAATATCATTAAACTGTGAATTAAATATCTAAGAAGTAAGAAGGAGCAAAACTACTCTTAAAGGCAAACAATTCTTAAACAATGCTTCTGTAGGCATTTGATTGTGATTTTCATGAATTACATGATCAGAGCTGAAGAAGCTTTAATGCACAAAAGATTTTAAATTTGAAAATAAAAGGAGATTTAATTTATGTCCTCAGGCTAACTTCCTTTGAAAATTCTGGGTTTTCTGGGTTCCGTGTACTATCAAGCATGACTTTGTATTGCTTTGTGAAGTACAACATGATAATATAACTGGATTATTGGAATTGAATGTACTGAAATTTAGTAATGGCTGCTCCTAATTTACATCCAGGGATCCAGGGACACTGATAATGCTCTGTCTTTCAAATGTGCAAAAAAGAAAAACATTGGATGAGACAATATGGGGAAAAAAGTGGAAATCGCAGCTGGAAACATCTTTCTTGAAGCTTCTTACTACATGAAGCATAGCATCTGAAAGCTCATTAAGTCTTTTATAGCAGTTACTAAGTATCAGTGATATAAGAGGCAAGCCAATGAGATATACAATGCTTTCTCCACTGACCCAACCTAAAGCTGCTTAACTACTCATTTTGACTTAATTTTCAGACAGTTTTCAAATTTTGAGTTCTGGGGCTCTATTTGTAAAAGAAAAGGAAACTTCATTACCAAACAGAGCTCAGTGCAAATAGTGCTACTCCAGAAGCAAAAGGTATAATTCTTAAACGTCATAGAAGAGGTACAAACTATAGGCCAAATGATGCTTTTAGGAGTACATGCAGGACTCTAAGCAGTAAACATGATATATCTTGATATTAATAAGGATTTTGACATAGCCCCCATGACTTTCACATGAGCAAAGTAAGGAAATGTGGTCTAAATGACATTACTATAGTGCAGATGCAGAACTGATTTGAAAGACCATAGAGTGTTGCACAGTATCAGCAATCAGTGGCAATTTACCAGGGAGACATGGTAACACCCGATTTGCAGACTGATAATGCGATTTAATAAGAACAGCTCACCATAGCTAATACAACACTGATATAATATTATTACAATGCTGAAATTGCAAAACCCATAGAGATAAGTTCTCACCCAATAGGCTGTGCACAGGAGTGTTATTCAGGAAATTTCATCAGATGGCCATTCTGGCAGAGTTCCTGCTGGATTCAGGTAGCAGAACACACACTTGACACCCAGGTGCACTATTTTTATAGTTCATTTGTACACAACCACTGTGGCTGGTACATAATAGCTGACGACATCTCATGGCTGTTCCTTATGGGTATTTCACATACTTTTCCAGTGTTCTTCAACTCATCCACATCAATTTTTATTTATTTACTATTATTTACATTATTCCTATGATCAAAACTAAACTATATTCATAAGGACAAACAGAACAGAACATGCTTTTCAGGCTAAATCTATTTGGCTATCACATTACTCATGGGGATGTTCAGACTCAAGGTTGCATTTTCCTAAGTGGTTTTTCTTTTTGATTTAGGCAGCTGGCTTGTGAGTATGTCAGCGGTCAGTAGTTAAAAGGCTGCCAGCCTACAGGCTGCAAAATGTGGTCAGTGCTGCAGGACAGAACCAATGGCCTACACAGAGTAGTTATCAGTGCTCCATTGTCAGTTTGAGAAGGTGTATGTAGTGGGACCCTACAAGGGTCAGTCCTGGATCTGGTACTGTTCAATATTTTCATTAATGACTTGGATAATGGAATAGAGAGTATGCTTATAAAATTTGCTGATGGCTCTACCCTGGGGTGGGGGTGGGGGTGAGGTTGCAAGCACGTTAGAGGACAGATTAAGATTTTAAAATGATTTTGACCAATTGGAGAATTGGCCTGATGATATTAAATAGACAAGTTAAAAGCACTACACTTAGGAAGGAAAAATCAAATGTTCAACTATAAAAATGGGGAATAGTTGACTAAGTGGGTAGTACTGCTGAGAAAGATCTGGAGGTTTTAGTGGATCACAAATTGAATATGAGTCGTCAATGTGATGCAGTTGTGAAAAAGTTTAATATCCTGGGGTGTGTAAAAAGAAGTGTTGTATGTAAGGCACGGGAGGTAATTGTCCTAATCTACTCCTCACTGGTGGAGTACTGTGTCCAATTGTAGGCACCACACTTCAGGAAATATGTGGACAAATTGAGGAGAGTTCAGAAGAGAGCAACAAAAATGATAAAATGTTTAAAAAACCTGACTGATAAGGAAAGGTTAAAAAACTTGGTCATGTATAGTCTTGAGAAAAGAAGACCAAGGGAGTCCTGATAAGTCTTCAAATAAGTTAAGGCTATTATAAATAGGACAAAGATCAATTGTTCTCTCTGTCCACTGGAGGTAGGACAAGAAGTAAGAGGCTTAATGTACAGCAAGGAGATTTAGGTTAGATAGATAGTAGGAAAAGCTTTCTAACTATAGAGAGTCTGGACTAGGTTTCCAAGGGAGGTTGTAGAATCCTCAGCATTGAAGGTTTTTAAGAACAGATAGGCAAATACCTGTCATGGGTGGTCAAGGTTTACGTGGTCCTGCCTCAGTGCAGGGGGCTGGACTTGCTGACTCCTTGAAGTCCCTTCCAGCCGTATGTTTCTATGATATGACTCTATCAATTTGCTTTTACTGGGACCCAAGTACCAACTTGGGTGTATCCATGGGCAGAATCTGAATATATGGGCTCTATTGTCTTTGCAATAAAATCCCATCCATTGTACCTAATTCTGTCATTAAACTACAAATGGAATATTTGCTGCCAAAATTGATTGAAAAGATATTGCCTGAAATTGCTGAGAGGGAGACTGCACCCCATACCTTTTACTGCTATTTAATCAAGTATTAGTGTCATCTTAATCAAAAGAGTCTCCAAATTAAACACCAGTGCAAAATGACCTCAGTATTAAAGAACAGAGCACATTGTTATTTAAAGCAGTGGGAAATGGATCTGACTATTTCTGGAACAGAAATGGGGTAGGTATGTGAATGTCATATTGAACACTCCAGTATCTTGTTACAGATATAAGGAATAAGCCTGTGGGGTAAGGAAAGTCTCCTGTCCCATTGACACTCAGCACTTTGCAGAATTAGGCCTGCACTCCTCATAAGTCATTTTAAGAGGACAGTAGTCAATGTTTTCTCATCTGTAGTTGATTTTAACTCTCCATTTGTAGTGATGCCCTCATGGATGCTTGAAAATCTATATCTTTCCTGACCTATTTTACAATTTGGCAAAATGGCAAATATTGTTTCTCCCTCCTCCCTGTGTTTTTAAAGAATCAGAAGACAATCACTGTTCCATTTCTCTTATTTACCTGTTGTTGTGGCAGCATCACTGAAGCCAGCACTCAGCCAAAATGTGCACAGTTCTGGAACCAGCATTTTTTTCTTCTACTGATGATTCTGAGGCAGGACATGAAACATGCACAAAATTTTCATGTGCCATAAAAGTAATATACTTTTTTCTTAATGGCATAATTTTTACATATCTATTGGTAATCCAGAGGATATTCCTGCCCGATTATAACCATTTTAAAGGTAGGTCATATTTTGGATCAAAACAGCTGAGCATTTTCCTATGAAGATGCACAGTTATATTTACATGCCATTCAAGCCATTTACATGCAAAAGCAACCATTGCCCAGTGCTGGGCTTTGTGTCTGATTTCAGATTTACAGTAGGAATCTACGTGTCACTTCCAGCCCTACATGTAGGAAGATGGAGCACTTTACACTGAAATTCTCCTGCTTGGTCGGGACCCCTAAAAAGTAGTCTCCTTTTGCTTTTCTTCCGGGATTGAGTGAATCATAGTAAATGCTATGTAGAACACCAGTGTCAATGGAGCAAAAAAGAAATATGAGTGTTCAGTAAACCAGCCGCCATGCTGGGAGAATACATATAATTTGTGTGTGAGTGGGGTGGGAAGACCTCAAAAAGCTTGGAGTTTGCTTTAGATAAGCATCCAAAAGCTTGCGAGGTGAGGAGGTAATGAGGCGGGGATCTGCAGGAATCATAACCTCCTTCCTTGCACCATTTGCAAGGTGCATTGTGCAAGAGGCAGGACTTATCTCATAAGGTAAAAGCTGCAGAACTTGTATGATATGAAGGAGTAAATTCTTCCTGTGGACTGCTTAAGGTATTCGTAAAAGGGGCAGAGCAGCATAAATTATCACAGAAAGGATCTGCAGTAACATATGCTGCTCCCTCTCTGCAGTTTGAAATCTCTTTGAAACAAGTGAGGTTCAGGAGGAACTGCAGCTGGGGGAGGCCTTGGCAGCACAGGTACTACATGAGCTATCTGAGAGTCAGAGCCTTTAGTCAGGAAGGGTATGACGCTGACTAGATTAGGGGGGCCCTTGAGGTGTATTCAGAAGCTCTGATTACTCCCTTCTACACCAATCTCGCGTTGGGAGTGTCATGCTGTCTGGATTGGGGGAGGGGGGATTTATTATTTTATTTAACATCAATATGTCAAAATCTTAGTAATTCATGTGAGATATGCCATGTCAGGTACTGTTAGAAAGGCTATAATGTGCTAAGTAAGATGATAATGTTTATGTTCATGTGTTATATGTGTAATGGAAGTTATGGATATAGCTGATATATCTGTATTTCAAATTGTGCTGTATCTGGGCCACACCCCAGACAGGATGGCTGCAGAACAATAGCCTGCTTAATGGCCCATTAAGAAATTCACAGGTACAAGGGGACTGGGGGAGGAGGGAGGAGGGAGGGAAGAAGAAGCCAGGGATATACCTGATGAGTCACCAGGACTTAGTCATGTTACTCATGGCATAGACCAGAGGACATAAAAGGCAGATGCCCGAGATCCATTTTGTCTTCAGTCACCAATCTTTAGTCAGTCTTTCAGTCTACCTCTGGATCAGCTCATCTGCAACAACTGAACTGAAATTGTGAAACAAAGGACTGAGACCCATCCAGGTACTGGATGTATACCAGAGGGACTATACAAGTCTGCAAACTACACAATTCTTCTAGAAACCTGATGTAAATGGACTTTTAAATCAGTTGTATGTATCTGATTGCTTTAATCCTGTAACACTTCTCTTATAGTTTGTTTCTTTCTTTTTATAATAAACCTTTAGTTTTAGTTACTAAAGGATTGGCTGGCAGCATGGTATTTTGAGTGAGATCTAAACTTATATTGATCTGGTACTGTGGCTGACCCTTTGGGGTCAGGAGGAACCTTTCTGGTAAAGAGCATAGAGTTTTAAATAACTGGTCTCTTTACTGGACCTAGTGGCTGATTGGGAGCCAGAGACTGAAATGCAGTAAAAGAGGCTGTGTATATCTTTATTTTGGCTTCTTTATAACCAGTGTGGGGAATCAGAAGCATTGTTTGTGGCTGGTTGGGAAGTCTGACTTCAGTATCACCCACCAGTGCTGGGAGAACCTGCTCTCCTTTTATAGCCCGCCCTGACCTTGGCATTTTCAGGTGGCTACCCTAGGCACAGAAGGGTCACAAAGGATATAGACAACAAGTATCTCTGTAATATCCTTGGCGTCTGGTAGATCCCATGCGAACCTCATCTTAGGAGAGGCAAGGCGTGCTCTCTACCCCTAGCTGTGGTGAAGAAATCCTGACCTACTCCTGATAAAGAATGGAAAGAAAACTGTGGGCTTGCACTCCCCTGTGCAAGCTATTTCCATGCAGACAAAAATGGGAGCTTCAGTGTGTATTTAGACAACTTTCTAAAGAAATTTCCTATGCATACATTGAAAGAAAGGTTGAGATTTTCATGAATATATTTGCCAAAATGTATCACTCAGTGGTCCCAAGAGATCATGTGGCACCTTGCCCATTTTCCCTGCTGATTTTCTTTTTCAAAAAGAAAATACTTTCCTTGTTATTTCCTTCCTTTCTGACTCCAGGGAAGTTGTGAATTAAGGGTTGCACACTCTGGCTGTGTCCGAAATTTAATCTAATCAAAAACTCTGAGAAGGCAGAGTAGCATTTTTACCTATTTAAGAGTAAAGATCAGAAATATTTAGGATATGTGGTTTCTCATTAGATGTACCCTAGGCTATGATTATTTTAATAGATTCTGTCCCTCTTTTTAGATGAGCTAGGGTCTCTTGTGGACTCAATCAGTTTTTCATTTTAAACAACTATTTGAGTTGCCACAAATATAAGCTAACATATGGCAACTACTCTGGAGTAAAACAATGTCAGCAAATGTTTTGCACGTCTCACTTAAAAAACATTAAATAAAGCTGTATGTACTTGCACAGATGCATCATCAATTGACACCTGAACATTTCTACCTCTCATTGTCATCCTGTTTCAGGCATAGATGACTTTTTTTCTGCTCTCAGTATTGAAGTCATGATATTACCGAATAGTCGCCCATAGGGCATGTATGATGCACAAGAGTTCAAGCCATTTTATGTTGTCCTATTAGTGTCCTCAACTGAAACATGGAATGACAGGCATACATGAAAGCTCTGTTAAAAACATTAGATGGTTAATAAATAAATGGTTAATTCTTTTCATGGCACATATTCCATTAGCAGAGTGCTGGGTGACCGTGGTAAATACACTTGGTAAACATGGATGCACTATATCATCCTAATGTGAATTATACATTATGAGCGTCTCACAGTTTTTTGAAAGAATGGAGCAAAATGTCATTGAACGAATGCCTTCTGGATCAGTACTCGCCTCCCATTCCTACTAGTGCAGACCTCCTTCTCTCCCGCTTTTGATTGCGTAACATCCCTGTTGCAACTACAGTAAGGGCTTACATGGGAAAGTTATAATAGGAAACTTTTTTTAGCTTTAGCTTTTATCTTCTTTCAGTGCAATCTAGCAGTTGGAAACAGGGAGCATGAGCTAGCACCATACGAGCAGCCATCTTTCTCCCTACTACCAGCTAGTTCTCCATGGACCATAAGGGGGCCTTAGGCCATAATTTGGGAATTGCTGTTGAAGATTCTGATATGTCATTGTGTTTTGCACAAATCGCTTTGGATGCCTGTCTGTAACACAAATCAGAGATTAAACTCCAGATGTATATGTATGCAAAAATAAATTGAAAAACTGTTGAATTATTTTGAAGATATTGAACCTTTAGGGCCTGTATTGTGTGGTATAATCTCTCAAAGTCTGTATATTTAACTATATCTTAGAAACACAGATAAAATTCTTGTCTGAACCTGTAAATTATCTTCACACTGATTGAAATCTATATCGTGTACAAGAGCAATGACGTTGGCACAAAAAGTGTTAGTATGATAATAAAATATGCAGATGACACAAAGTTTGGAGCTATTGCCAATACAGAGGAGGACTGAACTATCATACAAGAAGATTTGGATGACCTTGAAAACTGAAGTAGCATAAATGAGATGAAATTTAATAGTGCAAAGTGCAAAACTGAAGACTAATAAGCATTTTTGCTATAAGCTGGGATGTATCAGTTGGAAGTGACAGAACAGGAAAAAATCTGGACATATTGGTTGATCACAGGATCACCATGAACTACCAATGTGATGCAGCAGTAAAAAGGGCTACTGCAATCCTAGGATGAATTAGGTGAGGTATTTCCAGTAAAGAGAGGAAAGTGTTATTACCATTACACAGTGCAAGAGTGAGACCTTTTATGGTGTACTCTGTGCAATTCTGGTTTTTTATGTAAGAAAGATGAATTCAAACTGGTGTACTCTGTGCACTTCTGTTTTTTTATGTAAGAAAGATTAATTCAAACTGGAACAGGTGCAGATGCTATTAGGTTCTCCATTTCTCTGATCATCCTATCTTACAAGAGGAGTCTTAAGGAGTTTGGCTCGTTTAGCCTAACAAAATGAAGGATGGGAAGGAGATATGATTGGTCTCTTTAAGTACATTGGAGAGAGAGCAGTTACTTAAGTTAAGGACCAATGTCGGCACAAGAACAAATCAATATAAACTGGTCATCAAAAAGTTAAGGCTTGAAATTAGACAAAGGTTTCTAACCATCAGAGAAGTGAAGTTCTGGAATAGCCTTCTGAGGGGAATAATGGGGGCAAAAAACTTAACAAGTTAAGACTGAGCTTGGTAAATCAATGGAGGGAATGGTATGATGAGATTGCCTACAATGGCATGTGGCCCAACCATGACTGCTAGTAGCAAATATCTCCAATGGCCATAGACGGGACATTAGATAGGGAAGGTTCCAAGTTATTACAGAGAGTTATTTCCCTGGCTGGTAGGTCTTGTCTACGTGCTCGGAGTTTAACTGATTGATTGCCATATTTGGGGTCAGGAAGGAATTTCCCATGGATCAGATTGGTAGAGACCATTTGAGTTTTTCATGTTCCTCTGAAGCACAGGGCACTGGTCATTTGTTGGCTTGGATAGTAAATGGTGGAGTCTCTGTAACTTGGAATCTTTAAATCAGGATTTGAGGACTTCAGTAACTCAGCCAGAGGTTATGGGCCTATTACAGGAGTGGAGGGGTGAGGTTCTATGGCCTGTAATGTGCAGGAGGTCAGACCAAATGATCATGATAGTCCCTTCTGGCCTTAAAGTCTAATGGGTCTATAAGCAGCATGAGAGGGATCACAAGAAAATAATCAGAGGAACAATGTGATTGACTCAAACCTTTGAAATAAATCAGAACAACAAACAAACAATTAGCTTATCATTACAATAAAAATACAAGATTTTTGTGAGAAGTAGAATATTTTAAAGCATAGGAAAGAAGTAATCCCATTAAAAAAAACAGAAAAGAATATACTCATGAAAAAACTGCTAACATTTAACAGGTGACCAAATATTTTCAGGGGCCAAAATTTCAAATTATCCTCCATTTTTGCACATACAAGTTTGCACCCACAATCAATGGCACAAAATTCTGAACACACAATTTGGACATGTAAAAGATGTAGTTTGTACATTTGTATACAATATGCTCAGAACTACAAGTACAAAATTGGCAGCTGTGGAAGCCTCATTGAAAATGTGACCCTCAAGCATATTATAAGTATTTTTTTAAACAAATAAAGATTTTTTAAAATGTTTATTTTCAAAACCTAATGCTGGTTTTCAAGAAACAGATTTAATCTTGAATTTATGTTAGCATTTATAGGGGAAAAAATGCCCCAAACTCAAAACCCTATGTTTTTATCCCTAGAACTGCAACTGTTTGTGACTCCTCTTCTATAGATAATGACCATCATGCCATGACTGTTGCTCTGTAGATCTTTGAGGGAAGGGAGGATACAATGAGCCCCTTTCTCTCAACCCCTTAAAGCTACAATACATCAGGATTTAATATTGTGGCATTTAATATAATTCCAGTCCCTGAATATACAAGTGGGTGGTTGGCTAGCTCTGTTAGCAAGCCTCTAAACATAGTCAGGAGAACACATTCATTAATGCATGCACCAAGATACTGTAATGATATGTGCCATCAAAGCCACTACTATGAATAACTTAAGTATCCCTAGTGAAATTCTCGCCCCATTGAAGTCAATGGGAGTTTTAACACTGATTTCATTGTTGACAAGTTTTTACCTCAATAAAGAAACAATCCTATTTTTAGAGCTGCAAACCTCAATAGTTCCAGGGAGCTCATATTTAAAAATATCCATATTTTTTCTTTTACATAGCGTACATTAAAATAATGGTCACATTGTATATTAAGGTTACATTTATAAATAATTTATTGCATCTTCATAAACTAACGTTCATTAACAAAGGGTTATGTTGTTATATATAATTGTCACTCAGAATTTTAACCAACCTATTATCTTCTCACTCTGTTTCTGTGGGGACTGACCTATTTGTTTTCTTTATTTATCTATAACTGTGAAGATAACATATGTGGCTTATAAAGTAGCCATGTTATGTTTTACAAATTAAGTTATTTATGTTTCTTTATCATAAGATTTTATAACGTTTGTACTTTAGAATTAAGTTCATTTCTTTTGTTCCCTTGGACTTGATTGTTGGGAGGTTGACCCTATGCAATCCTTGCTGAAAATAACCTCAGTGACTGAATTCTGGGTCTCCAGGTACTTTTCAATGGGAGTTGGGGGTTTTTAGGCACTTGAGATGGGCAATGAAGTAAACTGTAGCCCACCCAAAGGCTACAATAGCACTTCAGCTGGTGTTCTAGATGGTTATAAGCCATTGTTCCCCAAAGCTTAGGTTGAGTTCACAGGCGTCTCAGAGTCTTTGATCACCAGTCTATTCAGTCAAAAGCAACATCTTCCCGCTACTTGCTTGGAGGAATTTTCAGCTGGAATCTGTGCAGATTCTTCCTCCTCCTCCTCCTCCTCTACTGAAGTCTCTCAGTTAACTAGTCAGCTAACCAATTAACCAACCACTCAGTTAAGTATATAGATTTAAAAAAAAAAACCAACCAAACCTGCAGCAAAATGCTTCGAAGGTAGGGAAAACAGCCTGCTGTCTGCTCCTGGGGCTCAGCTTTTCCCAAACCACAAAGTGCACAGGGGCTTTTCCAAAGTAGCTGCCCTGACTACTTGCCCTCATAGAATAAGTTTAATGTAAGGGAATCTCTTGAGCATACACAAAAGTACCACACCCAATTCCAGAAACTTCTGAGTAGTGAGGGCTAATTGTGCATCTGTCTAGGAACAATGACGCAGATGCAACTCATTCCTACCCACCCACCAATAGGTCTCTTAAAGAGATATCTCCCTATTAGGCATGTGGGTTATAGTATAACATCTACTACTCATGTCTGTAACAACCGTACAGTATCTCTTAATAATGCATTCATCTGTTATAAAATATTAATGAATGTATTCCTAATAGATATTGTGACCAGACTCATCCACACAATTATTGATGTTTTAATGGAGAGTGGAAATAAAATGTTCACGATACACTCAGTATTATAGCATGACCAACATGTTGGGGATAGAGCTCCAGAAAGGCTTGAAGGTCAATTTCCTCCATGGCAAAAAAGCAAAATAATAGCACAGAGATTCCACAATGGACGAAAAATCCTTGAGCCTTTAGGAAAAATACATTTCTGAAGAGTCAGGAAATGCTATAACCTTCCTACAACTGCTGAGGCTGATGTGCCAGTGAAGAGCAAAGGAGTGATGGAAGGTACATATAAATTTAGCAAATGCAAGCATGTTTATTACTTTCATACACAAATGAAACATCACTTATTTAATCAGTTTTTGATGTCTGTGGTGGTTATACTATGTTTTATACAGATCCTGTGTGTCCATAAATAAACTTTATTTAAAACATTGGAGGGAGCTGTTATTAACAGAGTTAGTCAGTGCTAGCATCAATTATCTGCAGTGTTCTAAAAGCATTTATTTATGGTTACAATAAAATGTTCTTGTGAAAGTGCAGCTCTATAAAATTATTGAGACTAGCTAGTATGGGGAACTTCATTTTCTGTCATAAATTTACTGAGCAGCGCAATATCAAAATATGGAGAACTGGTGAGTCCTTGAATAACCGTTCCCCCCCGCCCCAATAAGAGTGCTTATGAGCAAGCTGTGGTTGTATGCTTTTGGACAGGTTTTATAGTCAAAGCTGAACAAATTATGATTTATTATTTGCTTTAATGTACTTCCAATATAATTAATTGCCTGTACCAAAAAAAAAGAGTCCACTAATATAATTCAGCTTTCCCAGTGTATGGGGATCTCACGATACCTCCTGGGATAAAAGTTGGATAAAGAAAGGCTAATACTAATAGGATAGACAGAATAACTGTGAATATCTAATATTTGGCCAAATTTTCTTCTACAGAATTGAATAATTAAAGTTCTCCAATGAAGTCACTTTGACATATGATAAAAGAGGAAATATTTTCTCTTAAAGCATATGTTTTGTTTGTTTTCTTTCACCTGTTGTGCCTCATATTAATGATAGAATGTAATCTGTTAGGGGCAGGACAGGAGCTATGTTTTTTATTATAAGTACTTGCTTTACCTTGCATTAGAACAGCCTAGGGGCTTCAAGGTATTACCGCAATACAAATGAGTGGTGAAATGAGAGTAGAGTTGGCAAATATGTGGTTTTTTAAAATTTTAGTACAAAACTAGTAAGAACCAAAATAGCCTCCAAAAAGTTCAATTTTTTAGAGTTAATATCTCCCCAGGATGTTACATAATTCAACATAAGAGACTGAATAGTGCAAACTTGTGACGCAACAAAATTGAAACTCTTCTTCATTTGTGATAAAATAACTGGAAGATTACTAGCTACAGAAATCTTACCTTTTCATGTGGAAGGGGGCTGATGTCATCATTTGAATACAGTGAGCAATATCAGCATGTATATTAGACAAGAATATTTATGAGCTATACTCAGTGAGCTGTAAATCACTAGAGAGGCCCTGGATTAGTAAAGATATTACTATTTAAGAAGAATATAAAGACATTGACATGATTTCTTGGGATGAGGGGAGTGCTTTAATTGTGTGACACATAATTCCATTGTTAAAGGGTTATTATAAAAGTTTTTTTTTTTTTCATGTGCCTTCAAAAGATTAGTGGTTCTAGCTAGCGCCGTCAGGTTATACGCAAGAATCTCTCATTAGAGATAATGGTCTTCTAATATGTTCATCCTAAATCCTTAAACTATGGAGAATGATGTGTGTGTTTTTAACCATTGTGCTCTTGGCAAAATCCTCAGATTCACATTTGTCAAAGCACATGCAGATTTCTTATGGAATATACTATTACACAGTAAAGTTGGAATCTTTGATTTCTGGCTATCTGCTTTTCCATGTGACATGAGGAAGCAAAAGGAGAAGCAAAGTCCAGCAGAAACCCATGAAAAAATTTAATCAGTAGTCATAGAAGCCAAAGAGAGAGAACTAGAAATGAAAAGCCATTGAAAAGGAATTTGTGGGTGACTGAGAGATCATGTGCAGTGTCCCCAAGCCTTCCCACTGAAGTCAATTGGAGCAGCATTACATTCAGTGTAAGAAGCTTCCATCACAAACCTAGCTGTGTCTTTTTCACAGAGGCAAGTCTTCACACTGAAAATAACCTTCCCCTGCTTTCCAAGTTGCAGACGCAGAATGTGAACTCTGTCCATGTAGAAATGAATGTACAATGCCCTGTAAAGATTACATTGAACTGTACAACTCATTCTACCCAATATTTCTGTCTATTTAACCTTAGGCATATGTTTATATGTTTTTGGTGTTATCGGTTACATAGCTGCTGATTTAGAATGCATATTAATGGGTGGAGGTTAAACTACTTAAAGATATGCAATGCAGTTGTTTAGTAGATATCAGTATTTTTTTAAAAACCTGCTAAAAGTATCTATGATTCCATTAGTAATGTCAAAATATAGTTGGTTTTAGAATGCCATTGTTTATTCATCAGTCGCATATTTCAGAACCCTGACACCTCTAGAAATCAAACCAAGTAAAAGGGGTAATGACTGGGTGAAGGTGTGTGAAATTTAAATGCAATTTTACCAATGTTTGTAGATATCTTGCATCTTAGCAGCTGTCCCTTATACTGTTGAGTCCTTTGCTTCTGCCTTACCTAAATCAATTCACTGTAGTGCATTACAGTTGCTGTGCTGTATTGTACTCCTGTCTAAAATTGCAACAAAGCATAGGGAATCTCGATGTAACTAGTATATCTGGCCTGCCTGTGGTTCTCCACAGCTGTGGAATGCCAGCTTACATTCTGTTATGAGAAGACCTACAGTAATAGGCTCAATGCACAGTTGCCTTTTCTTTCTACTACTTTTCCTTGGTAGTGAGTCCTTTGGTCACTCCTTCCATCCATATGTTGGAGAAACAGACTGGGCAGATCATAGGCCTACTCTTTTGTAATTTTTCAGTTGGTGTGAAAGTCCACTATCTGGCAGGCAAAAACAATAGCAAAGCAGTTGAATAAGATGGATGCATGCCAGAAGAAATGGGAGCTTGCCCTACACGTGTGTTTAATCTTTTGCTTCGTGTTTTGTTTTTATTTCATATAAAACAATGTGATTATTTTTTAGGTCACATTAAAAAAATACAATATGCCTACAATTTTCCTCTTGCTCTGTCATGACTTGCAGGGGCACTTGTATTGTTACTGGATTATCGCATTCAGCACTTCTTACAATGGCAATATGAAAGCCCTTTCAGTAGATGCAACAGATTTTAACACTTTAAAGGATTACATTTTGTTTGTTCCATTTCTTTGTATTTCATTATATCAAACAGATAATAGAAAGGGCAGATTAAAGGTTCAGGTAGGTCCTGAGGATGTTTCAAGTGTAATCACTGAGATACAAGAATATTTTTTTATCCTTATGTCTTATATATTTGCCCTCACCACTCCAGTGACAGGTTTGATGGCAGATTTTATTGATAATTCATGAAATCCTTAATGTGAATAAAAAGTGCACAATTAAAGGCCCTCCCAAATGAGCAGAAAGACATTAAAACACAGATGTTGTGCCAGACTGTCCCCTTTTATGCAAAACACCATGCGGGGAACAAGATGCACCCACAGAAATACATTAGACTAGGGACACGGGAGGTGGAATAGTCTTCCCATTAAAGTACATTGCTGGTGAAAAGATTATTCCAACCCATTAGCTGCAACAGCAGCTGTTAGGGGCGGTGCTGCAGACTGACTCATTGTTCCCCAGTTGGGGGAAGATTTCAAACTTCCCAGCTATCATTCATCTATGCGGGTGGATATTGCCTTGAATGCCTATTTGCTGGAAAACATAATGTTCCACTCTTGTCCGGCAAATAATTCTTCATGATGGAATGAAGTAAATAGGATTTGCTGTGGGCATAGGTGCTACTCAACCTGAATAAGCATATCAGAACCTGCCTTTATATAATCAAATATGTGAGAGCCAGACATAGTGAGCTTTTCTTTCATGAAACTCGCTTGCCTTGCATAATTACACACATTGTCTGTTTGCCTCCAGTTTTTCATATTCTGTTTTTGACATTTATTTTCCATGTAGCACAGATTTGCACCATTCCACAGAAAGGATTCCAGTAGTTGAGGTCCAAACCCGAGACAGATGCTGTAATCTTTACAGGAGAGCGATTCTGTTAGTTACACTCAAGGGGCCTAATTAGTCCTTGTAATTAGAGATCACCTAATCAATGAAGCTGCTTGAAAATGATTCTCTTCTTCATTTCAGCTAAGTCCATTATGACCTCTGAGTTAAAAAGGAAATTGTCTTTCTGTATTTTTAAAGCAATCTATTATTCACTAATCCACTTGAATTAGCTTGCTGGCTATTTAAAACTTTTGTGATATACTATGTGTTTTTACTCGTAGGGAGATGTGATTTCTGGGATTGGTCCGTTTTGGAAGGAGAGGAGGGATTGTTGAACTGGAATATGTAGTTTTCTACTTTGGAGGTTTATCAAATACTAAACTATGTGGCTCCCCTGGTTATTTAAGTATTTGATGCTTTCAGTTGCTGTAGATAGAAGCAGCTGATAGTAACATTTGAACTACCAGTCTCTGACTATCTGAATGCATTTATTTTCTCTGCAGCATTCCTGTAGCAGCAGCAAAAAAAATAGTTGTTTTCCTAGGGTCCTTTTATAAAGAGTGTTAAATTTAACATTTAAAATCTGGCTGGAATCCCGAAATTTTAAGTTCAGATGATTTTTATTCTCTTTGTCTATAAGTTGCCCATATCAATCAGCTGTTTTTCACCCAAGACAAACATAACTGAGCTCTCTTATTTTT
Source organism: Emydura macquarii macquarii (assembly GCF_026122565.2). Lineage (NCBI taxonomy): Eukaryota > Metazoa > Chordata > Testudines > Chelidae > Emydura > Emydura macquarii. The sequence goes on along the minus strand of NW_027130155.1, from coordinate 8,499,808 downwards.
ACTAGGCATTTAAAGGTCAATGTAATCAATCACTTCACTTCTTCTTAAATTTACAATAGGCAACGGGTAAGATTCAGATCTTATTTACACAGTTGTAAGTCTGTTTAAATAATGGAGGTACTCTTGATTTACACCAGTATAACTGGGTAAGACATAATGTGTAATTATTCCTCCTAAAACAGAAAAAAATGAGAGAGTAAATGTTGTTGCACTCTTAGCTGTCCTGAAAATACTGGGTCAATGTCAGAGACCAGGGTTTGAGAAACAATAAGGCTAAGCAAAGACGAACTGCATGAATGCTATGCATTATTTTTGTATTGTGAGTGACATAATGCACAAGCTTGCAGGCTAAATGGGTGTGTGTAGGGGGGGATTCATAGTTTTACTCTATAAAGCACACAAAACAGCTTTATGGAAAGAACAGTCTAGTTTAAAGGATATATTAGACTTCCTATTGGCCTCTACCTAATTCTCATAAACCAGCAAACAGTTGCTGCTTCCAATCCACTCACATGTTCCTACTATGTTAAAGCAAAGTTTCAATAGGAAGTATTGTCTCTAGCTAGAGAGAGGTCTGAAATGCGGGAAATGGGGAATGATAAACTGCTTTGTGGGGGGGTTTTTCCTGACATTTAGCTCTACAGTTTCAGAAATCTCCACTAATTTTAAGTGCCTTCAAATTTTTGAGTGTATGCTTAGAACATCTAGGGCCATGGCTCTCAACCTTTCCAGACTACTTTACCTCTTTTAGGAGTCAGATTTGTCTGGCGTACCCCCAAGTTTTACCTCTCTTAAAAACTACTTGCTTACAAAATCAGACATAAAAATACAAAAGTGTCACAGCACACTATTACTGAAACATTGCTTTCATTCTCATTTTTAGCTTATAATTATAAAATAAATCAATTGGAATATAAATATTATTTTTACATTTCAGTGTATAAACAAGTTACCGTCTCTATGAAATGTTAGTTTGTACTGACTTCGCTAATGCTTTTCATGTAGCCTGTTGTAAAACTAGGCAAATATCTAGATGAGTTGATGTACCCCCTGGAAGACCTCTATGTACCCCTAGGGCTACATGTACCACTGGTTGAGAACCAATGATCTAGGGGACTTTTTTGTTTCTTTGGGGAGGAGGGTTAGTGGTGCTGAGCACCCACTCACTTCTACTGCAGTTCTGAGCACTCAGCACCTCTATGTACCTGGCCTTAGGTTTCTGAAATTAGGCATCCAAATTGAGTGTGTTTTCTAGTCTTGGTGTATTCCATTGTATTGCTTGGCCTTAGTGTAGCTCTATATCTGCAAGATTAGAGTTAAAAAATGAATGAAGGTTGTGGCATACTATGGGCTTGATCCAAAATAGGATACTGAGCCCATTCAATATTTCCTTTGACTTCCATGTTACATGTTAGCTTTATTGCAACCCTACTGATGCAGTTTCATAGGATATGAATCAGGTCAGAATTTTGACCGTAATGACTATGAAGATGGTTTTATTCTCTTAGAATCCCGCTCCCCATTTTTCTGCCTTAGTCATATTATGGTAAATAACATGCTACTGCACGTCTTAGGGGCTCTTGCTAGCTACATACTAGTATTGCATTCCTTTAAATTGAGCATTTTGAATGATCTAAAGAGCTGTGTTATTATGACAAAAGATTAATATGGTCTAAAGGATTTGGTGCCTAAAGGATTATAAAATATATATCCAATCGTGTCATAAAGGGCATATTCTAGGGCACTTAATTTAAATGAGAGACAAAATTGCAAATAACACGAACAATGCAATGAACAGTATAAAGCAGCTTACAACTTGTTAAATGGTTGCTATTGTTTATTCAAGTTTCTGTGTCATAAAATACCCCAGTCTGGTAAGAGGCTGCTGTTGTATCCCTATCAATTATTTCCTTTTGTTCTTCAATTCTATTTCCTTGTTGTCTCATGAGATTTAAATTATAGTGCAATACAATCAGAGTCTCATTTGGAATTTTATGGTGATTCTGAGGCCATTTTATTTCTATGTTTGAATTGTGTGTCTCAAGATTAAAATGTTTGTCCATGCTATGAATGTGGTTTACAATTAGAGTTGTTACCTAGAGTTTCTTAGTGGGTTGGCTTTTGGTTTTACTTTGATTTCTTATTCTTTATCTACATGTGATGAATTTCTGTGTCATGATTTAAAATAAAAAAAATCACAGTCTATATTAGTCTGTCAACCTTGGAATTCAGAGGTATGTTAAATCTTATGGTAAACAGCAGACAATAGAAGTTATAAAAAAAAAAAAAAAGATCACCTGACAGTATTTGTAACCGGATCATATCTAAATAATAAAATAACAACAAAAAAGAAGACCTATATGGTACATATATGGTGATGGATTTAGCCCTATCTCTTTTAAAAAATTCCACTAGTTACAGTACATAGATGGATATGGGTCCTAGCAGCAAGGATCAGATTTACACATAGATCAGATTTTCCCAAAGTTTGGGAATGGTGAGATTCAGGATTTTTATTCTACTGATGCTAGAGGTTGTTGAAATACAGCAGTCTGAGTCCAAATTTTCACAAACTTTAGGATAATCCATATTTGAGTGTGATGGAGCATGCCTCAGTCCCAGTCAGGAAAAGGCTAGCAACTGGTACTAAATAGGCACACCTGCAGAGCCTGCTCCACTTGGAGGAAGCAAGCTTAAAAGGAAAGAGAAGGGGTGACAAACGGGGGGAAAGCTGCTGAACCTCAGAATTACCTGATGCTTGCAACAGAGCCAGTAGGGGGAGAGACAGTTTGTAGACCTCTGCCGGCACTGAGGACTTACCAGATCAGGTACAAGCCAATCACTGCTGGTGGGGATTGAAGATAAACTCAGATCTGAGGTTTAGCCGTACTTAGCCACCTTAAGCAATCCAGACCTCTATAAAGTCTCTTAAAGGAGAACCCAGAGACTGAAGATTGTGGCATCTGTGAATCCAGAAAGACTGGAGTAAGGTTCCCAAATGGTGAAAGGGCTTTGGAAGGGAAGGAGACTCTAAAACTGCTCAAGCAGGATCCAGTAAAAGCCCAACCTATCACACTGAGGGTTTGCTTTAGACTCATCTCTATATATTGATCTAATTACCATTGTGACGTGCAGTATTTTTGTGTATCAAAATGCTTATGTACATATCTAAGTGCCTTATTGCAAATAGAAAGATGGGTTTTAGTCAAAGTCTACATTGATCATACTGAGCCTCATTCTGCATGACACTTACTCTGGTGCTAGCCTTTGTGTGCCCCACACTGTTCTTTGCCATAAGGACAAAGCAGAATCCCAGTCCTAGAGCTCAGGGACTGCTCTGTCCATGCCCTCCAAAGGGTTCACTGAGTCTCAGAAGAGATAGTGCCATTTATTCTTTTCACTATACACACTAACTACTGGAATCCCAGTTCTTCTCCTGGGATGAAAAGCGCTACATGCCTTACTACAGCTGAGCCTACAATACACTATTAACCCCTCAGCAGGCAGCAGCCAGGGGTTTTGGACTGCTTTTCATGGCCTATCACCATTCTTCAGATGTCTATTAATATCCACTACAAATAGATGTACTGTTCTGTTTCTTTTTCTTGGCAGCATAAAGGTTTATAACTTCTAATAGCAGTACATTTCCTTTCATGGTTTCTATTTTAAAAGAAAACATCATGTCTGTAAAAGGCACATCTTTTTATTCATTAGTTAAGCCAAATCTCTGTTTTCCCTCCCCCCCCCATTTTCTGTATCTTTTCCCTCTCTGATTAATGTGCACAAAGTTTATATTTTATATTTATTTTATATATTATATTTATAAGTTCAGAGGACAGAACACTGTCAAACACAACTAAAACTAATGAGAAATAGTTCTCTCATCCAGAGAACCTTCAGGAAGGCTTCTGAGTTTTCCAATCTTTATTACTTTTGGTACAATACTTTATGAAGTATGACAGCAGTTAAAACTGAACTTCAATGTTGTAGTTGTTAAGGGTGGAAAAATCAATGTGAAACTGTTCAAAAAACAAGCACTCTTATTAAATCATTGTATAATTGCAGTAAACTCTACGCTTGTTGGGGTAAACTCATCAATAATTTATTCTCACAATACACTGCAAAATTGTGACTTAAGCAATTAATGCAGGAACTGATTATTATCTAGATGATGCTTAGAATGTGTTAATTAATATCATCAGTAATGACACTTGAGGGCATCATGCAAATTCTATATTTGAATTATGCTTATCATCTGGTTAGGAATAACTCTAGGGACTTTACATTATTAATAGATTATTTTTTAGATGTTTAGTAGAAACTATTTTTTCTCTCCTCTGTCTTATGGATGTAAAGCATAATTTTTTTTATATAAAATCACTCTGATGATGTGTCTGACTACAGTTTCCCACTACATAATCATGCTTTTTGTTGTAAAAGTGATTTAAACCATGTTATCAATTGCCTATAAGAGTTTTCATAGGAATGTCAGTGATAGAGGCTTTCTTTTAGAAGATTGGATTTTCATTCTTATGGATATAAAGTGCATTTGTGACATAAAACCACCATAAATGGCCTAACTATATCAATCATTGTGGCAATCAAGCCCCTTCACTTCAGAGTATTTAAATCAGCTCATCAAATACACTTACATATTGAGAATATAAATTACAGTTTCAGAATAAGCAGGCAACGAATCTTTCATATTCTGGTTTTTCTCTCTGACTTTCGAGTTTTGAGATCTTTGGCCACTGGGATAATTAATCTGCCTTTGGGATGGAGTCTGTTCTCTGACAGTCATCTTGAACATGAGCCTAAAGACAATTTAGCAAATTGAAAATGTTGCTATATAGCTGGAAGAAGGAATACAGTACAGTAAGCAAATTCACAACCTGTCGCTTCTAACTGCTTTGAGGAATTATTTATAAGAGTCCTTTCATGCTGATGTCAGTGGCATGATACCCATGGTTTCCTTCCTCTTTCCTTTTTTTCTCTTCTTTTAAACAAATACAGTAAGTTTTCTTTAATGAGTTATCCCTTTAGAAGAAGATGTGCGCTTCTGCTAAAGCCTCATCTGAGGAACAAGGAAAGATAAACACAGTATGGAGAGGTGACCAAAAAAAGAAGGAAGGAAACTGGTCTTCAGAATAACAAATTTTGAAATGCTGTTATGTATGCAGATGGTGGACTCAGGGAATTGGTAATGGGAAATAGGTGGGTGTATCACCATGGTATCAGCAATGCTTACAAAAATGACAAAGTCAAAAAGAGTGTCACTACTGATGTTCTCCGCTCCTGTTCATGTAGATTTTTTTTCCATTTCTCCTATCTCTGACTTAGTTACATTTTTTTTGAGAGGTACATGTTTATTGTGGGCAAACTTCCCAATTTGTCTAGCTCAGAGATGAGAAATTAGATACCAGGACGTAGTAGAAGTCTGTTGAACTGAGTGATTTTTGGAGCATCAGTTGAATTATTGCATCTTTTAGGGCATGTGGCAGACTTCTTTGAAAAAAGGCAGTGGTGATCTCTGGGCCTATGTACTCCTCACTGTCTTTCCCCAGACAGGATGAAAACTGGTCAGAATCCCATTTAGTAACTTAGATCTCCTTCAGTACTTCAAGGAATTTCTGTTGTGAGAATTCTGAGAAAGATAGTGGGGATACTAGCTGCTTTGTGAATAGCCTTCAAATCCAGGGGTCCATTATAAGATTGGAAGGTGCTCAGGTACAAGTGGGGTTTAAGACTCTACATAAAGAATTCCAATTTATTAGTCTTAGTGGAATCAGTGGTTTTGGGTAGTGCCCTGAGGTCCCAATCAGCAACTTGGCCCAGATGTTGTGCTAGGCACTGTATACGCATAAAATGAAAAAATGGACCCTGTCCAAAAGAGCTTGCAAACTAAGGATCTGATAAGACACAAGAAGTGGATACAACAGATAGAAAGGGGGAGTATAAAGTAACAATGAGATAATACAGGACAGTGTAATAAGAAATGGCCATAGCACTTCTGCTGGCTAGACTTTGGTCACTAGGTTCAAACATAATCAAATAAACATTGATACCAAACTACCTTCTTACACCTAAAAGTAGCCCTTCCCTAAAAAGATAGGGATACATTGACTGGGAAGTAGAGGTAATATTATACCTGCTCTTTGATAAAGAAGTCTTCAATTAAAAATCAATGGGAAAAACAAATGCCCGTTGTGGCCTGTTGGGGTGAGTCTAACAAAATCCATCTTTTGTTTACAGAGTGCACACTGTTTTGTCCTTGGGTGCATTCACATCTGGATACTTTATCAGATAGAAGCAACTGAGCCATAAATCCAGGCACCTGCTCTGCTTTTCAAAACCTAGAAAACTGCTACAATAAGAAAAGGCAAATCACATAGCTGAATTGGTGACAATGTCTCTTCTAGCAAAAATGCTTGACCCAGCACATGAACAATTCAAAAGGACGTGTCTGATTGGAGAATGGTATAGAGATCTATTTTTTTTTTAATAAGAAAAAAATGCTAGAGACCATTTAAATTTTTTTTTGCTCTTTAATTCAATTAGTATTAAAAAGACACAGATTTTTATAAGTATTTAAGAGCTTAAAGATGAATCAATCAATGGAAACCCAACTAGGGGCCTGTCTGCATCTTTAGGCACCGAAATACCTTTAAAATTCTAGCCCAATTAACTGTCATTGTTTAACACTACATTTCAACAGTTAAAAACGCATTGTACTTAGTGTATTTGCGACCTCCCCCTTTCTGTCAACCCTAGTGTCATCCCTTCATTTAGCCAATTGTCTGAGAAGGTATTGGGACCCACCAGTGCTAGTGCCTGCAGAACCAAGCATCTGAAACACCTTCAGTGCTTTCCTTTGTGTTGTGCTAACCTATTGCTACTACTACCCCAGGATTTTAATGGACCACAGCACTGAGCAGCAATTGCACGTTTAATTTACCTAATTTAAGGCCAGGATTGTTATCTTAATAAAGTGCATTGAGATCTTCAGATTAAAGTTTCATACAGTGCATGCTATTAACAATAATTTATCACTTATAATTACTTTTGTAAATTAGTATATATGAAATGCTTTGATGAATGGCACTATATATATTTACATAATAATTATCATATTAGGAAAGGCATTATTAATTTTTTTTCTTATTTCCATTCTAAGAATTAGTGGCTTCTTGTGTTGTGAAATCTTAGCAGTCTTTACCCTTCTCACAATTGGACTACAAGAAAATCAGCTGTACAAAAACAGATTTCAGAATGCCTTTCCCTGTGCAAAGTTAATGTCAACAGAATTGCCTGTGAAAATCCTCCATCCTGTCAGAACAGAATGGGCTTTAAAGAACACAGATGAAGAACTGCATAGTAATTGACAATTAGCTGTAATGAGTGGGAGCCAGAGGTTTCCATATACTTACAAAAATTGGAGATGGAACCGACCTATTAGGTCATGCTGTCTGTCTCCTTGTATCTGAGGTTTTGTCATTTCAAGTGACTTAGTTGATTAGGCTTTCTAAGGAGAAAATGTCATGGTGTAATAATCTTCTGCACAAGTCCTCACAAGGTTTTGGGTTTGCAGCATGCATATATGTGGGTTTGGATATGGCTGTGAATTTTCAGTCTCCCTCCCTCATTGACTCCTCTCCAGCAGACAATCCTGGTTCTCTTCATTAAGTCTCAACAGCCTTCCTGGCAGGACATTTGCCCTCATTGTCTCTTCAAGGTACTTTTCTGGCTCTCTAAAAGCAATTTGAAAGAGAACTAGAATTTCAGCCTGTGGTGCAGTACATTTTGAATACAGCAGAAGAGTTCCATTCTTGTATGCTTTTTTGCTGCATAGCACAGCATTTTCATATAGATTTCATTGAACCCATATTTGCATCTCTTTACAAGTAGTGCTCCTTGGAACTCAAAGAGGAAGTTGAAAAATTCCAAGGGTGGGACATGGTAAAGTACTATGATTTAGAGTAACATATACATAATATCCTTTTTACCAAAGAAGGAGCCTCAGGTACCGGTGAAGGCTTTACTACATGCTGAGATCACAGTACATAAAGGTTGATATATATTAGAAACACTATTCCCACGGGGCCTGATCCAGTTTTACTATTAAGTCAATGGCAAAACTCCCAGTGACAGCAGCGGTGCAGGATCAGGCAGAATAATACCAATATTCCTATGAATAGATGGAGGGAAAACTGTCTCCAATATATTTTCCCTACCAATACATTTTTAGCATGAACCTGTAAACCCTTACTTACACGGGCAGTCTCTTTGAACACAATAGTAAGAACTGCTTTCATCAGTTAACCAGGAGTTAACCAGGATCAAGCCATTAGCTATGATTTCTCAAATAAGAGTATATTAATGGAAAAACACAAAGTCCAGTACTCCCACCCCCTTTGTGCTGATATGAATAGTTCCACTGGCTTGGATTCAGATGCTTAGTATAGGAAGAATTATGATAATTTTACATCAGCATTATGAAGCAGTACTATGACCCCAATCACTGACTTCAGCTGAGCTATGCTTGGCACAGGAAGTAGGAGAAGAGGAGACTCTTCCTGTTGGTTTAGCCCAGGCACAAGTTAGAATAGCCTCAGAGCAACCCTAACCTCTCTCAGCTTGTGACAGCCTTCCAGGGGTCATTATAGTAGGCAAAGATTACCAAAATACAGTGCCATTGGCCATGCCCTGAGTATGTCACCTACACTGAGGAAGGAAGGGATGATGTGTGGAGAGGGAGTATACCTGATAATACTGTCTCTGTGTGAATGGAAACTCCCTCATGTTGAAGAATCCTCAACTCCCAAAACCAGGGGAAATCTGTGGACTTCACCATTTTGCTATTGACCTGCCTTTTGTCACTTATCCTGGAGGCACTGTTTATGTTCTGTATTAACTGACTCTGTAACTTCATCCTCAGAATAGGCACTTCCTCAAATAGTTCAGCCCATCTCTGCTCCTGTTTTTGCTTGTAAGTAGCTAAGATTGAATTAGAACAATTACTTTGACAATGCTTACATTTGTTTTGTGCTGGTTAATATGTAGTCTGACAAATTCCTTAGCTCTTAATATTTTTAGCTTTTTCGTGTATCTAACATGATGCGAACAAACTAATTTAAAACTGCTTGCAAAGATTATTTTTATATAAAGCGTGCAATAACAAAAGCAAATATTTGCACTCTGTTAATATAATGTACTGCTCTATTGCTGTGCTGCTTTTGCTTAATGTAACATATCAGGCTTATCAGCTCTTGTTTGGCTTCTGACAGCAACTAGATTAATTAGTGTAATAGCGCTATATTGTATGAGCTGAAAATGAGCTGAACTGTGAAAGTAAACTCTGCTTATTATTACTGTGATTCAGCAGGAACTACAGTAAGGTAAATAGGACACCGAATTTTGGGAGAGAGTCTTTCAATAAAACTGGCAAAAATTTTTCCCCCTCCCCGATTTCATCCCTGCATAATGAGACTCTCTTCGTTATCTGAAGTAGAATTACAGATCTGCATAGTTTAGATGTATGACTCTTTCAAGAAATACTTTATAGAAATGCACCACAGAGGTGGAATGCTGCTTCAAAATGGAAATGGGAGCTCATAAGCAACTAACTATGGCTGGGGACATGTCTGAGGTTTCCATGCCTTGTTGTTAAATGACAAACGTAGAGGGAGACTCCCGGGTATTCTTTCCTTTCAAATTACATGCTTAGGGCGATAGCAACTAAAAATCCTTGCTGCACTGAGAATTGAGATAAACTGAGGGACTATTTAATAAGCCAGTATGAACTGATCACTGGGGATAGGTAGGATTTAACAGAGCTCCAGTTTATAAAAGTAACTAGGAAACAGTGCTGGTAGCTAGAAGATCAAACATTCTGTTTATCTACATTTATGTTTGAAGTTTTGGAAAACAAAAACATTCCTGTTCCATTTCAGTGCTTTTCATGGCAGATTGGCTTTAACAATTAATAAAAACTGATTTTGTGGGAGTAATTTTATAGCAGCACTGCATCATACATAATGATTCCACGATACACATTCTGCAAATTGTGAGTCAAATAGATTTTTTTTCCTCCTTTTTGAGGTCAATTAAAGGTAAATTTCAGGATCCTTATCCAGCACTTATTGGCTGGGTGCACTGGCTCTGACTGAAATGTTTCTTGTAACGTACACTTTGCCTAAAAGCATTTGCCTCTTTCTTGTGCTCTACATTCGTAGTGGAAAATAAATCCTCTAGCCGGAGCACAGCAATATCATTATCTCATCATGGATTTTTCATTTTGGTATGTAACACCTGACAATTCTCTGCCTGAAACCAGCCTCAGATTATTTACCCCAGGTTGCTGGGAGTCAGGTTTTCCTGTTTCATAGTGCAACCATAAAATGGATTTACAGGCAGGAGCTCTAAAGGGTTGACGCAAATGGATTAGCATGCTAGTGTGATCATTATGTAAATTTAAAAAATTACCAGTGTTTGGGTGTCAATAGCAGATTTCAGTGCTTAGTCAGAGAGAGGCAGGACAGACTCCAGCCATACATAGCGTGGGTTGTAAAAGCTATTCTAAAGAACTGTAGACCCAGTCTTGCAAATACGTCTTCTAGGCATAGTGCTTTCTACCATGGATGCTCACGCTGAAACCAAGGCATCCAAGACCTGAGGGGAGCTGTGTGGTATTCTTTTGTTTTACCGGATTTCATTTTGTGCAGCCTTGCACCAGCTCACTTTCACTTTCTTGACAATGGTTACTTTTTGGCATACAAACATGTATGTCCACAGCTTTAGACATTTGGAAGTTTTCATGTAAAAATCACTTTCACTTTTTAAAAAATAGTCCTATTATCTCCCAAGTAGAATCCAATTCACTAGTAAATAGGGCTTTTTTTGCTTGACAAATGTATACCCTTAACAACATTTTCCTTGTTTATGGACAAGTTTGAAGGGCAGAGTAGATGCAATGGAAATCTTCTAATCACTGGATCCACTAGTGTTAGCAGCTTTGTTCCAGGTCAATCTGGCCTGTAAACTGTATTGAAATGTAGGGCCCCAATACTGAAAAGACTTAAGCAATGCTTGCTCTTATGCAACAAGTAATGCCCATTGATTTCAAAGTGGAACTCCTCACAGTATGTAAAGTTAAATGCATGGGTAAGGCTGTGCAGGACTGGAACGTAAGCCTTCAGAAATAACATTACCCTACAATGATTACAAAAATTCCCATATCATGTTAACCATCCTTTATGATATGCCATAATATTTCGTTTTGAATTGTGGTCACTCTAATCACATAGAGCTTGAGTCTGCTGCGGCTCATTTCTGTGTACATTTTCTCAGAGACTTCAGTAAGTGCAGGACTGGGCCCTAAATTTGTTTCTACTAGGTTTGAAGAAGGAACTTCCCTGCATCTAAATTAATCCTTTTTATTCTATCACCTTTTATTCTCTTGTACTCTTTACAATCCATGAAATGAGCTTGCTGTGTAACGATGTAGGGCCAGGGTATAAATTGGCTTAGCCCCATTGAAACCAGTGACCCTATACTAATTTATACAGTTGAGAATCTGGCCCATAAACTTCACAGGAGAGAAGCTTTTTATAATCCAGTAGTATAATTAGACTTAAAGAATAATTTTCAAGGGTTGTTACTATCTGAAAGGGCAGAGTCACCATAACATCATTAATGTAACAGCAAAGTCACTGCCTGAGGATACTGCAGAACCATATATGCAATGTTATTTGCACTGTTCAATAAAACAATTAATACATTCTGCTTGTCTTCAGTAAGCCTGGTAAACCAGCTTATTAACTGTAACAATGGCAATATATTTCCCTTACCAAAAACCTAAATTTGTGTCTGTCACAAGCAGGGATATGTTAATGTACTGCTGCCTCCTAATAAATAGAAGAGCTAATGTGCTGTGAGGGGTTTATAAAGCAACTAGCTATAAGTTGTGAAAAAGGCTATACTTGTATATATGAATAAATGTACATACCCTGCCACTTACATGAAAGAGATAAACACAGAGAAGGAAAAACATACGGAATTTTAATGTAGTCAATTAAGGGCCTAATCCAAAGCTTAAAGGAGTCAATGGAAAAAATACCACTGATTTCAATGAGGTGTGGGATTGGCCCTATTTTCTATAAGCCTTTGAAAAAAGGCAGTCCAGCTATGTTTGGATGTTGTGCGGTTGGTGGATCAAACCCCAACCCAGCATTGCCCCCACGAGAGGTGGGTAATTTCAGTTACATCACCAGGTGACTGATGAAGAGCATTAAGATAGCCTTATTCAAAGGCACGCTCATTTTTTCACCCTGGTGACGTCTGAGAATGTGATTGTGGTATTTCGGTACAGCCCATAATAAGGCTAGGCACAGCTGCTTCTCCCTGACTGATGTAATGGGAGGCAATATGGCGCAGACAGGCCAAATGCTGCCTGGAGTTTCCACGTGTGTAGATGCTGTGTGCCTGTTACTACACCTCTCTTTTGGGGGTGTCTATATCTATAGCTCCCCACTCCATCTTGGCAGGTACAGTGAGAGCTCCTCCTCCTATTTCAGTCTCCTTTAACCAGTGGCTGTAGCTACCTTCCTCTGCACAGCTCCAATAGCCCTTATTTAGGGGAGTAGAGCTATGGCGCCCCCTTCAGTACACTCCTCCCGGCTCCCAGGTCAGTAGGAGGGAACTCTGCTATAAAATTGCAGTGTGCTTACGTGGCCAATGAAAGTGTGTGGTGAAAGTCTCCTTACATCTTCCCACACCACTGCAAACCTGCAAGGGTTAGAGAGACCCTGGCCCTGCATGGTGACTGACTCTGATTATCATACTGTAATACTTTACACAGGTCCTGGCAACAATCATTAACATCTCTGGGATCTATCCAGAGCCTGTCCAAAGATGCTACGGAGACATCAACATTGGTTTGATCAATAAGTACTTAGGTGGCAGCCCTGATATATACATTCTGTCAGTAGTCCACCTAGAGACATACAGTATTACCTGGTTTCTTCTTGTGCCTATGTCAGCTTGCTCTTCCTCACTCGTGGTTTAGTGATATGTGAACCACACAGAGATTATGGAATTGTGTTCAGTTCATAATGACCCATGCATCTTGCACAGTTCATACCACGCTAGCCACATCTCCCTTTTCTCATTCCACATTCAGATATTTCATGCGCCAAGTCGGTGTATAATTAATTAATTTTCCCCATGTACAAAAGTTTCCTAAGCAACAGTTGAAACCTAGCACATGGATACAACAATGGATATGAAGACTGTTACAGTAACAAGATCTGTTGCTTATTGTTCAAACATTATATTGCTGTAAGATTTGACATATCTGTTGGTAAATACAAAAATTAATTTGCTACCTACAATTAAAAGCACATCTCTAATATTAATACAAGTTTTACTATCTTGCCAATCTTGGCCATATCTTGCCAATATGCAAAGTCCTGATCTTTAGAAATAATTTTCGGAAACTTGCACTAATTCCAAAATTCTCTGGTTTGATGCGTCATTGGGATGATACATGCAGTATTGTCATAACCGTCCCTGTTGGTCCCAGGATATTGGAGAGACAAGGTGGGTGAAGTAATATCTTTTACTGGACCAACCTCTCTTGGTGAGAGAGACAAGCTTTTGAGCCACACAAAGCTCTTCTTCAGGACATTGGGAAGATATGTCATGCATAATCAGCACTTCAATTATACCCCATAATGCAGTGTGTTAGAGCAATGGGCTTGAGACCTCTGATTATTAAAAGCCAACATTTATTTGGGAGAGATATTTTAAGCTAACAGTGGATCATGATTTTCTAATGTTGGGCAAAAATAGCTGCTAAGTCTTTTGTTATTAGCTGACCCAATTACTATTGCCATTCATGGGTTGGTTGGGGGGAATCAGCCATGCTCCCAAACTGGACAGATACCTTACAATAACTTGGGAAGTTTTAGCCATGGGAAAAAAAAGAAGACTATTTTAAAGAATGATACATACAGAAAGTACTTAGTTATTTAGCTATGTTTCATTACTTGTACTGAAAGAGACGCTGGAATAGGAAACAGTCTATTCTGTTGAACTTTTCTCCATCCTACAGTTTTATAATTATTTTGCTCCATTTATTTTTTTATGCATATAAACTTTTGCATTGTTTTTAGTTTGACCCATATGGGCTAATCTTTGTCTGGTACATAATGTATAAGGTGAAAATAGTTCATACTATTAATTTTTATCCCTATCTTAATTTTTAAAAAGGTCAGGGGATAGCAGGAGGCTGGTTGAAAGAAGTCCCATGGATACCTTAATATTCCCATAGTGTGGGGGTTCCATCCTGGCACCCCCATATTTAAAAGATACAGTGATATCTTGATGTTGCTATTTGTTACATCTATAATCACAGATGATTTCATTTCTCCAAGCTACACTGGCACAATATGGAAGTGATTATTTTAGAGGTCCATGCCCAATTGACATAAGAATGTAGCAGGTAGAATAAACGCTAAAAGCAAAATATTTTATGTAGCAAAATCATGAAATAGAAAATGCTAGTAAAGTACCCATTGTTAGAAGTTTGTGCTGAAGTGGGAAAAAAAATCTGCACATAGTTGTACAGTCTGTAGAGCTGCTTTCAGATATGAATTAATCTAGTTTTGGAATGGCACAGCATCTTGTTAAGGACTGAGCTCTAAGGCTAAACCTAAAAAAATGAAATCACATCAGGATTGGATGGCTTTCACTAGTGGCAAGGCAAAATGTTTCTGCATTGTTGGACCAGTTAAAGTGTAACTCTGTGGTCAGTAGGTATTTGATCCTTATTCACATGATATTATAATTGTGATGACCTCACATAAATATGTATCCATTCTCCAGTCCTCTCTGCTTGAAATGAGGAACATTTGACAACTTTTAACAGTTTAAAATGTTTTTCTTGCTGTGGTTACCCTGAATATGTTTCCAGTTTTTTCTTAAATAACATTGCTTCAGTATTCCCTGTACTTTACTGGGCCAGATCCGCAGCTGGTGTAAATCAGCATAACTTCGTGTACTTAACTGGAGCTACACCAGCTGAAGATTTGACCTACTATCAGGAATACCTAGGGAACAATGCAAATATGGAGAGAATATTATTTAGTTATGGAGGGCAATCGGAATAGTTTTGAAGGGCAATATGCTTCTACAATACCGAAGAACTATTGTTATCATCAGCCCCTTTCTCCTGCAAATAAAGTTTATACTAATATAGAAGAACCTCTGGAATTTCCCAAGGCCACCTTCTTGTGCAGTCAAGGCAGAATTGGGCCCCATCATTAAGACTAATACCATCTTTAGCTCATTTTAGCAAGGACTGCAGGATCCACAAGTAATTCAGTTCTCACTTCCATACTTTATGCTTAATTTGACTTGAATTTCCTAACTTGTAACAAGAGTCCCAGAATACTCAGTTTGTTTCAGCCCTTTTTCTCTGCACCTATGAATTTTTCATATTGAAACTACAGCTAACCCACCATGGGGTCATTTTTTTGAGTAGGTAAAATAAATGGGATTGTGTGGGCAGAGATAATGGTTCAATATCCCTAATGCATACAATGGGGCATCTATTTTAGGATACATTATGATCAGTCCTTGCACAGGCATGCTGAATTTTCTGGAGGGCTCAAGCCTGAGTCTTTCCCTATCACTTCCTGCTCATGCTATCCACTGATTTACATTGCCAGTTTCATATTGCCTCTAATCCAGCTGCAATGGTTACAGAGAATCTGCTGCTCCTAGAACTGTAAATGAGGCTTATGCAGAATCTGGATAGATGTTATTGTCACATTTTTGGGTGTAATCCAGACTAACAAGGGGTGGTGTCACTGCCTGCCCTGTAATCCTGGATGCCTTAAATGTTCTGCTGCAGTGGCTCACAGCCAGGACACCAAGAGTCAGGAAACAAGCATGAAGTATCCTGAATGTTTCTGTGCTTCTGCCTCAGCCTGCCACAACACAACAGCCCTGCCCTGGTTTTCACCAATATTGGTTACAAGTGGCAAGATGACACCTCTGAACGTCCAGCCCCAGATTTCCCCAGAACTGTCTGCCATGAGGTTTGTTTGCTCTTTTAAAGAGACAATACCCCAGAAGCTTGCCACATTTATTGGAGTTAATCATTACTGCAATTTGAACACAGCACTGTGTTGGTCTGTGGTGCAGTGTCCTGTGTTAATTCTTTGTCTCTCAAGTTCAGGCTCAAGTCAACCCTCAGTGACCTGCTTGATTACTTTGTTTACAGCAATATGTCTCAAGTGAGAAAAAACCACATTCCTTTGTCTAGTTCAGACCTGTTTGTCCTCTTTACCTAGGCGAGGCTCTCTCCTTTATCCTGTGCTAGTAACATTATACAGAGGGAATTTATAATTTCACATGTAAGATTAACATATGCATTTTACAGTTATATTATGACCAATGTGCTATTAATTTTCAAATGATATCTTGCCAGGCATATTTTGTACAGATGACGTTGTTGTAGTATGAAGGGTGTGAGTACAGGGTTGCCTGGGATCACAGTTATGTTACCTCTTTTCTACATGCTTATCGTAACCACACCCACTGGTTACTGTTCACTTTGAAAATT
The DNA here is from genome assembly GCF_026122565.2 of Emydura macquarii macquarii. NCBI lineage: Eukaryota > Metazoa > Chordata > Testudines > Chelidae > Emydura > Emydura macquarii. Next base: position 8,483,181 of record NW_027130155.1, on the reverse strand, counting down.
CATGAGTATCTGACAGGAAGAAAGGGATGCAGTTTGCAATCCCTATGCTGGCACATTTTTTTCCGCTCCTGCTATGTTTACTTCTTAGGAGAAGATCTGGCCCAATATATTGAGCTCTTCAGGGCCTGATCCAAAGCACACAGAAGTCAGTGGAAACGCTTCCACTGATTTGACTTGGCTTTGGATGAGGCCAGTGGCACTCATTTATGTAGCAGGTGCTGTTTCCTAGTTGGGCAGTTAGAATTCTTACAAGGAGCTTGAACCATTTAATGTTCTATAATATATTTTATTAAATTGCAGCTTATCCCCTATAACATTACAAATATTGAAGTGACAAATAATGAAGAATGCATTTTTTCCAGAATATTTAAACAGTTATATGAACAATTAAGCAGTTGGAAAAGGGATTTTGGCTTGCCCCACTTGGCAAAAGAACATTCACACATTCTCAACCCTCTTCAGTGAGTAACAGCAGAAAGAATGAAAGTCCCAGATTTGCTGTGCACTGAGTGTTTATGTGCTTAATGGTATTCAACTCCATAAGCTGTAACAGAAACTTCTTTTGGTAGGTCTTTCATCTCTATAAACAGCTTACTGCAGCCATCACAGTTAATTTTATTAGTGGCACTCAGACATAAACCCAGGGAAGTAGCAGCTTAAGAGCACATTTGAACCGAATGTCTATATTGGGAATTCTAATCTCTGTCATAGCGGCTCAGGAGGGGCAGCTACTTTCTTCCTATGTCTGAATATTTTTTAAAAATTATTTTGAGCATGAGTGAACCATATAAATGGAATATAGGGAGACAAGGCAGGAGGGGGAGGTACGGGTGAGAGGGATAATGTCACCTGACAAAGCCTCTTTCCTGGATTAGTTCACTGGAGACTGTTCCACTTACTTCATCTGGCTACTAAATATCAAGCTTTCCCACTCCCTAGCACAAAGGAAGGTAGTATTTGTTGATCTGTAAACTAAAATATTGCATCACTGTGACTCCTGGAAAGTGAGGTAAATTTCTTTCTTAAATACACTCTGAAAACCAGAATATACTTGGCCAATTTATCTTGGATTACACCCAAGATCCATATTAGCCCAAATGGGCCCCAGAATTATGTCATGCTGTCCCCAGAACTATGTCATGCTGTCCCCACAAACTCTCTCCCCCGCACAACCAGTCTACTGCAATAGGGCAGTATTCCTTCCAATTGATTGATTTTTTTTGGATATTATTGTACATTCAATTTGCAGTATTTTATGCAGCCCCCAGACTTTCAGAGTGCAACAGATTTTTTTTTTAACTGAAAACACGAAAATGCATCATGCAAGGTATTGTGGCAGGGGATGAGAGAGGGGAACTGGAGGTTTTGACAGCTGAGTAGGCAATAGCTGGGACTTTTGGCACTGAGGAAGGTGTGGAAGCTGGTTTTGTTTGGAAAGCAGGTGGCCAAAGGCCTTGAGACCTTTGGTTGGCACTGGGGAAAGGGTGTGTTTCTTCTTTTTCTCCCAATTTTGGGCAGGGCAGAAGTGACGTTAAATTCAGTGGGCTGAATCTCATCATTTTCCGCCTAAGCAAATCTTAAAAGCACTGCTGTCCAAGTGCACCCCATTCCAGTACTCTGCCACTACATCAGACAATAACCAGTAACGATGGCCAGCACATTCTCTTTATGCTTCTTCTAAGATTATCAACAGTAAAACACTGAACAATGTGGGTATAAAATATGTTATGAAGCCTCAGAGTTAATACCCAGTGAGAAGATTTTAAGCTGTTTGCATTAGTTTGCCTTTGCGTCACATTTTGAAAGTTATCTTTGCATCCATAAGAGCTAGAGATTTAGTTTTCTTTAAACAAAAGTTTAACTTCAGGAGTCCATTCATGTGGCAAATTTAAAGAGAAGGAAAATTATGTGACAGTTTGCATGTCAATATAATCAAATTATATCCATGAAGAATACACTTGAGCTGGGTTGCATGAGGTGCAACATAAAGCAGGATTTATGAGGCCTCCTTCAGGAACAATCTGTAAAGGGATGTGTATATTAGGAGTGGTAAACTATTGAGAAATATAGATTTATTGTAGCTACTCACTAACATGAACCTCAAAATTTTCTGTCATTTCTATTCTGCCTTGCAGCATCTCAGAATTGATTTTTAAATCCTTTCCATTTATCTCTAGACCTACCTATAATGCACCCTAATTTATATAGGTAACAGCTGATATGCACTTACCACCATCCTTGCAATCAGACACACAGACCTTGTATATCAGGTACATATATTTCACACTGTCAGAAACCTGTGACAAGTTTTCTTCCAATATTTTGAAACTCATAAATGCCATAATTGTGGACAGTAGCTATTTAGTTGAATAAATTCCATCTAATATTTAGTGTCTTAACAGAAATCACAACAAAATAGCATAATCAGTGCTTAAGGAAGGATTTGGGTGTTAATAATTAATTTGGGACTGAAATTTTTTTTCTGGTCCATTCTAGGTATATGTAAGAGAAAGCTAAGGCAAAAAGAAAATTTTGGTTATCTAGTCAAATTAGCTTCTGAAAAATGGAGTCAATAAATAATTTAGACAAATATGAACTTTGAATAAAGCCTCAAGTTGGTTTAATCAGATCATTAATGTACAATTAAGCTTAGAATTTCTTCATCAAATTATACCATAAGATCTTTTAGCTGATGCTATAGCTCAGTATATTAAGTCAGCATAGTCTTATATATTATTTATTCTTTTATTTGGAGTATTTAGATTACTCTACATTGCACCTATTCAGAGTTCTGAGGTGAGAACATATCAAGACTGAAACACAAATAATAGTCACTTTACAGGATGTCAATAAGATATTAAAAAGAATCTCTGAAAAGACCATCCAGACCAACTACACTCATGCAATCCATCCTATAACCCCAATCAATCTCCTCACCATTCCTCCGACAAGCATAGGAAACCACAATAATCCTGAAGGTCACCTAATCTGGACTAAGGTGGGATGTGAGTTCCGGAATTGAGAGGGCCTCATGGAGAGTGTCCTGTTTTATTGAAATATATGGTGGATTTACACTGTCTCATTATCTATTAATGAAAAAAATCATCTAGTCATAGAATCAATTCTTAGTTAAACAAAGACTGTTTCAGTATATTTTTCACACTATATACATTCATTAATGAGTACAAAGTAATGCACATAGGAAAAAATAATTCCAACTATATTTACAAAATGATGGAGTCTAAATTAGCTGTTACCAGTCAAAAAACAAATCTTGGAGTCATTGTGGGTAATACTCTGAAAACCTCTGTGCAATATGCAGAGGCAGTAAAAAAAAGCTAACAATGTTAGGAACCATAGGAAAGAGAGAGATATTAAGACAGAAATATCCTAATGCCACTCTGTAAATCCCTGGTACACTCACACATTAAATATTTCATGCAGTTCTGGTTACCCATCTCCAAAAAAAAAAAAAAAAAAAAGAATTGGAAAAAGCACAGAGAAAGGCAACAAAAATAAGTTGGGGTCTGGAACAGCTTTCATTAGAGGGGAGATTAAAACAACTGGGACTGTTCAGTTTAGAAAAGAGACAACTAAGTGGGGATGTGATAGAGGTCTATAAAATCAGGAATGGTGTGAGGAAAGTGAATAAGGAAGTGTTATTTACCTCTTCACAACATAACACAAGAACCGTGGATCGCCCAATGAAATTAATAGGCAGCAGGTTAGCAGACCAATAGAAGAAAGTGCTTCTTCTCACAATACACAGTCAATCTGTGGAACTTGTTGCCAGGGGATGTGGTGAAGGCCAAAAGTATAATGGGGTTAAAAAAAGAACTAGATAAGGTAATGGAGGATAGGTCCATCAATGACTATTAGCCAAGATTGTCAGGGACACAGCCCCATGCTTTGGGTGTCCCTAAGACTCTGACTGCTAGAAACTGGGATTGGAGGATGGGGGATGGATCACTCAATAATTGCCTTGTTGATTCTCTCTGAAGCATCTGTCACTGGCCACTGTTGGAAGACAGGACACTGGGCTAGATGGACCACTGGTCTAACCCATCATGACCATTCTTATTTGACAATAATGGCTAATGTATATAATCTGGATTTTGCTATTCTGCTCAGTTTCACAGACCAGAACAACAAATTGAGAAATACTGTAAAACTGTATGGTTCAGAGGACTGCTTAATAGGATACAGAGCTTCTCACTGCCTACTAGATCTGTGTGGACTTACTAGGGTCCAATTTCTGTATTCAATTCATATGTAGGCACCTAATTTTCCTGATTTTTCAAAGGTGCTAGGTACCACAGTTCTCACTGAAGTCAGTGGAAGCTGTGAATGCTCAGCACCTTTTAAAAGTTAGGCCACTTTTATTTAGGTGCTTAAGTATGACTTGTGCCTACATTGTCACCCAATTTTGGCCTTAGTTTCCACTATCAGCTTTCTACCAGCGGGCAACTGACCTGCTCAGAAATGTCTGCACATATTGTGGGCAGATCTGTGGTTTTAGGATTGGACTCCTGAGTCATCTCAGGACTTGTATGTAAATCTATGGTAGAGATCATCCTTGAATCAAAGGTTGCTGCCCCCAACAATTTTCCCTATCAGTAAAATGGGAATAATAATATACTAGCCTACCTCAGAGGACTGTCATGATGATGAATTGGTATTTGTAAAGCACTAGAAGTATTAAGTATTTTTATTAGTGCTAATTTAATTGATTTTCCCAGAATTCACTGAGTCACCCAGAGAACCCTGGCTTGTTTGGATAACTCTTCCTTTCAAAATATTTCTAGATGTTGGCAACTATGCACACCACACAAGCAGCTAGATTCTGCTTCTCAGGAGAAGGAGGCTACCATTTTTCTATAAAATAAGCCTGTTTTAAATTAATTCTTGTAGCATACCTATCATCTGATATCTGGGTCAGATACGTTGATGAATGGCCCTGAGAATAATTTTGTTAACCCTTCTGGGCCCTGTGCATTGTCATCGGCCTAGCCCTGTGTATGGTGGTGTGATCAGAGGGGACTGGAGCTGTTGATGCAAAGCGACAACAGAAGCTTAGTAAAAGCCAAGGATGGGCGTTTCAAAAGCTTCTAAGACATTTTGGAGCACAAGTCCTATTGAAAGTCACTGAGCATGTGCTCATAAATTGCTTAGTTGCTTTTGAAAATCCCACTTCTGATTCTCATCTGTGCCCAATGTCTGCTGGGCACAGCAGTGAGGGCTGGCACAAATGAGTTGGCTGTTTGACTTCCTGATCTGGAGGCTAGATCTGTGTTCTCCCAAGCTCTGTTTGGCTTTAAAGTATGCTGGCTGGCCATGGCCCCCAGAGGCCATTGTGCCAACTGAGAATAGTAGAGTCCTAGAATTCCAACCACACCCTCTTACCCCAATACTCTCCTTACATCAGGGCCTGTAGGAGCCTGGTGGGAGAATTAACTTTTGTTCCCTGTGTGCCAGCTGGGGAGATCAGGGTCAAGGCACATACTGGAGCAGTGCTGAGAAGCTTGCACTGCTAGTGCTGTGCCTATTCTGTACCAAGGACTTCTCTCCAGGGCTCAATCTGTCATGAGTACTGATTACATGAGTACAGAGTATTTTCCTGAGAACAGAAATAATTAGAGAAAAAGGAAAGAAAATTTATTGGACATTTTATTATAAAGTTAAACCAAAGGTGGCTTCTGCAAACCAGCTGAGAACAGATCTTTTCAGTTACATCTTTTTCGTTACATCAAAAACTCTTTTAAATAAAATATTGAGAGGCAAATGCAGTGTTGAAATACACCTGGTGCTATTAACTATCAATAAAGCTACAGTAATTCTGAAATACTATTAAGTGGGTAAATGTATTATTAGTGGCTACTTCTGCTTGTGAGCAAAATATGGGGGTGGTGTTAAAAAAGCAAAACCAAAAACAGAGAGAGAAGAGTATATTGAAAGAGCAAAATATTTTTCAGCTTTTTCCTAGGAGAGTTTTGGGAGTCTTATGCTTTTTCTGTAGATTTAAACAGAACTGGTCCCACCTGTTAAGCTGCAAAGCCTTCCTAGAAAATGCATCCTCCAGACAAATTCTAACATTTTAAATTGAGTTCCAGCATGGCATAAGCCAGCACAGCCAGGCAGCACATCTAAGGACTGTGCTTTCTTTTCATCATAGAAAACCTAAAGCTAATCCAGAGGGACAAAAAGGACAGATTTTTCCTTTGCTTTTAAATAATATGAAAAACCATTGTAGTGAACAGTCTAAAAAATAACACCAACCTCTTGATCTCTGTCCCTCAAACCAACAATGGCATTCATTCATTCCTTAACCTGATTTTTTTTTCTACTGTGCTTAATAGGGACTATGCTCAGATTGCAGTGTACTTCAGTCAAAGCTTTTAAAAAGCACTTGTTTCAGCATTTTGCTACTTTATAATCAACCATGAAGCCTCCCAAATGTACTCTTATATATCATATGCTGCACATTTTACTTATCATTAACCACTGGCCTACTTCCCAACAATGAATTCTAAAAATTCTGCATGCACTATGGATAAAATACTAGCTTCTTTTATCTTGGAGAGTTGCTTCTATAAAAGGTGCAGTCTTTCATGACTCTTACTCACGGTTAGAAATTGGCTGAAATTTGAGAGAGCTGGTAAATGCTAATCCGCAGAGACGGTTTTCTTAGCTAGAAATATTTGCTTTTGTTACAGAAATTTCCATTCCCTAAACAATTTTCCCCCATCTTTTTCAATTCCCTCCCCCCAAAAGTAGTTTTCGCTAATCTGTTCTGTTTGGATTCTGCAGCACCCATTCCTGTGTGATTTGAGTGGTGGGAAAGAAGAGGCAAAGTCTGAGAATCCTGAAAAGTAAACAGGTGCTGCAGGTCTCTAGTTTCTGCATTTTATTTAATTAGAGAGAAAAACTGATAGTTCAGAAATAGTAGTATAGGGTTTTCTTACTGCACATTTTTTAACCTTATTCAAAATGTAGGGTCTGTTCTTCCATTCCCCTCTGGATGAGTGAAGCAGCATAAATATGGCTTATTCCAAGGCCAGAAGGAACCATTGTGATCATCCCATCTGACCTCTTATATAACACAGATTACAGAACTTCTCCAAAATAATTTTTAAAGCAGATCTTTTAGAAAAAATATCCATTCTAGATTTAAAAATTGCCAGTCATGTAGAATCCACCATGAATCTTTGTAAATTGTTCTAATGCTTCATTTTTCTCACTATTAAAAATGTGAGCCTTGTTTCCAGACTGAATTTGTCTAGCTTCAACTTTCAACCTTTAGATCACGTTGGGGTCAGCAACCTGCGGCACACGTGATGATTTTGAGCGGCACGCAGCGCCGCTCCTGACCCCACGCAGCGTAGCGCCGCACAGCGGCCGCTTCCCCATTCTGGCCCCGCCCTTCTCCCACATGGGCCCAGCATGGGCACCCTCGCCGGAGCAACACCACTCCCGGCACAAAGCCGCATAGCACCACGCAGCAGCTGCTCCTGCTTCCGGCTCTGCTCCTCTCCCACGTGGCCCAGTGGTGCCCTGGCCGGAGCCGGGCCGTTCCTGGTGCAAAGTAGGTGGGGCCAGAGGAGCAGCCACCATGTGGCTCTGCTTGGGGCCAGGAAAGGTTCCTGGCCAGGGCCAGTGGTGCACCGACCCGGCCCCTCAGCCTCCTGTCCTACCGGCCCCTCCTCTGCCCCTGTGCTGGGCACATCTAGGAATCTACGGGGACCCCAGATGCACAGGGGCCAAGCAGTCTTTCCCCCACCACCGGGTAGCCCGGGGCCATCTGCCCCTTTCACTTCTGCTCCCCGCTGGAGGGCCGCCAGGGATGTCAGTGAGAGGTGGCTCCTCAAAGGAGGGCCCAGCTACCGACAGAGGGCACAAATACAAATAGTGGCCCCTGGATGCCCCGTAAGCCACTGGCCAGGGCAATGGGCCCAGTGCACGTGGGAGAGGGATGAGGTAAGGATTTGGCTCACCTCTTCCCAAAAGTTGATGACCCCTGGCTTTCTCTGCTAGATTAAAGAGTCCATTTGTTCCCCATGTAGGTACTTACAGACTGTAATCAAGTCACCTCTTAACCTATTCCTTGTTAAGCTAAATAGATTGAGCTCATTAGTCTATCACTATAAGGCATGTTTTGTAATCATTCTTGTGGCCCTTCTCTGATCTCTTCAGTTTGTCAACATCCTTTTTTGAATTGTGGGCATCAGAACTGGACATCGTATTCCAGCAGCAGTCACACCAGTACCAAATACAGAGGTAAAACAATCTCTCTACTCTTACTTGAGATTCCCCTATGTATGCATCCATTATGTTTATACATCATCCCCTGTTTATTCATTAGCCACATTATCCTTTTGACCACAACATGGCACTGGAAGCTCAAATTCATCTGATTACCCACCACGACCCACAAATCTTTTTCAGAGTCACTGCTTCTCACAATAGAATCCCCCATGCTGTAAGTATGACCTATATTCTTTGTTACTAGATGTATATGTTTATATTTAGCTATATTAAAACACACATTGTTTGCTTGTGTCCATTTTACCAAGCAATCCAAATCATGCTGTAGTATTGGCCTATCTTTTTCTTTGTTTATCAGTCCCCCTGTCTGTGTGTCATCTGCAAACTTTATCAGTGATGATTTTACGTTTTCTTCCAGGTCACCGATAAAAATGTTAAATAGCATAGGGCTAAGAACAGATCCCTGGGGGATCTCACTAGCAACACACCCGCTCAATGATGATCCCCTGTTTACAAATAGATTTTGAGTCTTATCGGTTAGCCAGCTTTTAATCCATTTCATGTTAATTTTATACCATTCTAGTTTTTTTAATCAAAATGTCATGCTGTACCACGTCAAATGCCTTACAGAAGTTTAAGGCTATTTACATCAACACTATTATCTTTGGCAACCAAACTTGTAACATCATCCAAAAAATATATCAAGTAGCTTTGACAGGATCTATTTGCCATTCCATTAATGAGCCATGTGCGGAATTCCTTTATGCAGGGGAATATTCTGGTGGAATGAGTCCACCATAGCAGCTTACCTACAATCTGATCTTCAGCATATGTCCAAGGACAAAGGAGCTGTTGCTGTTCCTGAGAGATCCTGGAATGGTCCCTGCAGGCCAGTGACAACAGGTTTAAGGTAAAGCAGCCTTCAGACTACATTGTTTCACATCAGGGACCATGCCAGTACCTAGGATCAGGATGTTACAACAGTGGTTTGAAGCTAGCATTTCCTCTACAACCTTCAACACTGAGGTCTGATCTAGAGAATCTGGGATGTAATACCTAGGACATATGGCCTGATGACAAGAATAAGTTAGGTGGTGCCATACTGAAATTATGTACTCAGTGTGATTATGCAAAAGGGTGGAGGAATATAGCCCTAAATGCAAATGTATTGTGAAACAACGTTGCTTTTAGCAAAACATCATACAGCATACACCTGTTATAGAGCATACTTTAGATTACTAGTTTTCATTTCTGCTACATTTAATTGACTGCTATCATGCTAAAGGGAATATCTTAATCACACATACCACTTCAGGAATTTGGTCAATAGCAGGTTATGTCTTGTTCCAAGCAAATCTTAAGCAAATGTTTTTTTCCTAGGAAAAATAGTTAACAAACCATAACTGAGAAAAATTGTGGGCATAGCCCTTAAAGAGTCATAAAGTAGGTCTCTTGCACTGGGAGATGAATGTAAAGAGGCCTTAGTGTAAAAATCAGATTCCTGAAGCAGTTATTTTTTTCCCAGTTAAAAAAATAATAGTGTTTCATTGGCAGTATGTCCCTGGTACCAACAGCAAAAATTTAAAAAATGAAAATGTGAAGTAAAAAATTTGCATGCAGGTTAGATTATTCAGGAAAGCAAATGGTATCCTTTCTCAGCTACAGAAAAATATGGAAATCTGGCATCTCCATCTCATTCCCCCTGTAATGACCCTCTCTTATTCTGAAGATGTGATGATTTTTACATCCAGTTTCCACAGTAAATTTTTATTGTTAATTTTGTGTAGCAGTAAGCATAGAAGTTACTGTTTACATAGCATAAAACATAGCAGCCATTGTGGTGTTTATCATCCATGAAGCTCATTTCACATCTCATCTGGTATATGAATGAAATATGAAAATAATTATGCTTTTCTAGTATATCAAAGCTAGAATGGCTTACAATTAAAGGGAACGGCTGGGGCAATTTTCAGTCTTCTGGGTCCTTATATCATTTATCAGCAAACAGGAAAAAAGACCCCCCTTTACAAGAACCCAAATTTCTATAATGGTATATTTCTGACATAAACTCATGCTGAGTCTTAATATACTAGCCTCACTGAGAGAACAGGTTTTTTGTGGTTTTTTTCTATCTAATTTAATGGTTTTGAATAGTTAAACAAATTCAGATGGGAAATAAGGTGTGAATTTTTAACAATGAGAGTAATTAACCGTTGGAAAAACTTAGCATGAGTTTTGGTGGATTCTCCATGGCTGGCAATTGTTAAATCAAGAATGGATGTTTTTCCAAAAGATCTGCTCTAGGGATTATTTTGGGGAAGATCTATGGCCTGCATTATACAGGAGGTCAGACTTGATGATCACAAGTGTCTCACCTGGCTTTAGAACCAAAGAATCTATAAATACTAGCAATGAGAATGGAAACAGTAATTAAAGGATTCCCTCTCAGCCTAGCAAGAAATCGCAATGGGCCAGATTTTGATTCTCTGAAGCACACTGAGTAGTAGCTTACTCCAAGTATTCCTGTTGAATTTAATGTGACTGCTTGAGGAATATACTGCTCAAAGTGAGAAGTTCAGTCCCATAGAGAGTACAGTTAATTCAGCTCCACTGAGGTGTAGTCTTGATAAATTGATGATATTCAGGTGTCGTGTAGTGTCTGTGGTGGGTACTGGAGCCATGGTTTTGCCTGAGGTGGTTTTCTGTGTGTTGTGGAACAGGTGCAGTTGGTTCTATTTTTCGTTTTTGTGTTGGATGGCTGTCATCGGATTTTTTTATAATTGTTTTGATTTCCTTGCATGATTTCCAGGTAACTTTCCTGCTTTTTTTCCTCCAGTGTGTGGGAGCCTGTCATGAGGTGGCCCCTTCTGGATTTATGGCTTATTACAACAACCTACTAACCCCTTCTTTTTATCCTATGACTGCAGAGATGTTAACAGGCCACTCTACCTTGAATGATACTTTACAATATGTGCTAACTACTTAAGCTAAACAATCTGTTCCACCTTGCATTTTGCTCTGACACTGTGAGTACCTTTCCCAGACTTGAAGAAGAGTTCTGTGTGCCTTGAAAACTTCTCTTTCACCAACACAAGTTGGACCAATAAAAGATATTACCTCATCTACCTCTCTACTGGTATTGGAGTTTGGTCCAATGGTATCTCGGGGTTGGTAGGAAGATGTGATAGACTCTAATGAAATTTTGTATCAGGTTGCCCCAGAGAAGGTAAATATTTTAAAAGGAAACAAATGAGTGAAGCTGTGAACTGTGGCACACTGAGTCACTGGAGTATGGAAAATAGATCCAGAAGGTAAATGAACACACCATCTCAAAACAAAAACCCAGGGTTGTACAATCTGAGTGGAATTTAAGATAAGAATGGTAAAGTCAGCTAGTGAATAATTGCCTGTGGAATATTTGTGAGTTGTACTTTGAGATGAAGTGAAGAACTTGGACATTTTTTGTCTGCTTGGGAGCAGAATGGTTTTTATTTCTGACATGACTTCCATTGTAAACATAGTCATTATAGTTCAATCCATTATAACTCTGAAAATGATTAGCTCCTGAGGGCATCTCTTTGATGAAGTTTAGAAAGTCATTTGAAAAGTCTGTAAGAGCACTTTATGGTTCACTTTATAGGCTTCAGATTACAATTTTAGAGCAAGTATGATAAAGAATATTAAGAGAACTGATTTGGTTGCATGCCTAAATATATATAAACCAAGAGAGCTCAAGGCTTGCCTTTATGTCTTTCTATGTGTCTATTATACATCAAAGGAACATAGCTACAAACCAAGAAAATTCACACTTAAGGGTAAAACATAATATCTGTGCTCCAACACCAGCTAAGGCACAATGAGTCTCATTAGAAATTCATTAAGAAGCTCATCCTGCAATCCTTATTTAGAAAATACTCCCACTGGGCCAAATTCACCACAAGGCTATAGGGGTACAACTCCATATGCCATGGCATTGCTGAATTGGTCCCAAGATTTAAATGTTTGACATCACGGGAGGATTTGCATGACTAAGGATTCCAGGATCAAGCGCTAAAGCTGAGCCTCGATGTTGCAGGACAAATATGTTGTCTGTCACTTAGCCTGTGATTCCTTATGTTTCTTCCTTTCACAGCAAAGTCACAGTTATGTTACAATGTTTTTGTTCAGATCGGATTTAGTTCTAGTCTAATCAATATGGGTTTGATGCAATGTCCATTGAACTCTATGGGAGTCTTACCATTGACTTCAATGGGCTTTGGATCAGGTACAATGTGAGTCTTTAGGGAGGGAGGATTAGTGAGTCTTTAGGGAGAGAGGATCTCTGCAAAAGCTTAGAGAGGAGTAAAATATTCTGAAAATATAGTTATTGCATTGGTACAGAAGCAGGGCATGGTTTAAAAATAATGAACAAAATTCTGACTTGGGCTAAAAGCAGTTGAATTGTATGAGTGTAAAGGTGTGCACAATTGGCCAATGACTTCTTGCACATATTAAAACCATCTTTTAAAGACACCTAGATTAAGGTGGAGGCAATTCATCCATAAGAAAATAGTCATGGACATCTGTGTGCTACTCACCCAAAAGGTCGCAGATTATGGCTACACGATTGAGGAAAACTTATTAAATAGAAAGACTTGCCTGGAGCACATAATAAAATAAAATAAAATTGAAAAGCTGTGGAGTTGAATGTGAGCTGGAGAGCACATGCCTGGATTCTCAAGTTCTTTTAGCCATTCATACTTACAGCAGTGTAGCAAACTGGAGTTATTTAAGCTTTACATTGGAACTATTCTCCTTAGTCTCTTCTGGGGGCAGATGAACTCAGCACCCTGTCATCCTATCAATTAATACTTTTAATATAAAAACAAAACAAAAATAAGTTTGAGGAATTGAATGAGGCAGGCATCACTTGATGACTAGTTCTGATTGTGTTAAAAACATATGTTCAGGAGACCCATAACCATTTACTGCCCTTTCCTGGTTGATAGACTCTTCCTAAGCTCAGTCAGGGGAAAGCTATTTATTGCATTCATTTGTTCCTACCTCCCATCAAAATGAGAGATGATTCTTTACTGATCAACCAAAGAAAGCCCAGTAAGGTTATACATTATGCTGTGAATATCAGTAGAGAGAGAGTTCACATGCTTTCTGAATTTATAACAAACAATTATTCAATCAATATTTGTTTCTGTAGTATCATAGGGATGCTTTGTTCAGTGACTGGATCTCATATGCTCAGAGGAAAACAGGATGTTATACCATTGATTGTCAGTTCATCTGAACAGTCACAGGATCTTCTCTCATTTATGCTCATTTTACATTAACTTCAATGGAGTTCAGATCCTATACCAGAGTCAGGATAATCGGTTCCCAGTTGGTATGCTCTGTAGCACTGATACAAGGAATCCTAAGGTCTCAACAAATCACTTTATCTGGCTTGTATCTGGCTGACTAAAATCCAGTGAGCCTGAGCAAAGGAGGTTAATAGGTTATAGGACCAAGCTGAGTGTAAGGCACAAATTTTTGCTTCCAGTTATGCCCCTGCAACTCTATGGAAATCAATGAAGTCATGGTAGTTGCATTAGTGTTGCTAACAAATTTGGCCTGTTAATTCTGTGTTACAGAAGGGAACAGCATGGGATACCACTAACTAGGTATTTGGTGGCTGCTGAAATTGGACATTCACCTCTGCAGCTTTGGAATACAGAAAACCCATTCAGCTGTTTTAGCCAAAGAAGAACATAAAAAGCCAATATAGCCCTTCTTTGTTCTTTCTTCCAAGAAATAAGGCAGCATCTGTTATGATCAAACTTCATTTCTCACTCCTGAGAAACTATGATGTTCAAGCCCAAATAAATAAATATATATTTATCTACATTGCCAAAGTTCTAAACCTCAAAGTAGGGGGTATTCAAGAAACTGCTGACCCACTCTTAAGTTATAATAATGTTTTTCAAATACTCCAAGCCACAAAAATACTGTCGATTCCAAATCAGGAACATGAAGAGACACTATAAATAGAAAACAAACCATCATACAGCTGCACACTCTTTCTCTTTTTTCTAAAGAAGCTTTGCAGGATTATTGCTCTGAATAAGCATTCAACAAAATGTTGCTGTGTGGGGGGTATATTCTGTTTTCGAATGGCAAACAACCCTCAACCTTTTTAACAAAACAATTTTTTTCATTTCATGGAATAATTTGCTCTTTGACTTTAAAATAAAATGGAACTACATAGGTAACACAATGGAAATACTGTGGATTTTAACATTTTATAACTCATTTTTGTGACAGGATAGCGTACAAGTTATTCTTTTGAAAAAGCATAGTAATGAAGACAGATGGGAGATCTTCTTAGATGCGTGCTTTAGCCCCAGCTTAAGGTTTGAACATAGTTTCTCTGAAGTAATAGTTAAGACTAACAGGTCCCCATGTATCTTTTCCTTTCCCCATTGTCAGCCAACCTACATTTTATTGTTGTTATACTAGAGTTTCCTGTTCAACTGATTGTCACAAACAAACTCAGTAAACTTCTAGAAGAATGAATGGGAAAATGCACACCAAGTTTGCCACATAAGACTTATATGATCCCTTGCAGCATCAGAGGAAGCTAATTTATCTAGAGGCTCATTTTATCTGCAACATTCAAGATCATTGAATGAATTAAATTAATCACCACCTTAAACATGGAAGCAGCCAATAGATGTCAAGCTTGCAGGAATTAGAGCATTGTAGGTTTGTGGGGCAGATGATCAGAGTTAGATATAAACATTTGCATATGTCTAACAAACGCACACAAGTCAGGTATTTGTGCCTGATATAGCCAGTCAGACACCTTTCTGTCTGTTTCCGCATGGGCCTGTTTCCCCCCCTCGCCAATGCATGCATAATTTAATCATGTGCCGAGTACCCAGACAATTGCACATGACCTCACTTCTTGTAACAGATTGGTACTTAGGCATGATCATTCACAGACACACACACAGCAAAGTAACAAGATGTTGTCTTTTGAAGAAGTGTCCTCCCCTCCGCCCTTGATTCTGCTGCAGCAGAACTATTCAGGGATGGCTGCTATGCTGGGCCTTATTTCAGATTTGCTAATGTGGTTCTCTGTTCTGGAACCAGCAGGATCATAGGAAAAAGAAGGGGAAGTACAGTACCGGAAAACAGCCAGTGACCATCTACTTCTTCCAGAGACAGCAGGGTCAGGAAGAGGGCTGCGAGTAGCCTTCTTTGGAGATAACGTGATCAGGAATCATTTTACTGGACACAGAGCTCTCTCATTGCTTCTTTCTGTTTACCTTCCACCACTCCAGCCTCTGAGTCCATCCATCTGCAGTCTCTCTCACTGGCTTTCCAGATGATGGCTATTGGCATCTGAATCCTTATTTGGTACCCGATGGCAATAATAGTGGGTATTTGTTACCCAAGTGAATCCAAAATTTGTGGATTAGCCTTATTCTTGTTTAAAGTAATTGTTACATTAAAGTCTCGTCCAAAAACTGAAGAGACATTATTGGTTCTGTTGCAGATCACTACTGCTGGGGGGAAAACAGTCCGACTGTCAATTCAGATTTCATTGACTTAAAAATAAACCATGACATGTATATTAGCTCTGGAAAGCAATGCTGCTCACATGAAAAATGTAAAGAGCAGAAATGCTTGTTTCAGTAACAGTTACTTTGCAACATAGAGGAATTTACTAACGAACAGCAATTTAGGTTCTTCAAGGCTTAGCAATGCCAATACTGTCTAAGACATTTGATTAGGAAGCCGTTAGAACAGTAAGCTGAGTAGTGCAACAGTCTGTGTATTTTATTTTCTGACAGATTTATAACTGGACTGATGAGTAGCTTGGAGCTCCAGGTACTGTTAGAGAAATGATTGGCAAAGAAGATAGCTAGAAGAGCAGCAAGAAATCTCAACAGATACAAAATTCTAAGTTCTGGGTTTAAAATCACTACAGCAAGGCAAAAGACGAGAAAATCTTATTATGCTTTGACAAGACTCTGCATCACTAAAGTATAAAAGACAGACTAATTATATTAAAGCAATTAATTTTTTTGTTTGCTGTAAAACTAATTATAAAACAGCTTTTAATAAAATATTCTGTGGCAAAGCCAATACATTTTATATTGTCTGTTTATAAAATAAATAATCATTCATATTGTAGTTTATAATTCTTAATCACAGTCTTCATTTAGAGACTCTATGAAGGAAATTAAGGTGTCATATGTAATTGATTTGTGGACAGTATTTTCTTTGCAGATAGACCAGATGAAATACCTGTATAAATATGGCCTTGGTGTTAACACAGAGGTTTCTTCACAATAATGTGAGTGCTTCAGCATTTTCTGTGCTCTTTTATGATGATACTGGGTGTCAGCCTTTACCTAATATGTGCTAAGCCTTAAAAAATTAAAGATTTGTTTAGTAACACCAATTGAGTCTTATCCCTAATCTTGTTTGTCCTTATTAAGTCTTGAAATTGACATAAATATTTAAATTAAAGGAAATGAGAAGATTTGAGAGACAACTGAAGTCTTTTTAAGATGCTTAAGAATAATTTCCAAAGATTAAGAATATTTTATACTGACCAAACCTGGGAGGGGATAAAAGAGCAAAAAATACCTGCCAGCTTGATTTTTAATTTGTAGGCTAAGAATTTTACTAAAAGTTTCAAAAGTTGTGTTAGTTTTTAGCTGCTCAAATCTCATTGTCTTTAATAGGGGGTTGTATACTTAAATGTCTTCGTGTTGCTTTGGAAATGTTGATTTAGTGGGAAAGTATTTAATAAAAGGAAATAAAGTTATAACTGTGCTCATATGAGTTACTAATTAATTTAATTTTGTCTTTCACTTGGGCCAGGGTGAAACATAAGTGACTATTGATTTTGGTGCCTCAAGTTTTGGGTACATGACCTAAGATATCATAACGGGACCTGATTTTCAGAAAGTGCTGAGTAACCACCATCATAAAATCAAGTTCCGTTTATGATATCTTATGTTGAGCACATAGAATCACTAGAATTTTAAAATTATTGGTCATCATTTCTGTTCTTTTGAACAACTTGTGTTTGCCCACCGATTGCATTTATAGGGCAACATTTTGCTGGCAGCTGCACAGGATCGCAATAGTTATTGCTGTTACTGCTTATCATTTGTTTAGTGCTGATCATGTACTTGACTCTGTTCAGTACGCGAGTATAAAGATAATCACTGTCCTGAAGAGCTTACATGACACATCCTTTGGGCTAAACTCCAATACCTTTACTCACCTTGAATATCACCTCCTCCATGACATTAATAGGACCACATGTGGAGTAAGGGTATTGGAATCTGGCCCATATAAAGCAGGATACACACAAACATCCAAAGGTGGGGGTTAACTTGAAAGATTAATTCAAACTGGAACAGATGCAGAGAAGGGCTCTGAGGATGATCAGAGGACTAAGGAGCCTATCTTATGAGAGGAGAGTAAAAGATCATTAATTGTTTAGCCTGGCAAAATGAAGGTTGAGAAGGGATATTATTGCTATCTAGAAATATGTTCACAGGAGTAAATACCAGAGAGGGTGAAGAGCTATTTAAATTAAAGGACATAGTTGGCACAAGAACAAATGGGTAAAAACTGGCCATCAATAAATGAATGCTGGTAATTAGACAAAGGTTTCTAACCATCAGAGGAGTGAGATTCTGGAGCAGCCTTGCAATAGGAGTAGTGGGGGCAAACAACCTAGTTTTAAGATGGAGCTTGATAAATTTGTGAATGGGCTTATATGATGGGGTTACCTGTGATAATAAAAGACCAGACTCAATGTCCCTGGAAGTCCCTTTCAGCCTTATGTCTTATGTTCCTAACTTAAAGATGTTGGTGTAAATGAGAGTAGAGTTTGATCCAAATACTGTATTTGTCCTGCAATTTTATATCTGAAACGAGTCACTGTCCAGCCAAAATTACATAGACATCTTTTCACTAAGGGCTAGTTTAGTTTGACAACATTGTATCCTAGCAACATCACGTCACATGGCAATGTCATGTTGTGACATGATGATTAGTTTTACAACACTATTATATTGCACACCAGCCTAAAATACACCGTTTTCCTGGAAATCATCCTCTGTGTGTTGGTGGCAGGAAAAGGCCAGTTACAGAGAAAGGTGTCCAGTCACATTGAGACTGTGACCACATTTAAATGGCCATGTGAATGAAGAGTGGTAGAGAAGAATAGATGGAGTGCATTTCAGAGGAGGGGAAGACATAGAGCAGGTCGTAAGGTGAGAAAATAGAATCCCAACATTATTGTTACAGCCTGCAAGTCAGAGAGAGTGATAGAAGGTAAAGTCACCATAGCTGAAGGTCAGAGTCAAAGAAGTAGAGGCATTTCAGTCCATTTGAGGAAATTAACAGAGTGGGAAATAATGTATGAGGATCATAAAATACAGTTAGTTTGTCAGTGGCTGAACAGGAATTCCAGACGCGGAGGGAAGGATAAAGGCATTGGATAGAGAGGACAGTTGTTCAAAGAAGGCTGTTAGGCCAGGGATGAAGGCTGGATTGGGAGTAGGAGGGGAGTTCTGATATGAAGAGTGTGACACGAGAGACAAAGAAGTGTACAGAGGATGAAGCGGAGATGAGGAGGATATGTGAGTGTGTGGAGAGGTTGAAGAATTACTAATAATGAGGTGGTGGGAGAGGAGGAGGAGAAAAAGTTCATGGATGGAAAAAAGATATATGGGGACAAAAGAGTAGATAATATACGAATGGGGAGGGTGAGGCTAAAAAAATAGGTGGAGGAATATAGGATCCGGAAAATAATTGTGAAAAACATGGGTGAGTGAGGACAGTAGTTTAAAAATTATAGTGGCCATGTAATAGGACAGAGAGTTACTAGGAAAGGCAGATGATTAGTACATGCTCCCAAACAACGCACCTTGACAGATTTAGATAATGAAGTGGTGAAACGGCAAATCAATCAATTGCTTGCAATAGGATCAATGAAGCAGGTGGAGATGTGAGATCATGAATGTTGGGACTGAGGGAGCAGCATTGCAAGCTCCCGTAACTTTTCAACTAACAAAGCCACCACAGGGTGATATTTCTATTTTGGGCTGTGGAATGGCAAAATCTATACCGCAGCTGCAGACTATATGTAAGAGAAAACTGTCATTGCCTACATATGTTTTAATGGCTAAATATTTGGAGACTCATTTTAAGCATCCTAGGTGATGACGAAGGGTGCAAAAGAATGAGTGCCCTGTGTAATATTGAATTTCTCGAGCTCTTTTCCATAGCTGTGTTTTTGGTTATCTCTGCTAAGTTCAAGCAGTTAATAGGCAGTTGTGTGATTCAGATGCTGCTGTTAAATAGCTGTGAGGTTTTGCTTTGAAATATTTGCTCCTTGCTATATCTTTCATGGCCAGGCATGAGCATGAGGTTTCTAAACAAACTGCTGATTATCTTTATTGTTTTCAGTAGTCTGGTTTCTGGTGGCTGGCACCAAAGACTTAATATTTAGCTTCGTTCCATTCCAGAATCTGTGTGGACTGTTGGCTGCTACTGGCAGGGGATGCCAGTAATTGAAATCAGTTATTCTGAACACTAGCCAAGCTTCATTTTGGTTTAGTTTCTCCCCCCCCCCTTTCCCAATTTCGATCCTTCATGGATGAATAGGCATCTGAATAATAGGAGACCAAAACAACCATTTACTCTTGGGCATACTGGCCTCACACTAGCTATCTTTTATTTCTCATTTCCTCAGAAGAAACCACATGATAAGTACATCAAGTAAAATGAAAGTTCTACCTATAACAAAACTTCAAGGGCTAGTTAGACTTCCAAGACCTAATTGAGGTGGAAGTGGCTTCACATAAATTGCAGTGTTTGGTCTTTAACTACAGGCAAGTAGGCAGCAGACGTGTCTTAACATTTGGAAATTGGTAACTGATGAAGAAGCATGGTTAGTGTAATTGCAATGAACTATAAGGACTACTGACTCTTTTAAAAATTACATTGAGGAGGAATTAGTCATACCTAAATTAGTCACAGTTAACTATCATCTCTTGAGTTGTGAACATTTGTAACTATCTCCAGACCAAAATGTTTTCACTGAAATTATGCAGAGAGTTAATTTGATGAAATACCTTTGAGAAAATTGTAATGTCTGCAGAAGATTTGTGAACAGAAAAAAGGTTAAATTAATTGAATAAATTATTTGTTATGAACTGCTCAACCATCTCCAATAATGAGTAAGATGGTGACATTTTTAGATTGTCTGTTCCCCTTTCCCACCACTCCTCAAGAATAGTTTAGTTTTGTAGCTTATCATAAAAACAGAAGGCCTGATTTGGCCATTCCTGTCCACCTTCATTAGCACCTTTCTCCATGAGCAAACCCACTGAAATCATTAGAACTATTATTGAAGTAACATTTTGCTAAAGTGGCAGACTTGGTATTCAGAATTGTATTCAGTATTCAGAAATGGAAAAAGGCCATTAGATACACTTTCAAAGCCAGACCATGTTTGTATCAGTTTATCCCAGGAAAAGAACGTTCAGAGGTTAGATTGACTTTTAAGTTTTATTTTGAGGTAGTGGTCTATTACAAACTTAGATCTGATGCCTAAAGTAATGCTGTCAGTAAAGGATCATGGACATTAACAGCTGGCTCACGGTTTTAGCAATGAGAGATTATGCTGGCTCAATCTTTTGCACTCTGTCTTTGGTGATTAGCATAAAATTTCCATTTCCACAATGCATTGTATTATGGTTCTGCCTCAGAAAACAATTGTTCAGCCACTACTAATGAACTCTTTTATTTATATTTAATAATTCAGAAAACTGCATACATTCGAATGCAGCTAGAATGGAAAGAAATACAGAGTGCTACCCACTTCTCCAATTTGCTTGATTTTGAGTATGAAAATCTTTTGTGATGCTATTCTGCTTTGGGGATGTAGCCTTAGCAAGTGGAATGTGTGCACAAAATATGTAGCACATAGAGGATGCTGTTTTCATGTATTTCCTGTAAGGGCTAAACTGCTAAATTGTCATCCCTTAGATGGAAACTTCCTAGTAGGTTGGTGAGAACTGGTCAACCTTCCATTAATTTCTTTACAGGTTTCTGCTGCTTTTCAATGGACAGTGCTGCTTGGCCCTTTACATCTGCTTTGCAGTCTCTATTAAAGGCAAAACCTCCTAGTACGTTAATGCAATGTGAAGGTTACGGATGAGAGTTTCAAAAATGCTGTGTCAGCCTAACTCTGCTTTCACTGAAGCCAAGTGAGTTTTACCATTTATATCAGTGAGGAGCAGTATTAGGCTAATGTGAGCACTTCTGAAAATCCTCCTCCCCACCCCAGTTTTTCTGTTTAAACAGAAAAAAGCATGGTTCTCATAGGGACAGCAGCTCTTTAACATTGCACATAGAGGGGGCAGATTCTGATCCCCACCATGGCCACTTTGTGCTGTGCTGGTGGCACAAAAGGATTGTAAATTGTCTTACCCAGCTATCTGAGGATTCCCCTGGCTTGGAGGAATCCCTGACTAGCATAGAAATAAAAATCCACTGGGACAATGAAAAGCTCACTAAGTGGGGATGCTATGACTGAGATGCTCAAACTGTAGTTTGCTGTACTTTGGTTCACAGGAACTCCTGAATCTCAAATCACTATTTAAACAAAAAGGCTTGCCATTTTTCTTAGTGCAGCTTTGATTTTTTTGTGGCAATGCTACACAATAGTCTATTGACAAATGCGTAAACCTTCCCTCTTTTTCCCCAGGATGGTTTGAGTTATAGTTGTTCCTAACCAATTGTAGCAACCTTGTGTTTACAAGTTCGAATGCAATCTATGATGAGAAAAACCTTTTAATTAGATTCCCAACCTAACAGGCCAAATCCCTCTGCTTTAGTCTAAAATACTTATCTTTATCGACTTAAGCAATGCAAAACAAAGACAAATAGCAACATTTCATTAACAATCCATTTACTTCAACTGCAACTTCAAATTGAATTGACATTATTCATTACCGCCATCATTTCCCTTGAGACTATAATATAGGCTTAAACCAGGGAGCATGCTGTGTTCTGTACCTTTATCTGAAGATTAATTTATTCCGTTACTGTGTGTTATGAGAACTCAGGCAGTGCCAAGCAGGAAACGAAATGGGCTCCTTTCCCTCATGCTTCACTTCCCTGGTTCTCATTTAAAAGTGTTGAGGTGGAAAACAGTATCTAAAATGCAGTAAAGTTTCTGTCTTAATTCACAGTTAGTGAGGGACATTAGAGCACCCTGTTCAGATAGAGCAGAGACACCAATTGGTTAGTGAATTGGGATTCCTGAGTTATGGTGATTCCCCTTCACCTCAGAGGTCACTGATGTGATCTGCACACTGCCTGATCCCTCTCAGGGAGGGTATCCTCGTACAACTTAGCACAGGAGGAGGATGCCATTTGTTCACTCGGCCCTAAGGCTCCCAAATCCCTAAAATAAAGGCTCATTTGGTCTTTCTTCATGATCCATTTCCTGTTGTTCTAATATCACTAGCTTCAATTAACATATTGTACAGGTAAACTCAGGTAGTTTTAATTTGTTAGCTAGCTTTTGTCTACACAGATAAATCAGTGAAGTTGTTGCTGTGCCTTGAACTTAAATCAAGGCAGCTAGAATTATAATTACCTCAGTCTCATGTCAGTTAGGGAGATTCAGTATTTGTGAACAATGATGGACAAGAGACCAACTTTTGATATGAGAAGGAGATTTCAGAGACCCAAATAAATGCTGACACTAGATGAATGGCTCGTATTTTATTAACTCTGTTAAAAATTGCAATATTTGATACGCACATAAAACCATTAAAAGCCTATTTTTCCTCCTGTTGGTTTTTAGACAATAGGATGATCATAAGGAGAATGGATCATCTCAAATGCTGCATGAATGCGGTGGGTGCACCCTCATGGGACTATAGGCATATCAGTAACAGGCTAATAAATCACTTGCAAGCAGTTCTTTTTCCATCAGCTGTAACCTTGGGGCAAAGCGAATCGGTAATTCTAATGCTGAATTAAAAAGCTTCAAACTGCAGATTCAAAACAATCCCAAACCGAAATCCAATAGTGCACGTACAAATAATGTGTATGCACTTACCTTAGAATAGTCAAGTGGTACAATGATCTCCAGTGATCCAGGTGGAACAGAGATTGTATTTGCCTTAATGAATCAGACCATTGGTTCATCAACTCCAGCACTCTATCTCTGTCATTGGCCCATACCTCATGTTCCAGAGCAAGGTAAGGGGAGGGAATTTCCTCCTTACCGCTGTAATGTTATATTTGTGCCTTGCAGCATGAGATTTCTTTAAACTTATTTACATATATAACTACAAATATTATTTTTGTTCCTTAAAATATCCAGTGCCTAGTAAAAGCCACATACAGTCAAATCCATCTTGTGACTGTGAATCCTAGGCTGACTACATGCTTTGTGAAGAAATTTAGTTTGTTTGTTTTAATGGGACCAAATCCTGAAGTCATTACTTAGATCCAGATTGTGTCCATTCTCTGCATGGATGCACAGGCTTGGATGGGAGATTGCAGCGAGACTCTTGTCTTTTCTGCCCTCATTGCTAGCTAACCTGGAAAAGGCAGAGCAAGCTGTGTGCAGCTTGTGCTACCTTCAGGGTATATCTCTGGGTGTATTTCTCCTGTGTATCTCAGGGCTCTAAGAAACTCTGCGCTCTCCTAAACCGGGGATGATGCCTAATCAACATGATGGAGCCCTCTCAGTCCTCAGTCAGGAATAACTTTTATTTATCTCAGTAGTCAAATCCCAAAGTCATTCTTTTGGCTAAATTCTGATCTCAGTTATCCTTGTGTAACTACACTACACTACACTACAATTCCATTGTTCTTAATGGTGTCAGTCTAGATTTACACCAGCGTAACAGAGATTAGGAGTTTGGCTAAGTAAAAACTAAGTAAGGGGCCTTGAGTCTGGCCTTTGGTTTCTAACTTTACCTGCAACTCATTTCTCAGAGGGGTCTTGTTGGTGAAAATAGGATTTTGGTGAATGTATATTATAGATCAGATAGGGACAAAAACGGGATGGGGAATGAGAGGAGAAAAGTACTACATCTTACTGGCCCAAAACCTGTGGGATTCCAGTCTTCTGGTTTTACAACATAAAGTCTTCTGGTGTTGCTCATTCCTACTCTGAAGAAGAAATCTAAACACAAAAAAGTACAGCATCATGCTTTGTCCATAGCAATCACTTTAGTCACAGCATGTTACCAGACACCTGAATACTCTGTGTTCGGGTTTAGGTATGGAGCTTCTAGGAGCCAAATAAAATTCTGGGGCGCATGCTCTGCTTTATGGAAAAAGCTTTTAGGCAGTGGTGTTAGAAGGTGACGAACATGAAAACTGAGAATAGCACATCTCGGGTTCACAAAATCAACCAGCAGCTTTTCAAATTTAAGTCAAGGATTTCTAGAAATACCTGCTCGTTTCTGTGACTCCAAAGCCCCTGTGGTGAAGAAATAAAGCATTTCTTGCTATGACTCTATCCCCTCTCTGACTCAATATAAGATTTAACCACCTGTGTGCAACCTGAGTCAAGATGCAAATATCTGTGGGTAACAGAAGAATGACTAATTAGTATCTAGCTATGAAAATATAGAGATTTTTACCTTTTCACTGTTTGTGTAGGGTGAAATCAATCACGAAATGTTTAAAGGTAATGGAAAGGAAAAAGTAAAGCAAAGTGGACTATGGAAGATGAATCAAAACCTTACTAAGAGCTGTAAATGAACTGTGAGCACAAGCTAGCATGTGAGAGTGCATCTTTTTTAATGCTGAGAGGGGTTAGCCATTGTATCCTTGGAAACGATGACCAAAAATGTTAAGTCGCATTAGCTTGTGATAATAACACTATTGTACATTGTTATCTCTGGATGATAGTTCAGGTTGCCACTGTACCTTAACCTTGGAATGTTAGGAACAGGATAGTGTCTCTTTCAGAATTCTGCCTGTGGCAAAGTTTATAAGCCCTATTTCTAGATACTCTGGTTTGGACTTCTTAATTGTTCTTGAACTTCTATTGATTCCATATGAATTACAAACAAATGTTGGTTGAGCTTCTTGCAATTTGTCAGACCTTAATGCCAGGACACCCAAGAGGTTTCTGTGAACTCTGGCCTTCAGAGCTCCTGTCACTCAAGCTGTTCCATACTGGTACGAAATACTATGTCTGATATGAGTTTGATGATAATGTTAGTATAGGCCTCCTGTCTTGTGAAATCCTTATTCTAATTCAACAGGAATTCTTTAGTGCTGAAATAATCTGTTTTCATTGATTTCACTGGGGCCTGGTCTACACTTACTGGCAAATTCGGCAGCAGTCAACAGGAGATACACAAGCTACACAGAATAGCTTGTGTAACTTACATCAACTTCCTAAATTCTGTTCTGTGCACTGTCTCCACTACGCTGCACCGATGGGAAATGTGTACCCGTCGATGCAGCGTTACTCTTTTTTTGGAGGTGGTTTTATTGAATCAACTTCTGGATCGATTGGGCGGGTCTTCACTTCTGCTCAATCGATCCAGATAAGTTGATCTGTTGGTGGTGAATTTGCTGCCGTCAGTGAGGACATACCCTAGGTCTGTTAAATGGCATATATTGTAAATTTATATAACAATCAAAGTAGCTAGATGGACTTGTTTTTAACTAGAGGTTTACTTTGATCCTGGGATTTTTTTATTTTGTTTTTATTTTAATATCATCTTCTACATTAGCAGCATATAGCGAGAGAAAAATATCTAGGCATTGAGATCTAAAACTTTCAAATTATATGGCAATTAATTGGTGAATTACTTTGTGACTTCATTTATGTTTACTAAATGATGCCCAAAATTATATGCAAATATGTATTTGTGGGGTAATTATGGAATGCTACATGTGCAGGTAAGTATAGGGAAGAGAACCACATGCACAGGTTTGTCTGAACAAATAACATAGCTTTAGAGGATAGAGGCAACATTGGCCTGCTTACATTTACACCTGAAGGTGCGAGGGCCAGCACTGGGTCCAAAGGCTTAATTATTTCTCTCCCAAATCAGTCATCAGACTGGAGACAAAGAGGTCACTCAGGCCAGGGGCTATTGGATTTTTTAGACAAGTGGTTTTATAATCCAGTTATAAGACAGTTTAACCATGGCTGGCACATTATTTGAGGATCAGCACAAGACAAGAGCCTCAACATTTAATGTCAATTGTTTAAAGATGTACCGTTTTCTATTTGTATCCCTGTCATCATCATGGGAATGAATTCATGTTTTGCAATTCACCACTCTCACTACAGACATTGCCAAGAGAATGAGGTAATATAATGAATGCCAGTTTTCTCCTGGGAAGTATTACCATTTATTTTGTGAAGAGAGTCCTTGGCAGTTCCTATGCCCCCCAAACTGGAACTTCAGTGATAGTAAAAATATGCAATAATACACTGGCATCTTATGGAGAAGAGAGGTGGCATCAACAGTAGCTTCAAAGAGGGAATATTTAAAAGGTCAAATTTATGAGGTTTATCAATCCTTGTTTTTAAAAAAATGCAAAATAGAAATGCTGTAATTTCCCCTGCATCTCAATGCAATTTGAAGAATTATAGGGCTACGATCACTCAAGGCTCTATGATGGCTTCCACTGGTATAATCCCATGTGGTGGCACACAGAGCAGAAAATCTGTCAGGGGGATCTTGAAGCAGCGCATAATGGCCACAACCTCCCCTACCCTGAGGAGAGTCAGTATAGTTCAAACAATGGGGAGTGCTGTCCATGATGGAGATGCAGCCAGTATAGCCCCCTCAGTGACCTCCATTGGTGGGACTGCTGTGGATTTTAAAGGTCCCAATGTGGTGGAAACCCCTTAAGAGACCAGGGGACTATAATATTCTTTGCCCTCCCTCCAGGTGAGTGAACTTCTTGTGTAAGGGTCTAGGCAGGGATAGGGAGATGTGAATTACATCTCTCTCTGAAAGGTTCAATGAGTATGGCTGTAACCTGAAGGCCTACTTAAAAGTTGCTGTTACCCTCTAAACTTTCAGGAGATGGGATTTGTAATATAATGCTCTTTGTGACAATGTCATTTGTAAAGGTTCATGGAATCCACTTATTCTTTTCTGTTAATTGTACTGTAGCCATCCAGCATTTATTTACAGAGCACCTAGTTTTGTGCTAAGGATTCAGGGCAGTTGAGCCCATCAAACTGCTGTTCTGCTTGGTGCTTTAACTGTCAAACATTGCAGAAATGCTGGACAGCTTTTAATGCTGAGGCTTTAAATGTCTTTTGTGCCTGTCCTAACACAGAAAGAAAATTACAATCAGAACACTTTTTAGAACTGGCATTGAGTTTCCTGCT
Source organism: Emydura macquarii macquarii (assembly GCF_026122565.2). Classification (NCBI taxonomy): domain Eukaryota; kingdom Metazoa; phylum Chordata; order Testudines; family Chelidae; genus Emydura; species Emydura macquarii. The sequence continues at coordinate 8,455,505 of NW_027130155.1, read as the reverse complement.
TGGAGAAACAGTTATCTGGCAATAGCAAATTATTTCTTTAGTTTTTCATCGCCATATACTCCTTTGAAATGTAAATAAGGAAAATGGAGGTCTCAGAGCTCAGAAGAGCTCTGATGATTCATTTGTTATGATGTGCCTCTCTTGCTATGCTATACCTGAAGCCATACAATGTGACTACATGGCAGAATTCAGCAGTATCAAACAAGGAGACCCATTTAAGATATTAAGCTACAGTGATATATTCTTGCAGAGTGTAGAAATGCCACTGGTTTGGCAGACCTGTAACACCTACTGTAATTAGAGGTTTCTCTCATCTTTGCTTTTATGTTACAAATTAATATGTCAGTGATTCCAGCTGTTACAACAAATGAAGAATGATAGGCCACATGGTAAGACTTCCAGATTCTCCAGAAGAACTGCTAAAAATAAACATGCAAAGGAAGAACTCAGCACTTTATCAGGAGACAGGGGATAAAACAAAGGGAACATGAATGATAGGAAGCCATTATCTAGTACACAAAATTCTACATATTATTGAATCTGAATGCAGTCATACCAGATATCACAATGTACCAGATACTACTTCATTAGCAAAATATTAATGCACTTTTTAACATGCAGATACCACATTTCTCTAGTGTTATTTTGTGGCAAAGAAACTGCTGATAACCCCAGCAACTACTGTTGTCGTACAACTTTTGGATATCATTTTAAAGATGCAGGTGAGCAAACAACTAAAAGCATAAGGAATAAATAAAGGGTTTTTTTTGTGTCTCATACCTGGATTTTGTTCACTATTGGAACAGTGGGACTGGATGTTTGATTGGAGAGGGTTTCCACTTGTAAACAGGCAGATGACATTAGGAACAGAAATGTCAATCTGTGATGGTACTCTGGGGCCTGCAAATGGCATCAAATACTGCAAATCTCTCTCTCTCTCTCTCTCTCTCTCTCTCCGTACCTACATTTACATTGTTTACAGGGGTATGATTTGTAAAGCGCATGAATGTGTTGCACATTAAATGGTCCATGTAGATCCAGCTGATGCACACTAGAAGTTCCCTAGTGCACTTTGATGTAGTACATGTACAACAGAGGTGTGATGCAACATGGTACATTAAAGCCCACTTGGGAACTTTTACTGCATACCAGCAAGGTCTACATGGACCAATTAATGTGCAACTCATTAGTGCACTTTAGAAATCCCACCCCCATAGTGCATATTCACCCACCATGTAGACAAGCCTCCAATATGCTATCTAAGTTCTGTAAAATGGGGTATGGAAAACCGCAGGAACTGTACCGAAGTGATACTTCTCCATTCTAATGTTTTGCTCAGTCATTCTACTTCATTCTACTGTTCTGAATTTCTCCTGTTCTGGTTCTTTGAGGAATGTTTTTGTGAAGTATTGAGTCTTGCTGTGTGACATGAAGATGGGGAAGGTAGGACTGTTCCTGGTCTACTTTGGGAGGGTGTTCTAAAGCCATGATAAACTCTAAAACCATCTCCATTAAGTTTAAACCTGGATCCTGTTAGTCATAGTGTGTGGGATGAGGAGAGTTGCCACCGTGATAGATCCTGGAGGTGGAGCAGGTCAGGAATTTTTCACATTTTCAACAGGAAAATGGTTCACTGAATTTGTCAAAACCAAAACATTTTCTAAATGAAAAATTCCAGTTTCCTTGTTCAAAACAAATTTTTGCTTTGAAAATTGGGATAGTTACAGTTAAAAAAAAATCAGTTGAAGTAAAACATTTAGAAATTATCAAACCAAAACGTTCTGAATTGACCTGAACTGAAATTCTTTTAGTTTGTCACTCTGCAAAAATTTCCATTATTTTGACATTTGTTCCAATTTGGGATGGGAAAGTTTTTCAAAACTATTTCCCACCCACCTTTACTTAGAAGAAGAGGTGTTCTTTAGATAACATAGCTGTATCTCTTTAAGAGCTTTAGAGATCAATACCAGAACCTCAAAATGGATCAGATTGTGGAGCACTGGCAATAATGTACTCTCTTGAGCTTACCCTGCTCAAGAGATGAGCCACTACATTGAGCACCAGCTATTGCTTCTAAAGAAAGTAGCTGCCAACATGAAGGTGAGGGTCTACTTGGTTCAGAAACTGGCAAGCAGAAGCTGGGGGGGCATCAGCATCAGTGCTACAGACATCAGCAATGGCCCTGTTGTGCTCTGTAGCCAAGCACTATGCACCAATATGGATCACAAGTAGCCATACTCAACTTGTTGTTGTCCAACTGAACACTGCATTGCAGTGCATCACTGTAACCTTCAAGTCAACCTTGGCTGCCAATACTGTCGCACATTGTTCCCCCATCCATTCGCCACGATGCTACAACCCATCAGGCATTCCAGAGGATCATGGAAAATGAACATCTTCCCATCCACCAGAACCATAACAATGTCCCTCACCATCCCTTGAAGTTGCGTAAGCACTTTTGGACCCACGTGTTTAACCTTCAGCAATATAACTTCAACCTTGATGAAGCTTGGAAAACTGAATGGAGTTTACAAGAAGTTACAAATAAACACCTTGTAAAAGACATGACACAGAAGATACCTGGCTTTGATCTCCCACGAAGCTTATGGGCAACCTTAAACCGCATCCACATAAATCATGGCAGATGTGGATACTTGCTGCACAAATGGAAAATTAAAGACTCTCCAGGATGTGACTGTGGTCACCTACAACTGACTTATGGAACATATAACAACTCAATGCCCAATTTACAAATACAGAGGAAGCAACACAGCAATACACTCAGCTACTTATGGCGCAATTATCTGGCATAACCATCTGATTGCAAAATTATAGCTGTTGCTTTACATTTACATCAGCCATATGAAGAAGTGCTTCTTGGTGATTTTTTTAGACTCAGGTAGAGGGAATTACAATGGCCAAGTCTGAAGATGGCAAAGGTATGAACTACTGTGGCCAGCTCTACATCTGAGAAAAATGAATTAAGTCTTCTTGCTATCCAGAGATGGAAGAAATCACCTTTGGTGACTTTAGTATCTAGATAATGAGTCCTACAACAGCCCAGACAGTTTACTGTCTTAACTACCAGGATCAAATGCCCTCAAATGAGGGTGAGGTATTGGTACTCACTGTTGCTTTGAAGTGTTTCTCTCTTTCTTCTAACAGTCAACCAAGGCTCACCTCAAGGTAGATGTTCTTCGTTCAGGTTTCTATTTCCTATGTGCTCTGAAATATCACATTGACAGAGCTATGTATCACTGGTGTGTTACTAGCACAGCAGCACATGTCATCTCAGAGTATTTCCTAACTGTGTACATATTGTAGAAAAGAAATGACACAACTGAGTTTTGTGGGGCTCTTTGTGTTGGAGTATTTAAATAGGAATAACAGTCCATCACAACTCTTTGTAACTTGGTGGAAAAGAATAATTGTGGACCACTTTTCACAATTTTGTTCACTCCTGCCAGTGCACATAGCCGGTACTGTGTTGATTTCAGTAGGCTTTGGATCAGGACCAAATTGCTTAGCACCAGTGAATAGCTCTACAACACAGCAGCACCATGCAACTATATTAGCATATGTACTCTAATTTACGGTCACTGCTGAAATGCAATATGTTAGATTAGTTGGGGTGTTCTACTTCCACTATATATATATTATTCAAAAAAATTGACACTACAGTGCTTTCTTTCCAGGTGAATTGATCCATTTGTGTCATCCTCATCAGCGCTTCATTTTCGGGTCAATTTTTTTTAATTAACTGCAGCTGAAATGTTAATTACTAATATTGTTAAATTGCAAGCAACCCTGAGCTCTGTCACTTGCATCTTCAATGAAGTGGAAAGTTTTTTGTTTCCTAAATCCCTTGACATAAAAAAAGAGGAACAGTTATTTTTCTAGCACTTTTTAGTTAAATACCAAGCACTGCATGGAAGAAATAGCTGTGAAAGCTTCCTCATGAGCAGATATCACTAAGACTATGCAAAACTAGTATGGTAAAATACTATTCACGACCAGAATCTGGCCTGCCAATTAGCAGTCAGTATGGCAGTCACTGCCAGTGAGAGAGCTAATGCACTGTGTCATGATTATTGCACTCCTCTGAACAGAAATTGAATGGGGAATGGCTAGTAATTAGCTCAAGCCAAATAGGCTCTACACTTGTCTTCTTTTGTCATTAAATCCCAAGCTGATAATGAAGGAAGCTCCAGAAATTATCACAGAACCAGGCAAGAGGTCTGTCTGTGCTTAAACTCTTTTGCTCATGTCTGTTTGTTCTAATGGAAATTTGGCTTGAGAAAACAATAGGGAATGATAAGATAATTGCACATTAATAGGCAATAATTACTTTAGAAAAAGAACTATTTTAAGAAGCATTTATCCTAATGACAAAGAATAATTAATACAATAATTACGTACAGATTCATTGATAGACACACACACACACGGAAACAGAGTGCACTCCTGACTAATGAGACTATTCCAAACTCATGTCAATGAAATCTTCTTAGCACCCTACACCATCTTGTATTTTGTATATGCCACATTTTAGAGAAAAGTTACTTTAGGCTTTTTTATCTTTTCAGTTTTACAATTGTTATTAGTACTACCTTTTGTATCCCTCCACATTTAAAGCCAGAAATGTTCCAGCCTCAGAAATTTTGAACTGGTAAATATTTAAAATATCTAAAAATCTTATTTTTACCCTTTTGCAGATTCCTCCACCTGTAAAGCCAAGTGTGTCACTAGCCTGTGTGCATCTACACAGGACTTTAAATAAATAAATAAAAAAAAACTGTTTCAAACCACTTAAAATTACATCCTATGACCATAGAGGGGGAAATATACGGATGCAGATACCTTGAAACTGTGACATGCATTTCCACAGACTGATGTATATAAAGTAGATAGGTACAGTGTATAAATATGGTTACATTTTAGACCAGCAGAGGAAGCAAATATTAACATTGGTAAAAAAAAAAGATGATGTTCAAACTGAGCTGGGTTTCAAAACCTGCACAAGGCCATACCAAGCCAGGTGAGCTGGGGACAGAGCAGAAGCACTTGAGGGAAAGTCCTGACAAATCTGCCTTCTACCCCTGCATGTTTTGGGACAGCACAGTGGCAGGAAAGGCATGGGTAAGGGATGGGAAGCAAAGATCCAGCTAGGTTTCTTCCAGCCCTCTTGTTCACTGGGATCCAAGAGCTGGGAAGGGGAGGGGAGGAGGGGCGTCTCCATTCCTCCATTGCACAAGGGCCCACATGGATGGGGCCTGAAATCTTCCCCCTCAAATATTAGGTAGCGAACCCTCAAAGCCACAGAGCAATGGTGACATCTCAGCCCTTGCTGTGTAATTGAACTGGGGACTTTCTGGTGCCTGGGACCTGGAGGTTTACTGGGATCCTTCTCAGATCCCTGCACTAGCGCAGCAGAAGGAGGATCCCCATCCATTCTGTGGCCCTGCAATGGGACATACACCCTGTGCCCCAACGTGAAAGGAAGTTTGATTTAAGTGAGGAGACCAATTGTCTAAGGAAGGAACTAACAATGGTTAGGGCAGCTGAGCACAGTTTTTGCATGTGTGGGTGAGTGTATATGCTGCATATTTTGGAATGAGGAAGATATCTTTTCTACATGTCTAATTAGTGTTTAATAGGTTTGGGGCTTTGCTGTAGTACAAATAATACTGAGCATGTACAGGCTGTCCAGATTTCTGGCTCCCTAATGGTAACTTTCTGGACTGTATTATGTGTTCCTGAAGATCTTCAAAACAAGATTTTAGTGAAAAAGAGATTGCCTGAGACTAAATTGAAACAAGATTATCAGATTCCTATTGCTTTTCATGTATTATAGCACTGTTTTTTCAGCACACCTCAGTTTTGCAAGTGCTGCAATTCTGAAAAGTCTTTTTTTCAGGGAATGAATTAGTTTTCTTTAACCCATACAGAAAAACTGAATAAGACTCCTTTGTAAAGATCTTTCCACCTGTCGTGGGGCTGTGATAGATCCATGTTACCATGTAACTGCATCATAACCTCTGCATCCCAAACTAGTGTGACTGCATGTTACAAATTTTAGAAGAATTGCTTTTCCTTTCCTGACTAGTAGGGATTCCCGCTGGCTTCTTCAGTCTCCTAGCACAGTGTTTACACACTTGATAGCTATGACCAGCAGTAATGTTTATCAAGTATGTGTGTGCAGGGAATGCACTATAGTAATTGTTTATCTATGTTGACGGCCTATGCTTTTTTCCCCCTCTTTTTGGCTTTAAGCACATTGCCTTCTGGAGAGATTACCAGCAGATTCATATATGTAAATGGATTGTGTATGGGCTAGTAGAGAGAGAGAGGTAGAGACAACATATAGGCTTGTAGATATAGACGGAAAACCTTCTTATGATGATTTCTGACTGTCAGTCTCGTCTAACCTATCACCCTAGAGGCTAATTGCTTTTATTCATACGACTTTTACATTTTATCCTTCAGTAAGGAAAAATAGGTCATGTATTAAGTCTCAGATATATTTCAGATTTAAATGATAAACCACTACCATCACCGAGGGAGTGGAAAATCCTCCCTCAGTCAGTGGATCAGTAGCATGAGGTCTTAAAACCAACAAACAAACCCACTTGTAAGAGGAGTCCATAGGGGCAAAAAGATTCTAGAAGATTCTGTCATGCTGGTAAATATACAGTAAAGGGGACTGCATGGCTTAAGGACTCTATACTGGGATAATGAAGCCTTTCATCTAGAACTTACTGGTTCAGATTTGGTTAGGCTCAGAAGTGACAAAAAATGATTGTGATCAAAGAGCTCTCTTTGGATTTCTGCACAATGAGTTGGTGGTGTCAGTCCATTTCCTAGCGGACATAAAAACCACTTCTAGAATTGTACCCTGTGGGCATCCTAGGGTACGTCTACACTGAAGCTTGCAGTTTGTGGGTTTGGTTTGCAGTTGTGTAGATATACCCATGCTAGCTCTACTCTAGCTAGTTTGCTAAAAATAGAAGTGAGGACACACAAGTGCTGGAACTAGAAGAGCTGGGGTTGCTGCCACACCCCCTGGCTTGAAGTGGTTTCCATCATATTATAGGGTTTATAATTTGGTTCAGTGGCTCTCAGAACCCCTACAGCCCGGTGAAGACATTGTGGTGCAGGCTTCAGCACAGGCTGCATAAGCCCCTCTAACCCTCTTGGATAAGTACTCACCTGTACAGCCCCAAGCTGAAACGTTTGCAGTGGCATCCTCACTTCTATTTTTTTGCAAGCTAGATAAAGTACAGTTAGCGTGGGTATCTCTACACAAGTTGCAAATCACAGCCACAGCGCAGTGTAGACATGTCTTTTAGCTAGGCAGAAAATGATTAACTCTACTACAACCACTATATGGCATAATTATGGGGTGGTGGACTTCAGTGTCCAATGGTGTCAACTAGCACTTTTCACTGCATAGGGTTGCCAGCTTTCTAATGGCTGAAAACCAAACACCCCTGAAGACCTGCGCCTGCCCTGCCCCTTCCCTCTAAGTCCTGACCCCATCCTGCCTCTTCCCTCAAGGCCCCGCCGCTCCTCCCTCCCTCCATTGATTGTTCTCCACCCCCCCCCCCACCTGTTGCTCACTTCCCCTCCCCCACTCACCTGATGCCTGCAGAGCCAGACTGGGAGGAGCTGACAAGGAACCTGTCTGCCTGCCTAATTGGAGCATGGCAATGATCAGTCCCCAGAGCAAGGAGCTGGGGCAGGAAGGGGTTGGTCCCCATAGGGAGGGGCCAGGACCAGGGCTAGGGCAATGGGGACATTACCACAGAAGGAGCAGGGGTGAGGTTGGGAGGGGTCAGCTGTGGGGGCAGAATTGATTGGTGCTGTGGGGTAGAACTGATTGCTGGGCAGGGGTCTGGGCAGATGTGGGGGTAAAATCTCATGCAGTTCGGGGGCCAAAATCACTTCAATAAATTTGAGAGTGTTGGCAATCTAATTGTCTCTCTCACACAAACTGGCATTGGGCAGGGGGAGTACAGAAATCAAAAGACAGGCCAGAAAGCCACAATATAATCTTAAAAAAACCAAAACCACCATGATTTTGGGCCAATTTTGCGGGGGTCTGACTCATGGTTTTTTAACCTTTGGGGTTGACAATACTGATTATTTCTCTTCCTACGTGGAAAGAAGCCATACATGTGTACTGGTATAACTGTGTCCACCCTATGGATGTTGTACTTTTTTAATTATGTTGGTAAAGTGAATGTGGTACAACTTTTGTGTGTCGACAATTCCTAACAGAGGGCTTGTACACAGATAACAACAACAAATAGTCAATCACATTAAATCCAGTTCCAGGACCTTTCAAAGTTATGATGATACTGAAACAATTAGTAGCATTTATAAAAATAACTATGAAAATTAATGGAAATAGAGCAAATAGTATAGTTAATATAATATTATTTTGTGTGTGTGAATAATATAATTAGAGAGGTGTGTGCTCAGTATCTCTGAGGCTCAAACTCTAATGCCTCGATCTAGCAAACATGTATGGACCACTAGTGGTAAAGCTTTTCAGGATTCAAGTCTAAAGCACTATAAATAAATTACTGGAATTTTCCTTCAATGTGGCATAATTGAGTTTATAATCCATAAAAACAGGAGAAACTAGTAAATCCAAACAGCAACCAAAGCGCCATCACGAATTCACAATCATTCTCTAGAACTGAAATGTTACCTAGGGAGGTGGTGGAATCCATCCTTAGAGGTTTTTAAGGCCCAGCTTGACAAAGCCCTGGCTGGGATGATTTAATTCTGGTTGGTCCTGCTTTGAGCAGGGGGTTGGACTAGATGACCTCCTGAGGTCCCTTCCAACCCTAACCTTCTATGATTTTAGGGGTAAATTGGCTTTTGTCTCACCCTACCAAGTTAGCAGGAACTGGTGGGGAAGAAGGGGAGTTGGGGTTTTGTGGCAGAGTTGGTTACTTCATGCAACTGGATTTTTAGCATCTGGTCAACAGTGCTGATCAGACACTGTCAGATTCCCTTTTTGACCGGATGTTCTGGTAAAAAACCGGATACCTGGCAACCCTAGGGTTTGTGGATGGCCCTGACACTTGCCCTTTTAGCATCAAGAGCCAAACCCTGTAGTATGCCTACCTGCAGTGTGCTAGGTTGCAGACCTCTTCTGGATCCTCTAAGATCTTCTGGACTTTCCCCTATATCTCTTCCTGTATGCACTCCCCCTCCATGACCCCAGAAAGTTGTGGAGACCTCTAATCAACCCCTCCTAGCCCTAGCCAAGATGGTCATCCACCAATTCAGGAGGAGAAAGTTCAACAGGGAGGCTCTCTGCAATAGTGAGGTCTTTTCCTGTTCCCTAAACATTTCATGTCTCTGGGCACAGTTCCTCTTGGTGGCGTTCACTGACTCCTTGAACTCCTTTGTGAAGCTGTTGTCTGGGGTTCTCTGCTTGGTATCTCCTTCTGATTGACTTATTTTGACCTTATGATGTTCACACCCATCTCAATTTGTTCATGTTTTGTCCTGCAACCTCAGTTAGGTCCTGAGTCACGTGGCCCCTCTTCTAAGGCTTTCTATTCCTTGGTTTTCTCCCCCCACCAATTTTAGGATTGAAATATGCCAGCTCTTCTCACGTGTACTCTCACTCAGAACAAAAGGAAAACTTACCTGCCAATGACACACATCTTTCTTTATCTCTCATACTGACTTTCTGCGGCAAAGTTTTGGTAAAACTTATTAGGAAGATAAAGGCAGAAAATAGCGTTGAAACGGTAAGTAAAACCTCTGGCTAGGGGAAAACCAAAGGAAGCATAATGGGTCAGAGTCTGTTCGCAGTTCTCAGTTACAACAGTGTAAAGCCAGAGAAACTTTACTGACTTCATTAGATCTGTACTCCAGAGTTTCACCAGTATAACTGAGAGCAGAAGGTATCCCTTTGTGCTTAGAACTGCAGTGCAAAAGAGGTATAAGCCTTAGCATTTTATATAGACATTAATTAACCCTCCCACCCCACTCCCAATGGAGGTAGGTGGTACAATGGTGAAACAGACTGAGAGAGGCTGTGATTTCCTCATGGACAGTGGCAGATCCAGGCCAGGAACAGTACCTCTCATTCCTCAAACTTGCCAGGTTGTGAGAGAAGCAACTGAAATGTGTGGCAAATGACTGAAATGACCCTGTGTTCTGTTGCATTATAACTGACATTATAATGGTTTTTAACTAGAAAAACTGTTTTTAAAAGAAATCAGTTGTTTAAAAAGAAAACTGGTAAAACACAAATGGTACTGCATGCAACCACAAGGGTTCCTTGCACAGGTCAGCCCTCGGGTTTGAATCCAAGACCTTCTAATTTAGACATCTACCACTTGAGCTAAAGGAGTAAGGAGTAGCCTTTCTGTGGGCCAGCAAGCAGACAGGAGACATGACATACACTTTGCCAATGAGTCACACAGTTATTTGCTAAATGGTAGTAGAATATTGGGGATCAGGATTCCTGTGTTCTGTTTTTGGCTCTGGGAGGAGTGTGGTCTTCTGGTTAGAGAACTAGTTAGCGATAGGATAGCTTGGTCCTATTCCCAGTTATGCCAGAAGTCACCTTGTGCAACCACTCATTTACTCATTTGTAAAATTGGATAATAGATACTACCTCTGTCTTTGGCCATAAGGCCATGCTTCATAGTAAGGGTTTTAATGTGCACAGAAATATAAACACCAGGCAGTGGAAGAGGTAAGCTCTTGGCTCTCAGCTCAGCACAACTTTGTCTATGCCAAAGGGTATCATGAGGCTCTTGCTCTCAGCCATGGAATATTGCTTTGCTAGCATGACTGCAGGAAAAAGAAGCAGTCCACAAAATCTAGAATGCTTGCAAAGTCTGACGAACTAAGATCTTAAAATCTGTACCTAGTATAGTGCAGTATGCCTCTTCTCAGGGTGAGTGTTATAACAGTTATCAGATCATTTTACAGAAGTAACGTGGACAACAAGATGGGCAGTACTACTGGACATGTAAAATACAGCACCACAATCTTATCTATCTTGGTTATCTGGAGATCTTTACATTGTGGATATTTTCCTTTTTCTTGCTGCAGCCTGAGTTAATTTTGAATGTATAAATAATATATCTCCATACCCGAACATGACTTTTTTCAGTCATTTTAATTGAAATAGATTGAATTGAACTGAACTGAAATAAATTTAATGCTTGTGGAATTTTACAGTTTAGAAGGAAACACTTCTGTATTCAGCATTTTTACAATTGCTTTACACAAAAACACAGGCCAGATATATTCCCCTTTTCTACTCCTTACCCACTAGCAGTTTTAATCAAAATTCCATTACTGTTGTCTTGGAAGCTAGTTGTTTGCCTTCTCAAAAAGATTTTATTAGTCCATGGAATGGCTTGAGCATTTGATACAAGGGGGGAAATTGGCATTCCAGATGGTAGAACCTTCAAATCTAATTGCTAGGTTTATTTATTTTGTCTTGCTCTGACAGTTCTGGTAAGGATAACACCAGTTCTGGTCCAATTGAAGTGCAGATAGATTCTGATTAAATGAGCATCATTTTTGGATGTATATATATTTTCCCTCAGGGGCGGATTAGAAATATGTCTTATAACGAACAAAACATTATGGAAATAAAAACAAACCATCTAGCACCCCTAAAGAAAGTCAAAATATTTAGCAATTGAGGTGCATTTAAGGGGTTTGCTAGCACCGTTTCTTATTTTAAGAAAAGGAGGTAGATCTGGTTTTGTAGGCAGAGTTACTGTTGATAACTAAAGAATGACTGTTCATTTGGATGGCTTGAGCTTTAGCATAAGTCTAAGGGAGATGAGACTGAAAAACAATATATCTTGCGCCAAATGAATCTTGGATCCTAGTGAGGCAGGCATCGCGGCTGATATACATTGGAATGGATATTCTGGCTATTTGTTACAGTCCTCCCATTTGCAATGCAGTAATTAACATTGTGATACCTCTTCCATTAGGCAGCCTATTTTCCAGACACTTATACCTAGAATGACCAGATGTCCTGATTTTATAGGGACAGCCCCGATATTCAGAGCTTTGTCTTACATAGGCGCCTGTTACCCTCCACCCCCTGTCCTGATTTTTCACACTTGCTGTCTGGTCACCCTACTTATAACTCAATCATAAAATTTGGCTCCAGTCTGAAATTTGGCACCAGACTGAAGCCTAAAGTAATGTTTTTCTTTTCTGATTAGACAGGAGTCCAAACAGTGACATGTGAGTCGTTTGAAACTTTTGTTTCTCCCTCTCATTATTAGTTTTACTGAAGAGACTGATAAGGTCAGATTCTCAGCTGGAGTAATCTAATGTAGCTCTGTCGACTTCAATGGAGTTATTCCAGCTGAAGATCTGGGCCTCAGAGACTGGAAAACAACTCATTAGTCAAAAATTATAGAAGTCGCTGCAATTCCTCAGATAAGGCCCTGAAACTGCAAAGTAATGTGGGCTGGGGGGACTCTTAGTAGTAAATCTATTAATAAGGTTGGGACCCTAGTGATCTGAATGAGTAGAAAGGGAGCATTTGCAGGGTAGACCTCAACTGTTCTGCCTTACAAAGATGGTTAAACTGTCATTAAAACAACCTATGGGAAATCACAATGACAAAGTATGTTTAATCTTGGTGTGAAGCAAACTTGCAAATTTACTGTAATTCAAGGTGAAAGTTGACATTTCCCCCTTATTTCATCCTCTTGTGCCTACCTTTCAGCTCAGTATAATTACACCTTGAAATGATAGTGCTAATTTGGCATTTCTTTGCTTTTGTCAGTTTGTGTCACAGCCTGTATAGAGATTTTGTTTGTCAATGACTATTGACATACAGACAGTAGGACACATCCTTGTTTCTCACATGGATCTTTAGGGAATGAGTCAAGTTGAAACTTAATAAGGCTGTGACAACACTTTATTTAAACAAATATTCAATGGAAAAAACCCCACATTCCTTCACTGATTCACAGCTCTGACTGGAGACAGCAAATATCTCAAAGAATCCTACAACATCAACAAAGAAGACAGAGCATCAGAACTGTTTACTCCAGAGCTGTAGGAAACCATCTGATTGATTCTTCCTCTCCCTTCACAGAACTGGATTAGAGAAACTGTACAATGGGCCAATCAAAAAGAAATCCTGACACTTCTGACAGCATTGCTTCCTTTTATTGTCCCCACCTGCAACATTTGACATTCATAACCTCTGATGGAAAATGCAAGGAGAATGTTCAGTGTATAGGATTGTACAGTAGGCTATAGTGCACCATGAAATTATATAAATGTTTTCCAAAACAATTTTACATCTAAAAGAACTATTGACTTGAAATTGGGAAAATAAGAGTTAGGATTTGGATGAAATTTGATCTAATGGGGGCCAAATTCTACTGGCCATAACAGAAGCATGATCTAAGTAACTCCATCAACTTAATTAAAGTTACTCAGGATTTATGCTGGCATTAGAGTAGAACTTGGTGCATTTAGTATCCCTCTGTGCATACATAGTGAGTCAGATGCTCAGCTTGTCTAAATTGGCATAGTTGCATTGAGTTCAATGGAATTTTTATTCCAGTTTAGCCCATCTGAGGATCTAGCTCAATGTTCTTTGTAAAGCAGATCGGGGCCATAAAGGCTACTATCATTTACTAGTAAAGCATTATAATCTGATGCTGTGTTCACTTTAAAATTTACCTGTATAGAGATTTTAACAAAATTCAGAATGTAAGAATTACCTTAAAGCCAAAGGCTGCCCGCAGTTACACTGCTATAAATTCAGGGTAACCACATGATTTTACTGAATTACTCTGCAGTTGCATCAGTACATCAGAGATCAGAATCTGCCCTTTAATCTTCTAGATTCAAGCGTGAAACCATACCATAGCAATTAAAACTGGGAGGGTGGCAGGTGAAAAAGGGAAGGTGGAGAGTACCTGTGCATTGATTTTCTTTTTAGTGGTATATAAAGTGCTGCTGCCATTTCATTTTGAACTCTGCCAAAAATAAATTAGTCAGGAATTCTTAATTCTCCCAGTTTTATTTCTTTTGTAAAAGAAAATAATTTAATATGGAAATGGAAGTCAGTAAGGTTGAAATACCTTCTTTAATATGCTTTTTGCTGCTTATATGTATATATTTAGTCCTCTCTGTGCTGTCTGTCTCCCATGCTATGGTCTGACGTTTATATCTTCTTAGACTTCTTTTAAATATACCCCTTCCTTAAAGTGAAGCTGTCATGCACAGAGGCCTTTCTAAATACTGGACCAGATTCCACTCTCATTTTCTTTTCTGCAAATTCAGAGCAAGTCAGCTGAAGTCAATGGAATTACTCCAGATTTGTACCAGTATAAGTCAGAACAGAATCTTGCCAATTGATAAATGCCCTAACAATAATGTTTACTACATTGTCTATAATCATTGACTAATAAGAGCAGCATTTATAATAGGATTAATTTACTATGGCTTAGATTATCCTCTTCTGCAGTAAAATCCACAGAAAGGAATTATGGAGCAGGAAATTTCTGTACTGAACCCTTTGCTGGGGCTTCATTGTAGATCCCAAGAATGAGCATCCCCTCCGAAACATACCCACTCATAAAATGGGCCACTGGGCCCATGCATAAGCCTGGCAGTTCCTCGTGGAACTGCATGTGTATACTAGGGGGATCCATGTAGAATCCAGGACTATTGTGCCTCTGCACTGTGTCTGGCTCTCAGCAACTCTAGTGGAGCCACTCTGCCTTCATGACCTCGACAGAATAGATATGTCCCCATACTGTATTACCTCATTCTCACTCATGGCCCACCTGCTTCTGCCCATGTCCTCTGTGATCTCTGGCTCCTCCTTCTTCCTGTGTGGACCTGGATCCATGAAATGTTCTTCAGGTCCATAGAAGGCTGGTGGGAGACAGAAGATGTTGATAAAGTGGAGACTATCCCTCCTTTGTTGCAGAAGTGGGGAGATCTGCACTTGGCAAGGGAGATCTGGGTTTGCATAAGGAATCATCAAAATAATTGAAGGTCTAGTTGCGTTATCACTTACATCAGCTTACACTGGTGGGATTCCACTGATTCCTGTTGTCACTCCTCGTTTACAATGGTGTAAGTAAAGTCAATATCAGGCTCAGGAAGTGTTTAAAAGGTAGAAAGAGAAAACAAGGAGAGAAATTTTCTTGTAACTAGCAGAAATGGAAGAAAATGAGCAAAGAAGCATTTTGGTTTAGTCCCATTTGCTATCAGTTTCCCAAGGGAAATGGTGGAAGCTTCTTTGCTTGAATCATTTAAAACTAGAATGGAGATAAGCTCTTTTAGTTAATAGAGTGTAGGGAAATATCAGACATCGGCACCCTTCCCCTTTTTGTAACTGGGTTCGCTATTCCTTCAAACTTAAATTTCTGTAATCCTATAACTAATAATGGGCCATATTCTGCCTTCAGCTACATGCATACAATTCCAGTGAAGTCAATGGGATTGCATGAGAATAGCCAAAGGCAGAATTGGCTTGGTTTGGTTAAGGCAATCAATAAGGATGGGTGGGAAAAGGTGAGGTTTGACTCCTCTCCTCCTTAACTTAAACTTTCAGGGCAAAATTTGATTTCCAGTTGCACCACTGCAGCCTTACCTGAAGTCAACAGTATTGCACTACTGTGAGAGCAGAGCTTGACTCTGACCAATTAGTCAAGACTTTACACCAGGACAAAACAAAACGTGCAGACCATACTGTGCCTTCACAGAGCTCCACATTGAAATCACTGGGGAGTTCTACTTAAAAAAATCAGTGGCATACCAGAACTCCCAACAACTGGGTTTTGCTTTGAAAAACTGGTGAAAGAAGTCAGAGTGGCAGTACCAAGAACATTATTTGAAGTAACTGTAGGAGTTCCTGCGAAGAGCATCCCATCACAGCTGTGCATTATTAATGAGTTATCCTAACTCTAGCATCATTCATTCTCTGTGCAGCTTAAAATGTCTGAATGGCAGGCATCAACAATGAAATTAAAATGAAAGGCAAACATAAGTCTGTTCAGCTTACCAGACGGAGGATTTGGAGGATGGTGGGACCTTGGGGAGAGTCTGCTTGTGGGGAGATTTGATTCTCAGCATATTTTTTTGTTAAAAAAATAAATCCAATTTAAATAGTTCTGTCGATCCGTCCTTTTAATTTATAAACCAGCCTCTGAATTTGTTTAAAAGAATACCAGAATCTTTGCCAGTCCTCTCAGAGTGAAAAAAGAATTGTTAATTTGGGAAGTCTAAGATTCTGGCTTTCAGAGGGGAAACATCAAGAACAATAATTTGTTCAAAACATTCTCAGTACTATTGGAGAACCTGGGAATAGGAGCCAGAGGAATGATGTTTGCCCTTTAATATTAAGAGAAGCAAAAATGAGAACCCGTATAAACACAGGGTCTTTCTGCATAAGCCTTTGGAGGCATACATGATAAACGTAACCAAGTCCAAAAGAATGTGATGAAATCTTTAATTCATTCAGATTACGATGTTCAATCTCCTCACTGCAGGTCAGATTCTGAAGTGGATATACATGGAGGATAGGGAGTGCAGAATGTGCCTATTCCTCCTCACCTGTGTCCCGTGTAAGACTCGGTCAGGATTGCAGCCCCAAGGGGCTGACATTCAGGAAAGTTTATGCTGCACCCATAAAGGGATGTGAGAGTGAGTGCACTGCCCATTTTCCATTACTCCACCATTCGTAGCAAATATATTTGATAACCGCTGGTGAAATCTGTGGAGTGATATATTAGACTAGTACTTTTATTCTGTTGTTTGACCAGCACTGAGTGTCGTGTTCAGTGGTTTTGTACAGTGTGTTACAAGGCAAACAGTGTCTAACAGTGGAATTCTTCAGTTAAAATGTAGGACTCTAACAGTTTGTGATCACAAAAAAACAGCATCATTGGAGAAAGGTGGTTCTTTAACAGCCAGTTTTCAATGGCAATTTTGCTGAAATGCAAAGGTAGATTTTTAAATGATGTTCTTTCATTACGTTCGGTAGAAAGCACAAACAGTATTTTCCATGACACCATCCTAGCTTCCATGAAGTGAAACCCCACAGACACTGCAAAGAGTTAACCCAGCTGCCAGTACAGTAACTGCTAATGGAGGAAATTAAGAAAATAACTGGACAGCCACTTTTGGCAGTAAACACTGAATGGGCCTTTCACTGATTGCTGGCAATGTAAAACCAATAGGCCAGTGCCAAAATAGTGCAATTAAACTAAAAGCACTGTCCACAGACTCTTACCTTTCCCGTGGTTTGGAAAGAAAGGCCCCATTAACTCATTTCCAATATCTATCTGGTTCTAAGTAAAGGGTGAGCAAGGGAAGTTGTATGGACCCAACTTATCTTCTCCGTGTAACACAACCTAGAAGTTTTCCTAATAGTTACTTGTGTATTAGAATTGGAGAATAGAAAATATTTTCTTTGTAGATAGCAATTCTTCTTTCGTTGTGCAATCATGTATTTTTCCAGGTTTCAGTAGTACATTAGGGCACCTTTGAAACTATGAATGGAAAGACTCACTTTTGTAGTGCTCGCTTTTTGAGTACCTTTCGCTCCACCCCTGACAAACTCTGAAAAATTATTGCCGCATCAGAGGACATTGGTTATTGCAAGTTGCTGATATATGTTGATCTGTGATTTATGTAAGATATGTACCCAAAACCACACTCCTGGAAATCTTTTCTCTCATGCTTTTGACATCTCAGCAATCTGAAGATGACTAAATTCAAAGCTCCATTATATACTGCTGTAAAGGACATTCATTTGGGAAAAAAATTCTAATCCAGGACAGTGGGGACTTCTTATAATGGTCTCAGTTATAGTGAAACTATTAGGGTGAAATTCAATCCTCTCCCTGATCCTCCTCCCCAGATTACTAACAAATAGACTTTTGCTGGGCACTCCATCAGGGTAAGGAAGGATTGCAGCATAGCCCCTTCCATGCTTGCTTCCAAGTGGGAATTCATCATCTTCTCTTCGCCTAGTGATTCCTGCTACACCACCTGCTTCAGAACTACTATGGAGCTCCCAGATACTCAGGCTCAAATGGTACTAAAGGGCCTTCTCCAGACTGGAAAGCAAGTTCCATATTGCATTATTATATTTGAATGGACTTTCACTCTTCTTCTACTAAAGCTTCAGTCCTTTTATTGTGACGTTCACTCCAATAGAAGTGGGTTCCACTGCTTATCCCCTTGCAGTGTAGCTATTAAAACCCACCAGGTAGGTGTTAATTTCAGGGGAATTATCACTTCCCTTTCTGATGAGCACAGGAATTGGGAGAGAAACAGTAACTACCGAGGAAGGGGTAAAACTAGATCTCTGGCTTTTGCTCTATCTGCAGCTGCGTTCAATATGGGTTTAAAGGGATTTGGTTTTGATACAACTGCTCTCCAATGGGAGTGAAAATATTGGCCTTCCAGAGCCTTTCTCCCAGCCCCACAGAATCACACTGCTACCAGTGCTACCTCTAGCTGCAAGAGTTCTATGCCAGCACTTGTGGGATAAAGAGGATGGGATATTTTAGAAGTAGGTCCTCTCCTGCTGTTGTAAAGCTTTGCTTGTAGAGAAAGATCTCTCTCTCTCTCTCTCTCTCTCTGTATATATACATATTCACACTTTTCTTTGAGGAAAAGAAATAACATTTCACTTGGGGCAGATTTGGACCCTGCGTCTGTGCAGTGGGAGGCCTCCTAAGCACTGAACTCGGGCAATTCCAATATCTGCGCGGTGGGGGAGTGAAGGATATATGTAGTCTGAGCAGGGGACTCTGTTTCTGTCTTGTGCTAGGGACCTCTGCTGCACAGGAGTGCTGACTCTGAGTGAGAGGATTTAGCAGGAGTAGCAGGACTGGCTGGATCATGAGTGTACTAATACACCAAGCAGTCTCTTTCCCCCTCCTCTTGTGTGTCTGTCTGTCTGGGAGAGGGAAAGGGCAGGGAGCAGCAGCTGAGGCTGCAGTAGCAGAGCAGCTCTGTGGCTGTTCCAAATCCTTGAATGGGGGAAGGTTACTATCTCTTTCTCCCTGTCAACACAAACAGAACCTTCCTGCGGTGAATTCATTCACTTGGGCTTGGTGCAGGGACTAGGCTTCGCCTCTGCAAAAGGATTCCACTGTATATCATATGTACAAGCATGTAATCCATTGAACGCTAGGTGTTTCTGATAGTTTTCCTTTCTCCTTTGTTGAACCAAAAATTGCTCCTTCGTTGTCCTCATTACTTCCCCTGCTTGATTTTGCAGTAAAATCACAATGTCACATTCATTTGACAATGACCCACAGGGAGGACGTAAGCAAAGGGTTATTTAATAGTGCAACTGCCCCACCTCTCCTGCCCTACCTAAATAGCACCACTGGTTATGACTGCAGCAAGATCAAAGAGAAAGTCAAGCCAGGTTACAGGGGTGAATGTTGTTACTCAAAACCAAAACAATAGCAAGTGAACACAGAAAATCATCAGCACTTCACTTATAAATAACCTCTTGTTTCAAATTTGCACCAGCAAGAAAACTCTTTTCAAGGATTTCTTTACATAACTTGCAGTAAAAGGTATTTGTTTTAGAGGTAATTAATCACAGCTGAATCCTTGATTATTATCCTTGGCTTATGAAAATGTTTTCCCACAGATTTATTTTGTTTTCAGTGTTGAAATGATGGGATTACTAGCCAAACAATTATACTTTTTCAAGCAAAAGACTAATTAAATCTGCAAATCTTATTGTTAAGAAATAAATAGTATGTTGCATAACTTAATTACAGAAAAATATTTAGATTGGTTTTTAAATTAAATGGAGCTATTCTGCCTTCCTTATTATTATTATTTATTGACTTGTGTATATTATAAGGCTAGTCACAGGGTGTGTGTAAATAAGGAGGGTGGAATTGGACCCAAAGGTTGATTGTACAAGCTATTTTCCTACACAAGCAATAAAATAGTAGGTATTGGATATTCAGGGTAAGGGCACACTGCAGAATCAGTGAATTATAAGTTATGGGTTAGAGTGAATACATATATTGTTATTAGAAAAGTTATACCAATGACTTATTTTTGACAGTTGTTCCTTCCTTTTAATACAGTATTAGGGAAATGTCTTGATCTACTGGAATTAAACCAAGATGAATACCAGTATTGTGACTGCATCCAATAAATTATTTACAACAACAAATACCCACAACAGAAAAGTGATTGGCAGAAGTAACAGAAATGGAAAGGATTTATTGTCCATTTGAGTTGGGAGAAAATAGGTAAGAAAACTTAATTTTATCCAAATGTAGTCCCGCAAAATGTGAAACCTTTAGAGAGGAAAACCTCTCAGGAAAAACCATGCCGTAACTAAATTGTGATTATGTATAGCAGTCAGAGCTCAGACACCAGAGTCTTTTGCCCAGAATCACCCTGCAAATCCATCAAAGCAGATCCATTGTTCTTGCTGATTGGAGAGCAGAGTCGAAGGGGTGAGTTATTAGAGTGATATCTGTTAAATGACAGATGTCTGTGCAGGGTCAGTACAGTGGAGGCTCATGGTTCGTTTATAAGGCAATCACTTTTAAGAATTTATTTTTCTATTTGCCTTTATTAAAAAAACTAAGCTAGCCTTTCTGTTTAACATCATGTGACTTGTGTATTACTCAGCCCAGACAGCTCATGTTGATCTTTTATTTTAAAATGTTAAGTGATTGTTAATAATTAATTTGCTTGACTTTTCCTTAACTTTGTTTATATATTCTATACTGGAAGGCATACTGCAGTATACTTTAAAATATGTGTGAGGACCATAATATTTCAGATTCTATATACAGTTATAGCACTTTAAAAATTAATGTTCTCTTTGACTTCCAGATTCAAACTAGACCTGAGGCCTTGTTTCCATGGATGCAATGGTTGTTGTTAAAGTTATTTCTACTACAAACAGAGTTGTCAGTTCTCATGCCTTTAGTGCAAGCCTCATATTTTAAAACCTTATCTAAAGCTTTTATGCTTCCTCTTCTTTGATCTTCTGCTAGAAAGCTTTAAAATGCAGACTAAGGGTATGGTGTTTGTACACTTTAACTTTCCAGTTGTTGTTTGAAGAACAAGAAAGAAAGAGATGGAGAAACAACAACATAATTCTTTATTTTCACATTGCAGCACTCACAGACACATGAAACACACATGAAATGTATTATTTTGTTTAATTACTGCTTTGGTGTTGTTTTTATGTTTTCCTTTGGGAAAGGCCTGAGCCTTGAATCAAAATCATATCATTTTCAGTACCTCTAAAAAAACCCATCCTGGATAAATTGAACAGAATACTTGTTAGGATTGAGTTGGGAGTGTGTGTCTATTAAAAAGTTGCTTCTTGCAAGTTCTGGTGGATATTTTTGTAAAAATTTAAGATGGCTGAAGTTGAATGACCTTACCTGTTACGGGAAGGGACTAGGAGTGTGTGTTCATATTTCACAGATTTGAAGGCCAGAAAGAACCATTAGACCATTTAGTCTGACCTCTTTTATAACACAGCTCCATAGAATTTCATCTAGTTTCCCCTGTATTGAGCCTAGTGTTTAACTAAATTACATCTTCCAGAAAGTAATCAAGTCTTGATCTGAAGATATCACAAGATGGAGAATTCATTACTTCCTTTGGTACTTTGTTCCAATGGCTAATCACTCTCACTGTTAAAAATGTGTGGCTCATTTCTATTTTGAATTTGTCTGGATTTAACTTCAGCCATTGGTTCCTGTTATATAATTTTCTAAAATCCTTTAATACCTAATCCTTTAATACCAAATCATTTTTGTGGCTCTTCTCTGCACATTCTCATTCTGACCATGATATCCACAAAGCTGAATTAAAATTACTGGGAACTGGTCACAATCCTCTATAAGGGAAAGAACAAGGTGCATGTGACAGATGTCAATCACACTGCTTAGTGCACTACTGTAAGGTGCCCAGCTAATAAGGTGGTCAGTGGCATAATAACCTATCAGAAAAATAGAGTAAAGGGTGGATCAGAGATGTGTAATAACTAGAACATAACAAAATAAATGGTATATAACAATTTCTATTATAAGCCCCATATTTCTGTCTAAAAGCTTTTTGAAACTTTGCTCTTTGGGGCTGGAATTTTCTCTGCTTGGTCTCTGCCTGAAGGTGTGCTGTGTTTTGATGTTTCAGCAAAACATTTTAATAGTTTTTGAGTACAAAGAGAGGGAAGAGTATTTCCTACCCTAAAATTAATTGTGCTTCTTTTTTAAAAACTGCCACACAGCAGAAATGGCTTCATAGATTAAGCGTGGCATGAAAATAATTCTCTGAGGAGTTGCATTTGGCCATATTCAAGAAGAAATTTGTTTTTATTAAATCAATGTGTGAATACTTCAAAATTAGGTTCCAAGAATTCTCAAGAGATGGATACACTCAGGTAAAGTAAGACCTTTTTAGAACAGCCTATCTTAAGGAGCTATGTGGAGAAACACCAGGCCAGCAGAGCCCTGAGTGGTGTCCGGTGCAAGAGAGACAACATTTCTTGGAGCTCCCTGGTTTGGAAAGAGAGTGTGTATGCTATTGCACTCCCTTATGGGGTGCAGGGTACATCACCTGCTCTGTTTACCCCTCTTTGCAAAAGTGCATGTGTATACATGTATGTGTATGTACACACATGCACATGTGGTTTTGTGCTTGAACTTTTGAAAATACAGACCTAGAGTGGAAGGTATAGTCTCATTCATAAAACATGGGACTGGAAAATCTGGGTGCTAGTCCTGGCTCCACCACAATGTGGTGTCCCACCTTAATGTGGGATCCTGGATTTAATCATTTAACTTTTCTGTCTCATTCCTCGTCTGCAAAGCCAGGATAATAATACTTCCTCACCTGACAGGGCCCGTCTAGGTAGCAGGGGGAAAAAGTTAGGCTAATCTACAATACAACCAGCTAAGAGTACTGTAAAGGTGTTAAACTGTGTCTGCAGAGTGTTAAGGGGATTGGGGTGAGGGCTTTCCAAACATGCTGAGTTTTCTGAAATGAGAGAATTCAAATAAAAATGAACCTTTTTTTTCACTCTATAGACATAGCTACAAGGTATTGAGGCTCAAGTAATTAGCACGTGTAAAGTGCTTTTCAAGTACTCTGAGGGAAGGCGTTGTAAGTGAAAGCATAACGTATTCTGATTTCAGTACCATTTTTACTTGATTACTGGTCCTGCTATTTAAAGAACCCCTCACCCCAACAACAAACAAACCCTAAAAGAAGCTTCCTGAGATGGTATTTAATTTCAATCATTCAGCTGCTACTCTGGTGTAACTGAGAGCAGAAGTTGGCCCTAGTCTGTCTACTGAGAAAAAGGCATAAGTAAACCTATATTCTCTTTTATAGCATTTCTTCTATAGAATAGTAGGAGAAATTATTCTAGTCTCTGAACAAATCACTTGCTACATATTATGCAAGGTTAAACAAACATATACAAGACCTTATTGGAGTACTCAGAGGATCTTTTTTAGAGGATGGAGTTAAAAGTCAGTAGACAAATACAATTTTTAATGAAACATTAAATACTGCCTTTGGGGTAGTTATAGAAACAAACTGTTACGATGTTCAAAGAATGAGATAGAAAATATTACTGAAAATTTAGGTCATTATATAAGTAGATAACCCTCACCTGGACCATTGTCACTCTTCCCAAAAATGATACAACAACAAAGAGAACAGTGGTGAAACTGATTCAAGTTATGGAGAGATTTCCATAAGAGGAGAGACTGAAAGGAGTGGGAATGTTATATTTAGAGATGGAACTGGATAGAAATAATCAAAATAATGACTAATACGGAGAAGATAAAATAGTCACTACTAATTATCCTTTCTCAGAATACTAGAATTTAAGGAAATTCAGTTAAAATGAAAACTGATAAAAGGAAATTATTTGTATTTTAGATACATGTATTTTAAAGCCATGAATGATCATTAAGATTTTCTAAAATATGGACTGCGTGCATAACACAGGCCATAGATTCCTGTACCTTTTTTCAAAGCTTCAGATTGAACTGGTGCATATCTTCTAGAAAATATTCAATCTTCATTTAAAAACTTGAAGTGATGGAGAATTCACAACTTCCCTTAGTAAGTTGCTCCAATGGTTAATTACACTCACTCTTAAAAATTTGCACCTTATTTCCAGTAGGAATTTGTTTTAGCTACAACTTCCAGCTGTTGATTCTTGTTATGTCTTTGTCTATGAGAGTAAAGAGCTCTCTGTACTTATAGGCGATGACCTTAACCTTTTCTTGGATAAGTGACCTATATTGGTTTTGTTAAGTTTAAGCAGATTTTACAGACCTCGAATCATTATTTAGGACTTTTCTGAACTCCTCTGAATTTGTTGATGACTTGTTTTTAAAGTGTGGACACCAGAACTGAATATAGAATTCTGTTAGTCTCACTAATGCCATATACAGGTGCTCTACTCATACTTATTTCCCTAGTTATACATTCACAGATCTTGTTGTCTCTCTTGCCACAGTCTCACACTGGGGAGTCATGTTCAGTTGCTTGTCCAATATGAGCCCAAAATCCTTTTCAGCATCATTGCTGTAAGTGTGGCCTACATTATTTGTTCCTAGGCTTTAAATTTGATTGTATTAAAATGTAGTAATGCTAATTAGTACAAGGGACTCCTTTCTACAAGACACCATAGCGATCTAGAGCAGTGATGGGCAAACTGTGGCCCATGAGGCCCCTCCCCCCATTCTCAATCTATCAGACTGGGGTGAGGAGTTTGGAGCTTCTGTCCTGCAGCAGGGTGGAAAGGGCTAGAGCCGAGGTTCTCAAAAATGTTTTGTTGGGACCCCCTTTGAAAATATTTCATCCTGTGATGACCCCCCGCAAAAAGAGACGACCTTCCCTATGCTATGCCACCCTTACTTCTGTGCTGCTGCTGGGGGCAATGCTGCCTTCAGAGCACCCAGCCAGCAGCCGCTGCTCTCCAGCCCCTCAGCTCTGAAGGGCTCTGGCTGTCAGCTATGCACTGGACTGACAGCTGCAGACATGGCATGCTTGGGGGCTGACAGCTCGCGACCCCCCATAATAAGCTTGAGACCCCTTGAGGGGTCCCGACCCCCAGTTTGAGAACCCCTGGGTAGAGGCTTCTGTCCTGCGGGGAGCGAAGTCTTGGGGGTGGTCAGTAAGTTTGTCCACCCCTGGTCTAGAGCGTAAAAGAATTTAAAAAGGATTAGACATTTGTAGGACATCTCTAGTTATGTTAGCTAGGATTCAAAAAATTATATTAGCTAGGAAAAAAGTAAGGGATAGAAACGCTTATGCTTCTGGCATAAGCCAACCAATAACTGATAGAGGTTAGAAAGAAATGTTCTCTATGGGCAATTTATTGCATAACTGTCCACTACAGAAATTGTTATACTTTTCTTTGAGGACTGGATACTAGGAACTATTGGAGAAAGGATACAAGTTGAGATGGGCCAATGGTCTGATTTAATTTAGAAATTCCTCTATCCTATAATACAGACTCTGAAATATCTCCTACTTGTTAGACTAAATGCTATGGACCAGATCCCCAGCTGTTATAAATAAGTGTAGTGTTGAGCCACTGAAATCAATTTACACCGGCTAGGGATTTGGTACACATTACTCCCGTTATGTTGTCAAGGTTGTAGGAATAAACGGCTGATTAATTTACAATCCCATGTTTTTTTGGTTGGTAAGGGACCATCCGCCAAAATACTTAGCTTCCTCTGTAACAATTTCTGCAATATTGCTATGCTTTCTCTACAGAAAAAACTGCAGCACACTGGAAAAGAAAATTGGGAGGACAGGTAATTTTCAAATAAATAACATGTAGGCTACTGTACTGGTTGCATTATTCATTTTCACATTTATGTCCGCAAAGCTTCCTTTTTAATGCAAATGAAGTTGCCTCAGAAACCAATGACCCTGCCATTGAATTTAGGACACCAGTTTTGTGTGGGGAACATGGGGCCTTGGATATAACTACCAGTGATAGGATTAAATTAAGAATAGGAAAACTAAAAATAGCTGCTCTGCTGGTTTCTGGGAATGTAATGGTTACTTATCTGTGGAAAAGGCCTCCTCTTCCTTTATATCTCTTCTTCATAGTTAACAGTCCAATCTTGCAAACACTTACTAATGGACATAGTGCATCTATTGTAAATAACACTGTTAACTCAGTAGGATTACTCCTGGTAGTGGGAGTCTGCAGGACTTTAGATTGTAAGACGTTATCATCTCTTATCTTTGTCAGTAAAGTCCCAAGCATCCCTATAGCACAGCAGAAATGATTGCTAATGTACTGTGGAGAGGGACGTGGGGAAGTATCTCTAGGGAGTTCTCCCTCATATTCTCCTACGCCCTGTAATTTTCTACCCTGGGGAACCTGTGAAAGATTGGTTCTACCTTTGAAATTTCCATAAGTACTGAACTAAGTGCTATTAAATCCATGGAACAGAAATTTGATGCTAAATTGGACACTTATACTCCACGACTGGTAAAAATTAGAGGATAAATGGAAATGCTTGAAGGGACTCATTCAGCTAAGAATGTTCAAAGTGATAGCTTTAAAAAATTTAAGGGACAGCCTGAAAATCTTTCAGTTCTTATTAAAGGTAATGCTATTTTACACCATAACTTAGAGCTCTTCAAGAACCAGTATAAAAGTAGATATTTTAGTCTGAGTGGTGTGTTTGAAGGAAAGAGTGAAATTGAAGCAATGGTTGGTATCTATTACTTTTTTAAATTGCTGCTGCCATTTAACTTTAAAAGTAGATAAAATATAATGCTAAGTGGACTTAGAGGAGCTAATTCATAGAACCATAGAGTTGGAAGGGACCTCAGGAGGTCATCTAGTCCAACCCCCTGCTCAAAGCAGGACTAACCTCAGCTAAATAATCCCAGTGAGGGTTTTGTCAAGCTGCAGCTTAAAAACCTCTAAAGATGGAGATTCCACCACCTCCCTAGGTAATCCATTCCAGTGCTTCACCACCCTCCTCGTGAAAAACTTTTTCCAAATGTCCAACCTAGATCTCCCCCACTGCAATTTGAGACCATTGCTCCTTGTTCTATCATCTGCCACCACTGAGAACAGCCTAGCTCCATCTTCCCTGGAACCCCCTTTCAGGTAGTTAAAGGCTGCTATCAAATTCCCCCTCATTCTTCTCTTCTGCAGACTAAACAAGCCTAGTTCCCTCAGCCTCTCCTCATAAGTCTTGTGCTCCAGCCCCCTAATCATTTTTGTTGCCCTCCGCTGGATTCTCTCCAATTTGTCCACATCCTTTTTGTAGTTGGGGGCCCAACACTGGACACAATATTCCAAATGCGGCCTCACCAATGCCGAATAGAGGGGAATAATCACTTCTCCTACTAATGCAGCCCAATATGCTATTAGCCTTCTTGGCAACCAGGGCACACTGCTGACTCATATCCAGCTTCTTATCCACTGTAACCCCCAGATCCTTTTCTGCAGAACTGCTGCCTAGCTCATCGGTCCCCAGTCTGTAGCTGTGTATGGGATTTTTCCATCCAAAGTGCAGGACTCTGCACTTGTCCTTGTTGAACCTCATCAGATTTCTTTTGGCCCAGTCCTCCAGTTTGTTTAGGTCCTTCTGTATCCTATCCCTACCTTACAGGGTACCTACCACTCCCTCTAGCTTAGTGTCATCTGAAAACTTGCTGAGGGTGCAATCTACCCCATCCTCTAGATCATTAATGAAGATGTTGAACAAAACTGGCTCCAGCACCGACCCCTGGGGCACTCTGCTTGTGACCGGCTGCCAGCTAGACATGGAGCCATTGATCACTACTCGTTGAGCCCTATGCTCTAGCCAGTTCTCTATCCATTTCATAGTCCATTCATCCAACCCATACTTCTTTAACTTGCTGATAAGAATACTGTGAGAGACCGTATCAAAAGCTTTGCTAAAGTCAAGGTATATCACGTCCGCCGCTTTCCCCACATCCACAGAGCCAGTCACCTCTTCATAGAAAGCAATCAGGTTGGTCAGGCATGACTTTCCCTTGGTGAATCCATGTTGACTGTTCCTGATCACCTTCCTCTCTTCCAAGTGCCTTAAAATGGATTCCTTGAGGACCTGCTCCATGATTTTTCCAGGGATTGAGGTGAGGCTGACGGGTCTGTAGTTTCCTGGTTCCTCTTTCCTCCCTTTCTTGAAGATGGGCACTATATTTGCTTTTTTCCAGTCATCAGGGACCTCCCCCAATTGCCACGAGCTTTCAAAGATAATAGCCAATGGCTCTGAAATCACATCAGCCAACTCCCTCAGTACCCTTGGGTGCATTGCATCTGGCCCCATGGATTTGTGTATGTCCAATCTTTCTAAATAGTCTTAGACCTGTTCCTTCAGCACTGTGGGATGTTCACCTCCTTCCCATTCTGTGCCGCCCAGTGCAGTAGTCTGGGAGCTGACCTTGTCTGTGAAGACAGAGGCAAAAAAGGCATTGAGTACCTCAGCTTTCTCCACATCCTCTGTCACTAGGTTGCCTCCACCATTCTGTAACGGGCCAACACTTTCCCTAATCTTCCTCTTGTTGGTAACATACCTGTAGAAACCCTTCTTGTTCCCCTTCACGTCCCTTGCTACCTGCAACTCCAGTTGTGCTTTGGCCTTCCTGATTTCATTCCTGCATGTTCGAGCAGCATTTTTATACTCCTCCCTAGTCATCTGACCAGCTTCCACTTCTTGTAAGCTTCTTTTTTGTGTTTAAGTTCAGCAAAGACTTCTTTGTTAAGCCAATCTGGATGCCTACCATATTTGCTATTCTTCTGCACATCGGGATGGTTTGTTCCTGTGACCTCAATAAGGTTTCTTTAAAATACAGCCAGCTCTCTTGGATTCCTTTCCCCCTCATATTAGCCTCCCAATCAGCTCCCTGAGGAAGTCAAAGTCTGCTTTTCTGAAGTCCATGGTCCGTATCCTGCTGTTCTCCTTTCTTCCTTTTGTCAGGATCCTGAACTCGACCATCTCATGGTCACTGCTGCCTCAAATACAAGTTCCAGAACTACCTTACAGAATAGCTAGTTACGTGTCTTTCATATACTGGCTTCCTAGAACTGAAATCATGAAATATGATCCCTAGTTGAGGTATCATACCCACATTTCTTGATTTTTTTTGGGGTGATTTCTTCTATACTAACTCAGCAATATCATGGAAACTCAGATATCCTTAAATCAGGATGTTTACCAACTAGAGCTGACGTCCCAGTCTTGGAACTGGACTTTTTCTTAAAAAAAAAAAAAAAAAAAAAAGACTTTTACGAAAAAGTTACATATTCCATCTAAAAGTGTCAACATTGTCATCTATTTCCTTTTGGAATAATAATAATAATTATTAATAATAAATGTCCATCTTTTTCAAATTTTAAAAAACATTCTCAGTTTTTGTAGATGAAAAAGTAAAAAAAACCTAAAAAACCGTTTGCAACAATTCAATGTGTTTAAAGTTTATTTTTATTTAAAAACTTTCAAAAAACATACACAATTGCTTTGGAGCCCATTTACAGCACTGTGGTGGTGTAAAAAAGGCTGTACTGTAAATTGGAATCGGGCTCTGAGTAAGGAATGAGTAGAATATGGCCCAGCCAAGAGTCCAAATATAGCTTCATCTTGCATCAGACAGACATTTACTTTCTTCTCTAAGACCTGATCTGTGCTTGAAAATTGTACTATTATAACTATACACACTTTCTGTACAGGAAAAGCTATGCTGGTGTAAAGCCCCTTTACGCTGGTATAACTGCATCTGTACTGGGGGGGGAGGAGGGGGTTGTACCAGTATAGTCAAAGCAGTATGATTTTCTAGAGTAGACAAGGCCAAACTCAACACAGTGGCCAACACAAACCCTGTAAATTAGCCAATTCCCATCTTACATCCACCTGAGAATTAGCTCGCTTCCTGAGGGTTATGGTTACCAGATTTTGCTGTCAATACAATGTAATAAAATTGAAGTGTGTTGTGTTGCCAAATATGGCCTGTTGCCCAATGAAAATGTGAACTAGATGTTACAGAACTTAAAGGAAACAGAATAATTCTTAGAGTAGAATCCTCAGTGGATGCCATTCTGCTTGCAACACTTAAGACTAGATAGCACACAACACTAGTAAATGTACATCAGGAAGCTATCCTGCATTAGCAGATAGAGTGGATAACCTAGCAGATCTCTTCTACTTCTATGCGGTGTTGTTGCGGAGTTGGTTCCAGGATATTAGAGAAACAAGATGGGTGATGTAATATCTTTAATCGGACCAACTTCTTTTGGTGAGAGAGACAAGCTTTTGAGCTTCACAGAGCACTTCTGTGTAAGCTGGGAAGCTTGTCTCTCTCACCAACAGAAGTTGGTCCAATAAACGATATTACCTCACTCACCTTGTCTCTTTTCTACCTCTGACTTTTAGGAGTCTGGAGTTTTTGTTTTTTCACTTTGTGTTCAGGCTTCTTACTTGACTTTGTAGACTAATTGCAGGAATTTATTATAATAATTTAAAAAGGAAAAGAAACAAAAAAACTGCTGCCCATACACTGCAAATAGATAGCAAAGCCACTGTTTTGCAATCATTTTCCCCATGTGCTGTCTTGTTCTGTGAAATATTTATCTCCAAAGCAGCCAGAAAGTCTACTAGTCCCTGAAGTCTGAGAAAAACGTACTAAACTTAATGCCAAAACTTGGCAACTCCACAACATCCAACTGTTGTGGATGAGCCTTTTTAGGCGCTCTCTCTCTCTCTCTCTCTCTCTGTGTAATATAACCCTGAGCTCTTTCCAGAAGGAAAAAAAAATCAATAAACTAGAAAAGTGTCTGCTACTAAAAACAAAAATAACAACAAAACCCTTTCGATGAGGATTGGGCCATTCTTGATGGCCTTTTTTTATTTGACACCATAAATGTAATATCTTTGCTCATTGTCAGAGACAAAATGAAATTGCTGCTCAGCCTTTTGGAAGTTAGAAGCAGCACACGACAGGGAAACGATTCTGAGCAAAGGGAAGCTTTTACACACTGTGCTCAGTATGAGCTATTCACCTGCAGTTTTTGATGGATAATACTAACTGCATAATCCATTGACAGTGGGTGATTGATATCCGGCTACATATCAAATTTAGCTGAAGATAAGGTGGTAGGACTCTGTTGGAATTAGTATGCTTACCATACATTTAAAAATAATTGGTCTGTTTTTTCTCTCACACCAGTTTAATACAAACATAACTTCATTGACTTCAGTGGAGTTACTCCTGATTTCCACCAATGTTCCACCATTTCCCCTCCTGATTCCACCAGTATCACATAAGTGTGATGTTTCACAATAAGCTAATTTAACATTGACAGTCTGGCCAGTTACTTTCCTTTCCCTCGTCTCCCTTAACCATGACAGCTTTAGTCTAAGAGCCCTCTTTACACAACATTATTAA
Source organism: Emydura macquarii macquarii (assembly GCF_026122565.2). Lineage (NCBI taxonomy): Eukaryota > Metazoa > Chordata > Testudines > Chelidae > Emydura > Emydura macquarii. The sequence goes on along the minus strand of NW_027130155.1, from coordinate 8,424,035 downwards.
CTAGTTACTGTGGTATTCGGTGTATTGGTCACCGGTGTTTATCAGTGTAGGCTGCGTGCGTGTGTCCCTGTGTAGATGCTGTCCCAGCTCTGGCCAGGAAACTGAGACGGCTCTCACGATCGAATGAGTCGACACGACCACAGATTAGTTGAGCAACGAAGGCGCCCAGGCCAGGTTTATTGCGTGCAGCACAATGAGAAATGACTTACAGAATATTTCTGGGTCAATTTGGCATAGGCGGCATTACAATGGTCTCGGCCCAATGGCGGGATTTTCCGTTATCCCCTAGACCGGACACCGGTATTCCTTCTGACACCCTCTTTTATACACTGTTACATACACTTTCAGTCTGCCCCCTTTCACGTAGGTAGTTGCCATCCTCCTGATGTAGTCTAATACCACCTTTTTCCGTTGATTGGCTGATTTGGGCACCGCCACTCCATGTATCATTTCTACCCATAAAAGTGTCATTTCAGAGAGTTAATATCTTGGTACCTCTTATACCTACTACATATTTTAGTAATATTTTGGCAGTCTTACAACCTTGCAGAATCAGCACTTTCCTATACCAGTCTCAGTTAACTTGAGTGACTCCTTATACTTCTGTTCACTCGGCTTTTTCCATTTAGCCTGTTTTACAGGCCTTAAGCTCTCACTTCTTACTACATTCCCCCGCTTTTTGTCTTTTTATGGGGAGGATGTTTACCCATCGTCCCGGAAAAGCATAATGCATGGACTTAAAGGTAACCCAGTGGGCTAAACACTGTTACGTGGTCACCTCCTTTGTTGCTATCCATACATTCATGCCCCATCTGTCCCTTAGTCTGCACATTCCCTCGTACGACTGATGGACAGATTTTATTTCCAGTTGTTTTTGGTTCCTTATGGTGGGCCTGGGAATGTTAGGTCCGAGACCATTTTTATTTAGTGGGGTTCAGTAGTTCATGCTGTTATAGTGCTAATACTTTGTGTTAAAATATACCTCTAATAGATATATTAATTACTATAACCATGAATATATGAAATATGATATATGTGATAATATATGATTCTGAACCTTATGGCATTTTATATGATAATATTGTTATGACAATGAATATATGAACTATATGATATATGTGATAATATATGATTATGAACCTTATGGCATTTGATATGGCAATGTTGTTATGACAATGAATATATGAACTATATGATATATGTGATAATATGATTATGAACCTTATGGCATTTGATATGGCAATATTGTTATGGCAGTATTGATAGCGAGTTCCATACCTCTTTCCACATGATTTTGGAGGATGGCTCTTCTTGTCTGGTGTCGCATATAGCAGCACATGCCCACCAAAGCAATGACTGTTAGTCCCTGTATTACCATCAATAATACAATGAGTGTTCGGACTATTGGGTGTAGGGTAATGTCTTCTGGGATTGCCTACCAAGGTGTCTGTAATGCACTCTGTACACTATCTATCTCATCCATCTGTTGTTGAATGAGATTGTCTATTGGTATTAGAGATTCCTTACTTCTTGCCACTAAATCATGTATATCTAATTTCAAATGTTCTATTGGAGGGAACATTTCAATTAATAAGCTTTGCATATGTCCAGGAGGAGGAACAACTTCAGTAAGAGTGTTCACAGTGCTGGTGGACCAAAAAGCACGAGTTCCAATTTGGATAGTGCTGGTTATGGGCATACAAAATCCTGTCTCCTTTCTAGGGCACGAGTACCCATGTATAGTGCATTAACCAATTCCTTTTGTACCAATTGGGCCCACTTCTCACTTCTTACTACAGTTACTAGGCCTAATGTATCTACCTTCAGGGCATGCTGCAAGGTCTGAGGGGGTTGAGGTGACCCTGGTGGGAGACTGCAAAGGTCTTAAATATATTTCATGACCTGGAGTTTTATGTGTGTTTATTATTGGACAAAGGGAGGAGATTGGTGCAGTCTTTTTATTATTGTTTTTAAAATAAGTCAAGGAACAAACATGGCGTACCGAAAGAGGGGCGGCAGGGCCATGATCCCAAGCTCCAGCCTGGGGGGAGAGCTGGCCAGCCCCTCAGAGGAGGAGCTTCCCCTTGCTGTCACAGATGGGCAGGGGCCATCGGGCTTTAACATCTCCAGTGGCCACGCCGACCCCAGCTCAGGCCTGCAGATGGCCAAGGGCTCCCAGTGTAGGGGGATCAAGTGTCCTCCTGGCTCTTCCGCCCACATTGTGGGTGCAAGGAGGGAACCACAGGGACCCTGGCTGTGCAGGGGCCAGGAGCCAAAGGCGGGGCTCTGAGGCAGAGCCCATCATGCCCTGCTCCGCCCCGCCACCAGGCGGCCTGGGGTCATCGGCCCCGTCACTCCCACTCTCCACAGCACCCAAAGCAGGGAGGCGGGGGTAGTGGGGGAGAGTGAGAAACGGGCCCACAGACCCCTCCCACGGGGCACTGCTGCCACCAAGGGGGAGGAGGAGAGCTGTGCAAATGTAAGTATTGGCCCTCGGGCGCCGGAGACCTACGGTACGCCATTGGGAACAAAGGATTGGCACTCCTTTTTATGACAGTATAAATTAAAATAATATAGTTAATAAGATAAACACCTCCAATTAAATGTGTCTGAAGCTAATTGGTGCCTACCTTGGTAACTTCCATATTCACTGCTTTCATTTTGTGAAGCAAAATTTCTTACATGAAATGCTGCTCTGCTGAGTAAATATAATAGGTTTCCAACTATCACCAAATGTATGGAAGAGTGAGGATTTTTCTTTTTCCTTTTAGGACCAAATCCTGCAATCAGACAATTCACATGAAGAAAAGTGAGCAGAATTTGGCTCTTTGGACTAATAGCTTTAATTTGACTGCAACAAAATTAATCTAAGTTCTTTCCATTCTTGAAATGAGTCTAAGTAACTGAGAGGTTAAGGTACTGTATGTGCATTAATGTTTTTCATGTCTGGATCCAATCAGTGTCGTAGGTCACCATTGCAACATTAGCCAGTATCAAGATTTCAAAAGTGCATATTTGACACTTTCCCTAATATCTCCAGACCTTGTGGCTCAATTGGCAGTTTGAAATAACTGCCAGCCTCTTCCGCACAGAGTTCAAGTACTAGGAACAGCAGTCAGAAATGACTAATGAGATGCACTGCAGAGCTGTGGGAGACCTCTTACACCACAGCTGCCTCTACTAAACCCAGCACAAGATGAGTTATTAATTTACAATAGGATTCCTATGGAATTATATAATACATATGCACTATAAAACAAAAAGCCAGATCCTCAGCCAGCATATGTCAGCATAGTTCCATTGAACTCAATAAAGCTCAGGATCTGTCCCAATGAATGTTAATATGATCAGTGCCATGACAGATAGGGATGGTCAAAATATTTCTGATATAGATTTCCCCTCCTTTGCTGTTTGTATCAGCTTGACTTAATCAAAGAGGAAAGAGACACCTGATTCAGCAATGTATGTACACTCTTGCCTAAATTCAAATGTGTAATTTAGTTCGAGTCAATGGGTCTACTAATGCCTGGGTAGTCCAGTTGTTCAGTTGGAGCCTAGGCCAATACAAATCAGTTGGACATCTCTGCTATATGTTTTCCTTAATGGGAGAGAATGCCAATTACTGATGTGTTTAGGTTTTATTAAGAATCTGGTAAAATAACATTTCAGGAACTTTACAAAGGAAGGAAGCAGCAAAAGTATTTCTGTGTTGCAGAGTGACGGGCAAAATAAGGTGCCTTGAATATCATCAGAAGTGAAATTTGGAAGCGTAAAGTATTACAAAAGAAAAAGACAACTGGCATCTGGGTACAATTTCTACATGTATGAATAATTACCATTTCCAGTGCTGCTGCTGTTTTAGATGGGGAGTTGTATTGATTGATTTTTGTAGAATTGTCACTCTAGTTGTAGGCTGGTGTATTCAATTACCCACACGAAGTTTTGTGGCTCACAGGGTGCCTGGGAAGGCATGTTGGTGTCTGCTGTCTCTTTTAATACTCAACTTGATACTCATCTTGATATTGTAGCTAGTAAAACTTGTATCAATAGCGGCAAAATTGGATGGTGGTAATTAATTTTCTGATGCCCTCTCCACCCTTAACATTCTTCCATATTATTTCACCTTGCATACTGACTCTTTATCCAATATTGTCTCTAATATAAACAATATCCACTTATGGTAAGCTGACAATACAAAAGCAGGAGCCTATCAATGTTTGCTATTGATCCAGCAGTTTGTAGACAGCTCTTCCCATTTTTCTCCCTGTCCATTTCTTCCTTTCTCCTGAGAAATACTAGTAATGATCTTCTTTGCTATTACATCAAGATGCATACGCTTGGTGCACATTACCACTATTGTGATTTTTCTCCCTATCTAGTGTTGCTGGGGAATCAAACTATAGCCTTTTAGAGTGAGATTCATTATCTGGATGGTAGTCTCCTTGCTGGACATTGACAAACTTCTATTAATCTTTTCTCAGCTAGCTTGCTTCATATGTCCTTTTATGGAAGATACTTCTATTCATAAATCTGGCATGTCTCCCAGCTTATGCTGCTTTGCCTTTATTATTATTGCATGAGTGTTTTCAATTGTTTAGTTTTAGGACTACATATATAACTGCTAGGGAAAGTGATGACTGACTGTTATCCTCACATTTTATAGCTCAGTCTGCACTACAGTTTCTTTAAAGACTTAACACGTATCCTGTGACTTCAGTTTAAAAATACAATTTGTGCTCTTTCTGTCAATAAGAGCTTCTGGTATCATGGGATATTGGAATAATCTATTGTCTGAAGTGCTTTTGACTTATTTGACATACAATTTTGCAGTGTTCCAAAGGTAACATTTTATTATTGGACTAGTAGCTTATATTATCACACCACATTTCTTTTTCCATGTAGTAACTACAGAACATTCTTCCTGACTATCCTGGCTCATGTGCATTGTAGGTCCTTACAGTGTTCTACTTGGAGACTTAAAAGAGAAAATAAGGAGAAAAAATCATTCCTGGATCTATTCTTAAAGCAATATGTGTAAAAGCTAAACAACAATCATGTAATCATCCTGTGCCACATTTCTAATTGGTTTTGTAAAAAGAGAACCACATTATTTAAATATTAACAGCAAAAAGAGAAAGAAATTTTCTAAGGATAAAGGTACCCTTCAATCATCATCTCCAACTGCTTTCAGACACTGTACACACCGACCTCTCCAATGACCTCTTGTCTATTTCTCCTATCGACCACTGAGCCGATCCACCCCACCCCATGTCTCCCCCGCCCCCGAATATTCTCCTGGCAGCTGTATCATTCATCTTCCAGCTATCCTCTCTTCTTACTTTCAAATTCATTCATAATCTTTGCTCCGCTGACATCAGTACTATTCTAAGGCATATGAACCCCAGAACATTGCTTATTCTTTGTGTTTCACTCATGTGCACATGCTTCTTTTCATGTTGCACTCCTTACTTGGGCAATCTCTCATTGATCAGTCCAGGGTTCAAATTTTAATTAGTGCATGTGTTCAGGGGTGCATGAAGATCAAGTGGCAGATGGGACAGGGTCGAAAATCAAGAGGCAATGCATGTATCAGTTCATTTCAATTTTTTATTTCTGTTAAATGAGTATTTTTGTATTTTTAGAGGGGCGCAAGAGGAGGGTATGCACGACACCCCACACATAAAAGAATGCAAAGAATGGTTATGTCGCCATTGTTTTTACTGCCGTGGAGACTTGAAAGTGGAAAATTAGGAGAAAAATCATTCTTGGACCTAGTGATGCTGGTAAACCAAATGCCAGCTCTGGCCAAGGCTGTAGCGTTAGCTATGAATTGTCAGACTCCTAGCTGGAAACCAAACCAGCTCATCTGGTATGAGATCTAAGGTACAAATTGATCCGGGGTAAGTGACTGTTCTCTTGGGACTGGAAGCAACCTGAATCTTTTGTGATTTTTGGTGTAAATCACCATTTAACACTGAGTCCAGCTTGCCAGGGTGGCAGGGTGGACTGGAGAGCCCCAGGAGACTCTTTGTGACTCCATGATAACACTGTTACAGTAATCTAGCTGTTCACATTTGTTATTGGCTGCTGAAATCTAGCTATAGAACATGCCAGAAGTCTGGGGTGTGTGCCCTGCTTTTGACCGTCTGCCCTAGGTTCGCACTCACGGTCATGAACCACTTCAGACAATGCAACAGACGTATTTGTAAAGCATTATGTGAAAAGCTAAACATTACTCATATTCCTTTTTACACACACACACACACACATGCTTTGAGAGAGAATTGCAAACTGAGATGCAAAAACTAATAGGTGACTGAGAATATTAAATAAAAATGAAGTCAAGTTTAATTACCAGAGTTTGTATGGAGTAAAATTAAAATACAAGTTGCATCAAAAATAGATTGCTAGTCTGGTTTTGTAGTCCTCAGGAAATAAAAACTAAGTGCTAGATCCTGATATCTTTATTTTCATCAAGTAGGACTAACCGATGAGACTGCTCAAGGACTAAAATACAACTAACTCGTGTGACTAAGGCCATCAGAATCTGGTCCTAAGTTTATTATATTTTTATTAGCTCTTGTGCTAAGAATGTAATCCTGCACATTAAAGTTTTCATTGCAAACTTGATGAATATTAGATTCCGTCTGTGAGATATAATGTTTATATTTTCCAGTTTGAATTAATTGCAAAAATAATAGCGTAATGAGAGAAAAATGTTCTTAAGTGCTCTGCTGAAATCTATTTCATTCTGTTATATTGTTAGGTTTCAGCACTTCTGGGACATTTTCATCTTCCATTTCATTATCAGCTGCTACTTTCACCAACTGATCTTCAATTTATAGGCCATCCACACTAGCCAAATATTTTCCAGCCCTCCTACAGAAATGTCCTCTTTGCTCATCTAATTCCCATTAGCATTCTAAACTCTCTTTTATCTTAATCCTCTGTCTATGCTACTGGAGAACCTTATTTTCCTGTTACAATACCATTTGTTGCTGTACTTTTTCTAAAGATACATTTTTATCTATCTCCATTACCCAAGGAACCTTTTATTGAGGAGGAGGTCAGAACTCTTGAGTAAGAAGCAGTTAATGTAAGAAATAAATGAAACATGAAGAAGCCTGGGAGCAAACTTAATCTTCCTCTCTCCCTGTGCAAGGATGCTCCATATAATCAAGCCATGGTTCCTCCTAGAATTGAAATCTATTCTCATCTTCACAGGACAATCTCTTCAGTCACAAGACATGTCCAATAACATGTTGTGTATCAGAACACTGAGATATAAACCTCAAAGTGTTTTAATCATGCTATAATTCTTAAAGACAAAGTCTTAAAACACTGTCTAAAAAGGCCAGTTGAAACAGGCTGCAAATGAGTTGCATGTCTATGACTCCACTTAAAAAATATATTGCACCTGTTATGAACTGGGTTAAACATTGTTATTGGTTGAATTAAAACCTTCTTGGAACTGATGTGTGATGCTATCTTCTGCTAAAGTTGCTGAAAGAGACCGTTAGGGGGCCATGCCTAAACAAGGCCAAATAGTGTCTGCTCAGAAGCATCTGTGTGAAGGGTTTGATGGTTGTTGTTATGACCAGGGGTGGGTGTATGTGCAAGAAAGAGAAAAAAGACAAGCTGGGTTGAAGATAAAAAACTGCGAGAGACTGAATGTAGAGGGGTGAAAAAAGTGAAGCGGCAGCATGTAAGCACAGTGTGACCCTGGGAGAAGCCTAGAAAGAGGTTCTGAGTCAGGTGAGCTGGCTGAAAGAAGCGTGTGGCCTGTAAAAGCTAAGAAACTGCTCCTTTTGCTTTCAGTTCCTCTTGCCTTTACAGAAGCAGGACTCTGTAAATTCCTGGTAAATAAACAAGACTGAATCAAAGAAAATACCAAACTCTGTCATCAGTTTCTACGCCCAACTAGAGCATTCTCAGGACCCCGAACTTTGACTAGTCGTTCTAGTCAGAAAGGGATAACACGCCAGATCCTCAGGTGGTATAGATCAGTATAGCTCCATACAAATCAATGGAGCGATTCTAATTTATAGCTGCAGAGTATCTGACTCAGAGAATGGAAAATAATATAATACGATATCACCCGATGAAGAAAACAAGGAAGGTATTATATAGAAAAAGTAAGGGCACAGTGAAAAAATAGATCAATAACATACTACAAATCCTTGCCTCTGTTTGCTACTCCTAAAAATTAAAATCACAGCACAAGTCCTAAATCCATATAAAAACTAGCCCTGAATTGGAAAAAGGAGTTTGCAATATTAATGCATTATCAACTCATAATTAAACTCACCTGATCAATTTAATTAAATTAAAATATTGAGCCAGAGCCTCATGTTCTTTAAATCAGTGTAGCTCTACTGTTTTCACTTTGATTTACACCATCTGAGGATCTGACTTATCTATCTTAGAGTATATGTGCGTACTAAATTACTGATGATAACACATAACTAAAACTATAATTGTATTGGTGAAAAAGTTGACAACAGTGGGGATAGGGTGATATACAACAGCTATGCAGAAAATATAAGGTAGAGAGACTACTGGATTTGAAGATGGAAAAACATCACAGTGCTGCTGTTACTCCATTGAAATCGTCAGTTTCAGCACCATACAACAGGCATAACAGTGAAGCATTGAGCCCAGAAACTGTAATATGATGATGATCAAATAGTTAATTTAAATCTTAACTTGCCTAATAGGATGAAAAACCTGTATCAAGATCATTCAGCACCATGAAAATAAGGGTATCACATCATTAGCACTAACAAATATTAAGGACCAGTTGGAATGGAATGAGAGTCATAATGGAATTAGACAGCATACAAAAATGCTAGTAGGCCTAATGCAGAAAATGAGCTTAGTCATGGAGAGAGCAACATCTTTCTGTCTGTCTTGCAGTTATGTAAGAATTACACTTGTGCAAAGTGAAATTGCACAGATAATCATCAGGGGAAAATATCTCCCGTTCATGTGTCTGGGAAGAATTTATATGTTGGCTGAAGGATAATCTCTCTGACTTTAGCTATTAGCCTACCGTTTGATAGGATTTTATGGGCGGGATGAAGTTATCTTCCTGGGTATGATTAGGCAGGAGAGGCTGGAGTTTTTCCATTTTTGTTGTTTGATCACTGAGATGAGTGTTACCTCTGATTATTAAAGTCTGTTGACTGGCAGATTCAATTTATTTGCATGTTACTGTGGCTCATTATTGTGAGTCTAATTATTGTCAGGGCTCCCAGAGGTTTTTTTGTATGAACTTTTTAAAAAAAATGCTAAGTCTAAAGAAATGAAACAAATGATCCAATAGTTTTACAGTGTAAGAGGTAAATAGCACATGGCATCAGCAGAAAAATACCACCCATTAAATGCAGACAATAGATCAGTTTTGACATTCTCTGTGGAGGGATCATAGGCTTCTCTGTGACAACCCACCTGCTACAACTTTCATGCCTTTTATTCAAGAGCTGCAATGTTTTAAATGTAGTGAAATTGAGCCTAATCTCACTGTAGTCAATGGAAAAACTCTCACTGAAAGCAATGGAAAACTGGATAAGGTCCATGTTCTTGTGTATTTCAGAATATTGTTGTTATTTCTGGATAGGCAGTTCATCTGTGTTAAAGAGTTATGGGTAATACTTTCAAAAATGCCTAAGGGCCAGATTTACAAAAGTAGTTTGGCTTTCAGAGTTCGGTGCCTAACCAGTTTAGGCCTTTATGAAGATTCCCCTATGTGCCTAGCTGCATCTTCTGGTGCCTAAATACCATTGTAAATCTGGCCCTAAGAAGCACTGATAATTGCTAACTATAATCACTGAACTATTATATTCATAATAGGAAAAGGATGGGGATGATGCTGTAGTGAGATTGATACTTGGGTGCTACATATTGCAGTTGTCTGTGACATCATTTGTGAAAGTAAATAGCTTGAACCTGATTCTGCACTTCTTTACTTCTGTTTTTCTCTGTTCCCACTGAAGTTAATGGATTTATGGCCCGGCAGGTGTTAAAGCGAGCGGTTTCTCACTATAGGCTAGAGCTCAAGATCAGATTTTTAAAAAGTATTCAGCACCCTCAATTGGGGGCCCGATTGTCAGAAGAGCTCTGTTGCCTTTCAGGCACCTGCACAAGGGCCAGATTTTCACAAGGGTTTAGCATATAGCAGTTCTCATTGTGACACTTGTAATCAGTTTTTCAAAACTGATATCCAGTTATCCAAAGTGCTGAGCTGTTTTGAAAATCTTTCCACTTACTTCTGAAAATTTAGCATTATAGTAGAATGGACACTGAGGGCAAACCATTTGTTGTAGCAAAATAGAGATAATATTAAATACAATACTATAAAGTGTCTGCTAGCTAAATATTAATTACATTTAAATTTAATAAATGATTGTTTAATCATTACTTTTAACTTCATAATTTTTCTTTAGGAATTGTTCTCTAATATTTCTTGCCTATATATTATATTGAGATCTGTCATTAGGAAATGTCTAGTTTCCCCAAATTCAGAAAATGCTCATTTTATGTATTACCTTTTGCCTATTGCTATTCCATTCTTCAGAAGATACTTTAGATCACATTTGCTGATAGGTTATATTTTACATATTATTATCGTGAATGTCTTTTCAAGGGCAATGTAGTTTTCAGACACCAAATATTATTCTAGCCCTCAGTTTTTAGAACTGATTTAGTGAGTGCATTTTGTTCATTATTTTATCATGTGGAAAATTATGGTTCTGAGAATGGTCATTATCCTGTTTTTTAATGGAAAGCTGGCCTCTAAGAATTCACATTTTAAGCCTGTAAGCCCCACAAAAGTAGAAGCTTAAACGCACTCACTCAGAAGCCATCTTGCTTAAGTGTCATTTGATATCACAAATCACATGCCATCTGCAACTCAGGGAAAAGTCCTGGAAATTAAAGGATTTCAGCACTAACTGTACACAAGGATTTTCAGACTGACTGTGAGTGAAATTCTGGCCAAATTGATTGCAAGTGAGTTTTGTAGTTGTCTTCAATGGAGTTAAGATTTCACCCTGTATTTCAGCACAGTGTATAAGTACCTGAAGACCTGTTACATTTCACTGAGTCTTTATTCCTCTTTTTAATGTTCTTTCCAACTCTCACTTCCATTTGTTCTATGCATGAAACAAAGCTGACAATTCTAACGCCTATTCATACCCCAACAAATAATCCAGAAAATCACTAGTGAGAATCCACTAGTGCGTTCATCAGTGGAGGTAAACTAAGGATTGAGGGGAGCACAGGAAGATTGGCTATCCCTGAGTCCCACTGCCCAAGTTCCTTCAGTTCTTCTTCAGTGAGCCTGAGCTTTCCTCCTCTTTCCGAGCTCCACAAGAAAGAAGCTCCTGTCTGAGGCTGAGCATTTGTGGTGCTTATAAGCATAGGAAAACCTGAGGCTGAACTCCAGCAGTGCTTGCACAGATCACTCTATCACAGACCTTGCAATCCATTATTTCTCCTTTCAAAATACAAACAAGTGAGTGGATCAGATGAGGACTGATACTGTTTCTCAGCCTGAATGCATTCTATCTGTGGCTGTCCTTCATTTTCCTACCCTCCAACCAATAGTCAATTCAAAAGGTCACATTCCTTCTTTATTTTGTGACTTTGCAAAGTCAAACTCCAGCATTCAGCAAGGCTAATGTTTCTCGAGTGTACATCTGCTCTGTCACAGGAAGCGCTGTTCTCTGGATATCCTGGCAATAAAATGCAGATGGAAAGGGCCAGAGGAGGGAGAAGAGGGAGCGCAGGATGTTCCTCAACTACTGTGATGCTTCATCACCAATCTTTTGGATGCACACACACACTAGAGCCAAAAGCGGGTGCCTATGTGCTCTGCTTGCCCAAGTAGTTTTTCCTAGTGTTGCATTTTGCTTTATTTTAAGTAGTTAATAAGTCAGTGATTTTCTTGCATGTCTTCATGCCATACACAACCCTGAGGAAACCACAGCTACTCTAAAACTTTCATTTTTCATGAGTAGTCTCTGAGACTGGGTCCAGCTACACTTGGAGAGTCAGCATATGGTTAGGGCTGGCCAAACTCCAATGTGTGATTGAAAAGTTCAGTTAATGAGATATATATTAGTGCCAGACAGGTAAAATATGTTCTACATTTGTTAATTCAGTTGGAAGAAAGCACAGGAACACTTTGAAATGGATTTTTGAGTTTCTCACAGAAGTAGATTTTGGCTGCCTAGATCACTGTAAAAGAAACTGCACTGTACTACTCCAAAATTCCCTTGGCCAGTCCAGTTGTCCAGGGGATGGACTTATTTATTAGGCCTGGTAGGACCTAATAGGCCTAATTCCCTGCTGGTGTAAATGGGCTGTTCCATTGACTTCAGTTGAATTTTACCCATTTACATGAGCAGAGAATGTCCCAATATTTTGTCTTCCATTGTCCATGCAAGGACACCTAAATATTCCTTTACTTTGTCACAGTCATTGGTCTCTGTGGTATATATAAATGCTTTCTTTTGACAGATTGATCAGGAAGGTAGAGAACTCGAGCACTGATATTGGGTGTGGTAGATAGAGCCTGATGTGTTGTGGCATAACACCTTTTTTGAAGTCTTATGGGATGGTCTGTGTGCAGCCTAAACCAAACTGCATCTCCACTATAGAAAACATGATGTTGTAGTCAGCAGACCCTTTCTGAGCAATGAACAGCCTCTTTTTCAGAGCCAAATATTTCAGATTGTGAGAAATTTTCATTCTGGTTTCTGGATAAGGTCCCTCTGACTTTGAGGCCCCGATTCAGCAAAGCATTTAAGCATAGGTTTTGGTTTCCTGAATCCAGGCCAGAGCAAGGTAGTACTCAATAATATTTCTGAGTCACAGTGATGTTCCAATATTGGTGGCAACCATTTCAGCTTGTGGTCTTGTGATGGGGGTTTATAGAATCTACACTGCAACAGCCACCACAGAGCAGCAACTTTTCCACCTGCAGCTGATTATCTGACCAGCAACGGTTGGGATAAAAGGTTGCGACTTAGAGAGAGGGGAGCTACTTTCAGGAAGCCTAAGAAGCACTCTACACTTGCTGCAAAATGGAAGTAGTGCAAACATCTGAAACTTCCAAGGACACGGCACTGACATGAGGTGATCTTTGCAAGGAGTTTGGAAGCAAAGAAAGGTATTAAGGGGCCCAGAGAAGCAGCAATGAGTCTGAGGGAGCTGACCTTAACTGCCAGGATGGGAGACCACTAGCCAGTGAGTGCCATTCCTACAGGTATGTTGACCTGAGGGGCAGACAAAATTATATTGGTCACATTGGGTGGAAAAAATCAAGGGAGACTCTCAAAAATTCAACTCAAATTTTGATTTCAATGGGGTTTCTCTGATGAGGTACTGAGTGAGGGCCTGAGGATTTGGAACATGCCTAAGTAACTCAAAAGCATTTTGGTATATACATCTTTGTCTTGCTGTCACTTTAATAGCTTGATCTTTTCACTGTCTGAGGAACATTGAATGAGGGGAAAATATCATGCAAGGAACTGGGGGGAAGGAGGGAGGGAGAGATAATAAGAGAGTAAAATAGAAGACTTTTCTATTTGTCTTTGATCTTAATTTTTTTAAAAACATTTTTGTGGCCATTGTTTGCTATACTGGAGCTAATTATTCTGTTTAATGGGACACACGACAAAATTCCAACTTAGTGCTGATTGCGCTGCACAGTGTAAGATTCCTCCGTGCAGTATGTAGTTTTTCCCCGTATCATGCACAGCTTGCTTCAGTAATTCTGCAAAGCTAATACTTTTGCTGCTTCCAATACAAATGGAGAGACTAATCCTACAGACAATTATATATTGGATCCCACACCCAATGCTCATGGAAGAGTAGGGTACTATAAGGCAGAGTTGATGTCTAGTGAGACGAGGCAGCATTTTCAATCTACAGTAACAGCAGTATAAATTATATTTCATTCTTTGTCTTGTTCAGTGTGTGTTCCATGAGGGTGTGTGAAACTACTGTCAGTAGTAGTAGATGTAGTAATGAATTGGTGACGACTATTCCTGAAAAGAACTTTCAGAAACAGCTTAAACTACTTCTCTGTTCTCGTTTGCTACAAATGTATTTGCTGCTTTGCAATCACTGCATTTTATCACCTTGTAAGTGCAACAGCAGTTAAACATGTGCTGTCATTAGCTGGATGTGTCTAATGTTCTAAAGAACTCTGAATGCAGCTATATATCAGTCTCATTTAGGGCCCAGTCCTTCACACGCGTACTCATCTGTACAAAATGTGAAAGACTGGCTTTGTGGCTGGCACATGGGAAAAGGAACCAACTGATCCAAAAATCTCTCACAAGGGGCTGTGCCATCTGGCATTGGAGAAAGGAAGGCTGACTCCAATGTCTATTGCTGGAAGCTAGTTGTTAACCATACAGAAATATGCCAGATCTCTCCTTGCTGTATTCTGCTCCTGCTATGCATGTGCATTTTAGGCACTAGAGATGAAATCTTCGCCCCACAGAAGCCATTAGCACTTTGAATGAATTCAATGAAGCCATGATTTCACACTATATCTCTCTGGTATTGATTGTGGAATTGGTGTGCACGCATGCTCTGTTGAGAAGGAGTTCCTATTTTAATTAGAGATTGATTGAACCAACTTAATAAACTGGGTATCTTTGAACCTTTGGTTCAGAGAGAAAGGTATGTATTTTGCTATCAGAATTTCTGCTTATAGGATGGTTAGACCTTAGAAGAGGTACCTGCTGCTATAAGACCTTTCATATGTCTTTGAGTACACTTCCCCTCTCGTTCATACAAGTTTTCTCTGGGCTTCTACTGCACCGCAGGCATTTTAATATGTCTGTGATATGGGCATTTCCACAGTCTTCCCTGGGGGCAGAGGGTGGGCAGACCTTGCGGGGGAAGCATCTAGTAACTTTTAAAACACGCTATATTTTCCCCCTGTAATTGTGTGTGTTTTCTGGCACAGGTACCATCTCTTTTACCACTGTGTCTCTCCACAGTCTGTACAAGACAAATAGACTGGGTTACGTTTTGCTATGATTAGATGCAAACAACACAACATCCATTTTCTCCTTGGATCTTTACTTTTATCCATTTTCTTACTTTCCTTTTGTTTCCATACACAAAGGATGAGCCAAGTGCCAAATTCTGCTGCAAAGTAAGTTGTGTGGCTTCTAGACCAGGCCAGCTTGTGCCTGAGCAAACTACAGTTTTAAACCTCATTGTTGAGCACGAGAGAACTCCATATCTGCTTCTGACGAAAGGAGGGTGGTGAATGGGCTGCAGGGGCGTCAGTGGAAGCCTACAGCCATACTGATCTAGCGCTTTTGAAACCGAACTCCGTATTGGTCTTTATAGTCAGTTCTGCTTAAAAATGACTGAGAAGGTCCCCTGTAGCCCTTAGTGTTGTAGGTCAATTAGTCTGTTCTGATGCTGGTTTAAAAATGGTAACAGAAAGACCAACTCAAAATTATGTGGAAAAATGACTTGAATTATTGAATTACGTAAGAATTAGGAAAGATGAGAAAAGACTGAAAAGGAAGGTAAATGATGAAATAAGAAGAGTTATTTGCCTGCAATTTACATTTTGTCATTGGCAGACCTTGTGGAGATTTGGAATAAAGCTTGGGGAACCCAGTGTTTGTACAGCACATCACTGGAGTTCCTGTGATTTACTGAAAAGCAATTAATACATATTCTGCATCTGGTGTTTCCTCCTGAGGACAAGAAGTCAGCCGGACTCAGAACAGGATTCATCTGGCTTGTGTGTGGGGACCTAATAGAATGCCCTAGGACACTGCCTTTTCTACATGTTCCATGCATTAGTGAAATTTCATTTCCCTGGCTCCACATTGCAAACTCAGTCTCAAACTCAGAACAAAATGGAAATGGTAAAATCACTCAGTTTGTTTACACTTCCACAGGCTATAAACCTGATCTCGAGAGCTGTGCTGCCTCCCTAGTTGTTGCTAGTGCTACACTATCCACTGTCCCCGAGTAATTTCAAGCAAACCAATATAGTGAAAAGCACAGCATTAATACTGGTTTGCAATTTGAGAAGACTGGCTTTTTGATGTGGTCCATAACTATTCTCTCTCTCTCTCTCCCTTTTTTTTATTTTCCTCCTCTTCACCCTTTCCCCTAAACAAACAAGGATGTTACTCTTCCATAGTGCAGAAATAACTTGATAGGAATTAAATAATTTACCACGATTAGAAGGAAGGTAATATTTCAGAACACTGCTTGCTGTGGTATATGCCCTTGTAATCTCCTCCACAAAAAGGCACTGGCACTTGTAGAAAACGTAATTAAATCAAAAAATCACTAAGCTTGTAAAGGGGATTGGGCCTGATTCTTCCACTGCACTGTGCCTTGTGTGGCTATTGAAACTTGTGCAAATTTAGTGTAAAATGCCACCATTCTGATTTGGTGGCATTTTCCCTGCACTTTGCACAACTTTAGATGTCTGAATGACCTGATTCAATAAACACACTGTGGAGGAGGCTGTGAGAAGATGCTGGGAAGAGTCAGTGCCCGCTTCATCAGTGCCTTGCACTAGTGAATTCCCTTATACCAGTGCAACGTGGATGCAAAACACAATTATGAATGGATTAGTCTTGCAGAGAGGATGATTCTGATCTCACTTAAACTGGGGAAATCAGAAGACCTTTAATTGAAGTGAATTCAGGTGTTCTGTTATAAAGCACTGGAGGATCAGGCAGAAAGGGCACTGAGAAACAAAGGAGATGATCTAGAATCCAAATTGTCTGTAAAATGTGAATCTGAGGCAGAGCTGGTTTCCAGCCATTCACTCTAAATAAGCAGCTACTGGTACTAATAAATTGCAGTGAGGAAAGTCAGCTGCTTGGCAGTTCACTTACACTGGTTTTGAAAATATATTATGACCATTGTTGAGATCTGCTGCTGAAATGTCAGTCCAGGGAGAGAGCAGGGCACCTAGGAATTTCAATGCTAATATGACATTTAGAGGGGGGAAACCAATGGGAAAAATGAAATCAACAAAAACTTTAGGAAAGAGAATGCATCTGGTGGTGGGGATGAGGAAAATTCCCAACTGCTTCTACTTTCATGTCCTGGTTACTTTGGACTTTCTTCCCAGTGCTCCATTATCCTCTTTGTATTTAATAGCACTGGCCAGGAGAAAGAAGAAAAATACCAAAGGAATAGATTAGAGTGTTCTAATGTAGCACAAGGGTCTGGCCCAAAGCAGGTGATAGTGCTTGAAATGGTGACCTTGGAAAGTGAGTGTAGCTGAGGAATCTTGTGGGGAAAAATAACTGAAATGCTAATATATGCATTTAACATGGACTTGAACAAGCCAATCCATTAAAAATAAATCATCACCCCTAACTGACTCCCCATTAGCATGCTGCTTTTCCCCCCCAGTCTAGAATTTTTTTTAAAAAAAGGCTGTTCCATCACTTTATAATGTACATACAGCACCATAATGAGGACTGATCAGGGCTCTTCTGGTGTGGGGCAGCTTTACTGCTCTCTTGAGCCCACTTCTCTGGACATGATGGGAAGGTCTCTCCAACTTGTCCTGGAGACCTCTTCTGAGAAACAGGATGCTGTTATCTGGCTACAGCTGGTAAAGCACTGAGAATAGCAGACAGAGAAGTGGCCAAAACTGAATGTGCAAATAACATGAGCACCAGCTGAGAATATCTGGTGAGTTCAGTATTTTTGATAAACTGAAAAATGGCTCAGTTTTAAAGGTCCAGTGTACAGCAGTGGGTGCAGGAGAGTTTCAGTTCTACTTCAGGAGATGCTCCTTGAAGATGTGTCTAGGACACAATGTGTTGGTCTACCTCAAGAAACAGCATGGAGAGCAGGCCAGGCAGACACTCCACAGTCCAAACATTGCCCCCCACAGACCTTCAAAAATCACAAGTCAGGCCACCAAAACCCTAAGATTTGTTTATAAATTGTGAGATTTCAAAATTAGTAATTTGAGGGTTTGTTTTATTGTCCTGATTTTTTTGAGCCTTTATGGTGCATTTAAGGTTCCAATTTCAAGCTTTTCTCTGTGAGCATGAGGACTAAACATTTATTTAAAATGAAAGCTGATATTCTCAAGTAATTACTTGTCTCCAGGAGCTGAGGTTCAAGTAAATTCATGAGGTTCAAATAAATTCAAATAAAACATGATTATTGTGAGACTTCTGATAAAATTGCTAGAATTGGCCACACTGAGAAAAGTTCCACTTGGTTATCCCCCAAAGATGTCAGGAACGGATAGAGCCACACTAGACCTTTCCTCCTCCCACCAAAGGGGACTACATATAAGACAGGGACTTTCCATGGCCTTTTCGAGGAGGTGGAAGGATGGGAAAAAGTGACTCCCTAGGTAGGGTATATTGGCAAAAATCCTTCCTCCTCCTTTGAGAGGAGCTGTGAGCAGTTGGGCCAACAGGAAGAAATGTGCCTAGAAGCATTTGCAATAGCAATTTTTTATCCCCCTTTGCAGGGTCTTGTGGGATAGTGCCCTTCGCTTACCCCTAAAACCAGCTCTCTCTCTAGCTCTGAGAACAAAGGATTTTGTTTAACTCCTGAGAGTCCAAAATGTAGCCGAAATATGCAGCATATGTTAGTTTTTTATAGAGAGAGAGAATGTGCCAGATCCTTGCCTTGCTCCCAGCTGCTTTGGACCACTCTACTGGCTTAAAAACTGGCATGCACAACTCCTGGATGATCCTCTGACAGAAGAATTCAGCTGAGAACCCCAGTGTTGCTGAGAGCTGAGCATCAAGGACTTAAATCCTTGACTATGTCAGTTTTCACAATGTTGAATCATCAATGTGAACCATCACCGCTTGTCTTTTGATGATAAAAATGTTAATGTTCTAATCAGTTGGTGTTTTGGTAAATGTTTTAGAATGACTAACACTGAAGGCCTGGTTTTGCCTCCAAGGCATCTACATTATAACAGGAGCCCTCAAATATATTGGCACCACAGGCAGTGAAGTGTTGATGCCACACCAAATGTTGCACCTACCACCATCCATTTTGGATCCCATATTTTCTTACCACTAGTGTAGCTTAGAACCTTCCCAGTCTCTTAAATGTCACTGTTTTGTGAACTGTGCAGATAAGATTTTGTTTCCCAGACACGCCCTGCATGGAATTCTTCCTGCTGGCTGCAACAGTGCTTCAAAGGAAGAACTGCAGGATCTTTCTCAAAAGATTCTTGCGCACATCTGAGAACCAAAGACACTGATTGCCAGTTTAAGTGTATGTATGCCCAGGACAGGCTGAAACAGCCTCCTCCAGGAGTCTGCTTTCAGTTCTCAGAAATCTGCCTTTAGATATAAGGGTCCGTATTCATCCCTGTTAAATGGTCTGGACATAATATTTAAGATGATTTGTAGGGACGCTTTTTAGGACTCCTGGAAAGAGATCAGTGCCTGCTACTATTCCACAGGCCAGATGGAAAGGTAGATGACTACTAGTGGCTTCAATAATGTTGAAGTATATTCTTGTGTAGTATGCATGTAACACTGTGTAGAGTGAACATATTCTTGTTGAACGTTACAAAAACACATTTTAGTCCTCCAAAAGTTAACACTGTTCCAAATTTTCAAAGATCAGTGCAAAACGTACACCTAATCACTGTCTGCAACTCTCCATGTGTGCTTGCTGTAACAATACTTCTATGTACAAGTCAGCCATTTGCATGGATCATTGTACATGCTGTTACCCAGTTTGTGCATGCAAACACGCATTGTATGAGGCTTTAAAAATGTTCCCCATGTTGTTTTGCTTTTGACAGTTGGTCTATTAGAAAGATGAGTTGCGGTTCTGAAGTAGATGGAACCTGTCTGTTTGCAGTATTCTGCCTCATTACCAGTAAATGTAGGATGGCTCCTGGAGAGTTATTTGGCTTTGGGTCTATATTTGTGTTCATGTTCCTAACTGTGCCACAGAGAGCGAGGGAGAGAGCTGGAAATGGAATAGGAGCCAGTGGGACTGGAAGTGTGAGGAAGATAAAATACCAGAAGGTGACACTGGGAATTTTCGATTGAGGCCACAGGAGGGGGTTGAATCCTGTTTTCTTTGTGGCTTTTGTTTCAGTGTGTGTGTGTGTGTGTGTAAACAACGCGGCTTCAGGATTTTTCCGAGAGGAGACTCCTAACTGCAGAGTGGAATGGAGCAGTACATAAATGAGACAAGGCAATAGAGTGTGAAGTACTTAAGAGATGTACTTCAGCAGCCAGGAAAGTCTCATGCTACAACTGTAGTTTGGCTGCTGTAGATAAGTTAACCCCTTCAGAGAGAAAGCAATCCCTGTGAGTTGTTCCAGAGAAGTAGAGAGTGTAGCCTCAAGCAGTTAGACACAGCCTGTCATTGAGCTCAGGAACGAGCTTCCGAAGGGAATGCCTTACAAATAGAGATAAACACGAGATGTTAAATATGGCTATAGAGCTTAATGTTCAACACCTGAAAATTTGGCACTGTTCCGATCAAGGGTTTTAAACTATTATAGAAATAGTAGCCCATTCCAAAATGTAGTTCCAGGCCCAAGTTTGACTGAGCTTCCCAAAGCTGGGGCATATAGAGATGAGAGTTTGCTTGGTTCCATCTCTTCCTACAAGGTTTTTCTCCATACAGTTTTAGCATGGATGTTTATTTTTAAAATAACAGAGTAATCACATTGTATATACAGGTATTCTTTAATGCAAAACAATACTTAGATTAAAAATAGCAAACATGTTATTCGAAAATTATATTCTAAAATAAAATCCTTTTCTGGAGAGTTTGCTCTTTTTGCTAACAATTAATAATTATTGGCTTTCCCAAATTAATTCTATTGTCCCATCTTCCCCTCACTGCACCCGCCCTCTCTCCTCCATACATTTCTTTGTTTTAACCTCTGGATGCAGTGCTTATGGTTGGGGAAGTGATGCCTATCAAGGGTGTCCAGGGGGCTGTATATAGCTTCACAGGTTTCTGGATGGAAGCTCAAGCCAGTGTTAGTTAAGCCTTTAAGGAAACCCCTGGAAAATTGAACCTGGCACTTTCTGCTGCTGACAGCACCTGGAAGAAGGGTTATATTAGTATCGTCTTGTGAAAGAGGATTTTTCATGCTGTCTATGTAGGGTTCCCTGTATTTGTGTTATAACTACCAGAAAAGAAGGAAAACAAAACACATTTTGTGCTTCTTGGGGTGAAATACTGGACACCAAAGTCAATGGCAAAACTCACGACGTCAGTGGGGCCAGGATTTTACCTTTTGTACTTTGCTTTTCTTTAGCATAGCAGCAATGACAATATTTATGAATTTGCAGCTTCTTTTTCTTTATTCAGTACTGCTGTGGTGGCTGGTTTGATTTGCAGTTTTGAAGGGAACTATAGTAACTTACCAGCTCTCCCTTTTTGTTACTTCACCTGTTCCAATAAGTCATCCTGTCATGCACATCACAACACAGTTTAGTGAAGAAAAAATACAATACAGTCAGGTTTCAGAGACCATGGTGAGGGTTAAGGTCAAATGAAGATTTTCACAATAAATTTTTTATAAATGTGAAATATTGGGCTTTTTTTCACTAGTTCTGAATATATAAGAAAATGTATTATTCTATAATGGGGGCTGGTAGTCATGCCAATGTTAAGGTTGCCTAATGCTTGCCATTATAAGCACAAGTTTTCAATTCCTTATAACTTTGCCAAATTTTAACTGTTCACACTAAAATTTTCCCACACTTACTGTTGGTTTCAGGCTGCGATTTATTTACTTATTTATTTTTAAATTTGCTTTAGTTTCAGCAAAAAAAATCTTCAGTTCTTAAGATCACATTCAGGGGAAAAATAGGAACAATGTTAACCCCTTTTGTCTACTAAAAATCTCTAGTGTCTCAAGGGTTTGGACCAGACACTTGAAAGTTGACATAAGAAATAATACTGTGGACAAAGGGGTCCTTTTTTGCTCTTGTCATGAATATATGCTCAGATTTAGGCAAGTTATAAACTGGAGAAAATTTGCATGTGCACAGTACAACCTGTTAGCATGTGCAAAATCTCTGAACATTCCATTTGTAATGAATATGATCCATAACAACACAGGTCGGACATAGCATCCTGTGGACACACAAAATGGATCTTAGTCCTCCTCTTCGTCTGCAAAAAAACCCCTTGACATTGGTTGCATCCAGTCTGCTTCACTCTAAGGATGTGTGACCCTTGTGTGGGACTCATTATTATCTCTCACGTTGTTGATGGCTTCTTTGTGGCCATACCTAATTTCATATGCCTGGAAATTTACTGAGGCACTCCTGTGACATCTGCCCTATTCGACCACAGTAGAAGCAGTGATTACTAAACCTTTGGTTACTGCAGTCACAGTTACAAAGACTGGGGACTGAATCAAGTTGTTTGCCCTGCCTCACTTGTGTAAAGCTAAGTAAACTTTCTCTTCTACAAAGCTATGAAGTCAGTTTGGCATTCCTGTTAGTTCAAAGCTCAATTTAACAGAATTTGTGAAGGCTAAGTGTTAGCGATTGCTTTGCTTATTTTGAGGAATAAAACACTGAGGATTTTACATTTGTAAAGCAGCTACTATTATGAATACACTTTAGTTACTCTTTAATAGTGTTTTCATTGTGTCAAAGGTAAATTGAATTGGTTCTATTAAATCTGTGTCTCCAGAGATACAATTTCAGTGGCAGTATCTCTTAGTGTCACTTCCACTGAGATCATGATTGCTCAGAAGGAAAAAATAGCAACTGTGCCATTAAAGTCATATTGTGTCTGCAGGGCTTTTGGAAGGAATACAATGTCAATGAAAAATGTTGCATACAATTTTTCTTTTTAGAATTGTACTGTTTAATAGCAAAACTTTAACACACACACAAGCTGAAGTAATATTTTGGATATAACTTAGCCCCTTCACTGCTGTTCTCATGATCCAACTTGTAGGCTGACATATATTGAAGTGCATGAGTAGAACATCTGGACCTACCATGTTTATTTGAAAGCAGTCAAACAGGTCAATTAAAAAGAAAAAAAATGCATTGCTGAAACACATTGCAGACACACTTATTTTTACATCATCCCTCCCAGAAACAGATGGGCCCAAATGCAGTAGTGCTGGCATAGTTCTGATGCATTAAAACCAGGCCATAGAGAGGATGTGCAGGGGGATTTCCCCCTGTTTGTCCTGGAGCTGTGCTCCACGGTGGTTCTCCCTCTGAGTGGGAGAAGGAGGGGTTTGGGACTGGAGATTTGGATATATTTGCATAGAGGAAGTGCAGGGAGGCTAGAACAGGAGTCCTCTGTCCTGCTGCAGAATAAGGGAAAATTCTATCCATTTCAAACCCTTCCCCTTCGTGCCCCCTTTCCTCCACACCCATAGGCCCTTGGTGCAAGACCTGTTTACTCAGGGAAAGGACAGGAGTCCAGAATTTGTCCTTGTTTCCTCCTCCTGCATACAAGATAGGACCCTGAGCCAGCTACCAAAAAAGTCCATGGAAAGACTCTCTCACTGACGTCCACAGGCATTGGACCAGGTTCCACCTATACAGAATTTAGAGAATAGCAAATATGTAACCATATGCATTTGTAATGAGTTGACTGTAGTGAGTTAAGAGCAGTGATGTGTTTAACAAATTTGTCTTGAATTCTTATGGTTGAATCATTGGTGTTTTTGTTTTTTTAAATATATTCTCAAAAGGATAGAGAATATGTTGGTAGGATGTACTACAAATTTTCTGCATTGTCCTCCATCCTGGCTCTTTTTTTAATTGGAGCGGATATCTTAATGACTCTCTGTGTTCAGCATGTCTTTGTTGTTTTCCTGCATTGTCCCTGGGACTAGAGATTGGGAATTGAAACTGAAAAATTTCATAGTTGCCAGGTAATTGTTTTTCAAAGAGTGGTTTTGTTTTGAAATCTATGAAGTAACATCAAATAAGAGGAAGAAGAAACATTTGTTATAAAAGGATTAAATATAATTGCAAAGCAAACCATAAACAGGAAGGTATTGTCACGTCAGAAGATAAGCACTAATCCTTATCCTGGCTGGCAAGGAATGAGGGAGAGCTTGTACTTCTTCCCATGCATGCTTCGCCACAGAAATGCTGCTGACTAAAGAGGATGATCTGGGGAAACTTTGAGTCCCATGCTGTGGGGGATTGCTTTGCAATGTACATTTCCACCATCTGCCAGCTATCGTTAGCTTCTGATGGGAATGTATTTTAGTCATTGGCTGATTTGGGGCTACTGGACATGCATCCTAATCTGCAGACCATGTAGCCATGAGGCTAAATGATGGTAACTGGGATGACATTGTTGCCAGGCCCCATCTCTTAATGTATTTGTGTCCTCTGAGAGATTTGTCCCTACCATTTGCCCAGGCCTCTTAAACCCTCTTTCCCTCCTTGTGCACAAGCACTGGAGCGTGCAGAACTGAGCCTTATACATTTGGGCTTGTTGAAGGAATTTCTAGGTGAAAATCGCTGGCCTGTATTATGCAAGAGGTCAGACTAAAAGATCACCACAGTGATTCTTTCTGGACACAAAATTGGTGGAAAAAATGCTTTAGTAGAAATAAGCCAATATTCAGCCAAAATACTCATTTAGCAATGTACAAAAGAAAACCCAAAGTAAAGCACAAGAAAGAAAACCAACAACAAAGAAAAACATCCCAAAGGGATTTAAAGCACTCTACCATTAGGTAGGAGATTATATAATGCAGTCTGTATATAATGGTTGCTATTAGTGCTTGTGTCTCTTAAATAGCAAATAAACTAAGGGATATATAGAAACAAAGATTTGTTTTGTTATTTTTAAAGAAGGAATAATTGTCCAATCTGAAGCACTCCCTGTTAAGAAGGAAGTATTAAAAAATACAGTGATACTGATCTTTGTGAAATCTAAGTACATAATAGTAAGAGCATACAACCACCAGAATATTAGGCATAGTTCTGCAAGCATTTCCATTAAAAACCTTATTATTCAAAGTTCTAGAAGTAAAGAAGCACATAAAAATGAGTGTTGGTCTTAATCAGTGACATTCATGTCTATATCTGTCTCGCCTTGATTTCTGTGCCATTATTTTCTATTATTATTTTCATTAGAATGACACTCACAACATTAAATCTCCTTTCTATCCCTAAACTCCTACCAGCAAACAACAAATACAAAACCTCACCCCAGGCAGAATTTTTACCCTGAAAAGAGAAGTGACAGAGACTCTGTGAAGTTTCATAGGGACTTTGCTATTGCTATTGATTTTCACCTGGAAGATGCTTATTGGCTGTGCTGATGGGTGAGAGTACAAAACCCTAAGAAATTTTTTTGTCCCCCATTACCTGCATACTAGATATATGGATATATCAGTTAAGGGGCTAATTCTGTGAGTGATTTCGCTGAAATCAGTGGGATTTTTTTGTGTGGATTAAGTTACTATTTGAAATGAAGAAGGATCTGAGACTGGCTCTAAAACAAAATTTTACAATAAATAGTTTTACAGTAAGACACTAGTATCTCAGGTCACAATTTGCTTTATACAATGTGTAGTATTGGTGGAAGATATTAACTTATTAAAGGTGATAATGTAGGTAGAAATGTCATTCATAATGAAAAACATTAATTGTATGTAGAAAAGATTGATATGGTGACTTGCATGACAGATCACTGACTTACAGAGGTGTCCATTTTTTTGTTTTGTTTTGTTCTGTAATATATATTCTTTTGGTTGTGAAAATCTTAATTCTGACATCTATTTTAATTTTTTTTTAAAAATACGAGTGGTGTCAAAAGATTCGGTCTGTTAGTATCATTGGTGCAATAATAGCACAACTTATAGTAATGCAGATCTTTTCTGTAATCCATTCACTTCTGCTGGAAGATATTTGGTTTCTGGCATGAAACCACATCACTTTATTGATCAACCCCTGAAGTCCACTAAAGTCAATGGGAATCATTCCATTCACTTCAGTGGATTTTGGACCAGGGTCTAAGACATTTGTATACGTCAATTCTTTTAGGCAGGACAACTTCCAAGAAACAAAGAAAAAAGTATGTTAATTATGTCAGAGTGTGTATTCACCACCTGCTTGAAACTTATGAGTCTTAGGTTCCACTCTACAAGTGACTCAGGGGGGAACCCTATACTCTCAAATCCCATTGGCCTCAGTTGTGGTCTACCTCTGTAAAATCATTGTGAGATCAGGGCCTGAATATGCAATTGTAGATGAACATTTCTTATGGGTTGCTGATGTAAAATTTAAACATACATGGTGCGATTTCTTGATCTCTGCCACAGGACCTATTGCAAATATATAGTTTCAAATGTGTAGCAGACAGAAACAACCACACACAAATTCTATTCCCTAGCTGGCTTTGGATTTATTTTGCATCTTATTCTCATTAGCAAGGTGACCTAGCACTACTTGCAAATGGCATCAGCATCATTCCCCCTTCTCTCCCTCTGCACACACCGTGTCTTACCATGGAAATTATTCTAACATAATAAAATAATCATCCCCTTTATCTTCAGTTGAGCAAAACAAGTTTAAGCCGAGACCCAAGCAGGAAAATATATCTGATAACTTATATTTTTGCAATTTAAAAGAACTTAAATCAGGAGCATGATAAACTCTGGCCAGGAGAATCTTGGAACCAGACTAGTAAAATAAGGCACTTTCATATTTGGAAACAGCAAATTTAACATACTGTTTTCTCTTTTAATTTTCCACCTCATTAACATCTGAGAATAGGAATATAATTCTGAGATTATAGAAGTCATACCATTTTTGTTATTAAATGTGTTTGCTGCAAGCCACAACTGCCTCGTTTACTGTGACTTTGTATACATGTATAATATAAATAACATATCTGGAGGTGATAACCATGTGATAATTTGCAGACCTATCTAATAAATACTTTTCAGGCACATTTGGACATGTCACAGCTTTGTGTCCACTAATCCAACTCTGTTTGTTTTTCTAACATTCCAAAGCTGTGAGCAGCTTCTGATAAACTTTATTTATTAACTTGCTAGAGAGGTTTCCTATTTTTCTCCCAAAGTTGGATGAGAGCGACTCGATCTGGGCTGGCTTTTCTATAGCTAACAATGTCACAGCTTTAAATTATATCTCATGGTGTGCCAGGTTTACAATTGCCTCCAGCCTTTATAAACAAAAAAATTAGTGTAGCCTGAGAGTAACTAGAAAAGTATTTCCTGTGCTGCGTTATTGGGGAGGAGGGGTTGAATATAGGGATTATAATGGAAACCAGGCTTAACTGTGAAGGTGCTAGTAAGTAGATTGATGTATATGGAAATTGTAAAGAATCTCTCAAACCTATCCATAAACAAAAGTCCACTCAGACTTTTAAAATAGCTTAAAGCATTTAAATGAACAAAACAACCCTGAACTTTTTTGTTGTTGTTGTTATTGCAAAGAGTCATAATAAACAATATCTGATGCCAACAGGTATCACTACAATACCCAGAAGTTCCTAAAACTGGCATTTCTCAGACTTGGCATTTGGAGTATCAAAGAATCCTTCCCCAGCCTACTACAGTAATGTTTAGTTTAAAGTATTAAAGGGGATGATAAATATGGTCCTTCCTTACCCCTCCCCACAAACAGAGCCATTTGATCCATGTGAACTAAAATTCTTTCCTAGCCTAATTGTCAATATCTTGGTAAGAACTTTACCAGAATTTAACAAGAAAACCCACTAGTTCAAACAGTGGCCTGTTGTCTTTGTTTAGTATAGTGAACACAGCATACTGTAGTGTCCAAACAATGTGGTATTCCACATTGTTAAACATTTTAAGTAAGATTTCACATACTGAATGCCTGATCTTGCTGTCCTTACTCAGATAAATCTCCCATGGGGGGAGGGGGGGGGCTGGACATGAATAAGATTGTTTAACTGTTTTTTAAGTTAATTTTCTGACAAGTGAACTTCAAAAAGTTCAGGGACACACTTGCACAATCTAAATTTTATGCAACCTTAACACAGCTACTCCCAACATCTTAGGGATACATTTTTAAAAATATGTATAAGCTGTATACACAAAACATACCAATGTGGATGCAAAACAGTTAGTGTTCAGTTTGCCAAGTTCATGTAGCCGTACCATTTGTGAGTGGGATGCTTCTTATCGGGAATGTGTGTGTGTGTGTGTGTGGGGGGGGGGGGGGGGGTGGTGAGACTCTAGCCTGAGTGTTAATTTTCCAAGTCAGCACCCAGTGCCCAAATTTGAGAGACAGACTCAAAATGTAGGAGATGCACCTGCCAAACAATTTTACTATGGGATTTATTGCCTTTATCATAAATTTCATTTTCTATCACACCAGTTTCTTGTTTCACAATTTCTACTGAAAACAGAGTGAGACAGTATATGATTGGTGTGAAAATGAGGAATGTCTTTCATTTAAGTATAGTTGAAGATCATTAGGAAGCTCTCCCTACCATATCTAATATTTTAAACAAATTCACTGGAATCGGGTAATTATTTTGATGGTCAGTTGCCAGGATTAAATATAAGTGCTGAACAAAGTTTCCTTGCTGGGTTTTTATTGCATACTTGAGATTGTTAAAGATTAAACAGGACTCAATAGCAATTTTCTCAAATTGAAACCAAACATTTTTTTTCATGCAACTCTGCACTTCCTAATTCTTGCTAGGATTGGCAGTGGTTCACTTTGTCATAGTTCTTACTACAAATAAAAAGCACTGGAAATCTCGCAGTTCAGCAAAACTGCTAGTCCACTTTTGGAGGTCCAAAAGCTTCAGCAAGACCTTGAGTAATATAATACCTCACTCTTTCATATAGTGCTTTTCACCAGTAGATCTCAGCGTTTTACAAAGGACAGCAGTATCATTATCCCCATTTTACAGATGGAGCAACTGAGGGACAGGGCAGTGAAGTGATGTGCCCAAGATCACCCACAAGGCCTGTGGCAGAGCTGGGAATAGAACCCAGGTGTCCTAAGTCCCAGTCTAGTACACTAGCCTTTAGGCAACACTGCTTCCTGGAAGCATAAAATAAGTGTCACTGCCCCCAAACACTCACTCATTAAAAAGAAACGGAGAAGAAATACTAATTCTTCACACTGGACTTACTTTCAACAACTATAGCAGTTTTTCTTCCCTTTGTGATCTCAGTATACAAATATGTAGCTTGACATTTAAAGTTAATATATGGGCCTTGGGGAAACCAGTTTGAGTATTAAACTTTCAGTTCATCCTTGGGTGCTTTAGTTTGCATGTATACAAGAAATAGTATTGCTCTAGGCAAGTCTCCTCAAATAGTCATTAGCTAGTTATTTTCTAGTGAAAACCTGCCACAGAGTACATGTTAATGTTCATGATGTGGTTCACAACTCTGCATTGCTATTTTCCCTAATTACTTCACTATGGTATCTTTCCCTCAGTTTGTTTTCCCAGGCACAGTGTAGACAAAAGTGGAGATATGAAATGAAGAGGAAAATGTAACCTAATTATCTACACTGTCCAGGAAGGATCAATTAGAGAAGTGTGTAGGAATAAGCTATACTAGAAATTACATACATCCTCCTTTGACTTTCTAAATTGTTGTTGAGGTGACCAGCTCTACTAGCGACTGCTCTACCTCAAGGCTGACTGAATCTTATTGGCACAATATAATCTGTAAAGCCAACAAAACCAAGATTACATTCATCCAGGCAAGAGACAAAGAAAGGTCTAAACTGTAGCTATGATTCACGGCCAAGTCCACAATTTATATTACAAGAGGAAGGTGTGGCTATATAATATACATAATTGATCATTTTCTCCTTAGGCTTCTTCTTTGGATCATTTCTACATTAATCTTAACATTATCTGAGAAGTTCTGACCATTAGGGATAGAAATACACTCCCTTTAGTACATGGTCTGAAACTTGAAAGAGTCTAGAATTCATTAAATATTATTTGTTTAAAACCTCAGAGGGTGAACTATAAAAAGAAAGAGGAAACATCCAAACACCTGGTGACAAAAATGACATTCATTTTTCCTCTGTAAGATCAGGTTTTCTTTATTTTGGACTGCTGGGTAGGTAACTTGCATTCAGGAACTCTGACAGCTGGCAGGAATAATTTTGATAGTGTTCAGAGGTAAAAGAGTACACTCCACAGTGTGGAGTAGCCTGCAATGAAATATCATGCCTTGGCTAGCAGGACTCCCCAGGCAAAGAACCCACAGGGTGATGTCTGTATTTTCCTCCTTATCCTGGCCATGGTGATTCTTAGCATATTATTAAATTCCCTATTTTAGTCAAAGATGCCCTTTGTTGCATGCCCCTACATTGCTCTCCATTTCATTTGAAGTATGACTTTTTCGGTCTTTTCTTCTTGCAATATGAGCAATTTATTACTCTTATTAGCATCTTCTGAGTTTGTCAGGTGCCCTGCATCTTTTCTTTTCAAACTCATGTGTTTATTCTCTTGTCTCTCAGCATGATGCCAGACAGGCACCTTTCCAAGCCTTTGCTGTCTTGCCCACGCTCTTATTTCATGTCTTAGGTTGACTTTTATGCATACATAAGTGACCAAGCTTGTGGGAGCTTACAAGGATGAAGAGTAATTTTGCACTGAATTTCTGCTCATGAACTATTCACTGTCCTATCATCATGTTTCATCAGAACATGTTGTTGAGCATTTTATCTTTCAATGGGCTGCTCATAACAGTTTGCAAATATTCTGTAATTCATATTCCTGATCTGAGTGCTTAGCTGTGTTTCCCTGGCTGAAAGAGCATGTAAGCACTCCAATGCAAATATTTCAGTGTGAATTTTAAAATTTGATTTCTGTAAATGTGTATTTTAACATGTTTGCACAAACATTAATGCCAGTAAAACTCCATTTCTTTTGTCTCCGTGGAGGGTAAGTACTTAAAGGGGCTTGAGAATGACCAGAGCAAATTCACTAGAAATCCAAATGAATGGCTGTGGAACATTTTTCTATGCCATATTTGCCAATCTTAGATGCTTATCCAAATTATCCACAACATTGAGTCTTTCTTGACCCCAAATAACATTTCTATGTGGATAAAGCAGACAGTACCATGGATGGAGGGCATGAACCACATTAGTTGGAATGGTCACTTCTTCTATGGGTTGAAGCTGTGTTACAGAAAAACTCAGAGATACTGCTATCTGACCTCCATGGCCTTCGGGGATAGGGGAGATTTTTTGCATTAATTTCCCATATGCTTTGCACAGAGGGAGCATATAGCTCAAAGCTTGCACTAGGCCATTACTAGCTTGTGTAGGAGAGATGCCCATTAGAAGAGGGGAGTAGTTTACAGTGTAGATACAAATAAGGGGAATTGTGTCAGGACAGGGCTGTACTACTCAGATCTTAGCAAGCCCCTCAGTCACAATGTGTATGCTGAAATGTTGTATGCCGTTTCAGTTTAGAATTTTGGACATTTATGTCTAAGCAGTAAATGGCAAATTAATGCCTACAGAAATCTAGTGAAACAAAATACATCTGGAAGTTTACAATCTACTACTCTGTAAGGGCCCAGTCATGCACTTACTGCAGTCAGTGGCAAAGATCCTGTTAAGTGGTGAAGAATCAAGCCATAAATGACTTTGAAGTCCTATAACCAATTGTGTTGAATGAAATTATTCTGCCTGTGTGCACCTTGCCCTGTAGCCCAATCAAATAAATCACTTTCCTAGAGGACAAGACTTTCTCCTGCGCCAGTGAAAACAGCATATTTATATAATTCTTTTCCTTGGACATTATTACCATTAATATTAATTAAGCCCTCATTAGATGACCTTGTTTGTTAGGAAGATTTTGTCTGAGATCTCACAGGTCTTACTACTTGCATCATTTACCATCCTGTGTATATATCTATTTACATAAACGTTTGATGCAACATAAAATATTTATGCATCTATTTTCCAGTAAATGTTCTTTTTTCCCCCTTTTCCACACAATAATTTGGAAGATGTACATCTGCTTATGCAGCAAATTACAGAAAGAGTTTGCAATGTGCAGAAACTTGGCAGAACCTTGTACTTATTAAAAAATGCAATTATAGTCAATAGTGGTTCAGTGTCGATAGAACTGCAAGATTATTTCCTTTATAATTCTTCAATTGTGATGGCAGCATGAGGTAACATTGCAGTTCTGGTAAATCCTGTTTTGCTTTATGATATGTTAACAAAGTTATTCGTCTTCAGTAGAATCAACTTGTTAAAAAGCTATAATAAAAATAGATTGTGCCACTAGAATAAAATTTAATCAGAATGTAGAATGTGCTGGAAAAGGAGTGCTCAGACATGTACCTTATAGAATGAATAATTTTCACTGTTAACATTTCTACAAACTTTCTACTCTGAGTATGATCTATTTTTTGAATATTTTTAGAATATTGCTGATCCGTATAATAATGTATTTAAATATAACAGAGACCAAGAGCCAGTGGGAGTTAGGCACTTCAATAACTTTTAAAAATATGCCCTGAGTCTATACATACACAACAGAAAATTTCTAATGATTGACATATTAATTTATTTAAGACATTTAAATAAGCCAGGTGTTCTGTGACAAAGCGCCTGGTTCTCAGCCACTGAGGAATGGGCTCCTATTAAAACAATGACAGTAGAATGACATAAGCTATATGCCAAGCGTTTGGACACACATGGATAGGGAATGACATAGTGTGCGTAGAAAATAATTGGTGCACTGTATTGAGATCCAAGAAAGTGATTCATCAGGAGCTTTTTTAATGTCATAAACCAGAAAAGAAGAAAATGTTTTCTATCTTCTGTTCTTAAATTTATTATAATTGATCAGAGGGGAATAGGTGGTGCACTGAAATCCTAATGAAATTTTTAACAAGCAAATTAGCTGGAGACAAAAACACATACTAGCTTTTATATACACTCCAAATGGCACAGGCCTGCCTGGTACATTCTTTGTGAACTCACTCTTCCCAGTGCAAAGGTACTTTGGGTCCTCAAATGGGAGTCTCGCCTTTTGCCTTAGTTCCCCACATAGCATGTAGCTGAATGGGTCACATGACTAGGAAAGGTCATGTGACAGCAGGATTATATAAAAGGGGTCTCTAGCAGATTGCTGAGTTCCTGTTTGAGATGCAGTCAAAAAGTGGCCACCAGCTGGTGAGTGGAGTGATGCATTCAGGCTGGAAGAAATGGCTGCTCCTGTAAACAGGGCAAAACAAGGGGGTAGAGGATAGTTCTGGACTCCTCCAGGTGAGCTGGTATCCCTGTGACTAAAGGTTGAAGAACTGTTGTAAGACCCTGCCAGAAGAAGAGATACTGAGCCCCTGGAGAGATGGCTAAGGACTTTGCAAAGGGGAGATCTTTTTTGTTTTCATTTGGACTGTTTTTTGTCACAGAATGGGAAGACTCTTGCTTTGCCTGGAGATCTAAAACTGACCCATCCCAACTACCCCAGCACCAGAAGGACACCGTGGACCAGTGTGGGCACCTGAGGCACTGTAGTGAAGAAACTGAGGTATGTCTATATCCAGGTTTTGGAAACATAAGTTGCATTCTCACACTTAATGTAGAATACAGGAATCTAAAAGGGGTAGTATTTTGAATTAGGCTCTGTTATAAAATATCTTTGGCTGAATCGTAAAGTGCACACAACATTCTTAATCCCATATATTGGAGCTCCAGGCTGGCTTGAACAGCTGATCTATGATTTGGATTCACCCAGGACCAGACCTAAATCTTTTATCCTTGTTTTGTCTTGGCAGATCTTTATGCCTAGTGGGCAGTGCTGCCAACTCACAACTTCATTGGGAATCTCTTGGTATCTGGTGGTTATGGGGCTCTCACTTTTTTAATGAAAACTAAGGTTCTAGTCCTCATGATATCAGAGAAAAGATTGAAAATGTGAACCAAAGAGTCTTAACAAAAAAGGAATGAAAACATACTACATATATTAGCTACAAGCAAGCCAGGGTGCAATATAACATGGCTTTGTATCTGCAGAAGATAAGACAAGTCTTAGAGACTAAGAGCCATAATCCTATATATTTTTCATAAAAAATATCTGGGAGTATGTTATAACACTTGAAATTTATCTCAATTTTATTGTGTTCTTCCTATTTTATCCTGCTATGCTGTGCATCAACTAAAGGAATCTGGGAAATAACTGCTCAGAGCTGAGAAGAGAATATATTTAATTCCACTTTATTATGAAATGCTTTTATCTGTTACTTTAACAGGTGTTCATGCATTTTGATTTTTCACTCCCCAGTTGATTTAAAATAGCTGCAAATTTATGGACAATGACAAGCATCCATTCATTTAACCAATAAAATAAACTGAGTATTTTACTTTTCCTGATTCGTATTGGCTTTCTTTTTTCTGCTAAGCTTTGTTATTTTAATTTTGTAATTTAGATTTCTTAATATTCTGATTATTATATAAATGGTTGTGAAACTTCAAGAATACAGCTACCTCTCATATGCAGCAAAATCACTTCAGTCTATGGAAATGATCTTGATTTCATTATAGTGTGACACATACATTACTGCAAAGGTACATGCTGCAAGAGAAGCTAAACAAAAGCATTAATTCATCTTTAAACCTGAAACGCTGGCTGAATAAAGAACTACAATATTCTCTCTTTAATTTAAACACTTATTTGACATGGAAAATATAAAGTTTCCAAAAGAACCTCGAGGCTGCTATTTTGGCAGACAATTTACTCTTCAGTGTAAGTGTCAATGTATTGCAATTTCCCCCCCAAGTATAGGGTGGTTTATCATATATCATGTCTTTTTTTTAATAGATAAGGATTTTTGTTAATTAAAAACTGTAAATCACCCTTGACTGCATAATGTATAAATACCTGGTGAAATCTTGGTCCCAATGAAGTTAATGGGTGTCTTGTCCTTTGTCTGTGGAATCAGGTGCTAGTGCTGTCTCTCTAGACACCTAGTGCTGTATCTCTTCCTATCTATCATTACATTAAAGCTGCAGTTAAAAGTGGAAACTCACAAATAATTGTAGTATCACCCCACTTAATCAACTTAAATTAAATGTGGGATTTAGTGCTGCTCCCTGGGACTTTGTTTAATCCTTTTGAATAGGATTGATCATTAAAGCCAGCCAGTGTCTCTCCACTGTATATTGCCTACCTAAAGTCAATCAGCAGAACATCAACATGCCATTAGGGTTGGAACTCAGAGCACTGTTACTCCAAAGCCTGTTAGTTGGACCCTTTTAATCTGAAACACTACTTGCTAAAGGTATTTGTCATCCACTTAGATCACCATGAAACTATGTGTAGCTGCTTAAATTTCTTCATGCTCCACCCTCTATTCCCGTCCCCCAACATTTCAGCCATGTTGTATGAAAACATGGTTGTAAAGTCCTATACTGCTTGATCCGGTATTTGTTCATCTGAATTATAAACAGTAGAAAGATGACTATTAATGAATTATCTATAAGGAGATCATGGAGGGCTGCTGGAAAAAAATATGTAGAGGTATCCTAGTCTCCAAATTTCATCAACTACTAGGGATGCCAACTCTCCTCTTATCTCCTCAAACCATGCATTGTGGGCATTAGCAACCCTGTATATTGGCACAACGCTATGCATCTGTCAAATCTCACTGTGGTCATAAGGACATTAAGTATTTATTTCCATTGCTCATACTGATAGCTACTCTATTGTATTTGAAAGCTATTGTCCATACCCTTCCTTACCATACATAAAAGGTACCCGCACTGACTGTAGGTGTGAACATGTATTTAGTTACATTGCAGCATATGACGTCATGTAACTGATGCATTAGTCTTGGCATCACAACTTGAAGAAGCACTCCTTTTTGTTAGGGTGGGACTGTGTAGCTTGATTAGAAGTACAATATCACTGAAAGGTAGGTGGATGTTACCAAGAAGCAGTGAGAAAGTACAAGACTCGTCTGACTCAAGTTACATGATATTTATGTTTAGCGAGTTTGCTCATCAATGTATGGCTATCAAGAATTCTATTTCCTTATTAAATTACACTCTCTATAATGCATGACTATTGCAATTTTTCCTTATTTTCCTTGTTTCATACTCATACTCAGTGCTTGTGAGTGGGAAAGTATTGCCTATTCAGGGCATCCAGGGAAGGTATTTAGTGATCCCTGAATTTTTGGGAGGAGCCTGAGCCAGTAATTGTTACCAGTTTTAAGAGGAACCCCTAGCTATTTGAACTCAGTCCTTGTTGCTGCCACTTGGCAGAAGGGTTAATTATTGAACTTGTACATTCAGCACTCAAATACTTTTGGTGTCAATGGACATCACATACATCATTGCTGTCAAATGAATTAGAAACACAGTCTGCCTTTTGTCCTAAACTTTACTTGCTCCAACAGACTAAATTTGCAGAACTGCAGAAAATTTTGTTTTTTCACCACCTCTATTATATGAAGTAAGTACTTTATTATGAAGGAATAAACCTTCTTATCTCTTTCCACCCCGGATATTTAGTGAACCGTAAATTTGCAGCTGGTTCAGAACAGAACTTTGACTAGCCAAAGATGTACAGAAGAAAACAGGTGGAATGCTAGAGGTGTAGTCAGTTGACTTACATAGCACAGATCCACTTACAAAGGGATACCTCCACCATTTCTCCTTCCCTTTATATCCAGTGACTGCTAGGTATGGAATGGCACAACACAGCTGTACAGGTGCCCTGGTCTTACTTCAAGATTTCATATCCCCTCCTGCAGCACTGATACTTACTTTGGATACATCTGTTTTACTTGATCTTTATTTCCACACCTAGGATGTCCCTTAATTGTTTGTTAAAGACTTTGATTTTTAAGTCCTTTCATCTAACTGAGCATTTCATTCACTTACATATTTTCACAAAAGATGCCCTGATTCACATTACGTCTTACAAATGACAATTCCAACTAAGTGGTATAGGTATTCTGCAAGACTTAAATGTATATTTTTGATAAACTAATTTTATTTTGGTTCATTGATATTTTTAATGAAAGTCTAAGCATTTTTATGAGCAAAAATCTTATTACACTGTACAGAGACTCTACTTTAATTTTTTCTGCTCTGTTACTTTACATTTTAATAAAACTTTGATTAGCTTTTTCTGATGAAACACAGCAGATGTTTCCTTCATTAGGAAATGTAGGATGTTAGAGAGACCTGAAAATGCTGCTTTCTTGTTTTCAGTTTCATTAAGCTTTTTTAAAAAAAATATATTTGGCTAGTGGGGGTTTTGGATAAAAAGAATCAATTGATATAAACTTTTAGAAGATAATGCAGATTTGAATGTGATGATCTTTATACATCTTACCTTGTGGCTTCTTTACAATGCATAATAATTCTTCAAATTTGGATTTATTTAAGTTCCCCTTCTGTTGTAAGTGGATATAATACACATACTTAGAATATTTTATCTAAAGTGCACTTTAACCAATGACATATCATTTTGCTGCAGCAATAGATGCAAATGTAAATTTGCAGATTATTTTGTCTGTAATATGACCTTTTTGTACCAAACTGGTGTGTGTGTGTGTGTGTGTTTAGGGTTCATAGAGTATTTTACCCAGCACAAATGTTCACAAAATGCCTGCAACATCAGAAAGGAAGCCATTCTCATGTAAATGAATACCTTAAAATTCTGAATGGCGTCTACAGAGAAATAGGAAAGAAATGTCAGGGAATTAAAACTTTGGAGGATTTGTTCTGTATGATAATTCTATTCAAATATTTTATTTTCCTGCTGTTATTACCTCCTGTACCTTTGGGGCACATTTGAAAGCAGGAATCTACATTTAAATGTAAAGTTACCAGGAACCTTTTTGATTACTTTTAAGCTAGCGTTTATTTCTTCATCTCTCAATAATATACACCACAGTGGCCTCTTAATCTGTGAACACACTGAGCAGGGAAGGGGTGAGATGGGAAGGGAGTGCTGGTAACATCATTCCTCTCTTAGCCCTCCCACCACTACACTTGAAAGCTGTAATCAGACAGAAGATTGTACATTCACTTCTACCTGTGACTATAATTACCACTTCCTTCCCTTCTACCTCCCTTTTTTCAGGGAAATACAAAATACTGTTAGCCAATATTTGGGGCCTTTCAGGATTGTTCTTGTTAGGTGGAGAAATTGATGATCTGAATAAGGTATTTCTTTGGTGTAATCCTGTTTCCCTGAATACAGTAGGAATCAAACAATAGAAAGCAGTTTCCTTGATTAATAGCCCGAACCTCTTTTTTCCAGCCAGCACTCTACTCTAAAAGGTCTTTCTTAGATTTCTTTCAGGGTCCTGCTACAAGGGCTTCTGCAGCTATCCCTTGTCTTTCCGCTGCCTTCTCTGTCTGCCTCTGTGGTGTTTCTGGTTGCTTCTCTCCCACCCACCCACAGACCTCCACCAAAACAATACTGTGCCTCCTGTGTTTACATTCATCTCTGGTAAAACCCCTCTGCTCACTTAGCATAGTTTCTGACCAACCTTGGATGTGGTCTGTATTGTGAGACTTTATCATTAGGAGAAGTGAAAGGAGAAATAATGGAGACAGGCCGAGTGCGAAGATAGGCACTCCATAATGATGCCTTTGTATTCAGCAACTTCCCTGAGACCTGTAGGTTAGATGGCTAGTCTTCAGTGTCTTCTATGGGTTGCAAACCACCAACCAACAGAAGATTTGGCTGGAAACTCCACAAGAGGAAACTCAGTTTCTAGTCCCCTGAAGTCTGTTTTTCTTGTGTAGGAGAGAAGGGACTCAGTGCTCTGTGACTTCAGAACTGTCCTAATGGAAGCAGCAAATCATGTCCAAATGTCACCTTATATTTCAGTAGTTCTGCTGATTCCTGGATTATTTGGAAAAGCTTTTGTCTCCTAAGAGAGTACTCTGTTACCTCTTGATCTCTTTTGCTTATAGGGTTACTGAGAGATTCATGTTCAAAGTTAAACTATTTAATACCTACCAGCTGGATATAAATGTTTCCCCAGATTCTGGATATCTTGCACTGGGGTTTAAACGCCATTGGCAATCCCATGGGTTTCCTTTAGCTTCTTTTGTTCAGGGGGAAAGTTTGCAACCTCATAAAAAAGGGAATGGAAGATTTGATATAAGGAAGTTTCTGAAGATTCTGAGTCCACCTGGGTGATCATTGAAGAGAGGAATCACAATTAGATGGCCTAAGCAGAGGCCATGTAGAGGAACATGTGTTTGGTCTGTAGTTTGTTGTGGGCGAGGAGGGAACTGCTGACATATTGGGAGTTGTAAGGAAATGGAAGAGGCAAAAGGGAGAGTATTAGCCAAACCTGATAAATGTTCCAAGGGTAGGTGACTATTTGGGCAGGTTTGTTCATTCCTGTGATGTGTTTGGATTTTGTCATGATGGTTACCATGGTGAGACTCACCAATTTCATAACTTTCTGGGACCCCTTTAACTTCCTCTCACTAACTTGACCCAGTGGAAGGAGAGGGAGAGGGAGGCAGAGGGGGGGAAGAAAAGAGGAGAATAAAGACATAGGAGATGGCAAGAAGGGGTACAGGAAAGAAAACGTTACTAAAACTCATAGTTAAGTCACAAACTTACTTTTTAAAAAAAAAAATCAAAATTTGTGGCGACTCCTCCTTTAACTTTTTTGTCAGCCCTTCTTTAACAGCCCAGTTCTTTTAAAATCCAATAGAAAATGGATTTAGTATTGGAAATGGCTATAATTTTTAAAACTCTGCTCTTATAGGATCTAATGTTCAATTTGCCGACCACGTAGAAAGTATGCTTTAAATCTCTAATTTATACCACTAGGTGGAGAGTTCAAATTTATTCACTGCCAAAACTTTGGAGCTACCTAAATCTGACTATTGATTTTATGTAAGCAAACACTTGCCTCTTTCCCAGTTAGCTATGAACAGGTGGGATGATTTGGGGAATCTGTCTATGTACAATTTATGAATTCTGTTTGATGTTATGAAATTATATCATGGAATGCCTCAATATGTAGAGAATCAGCCATGTATTGACCAGACAGTAGCATGTTCCTCCCAGGCCAGATACCACGTGGGTCAAGCTGTATTAATCTCAAAGGAATATATGGGCCCAAAGAGTTAGAGGTGTTCATGTGACCTGTAGATCTCCAAAATTAAATACTTTTTAAAACAAGGTTTGCTATACAGAGACCTCAGCATGCTTTGTACCATGGCAAACACACCATTAAAAATCTTATTAACCTTTTATTGCAGATACAGTGAAAGAAGGAAAAAACAGTTAAGATATTTGAAATGTGAAAATATTGAATAAGGCTTTTATTTTAACATCCCTTATTCCCTTTACCTTTAGCTGTAGAAAGTCTTTAGAAGGAAAACACCTCTATATGACAGTTTTAAATAGTATTAAAGATGGCAATAACTGTCTTCTTTGAAGAAAAAGAAGAGTTAGTTGAGATGAGTTGGAGTTGTGATTGGTGTTGCTGCTATTGTTGAAATCTGAACCCATTACCTAGAAGACAAAACAAGACA
Source organism: Emydura macquarii macquarii (assembly GCF_026122565.2). Classification (NCBI taxonomy): domain Eukaryota; kingdom Metazoa; phylum Chordata; order Testudines; family Chelidae; genus Emydura; species Emydura macquarii. Next base: position 8,383,527 of record NW_027130155.1, on the reverse strand, counting down.
AATGCACACAAAAAGAGAGACTAAAAAAAAGCAAAGGGAAAATGCAGCTTCTGTCTGTGTTCACTATCACTTGCAACCCCACCGCTGGAAAAATGCAGACACAGCACACTGTTTTATCAGACACTCCAAGACCTAATAAACTTGTACCGGCATCAGACAGCTTAGGGCATTGCTTTTAGCTGCCTCTTTGGTCACAGACTCATAGCTGTGTTACAAAATATGAAGTCATGGTTTGCCAAGCTGGACTTCTATTAGACAAAAGGCAAAAGGGGTGGAAAGAAGAAATAAAGTGAGGGAAGGAAAAGGTCATGGTGAGAGGGAGGGAAATCAACCAAGTCTTGCAACCCCAATGGCTGGGGAGCTAGTCAGAGTGGGTGGAGGTGGTAGTGTCATCTGGGTCCCTCTTTCTGATCCAGTGGTCCATGTTCAGAATATCTCAGGATTAGGATGATGACGGCACAATGGTGTCTCAGTGGATCCCAGAATCCCAGGAGATGATGGGCGATGTGGATGGCAGCCATATTAGTGAAGCTTGCCCTTCTTCCCATTCTTTTAGTCAGCAATTGTTGCATTTGTTTCCTGATTTCCCCCAAAAGCCTTTTCTTTTAAGCACTCCAAAAAGGGAGTGACAGGCAGAACAACCCAGCCCCTCAATTTTTTCTGTCTACCTATTAGGCTTAATTTCCCACACACCAATTTTCGTTCATTGATTTCTGGTCCCACACTTTTCTTTTTTACTAGCCATGATCTTAACATAGTCCTTGAATTATAGCAGTAGGCCATTTTTGTTTAAACTAATTTAGTCTCTCTCCTCCTTTTGCACCTTTTCTCATCAACATTTATTGTTATAAATTACTGTAACGTTTTGTAAACTTTCAATTACTTTCCAGAATTGAGCTCATAATTAGAGTAAATTTGTAGGTCAAATTATTACAACAGTCATTAGACCTTAACAATTGCTTATTTAGGTGGAAACATTTTAGGACAATGGGAAAACTAGTTCCACCAAGTTTCTCTGGAGGGGGCTGGGGAAGTGGAGAGTGGGAAAAATCCCAGCAGCAGAACAAAGAAACCAAGATGTTGATGCTAGCCTTTAAAAACCACAGAGGCTGGGTGACTGAGGAAGACTCACAGACATACAGGAAGCTTTTGGCAGGAAAGTAAAAGAGATGGGCATACTTTCATAGCAGGAGGGATGCTGTTTAACTGCAGGACCAGTCCGGCTCAATGGAAGCAAGCTGACTTGGAGCAGAGAGGGAGAGAGACTCCATGATTCTGAAGAGTAGCCATGTGAAAGAGAGGGGGATCCTGGAGACCCAGAGGCCTCCATCTGAAGCCTGGAGAATGCTCCAGGAAGGATGGTGAGGAAACTGAGGGAGGGAAATGCTGTTACATGTTTATTTTTGTCTGGATCTGTATTTCTCTGCTTTCTAAAGAGTAGCTGTGTAGAAACCCTTACAAAGCCTGTGTGCCTACTTGCATGGCCCTGAAGAGTTAAACTGTCATTCCAGAGCACACAGATGGTTGGACTTCTCATAGAGGGTGTGCTTAAGATACAGGAAAGTCTGAGGTGTCAGCAATGTTCCTGGAGGCCAACAGCAGCTGGACCACTTGGTCCTGTTTCTGTGAGGGGTAACAGACTGATAGCTTGTGCCCTGGAAATGTGCTGGAGGCACCAAGGAAAAATCATGCTGGAGCCTACTTAGATCAAGGAAAGCTCCAAACATGCAGGTCCCATGGATTGTGACCCAACACAGCAGTCTGTGGGTGTCCAGTGGAGCTTTACCAGGGCTGCGTGTGTCACAGCAGGTCATTTGGAGAGGTGGTAAATTTATAAAAAATAAATAATTTCTAATGATGGAGCTGTTGCCAGTCTTTTGGTATCGCAGCTAGTATTGTGATATAGTACACTGGAGTTGGTGGGTTTATTCAGATCCTAAAAGCCCTGTTCCTCACGGATTCAATTGACTATTGAGCCACTGAAAATATTTCACGTCTGGTATCCCATTGTAATTCTAGTTTAGAAATAAGCAGGTGTGGTTCATGCAAATGACCTAGACAGTGCACTGAATAAGCCACTGATAATTTGCTGCACACTGCATTTAATGACTGGCTATTCATTTCTGAAGGACAATTTGCATACTAGTCAGTGAGTCGGTCCAAATGTGCTAACCCCACTGAGTGATTCAGCTCGGGAAAGATATTGTATTAAATTATATACTTTGGCATTTGAACAGGGAGAATGAAATTAGAACAGTGAGTTCCGTATAATTGACATGACTTGAATTAAGTACTAAATACTGACTGGCGACTATTTTGCTTTTAATTGCTTCTAAAATAGCACTTACAAGGGAAAGAAAAGGGAAACATTGTTAAACTCTATATCAGTGGGGAGCAATTCAACATCATTATCTCTCTAATAATCTGTCTGGAATGGCTTGGATTCCACCAAAATGTCTTCACATTAATAATTTGGATTTCAATAAACTTTTGGCACCAAATTTGCAGCTGCATGCTGTCAATGTGTTGGTGTAAGGGTTCTTAGTGGCAGCCTGCTGGGTGGAAGGGCGTGGCAACGAAAGCCAGCTGCAGTATGTCAAGGGGAGATTGTGGGAGCACACACATGGCCATTGACACACCAGAGGGAGCACTGCTTGCTGGCGAGGGGGGTCTGACCAGAGCAGAAAAAAGCTGTGCTGAGTCAGCACGTTCCTTTGCAGCCCCCATCAGAACAAATCCTAGCAGAACTCCTAGGGCAGGGTAGTAGTTAAAATGCAGCCTCCTTACGCTGTTGGGGGAATGCATGCCTATGTCATTGGAGCCTGGTGGGCCAAGCTGGTGCAGGGAGATCAATCTGGCTCTACGTTTCAGTTAGTGACCGATAAATTTGAAGGCTTGGTTTGGTTAAGCAGGCAAACTTTGGATGCTTAATTTTATTTATCCAAACAGTTTTGGACTGGGCAATACAAAAGCACACAAATGTTTTCTGTCCCAGACATGCTTAGTCGGTATGATTTTTAGGCAAAGGTTTTGGTCCATAATTTAATCCGAACCAGTCCATTTACCCATAACTTTTTAGTTCTCTGAAAGTCATGCTTCCAAATACTGCAAATTTTTGACAGTGAAGAATATAATTATAAATCACACTAGTTTTAAAACAGGTTAATTTGTTGTCATTTTTTACTAGCATAATTTCATCTTCTAAACCCAGTGAAGGGCAGTGCTTGAAAAGTCCATTGTTCTCTTTATTGTTTTTTCATGTGGTAGAATATTGTGACAACCAACATTAGCGTCAAAGTCCTTGACTTTGTTTCTGCTTGTCAATGGCATTTATTCTCATTTATATGGTAGACTGAGTAGTTTTAAGCTTGAGAAGTCTTATGTGCTGGGTAGCTTAATGGATCAATAGTGACCTTTACTAGTGTGACTGCAATTAAACCTGCATATGAACTAAAATGAGTGGCCGTTTCAACATAAACCCCAAGCCATAAACCCTGAAAGAAAATGATTACATCTGATGCTCTTACAGTTGTACATTTAGGTGTTTGAGAATCCTTTTAAAATTTAGAGGAGAAATGTATAGGGAACATTGAGAATTTGTGCACCTTCAAACCAAATCTATGCAATGTTTTTCTTGAAACTCACAGCACTTGCTTTCAGTGGAGCTGGTCTAATTACGTATTACAAATAATATTTGTGAATTTAGCTTGTGTTTCTGATTGCAGATCATATTGATTTCTATGCATCTATTTACAGAATGATTTGTATGAACAAATTTAGTGTGTGGACTCTTTGCAAACTGTTCACACCAGATTTTTACTCTTCGTAGTGTGTGTTTGACCACTTAGATCTAATTCAAAAGTGTTTCTGTTTCCTGAATGAATGACTGGATCTGTTTCTTGGACATTTTTGTTTTACATTGGAAGAGAAGGGTTGTGGAGTGACTAGAGCAGGGAACCTCAAAGTCTCCTGACTGCTGCTCACATCTCTATCCGAGTCAATTTACCCTTAGCCATGTTATGAAATTTAATTTAAATGTTAATCAACACTTTTGGAAGGGTCACTCTTAGGCCAAGAATCTCTACCACTCTTCCCTCACAAAATTGGCATTTAAAAAAAAATTATGGTTGTGACCTACCAGGTATCTGGACTAATGAGCATCTGTGCCAACCTTGCCCTGCAACCTTGGGTGCCTTATGATGCCTTCTTGAAGGAGTTTCCACCTGGGCTGCTCACAGACAGCCTTCCAGCATGCAAGCCACATCCAGGGTGTCTGTGTGTACCTGCAGCCTGCCAACCACATTCTGACTCTCACTAGCCTTGGTTCTACTGCAGGGTGACCCCAACACACTCTGTCTTCAATTCCCAATCCCTCTCTCCTGCAAAAAAAAGGTATGTCCCGTACTGCCAGCCCTATCCTGGACAATATAAGTTTATATAAAGTCTGTTATTTCTGTACTAGAAATAATATGCACACAACTTGCCACCCCAAATGGAGTTTCTCAATTTAAACACACTGGATTAGATAAAATAAGTTTATTAACTACAGAGAGATTTTAAGTGATTATATCTAATCAGGCATAAAAATCAGAAAATGGTCACAAAGAAAAATAATAAAGAAAACACAAGTGCTGCCCAACTTGAAAAACTGTGTTAAATTCAAAGCGACGTTTTCTCACCGCATGCTCTCAGCGGTCTTAGGCTATGTCTAGACTGAAGGCGACAAATTTGCTGCTGTCAGATCAATTTATCCGAATCGATTGAGCAGAAATGGAGACCCGCACAATCGACCCGGAAATCAACGCTATTAATCCACCTCCACCAGGTGGAGTAACGCTGCATTGATGGGAGGGCATTTCCTGTCGGCGCAGTGAACTGAAGACACTGTGGTAAGTTGAAGTTAGGAAGTCGACGGGAGATATGCAAACTACTCTACGTAGCTTGTGTATCTCCCGTTGACTGCCGCCGAATTTGGCAGTAAGTGTAGACATAGGCTTACTGACCAAACTTCTTTAGTCAGGACTCCTTCTCCCAGAATCAAACGAATGCTTCCTTTGTCATTTTAGTTTCTGTGAATGCAATGGGCAGGGAGAGAAGGGGTTTGCTTAGGATGTTTGTCCCTCCTTTTTATAGTTTCAGTCCTCTTCTTGAAGAAAACATTCCCAGGGAGTATCAACAGACAAAACATCTATAGGGAAGGATGTTCTCTGCTGCTTTTTGAGCTTCCTTTGTTTCCCTTCCTGCCTGATGATGCTGTTTACTGCTTAAATGCAAATTAAGCAGATCACACATTCCTTTGTTTGACACTGACCTTTTTGCCAACCTCAGTTGGAAACATGTCTTAACACCATACAGTGAATCTTATAACTTCACATACAAAGTTGCCATGCATATTTTACCAGGACATTAATGACCAGCAAATTATGAGTTTTCATATGATACCTCAAAGGCATACTTTGTACAAAGATTATGAGAATAGTGTGTAGGGTGTGGACACAGATACATTGGTAAATCATATTCTAAAACCATCCCTGGTTTCCTTCTTAGAGGAAGTGTGATGGTCCTGGCACACAGTTTGGAATTTTAGGAGTGTTCTGAACTAAGCCATTTTTTTCAAACATTATTAGTGATTTTGGTGCTCAATTTAAGACTCATTAAAAGAGGCTGCTTTTCAGAGGGTGGGTTTCAGCATTTTTTGAAAATTGGGCCCCTGTAGAGGATCTGAAGTTGGATCTCCCATAACTGTTGGCTAAAATCACCAGTCACTTTTGAAAATCGTGACTTACCCATTGTTTTGATTTTGAGCCCTCCTCTCATAGTGACTGGAGCTGGCCAGAATACAAGAATTCTGTTTTGTGAAACATGTTGAGTTTTGAAACTTGTTTTTGTTTTCATGTGGAGCAAAACTAAGACCTTTCTACATTTTTAGAAAGATTGATCTTTCTAAAGATCTAGGGGTCTGCTGATTTGCCACACAGACTTTTCTCCCATCCCAGGCGAATAACCTAACCATCATGATAGTGAGTCAGTTGCTCACAATCTGTCCTGTTGGAGCTGTTCCACTTTGTATGAAAACTAAAAATATTCACGGGGCTGGAGAGACACTGACTCTATAGCCCAGTGGGTAAGACACTGACCTGGGATGTAGGAGACCTGGTTTAAGTCCTTGCTCTGAATTGGGCAGACTTGAACCTGTCTCCTACAGTCCGACATGAGTGCCTTCACCATCAGGCTATTGGCCATTACTTTTTTGGATCAGGAGGTTGTCTATCATACTTCTTAGGAGAAAACAAAATGTATAGGAGCCAAGTATTAATCTCTCTTCTACAGTATATAGGGGAGAATTTTCTGCTTTCCTTAATAAACTGTAAGGACGATCTTAAACTCTCTCCTTTGCTCTCCCTCCTCTACCACATCTCTACTCCACTAAAAGAAACTTTTTTTAAACTTGGAACAAAGAATGTGAAGTAATCTAAAAAGAACATGAAAACTTTTTGTAATAAAGTACACAATAAACAAGGCCAATAGAACAATGACTAGACAGTTTCTCTTTGTGAGAGGAGCTGGGCAGGAGATGGTTTTCCTATCCCATGAAAACTCTTTGAGATTTCAAATATTTCCCATGGTGCATTGGTGCAAAACAAAACTTTTTTACGTTCTTCACCAAAAATTAGACCCCAGAATAGCCAACTGATTAGGGCATTCACCTGGGTTGTGGGAGAAATAGGTACAAGTCCCTACTCTGCCTTGATTTGGAACAGGGACTTGATTTGAATCTAGAACTTCAAACAGAAAATCTCAGCCCACTCTATTGTGTTTAAATGTGGCTCCAGATTTTTTTATTCAATACAAAATCTTTGTTTTTTATCCCATTTTCCTACCTTCAAATTATACAACATAGATGTCTTTCACATGGATACCCTGTACTAGTGTCTCCTAACATTCTCATAGCTGTCACTGTGGGGCCTGTGGAGTCCTTTTTTGAAAGTGTTAATATATCTTACTGGTTTGTAACAAAATAGTGAAATAAAGGAACAAAGAAAAACATTGGCGGAATAAAATCATTTCATTCAACATAGTTTTATGACCAAAACTAAAGAGAGGAATTAAGATAAACTCATGAATTCACATAACCACATGCATGGAATTGTTTAAAGAGCTCCAGTACAGCTATCCCAAATGCAACAAGCCCTGTTTCACAAACAATCTAATTTCCCTCTCTCTCCCTTCTTAAGTTACTTATTTCATTCATTAACACCTAACTATTTCCAGTCCCCCACTGGGAAACACCTGTCCTGTGCTAACAATGTGGTATTGGTACAAACAATAGAAAGTGGAACTGGGGAACCAGACCAAAAGACTTGAAAGAAAATAAAAAAGCAACCAGGAGACAAAAGGATGCAACTACAAAGCATTTAAAAGCAGCACATATATAATATTGTAATATCAGATCACAATGGACCAAATTTCAGTACTCTCTCTCTCATTGAATATTACGTTACTTCACATGGGATCCCACTGAAGTCAGTGATCTACACATGCAGTAAGTCACCATTAAATCTAATTTAAGCTAATGCTAGTTTCTCTAAACTTCTAGTACTAACTCCTGCTTTGTCAGAGGAGTAATAGAAAAAGCCTGGACAAAACCAAAGATGTTTACTAGATTAGTTAGGTTTGCATTTCTTTTTTTCCAAATTGGAACCCATTTATATCTGGGGCATAGCATTTAGGGACTACTGCAAGCAACTTTCTTATCTGTGACATATTTGGCAGCCAGAATGCTTGTTCTTCCACTTGCTGCAAGATTGTGAAAAGCAAACTTGCTGAGTGAAAGGGCTGATCTTCTAGGGTTGGTTCACAATGCAGGAAGCTCTCCAAAATATCTGAGTGAAATAAGCCAGTATTGATCCTGTTCTGTGGGAATGTTAAACTTTCATGGAACAGAAAATCTCATTAAAGCTCCTCAAGCTGCCCTTTACTGCTATGGTTATTTTTAAACATCATCTGTACAAGAGTTTTCTTTAGATTAAATGGCCTCAAGTGTAGAAGGATCAATGCAGGTATCTGGAGACTTACTTTTGGTAAATAAAAAAAAATTGTAAGACTGCAAAGAAACCCATTTGCCACACATCTAGTAAAGAACTGAGGAGAATCTTTCATTTGTACTGAAGCATTGGAAATCTATAATACAAATGATGTCTTTGGATGATTTTCTCCTCTTCCATGTGTTGGGTTGAGTGTTTTCATTAATGCAGCAAATCTTTGTGTCAATCAAAGAAGCCTCATTAAAAAGCCAATGAGCATGTTCAAAGTAAAGATTATGGCCTGATGTAAAGAGGTGCAACTCCCACTGATATCTATAACTTAGATCTGCTTGCACCACGTCTGGATTGAATCCTATTTTTTTTGTCCTTGGAAATTATAAAAGTTATCTAAAGATGGATCCAATCTAAATTTTATATGCCCAGCACACTATAAATCCTGTCTTTAGGCTTCCTCAAGTAATTAATTTTTTTAAAGACTACCAGTAAGTAATGTGTCAAAATAGCTTTTTTTTTTAAATGCAACATGTGAGAATTTACAACATTCTTCCTCAGTAGAAATCTTTAAAGTTTGATTTAGTCTTGGAGGCTGGTTTAATGGCTTATTCCCAAACTGTGTTTCTGAGAATGAAAGTTCAGCTTAGATTTATTATCCATCATAGAGAGTAATAATAACTTACACTTGGTGTAAGTAAGGAGCTCAACGCACTTTAGAAACATTTATTTATTCCATAGTGCTGTAAGTGTGCTTGGAGCTTTACAAGCCCCAGCAGGATACATTGTGCTCCCTAGATCCGTGCAGACAGAAACGATCCATGCATTGATGGTTCTGCACATTATTCAGGGGGCATGTGGAGGGGGACTCCCTTTAGCCACTATTTAGAGCCCATGGCATCCTCTCCATTGTGTATGTTGTAGAAAGCTTGGAGACAGAAAGGAGGAGGAAAGGGTGGGGTGAGGCTGTTCAAATCACCCAGTACAGTCTAGCCTTTAAGATATTGGTCCACAAATAATATAGCCCTATTTTTTTCCCTTATGGAATAACTACCCCTTTGGGCAGCAATCAGCAGGAGGAAGGCTTGGTAGTGTGGCTTCAATGGACTGACCCTGCCATGGGCCTAGGACGTGACTGCTTGAGTCCACAGGCAGTGCAGAGGCACTGGGCCTCTGAGGGGATAGCCCCAGCCTCTTGAGAATCCCTGGGTATAGATGTCTGGCTGTCCCCGTATTTGGGGCAGGCTGCTTGTCTTTTGGGGGAGGGAGGAGCTGGTAGACCCTGCCTCCTCAGTGGGACAGTGTGGGTGATATCTAACCGAGAACCCTTCCAGAGATCTTCTCCCTCTAGGAACCTTTCCATGGGTTTTCTTCTGATGGAGGGGATGATGTGGGCCAGTGCAGCAGTTCTCTACCTCACTGGTCTAAACAAATGTTGCAGTCCTGTGAGAGGGTAGATAGTACCCACATTTTACAGAGGGGAAACTGAGGTTCAGGTTAAACTGACATTTTTAAAGTGCCCACTGACTTGGGATGCTTCAGTTTTTTGGTGCCCTACTGGGGATTTCATTTTTCAAAGGGCCTGACACTCCACAACTATACTTGAAATCTATGGGCGCGGTGGTTGAACTATGTCTATGAAAACTGAGGCACAGGCTCCGTAAGTTGGATACCAAAATCACTTTAAAAAAGCCAAAACAATATGACTTGCTCATAGTTATACAGCAAGCTCATGGCAAATGCAGGAAGAGAACACAAGTCTTCTGACACAGTTTCTACAGTACATTGCCACTCCTCCACTGTCAGTGCAGTTCTCATTTTGGTATCCCTGCACTAGAGAGCTGGGGCAAGCTCAGCACGCAGATCCAGGAATGGCCTTGTGCATCCAAAAGTTCTGCAGCCATTGCTCATCATCCCATCCCTGCATTATCGTGCAATCGTACCAGTCAATGCTCTTTTCTCAGGCCCTGAAGCAGAACTCCGTCAACTGAAGCTGCTCCGTGAACATTGCCAACAGCCTTGAATTAGTTCTTGCTATGTCTCACAGCACACTGAGTACCAGGAAATCATCATCTTCCCTGCTGATTTGGTTTTTCTTATAATTCTGCAAGAAACAAGAGGATTGTGCATCCCGTGCTTGCAACATTCATGACAACAGTGCAGAGCTGTGTAGGCTCCATGTTTCTGTCAGAGATGGCAGACAGCAAGGAGGGCAACATGGGCTTGTGGGATTTTTGAAAAAAAGGTGTGAAAATTGTGGGAGATGTGACATGATGACATACAAACACTTGCATTCTGGGAGTCCTTGCTCACAGTCACCCCTGCATGACTCATCTTGGCCCTACCATGCATTGCCAAAACTTCTCAAAAAACAATATGTTGGACGGTGGTGGGTTGCACACTGGGTTCCCTAGCCATGGTGCACTGCATTGGGCATTGCTACAAACACTCCTGATGAGTATGTGCACCACTGACACAAGGAGCCAGTACACGCATAAATGGTGCTTTACGCCAGCGTAACTTCTCAACCAAAGTTTGTAGCGTGGTAATGGCTTTTGTGGTAATTCAGTGTCTCATTATTCACTCTGCATGTTTTAACTGTATATCTTGCTCTCTGATGGTATAGTCCTATATACCTGTTCATTACTTAGACAGGTAGCAGTTAATTGCTCATGTTTTTGGCAGCTTCGTGACCTTTTAAATGATGCCACATTTGACAGCATTTTAAAAACTGAGACTGCTGTTAGAAAAAGCAAAAAATAACAATGCCTACATGTTCATTTAAATTAGGAATTGTGGTGTATGAATGACAATCATGTTGTCAGTAAATATCATACATATGTGAGGCTTGCATTATGTACCTGTGTTATTCATTGTCCCCTACATCACTTTCAATTCATTCTGGCTGTTAAAAGTGGCACTTTTCCTTGTCTCTGTAAGGAGAGAACCACTATGAGTAATGGGAATTGGTGAATTGTTCAAAGATGCATTCTCGACAAGGAACTACTGTTAGTGTGAAGGGAAAATGGGCACAGCATGTACTACAGAGGTACAGGTAGAGAGAAGACACTGATTGTGCATGTAGGATATAGAACAGTATTCCTCCCCTGGTGAGGTAGAAAGGGGTGTTGCGTGCCAAGTAATTTTGTCCTATGATAAAATTCATAGCCTAGAGAAACAAAGGGTAGGAGCCAAAGCTTAATAATTGTCCTTCTTAATGCCAATTCAGGACGTGACCCTCACTGTTTTAGTCACATGGGGTACTTTGCCATGCCTTAGGGGATGCCACAATTAAAGACAAGTGAAATAATCACAGTAATTAACTATGACCGTTATTAAAGAAAGGAAAAGACGATATTAAATAAAACAGAACACAAGCAAACAGTGGTAACTTCACTTACAATCTTTTCTGTATGCCTCTCTGTGGAGAGTTTTTTGACGAAGATTACACCTTTGAGAGTGGGCCTGCCACTTTGGTATGGGTGTTCTTCTCTGGATAAATTATGCACAAAATATTGTATACTCCAAAGTTAGTAGTGTGTTAGTATATCATAGATTAGTAAAACAGTTTATAGATGGGCAAAATAACTTTGTTTAAGTACAGGTGAGTCCTGTTTGCTTTCTCATGGAGAATGTATGGGCAAAAGTGAACAATCTTAACTAAGTCCTGAGAAACCAAAGAAAATATTTAAATCAGTGACTGAAAAGAAACTATTTAAAGAATGGTCTCAAAACAGTCAAATTATTGAATATCAAGAATCTGCAAGCTGAAATCTGAATTGAATTTCACTATTTCTTTATTTACCAAAGATTAGTTGGTCTCGTCACCAGAAATACATGGCTGAACAATTTTACAGAAACTGTTATTACTTTAAATTATAATAGCATTTCAATATTCCATTAAAATTATTATGAGAAGAATTTAAACCTAATTCCTTAGCAGTGCTTGTGCTAACTTCTGCCTCACCCAAGATGCAGTAGCTTTGCTGATGTCGTATTGCAGAACTGGTGCTGAACTTGCTGAATTGCTGCTTCTTGATGCTGTTCTATGGCTTCTTTTTCCTTAGCAGTCTCTTGTAGCTTCCTTGCTTGCTGAGATGAACAGGATGAGCTGTGATGGTAGAGGATGGAAGCAGAGTGTTGCTGCTTTTTCACTTCAGAGACTTTATACCTTTTCTTTTAATTCCACTGACTGAGGAGAAAGAGAAACTCTTTCAGGGCTATCTGTGTTCCAAAACTAGCTGTTGTCATCCTTGATTGACTCAATGTGTTCATGGGGTTGGTTTTAGTTACATGTTCATCTCATGAATATGTAGTCTGGTTAATGGACATGCAGTATACTATTTCCTTTGTAGCAGAAAATTATCAGAACATCTTTCCAATTTAAATAAGTGAATTTTATCTGGTCCATTTTCTGAGATGTACTTTCAGTTCCATCAGTGTTTTAATAGGAGTTTAGATCCTGTTTCAAATAAATCCAAACATTTACTTGTTTATATAAAAGCTTTCCAGTTCTCAAAACAGTCTTTTAAAACTTAATTAATTCTTAGATGTTTTTAAACTGGAATAGTCCTAAATTGTAATCTTTCTTCTTAACAGTGTTGGAGAAGTGAATCTTGTCTTTCTGAGTTTGGTAAGAAAGTTGCTTACTCTTTGCCAGGTAACTCACATTCGATAGTAATATATTATATGCAAATGGCTTCATACAATAGTAGCCAGTTGCAGCATTAAATTACTTTGCTATGTGTGCACATACACTTATGTTAACAGTGTCATGGTTTATCGGGAAGTTATATAAAATATTTGCAAATATGCATTTCAAAAGAATTGGTGCTATGTTCAAGTAGTTAATGAATAAACAAAGATTTGCACCATCAGGTAGAATTACGAGTTGGAAAGAAGTAACCAACATCTTCTGTAAAGCCTTTTCCAACTTTTCTTGAAGTTTGAAGGCTTTAGAGCACTTAGAAAGAAATTACTTTCCATAAGAATTTTATAGGGATTAAACTGATTTTTTTCTGTATAGAGGATGGGGGAGGGGAAAGAAGGCACAGACTAAAGTTTGTAATGACCTAATATAAGAAATATTAATTAAAAAATTACTATAATTTAGAGCTCCGCTTCACAAAAAAATTGTAATATTTAATGTATAGTAAGTGTGTAAATATTATCTGAGAATCTCCTAGTGCTGTACTCCAATTAATCAGGCATCACAACATTCCCACAAGGCAGTGTATTTACCTCTGTGGATATCAATTTGTTTAAAGATGTGCCTGTTAAAGCTTAACAAACCAGCTGTACCTTGGTCTCCTGGAGTTACCTCAGTGAGGGGAATTTTGTCCCTCACTTTTCATTATGCTAGAATCATGTGATCCTCACACTCTAGGACTGAGACTGGATTACACTGCCATAAAATGCAGATTCCTTTTCTCACATGATGAGGCTAACTATGTAGTCTCCAGAGACTGAAGACTGTGTAAATACTCCAACACTAGTCAGCAGTTCTTTTTTATGTAGAAATTTTATGTAGAAACTTAAAAGTATAGAGAAAAATGGAAAACTGAAATGCGTGTTTCAACATATCAGAGTTTTTTGTTTTGCCCTAAGACTACCTCAGTCAGTTCTATATCAGTTTCAGGCACAGAAAGTGATGAAAAATCTTTCTTTCTCTTGTAAGCAATGATCTTCCTATGGCTCCCCTTCCCTCTGGTCACAGATAATCACCTGTCCTTCTGTCCTCTTGGCCACTTCTCTTGAGATGTCATCTGTGTCTTTCTTAGGTAGAACGGACTCCTGACCATTCTAGTGGGAATCCATTACCATCTTTGTTTCATGTGGCAACTTGTTTAACTAAGCACTCTTTACTGCCAAAGCTGCGGAACCTTTTCCAGGGGATTCCGCCTTTGTACTAATTGAGTAATGACCCAAGAGATGGCTGTTTGGGTGGATGGGCTGTTGGGATTTTAATGGCCGTATTCACCAGCCATGATTGCTTTATCTCATAAGCTGGAGGTCAGCGGGGGAGAGATATAAAGAAGGTCTGAACTTGTGTCTGAGCAAACTTTGATTTTATGAAATAATTTCAGCCCCTCTTGCTTTTCTTCTGAGTTGTCAAATCAATAATTTTATAAAAAATTAATAAGTCATAGTTTGTCACTATGCCATCTAAAGCTCTCTCTGCATGTACAGGTAATTTACTAATAAAACATATATGCTATGACTAATACTGAAAGCCTTAAGTCCTCCATGAACCCACTTTACTGATGAGTAAAATAAGATACACATATGAAGAGGACACTAATCTAGAACTCCACTTTTGGTCTGATTTTTTTTCCAGAGGTCTTAACCACTCTCAACGTCAGCTGAAATCAGTGGCAGATGAAGATTCCTGAGGTCACAGTCTTTAAATGTGCATCTTGTCCACCACTGTTTTGGGTGTGCATTTTATTGAAAGTCTGAAGATGGCCACTTCATTTTAAATATGGATGTGCTTTTTTTTGCTCTCACAATGGCATATGTAAAAGGCTGGAATGTGTCATTGTTGATCTTGACTTTAATTGGTTTGTGCCAAGCATTAATGTTTAATGCATTTACTTATTTACAAATATACTTGAATTAGCGAGAGACCCTATAACTGTTACTCAGTGTCTCTCTTGTGACTAACAGTGCCCTCACTCGCGGCTGATTTTGTAACAGAAATGATTCAGACAATCCTGCGGTCTCCAAAACAAAGTCCATAACCATATCATGAAAATTCATAAGCAGCCTTTGTTCTTCTGCTGCCACATACGGCGCTCTTTCTCTGTCCCAGTCGCTCCACCCAAAGCCTCCAGTCCTAGTCCTTTCTGGCTGGAACTCAGCCCTCTGGCCCTGCTTTCCTTCTTCCTGTCAGCCACACCCTGCAGCTTCCAAAACCCCTGGGATCAGAGTCTTCTCTGCAGGCACCTTTCTTACTTCCAGCAGTCTCCTAGACTTCCTCCTTCATAGAGAATGTTCTGATCCAACCCAGAACTTTAGTAATCAGAGCTGACTACCCACGGCCCTTCAACTCTTAAGGGGCAAGCCCCCCTTTTACAGATCCTAACTGACAAACTAATGCAGTCCCAAATCAATAAGATTATTTTAAGAGTATGCTTTTACAAAACAGGATCAGAAATTCTTTACCTTCAGACTGAGACTTGATCAAACATTTTATCAGTGCTATAGTTATTTTTAGAGCAGTGTGACATATTCATAATACTCTTGCCTGTAAAACACTGGCTGCAACTGGAGCATGAAATCTTCTGGACTTCTCTTCACTTTCCCCCTCTCCTGCCTCTTCTGATGACATTCTTTGATAAACACCACCCCGCCAGAGAGCTTACTCTGTAACCCAATATTTTCTCACTATAGGCTATATAAAAGACAATTCTAGACTTCATATAGGACATTAAAAATGTAAACTTTCAAGATTCAAAACTGGAAATGCATTTTTTTAAAAAGCCAACCTAAGCAGTTATTGCAACCCAAATACATGTTTAACATTTAGTGTAGATTGTAACTCTTTTCCTAGCTAATACAAGGCAGCTGCTTGTAACAGATAATTAATGCAGACTACTTTCTATATTGTTTTAGATTATCCTAGTCTCCTTCATTTGCTACATGTATAGCCTCTAATGGGAGTAAAAGAACAGGAATAACTATGAACAAATCTGATAAGATAATATATGATAAAGGGCTAATTAATTCCACCTCCCCTTAAAAAATGCTTAGAGTTATGCGTTCCAATAGCAATTCTGATTTTCATATGTAGAACTCTGTATATGAATAGTCCAAAATATCAGCATTTCACCAGTCAGATATTTTTTCTTCTTTTAATTTTGGGGAAAGATCAAAAGAAACCCTCAATTTTTGAGGTGCACTTAGTGTTTCCAGGAAAATGGATTGTCTCCCTGGGAATTACCCTGGTCTATGATGGCATAAATGAGATTGTCCTGGAACTTTAAACTACTACTTCTAAATTATTATTTAACTTCTGATAGCATACACATATCCTTTGTTTATTAAAAAGAAATATCCACCCTAGAAAAGCAGTTCTTTATACTTGAATTTTGGGGGAAATTGTTTTGATTAAGAATTATCCTGCATAGTTAGTTACAAATTAAGACCTTGATTCAGTGAAGCACTTAGACACATATTCAGTTTCATAGATTACTTGGGATTTAAGCACCTTTTTAAGTATTCTGTTGAATCAGGGCATTAAGAATTTTTAATTCCTTTTAATCTTTAATATTTTGTTCAGATACTCCTGGTTAAAAAATTAGTAACAAAGCCACTCATCCTGACACAGACTCACTCACTCTGAGAGATGAGAAAGAATAATCTTATTTTTAAATACATCCTTAATCCCTGGAAGTCAAATCAGGACAATAAGTAAGTCTTGCTGTCCCAGTTATCAGTTTGTTACACAGCTCTAACAGTCCCAGTTTCTCTGTATCTAGCCAGAATCCTGCAATTCTTCAATCAATACCACAACATGATGGCTTTATGTTCTCTGAATATAAAGGAGGAGTAAAGACCCTGCACAAGACTCTCTGAGATACCATGCTGCAGCGGCATGTACAAGTGAAATGTTCATAGAGAGGAGTCTTTGCACCTCTTGTGTGTCATAGAAGGGGTGTTTTTGCCAGCTTTGAATAGGCTGAATGGAGAGGGGCAGTTGTGGGTGATCAAAGCAGAGCCTACTGGGTCAACATATGATTTAGTTGGGAAATTTCCAAAAAATCAAAGCCATCTATAGGATGGTCAATTTCAAATCTTTTGAAGAAAAAAATATTTTGGAATTGTCAAAATGTTCCAGTTCAACACATTTGAAATTGTTTGTTTTTCAGTTCATACTGAGTTTTTGTTTTGCAGTTTTAGTTAATTTATAGTGAAAAGTTCCTTTTTTAAAAATAAAAACTTAATGTCTTCAAAATCTCAGATCAAACCTTGTGATTGATTGGATCTGAATTTTTTTTTTGGATTATCAATTGACAAAAGTATTGAGATTTTTTACTTTTCCTGTCCCTAATTATATAACAATCCTTGGTAAGTGTGTAAGGATATGTTCTCCAGTTGCACTATGACAAACTGAAACTGGTCTACAGCACCTTTATAATGGTGTTGAAAAGTTTACAATTACAGGGAGGTCCCTAAAGGCAAGAAATGCCTATGGGGAGCACAGAGCTTGCCACCTGTCATAGATGGCAATGAGAATTGAGGGAGCTTCCAGGAAACACTCTTAGCATGTGGAAGGATTGTGTATGGAGAATCCAGCTTCTAAAATATTGAAAGCGACTCCACTACTAGACCCTGTAAACAAAGCACCATTGTGAATTGTTTGATCAAATGGAAATAAATCTCTTCCATCAAAATATGATAAATAAAAAACAATACCTAATGATAAGGCAGTCCCTGCTACAAAGAGCTTGCATATATTATATTAGGTATAAAGTATGTTCGGTATAAGACGAGACAATAGTTGGATGCAACAAAGGGGGGGGGGGGGACTGTCAGTTCAGGGCAACTGCACCTGCATTCCCCCTCTGTGGTCCAGCAAGGGCATCCACTCTCAGGATTCCGGCTCCCCTGTCATCACCTCTCTTTAGCAGACACCCACATCTCTCTCTCTCCTAACTGGGGTTTTTCCAGGCTGCACAGTTCCTTCCCTATGATATATCCAGCAAGCCAGATGACCTAAATGGCCAGTGTCTGCCTGTTGCTTTCTCTCCAGGAGCTATAAACAGCACAATTGCCCTTAGGTAAAAACCTACCCTGCAAGTTAATTAGTTTACCAGAGATCACCCATAATTCCAACAAGGGCTCTGGGAGGAGATCAGCCCTTCAAACCCCACACAAGGATTTTCCTGCGGTTGTAAGTTCATAACCACTTTAGCTCAGAACAAATGAATCAGTCTTTCCTTATCCAGACTGGATTTTTGATTTTTGGGTTCTGGGGATAGGTAATCAGCAGACAATGATTCTCTCCTCAGGGTGTAGCTTTGACAGTCTCAATCTTTTTTTTTTTTTTTTTTTGAAAGGTTGGGTCTGGAGGTGGGGATTTCCATTCCCCTCTCCCCAGGTATTTCCTAGAAACCCACTTAAAAGTGTTTGTCCCAAAAGTTTCTTCTTGTCTCGCACGTTGTTTAAAATAGTCCTTTGAAGCTCATAACACTCCCCAAGGTTTACATTGGCCAAGGTTTACATTGGTCTTGCCCCTCCCTTCCCCCCCAGAAAAATGACATCCAATCCCACAATAATACATAAACTTTGCATTTAGTACGATGGACTCCAAAGATAATTAAATTGAATTCAATAAGGTTTTTCAGAGATATTACTCTATCTGTCTCAGAGACAATGCTGGTTAACATAACAAGCAGGAATCTCAACCCACAAGCTGCTTAACCATTGTCAAGTTTTTTGTAAGTACCAAGAGAAAGGATGGTTTTAAGGTCAGATTTGACTGACTTACTATGTCTCTTTAATCATATATTTTAAGGCCAGAAGGGATCATCTAGTCTGACCTATATAATGCAGGTGATAAAATGTCAATCTTTTGTATTGAGCCAAATAACTTGTGGTTAACTAAAGCATATTTTCCAGAAGGCTTCTAGTCTTGATATGAGGATCCTGAAAGGGGAAATCCATCATTTTCCTTGGTTGTGTGTTCCAATGCTCAGTCACTCTCACTTTTAAAGCTGTGCCTTTATTTCTAATTTGAATTTGTCTGGCTTTAACTTCCAGCCATCAGTTCTTATGATACCTTTCTCTCCACTAGGTGAAAAGCACCCCTGCCCCTTTCTGTGAAGGTACCCTTTAATTAAGTCCCTTCTCAATCTTTTTTTTTTTTTTTTTTTTTTTTGATAAACTAAACAGAATGAGCTCTTTAATTCTCACTGTAGTACTTTTTTTTCCAGCCTCAAATCATTTTTGTGGCTCTGCTCTGTACTCTATCCATTTTTCAATTTCCTTTTTAAAAAAGTGAACACCAAAACAATACACAATATTCCAATATCTGACTCATCAAGGCTGTATATGGAAGTAAAATCATTACCACTTTCTTCGAGTGATGGTCCCTATGTGGATTCCATTGTGGGGTATGCATGCGTGCCATGCGCCAGAGCTGGAACTGTTGAAAGCAGTGTTCGTTGACCCGTGTGCATGCCTCGCATTGCCCATGTGGTGCATCCGAGGTCTTATATGTCTGCGTGGGTCAATGCCTCCTCAGTTTCCTTTTACTGCTGCATGGCTGGAGTCAGAACATCATCTTCTCCTCTTCAGACCTGACTAACAAGTAAATGTTTTTGTTGTTAGCAGTTAGAATAGATGGTAGATAGTTAGCAAGTGGTTAATACAAAAAAAGAAGAAGAAAAGGGAGAGAAAATTAGATAGATAGTTCGTCCTCCCCACCCTGCTTTGTGTGGGGGAGTACATCAAAACAGGTGGGGTTTAAGAGCTGCGCCTCATGCCCCTGGTCCTTCTCAGAAAGTGATGAACCTTCGCACTGCTTATATTGCTTGGGAGAATCTCATATTTTTTCATGGTGCTCCAGCTCCTGCTCCTTCCCACTGAGAACACAAGAAGCGAGACAATTCAGACTTAGCTTCCTCCATAAGGAATTTTCTATGCGTCCACGTACGCACCAAAAGGTGGCACCAATGGACCTGCCGGAGCACCTATCCGCACCAGTGATACCAGCATCACCAGCAGCCACATTGGTACCAGTGGAGCTGTCGACACCGATGAAGTTACATAAAAAGAAACATAGTTGTGGGCACAAGAGTGGATCCCCGTGAGGGACCACCTCTAAACGCCACATTCCCTCCCCAAGCCACGATCAGCCGGGCGAGAAGTCACATGCAGATTCAGGGGCTCCGGCACCTAAAAGAGCTAAAGCTGAAAAGAAAACAAAGCATGTTGTCAGCCTATCCACCTCTGAAGCTCCATAGACTATGGACCATCCATGAGTCCACCAGACCCAGTACCACACACTCTCGGATAGCTATTCCTGCTGACACCCACAGCAGAACTCTTGAGACCTGTGGAAGGCGCTGTTCAAAAGGAACCTCAGGATAACATATGGCCACCATTTCCAGCCAATGAACCGCTATAGTTGTACCACCCTCCGGTACAAACATATCCTGCAGTTCCACTGGTTCCGCCAGGCCCACAACCACATACGATCCCATAGTCTCAGTCAACAACACAGCTAGTACAGGCTCTGCAACTTCCACTGATTCCGCATGTACCGATGGCATCGCCAGTACTGGAGCCATTGGAATCTGACTGGTCCTCTGAACCAGAACACCATTTCTCACCACAACATAGCCCAAGGTTGCACTATGTGTCACTACAAATGCCACCCACAACAACAGTGATTTAGATATCCTCAGGACCTTTATGCAAGGACCTATTCTTACCGGGCAACAACCTCTCATCCCCCATCTGTATACACCGCACCATCAGTATCTGGGGAATACACAGGAGCTACTGTACCACCGGTACCACCTGATCCATCGGGACTAATGGATCCACCACCCCCTATGGGAGTCTCATCATCACTGGATGATGCCATCATTCCACCATCTGCATCCCCACCGGATGATCAGGCCCAGTACCAGGAGCTTCTATGACACATGGCGACAATTCTAAAACTTACAGCTGAAGACATCACAGAATCACAGGACGAATTATTGAGCATCCTTCAACTGTCAGGCCCAACTAGGATAGTGCTACTGATCCACAAAGTTATCTCACAGCCTGCGCAAGTGATCTGGCACACCCCAGCCTCCTATGCACCAACACCCAAAAGGGACAAATGCAGTTACCTGGAACCGGCCAAGAATGCAGACTTCCTTTTTATGCACCCACCACCTAACTCACTGGTGGTTCAAGCTGCAGTACAGTGAGCCAGGCAGAAACAACCTAGAGCCACCCCTCCAAACCGGGCCACAAAAAAAGCTAGATCTTGTTGGCCGCAAGGTGTATTCTTCGGCAGGCCTTCAATTTCGCATAGCTGGCTATGAAGCCATACTGGCAAAATATGACTTCCAGTCTTACTCTGGACTACCAGAGTTCCAGGCCTCACTGCCAGAGGAGAAACAAAAAAAATGTGAGGCCTTAATAGATGCAGCGGACACAATGGCACAGTCCCTTGCATCGGTACTTATTCTGCAACGTGACTCTTGGCTACAGACCTTGGGCTTTCCAAAAGATGTCCAAATGACACTGGAAGATCTACCATTTGACAATCAGAAATTATTCGGTGACAAAACTGATGAGAGTCTCCATTCCTTGAAGGACTCCAGGGCCACTTTCCAATCGCTGAGCCTATACACCCCTGGTCCTACCAGATTCCAGCATCGACAAGCTTATGTCTCACTTTCAACCAAGACCTAATTATCAAACATATCAACCCTACCTTCAATGACCGCAGGAGCAACAATGCCGCCAGCAAAGATCGCAATGCCCTCACCCCTCCTCAGCTACCATGCCTGCGTCCTCTACCTCACACCAAGACCCGAGATAACACTTTGACTCTCAATAAGAGAACCGCGTACTCATCTCCGAACCAAGCTCTGTGGGTCACCTGTACAATTTGGAGGCCATTTTGCTCACTACAATGAATGGAGCAAGATTACCACCAACCAATGGGTGCTAGATATTGTACAACAGGACTACTCCATAGAGTTCCACACATTCCCGCCCCACCACCTAACATGAGCAACCAAGGCGGAGGCAAAGCAAATCTATCTCCTACACCAAGAGACTCTAACACTGCTCAAAAAGGGAGTGATAGAACGAGTTCCCTCCTGATACAGAAACCATGAGTTCTACTTTCCCTACTTCCTCACGATCTGTTCGCCAACCTTAGCACTCGTATCAATAGGAATAAGTATGGATTTGTTCTTATCAAGAACCTCATGGTTATCAGAGCCATGCTGGACTCTTGGGTAGCATGTGTGTTCCTTCCCAAAGACCACGACACCACCCTCATGAACATTATTGCATGACTGCGACACTATTCATGTACACGTGCGTGACTATGTGTCTCCCTCCTGGGACACATTACAGCATCTACATCAGTCACACCATCTGCTTGACTCCACATGCCCTGCCTACAACATTGGGTCGTAAACCAACCGTAACCAAACAAGGACCACCTGGACAAATAGGTCTCCCCCCACCAAGAGTGCTAGCCTCCCTGGCATGGTGGCAGGATCCCTCCAAGATTATGGTGGGTATACCCTTTCACCAACCCAAAACAGACACAATCCTAATGATGGATGTGTCTCTCGTGGGTTTGGGGGCCCATGTATAGGGCCACACAGCTCAAGGGCTGTGGTCTCCCAGAGAGGCGAGGATGAATATCAACATCCTAAAAATGAGAGCAGTTCGATGTGCATGCAACTCCCTCCTTCCCCTACTCCAGGGCAAACATGTCCAACTATTGACAGACAACATGTCAATGGTATTGTATGTAAACAAACAAGGAGGGGCCAGATGCCTGTCCCTAAGCCAGGAAGCAATCTGCCTATGTAACTGGTGCCTCCGGCACAATATAACATTACAGGCGGTGCACTTACCTGGAACTGACAGTGTCCTTGCAGAAGAGCTCAGCGCTCCTTCCCTGAGACTTCATCCCAAGTTTCTCCCTAAGGTAGCTTCCCAGTTTCATCTCAACCAAGTTATTCATCTCCCTGTTTTCACCCTGAGCTGCACTTCTCTACCAGGGAAAGGACCCTACATTCCCTTCATGTCAGGTGGGCGCTTGCCTTCTACCTACAATGCACTCATCCTTTCAGAACCTCACCAAAACTCTTTGTGGTGATAGCGGATTGCTGCAAGGGGCATGCACTTTGTTCCCAACATATCTCTCACTGGATCGTTCGCTGCATCAAATAATGTGACTGTCATGCTGGCTTGATTGGGGTAGGGGAGCATGTATTATATTATTTAACATCAGTATGCCAAAATCATCATAATTCATGTGAGATATGCCATGTCAGGTACTGTTAGAAAGAATATAATGTACTAAGTAAGATGATAATGTTTATGTTCATGTGTTATATGTGTAATGGAAGTTATGGATATGTTTGATATATCTGTATTTCAAATTGTGCTGTATCTGGGCCACACCCCAGACAGGATGGCTGCAGTGATAGTCTGCTTAATGGCCCATTAAGAGATTCACAGGTTGAAGGGACCCAGGGGGAGAAGCCAGGGATATACCTGATGAGTCACCAGGACTCATGTGACTCTGGACTCCGTTTTGTTCCTGTAAAATTCCACAAGCAGCATGGCAAAGAAAAGGACATAAAAGGCAGCTGCCCGGGATCCATTTTGTCTTTAGTCTGTCTTTGTCTTCAGTCTTCACCTACCTCTGGATCAACTCATCTACAACTGAACTGAAGCTGTGAAACAAAGGACTAAGACCCATCCAGATACTGGATGTACGTCAGAGGGCTATATAAGCCTGCAAACTCCACAATTCTACTAGAAACCTGATATATATGAACTTTCAAATCATTTGTATGTATCTGATTGCTTTAATCCTTTAGCATTTCTCTTATAGTTTGTTTGTTTCTTTTTTATAATTAACCTTTAGTTTTAGTTACTCAAGGACTGGCTGGCAGTGTGGAATTTTGGGTAAGATCCAAACTTATATTGATCTGGTACTATGGCTGACCCTTCTCTTTACTGGACCTAGTGACTGATTGGGAGCCGGAGACTGAAATACAGTAAAGGGGGCTATGTATGTTTTTATTTTGTCTTCTTGATAACTAGTGTGGGGAATCAAAAGCACTCTTTGTGGCTGGTTGGGAAGTCTGACTTCAGTGTCACCCACCAGTGTTGGGAGAATCTGCTCTCCTTTTACAGCCTGCCCTGACCTTGGCATTTTCGAGTGGCTACCCTAGGCATGGACGGGTCACAGTGACTCCCTCTGTCAAGTTCAACTTCCACTTTGTGTCAGAGTACACTTCACAAGGGCACAAGCAACTATGACAGCCTTCCTCGCTGACGTCCCATGGCAGGATATTTGCAAAGCAGCAACCTGGACTTCCATACACACGTTCACAGTTCACTACGCTCTGACTAATGCTGCATCCACTGATGTGCCAGTGGGCTCTGCAGTCCTACGAACTCTGGCATCTATGGAGCCCTAGCCCTGCCTCCATATTGGTTACTGCTAGCTAGGATCCCACAATGGAATCCACATAGGGGCCATCACTTGAAGAAGGGGAGGTTACTTACTGTAACTGATGGATCTTTGAGATGTGTGGTCCCTATCTGGATTCCAGTCCCGCCCTCCGTCCCTCTGCTTAGGGGCTCGATGCCTGGGTGTAAGAGGAAACTGAGGGGGCGTCGACCCGCGCAGATATATAAGATCTCGGAGGCACCACGTGGGCAATGCGAGGCATACACACAGGTCAATGACACTGCTTTCAACAGTTCCGGCTCCAGCACGTGGCACGCATGTGTACCCCACAGTGGAATCCAAATAGGGACCACACATCTTGAAGAGCCATCAGTTACAGTAAGTAACCTCTCCTTACTCCTACTCACTACTCTCCTGTTTATATACATAAATGTCACATTAGCTTCTTTTGCTACATGTAACTTGTGTTGTTTCTTGTCCACTATGACCCCTAAATCCCTTTTATCATCACTGCTTTCCAGGATAGAATTCTCCATTTTGTAGGTATGGTTTGCACTCTTTGTTTCTGGATGTATGAACTTGAATTTGGCTTGGTTAAAACACATTTTTGTGTGACTAGGTCTATCTTGCCAAGCGATCCAGATTGCTCTGTATGACTGAGCTGTCTGCATCATTATTTACCACTCAGCCAATCTTTGTGGCATCTGCAAATTTTATCAGCAGTGATTTTATATTTACTTCCAGATCATTCAATATTTTTATCAATGATCCGAAAATAAATGTAAAATCACTGCTGATAAAGTTTGCAGATGTCATAAAGACTGACTGAGTGGTGAATAATAAGGATAGGACAATCATACAGAGTGATCAGGATAATTTTTTGTGTTAGATTTATAATTCAAAGCGGGAGAGAATGACACACCAATCTCTAGGCTATTTTATTTGTTTCTCTTTTTTTATCTGAACTCTGCTTCCATTGTGTAGTAGTGGGTGGGGATATTGAGAGAGAGAGACTGATATATTTATGCCTGAGTGCAAGTACTTTGAATAGACTCATACATCACCCCCCTGAAGACTCAGATTATAATTCAAAGGACACTCACTGAATATTTATCAAGGTGTATCAGTATCTATGCTTTCTGTTTTGGACATGTGCTTTCTGTTTTGGAGGGTCACTTGATGGGTGCTTGATCTGGGCATTGGAGTGTTGGGATCGGGGGAGGGGAGAATGTCTGTAAATAACTATAGAATTGTTCTTAATCTTCAGTGTCCTGAGGATGTAAGATATGCATTTGACAAAGTATTTCCACTGGGACCCTGCAATCCCGGCTAAAGACCTATGAGAACAACCAACTTCTCCCGTAGGAGAGAACTCCAGAGCCCATCAAAACACTTTGAGTTGGCCATACAGATGGTTGGAGAGCAATTCAACTTAATCTTTCACCTCCAGTGTTAATATTTTAATGATACAAATACTTTTATAGGAGTTTGTTGAATAAAATCCTTATTAGGCCCTGTACTAAATAGCTCCACCTTATCAACACCCAGGGGCAATCTAAATAATAGATGTGACGTAAACATATTGTCATTCTTTTGGTCTGTTCTCCCCCTAGTTTGTTGAATTTACCTCCATATATATCCATAAAGTTCCTTATTATTGGAGTGTACTGATCAAAATGGGTGCACAGAAGTGGCTGGCCATTTTGATCTGATATAATTTTGATAAAAAATGAGTCCATGGTTGCTATAAGCAATGTACCATCTCCATCTCTGTGGGCAACTCTCATTGATGTCATTGGGAATTCAATGTCATATTGCAGTCTGTAAATAGTCCTGAAGTATGCAAGAAGCCCTTTGGATGTCTTGTCTTTACCTTTTCTCAAAAACACACCTTCAAAAGCTGAATTGAGGTCCTGTCAGAGAGGCTGAACTCAGGATAAGGGAAATGGTGGTACAGAAGCTAACATGAATATTCTACAGGCATATGAAGCATCAGTGCACAAAAGTATGTTAAGATGGCCTCTTATGCACTTAATTTTTGTCATCACAGTCGTTTACACACCTCAACCCCAAGCACTCACTGTAGATTTCTTATGTGTATATAGCTGCTATTATTTTTGAGAAATTTATTCAGAATATTTGTACATTCCTAAGTGAGTCTAATTCTCCATTCCTTCAATCCAGTCTTATGCCAGCAGAACTCTACTACTCTACTGATTTTAATGCATTTAGACTAGTGTAATGGAGAGGAGAAGAGGGCCTTTTGTTTGGAATCTCTCAAATGCACATACACAATACCATGTTAACTTCTCAAACCTGAGTGTATGATTTTAACTATTTTATTGACAGGTGGCTAGGATAGTTGAACTATTTATGAATGGCAAAGCCATGAACGAATTAGGCAGATCCCTCCAAATAAACACCAATAAAACCTTGATAGAATCATATGCCAGCATCACAAACATGCAGTTTACTCCTAAAAGGCAACATAAGCATTATTTAAAAAATTGTTAGTTTTAAAATCTATCCTTTTTTTATAGCCCTCCACCTGCAAATGCACAGGTTTTAGAAGGAAAGAAAAATATTAGAATAAATCTTAAACCCCCCAAAAAAGTTGATGTACCAAACCACGATATCCTGTGACTAGCAAGAGCTAGAAATTAATGCTACATGTCATTGGAAAGCCTGGAATATTAACTCTCCGTTGGGTTAAACATTATATTTATTGTTCTCATGGATCTCAAAAAACCTGACCTTAATATAGTTACTGGTCTGGACTGAATGTATCAAATATTTTAAATCCGTTTTATATAGGGTGATCAGATGTCCCGATTTTATAGGGACAATCCCGATATTCAGGGCTTTTTCTTATATAGGTGCCTATTACCCACTGCCCGCTGTCCCAATTTTTCACACTTGCTATCTGGTCACTCTAGTTTTATCTGATCTATATTTGTGAGGGAAAGAAGAATAATTTTGTGACGGTTGATATTAGTATGTCTCATTTTTTATTTTTTCCCCTTAAAGTGATAGTTTCTTGCTTAGTGATTTGCAATGGTAGAAATAGACCCCGTTGAAGCGGATTGATAGGCAGACTACAAGTGAGTATGTCAAAATGAAAATGTAAACAAAGTTCAGAAGATGGCTGTAGGAAAAAAATCTATTGCCTGACTATTGTGAGTATATTATATTTATATCTGTTGTTAAAACTTTATAAAAAGCACCTATATGAAACTGTGAACGTAAATAATTTATAAAAATAAATACAAGAATGTTCCATTGGATCAATATTCACATAAAGACAGAGTGGTTACCATTAAAAAGGTTACATTTACCAACAGTTACAACAACAGGATTGACAAACGTGTATTTATTACCTATTCTGAATTGAGAGGAAAACGATAATATCTGGTAACTCTTGATTAATGTTGACTTCTTAATAGTGACCACTGTATGTCAGAACTCAGCAAATAGTTTGTAATGAATAAAATACTGTATTACTTTCTGCTGAATATCCACAAGAGGATAATGATTTCTTCAAAAGTGTTTGCTGTTCACTTTGTTATAAGTCTCTGTTTTTTGAATTGTTTACCAAAATTTTTCTGTGATTATACAAAATTAAAGCTGTGATTGGTCAAGGGTGAAATGGTATTGGTTCTGTTCCCTGGTTGGTTGAGGATTATTCTTGTTAGGTCATATCCTCAGATGGTTTGAGCTGGTGTATCTCCATTGACTTCAGTGCAGCTGTGTTGTGGATCTGGCACTGTGTTAAGGATGAGGTCTTGAAGAATCCATTGAAGCTTAGAATTTGTTGCGGAGAGGTATTGCTTAGGAAGATAAACTGGCCTGGGGGATTTTAAGACAATATTTTGAAGCCTTTTCTGGGGCACATAGGCCTTCCTAAAATATAATTGCTATAAAAATTAGATTAGATTGGTTGGATACAGAATTTCAATTGAATTTTCAATTGCATGTGTGCATGTTTCTAGCTAAGAATGGTGCAACCAGTTCCTTTCCTGGGTGTTGAAGACCTTGTACCTTTTGTATGACAAGAATGTCCATGTCAAACACATCACTTCTGGCATGACTACTCCCACGTGCAAGCTTAAATGTCACTTTCTTCTAAGATCTGGTAGATAATATTTTAGACTCACTATCTTAAGTATGTATATTGTGTCCATCATCATGGTATCTTAGTGCTTCACAATAGTCAGTGTATTTATCCTCATAACACCTGGGAGGTAGGGCAGTAGTGTTATCCCCATTTTACAGATGGGGGAACTGAGGCACTGAGTCATACAGGAAGTCTGTGGCAGAACAGGGAATTCTCAAGTCCCAGGCTAGCATCCTTAACCCTCAGATCATCCATCCTCTCTTATAAATTGTATTGTGGTAGTGTCTTGAGATGCCAATCAGGACATAGCCCTGTTGTTTATGATATTATAATAACTCACACATAAAATGCTATTTTACTCCTGTTCACTTGCTCAGATGTGGCCAGCTGGCCACTGATGAGAACTGATGATGTAGGAATCAGGGTGTTAATCTATGATGCCCATTGTTTGGCAATGTCCTATGTGTCAATAGGAAAAGTGTAGAACAATAAGTTACCACTAGATTCAGAATTATATTCTCTATAAGATTTTTATTCAATATAGGGGGCTACTAGATTTCTTTAATAAAATGGACTGCAGTTGCCTTTAGCTGTAGAAAGAAATTGAGCCTTAGAAGGTGGAAAAGGCTTTTGTGTCCCACTTTTTATAAGACTGATGTATTGACATGGCAGAAATTGCTTCAAGTGAATATCTTAATTATAAGATTAATGAGAACTGAAAAATGGCATGTGATGGAGAAGAATTTTTCTTATCTAAAGGAAAACAGACGTACAAGTGAGAGACACAGTACATGAGATAACTAGGGAGTTTATGTGAGGGTGAAGTACAGGAGCAGTCTAGGAGTTTATTATAAAGAACCACAAGGAGCTTCTCTCCTTCCCCTAACAAAGGCCACTGACAGTTGCAGTCTCTGCTCTCAAGAGACCCCAGAGCAGCGTCCTCATTGTGTTCCTGGGGGACAATTTACCTCAAAAGAGGCATAGTCCTGGTTCCTTCCCTCATTTCACACTGACCATACAGCTGGCCACCTGTACTGAGGGTGGGATATTCATCCTAAGGGATGCATTAGCTTAAACATGATGCCTGCATACCAGAGTGCTGGGGTGCAGATTGTGCCCCTCAAAACACCATTCTCCTGAGCTCCCATGCGGCAATGTGGATCTTCACACCCCCCCCCCAATCCACAAGAGTAGGCTTGTGTCTTAACAACTCAGTTTGGCTCAGGGGTTGTTTTATATCTATCCATAGCTCGTTACTCATCCTAGTTTTGACTCACTTATGGTTGTATGAACAATGAAGACCATTTTATAAAAACAAATAAATAGAATTGATTTCTGTAAGTGTTCATGTGAGGAAAACCTCATAACCCAAATGTTTGCAGAAGATGACCACAGAGAGGGCACAAAGATGACCAAAGTGAATTCAGTTTAAAATTGGATACAATGGGCCTCTGCTGGGGTAAATTGCCATAGTTCCATTGTCTTCAGTTATGTCATTTTATGCTAACTGAGAATCTAATGCAATTCTTTTAGATGTTTTCTTTGTATTTATTTCATAGTATCTGCCTGGCTCTATTATCTATATACACAGTTTATAGTGATTATATTTAGGGTGTAAATACAACATAAAATAAATATTCTGGACACATTTTCAGTTTATTTGGATTCTAGGAAGCTGTTTGGATCTGTCTAAGCCATTAATTTCTGTACTGGTTGGCAAGATGAACAGCAGTGGATTTAGAATACTGACAGGTGATAAAAAATTTTAAAATTCAATGCATTGCATAGGAAGAGGCAACGTAACAAATTAAAGAAAAATGAGTCAAGAATAAGAAAGATGATAGAAGAGGGACAGAAAAGTGTGTGTGTGTGGGGGAGAGGGGGGCAAATAAATGTATTTCTTATTATGAAGGATTGTGAGCTTGGAGGACTTTATTAAACCAGTATGCATTTCCTGCCCCTTCTGACCTTTTCTATTGGCTCACCTTCACAGAATGCATTCCACTTGGTTCCATATAAAAAATTCATGCTGAACTTTAATAGCAGTACACAGTGATATTTCAGTGCATAAATGTACCAACTGGAGCGAATTACAGTCTGTTCACATGTTAATAACAATTTATAATTCAGTGATCAATTATGGGCATAAATTTTATTGCATTTTCCATATGGTTATGACAAATGATGCCAAAAGTACTACTGTTTTTTTTAATTGGTATCAGTCTTTGCATAGATTTCTATACCTCTTATATGATCCCTCTGTATTTTCTATCATTTAGAATAAAACACACAGAATAAACAACATTAACATAAAGTAACTAGAGATTGTCTTTGAGCCCCCAAACTTCTGGAAAGTTGGAAGAGGACTGGGTTCTGGATTTAAATCTCTGAGCTTGGGCTCATTTCTAATATTAATACAGCTACAATAAAGTAAGTGCATTTTAATACCACAGAAGATGGCAGTGTACACTTCCTTTAATCGTAACAGGTCAGTAGTATTAGTTTCCCTAAGATACCATTTTCCCACGAGTTTGCTTACCCCCTGGTTTGGAGGGACTATACTTAGGAAAGAATGCCAGTTGTGGGGTATTTTTTGTAATGTGGACATATTAAGCCAATTAAGAAATTGACCAAAACCACCTGCTCAGTTTACATAGATCAAGAAACAATATTTGGATGGTAATGAAATCTTATCACTACCAACCTTAGTGGGATACAAACCAGGAACCTAGAAGTGAATGGCTCCATATAGGTCTAGTCAGGTAATGTCTATTTAACACGAATACATTTTTTAAAGTCAATAAAGGATCTATTGTTTTCTTCTTCATTACAGACCTGTCAGCTTAACTTCAGTATCTGGAAAGATAATGAAGCAAATAATTAAGCAATCAATATACAAACACCTAGAAGCTAATAAGGTAATAAGTAACAGTCAGCATGGATTTGTCAAGAACAAATCATGTCAAACCAACCTAATAGCTTTCTTTGACAAAGCAATACAAGCCTTGTGGATAGGGGGAAGCAGTAGATGTGGTATATCTTGACTTTAGTAAGGCTTTTGATAATGTCTCACATGACCTTCCCATAAACAAACTAGAGAAATACAAGGTGCTACTATAAGGTGGGTGCGTAACTGGTTGCAAAACCATTCTCAGAGTGTAGTTATCAGTGGTTAACAGTCAAGCTGGAAGGGCATATTGAGCGAGGTCCTGTGGGGATCAGTTCTAGATCTGGTTCTGTTCAATATCTTCATCTGTAATTTAGATAATGATATAGAGAATACACTTATAAAGTTTGTAGATGATACAAAGCTGGGAAAGGTTGCCAGTGCTTTGGAGGATAGGATTAACATTCAAAATGAGCTGGACAAATTGGAGAAATGATCTGAAATAAATAGGGATGAATTCAATAAGAACATATGCAAAGTACTCCACTTAGGAAGGAACAATCAGGTGCACACATATAAAATGGGAAATGTCTGTAAAAAAAAAAAAAAAAAAGAAAAAAGTACTGCAGAAAGGGATCTGGGGATGAGTCAACAGTGTCACGCTGTTGCAAAAAAAAAGCAAACATCATTCTGGGATGTATTAGCAGGAGTGCTGTAAGCAAGACATGAGAAGTAATTCTTTCACTTACTCCAGGCTGATAAGATCTCAGCAGGAGTATTGTGCCCAGTTCTGGGTGCCACATTTCAGGAAAGATGTGGACAAATTGGAGAAAGTCCAGAGAAGAGTAATAAAAATGATTACAGGTCTAGAAAACATGACCTATGAGGGAAGATTGAAAAAACTGGATTTGTTCAATCTGGAGAAGAGAAGACTAAGGGGGGATGTGTAACAGTTTTCAAGTATATAAATGATTGTTACAAGGAGGAGAGAGGAAAAATTGTTCTCGTTAACCTCTCAGGATAGGACAAGAGGGAATGGGTTTAAGTTACAGCAGGGTGGTTTAGGTTGAACATTAGGAAAAACTTCCTAACTGTTGAAGTATTTAAGCACTGGAATAAATTGCCTAGGGAGGTGGCGGAATCTCCGTCAATGGAGATTTTTTAAGAGCAGGTTGGACAGACAGGGATGGTCTAGAAAATGCTTGATCCTGCCTTGAGTGCAGGGAACTGGACTATAAGAACTCTCAAGGTCCCTTTCAGTGCTATGATTCTATGTAACTTCCAGTAATGTCAACAGGAACTTTGTGTTTGCAAAAGGAGAATAGATCCCCTCAGGATGTAGAGATTTGTAAGATAATTGTCTTCTCGTACATTTTTAATGCACTGCTTATTTTTATAAGTTGTTATAGTTGTTTAGTGTGCAAGATTGCTTTAGGATTTGCTATCCAGTGTGGAATCAGTAAATAAAATGGTTTGGTGAAACAGTAAGAATATGGAAAAAAATAAATGAATTTTAGTGTGAGCAAAGCAAATGTATAATACTCAGAACTAGAAAGTTTCCACTGCTCCCTTTATAATAGGAACTGTCTGAGATGTGTGGAAATGCACAAGGTTCTCATTTTTCTGATTAAACTCCACATTTCAGCAATTCATCAAGATCCCTATCAGCTGTTAAGCAACTGGGAAGGAGAAATTATAAAAGAGGCATTGATTAAAAACAGTGAATTTGGGAGACCAGATTAGTGGTCATATTCCTAATTTGTAAATAAATGCATTTATAGAGTAAACAGCCTCTTAATTCACTTCTTTAAAGGAAAATCTTCTGACCATCTATTCAAACACACCACTTTTTACCTGAGCTAACAGGATTACTTCCAAATAAATATGAAGCTTTTGGCTCCATTTCACCATAGCATTTAAAAATGTGTATAACTTTTGAAAGGAAACAATGAAATTGAGAAGTTCCACAAGAAGGAACAAATTAATAAGTGTCACTACTGCAACTTCTATTTAACAAGCTGCCAATTGGATGACTTTTCTGATGCCTATTAGATGAACATGTTATCTGTAGATTTAAATTAATTTAAGCAAGGATTCTTTTGCGCTGTGCCCCTCTTCCCCCTCTAAAAAAGGGTTGTATTGAAGGTGGGAAAAGGCTGGATATAGGGTAACAAAAACTCACTTTTGTATTAAAAAACTTTCCATTAAAACCAAGAAAGGTAATTTTTTGTGTGGCATTACGATAATGAGCTCATTGAATCAATGGAAAGATTCTGTTGACTTCAGTAGGCTTTTGATCTGGTCCAAACAAAGTTATCTGTAGAATTCATAGTTCATATATGTAGTCAAATCCCTGTTCATGGCTTAATTAAATTAGCTGTTCAGGAAAACTGCAAGAGGAACAGAACACTCTTTTTCACCCAACAAAAGCACCTAACAGTCCTCAGGGTTGCAATAGTGTTTGCAATCCCCCCTGCAAGATTTTGGCTTGTGTAAGAGTAGTCATGGACTTGCAGTTTGTGCCCCCAACTCACTGGATATGTCTGAACTGCAGAGTTTACTCCAGAGTCACCTATAAAATTAAATCCTCTTAAGGAAGCTTCATTCCGGTGAGAAGCACCACACTGCAAAATAACGCTTGAGTAGTAGAGACTGATTGTGTTACCAGCTGTCAAGTTGTGCTAACTCAGTCTATAGCCTATACTCCCTCCTGGGCCAGTCAGCTTGAGTTAAAAGCAAAACTATGCTAGAGCTAAGGTTGTTTCTGGGGGTTTTTTTTTAATGTGGATAGGACCCAAGTTAGGGGCAACACTTGATTATTAATGTGCACTAATTCTACAGTGAAGACAAGACTGCTCTCCTGTGGGCTAAAGTTGTGATATACAGTAGATGTACAAAACACTCAAATGGCTTCTCTGCTCCTTGCCCTCCCTCGCCCCATCCAGCATAATCACACTGGTTCTGTGAGTTAGGGAGCCTCCCTCAGACCCGTGTGCTCACAATGATTTATCCATATGCTTTTTCAAAATATTTGGTTGGTAGGTATTTAATGGTCACTTTAATAACAGAGTGCTTTACTTGCCTCTTCTGAGGTACATCACTCAGGGCTGTGTAAGTTCCTCCAACTAAATCTCAGTTTACTGATATGCGCTTATGTCCCCTCTGTAAATGTGTGCATTAATCAACTTCTGTGATTATCCCAGGCCCTGCTTATCCCAAATATTTCTGCTAATATTTCAGAAAAACAGGGCCGCACTGCGTTGATGCTCAGATCTAGAAATGATGTAATATATTCTCAATAACTGAATAATTCAAAGTACTGAGAGATCGCTGAGTATTTTAAAGTAGAAGCTTATATAAAAACAAAGCAAAAGTGCAATATTTCCCTTTTTTGTCTTTGGAGTGTTTTGCTTATATTGTAACTAGGTTACCAAACTGGCATGATGGGCTTGACAGCTGGTTGGCCAAGTCTGCATATCTGGCAATATCATATTTCAGGTGCAGGAATAAAATGCTTATTCTCCAAACAATTGCCTGTGGCCCACCATAAGTCCTTGGACTCCTTGCAGACAACAGCTTTTCTTTCTCAGTCATTGCACAGCTGAAGAATTTTGCCTTCATCCTTTTATCCCCAACTTCCTACCATAAAAATTGATTCTATCAAAAGCCATTTTTTTTTAAAGCTTCCTTTTGAAATCAAATCGGCGTTTTCTTTTTTTTCCCCCTTCAGCAGAGCAGGCAATGTTTGAGTTGCAGGTTAACTTATAAGTTAATTTTGAATCAATTTATTACAGCAGTGACATTTAGGTTTATCACAGCAGGTCTGCCAGTGTTTCCATTATAAGCAGAATGCTATAAAAAAAAATAAATCAAGTTGGATCAAACTACATGTGTGAGGGAGGGGGAATTGCAAATTTATTACTTGGAAAATAGCCTCCTCAGATGAAACTTGACACATCATTTCTCAGACTATGAGGAACGTATTTTGTATAAAATCTTATACAAAAAAATCTATTAAGCTGTTTTTAATAAAAAGCCTAATATTTAATGCCCTTTCATACTGCCAGGAAATTGTCCTTAGTGACATGAGAGCTAGACCCTAACTGTTGTCATAAAACAAACATTTGAGGCTCGGGTGTGCCTTTCAGACACTGCCATCCTTTAAGACATAACAGTGTCTTAAAGTCACACCCAAGCCTTAAATGTATGGGAGTAAAATGTGGACACATTGCTATGAGAACTGAACAGTGAATTCTGACAGACTCAGACAGATTTCTTCTTGGGGCATCAGGGGAGCACATGTCATGGTGAGAAACAGCCATCTTCTGAAGGGGGAACATATACGTCTATGGCCAGTGTTGGAAGTTAGTGCCATGAGGAATCTAGTGTTACTGGCAGTACTACCCTACAACCAACCAATTATCACTGTATGGTTAATGTAGCTTACAGCTAATGCTTCAAAGGTGGCTGAAGAATAGAGTAAATGGACTTCTGAGAAGGGGAAAACAAACACAGGGATGTCAGAGATTGAGACAGCCTATCAGAAAGAGAGACCCTGAAAAACTGATGCAACCACAGGAGGCTCTTCAGGGACATGGGGGTTTATATTATATATAGACTTACTTATTTCTCTGAGTTACTTGGCAAGGCTGGATGTAACCTGAAAACTAGGGACGCTTAGCAGCATTCTCCATTGAATACAAAATCTAATTAAATGAACTTTTCCAACGATGTGTAGTAATGATAGATTTTGCTCATAGCTTGTGCTTGGGGTATGCCCCTGTTCCTGAAGACAGGAAAATAAACTTCTGACCTCTGTAGGATGCAAAAAATACCTGACCTGTGGTATTCCGTCATAGGCAAAGGGCTCCCAGGAAGTGTTGTCAAGTTGATGCCTGTTGTCAATATAGCACATGGGAAAGCATGATGGATACTCCCAGTGGTCAAAATAAGAATCAGTGCCTATGGTGTATATTTTTTCTTTTGTTAAGTACTGTGAAATATGGAAAGATATTAAGAGTCTGTCTTTCCACAGATACTGCTGTAACTCTGCTGACTGACGCACTAACTTCAATGGAGTTACAGAAATATAAAACCAGTGTCATTGGGAAGATAATCAGGCCTTTAATGTCTTGATAGTTCAGTGGCATTACTCTGATTTTACACCACTGTCAGGAAGGGGAGAATCAGGCTAGAAACATTTAAATTATATTGTGGGGGAGAAAAAAAAAAGACAGGCTGCAAAATGGCTGTCAGTCCTTACTACAACCAACTGAGTTTCATAAACTTGTACATACAACTGTTGAACGTCTCAGGAGGCCAAAACCAGTTCTCTTGAATACATGTATATAATTATCCCTGAAGTCAGGGTAGAATTTAGACTTTTGTATTTTAACCCAGACTGATTCCTCTACTTAATTAAAAGCCTTAATTCAGAAAGATACTTAAGCATATGCCTAACTGTAAACACCAAAGTAGCCTCACTGGAGTTCATGGGACAACTCAGGTGCTTACAATAAAATATGTGCTTAAGTCCTTTGGTGAGTTGTGGCCATGATGTATAATATTTACTATTTTATTTAGATTTTAAAAAATGTACAGACACAAACTCTAACTTCCCTGATAGCAGTTAAATCACAATTTCAAAGCATCACCCAGCAGCATAATGCAGTAAAAGAAATTAAACTTACTGGCCACTAAATAATAAATACAGCAGCATATGCTCATTCTACTACCCTCAGTTCTATTGCAAGCCTGTCAAATTGATGGCTTTTAAAGTGTTCTGTGCCACACGTGATAAAGAGTTTCAAAGCTAACAAGATCCACACTCAATAGACTCATGTTGATTTGCATTACACCAATTTGAACACCCCATAACTTGGAAACAAAACCCTGCATTCTTAGCTCATGTGATAGCAAAGATTTAACAGCAGAATCCTGTAGTGTATAAAATGTTGTAGTCATCTTTCTAGGACTCTATTACTCTTACACTATATACTCCAGAACATTTACAATTATGCTATGGAATATAATAAAAACTAAACCACACCTGTCAAATGAGCAAAATACATGTTATAATGCATTATACTTGTTCTATTGTATTTGTTTGCTTATGCTCAAAATTCTGTAATTCACAGCGGGTATCCTGATCATTAGTGCTAATTAGCAAGATTTTAATGTTGTTTTTATGTAAATAAAGTTGTCACTTCATGTGGTGAATCAGACTTGCAACATATGTCACTTTTTTCATTTGTTTGCCTATTTTCTTATCTGGAAAGAGGAATAACTTTATGTGTAGATTAGTGATATCCTTTATGGTATCAAAGTTGATTACTTATATAGGCTCGCCCAATATATGATGCTGGAGTGTCATCCATAGGGTTTAAACGTGGGGATGATCTGGGCCAACAAAAGCATTCAAGGGTCAGTATCAAACCATTGTTGAGTATTTGGACTGGATTTTGAATGTATGTTTTAAAGTCTTAATTTTCTCTGAGGGATGTTCAGTGATTACAACCAAATCAAAATAAATGAGTCATCTAAAACCAGGTCTACATTACAAATCTAGATTGGTATAACTACGTCACTCAGGAGGGTGAAAAATCCATACCGCTGAGCAGTGTAGTTATAGCGACCTAACCCCTTGTGTAGTCAGTGCTGTGTCGATGAGAGAGCTTCTCCTGCCAACGAAGCTACTGCCTTTCACAGAGGTGGATTAACTATACAGAAGGGAGAAGTTCTGCAGTCGGCATAGGAAGATCTTCACTGAAGTGCTACGGTGTACCTCTGTAGCTCTCTACATGAAGATAAGCCCTGAGTGTTACATTACTGTTAGATTTTGTATTTTAGTGTAAGACTGAGAGAAGGTGTGCTCTTGTCTGAACAGTCTATAATGTGGATCACTGCTACTGTAGCTATAAGCTAATATCACTCAGTATTTAAGCCTGTCATTGTAAATGAGATTCCTACATTAGCTGCAAAATAGTGGAAGAAGAAAGCTTTTAATAAAGGCCCTTTTGCAGGGAAAAATGCACTTAGCACTCAATGAGAGTGATAATAGCTTACAATCGCTATATTTGACATAAAGAAATACTGTCAAGAGCTGACAAAAATGTTGTTTTTATTTTTTTGTTCTGTCTTACTGATTTATAAAAATCTTTCCTCCCTACTTGTAACACAGTTAAACTAAAAATTATTTTGCACGATTCTACTCAGTGCCACTCCATCCCACTACTCTTACTACCCCTTCTCCCCAAAACAAGCCACCACAACAGGATAAATCAGTACACTACACTTCCCCATGAGTGAAGATGTAATTATTACATCACACTTCATTGTATCCATCTACTCTCTTGTTTTGAGCATGCAGGATATTGAAATTGAAGAGAATGCTACCCTCTGAAGCACTTCAAAGAGTGGAAGTGTCATACATTTCATTACTCTGCTTGATTGAAAGCAGCAGACTGGGACAACAGGCGGTAAAGCGTGATGTATGTGCAAGCACCCATGGTTCAAAACGTGGCTCATAAGTCTAATTTTAGGTCTACCAGCCTTGACAGTGTCATTGTAACAATAGTGAAAGCTTTACCTTAATATGAGATCTCTGAAAATGTAAACTCCATGAAATTATAAATATTGGTGGCAGACAGCTAGTGGCAGAAACTGAGTTTGAAAGAATACTTTGTTATACTTTGGCTGACTGCTGCCATTGATTTCATGCTCTGGTAGACCTTAAAGGACAATGCAATGTAACATTTCATTTATGGGTTTCATTATGAATTTAAGGTGAATCTAAATTCATTGCTTTAAATGAATACTTCATACGTGTGTGCTTTATTCTTCGACAAAGCCAACTGGTCTGAATACAGGGGAGGTGGTTGGGGAGACGTACAAACGTATGTTAAAACACTTACATTCCCCCTGTGCATTCTCAGAATCCCAAGGATGGATTGTGTCTCTCTCAAAGCAGGCTCATGCCACTTGGGGCATAATATCGTCCTGAATATCAGAAAACTCTTCAGCTACTTCACTCATCCTTTAATCCTATATGTTCAAAATAGGTATTTCAATTCATTATTAGGTTACTATAATATAAATAAAGAGATTGTCTCTCTTTGTTTTCTGATCTCTATAAACATGTTAAATGTGCTTTCTTATTTATAATGTATGGTGTTGAGCACTCCTTTATTTTCTTTTATTCTGATTTTTTTCCTCTCACAGGATAATATAATGACAGATAATTTCTCACTCTTATTCTTGCGAAGGTCCTGAGAGAGACAACAAACATCTAAAACATTTATTATTTACTGCACCATTTCAGTCACATTATTTAAGAAATATTTAAGAATTACATTGATACCAGATATTCAAGAATATCCATTACAGAGCTTTACCCACAGCATTCTGTTACTTGTCTGGGAAAAAAAACATATAATAAGGCTCTGAGGCCTTTAAAAATAGTCATAAATAAAGGCTGGGATTTTCAAAGCTATTCAGTAGAGTTAGGTACACAGATCCGATTAGAATTCAGGAGAAGTTGACCATCTAATTGCAATAAGCAGCTTTGATTCATAGCACCATAGATGGTAAAACAACAAAAGAATGTTTATGACCATCTAGTCTTATCTCCTATATACGCAGGTGTGACAAAGTGGAGATATTCTTGGGTTTTCTCTGAGTGCTGTGTGTGTACCTCAGTTTCCTCCCATGAGTTACTCATATATGTTGGTGATGGGACCTGGATGTGTGATCATTGCAGAGACCACTAGAGGGTGGATAGGCCTTCCCCAGCCACACGTAGGCAGACCTGGCCAGTACTCCCTGCTTTGGCCTGGTCAGTACCCTCTGCCCTAGCCCAACCAGTTGCAACAGATTGTGAACAAGAGGAGTGGCCACTTTGCCTGGGAAGGAGAAAAAGGACTGGGGAGGGGCTATAGGATGGGTCTTGCAGTGGCTGGGGGAAAGAGACCAGTCCCCCATGAGAGGCCGGCGGGGCGGGAGCTCTGAGAATGGGGCTCTCCAGGTGGTTGCTGCTGTAACTTCTAGTTAAGCCACTAGCAAAGTCCTTCTACACTGTGATCCTGAGAACTAATTAACCCTTCTGACTGCGGAGGTGGGGTGCATGGCCCCTTGAGGGAGCGTAGGGCTCCCCAGAGTCCCAGCAAAGGGGGCTCATAGGAGCAGCTCGGGCTGAACCCTCTGAGGCCAGGTGTAGGAGACGACTGCACTGGTGTGTGGAGACCCAGGAGGGCAGACTCTGAAGCACTAGAGTCCTATCTGGCTCTGTCGAAGAGCGTCCAGATTATGATCTCTGGGGGACTCCCTCACAGCAGGCCTTTCACTCAAGTCACTCTTGTATCAAGCCTATAACTTCTGTTTGAGCTACAGTATATCTTTTAGAAAGATATCAATATTGATTTAAATACTTAAAGTGAGTGAGACTCCATCCTGTTGGGTGTCTAACAACCTATACCTGTTGGGTGTCTAACAACCTACTTTACCTGCACTAACTACAGGGTTAATTATACTCTAAGGTACCCAGAATGCAGAGGAGATTCTCTTCATATGAATCTTCTCTTTCCATGCTGAGGCATGTCCATTGTATTTATGGCAAGGTTTCCTCCCTTGCTCCTGCTTAGCTGTTTTTGTTTTTGTTTTTTTTTTAAAAAGGGTCCTAAGATTGAAACTTTGTCTTCAGAGAAGTTATATTGTCTCCTGTGCATACATGCACAACTCCTATCAAGTCTGGAGATTTGAACTGTCCTTTTTTATATTAAAAAATATATATTTAAGGATCACATTTGTTGAGTTCTTGTAAATACTGTATTTTGGAAAATGTTATGGAGTGGGATGTTGACTTTGCAGCCATTGTATATTATTGTTGCTCCTTTAGCCTGAGTGGTCAGCCAAAATATGGGGCATTTCAAGGTTGTTCCTGTTAGGAGGAGTAATTGATGATATCGGTCAGGTATATTCTTTGGTACAATCCTATTTGTTTACAAAGAACATACACACAGCTGCCCTATTCCCATGAACTCAAACAGCAGGCAGTTCTCTTGTTCAGAAATTCCCAGCTTTGCCTCTCCAATGAGTTCTGTGTCCATGAAGTTCTGTCTCTCTGCTTCCTCTCAGCTGCTGCTTCTCCGGCTTTCTGTTTGCTTTCTCCTGCCTTGCTTTTCTGCCTTTCATTCACCACATGCAGCTTGTCAAACAATCTCCTAGCCACTGAATTTGCAGTCAGGAACCCCTCAGACCACACAATTTAGTGCTGGTTAGGCTTTGCCATAATCCACAGTGTCTTGGGCTGTAGCCTCCTAATATTTCCAGCTATTGCTACATAAAGAGGCTTAATTGCTCCTCTATTTAGCCAAAAAGAAAAGTTCTTAGCACACTCATAGACTTTAACCAACTCTATAATTGTCTATAGATCAATGATCCACTGGATAGAAGAGATTAACAATTTGCAGCATAACAGAACCCAAACTAAAATGTGAAATTTAGGTAGGGGCAGGTGTTCATTTTGCATATTTAAGTTGGTGAAAATGCCCAAAGTAGAAGATAGATATTTAATTATCTGTGGAAATAAATAAAATAAATAAGCAAATAGTGTAACCATTTATGGGCCTGATTTTCCATTCCCTTAAACTTTGTGTAGTTGCTTACACCTTAGTGTAAAGTGAGTATAAAGTGCAATGAAATTAGAACTCCTTATCCTATTCAGGGGCAATTTTTGCTCCCATAAGTGGCACTGAAGAAGCACTACAATTGGTTTTGGCCTTTATAGAGGGGGCAATTAGAAGACTCCTTCTGCCCACTCTCTGCCCCAGTGCGTAGACCAGAGACAATTTATCCTGTATAGTTACACCATCTAGGAATGGTATTTTTAAATGTCTGGCTGATGCATGAAATTCTCAGACAGAATTAGTCTCCTTTTTTTATGGAAGCTTTGAAAGAAACATTGCTTGCGCCATTTGACTTTCAGCTGTAGTGGGACTCACGTGGTTAAAACTTTCCTCAGCTCTTTGAACACATACCGCTCTGTACTGCTGCAGCTAACACTACAGATTCAAGAAGTGACATTTTAACATGTCGCTATTGCTAATCTGTGGAGAATGAGCTAGAAATGTTTCCATGCACTATATTCTGAGCTGCTCTGCCATACCCTTTCACCCACCTCTGCAAAATGTAGTAAATGCCCTCGAAACATCCATCAGTAAAAACCATGGACACAAATACTGGGAGGAGTATGGGGGACATGTGTCCCCAGAAAATTTTTCCTTTTGTATGGTGCTGTCCCACTAACTCTGATGGCAAAATGAAGACACAAGCAGAAATGAAAACCCTCCTTCCCTCCAATCTGTTGCCCCTCTTAGTTGCTCTTCTCCACAGTTGCAGCCCTTTATATTAGCAGCAAGTGGCCCAGGAGTAGTTGTGTCTTACTGCCCCATTCAACCCTGAAGAATGCAAAATCTGAGGAGCTAACCAATTTTAGAACACCATTATCACATGCCCCACCAACCTGCCAGAAGTTTCTACCTTAAATTATAGCAAATCAAGTTCACAGTTCATAATTCCGTTCATTCCCCTCACTTCAGCATCCAATCACAGTTGATTTAACCTAATAATCACATCTTTCTAGAACCACCAATGACTCCGCCCACTCTCCTTCCCTTCTAGAGAGGTGAGAAGATGGTGGAGGGGAAGCTTGTACTACTACTGCCCATGAATTTAGATATTCCCATCACTTCCTTTTTAATTATTTTTAGAATCCATTGTGCAATAATAGTGTAATAACTTGTTTTTAAACTAAACTGTCTCTATATTGATAACTGTTTACAGAAGAGTTGCAACTGCAGCTCCAGCCATCTGGACACAAATTGGTGCCTCTTCCAAATTTTCCCCTCCTGTCACTTGTCATCCTCCCTTAAAGTTTCATTCAGGTTGCTGTGGAAGTGATTAAAGCTGTGGTGGGCCCACAGAGTGGAGGAAAATAACCAAACAGGTTGCTCTCTTCCTCTGTGTAGCCCTTTATGCATTTTGCAGAGTATCTGCACCAACCCTGATCTACACAGAAGCAGTGTGCAGGGTTGCTGGAAAGGAGCCACACTAAGCAACATGTTCCCTTCAGCTCCACAGACTGTGGTTTATCATCAGCAAACAAGTTGTTAAATGAAAATCAACTGATATCAAATGCTGAAACCTTAGTCCAGTACTGGGAAACTGCTGTGGTAAGCATTTTTGTCAGATAAAGCAAAATAGCTAGTGTTGCAATTTTTAAAAACAATATTGTATTTTGATTTGGCACTAATATCACTGTACTGTGGGGCTTTTAACAGCAAAGTGAAAACTGAAATTGTCTATGTATTCCTAGGAACAAATCAGTCTCTTCCTCTAGAAAACGCTTATTGTAACATGAAGCAGTTGTGGTTTTGGAATAAAGGTCCACAATGGAAACCATAACCATTTAAACCAATATAACCCATAAAAAATGTATTAAACACCATATCTCTTTTTCATTTGTAGGAACTATATCACTGATATCCTACAGTATTTATTCAAGAAGTGTATTAATGAAAAACTACAGAGTAGCATTAAAAACATTGAATCGTCCTGTTTAAATTGAGCCGTTCTATCAAGAACGATGGCTAAATAATTTTTGTTATGACACTTTGCTAATTCAAATAAAAGCTTCATAATAACTGGTTTTTTGCTGAATGTAATCAAGTGGTGGCAATATTCCCAGTTTACTTGTGTATACAGCCCACATAAACTAATTCACTAAGTTGCTTAGGCTTTGTAGTATCATGTTTGTTTGTGCTAGCTAACAACGCTTTTCCATTGTGAGTAAACTGTAACACAATATATACTGAAAGCAAGATTACAGTTAGAATTGGTCAATCTCTTTGTTGCCAGCAGTTTATTCAATGAATTTAACTCTTTTGGGTTTGTTTGCAAATTGTCCAAATACCAAATGTTATTAATTTATTCATTATTCCTAACTATAGATTGAAAGTTTTATTACAAACAAATGTGAATTCTGTATTGTCAACAAACTCT
Organism: Emydura macquarii macquarii; assembly: GCF_026122565.2. Classification (NCBI taxonomy): domain Eukaryota; kingdom Metazoa; phylum Chordata; order Testudines; family Chelidae; genus Emydura; species Emydura macquarii. The sequence continues at coordinate 8,339,254 of NW_027130155.1, read as the reverse complement.
ATTCTGTCTAGTATTCAAAATTAGCTCTTTGAACTTTGTGGCAGTCCACCTAATCACCAGATCTTGGTTATTCTGCACTGAATGCCTTTCTAAAGTACTTCTGCCCCAAACAAACTTTGTTTCATCACAAAATTAATTCTGTTTTTCAATTAAACAAATCTCATTGATGAGGCTTAAATCTCTTTCTGTGTACATTCACACAAACCCAATTCAATCACACAAACGAGATATTCATGAATAGGTTGAAATTCACCCCTGTGGAGAGGGTCAGCACAAGACTTATGCTCCACTGAAGTCCTGTTTATGCTCTTCAGGCTCATGTGATCCACAAGCTTTGTCCTGGTCCTGAGGGGTGAATTTCACTTATAAAGAATAATTCAAAATACAGGTGGAAGGCCAGGCTTCTAATTGAGCAAAGTGTTTGTGAACAATGTTACCAACCCTCATGACTATATTGTGAGTCTTACAATATTGGGTGTTTTTCTTCTCAAGCTCCTAGAGAATCGTGTTTTTCTTCTCAAGCTCCTAGAGAATCTCAGCTTTCATTAAAAATAAAAAAGGAAGTTTCTAGGATCTCATGATTGTGGAGAAAAACTTTAAAACATGACCTTTAAAGGCTCAAAACCCAGAAAGCAAATGACAAGACACCAATATTCATTAATTTACAATAAATCTCAGGATTTTAAAGCCAGTCTCATGATTTTTGGGGGCATGACTCATGACATTTGAAGCCCTGCTGTTGGCAATACTGTGGTTTTCTGATATAGAGCAGGACGCTCAGCCAGCTCTCTGGCAATGTTCTCCTCCTACCTTTGGGCCTCTATAGAAATCTCTCCATGTGGTCTGAGATCCATGCTGTGGAATGGGATGGGAAATGAGCAGATAATAGAGGATAGACAATGTCCCCCTACTGAGCCCGCAGAAAATAGTCAAAAGTAATACAGGATGGGACTGTGTTACTCTTTTTACAGAACCTTCTTCACTTAGGCTACGTTTACACTGATGGCGGCAAAATCGCTGCCGCCAGATCAATCTTTCAGGATCGATTGAGTGGTCAGTGAGACCCGCTCAATCGATCAGGAAGTCAACTGAATAAGTCCACCCCCTCAAGTAGCGTAGCACTGAGTTGATGGGAACGCTGCGTAGTTTGCGTAACTCCCATCGACTGCTGCTAAATCGCGCGGTCAGTGTGAACCAGCCCTTAGGAAGCACAAGGGGAATGGCTTTGGGAGTGGCTTAGTGCCAAGGGAGCTAGGCTGCCAGGAAACCAATGGGTGGGATACCAGGTACCAGAGCTGATGCAGAGGTTAGAGTCTTCTCCCCACATATCCGGGGATCTGGCAGGTTGACAAATGGCCCCCAGCAAAACTTTGGAATCCACTTTGTAGTTGTTTGTAGGGAATCTGCTTCTGATGATGAACTAACTTGACAAGTTTGGGGGGCTATTTGAAGGCCAGGAGAGGGGTTTGGGGAAATACTTCATTTTAGTAACACACTTTGCTGCCTACTTAATCCTCCTTTATCCTACAACCACAGAGGTGTTAAATGTCCATTTTATTTTAAGTGGACTCCAACATGCCTGAACCACTTAAACTTAACAATCTGTCACTCTTTGTATTTAGCTGTGACACTCTGGTTACCTCCTCCAGACATGAGGAAGAGATCTGTGAAGCTTGAAAGCTTGTCCCCACCAGCAACAGAAGTTGGTCCAATAAAAGACTTTACCTCTCCTACCTTGTCTCATATCCTGGGCCCACAATGACACTGCAAACATAAAGTGTACTACGTTGTTATAGGATGGTATTTGTGGTAGTTGGTGGTAGTTACTCTTGTGTCTGAAAAGATGGCCTAGTTATAGGGTGGGTGATTGTTTGTTTGTTTCTATCTGTCATTGCTATTTATTGTATTTAGGAGAGACAGGTTAAAAATAAATAAATCAACAATGATGTTGTTTCTGTAATCCAGAGACTGTGGACAACATTTTTAAATGTGCTGTGTGTGCCTATATTTGGGCCTGATCTTGACAAGTGCTTAGCACCTGCAGCTCCCACTGACTTCAGACCAACTTACCTGTATGTATAAATAGATGTGTAAATTTAAGCTTTGAAAATTCTTTGAAAATTGTTGGCCTGAAGCTATGAAAGGGATTAGCAGCACATTTCCAGATTACCTGTTCAAGTAAAGTGTTCACACTTGATGTGTAATGTCTGTGTTTTAGGGTTATTTACCATAATGTTTGTGTAATATACCCTCTGTAGAGTAAGCAAGTCATGTTTCCCCATTAATGTCTATAATTAAGTTGCATACTTAGGGCCTGATTCTCCACTGTGGTGTTCCAGTTTGTTACCAGTGTGACTCATAATTGCTTCCTTACACTTTAATCAGTGCTTCAGGGGAAGGACACTAGCATGTTCTCTCCCTCTCTCTTTCTCTCTCTCATTGTGTTTTTTTTTTTTTTAATGACAAGAAGCAAGTTGGACACTTTGTAAGACACAGCACACAAATTGGATTGCTCCTCAAGTGAAATAAAAACTTGTGACATTTTTAGATAGGGAAATAAAATTTCAAATTGCATGATATGGTCAAGTCTCAACCTTTTAATTACCACGTGCTCCCTACAAGGAAGAGCCAATGGAAGAATACAGTCTTTCAAAAGTGGCTATTGACCTTAGATTCCTCACTTTTTCCTTGTTCAATTTAAATTACTGTAGAGTGACTAGCTACCCACCATATAACTAGGCCACCTTTTGAAAATGAGGCTGTATTCTACTTCCATTATATAATCTGCCTTCCCCCAATCCTTCCCAAATAAGAATTTATTTCAGTTTCTCTGGCACAGGTATCTTAGGCTCTTGACACTATTACAATAAATGTATAATTACAAAAGGACACAAACTAAAAAATATGTAAGTCTAGATTCTGCTGTCCTTATGGACATTTAGTAGGATCTTACCTCTCAAGTTGTTTCATTGAAAATAAGTGGGACAGGTACTACTTGGTTTAAGTAATGGTATCATAATCTGGCACTGAATAAAGTATTATTCCTTGAGAACAACAGTGATAGAATCTAGCTCACGATACATAATGAACTGCCCACACAAAATCACAATAAATGACAAGATGCTCATGTTTTTTTTCACTTTTGCAAGTACAGTTTGATCAAATGTCACAGCATATTTTGTCAGGTTACAATAAATAAAAGTGAATTTTCTAGGTGCTCAACAGGATTTTTATTATGTGAAATTGAAATATATCCCACAATCCCAGCATTTACTTGCCCTGGGGCTGTACCACATTTTTACATCATTTCTAAAGGTAAAGCATCCCTTGAGATTGGACTTCCAGAAATTACTTTACAATGCATAATTTACTGGAACTATGTCATTCACTGAGCACTTCCTTCCTAAGACAGCATTTTCAGGAATAATGACAAATCAATTTTGGGAAATGCAGCTATCAGCTAACATAGACCGTAGTCATTCTTTTACCAAAGGAAATTTGAAAATTCTACTTTTTTCACATTCACATTCAAATTGGTTTGAGTGAATGTATTCACATAGGTTTTTTTATCCCATTAAAATAAAAAGAAAACAATCTGTCCTCGAAATGCATTTTTTCAGTGTTTAGCTCTTTAAAGAGCACCTAAGTGACTTAGGCTCCAAAGATGTAAGAGGATTTAGGCTCCTAAATGAAATTCACTTTAAAAAATGGGACTTAGGTATTTTTGAAAATTTTACCCAAAATGTAGTAATTACTTCAGTAATTTCAGTATCGATGTTATAGCATTTTATTATTGCCCACTATACTGTATATACTTAGCGTGGTTACAAAGAATTTACAACAACTACATCTACAGTCTGTGGTGGAAAAGGAGAAGAGTGATAGATTTTTAGCTCTGCATCATTGGAATCTACATAGTGTATAAATGATTTCATAAAATCTCAGAAGGATTCCAAGGCACAAAGCTCAGTTTCTATTGCAAGTCAATGGGAGCTGGGCACCCCCTAAAACTATTGCAAATCAGGTGTTAGGTTTATTATCTTAGCAATGTATATAATATATTTATATCTTATGTAATAATGCCACATTATTTTTCTAGTCTTGGATAAACACTTGTTTGGGTAATAGCCTGTAGCTTTTTTATATAAGATGCATTACTCTTCCCCTTGGACTAAGCCTTCAGTTTGGTGTCCCCCAATGCCTCCTTTAACAATTAGAAACTTCAGAACCTGGGAGTTCTGCTGAGTATTTTAGGTCCTGATCCAAAGCTCACTGAAATCCCTGGAAAGACTTGGATAGACTTCAGTCAGCCATTTACTCTGAATTAGGCCCATAATTTCTTTGACTATTTGGGCAAGTTCCTTTGCCTCTCTGTGCCTCAGTTTCCCTATCTGTTAAAGGGGGATAATGACAGTGACCTCCTTTTGAAAAGTGCATTGAGATCTACTGATGAAAAGCATTATGTGAGAGTGAGATATTATTATTGTCATTTATTATTTTATTTAAATGCCGTAGTTTCAAAGCTGTAAATATGAATCAACTTTTTGTAAACAAATTGATAATATTGAAAGTATTTTTAACACATATATATGTGACTTTTATTTAATTACTTCTAAATATAGCTTTGCCTGACAATTAAGTGCTTTTATTGTGTATAAACTGGGACAATGTGCCCCTTATATGACCTTGTAGATTAATATACTGCACTACATCATTGCTATTTAATAAGTTAATGATACCTTGATCTAGTTAGATAAATGGATTAGAACAATGTTGTCTTTAATTTTCATTTGGAGCTAATTAGTATCATCACTAATGCCTATAATTCAGGGCATGTTTATTGTATTATAGTATTTGTTCCTTTCTGTTTAAGATGTGGTGGATAGATCTTTTCAGCTCCAAACATAATGATTGTACTCTGTATTAATCACTCTTAAACTTGTTAGTGGGTAACTCTGTGTGTGCCCCTTCCGCTTACCTAAGTCTGAATCACATTGAGTGCTCCTTGGTAACATGCACAGGGGGTAAAGGGAGGATATAAATCCACTCTCAGGTGGAGCATGTGGATTGTGCTCTACATGCTGACTGTGGGAGCTCTGGAGGAGATTGGTCATGGCCTCACCCAATATACTTGTGGAGAAAGGGCTACTAAGATCATCCTACCTTATGAGGGGCATCTCAAAGAGCTTGGCTTGTTTAGCCCAGACAAAACTGAGGGGAGAGGTGATTGCTCTCTCTAAATACAACAGAGGGAGGGAGAGGAGGAGGGAGGAAGAGGAGTTTTTTAAGTTAAGCATCAATGTGGACACAAGAACAAATGAATATAAACTGGCCATCAATAAGTTTAGGCTTGAAATTAAACAAAGATTTTTAACAGTCAGAGGAGTGACATTCTGGAACAGCCTTCCAAGGGGAGTAAAAAAACCTAACATAGCTTCGAGACTGAGCTTGATAAGTTTATGGAGAGGGTGGAATGATGGGACTGCCTACAATGGCATGAAGATGATCTGTGACTGCTAGCAGCAAATGTCTCCAAAGGGTTGAAGATGGGATACTAGCTATGGAGGATTCTTTCCCAGAGAATTCTTTCCCAGGTGTCTAGCCCCCGTGCTCAGGGTCCTAACTGATCACCATATTTGAGGTTGGGAAGGAATTTCCCCCCAAGTCAGATTGGCAGAGACCCTAGAGGTTTTTTGCCTTCCACTGAAGCATGGGACAGGGGTCACTTGCAAGTTTAAACTAGTGTAAATGGTGGAGTTTCTATAACCTGAAGTCTTCAAATCATTTGAGGACTTCAATAACTCAGCCAGCTATTAGAAGTCTATTACAGGAGTGGGTTGGTAAGGCTCTATGGCCTGCAATGTGCAGGCAGTCAGACTAGATGATCATGATGGTCCTTCTGACCTTAAATTCTATGAGTATATGAGAAAGGAAACTCTAACCATGTGGCTGGGCTGCTTCTTTATGTTACTTTCTGGGAAATATCAGAGAGCTGGGAGCCAGGAGGAACTGAGTTCTGCTCTCACCTTGCACTTAATAGCATTTGCACATGCACAATGCTGTATATATAGCACAGTAATTATGCCCTACAGCACCCCCTACAGTATTAATTATATTCAATGGCATCTGAAGGCCCTGCCTGAGATTGGGCCCATTCTTGTAGACACTGTACGAGCACATTGTGACAGACTGTCCCTGACCTAAAGAACTGACAGTCTAAATAGATCGGAGGGGAATCAGAGGCACAGAAGGGTGAATTGAGGTGCCCAGGTTCACGAAGTAGGTTAGGAGTAAAGCTGAGAATAGACTCCAGGTCTCCTGATGTGGTCTCGTAGCTACTGGCCCACTACTTTCACAAAAATTGAGAGCTATGTACAGCCGTAGCTGTACGGAGACAGGGAATTCCGTTTTGCAGAAGATTTCAACGTTTCGAAATTTGGTTTCATTCTGATTTGAAACGAAACAGAAAAATTCCCAAATTCTCTGTGAATAGGAATGGAGTCACAGACTGATCTGGAAGTCCTGGGAGCTCCAGCTGCCAAGAAATTGGGAGCCAGGCCTCCCAGGGCTTCTGGGCTCCTGCCTCCATGTCATCCCAGCTGGTGGACTGAAGGGGAACTAGAAGTCTGGAAACCCCAGCTGAGTGAGGAGCCCGGACACTCTGGGAGCCCCACTCTGCAGCAGCCTGCAAGTCAAGCTGTGGAGGAACGGAGCAGCTTGGTAGTTTAGAAGTTCCCTGGAATTGGGGCTCCCAGGCTTCCTGTTCCCCATCAGCCTGCCAGGCAGGCTACCAAAGAGCTACCGAGGAGCCAGGCAGGCAAGCAGGCAGGAAATCACACAGGTTTTGAAATTTGCCTGTGTTCCATTGCAACTTCGTCTAAATTGAACAATCTCTGAGAAATTTTAATTGAATTTAAAATCTTAGATTTTAATGAATCAGCATTCTCAGCTGGAAAGACGTTTCATGGGAAAGCTTCCATCCAGCTCTGTGCCTCATTACAGATGTGGGAACTAAAACTCAGGTGAGTGACAGCACAACTCATTGTGATCAAGGGTGTGATAATTTGACCCAGTAGGACTTGTTCCAGAGTAAGGTACTACTTGATATGAGAAAGGGAGGCAGAATCAAGCTCTGAATTATCTTGGAGTGGGGATTGGAGAGTCTATCTGATCTAATGGTTGAAGCATGGACCTCAGGGTGGTCTCAATCTGCCAATGAAACATCTTCATTTTTTTATACCAGCTTGTGTGTTCAGATGTTGCACTCTAGAGCGAGTGGGGAGTTGTTGATAAAGGTCAGTTTACACAAACAGCTTTGGAAATGTAGGTGTGCGTGAAATAGGGAAGCAAAAAGTTTAAACTTGGTATGGTGAGCAATGGTTGTTTTAATATTTGTTACACATTTATTTGCTGTCTTACTACCAGATCCAAATGAAACAAATGTTTGAGACAATTTAAGGTGTTGCACCTCAATGATAATTGTGTTGCCCTGAGAAGCTGCCACTAGAATGGGTTGAATGGTGGAAGCTGCCTGGAGTATTAAAGCTGACTATTCAATATTTTTGTTTACAGCACACTAGGATCTCTGCATTTCCAGTAATTTTGTGCAATAAATTATGCTCATTCAGGCAATACTATGTATTAATATTTGTTGTGCTCTAAAATTTGCATGACTTGCTGCAAAGGGCTTGAAAAATCAATGCAGACAAGCAGATGGTGTTCATATAAGCTGAGAAACAAGGTTGTAACTTGTAATTCAATCATCACCGGAAAAGCATTGATTTCAGTAAGTCTTAGATTGAATGGAGAATCTACTTGCTTTTTAAAATTAAAATATTCTGGTAGGGTAGAGATCTTGAAACTAGTCCATGGTCCCATGTGGGTGGTAGACATTTGCTGGTAGTTTTTGAAGAACTTACTTGTCATGGACTGCTGGTTCACTTCTGTTTTCAGCTGAGAGAGAAAAAAATTGATGAAAGGGGGAGAAGAAATGAAGAACCAAAGGGGACAGTGTGATCAACTCTTATCACAAGAGATAAAACACCTATTGCACAAAAGGCAGCAAAAATACATTGTTATTTTGTAATATTACTTTTCCATGTTAAAAATTGCTGTAGTTGCTACAGGGGTATCAGGCATCTGTGAATGGGAAGGTTGGTGGTCTATGCAATTGCAAATAGGAAGAAAGGTAATCCACAAACCATAGGCAAGATCCTGGCCTCTTTCTACTGTTCACGTGCTGCAAAGGGGTCAGGAAAGCTACCCCAGTAGTGTAGGGAAGAATTCTCTCAGTGTAGGGGAATCCCTGGATAGAATTATTAGCAACTAAAGGGTTTTTTTTGTTTGTTTGTTTTTTTAACATTGAGTCTGCCATTTGCTGTTAATAGCAACATATAGAGTAGTGATACTCAGATGGAGGCTTGGGAGCCGCAAGTGGCTATTTGTAGCACATAATATTAAAACATTGTGATTTAATTATTATCCAACCAGGATGCTTTTATTGTGTTATTAACCAGTTGTAGAACACTTGGTCAGTCATTTTGCTGTGAGAATTTATACGTACGTACGTACGTGTGTGTGTGTGTGTGTGTGTGTGTGTGAGAGAGAGAGAGAGAGAGAGAGAGAGAGAGAGAGAGAGAAAAGTAAGGACATCATGCAAGATCCTCCGAGCTGCTGCTCTCTCCTGTGAGTGGAGAAGAGTGTGTGTGTGTATATATACATGAGTACTATATATAAATAAAGTCGTGAGTGTATCTATATAGTATAGTACACTATATATATAGTAAATGAAACAATGAATTCGCATTACTGTGGCTCTTCTGGGTAATGTTGATTGTTAATTTGGCTCCTAAACCACTGAGTCCTGAGTATCACTGATACAGAGTTTTAGTCTCCCAATCACCACCTTCCATTGTACCTGGTGGGAAGTGACTAGGGCACCAAGTCTCAAGAGGCTTCCCTCCTTCTTCCTCAGCAGCAGCAGGCAGGAAGAACTCACGGGGGGCAGATTAAGGTATCCTCAGATTGTAGGTACCCCTTCCCCAAAAGCCACAAGCACCAGCTACAGGCAAGGCCACAGGGGATATGTCAGAACTTTCCATACGAGACTGATCTGGGACAGCCAGAGGTACAGGGACCAGCAACCTCCCCTTCTCCACTCACAGAGAGAGTAGCAACTGGGAGGATCTTATATGGTGTCCTTGCTTCTGACTTACTCAGCTCTCAAACTTGGCCTCAGGATTTTTTCTCACTTATTCTATTGCTGATGCCCCTTCATCCTGCCCTATTTCTATCACTGCAGACCTTCAGCTGCCCAACTCAATCCCCATCAGATAGGATTTCGGTGGCAAAGACAGGGATAGGATACAATTCTTCAGGGTGGTGCAGCTGCTTTAATAATCCTTTCCCTCCTTGCAGCCTCAGTCATTACCCACCTTCCAGCTTCTGCAACAAATGATGTAGGGGGTCCTACAAACAATAGTCCCTTTCACTACACAACCCTGGCTGATTCCCTGAGCATTATCTATATGGAGAAGGAGAAGGAGAATCTATCCTGTGAGCTGAATGAGGCAGGGGTCCTGTGGAAAATTAGTATGTGAACATGTAATTCAAGACTATAATATAATGCCTTTGCTCAAGAGGGCTGAATTAAGGCTGTGTGGGCAACCTTAAATCTGGCATTTCCTAACTTTTTGAAAGATGGATCCTACAATTTTACCATTGTTTTAACATAGATTTTTAAATGTAATATAAAAATAGACATGGAATTAACAAGACATGGACCAGCCATCATCATGACCACTATGTATATTATGACCATTTCCACCACCTTACTTTCTCTCTTTATCTTGCTCTCTTTTTAAAAAAATAATTCTTTTTAGATTGTAAGCTCTTTGGAACAAGGGCCATATCTTTGTTTTAGGTGCTACGTTAAATATTAATAATAGGTAGGACATATTGTTAGATAACTGAAGACTGGAAGATATGGGAAGGCTGAAGTCAATGGGGAAAGCACTAGTCCTTTAGTTTTAGGATAACTTTCAATATACACAACAAAATTCAGACAAGTGCAGTTGAATTGTCACTTACCTTGTATTCTTTCTTTTATTGTGAGACAAAGTTCAGAACTCCCAGATGAAACGAGAGAGCCTGTCCTCCCTTTCCTGACAAATGCAATGTTTGATATCCGCCAATTTTGTGCTTACTGAGGCCAGGACTCTCCTCTTCATCATCTTTTGTTCTGACCCTGCTTTAGATTGTTTCAGCAGGCAAAGGTCAGCATCATCCTAAGTAATGCTTTGTGTACAACATGACCCTTGCACTAACATGTCCAGCGTCAGTGCTGGACATCTCTCTAATGCAAACTTTGGTTTCCTTAATAAACTGTTTCTCTTTATAGCTGTCAATTATCTTATTATTAAAATATTATCAAAATGGTAAGGATATAAGGCCTGGCCTAAAGCCCTTTGAAGTCAATAGGAATCTTTCCACTGATTTCAATGAGCTGTTGGAGCAGACCTGTGCTTAGGATATTGTAAGATATTGGTTATCAGACCATTTATTAAGTCTCTGAGATTCCAGTATGACAGTATATAACAGAGGTCCCCAAACTGTGGGGCATGCCCCTCTTGGTGGGCAGGGATGGAGTGCCACCCAGCCCCGCTCTGCCTGGAGCTGTGCTCTGGTCCTGCCTTGCCCCCGCCCGCCAGCCGCGGCCTCTGGTACCAACACCCAGCTTCAGTCCCTGGCACCCAGTCCCCCAGCTGTGGCTCCTGTCTCTGCTGCAGCCTCAGCTCCCGGCCTGGCTCCCTTGCCGCAGCCCCTGGCCCGACCACATCCCCGGCTCCCAGTCTTGGTGCCTCAGTTCCTAGCTCCTGGCTCGTGAGCTTTCCTGGTTTCAGCCCCTGGTGCTCAGCCTGGCCTCCCCCCATCCATGGCCTCTGGCCCAGCTGCAACCCCCACAATTCCCTGGCCCGCCTCCCCTCTCCCAGCCTTGGCCCCCGCTTCCAGCCTCAGCCTCTGACTATACCCTGCTCCCCAGCCCCAGCCCTAGTTCAGTTTATGAAGAATTATTTTTAAGTTGTTGACTAGATGAGTACTGTGGCTGTATAAAAAGCTAGAATAGAGTAGTGGCTTCAGTGGCATTACACCAGCATACAACAGGAGTTGTGCAGTCCCAATGGCTATGGGGCCGTTTGTAAGCTTGAGTGTTTACTTGGCCCATAGTAAGGTTCTGCATGTAGCTGTGCTGCACCAGGAGCAGCCCAGGAAAAGGGAATTATGACTGAATCTCCCTTTTCTCCGGAGTGAAAGTAATCTGCTGCCAGACCATATTGTCCTAGCTCAGCTCCACTGGCTGGCATGTCAAGGGATGGGAGTGGAGTTCTAACGTCACCCAACTGCATGGGATGGAGAATAGTGGCCCCGCAGGGCTGCACTTCCTTTTGTACTGTGCTCTGCTGTGTGGGTAGCCCACATGGAAGAGTAAATGGACACCTTTATTTCCATGCATAGGCACATAGTGTAAACAGCAATCTGTTCTTTATTAAACTTCAATTAAAGACAGAGTTAATTCTCTATGCAGCGAGGGACCCATTTACCTGAGAGGAATACTCATTGTACTGGACTCTCATTGTCCAAACATTTATTATGATAATTACACAATGACCTGTTATTCTTTAGACAATGGAGATGTGATCTTGCTCTCATTGAAATCAGCATCCTCTCTTCCCCTCGCCCCCCAAAGCAATTGCAATGGCAGCAAGCTTGGAGACTCTGAATATGGAATTTTCCCATTGCAAAGCCATTTGAGGAGTACTGATGAAGGTAAAGAAAGTTGAGGATAAAAGCCTCATGGGAACTGTATCTGATCGACTTACTTAGCTTTTCTAGCCTCTAATACTTAGGGTTAAGGCATAAAATAATGTGACAAAATTTAGAAATGTACATGAAAGCATCTCAAGCAAACTTCACTGAAGAGCGTATTAATATTGCACACACGGCTCCATTCAGATAATTTACACCTCTCGCTGTAGTTCTGCACTAGAGGTTTGTAAAGAATGTCAGAATAATGACAGGGTCTGTCTTCCATATGACAATCATTGTTCTCGTTTGGGGGGTGAGGGGGAGGGAGAGCATGTTGTGGTAAAACCTGAAGTGAAAAAGTCACCCAATGACAAGTACTCTTCTATTCTGATAATAACAAAGGTCTGATCCAACAAGAAAACAGCCATTTACAAAATCCTGCTTAGAACTCTGATCTCAGCTACCTTAAACCATAAGATTGAACTGTATGGAAAGGAATCTTCTCCTAAATAAAAGCAGTGTATCTGTAGGTATCCAAAGAAAAGAGGGGGGAATTAAGTTAGGGGTGGGGGAGATTTATCTGCTATTCTTTAATGGTGGAATTTTCAAAAGTGCTTGGTGTAATCAGTAGAAGTTTTTCTGTTTGCTTCAGTGGGAGCAGAGTTAGGCCAGCGCTGAATGCTGATTGAAAATCCCACCCTAATGGAGACTCAGTCCCTGACCATGAACATTATTGAAAGTGACCTCCTTACTAATGTTCCTCTCTGGACAGTAGAACCTCAGAGTTACGAACACCAGAGTTATGAACCGACCGGCCAACCTCACACCTCGTTTGGAATCGGAAGTAGGCAACCAGGCAGCAGCAGGGTAAAAAGAAAAAAAAAAAGCAACGTAAACTACTTAAAAACTGTAAACTACTAAAAAAAAAAAAAAAGGAAAGCAGCATTTTTCTTCTGCATAATAGAGTTTTGAAGCTGTATTAAGTCAATGTTCAGTTGTAAACTTTTGAAAGAACAACCACAACATTTTGTTCAAAGCTAGGAACATTTCAGAGTTAGGAATGGCTTCCATTCCCGAGGGGTTTGTAACTCTGAGGTTCTAATGTAGTACTACGGAGCAGAAGTGTCTCATCTTTCTCTCTTTACTCTGGCTCCTTTCCCTCATCACGTATATAATAAGGGAATCTGTTTCATTATGGAGTCATGCTCCTTTATGAAAGCGTAAGTGAGTAATTCAACAAACAATCTATACAACGAATTTAGCGTTTCTTTCTTTCTGTTTCCAGTCTATTACTGAGTCTATTGTTTCTTTCTCAAATTTATATATGATTTGCACTGATTTAACAAATATGTTTTACCCTGTGAATAGTACATCTATACTAACTTCAAGATAATGGATAACATTTTCAAAAGTAACTTAGGCCTAGATTTTTAAAGCCAATTAGGTGTTGTTCCATTTAGCATTGCAAGTCTAACTAACTTAGGAGCCTAAGTCTTATTTTCAAAAGTGACGTAGGCACTTAGAAACCTAAGTTCCATTGGCTCAATGAGACTTGGGTTCCAAAGGCTCAGGTCCTCAGCAGTGTTTAGGGGCTTACCTCCCAGTTGGAATTAGGTGCCTCTATACCTTTTCAGGATCTTGGCTTAAGTGTCAAAATCACTTTGGAAAATGAGGCATTGATCTTTATATGTCTCCCTCATAATTCAATTCTCTTATTTGACTACCCTATAATAAATGTTGTCTGACTCTCAACAACAATTTTGGATGCCTGCGCCAGTCTTTGTTTTTATTAGAATGTGTTCTGTACTTCTTTCATTATCACAAGCCTGGGCTTTTTAGCACTGTCTGTTTCTTTCGTGATTTGGCAATATAGTTATCCTTGTGAAGAGAATACTTCTTTCATTTTTGACAATCTCATTACATGAGCATAGTAGGTCAGTCAGTGCACCAAAATGATACAGAAACTATTCCATAAATATTTCATAAATATATTTTGAAGTATGTAGCTCAACCTTTGCTCCTGAGAGTGATGACCTTATATCAAAACTTTCAGTTAAAGAACTTTGACAAAATCTAATGTATTATAGCATTAACATTTCAGGAAGAAATGGGATTGATTGATTGGAATGCATTGTACCATAGGTCAATCCCTAATTGAAATGGAGTATTGATATAATTCTAGGTTAAGGTTTGTCTGTCACATTCAGCAGTGCACATTAAGGGAATGATCAGGTTGTATATGATTTCCCTTACCATTAGTCTCATGATCATGATTCTGCTTTCATTACTTTGCTGAGAACTTTTTATGTGTTTAGTAGCATATCAGTAATGCATTAATTACAAAGATAATCAGAAAGATAATGACACCGGTTCTCTGGAGGAACATTTGCATTCAGATGAGCTTTGCTACCATGAACCAAAAAGAAGGTTTAGTTATTAAGGGAAAGCTGATTATGGATGTACTCAATTTTCTTACACTTGCTAGAATTCAAGTACAGTTAGCATCTTTCTTGTTGATGTTGGAGATTTTTACCATGGTATCAACTTCCAATAGGTATGGATAACATTACTGGAAAGGGATTGAGCTGCAAAATTTGGAACTTCCCAAAATTTAATCGTGTCTCGATCTAAGGTTTGGTTTGGGCCATTCACTACTTCTTATCTGTGGAGTAGAAAATACAATCAAAATATCATTGTGAAGGCAAAAGGACCTAACAAGCAACTGTTCCCTTAAAATTAGAATAGTGCATCATACATAGAAAAAACATTGGTCTGTCACTAATGTGCATAATTCTTGAGCTAGTGGTAGACAATAAACCAAAGATTGACAAGACCTTAAACCATCCTATGAAAAAGTAAAGTGTGTCAGGGATGGTTCCCCCTCCCCGCAAATTCACTGCTTTGGTCTAGTTCAGGTATAATTGTCATGTCTTTTCAGAGATAGTGCTATCTTCATAACTGCTTACCAGGGGACTGGAAATAGGTATTATTATTAAATATTTGTATTGGGGTAGTTCCTAGAGGTTCCTATCAAGGATCAGGTCATTTTGCTAGGTGCTATGTACACACGTGATCAAGGGATGTCCCTTACCCGAAGAACTTACAAGGTGAGGCCAGGTCTACACTACCACTTACTTTGTTAAAACTTACGTCGCTCAGGGGTGTGAATAAGCCACTCAACCTAAGTGCTGGTGTGGACAGCACTTTTCTTTTAAATCCTGGAATGATCACAGCTGAATATGGTGCTTGCAGAAGCAATGATGTACACCCACTAATAAAGCGTGGCTCTTTGTCTCACTCTGGTGGGTATCTTTTATAATCTGGTCCTTTAACTTGAAGCCAGTACTTGACTCATAAACCTCCTAAAGGTGGTTTAGCCCTTAAAGGGGGACACAGAGCCACACTTCGACAGTTTAGGTTACACAGGCATTGGAACTACTGATTGAATGATTCTGTGCCTATACATTGCTGTATGCTTGACAAGTGCAGGTTGGATCATTTTGAAGTGAATATATTCAACCATATTGGACTTCTTTATGTTCATGCATTGTCTATGAATAAAATGTATTTTTGTTGAATTTGTTTTTCTTTTTTTTTTTTTTTTTTTAATTATTGGGCAATTTACTTCTCAAAGCAATTCTTGTTTTGTGGGTTGCAATGAACTGTTCATATACAAGTGCTTGATATGAAATTAGAGTTGCATTGGTTGTTTTGACTGTATTCATAGGTCATGTGGTTTGCTTCTATGCCCTGATAGAGTAGTAGCATAAGTTTTAGAATCAGTTTTCAAGTATGCAAATTTATATATTCTTTCTGTGAATATTCTGCAATATTTGCTTAAATTTCTGGTTCCACAAACATTCCTTCCTGTAAACTCATCCAGTAGGATCTTCTCACAACATGAAAACCAAAAGAGCCCAAACACAGATGAAGTCAATTCACCTGTCAATCTGAACAAATATTTCTGAGAAATGTTTTGTATTATTCCCCCAGATCTACTCTTTCCTATCTTTTTGCTATATTCTATTAAGCTCTTTGGCAGACTTGTAAGTTAATCATGTTTATTCATTTAATGGAAATAGTTATTTATTTTATAGTTACTGTATTTTGATGTATGTTTTATTGGTCACTTGGATGAGATAGTGTTTAAAAGAATTGTCACTTGAAGGGGCATTCATTTAGCCTGAAGAAGTTAGCAAAACTAATGCAATATCTCAGTGCAAACTGATATGGCTACATGGATTGCCTGAAAATTATGAAAAATCACATGACAGAAGGTGAATCTTCTAGGGAAAAGGAAGCCTTTAAGGACTATGTCATATTCTGCCTGGTAATTAATTGCCTGTGGGCCAGGAAACTGTTTTATGTAACCAGATGATATTGCTTAGAAGTACACAAAGTTTACTTAGCTAGAACCATAAAATACGTGAGATACTCCAAACTAGGGGCCTGATACAAAGCCCAGGGAAGCCAGTAGGAAAACTCCTATTTCCTTCCACAGAGATTGTATCAGGTTCCTATTTTGGTCCATCTTGCATGCATTTTAAGGGTCAGATTTCCAAAAGAGTTTAGAACCTAACAACTCCCACTGAAGTATCTACATGAAGTGACCTGGTTCTCAGAAATTCATAGAACCCAGCAGCAACCATGGTGAACAGAAACCGTTGGGTGCTGAGCAGTTCTGAAAATCTGGCCTCTTCATGTATGTGCCTAAATGTGAACTATGAAGTGCTATGAAAACTATGATCTATGATGATGAAGAATGCTAGAGAATTATTGTTTTTGTTAATATTATTTTTCGTTTTTAATTAGACAACCCTTTTATAATTGTGGATTTTTTTTAACATTTGTCAAATGTTCAGTGGAGCGGTAACTTTATTTTCTATAAGTGTGGTTTTATACACACACACATTTCAGCTGCAGAACTTGTGAATAAATGGCACATGAATTATATGTACATTTAAAATCTTCTTCCTCTGGGAAACAGTCTAAGGTATTACAATGTGACCTTTAAGGCATCTTTTGATGTTACATTTTTTGTATGATCAAAAACATTGAAAGAATGCTGGACTGTTCTAAACTGATTAATGCCAGCCAGGTGGGAAACCTCAAGCAGATGTGTGTAAGGTTATATTCTTCATCCTGTTAACTTTGGTCTTGGATCTGAGGGGGAAAAACTTAAAGAAGTACACTCCCATTAGAAGTTTGAACAGAAAACTGTTCTATTGTAACAAGAGATGTCTCCTGAAAACTCTCCAAATGATAATTACTGGGTGAGAAGATTCATAAAACTGTCAGATTCAGAAAGATATTGCCATTCATATAATTTAGGAGTCTCTTGCTGGAATGTGAATAATATTTATAGGGATACTCTGATTATGAAAGACTTTCTCCAATCCTGAAAATAGACCAGTTTCATTGAATGACCCTTGAATTATAGGTAGAGAATCATGGAAGAACCTCCAAATTTGCAAAAGTTGACATCTCTGGAATGACAAAGTTAGCCCCAGGGCTCAGCAACATGATGGTTGATAGAGGGGGAACTAAAAATAATCTCTGGAGTTGGGGATGATTTACATGTGCACTCGCACTTTGGTTCTCAGAGGAACTCTGTAATGTGACATCAAGAAGTCTTCAACTAAATACCAGAGCTTTTCCGTGAACAAAGAATTCTTAACTCTAGACAAACAGCTCTTCTACAGAATGTGACAGAAGAAATAAATCATTGCATTTACCTACATTAGTGAATACTGGACCTTCACAAAGAGGAATTTTTAATAGACAAGGCAAAGCTTGCTGAAATCCAGTTAAAAATGTAGTTGATATTTTTAAAATTTAACCATACAACTAAATTTAAACCATTATGGATGGGTCTTCCAAATCCAATTACTTAAAAGAACACTTTAGCCAAGAATGTCTGAGCTTAGATCATTTTATTCATTATTACTTCCCACTGGTCACGTTATAGCTTTAACTTATCTCTCTAGAGACTCCTTCTCAGTGGCGCATTCTGGGGTGCAGTCCAGCCCAGGGGGAGGTTGTGTCACTGCCTGCCCAGTAACCCTGGGTGCCTCACAATGCTTTGTTGTTGCAGCCCCCAACCAAGGCTGCTCACAAACAGTCTAACAGCATGCAGCTCACACCCTGAGTGTCGGTGTATAGCTGCAGCCCTGGCCCTGCAGCACTGACCCCAGCAGCCTGTCAGCAACACACCAGCCACCCTATAACTTCCCAAAACTGTTCAGCACTGTCTGGCCCTCTCCTGGACAGTTCAGATAAGGGATCAATATCCAAACAGCCTGCTACTTTAACTGGAGTTACCAAACAGTTCAGTTTAAACACAGCACTGGATTGGTTAGATTAAAGAATAAAATATGTTTATTAACAAAAGATGAGAGGGTTTTATGTGAATTCAAGTGTCAGGAATTAAAGTCAGAAACAGTTACAAGAAAAATAAAGATAAAACACTTTTTAATAGCTAAAACTTAACAAGCTAGACTTGGTTCAAGGTAAAATCCTTAACACATGTTCCAAGCAACATGGCTGACCAAATTCTCAGGTCAGGATCTCCCCACAAAGTCCAAGGGCTGGTTTCTTTGTTGTCTTAGGTGAAAAAGAGCGCGAAAGATAGGTAGAGATGCCTTGTGGTGTTTTTGCACCACACTTTTATAGTCCAGTCACCCTTTGAAGTGGATTCTTCTGAGGATTACCCCTCAAAGCAAAGTTTATTCAAACAGTAAAGAAGATAAGATGGAGTCTGGTGGTGATGGTGGCTCTATGCCCTTTCTTCTTCCCTGTGTATGTTGAAATGCAGATTTACCTAGTCTCCTGCTGTCTCAAGGACCCTGTTTAATACTTGTGTGTAAACTGAGGTAAACACACATTCCTTTGTTCAAGATAGGCCTGTTTAACAACTTTTGCCTAGTCAGAGGTGTGTGGGTTTGAACATATGCTAACAACATCTCACGGGGGGAATTCATAACTTTACATATAATGCTGTAACATACATGTCACCAAGTTATTACTGAGCATCAAGTTATTAGTTTTCAAATGATATCTCACAAGGCATATTTTGTACAAAGATTATTACAACAGTGTGCAGGGTGTGAATCCAGGGATGCTTTCGGTCACAATGATAGATTAAAACTATAACAACAACACATCTCTCTCTCTCTAGAGACTCCTTCTCGGTGGTAGAGATTTGAAATTGTTGAGAGTAATGTCCTGAGAAAATGTGAATAATGCTATCTGAAATAACTGAATCTTGAAGAAATACAAAACAAAACAGCCTTCATGGTATTTTTAAGATATTAGCCCATCAGATTATATTGTGTTAAGTAATGTGAATATCCAATCAGCATACAAAAAAGATATTTGCATAAGGATTTTTTTATTTTAAGTTAAGGTTCAGAGTTATGTTAGAATGTACAGTATTTTATCAAATAATCTATTTGGTAATTAATGTAAATTCCAGGGGGAAAACTCTCAGCAGACATATTTTAAGTGGGGCATGTCTGTAATCAATAAACCAACAAAATTAATAAAATTAATAATACTATGCTTCACGAAATGCAATTTATACACAAATCTAATTTAAATTCCTCACACTGCTATAATGTGGGATTTTATAAGCAGTAGGAAGCCTCAGTCTGATTTCACTTACACCAGTTTAAATCCATGGATTGCAGCAGAGTTAGTTCTAACATACACTCATGTTAAATGAGACCAAAGTCAGGCCTACAGACTTTAGCTGTATATGAAGGATGAGATCCTCATCTTTGTTCTATCCTCTTTATGTTATGTAAAGTGTCAGCGTGATAATAAAGGGCCTCTAAAATCACTGGATCTGGCTGGGGAAGGATTGTTCTAGTGCAGGGACTGAAAAGGTCAGCTGAAGGCTGTCTTAGAAAGACCCCCTTGCAAACCCTCATACAAGGGACATTCCAGAGGCAGAGGCATGTCAGGGGCTTGGCGTAGCACTACAGAGATTATGAACAGCGTTGTGGTCTACAGGGAACCAGCCAAGAATGGACTGCCTTAACTTACACGCCCAGTGTTGTGTGTGCACCAGGAGCTGTGGACCAACCCAGAATTGAGAAGGCACAAGAGTGACTTAAAACTACTGTATTGCCTCTCCCCCTGGCTGTGAGTTTAATGTTTTGTGCCACTCAAAGGTGCAGAATAGAGTCTCATCCCAAGGGTTGAGATTGGATTTATTCAGCCAATGGCAATAAACTTCATGAAATAACATTTCTCTAACCACAGTTCTTATTGACCTCCTTAACTTATTTTCCTTCCTTCTTGAAAATCTGGAAATTATATGTGCACCATTAATTCTCTGAACTGTCTTAAATTCTTTGCCTTTCTTATAATGTACTTATCAGGGCCTTTTATATTGTGTCTCTCTCTTTAGGATATGGAACAATAGGACACAGATTTCTGTGTTCTTCCTTGGGCCAAACTACAATATCTGAATATATTGTCTATAGTAGGTAGGTATTGTAAAGGTCTCCTTTTAGATTTAACAGATAAGTTAATTCCTTATGTGTTAATACATACCATACAGTACAAAGGATCTCTAGAATGATTCCAAGAATGGAATTCACTCTCAGGACTCTCATTACTGAGGGCGCAGCCAGGACCATTTACAAATGACAGTGGTGCCTCGATTGTGAACTCAACCATGGCCATTCCAAAACCATTTGCTATTATTGCTAAATAGACACTTTATAATTTTAAGGCTAACCTGCAGCAGAAAACAAAAACTGGGTTGTGCCCACTTTCCTTTCTTGTATATTTAAAACAGGTAAAGAAACTTTGTAAGATTTTTTTTTTAAAAAAATGCAATCCCAATTTTTAAATAATTGTTTGCAGTTCCTCTCCAGTGGTGATCTGCTTAGCTAAAATGAAAATTGAGTAGTGGTCAGAAATATCTTCTGGCTTCTACCATTTATCAACTCTTAGTTTTACAGTATTGTCCTGATATTTTCAGGGCTATCTATTATTATACAGGTTATTCATGGAGTTCCAAAGTAAGTTTTGTGGGCCCTGACATACTGTTATATTGAAATGCTGGTAATGTGCTGATATTTCTGGGAAATGTGCTGTTTTTGAAGTGTTGTAATGTCACTTTGTAGTGTAACATCATGAAATCTGACTCTGTTCTGCTAGGATAAGCTCATAGCAGGAAGTCTTGGCTTTCAAAACTGAAATAAGTTTTAAATAATCCTTTTTTCTATCAAAATGGAGATATATCCTCTCATCTCTGAAATCATATGCTTCTTCCTGGTTTGCTAAGCACATTCCAGAATACATAATTTTTTACTTCACAGACCCTATTGCTTGGTAGGCATTAATTGCATATTTTGCATGGGCATAATAGTATCAGCGATGCCACATAATGCATTAGTCAACATGTTTAATAAATGAGACTGCATTTCCGATGATGGTGGCCATGGTGTAAGAATCCAAATAGAATGTCACAGCAGAATAAGAATTTTTAAAATGGGTTGGCAAACTTATTACTGTCCTGAACATCACCCTAGTCTAACAAGTGGTGACAAGCAACACAGAGTTACATTTGAGGAACAAAACATTTCCACATATGAGTTTCAAGCATGTTTATGGATGTTTCCTTTCTTCCATCCAGTTCAATTCCACACTTCCTGGAATGTATATATTTTTGTATACCTTGAAGTTTTGGCTCATTCTTTGGGTTGTTGTTCTATGCATCTTGAATTTGAGGTGGTAAGTGGAGGACTTATGCATCAAACAGAAGTGATTTCACATGAGGTAGCCCATTCTAAACAGGTGAGGCCTGGTCCTCCTGTGCATTTGGTTTGCACTAAGATGTTGTGCTAGTACAGAGTTACCCTAAATTAAGTTGCTGGTGGATTTTCCCTAATACCAGGTGTTCCTTGAATGGTGTAGTGATTTTGTAGTGGCTCTTATGGTGTTCCACCTCCCAGCCACCGGCATAGTGATATGTCTGAAGAAAAGGGACATGGCCAAGGCTTCTGGATGGGCGTAACATCCTCTTGGGGCCAACATCCTCTTGGGGCCTTTGAAAGATGGCATTAAGATAGAGCTATCTGAGAACTGCTCTAAATTATGTAAGGGATTGGCTCAACTCACAGACAGGAATTAGAAGAGCACAGATATTGCTTAAATCCGTCATTGCAACCACATTCCTGAGCTGTACTCAGTGCTCCTTGACCACAGCTTAGTATTGTCAACTATAGATGCCTAGAGTTGATTACCTAAATCCAGATTTATGTTAAAATTTTCAAAAGTGCCTATGTGATTTAGGAGCCTAAACAAAGCTCCTCAAAGGTATTTAGGCACCTATCTCCCATTGAATTTCTCCAAGAGCAATTTATCCTTGCAAGATATTAAGCCCTTAAAATTGATGTGGTGTATGTCTGTTTGGGTTATATAGAGAACTGGGTGAAATCAATGGGAGTTCGGTGCCTAAAATCATTTGAGGATTTGGGTCCAAGGTCCCATTTGCGAAAGTCCACTTACGTGCCTAAGTCTCATTGCCAAAAGACAGGAGCATCTTATCAGGATAAAGTAGTATAACAATGTACAAGGGAAACATGCAAAAAATCCTATAATTAATTATGCATAGGACATTTCTTTGTTCCCAAAGAGTTGCGACCAAACCCTATAGAATATTCCCATTTACAGCAGGTATGTACAGCCTGGGATTTCTCACTATCCTTTTAGTATTAGCACCATAATGCTGCTGTTATTGGTTACCCTATTTAATAATCCTGGCTCAAAGTAATCTCTTTCCTTCTGAAATCTAATTTACGCAGTTTAACCTCTTCCAATAAAATATTTGTATTGAATGATCTCTAGAGAAATCTATTTCCTGCATGTGTGGTCTGAGCACTTTGAATGTTTGGATGAGATGGCTGTAATAAAATCTATGGAAGTTAGAAGAGGGCTCTTAATATTAATTACAGAAACATGGCTCTATTGAGTGCTTGCTAATTATCGTAGCATGTACCAGTAATGCAAGATACTGAGCACTTCTGTCAGGTGCTGAGTGTCATCTATCACTGATTTAAAATGGAGTTAGGAGTCCTTCACTGGTTGGGCAATGAGAAATGGACTCACCCCAAAAGTAGGGGCCACATTCTGCCACCTTAGCTTGATCTTCAGAGCATCTAATATTCCAAGTGACATCAACAAGGTCTACAGGTGCTTTACCCCTCTGAAAACCAGGCCTTGAATGCACAACCCAAGGCAAGTTAGTGGGAACACACGTGTATCTCAAAGCAATATCTGAGTGATCGTTTTAATCAGGCTGTGCCAAAAATTGAAATCTAGCTCTAAATATTGTTGTGCTGGGCTTTCAGCATGAGTCATTGAGTGGCACTTAGTCACTGGGCTCCTTCTGAACATTGCAGTTTATTATTTTACTTTAAAAAAATATTTTGTAAGGTGACTATCTTCCTGAAGGATACATCATGTGCTTCCTTGACATGGACAAATCCAGGGTTTTCATTTATCAGTCAGTCCTGACACCCACTAGAGCCTGGGGATGTGCCTCTTCTTGCACTACTCTCATACTGCTGAGGCAAAGAAGTCATGTACTCTTTTAATATCATTGGGAACTGGATAGTTTGATCTGTCTTAATCACCTCAGGCTATATGAAATTGCACTGGGGAATCCCTGTTTTCTAAAGTACAAAATCTCCCATCAAAAAGTAGAGTTAAAGACTGATAATATCACTACTTCTACAGTAAATTCAAATATGCATCGTTATTAGCAAAACCATCTTGCGCATTTCTTTATAAAGAAAACATATGAGAGTCTATTTTTATCAGTGTTGTTCAACTGCTGCTGAATCATCTCTTCTATTAAGAGAGTTATTTTTTAATTGAGAGCCAGGAAGTTCTTATGACAGTAATTATTCAAAGGACAAGTTCTGTTGATCAATATGATAAAGGAACTTATCTTCCTTTTTAGGACAATCAGAGTTTTTCAGACCATTCCTATTATTGATGAAGGAATTCTGCCCCTGGAACAGGTGGGCAGGGAGGGGTGAATGGGTGGAATCTTGGCCTACATTTATGTGAAGCGCTGTTTGAGGTATAGGTGCTGGAACTAGGGTTTCTAGGAGTGCTTCCTCACCTCCTGGTGTGAAGTGGTTTCCATCATATACTGTTTGGTTTGGGTTTGCAGTTTGGTTCAATAGCTCTCAGCACCCACACTATACAAATTGTTCCAGCACCCTCTTGTGAGATAAAAATATTTTCTAACTTTGAGACTTTCCAATGATTTTTCAAGGACAAGCAAAAAGTGACATCACTTCATCAGAATGCCATGCTACTTGCAATGTGGGGATGGTGGTTTTATGAGTGACTTGATGATGGTTGAATCATGTTGGCAAAATGTTCTTTGTCTTTCTGTAGAGACAGCAGTCTTAGAAATTGAAAGATGCATTACACAGAGAACAGAACATCACTGTTTCAGAGCTACATATGCCATATATAAATATAAATTATCCAAGAGCAATTTATCCTTGCAAGATATTAAGCACTTAATATTATCATACTGTATGTCTGTTTGGATTATATATTGTATAACTGGAAGGAAAAGGAAGAGGGACTTTTCCAGGAGAAGTTAACTTGGGATAGGGAATAGCTGTATGAAAACTAGGAAAATTGGATCAGATGAAGGGTTGGTTTGGGAACCAGGAACCATGGAGGGTAGGCACAGTATAAGTCTCTGAACAGGACAGAACACTGGATGATGGAAAAGCCCTGCTGATTAATATTAATTTTATGTAAATTGCATAAGAGAGTTTGACTGCATTAATTTCCTTGTAACTTACAAATACATTCATATCAGCCTTAAACAGGAACCAGACTTTGTGTAAAAGAGTTTGCTGAGATTTCAAAATTTTAAAATAGAATTTTATTTTGTGTCTTTTTTACATCAACAAAATAATTAAATTATTTTCTTCCTGTTCTGTTGTTAATATTAGGAATGAAATTATTTAGCAAAAGTACAGTGTGTTTATTTTAAAATGGTACTTCAGGAGCCACCAAGTTGCTATTTTAATTAGCTATTGTAAGAAAATTAGTTTGGTTGGACAACAGTGATAGGCTCTCCTACCATTATCTCCTAATTGTTAATTTCTCCTGGACTTTATTTAATACAACTGCAGTAAAAATGTTTAATAAATCATAAAAAATACATTAAATGTAACTGAAAAATCAATTATTTAAAAATATAGAAATCAACAACCCACCCACCCAAAACCACCTCATCACTTATTAATGCACAACTGAATTACAGTGCAATAAAACTGTATACTTATGAGAATATACAGCCTTTTAAAATTTGTTTATGCAGAGAATAAGGACAGAAAATTGACTTTTTAAATCTTGTCTGTTCATGATCAAGGCTCCCAAGTACTGTACAGTCATATTTCATAGAGCACTTTCTAATGCAGGTCTTCAAATTCTGGTTTTCTCTGGTTTAGAATTAAAAGGTTTTCCCATTTTTTTAGTTTTCAGTGCTCTGGGACTGACAACTGAGAAAGAGATTCTTTGTGAGGTTTAATAATTCCTTTGCTGATTTTTTTTTTTTTTTTTTTTGCAATTGTAACTTCCACGCCTGACCAACAGACCTGAGAATTAAACAGGAGTCTCACAAATGCAGTAAAATCAATACAGTAGCGCACTGAGGTATCCTGATGACTCAGGCCACAGCACTGTGAACACTTTATTCCTGAATGGACCTGTTGAACTTCATAGGGCTATTTGTGTGTGTAATTACTCTGTAAAACTGGACCCTTGTTTAGCTGTTTGAGCAACAGTTCTGTATAATGTGCATCCCATTCTGCTTTGCATTGCGTGGAAGTAACCGAGGGCATAAGTGGACCACTGTTGTTTATTCTCATTGGGCAAGATTCCCTCTCTCAGTTCTGGCCATGTTGTGTCACTCAGCTCTAACAATCCAGGTGAGTATTCTCTCCATGTAAGGGTAGCTGTCTGCTGGCATAAAATAACATAGCTAGCTCCTATGTCAATTGCCCCCATTCCAGATTGTGGAACAGCATTTGGGTCTTTGGTTTTAGTTTGGGGGTGTTGAGTGATCAAGAAAAACATTCCTCATATGAACTTAGTGCTGCATTTTTAAAAGAAATAGAGACTTTGTTCAGTCTAAATGTGACAGAGCTGTTAGGAAACATCTGTTGTTGTGCTTAGTTGTTATTAGATTGGCATCCCATTGTGGTAGGCGGTGTACAAACTCAGAAAAAGAGGCAGTGCCTGCCATGATGAATATACAGTTTATTTTGAAACTAAGCAGAAGTGAGTGTATCAAAGAAAAGAAAGAAAAGTGGCAAGTAAAAAGATGGTAATGAAAATATGATTGCAGAGTTATATACCTATTAAAGACCATGGTTTTCCAAGAATCATTTTAAAATAAATAATACCCGCTACTCTTGACTGACACACAACCAAACCATCCTGGGCTAGCTGATTTCTTGCAAGTATCACAGGAGAGGTTGGTCTTGAGTAGAACTAATCAACATTGGCCTGTTTTTATTTTGGCAAAAACACCAAACAAAAAACTAATTTTAATTTAAAACTTTTTGAAAAAATTCATTTTTGATCACTCTCCTCCGACCCACCCCAAAATTCATTTTGTTTTGGGAAAATTCCTACTTTCTTTCTTTTGGGGAAAATGGGGGTGGGGAGTGAAATAAAGCAAAGTAAGACAAAGTATAGAGAGACACCCAATTTCTCTTACTTTAAATTTTTGGCCTGTAGAAAAAGACATCAACATTATTATCAATTATTTTCTACTACTTAAAAAGGAACAGGTTAAAAAGTGAGACAGATTGCAACTTCTAAATAGTTAAAATATTACTCTCTGTCATTGCTTCATTCCCCTTCATTCCACTCCACTCTCCTCCTTGCCTCTTTTCTATGTGCAAATGGAATGAGTAAATGGAAGGAGGTAAGAATAATGGTTAAAAACAATCACCGCCAAACTTAAAAATACCAACCCAAAATTCTTAGAAAATGTTGTCAAATTTTTTTGTGAGGAAAAATTATTTTTGACAAAGTCTCATTTTTTAAATTAAAAATATTTTCCTTAGAGGGGGTGGGAGTGGGGGAATCTAATTAGTTCTAGTCTCAGAGAGGGATTGAATTCTTGCACTTGAAAAAGCCAAACGTCTTGAAGCTATGAACTGAGGTAAATTATGTATTGTACCATACTTAACTGAAGCCAAAATATACCACAGAAAAACACAAAGAGGGGAGGAATATGTATATTTCCAGACTGGGAAGTTATTGAATTTTAGGGTGAAAAGGGGCAGAAATATCTCTGGATACTCCTGAAAATAAAACACTAACCCTTATATGCAAGGAAGTCTATAGAACAAGTTCCCGTTACACCAAATATAAGAAGCTTGTTTGGCCAGAAGTCAAGAAGATTCACATAAAATAAATAAGTTTTCAAAGTGTGAGTCATTTTACCTGACTCAAATGGGCCTAAAGCTCTCCTTATATTTGTTATATTTACCATGAACTAGTGATTGTTAGCTATTTAGAAGTTTTCTGTTTGAAACCCACTCTTGTCAAAGAAGTATACTGCACATGCATGATCTTTTGCCTATCCATATTTATGCTTACTCACAGGTCTCACCTTTGCCTCAAGTTACGAATGCCAGGCACTCATAGGAGAAATAAAAGAGATTTAACACAGGATGTGTCCTGAAAAAGCAAAAGGGAGGTAAAGGAGTCTTCTGTGGAAAAATAATGAAAAGCATGGTGCAGGTGATTGTGGGCAACAAGGACACAGCAATAGGTAGGCAGATGGAGATGTAAAATATCCCTGGGCCTGAACCAATGCCCATTTAAATCAGTGACAATCTTTTCACTTACTTCTGTGGATCAGTCCCTTAATGATACCTAAGGGTAGATCTGAACTTTGAGCTGGAGGTGTAACTCCCACCTAGAGGAGACATATAGATGCCAGCTATGGGAGCCCTAGCACACAAAAAATAGTGTATCTGCAGCAGCATGGGCCATGGGAAGGGCTGGCTGCCCCAAGTCTGCATCTAGCACCTTGGATGGGACAGTGCTTACAGCAGCCAGCTCCTCCTCTTGCTTGCGCTGCAGCAGCTAAGCTCTATTTTTAGTATGCTAGCTCAGTCAGAGCTAGCACAGGTATATCTCCTGAAGCTGGGAATTAGACCTCCAGTTCCAAATGTGGCCATACCCTAAGAGAAGAGCCTGAATGTCTTCCTCTCCAGTAACACCAATTAATGCAAATAGAAAGAGCTTATTTTCTGTTCAGATTTGGGACAGTTATTTTAATTACTCACTAACTACATTGCAAGTTATTTGTTGCAAGTATTTATTGCTATTTATTGTATATTTAATTATGTCAAAGCTTTTAGAGCTTTGGATAAGCATCTTTATTATTTTAATTTTAAATATTTCATTTTTATGTTATCAGGAATCTCCAATAAATACTCCACCAGTCTGTTTTATTTATATAAACTACTTTGCCATCAACACCTCCACTGCTGTCTTCCCTGATGTCAACATACTCTAAATCTACCTTATCCCACCAAATAGCCTGGAAAATGTGTTCACTAAAAATTAATGTCAATCCTTTAAAATTGTATATGAAAGATGAACTATGGGTCTGTATGAACAGCCTGTATAACTACTCCTAGTACCACTATGTCTGATGGACATTTCTGTAAATGTACTGAAGTATTGGTACCACATACCTTCTTCCCAGGTGACACTAGCATATCAAGATAAAAAGTATCTGAAAACTGGAGGAAAGGAAAACATGGAGATGATGGACATTCGTGCTTGCCAATGTCACATTTTCTTGCAGTGAGTGTTTTTGAAACCTAGGCTGAATTCTGCACCTGAGTTTCTCAGTTGATATAAATTGGTTTGTCTATTGACTAAAGAAAATTGCTATAGCTCCATTAAAGTGAATTTCAACTGAACTCCACTTTACACCAGGTGAGAATCTGTCTAAGGTATGTAAATAAGTGTTGTCTGGAGGCATTTAATAGGGAAAAAAATCCAAAGCTGATTTTGGCAAAAGGAAACAAACTAAACCCTGTAAGAGAGAATCCAGCTGTTCCAAAGACACAGAGCTGCACCTTAGATGAGAGCAAAAGGCAGTCCAATCAGAACAATTGAGATTGACTTCTACGTTAGGGTATATTACTTTGGGATACAGGCAAAATAGGTATTATTATTGGGTGATAGTTGATTGTGAAGGGCATGACTGAAAATAAAGGTAGAGTAAACTGGTCATCCATATCCAAGCCACAATGTGTATGGCTCCACAGTGCTAGACTCTCGCAGCTGACCTGTGCCAGTAAACTCGGGCTTGTGGGGCTCGGGCTGTAGGGTTGTTTCATTGCTGTGTAGCGTTCCGGGCTTGGGCTGGAACCCTAATTGTGGGACCCTCCCACCTGGCAGGGTCCTAGATCCCAGTGGGAGTTGCTGTGTGGACATACCCAATGAGCCTGTGATTAGAAACAGATGGACATCGTTGATTACAAACATCAAAGCCCTCTGGGGAGTGTTTTATGTGAGATGGCTCTTTTGAGTTAGTGTAACTTCATTAGTCTGGATCGCTATGGGTACATGGATGTGGATAATTTCTGTCTTCAAGCTAATCAAAGATGGGCTGCCAAAATCCAAAGCCTGACCTGACAGATGCAATGCAAAAAAAATGAACGCTTCTGAAATACACTTGGTTTCTGTGACAGTTTAGCATCAGGAAGCCCTGAGGAGACTTCGGATTACGGCAATTCAATTAATGTCTGGACAGAGTTATTACGCCATTTCTAATATTCCCTTTTTGTATTTTAATTACTATTTTTAGTGTTAAAAAAAACCCAACCTGTCATACTTTATTTCATGGCAAAAGAGTTCCGGCTGCTGAATGTGTTCCATAACAAGCAGAGGGGCTGAGCGCAAACCGAGGACAGATGAAAAACTGGCCTTAAAGATTTGGTTTGGATTTGATTTCTGGAACTGGCAAAGGCACAGTGATATTCTGGGCCAGATTGTGACTTGGACTGCATGATGTGCAAGGGGAATCAGGGTGCATGGAGCCCTTTCACTTTTGCACCCCCTGCACAGGACCTGGCCTTTACTCCCCTGAATACAGGTTACCCAGGGCATTACCCTTCCCAAAAGGGATGTGGACAAGATAGGGTCATGGAAAGTGTACGCTATAATCTGCTAAGAGGAAGTGCAGCAGCTGCACACCCTAGGAGAACACAGAGTCTTAATGTCCTTCAGAGCTTCCCCTAGGGTGAGATGGCTCCACACCACCCCCTGTTGAAGGCTATGCTGCACCGATACAGTCTGACCCTCACTGTTCAAAGGAAACCACTTCAACACCCCATAAGTAAAATTGCGTCCTTATGGCCCTGTGCTGAACACAAATGTTGCATTGCCACAGCTTCTCCCATCCAATGGTAATGCAGCCCTTAATGCACACTGATAAGTAAAGCCTCTCAATGCTCCTGTGAGGTGAATAGTAAAATTCTCATTTTATATTAGGGCAGCTGAAATACAGAAAGAGAGGGAGAGACAGATTGTTCCCAGCCCCTGTACAGGGAGCAAGGGAAGGAGAGGATGAAGAGACCTCTCCTTTCCTTCACATCCCCCTCCACAGGGGCCAGTTATATTGAAATCACAAGGACTCTTTAAAAGCTTTACTACTGCTGGTGCACACCCCACAATGAGAGCAGTGCCTGTCTTACCAGATTTTGTCCGTTACCTTGGGGTATGCTCATTTATTAGGGTTACTTTCCTGGGGTGAGGAGGGTTGTAATTCAATCAATCTACTGCTTGTGTTTTCATATGGAGCTTTACTTCTCCCTTCTCCAAGTTCCCTCCCAATGGAACTACCCGGTAGGACCTAAGTTTCCCCAGGCTAGATTCCTCCAGCTCCAGACTCAGATAAACACCCACATACACACACACACATTCACAGATTAACAGAGCGCATCTGCGCGGACCGGGTCAATCAGCACTCTCAAACTGACCCCCTATATGTCCCTGAACTCAGCAGGCTGGGCAGAGCAGCGCTTCCAAGCTGTCACCCTTATATGCCACAGGTTCAGCACGTCACTATCGCCACCTTCAAGCTACAATTGTTCTGGCAGTAACCCCCTTGATGATCAAACCCCACAGGATTGTTGGGCATTACAGGGATCTTGGGCTTAGGTAAGAGGAGCGTTGCTGCAGAGCAAGATAGGGAAGCCGAGAGCACAAAAAAGTAAACTAAGTTCGGAGAGAGTCTGGCAACCAGCTTGATAATGAAAGTTATTTTATTGCCAGGTATATAGAATAATAGCCATACAAGGAGAGACCAATAAACAAAACAGTTAGAATATTACACAGTTTCATTTGGAGTATTAGGGAAATCTAGCCCAAGTTTGATTACAAAAGTCAGGTTTAGAAAGTTATATCTGGACTGAGAGAGAGCGGAAATTAGGTCTGAGGGGGAAAAGTGGGTTTAACTAGAGAGAGAGAGAGAGATTGAGCTGGGGTCTCACCATTCAGCGCAGCTTGAACTGGTCGAAGGTTCCCAGGAGACAGGCTGTTCAGCTTAGGTTCTGAAGCACTTGAAAAAGGCAGAGCCCCCAACACGATCAGACAGGAAAAGGTGAAGTCCTAATGGAACTGATGCAGCCTTTGGATCCAGGCATCAGAACAGAGGTTTGAACTTGGGTAGGGGTTTTTGTAAGGAAGAAACAATGGTTCAAGGAAGAACATTAGATTTGTTTATAGGTAAACGATGACTCAAGGGAGTATACCAGAATTGTTTTGTTTATGCTGGACACTAGGAACTGATCATTCCTGGCTATGGGCAGTGTTCCTTTGATTGAGCTCACAATGTAGTCAGGCAGATTCAGTGTTCTGGATATCAATAAAGAATCTATGACTAGAATTGATCTGATCACTACTGAGCTGGGTGTGTGCAGGCGTAGGTTCATTAACATCTGGAGCAGAGATCGCCCATCATGCTTTGCTTCCCTGCTTCGCTGATCTCAGAGTTCAGTGCGGTTCCTGCCTTGGAGCTTGTTTCTCCATTCGGTATGCTAATAGAGATGTTTCCTTGTTCCATCTTTGATGCAAATGAGGCTCTCTGTTTTCCATTTGGTGTGCTAATGGAGATGCCTCCTTCTCACATCTTCGATGTATATGAGGCTAGGGGAGTTGCCTTAGTCACCCTTGTCTGGAGGGGTTTTGGTATGTCTCCCACTGCCTTTTCATTGCTTTTGGTAAGACTATCTCTGATTGGTTCTGGTTCAAGCAGAGGCTGGTGGAGGTGCATTTCAGGTGAGTCAGACAGTAGGGTTTTGTGCCCTGGTTACCCAAGAACAGAGATGACCGGTAACACTGGCTGGGTGCAGAGAGGAGAGGGGACACTGTTAGCAAGTGTCAAAAATCAGGATGGGGATGGGGGGTAATAGGCACCTATATAAGACAAAGCCCCAAATATCAGAACTGTCCCTATAAAATCGGAACATCTGGTCACCCTAGACACTGTATGCTCTTCAAGGACTTTGCAGTGGCTATGTTTCCTGTTGCACTCCTTGGAGTACTAATCAAGGATACAGTGTGCTTGCCTGAAGCAGATACACTCCCCCAGTGTAGGCTGAAATTGTATGCTGGATTTCAGCTTTCAGTAATTTTTACAGGAAGTTCATGGCAGAAGTAAGAAGAGAATCCAGCTCCCCTGACTCCCAGTTAAAAAACTATTCTTCCTTTCCTAGACCAACCTTCCTCCCCTTTAATGAAGTGCAGAAAATAACATTGCTAGCAGGTATTTTTAGTTGTCTCTAATTTCAGCAATTTAGTCTTACTCAGCTCTTCCTCCAAAGCACGGAAGACACTGAAATAACAGGCTAAGGAAGTCTGGATGGTAGGACTTGGCTTTTAAAGCTGTAGTCAGCAAGCCTAGCATTGTATAGTAATTGCTAGTTAATGTAATAGCAAAGTCATTATGGTGACAAAATCTTGCAGTACACACCACTCTTTTGATGTGTAAATTGGGACTGTCACAAAGCAGCTGCAATGTTAAATGTGCCCCCTCATCTTATCCAGTTTGAAAACACTTTATCTAATTGTCAGCAGCATTTACCCTCCCATTCACTTGGCTCCCATTCACATGGTGTCCACATTCACTGGTATCACTTTGCGCATAGACCAAAAAAAAAACCCCCAAAAACCCCAACCACATTTAAATGAATGGTTCAGGACTGTATCTTGCAATAAAAAAAGCATATTTTGAGTGGAATAAAATAGAAGAAGGTTTGCTTTATGGGGTGTATATTTTTG
Source organism: Emydura macquarii macquarii (assembly GCF_026122565.2). Lineage (NCBI taxonomy): Eukaryota > Metazoa > Chordata > Testudines > Chelidae > Emydura > Emydura macquarii. The sequence goes on along the minus strand of NW_027130155.1, from coordinate 8,306,074 downwards.
TGCCATGCACTTTTATTAGTAAATCATTGATTTTCATGTTTTCAGTGTGTTTTAATTTGATATATTGTTAAATATGAAAAACTGGTCACAAAAGCCAAAGATTTATTCCTGATTTTTTAAAATATTGAACTATGTTTGTCGAGTACTGCAAGGGGTCCCAGAAGCACAACACAAAACTCACAATCCGGGAGAAGAGGGGCTGAGATGCTTTTAACCCACCTTTTGTGCCGTCTCTATTCTGGGCACCTGTGAAGTCTGAAACTGCCCCACTCTAATTTAGATAACAGCAACCTATGGGCAACAGGACTGTACAGAACTTCACTAGTAGCTTCTGCTAAGGCATTTTCTTCTCCAGCTTCCAGCCCTGCATGGTACACCTCCTACACCACAGCCTGCAGAGGGGTCCTTGTAAGACAGATTGCTATTTTACTTAGTTTCTGTGCTACGGGAATTCTCCCCCAGCCAGATCAGAACATTTATGGTTCTTTAATGTTGCTGTGGCCATTTCAGAGGGGCCAGCGCAGGAGGAAAAAGCCCTCCCTTGAAATTCTATAGCCCCAAATATTAAATACAGAAAGTACAATTTCAAAATATTTTAGGTGGAGATGAAAAGCTGTGTTCTCAATCAGGAGCCATTCTAAAAGCCTGAAATAAATTTCCCATGCTTTCCTTACTTATAGAAAACCATTCATTTTCACAAGGAAGCACAGGCATCCTTAAACACAGACACATGCATCTGGAAAAGAAAAATGGAATTGGAGACAGTAGTGATGGTACTTAAGTCAGTGTTTGCATCCCTCAACAGTTGAAGGGAAAGGTACAATTCTGTAATGGAAATGCACTTTGGACCATGTTAACACTGGATCTTGTGGATAGGACCTTGGCCTCTAACTCTGGAAACTTGGGTTTTATTTCCAGCTCTTCCACTGAGCTGCTGTGTGGCCATGGCCAAGTCACTTCACCTCTCTCTTGGCTCCACTTTGTCCATCCTTATTCAACAAATTACTTAAATATGTGTTCAAGTCCCATTAACTTCTATGGGATTTTGGTGCTTTGATAAATAGGAATGGAATTAAGCATGTGCTTTGTTGAGTCTGGCCGTATGCCTGTGTTTCCCTGTAACCTTTATCATGTATTGGTTTTTTAGACTACCAGCTCTTTGGGTCAGAGTTTTCTTGCTATTTATTTGTACAGCACCTAGCACAATGTAGTTATGATTTAATTTGGGTATCTACACAGCACATGGCAGTGAGACGCCCCGCCTGGGTCAACAGACTTGGGCTAGAGGGCTTTCAAAAGTGCTCTAAAAACAGCTGTGTAGACAGCACATTAAAGTTGCAGCTCAGGCTCTGGACCTTGAGGCAGGAGTAAGCTTCAGCCCAAGCTCCAGTCTGAACGGCAATTTCAAAGTGCTGTTAACATAGCTGTTTTTAGAGCACTACTGCAAGACTGTCTAGCCCAAGTCTGTCAACACTGGTTGGGAAGGTTGTGTCTGCAGGCTGGGTAGACTTGTGTAGGCTGTGCTACTTCTTCCTTGTGTTAATCCGCTCACATGGAGTCTGCTCTACAAGTCCTCTCCCTCCAAAGAGCCAGTCTAGTCAATGCCATATCCTCTATCACACCACATGCTAACGTATCTCCTCTGTGACATTCTGCCACTTCTTCTTGGGTTGGTCTCTGTCTTTTACCTTCAGTCTTGATGTGTCAGATTCTCTTACATAGTTGTCAGGACTGTGCTTTAAAAGGCCAAAACACCTGAGCCTGCATTCCCTCAATTTGTTGTTTATAAGTGTTACTTGTAGCGTGTGTCTAGCATACACATTCCTCACATGGTCTTTCTTGCTTACACCGCTCATCCATCTCAACTGTCTCATTTTTGTGGAACAGATCATTTGCTCATGTTTTTCTTTTGTTACACAGCACTCAGTACCATACATTTAAACTGGACAGACCACTGTTTTATAGACTTTCCCTGCTATTGTCCTGTCACATACTATACTACTTTTCTCTTCTTTTCAGCCAAGCATTTATTATCTTAGCTCTAATTATGTCCTCCATTTTCATGGATTCTGGAACCCAGCTATTTGAAACTTTGAGTCTTCAGTATTGTTGGTCCATGGAGTTCCAAGGATAATTCTTCCATGTTCACATTACTGAAATTATACACCATAAACTCTGCTTTTTCTCTGCTTATTTTGAGCCCAAGTATCTCCATCACTTCCCTCCATTTATCAAGATGCTTTTCTAGACTATCTTTATCATCACTGCATAGAATAATATCATTGCAAAGAACATGCACCAAGGTGCCTCCTTCTGCATTTCCTTATGAGGGTATCCAAGATGAGGATAAAGAAGAAATGTCTGAGTGCTGATCCCTCTGTGTGCTTTCATACTAATAATTCATAGTTGCATAGCTATTAGCCAGACTAGATGGGTGAGATCTAGCAAGGGAAGCTGGTAGTGGGAGGTGCTTCCATAAACCCCATGAAATGGCAATAGTTCAGCAGCAAGCCGCTGCTAGATTCTAACATCATCTCCAACTCTCAATGACACATCATTTACTTATTTTATCTGGTCTGTTTTATCTATAAATGAACAAGTTTGTAAGATCTTTAGAGCAGGGACTATAGTCCTTTGGCTCTTCTTTGTATGTAAAGCATCAAGCATGTGTTGAAGCTTGATAAATAACAGAGTAGCTAGACATCTGTGTGCAAAAGTAGTGAAAGGTTAGACGGGGTCAGACCCCTATTTATAACTGTTCAGACAAGGCAGAGATGGTAGACTTCAATCTGCAGATTTATTTTTTGCCTTTTGATCAAGTTCCTGAGATGAGTAGCTAGCCTATTTGTAGAAATTACAGAAGCTTCAATAAAACTGAAACAGTTACCATCTGCTCCAGGGATTTTGCCATTTTGTAAATCTTAATTGTTTTATTATGGAATAGACGTCAACATATCATTCTCTGATTTTATTTTAGATGCCTTGTCTAAAATTGGTAAAATAAAAAAGTCCTTTTATTAAAAAATGAAAAACAGGGATTTACTTTTTCATTTCAGCTGAAAGTTTTACAGGTTTAACCTGCTGGCAATAATCCCAAACACCCTGGTTGATTTCCAGAAAAATCCAATGTGTCGTCCGTCCCGTCGTCGTCGTCCCCCCCCTCCCCGGAGAAGATTGAAGTATCATTAGTGATTCTATTTTCCTGTTCTCTTTTCACTTGCTTGATGGAGACTTACGTTTTCCCCTCCCCACCTCGTTCCCATCTTTCTGCCAACCCTGTTTGTAATAATAGGCATGGGTACGTATTAGTGAATCTGATGCAGGTGATGTGGGAGTTAGCTTGCGTTTCTGTTTCTTTTGGTAGAGTCTAATGAAGGTTTCAGGACGGGTGATGGAGTTGTGATCCTTTTTCGATCTGTCAGTCAGATTTCTCTACTTCTATCATTTTTGGCCCTACATTCTCCAGTTAAACAGGGAACAATACAAAGCAATTTTGAACAGATGATTGTGAAGTCTTCTAAACTGTTTGTTATGAAAATAATGGATCGGTTATAAGATTCCTGTGTGGGGAAAGAATGAATAACTTCTAAAAAGAGGGCACAGCATTTTTTCTCTACATTAGCCAAGGTCAGCTATCCTGCTCTATTAATAGGTTAGCTGTCCTGGAGGAGATAGGCAATTAAGTAACTGAAAAGTATTATGATGCATCGAGTGACTACTTTGGCTGGGATTATCTAAAGAGCCTCAGGGAGTTAGGTGCCATAATCCCAGAAATCCCAACCTTAATACTCTTGTGTAGTAGCCGTATCTAAAGATACCATGAAAACCTGTGGTGGAACAAAATTATTATTTATTTGACATGTAAACTTGTCAAGGGCTTGATTTTTATTCACCCTAAGACTACTTTATACACACCTGGAAGTGTAAGGGTGCCTCATAATGAGAGTAAATTTAATTAACTCCCACTTAAAGGTTGCTCAGCACTGCCACAGTGGTGTAAAGTGGCTCTAGTGTAAACCATAATACTTAGCCCTTGTATAGCAATTTTCATGCATAGATATCACAATGCTTTATAAAGGAGGTCAGTATCATCTCTATTTTACAGAGGGGGAAACTGAGGCACAGAGCAGGGAAATTATTTCCCCTCGGTCACTCAGCAGGTCAGTGGCAGAGCTAGGAATTGAACCTAGGTCCCAGCCCAGTCCTGTAGCCACTAAATGATTCTGCCTGAATGTTAGACCCAAGGATAGGGATGGAGCCTAACGGAATTTTAACAGGAGAAGGGCAACTTAACTCTCAGGCTGGGATTTCTGCAAAGTCTATGTCAAATTCTGCCTTTATAAAAGTGTAGGTGTGTCCACTTGATTTTACATTTTTTGTCATGCTGGTTCTCATTACAATATGGTGGCCGTCCTTTCCTGTCTTCCATTTTACTTGTCCAAGGGAGTGGCTGGCTTGCCACTATTAGGAGACAATGACATTTCTTGAAGTTTAAGAAAACAAAATGTTTTCTGCCCAGGAATTCTTTAGCTAATGTTCCAAAGCATTCAAATGAATGTGCTGTGAAACACCTCCAACACTGATGTTTGTTTTTGAATTACTGATATGAGAAAGAATCTTCCTTCACTTGACTGGGTGCTTAATGTCCCGTGCATTCCCAGAGAGGAATTTAAAGTTTTCTATCATACTTATAATTCTAACATTCACAGAGCATTTCCCCTCTCACTTATCAATTAACAGGTTCTAATTCAGCTCTGGACTTTTGCCTGAGGTGCAGAAAAATGAAAAAAGCTATTACACTAAAATATCATTATTTTATGTACTTGATGTTACACAAGGCCGCATATAAATATTTGAACATTCCCTGTAAGGCCCCCATGCGCAAACACTTACATGTGAATTAAATGGGATTACTTGCATGTGTAAAGTTAAGGACATGCCAAAGTGTTTGCAAGATCAGGATAGGAACCATGGAAACTTACATACTGAGAATGAGAGGGAAGTGTTAAACAGAGGATGGTCCAGTGGTCTGACATTAGCCTGGGTCTCGGAAAACCAGAGTTCCTATCACAGACCTCTTGTGGCAAGTCATTTAGGGGCAGATCACAAAGGGACTTAGGCCCCTAAACTCCAATTTTAAGTGCCTAAGTCCCAGTTTTAGGTACCACTCACAATCCCTTGCCTAATGGCTGCCTAAACTGTAGGCATCTAAGATCACTCATTGCCTACTTTCCACTGTAAAAGTTCCCTAGGCTGTCTCACTTTGACTTTCTGGACACCTTTCTCACACCTAAGCCCCAGTGTGATCCATAAACTGGAGGAAGATAGGCTGAGGAGTGCCTGCCTTCATTTGGGGCCTGCTCCAGTAGGCATGCTTTGTGCATGCCTAATTCGACACAAAACTAGTGGCGTATCGAGTGGGGGTGCTGGCCTGCGGAGGGGCACCGGGTCAGCCCTTCACGACGTGCAAAGGATGGGGGCTGTCGGCCCCTGCAGCACCCTCCACCCCCTGCGCATCATGAAGGGCTGGCCCGGTGACCCCTCCCCCCCCCCAGGCTGCAGGGCTGGAGCAGTGGGTAAGTGTAGGGGAAGGACACCGGCTCGGCCCTTCACGGTGGTGGGGGGGCACAGGAGGCTGTGACGGCTCCCATTCCTGTACCCCCCCCAGTGCATCATGAAGGGCCGGCCCCTGCCCCCCCAGCCGGGGGGTGAGACTGCCCCAGTCGAAGCCGGTGCTGGGCACAGCGGGTAAGTGCGGGGAGGTGGCGGAGCCAAGTCTGCATTTGCGCCCCCCAGACCTCATTCCCTGCCTCTCCCACAGGTACAGACTCCCCCACCTCAGGGCAGCTGGGGGGTGGTGCCAGGACCCCTTCTGCCCTGCGTGTGGGTGGGGGCGCAAATGTAGGATTGGCCCTTGGGTGCTGGAGACCCATGGCACACCACTGCACAAAACCATGAGGAGGCAGTAGCAGCCTCCCTCATAGCCTTTAGCCAAGTGGTTAGGGTACTTTAGGATGTGGGACACACTGGTTCAATTCTTACCTCTGCCAAATGAGGGGAAACTATTTGAATGGGGATGCTCTACCACTCAATTATGGGATATTCTGATGTATGAGGCTCACTGAATCTCTCTTGTTGAAGCTGTTCCACATTAATTAAATAACTGAATAATTAAATATTAATTGGCTCAGAGAAAAAGTGAGAATCACTTATTAGTACAAAGGCAATGCCTAAGTCCCTTTATGGATCCTGGTCTTTCCCTCTCTGTGCCTCAGTTCCCCATCTGTAAATGGGGATAATAGCACTTTCCTTCCTCACAGGGATGTTGTGAGATAAATACAAGAAAGATTTTGAGACATGCAGATACTACAGTAATAGGGGCTGTATAAGTATCATAGATAGAAATTTAAGATTAACAGCTAGTCATCTATTACAGTAGTTGATTTTCTTAAACCAGGTGGCCCAGAGGTAACGTGCAGCACTTGCTTGATACACTATTATACTGAGAAAATGCCTTACAAGCCAACAAAATTCTATATTTAAAGCAAAAAACAAAATATAGCTTGCTTAAAATCACTGTGGAGTTTCTCAATGCAGCTGAGTTTGTGGCCCATTATCAGCAATATGGGGTAGCCTGTTACTAAATCATATTTGAAGGCTTGCAGAAAAGAGCAAAGAAAAGCAATTGGTTCCCTTAATGCTGATTGTTTTCTTTTTCAGATGCTGTGGAGCTCTATTAATGCATCTGAGAAACCTGTTGATAGGAATGAATTGCAAAGCAAAAGGCTAGTTTCTTTTGAGTTACACCAGTGTAAATCAGAGCAACTGCAGTGACTTGAACTAAATTGGTCAGACGAATGTAACTGAGAGCTTAATTTTGGCCCATCATATTTTCTCTGTGTTTCCTTCACATCTTTGCTTCTGAAATGCTGAAATCTGGTGCTGGGTAGGATTAGGTGTTTTCCTCCATCTAAGCCCTAGAAAAGGCCTCTATTCAGATCATGATGGTAGAAAAAGATTTTTAATAAATACCCCTGGGGTTGTGCTTGTTTGCTCCTTTCCCAGGTCCCAGTCACTCAGATGGAACTGTTTTGCTGATCAACTGCTTTTAGCTTTAATCAAGCATTTTGTCCTGACTATATCTATATTTTTCCATAGCTTTAGCCCACTATATTGTTACTACTTCTGCCTCCCCTTTATTCATTTTCCAGGTCCTGAGCCTGGTATCTACCAATCTTTTTATAGTGAGTAGTACAAAGGAAGAATGGCCTAACAGGCCATTAGCTGGCAACTTGGGAGACCAAGCTCTGCCACCGACTTCCTGAGTGACCTGAGGCTGTTTTTGTGCCTCAGTGCCCCTCCAACTGTAAAATGGGGATAACAGCACTACCTTAATGTGCAGGGGGGCTGCGAGGTTAAATAATTTGTGAGGCACTCCAAGAGTGGGGGCCATTAGATAAATGGCAATACAGAGAAATTGGGAGTTTATGATTAGGGGAAAATTAAACTGCACCTTCCCAGATCTACTCTTTAATTTCTCTGCCCTTTAATTTCTAAAGGGGCATGGAAGAAATTGACTTCCCGTGTGACAGTTGCTTGTCAGGGGTTCTCCAGGGGCCGTCCAACAAGGCACCACTGCACACACAGGCTGAGAACAAGCTATCTATCTAATTCTAAATATTAAGATGAGGTGACATTTGGTGTCTAGAGTACATTCCATCCCATCCTGCAGTTCACTTCTGGGCTCCTCCTTCACTGGATACTAAAATGAAAGCTATTGAGTACTGTCTCTTTGGAGGGCAAAATGAGGATGTGTTATACTAATACATCATTACAGTGACAGCTCTCTCTGATGTATTAATGTAATACATCGTTAGGGTGAGGCGCAAGGTAAAAGAAGTATTGCTCAAAAGATGGTGCCCTCTATAGAACAGAGAAGCAGAATCATTGTAATGATAGAATAAAAGACAACCAACTTCTAGGTTACTACCAACCATTCTGCAGTGCCAGGTATGAAGCATTTACTAGTAGCTTAGAAAAATTAGAAATCTGTATTACTAGATTTTGGTATTGCAACAGAAGAAAGAGAGACGTTCAATAAAATTACTGAAAGTGCTTTCTATTTGCACAGTTCCTATTAATTTGCCAAGATCTTGCACCTCTCTTATTACACTCACAACATTTTTAAGTTTAGTTTTAACTGAAATAATTGGAGCAACTCCATGGATGGTAAATTGAAGGGGGTGGGGAATGTGATGTAATTTGAAGATGCTATTGATGTGGCTGTGTTTACTGGTACAAGTGTTGCTATTTTGTTTGAGAGAGAGGGTGTCGTGAATTGTGAGTATCTGAGTTTGCTTCCACTGTAGCCAACACATCCTTTATCAGACCATGCAAAGTTATAGAAACAGTAAGTAGTGATTTTGAAGGGATATTTTTTCCCTGTGTGCTTTTTTGCCAGAGGGCTCTAAAGTCCTTTTATTTAATTAACCTGCACCAAAGCTCACTTGTGAGACATGAGATATGAGCCAGTAGAGCTTGTAGTATCTTGTTGGAGGCTCAGAGAGATGCCTATGAGAGTAGAGAATTAACGCTTCAATATGATATCTGAACATCAATCGCTCTTTATATGAGCCACCAAGGCTATGTCTCATATGTCCTACCCAACTTGGCTTCCTGGGAGAGGAAATAATTTATTTAATGCCAAATGTTTTGGATAGGATGTATTGGTTGATGTATAGGATAGTATTGGTTCTCTTTGGACAGAAAGGTATTATACTATTAAAAATGAAATTTACCCTGGATTTATTAGACAAAGATTTATTCCACTTCATTTAATACAGAAATTATTATAAATAATACAGAATGCCCAAAATAATATAACTAGGAGATTTGGTTTCATGTGCTGATATTTTTTCCCCTTTGATTTTTTGTTTTGCTTTGTTTTAACCAAATCATGTCTTTTTTTTGGACTAAAAATCAGTTTTCATGAGTGCCAATAAAACTGTTTCCCATGTATTATATAAAATGTAGCTTTCCACCTCCCTAAATCCCTGTTATACCATGTGTCATGTTGTCTCAACTGGCTCATGACCGTGAGTGCCTTCCTCAGGGCAGACTGTCAGAAAACAAGGGCAGATGTCCAAAACTGGTGGTATATTTTATAAATAGACTTCACCAAGCCATTAACAAATGTGAACTCTTGGATCACTATAATAGTCTTACCATGGAGTCACAGACAGTCCCCTTAGACTAAGCTGACCAGATTTTTGGAATGATATCTGGGGACATATTTTTAGGGGTGAGGGGGAGGTGTTAGGGGTAATTATTGCTTTTGAGACATAACTATTATGTAAAAACAAATGTAATGAGCATATTTTTATACATAGCTATAGCTAACTTAAATATGTCATATTTCTCACATTCAATCTGTAAACACAGAAAAAATACTTACCAGTATTATCCTTAAGGCTGACAACAGAATGGTAAGCTTGCATTAACTGGAGTATTTCTCCAATGAATGAATCTGCTTGAGAATATCATTGTTCTGGGTGAGTTTTTCCATGAATTCTAGTCAGGCCAGTTTAAAGTTTGTTTTCACAACAAGCCTGGCTTTCACAGTTTGTACATTGAATCTCAATTTCTCTGCCGCCCACACATCATTCATCAGTGAGAACACTCTTTCAACAGGTGCATTGCAGCTAGGTTTTTCAGGTTAATGTGGGGTACCTCGGATTCTGTGAAATGTGTCATGACTGTGTTCCATTTGTAAGCACCCGACATAGCAGATGCACTCCATTCGCCTAGTTTCCCTCTGAAAAATTCATTAAGAAAAATCACTTCATCAAACAGAGCATCTTGATCAATTGTTACGTTTGGGCATTTCATTTGCAGAAGTTTGACTGCCTTCTCAATCTCAGACCTTTCAGGCACTTTTTTCAAAAGCAGACAATGCAGGTCTTTAAGGTCGTCTGTGTGTTTTCCCCATGCGTGTATGTATTTAACTGATGCGTCAAAAAAAGATTGAGAAACATTGAAGTATGACTCGTGTGTCAAGACCGCCACCCCTTCTTCTCATTTAGTAGTTTTCTCACTAAAACTAGCTCAAAGTCTTCCTCATACCTTGCAGACGACTTCTTTTCCAGATTGTTAAGGATGTCAGCAGATTCCACTGCACAGCAATCTTCTCCCTCCAGCAACTTTATTGTGTCATGGAAAAGTGACAGATTAGCTTGAATGAAAGTGAGCCAGAGTTCAATCGTAGGGTCTTCAAATATCTTCCAAAGAACAACTGGCCACTTTTCTTCTGAGAGAAAAAATGACTTAAGCAGCTCATATAATAGAAGTACTCTTTCTAAAGCAGGTAACATTGAGAGCCTTCTGACATTGCTGTGCCCCAGGATGTTTTGGTATTCTTGCCCCACATACTCACAAAACTCCTTTATCTTTCAACTCAAGCAGTGAAACTGTGAAGATATCTGAAAATCTTGGGAAGTATATATTCAACATCCATCAGGATTGTAGCCAATGCTGTTTGGGCACAGTGGTGAATGATGTGAGCGGGACATCCGAGGCCTATCACCTCCCGTTGTAAGGCTGCTCTGACTTTAGTGTGCACATTTTCTCTCCCTTGTCTGCGCAGCCTGCTGAAGTTTGTATTTGTATTATTGGCAGAGAAAACCACAATCTTATTTTCCAGCAGAAACTTTTCTATAACAGCATCTCCACTGCAATTAATTCAGACATTTCAACAAAACTTTTAGTTCAACAAAATAAGTAGCTTTGTCTCCATCGGCGTGCTTCCACCATATACCTTGAAGTAACGAACCAAGATAGGCAACAATTTTACATGTCCATGATTTGATGCATCAACTTAAAGCAATACAAACTCAACATTGTCCAGATCATGTTTCAGTTCATCTGTTGTCCAAAGTGTGAATGCATTTGTGACAATTGCATTGCACTTTGTCCTCACACAACTAAATTTGGGATTGTAGAATTTTCTATTTAAACTCGAGGTACAATCCATTGATCTTAAACTGTGGTTGTGACAAATGGTATGATAAGCAAAAATTGCCTCTTGTGTAGCAAGGTCATATTCACTCTGTGTCAGCTCAACTTTACGAAAAAATGAAGTTACAGAACTTGAACCGGCACAGGCGGTTAGGACGGATTTGTGTTTACTTGTACCTTCATGTTCTTTTATCGATGTCCTGCCTCTGCTGGAAATGCTAAATACGGAATGTCAGATTGTACATAAGACAGATGTTTCTTTTGCAGTTGGTCGCAAGAAAGAAAATTCTTTTTGTAGTTGGTCGTTGAAATAACACTTACGTTTCTTGGAAAGCACCACAGCACCTCTGCAGTCGTCATTGACACCACATGAGCAGTCAAACTGACCTTAGCATGTGACAGCCTTGTAGCATAGTTACAGCAACAGCTAGAGAGATGGACCAGGTATAATCGAGCAAGCTAATTATATACAGTATTTATGCCATATTCATATTCATAGACGTATGATTTCAATACAACTAAAATCTGAAGTGTAGTGTCAAGGTTACATTTTATTATTTGTATCACATTTATTTATTACCATTTTGCCGCATTTTTAAACCACTGTTTGGTGACCGCCACTGGGGACATTTCCAGGGACAGGTTATTGCCGGGGACAGAGTACCGAAATCGGGGACTGTGCCCGGAAATCTGGTCAGCCCGCCTTAGACTCTCTGCCACCCAGGCAAACTGGACATAATGATAAATGGCCACTTACACCAAAAATCACAATATGTTTAGGTTGCTTCCAGTCCCAAGTGACCAGTTACTTACCCATATCACTCAGTACCTTAGATCTTACACCAAAGACAATGCCTTTAGCCAATCCTGTAACAAACTATCTAAAGGTTTATTAACTAGAAGAAAGAAATGAGAATTATTTACAGAGTAAAGGAAGGAAACATATACACACAAATGAGTTACCATCTAAATCCTCAGAGTGATAGAGTTATAGTGGTTAGTCAATTCAAACTGACTTTCAGGGTGGATGCAGAAGGTAACCTCTGGGAATGTCTGGCTTCAGTTTGGTTTCTCTGACTCTGTGAGAGTTCAAACTGCAAAAGGATGAAAAATCTTCACATCAACTTTTATTTCCCTTTTCCAGCATTCAAAGAGATGTGATGAGGCCTTTTGCACGTACTTCTCCATGAGTGGATGGGGCAATTAACAAAGATTTTGTCTTATAAAGGCCCACTTAAATTTTGATAGTCTTCCTGGATGGGCGAGGATAGGGGGGATGATTCCTGTGTCTGGGTTCACAAATTCAGAGCAAACATTTTCAGAGTTATAAAGCAAAACTGACGTCTTTTCTTGTAGACTGGAATACAGACATTACAAGTGAGATTAATGCATGCAGCAACTTACAAATGTTCTATCGAGTCTAATTCTTAAAGCATTAATACCTATTTTGAGCAACACTAATACATAAGTGAACTGGCCTGGTCTCCACCTATGAGTTTGTCAGTTTTTAGCTAATGCCTGCAGCCTTGGCAAGAACTGGCACCTGGCCTGCCAGCACCAAACAGTGGTTAAGCTGTCAAGACTTAGCTGATCTCAGAGTTACCTGGGAGTTCAGGACTTTTTTGTGTATTATGCAACAATCATAATCCTAAACATAAACATTAGGCCTACCTTCCGTAGGGTTGGGAGAACACTGGTGTGGCTAGCGCACAATACATTAGCATTATATTGCACAATGTGCTGACAGTACAAATCATTGCAGGTGATAGGGAATTGATCCTGGAGCAATTCTGTAACATCTCAGCAATTGCACACAACAACTAATTATAGTTTTATTACCCATATAGGCACCATGCTGGGTCATTTACTAAAGCAAACAAAGGCCCTGATCATGCAAACCCTTATGCATGTGCTTAACTGTAAGCATATGAGTAGTCCCAGTGAAGTCAATAGGACTATTTACATGGTTCAAGTTAAGCACAAGCATAAAGGTTTGCAAGATCAGACATGCCTCTATGGTAGTGCAGCCCGAGGTTGCCAGTTTATCTGATATACTGTCTTACTACTTCTGTGACATGTCTGGTAGGTTTATTACACATCTCTAGTGTCCCAGTTATGGTGTCAGACTGTTGTGATAAAGATCATGATTGTGGAGAGTACAGCTGGGTGAATAATTGTTAATGAAAACTTGATTCAACAAATTTTATCTTCCCTTTCTGTTCACAACATGCTAATTCACAATCACTCATAATGTAGATATATAAATGTTATTCATTATTTAAAATTATTTAGCATTTTTGTCCATTTTGTCTATTCTATGCCTTGCGACTCAAAATTCAGATTCTGAAATGTAAGTTGTGCTGCTTAGTTGTTAATTGGTTGCATAAGTCACACTGAGTAGGGTCTCTTTGCCATTATGGCCGGAATTTTCCAGAAGGTCTCAGAACTCAAAATTGATTTTCAAATGTTCAGCTTCTATTTCTACATGTAAATGAAACAGCCAGGTTTCCAAAAGAGCTTAGACAGATTCAGTGGGAATGGCTGAGCATTGTGCACCTTGAAAACACATGGCCATCCTGCAATTCTTCTGTGGGCCCCTCAGATTCCTTGCTGCACTACCTACAGACATGCTTTTCAGGGGCACAGTAACACATATTGCTAGCCTCTTTTTTCATGCACGTCATTCTATTCATATCCTTTTTCTGCAGTAAAAGGACTAATGGGCCCATTGTGTCAACCTCCAGACCTGAGTCCTTCAGCCCACCTAGTTACAACGTGGCATGAATAATAAACTGCATAACTAACTAACTGTATTGGCTCAATTCTTTATAATTCTTACACCCACTAAAAACCTGTGAAAACTGAAATGTAATACCCCCACCTATGACGCTGATTCAATGGTAGTAAATGATGCCTCTTAATATAAAGAAATACAAAAGTACCAAAATAAGAATGGACTAAATTCCAAGCATATAATTCTGAAAAAAATGTAGACTCTGATAAGGTATTTTTGATCTCATATTGCTTTCTAAAACAAAGAACCTCAGTGATACAAAATAGTGAAGCAAAAACGTATAAACAATGGAAACAATTTTAATTTTAATATGGTTTCAAATATTTTAGCTACAATTATGACAGTGATTTTTTTTCCCCTTTCAGTTTTTAACATGGGAGTGTTAGAGAAACATAATCATAGCTTGTTATTCACAAAGGAAGAAGAAAAAGGAAAAATAAATACCTAATTGTGATTGTTAGATGAAATAGACAGAAACCCTGATTAGTGTGGGAGGAATGAATTATTAAATCTACCCACATTCTCTGTTTTTAAAATCTTCAGTATTCAATTATGCATCAGTAAATGTTATCATGCAATCACTGGCAAGGCACTAATTAGTATTTATGAACTGATGCTTTTTATGTCTGACCTTTTGATCATTTCCATATGTGGAGCTGGTCTTTGGGTATGTAAGTGACTCAGAAGAACTCTTTTTCTTCCAGTTTTGAATTTCTGACATTTTGTTAAAATAGTGTTGACTTGTAATCAATGATTATTTTCTCTAACAGAAACTGAAGCTTCAGTGCTGCAGAAGGTGCCTCCATTAATTGTTACATTAAGAGAAAGCAATGCTTAATATAAAATAGCAGACCATATAGAAATGTGTGCTCACTGAAAAATACCATAAAGCACAACAGATAAAGCCTCTTAAAACCAAGCCAGTTCTCTAGAACAGGATTTCTAAACCCAGGGGTCAGAACCCAAAATTGGGTGGCCAGAATGCTTCAAAGGGTCATGTGGCAGCACCTGTGCTCCTGTCTTACAGGGCTGGCTGGGCTCCCCTCCCTGCTCCAGGCACTGCAACCTCTGGGGTCTCAGCACTACTCAGGTTTGGCCCAACTGTTTTGATGACTGGAGTGTGGATAGGCCAAATTTGAGTGAGTGACACTGCAACCACATGAGCCAGGTCACAACTCCACTCACACAAATTTGGTCCAGTCAGGGAAGAGGACCAAAACTGAGCAGTGGTTGCAATGCCCAGAGTGGAAAGCCAAGCCCAGTCAACTCCATAGCACAGGCACTGCCACTGTGGGGTGAGTGCTGGACAGGACCCAACCTCTACAGGGGGCAGGACCTGACCAAAACCACCCAGGGCCTCCATCTCCAGACTATTTACTCGGTCTCAACAGACCAGAAACATTTACAAATGAGTCCTGAGCCTAAAAAGGTTGAGAACCACTGCTCTCGATGCCTAAATATGGATTTAGATACCAAAATATAACCCTCCACTTATGAACATTTTGGCCATTGTTATTCTCTAAATTGTTTACAAATCTCTCATAAACCTGAGCGCAGGACAAGTTGCTGGGTAGTAGATTTCCTGGCTAATAAAGTGTGACCAAGTATGGCTTAGTTCCAATTCTTAGTTATAAAAAAGAACAAATTCTCACGTTGTCCTCTTCCCAAATACCCATTTTATAAATAAAGTAGGCAGGAATTGAGCTATTCAAGGTTGTCATTCATATATATGTATTGAACTGATTGCTGTGGTTATGAAAATTGCTGATTGACATCCTTCCTGAATGACGTCCTCCACTTACTCCTACAAGAGATATAAGACGGCAGTACCAGTTCAAGCTTCTCCATGTCCTGCCAGTGTGCCATATCACTGGGGACAAGAGCAGAGTTCAGTCTCCATATCTATTCATTCTTTGGCCTCTGAGCAGGGACTGCCAACAAGGTAGTTGTTGGGATGGTGTGGTCTGATTTTATTTACTAAAACATGGAACAAGATTACTAACTCATTTTATTCACACCATTAAACAGCCATCAGAAAGTTATGACTTTCAATCCCTACATACTTGGGTAGAATTTGAACCCATGATCTGTAGAAAAAATAGTCTCTAGTCCATTTTCAATATATTAGTACTGGCCCTACTCTAATGAAAGCAATAGATGTTTGCTTTTGATTTCAACTGAAGCTTAATTAATTAATTATAATTAGATTAATAGAGAATTAAAATGTCCTCTTTCTGTTATTGGACACAAACACAGGAAAGTGTAAGACAGTTTATAGAGTTATATGCATATAACAAAAATACAGTTGGCAATATATGGTTCCAGCGCCATGGATACAATCCAACTTTGGCCACCTGACTTATGAAAGGTTGTCCCACTGACTTCAGTGGAGTGTGTGAATAAGATGAGCAGGATTTGTCCATGTATATTTTGTGTTATAAGAGGATGTCATCATTGTTATGCTCTTTCACTCTATCCGTAGAGGTCAGGGCCAAAAATGTCTTCTGGGAAATTAAGTTAAATATTAAATTTCTTTCTGAACATCTCAGTAAGTTCACAGGATGTAGGGGATCTTAAAAAAGCTTAAGACACATATATTTCAAGATACCTGCTGGAAGTGTGATAACAAATAAATGCTAACTCACTTAACGTACGATTGCTCTAAAGTTGACCCTAAAGTAGAATTAGGACTCAACCCATATCTTGCAAGGCGCTTAATGCTCTTATCTACTACTGACCTTTAATTCACATTTCATCTTGATATCTATTAATGGTATCTAAGGGAACGCCACTTCTTGCAGCATCAGGCCCATCATGTAGCAACGAATCAGGATCTCAAAATGAAATTTGAATCAGCCATACTTTTGGCTTCTATTGCTATGGCTGGAAAATAAGCTATTGTTTTCTAATGACCTGATTCAAAGTCCACCTGAGTCCTGAAAAGAGTAGCTTTTGAAAAATACAAATCTAAGAACAAGTTTGTCATGTTCAGATTAAAATTTTCTGATAAGACATCAGGCCAGATTTTCCTTTACACTAAGCTCCTTTAAACCATTCTGGGAGTGTAAAGTGACAAAGTAGACGTAAATTATATTTATACTCATATTAAGGAACTTTTACACTGCTGGAGTTGTGTAGGAGAGAGGTTTAAATGAGAATCAGAGCCATCATTTTTTTTAAAGTTATCAGTGGCAAAGGAGACGCTCATTAATGTTCTATTGTCCATGCATCTTCATAGTTAACTAATGAGATGGTCTGAAGGCTAAAAATAGAAAAGCATTCTTCCTGATAGCACATAGAGCAGAACACTACAAACTAATAGCTTCACCTACCTACCCTAGAAGTGCTGATACATTCAGCTAAGCTTTATCTGCAAGCAAACTACTAAATGTGCAAATATATCCCTTATATTAAAAAGACTGGAGCCAGATTATTGTAGTTTGTATAAGCTTATAACACTCCACAGTGCTGATTAAATATTTTAATGAAGATCTTACTGGGGAGATTTGTGATTTACCACCTTACATTGATTGAACCTGGTCAAAGAGGTTTTCATGCCTTGACAAACAACCTTTTGATGTTGTTAAATACCTCCTTTAGAAAATAAGAGAAGCATTTTAGTGGAGAAATGGTGATATATCATGAATGTGCATAGGTACATATGAAATATTCTATTATGTTCTGGGAGGTAAATTAAATTGAAGTAAATTTATTTTTATAAAGGCATTCTGGGAAATATTTTCATTCTAAATTACAAATCTTAGAAGAACTTCCATTTGACTGGATAGGTTTAAGAAATCATAGAATTGCTTTATACATAACTTTGAATCTGCTTTGGAAGATTAAGAATTAATTGTTATTAGGAATTAAATATTCTGGATCCCTTTCTTTTTGGAGTAAATATTATTATGATTGTTTTTGTCTCCTTTACTTCTTAAAAATGCTGGTGATGTACTCAAATAGGAGTCCAGCAAGAACTTGAGGTGCTCCTAAGGCTGGTTGTAAATCCAGTAACATTTCTTTGAAAAGTAAAATAAATATGGATTCCAGTTTTATTTACCAGAATAAAAGTGAACTATATAAGATACCAAATAGCCATGGTTATAACTAGAAACTTCAACTCTCTGAGGAGAAAAGCAGTCTCATGTTCTTTCAGATAAGACTGTACACTTTGATTTACCAATTTATGTTGCATTAGTGAAAAATTACTTTTCAGTGGAAAAAAAATACATGATGACTCATTAAGAAGGCCGTGAAAATAGCAGTCCCCATAGAAGGGATTTTTTTATTTTATTTTTGTTTAGAAAACAAAAAAGTCATTTCTGAATAAATCATAGGTTCTCTTTGGTTTTGATCATTTATTTGCCTCTTGGTGCTCTGCCTTTAATAAATTGATTCAAATATTTCTTTTACCTACAACCTAAATTCAATGAACCAAGACTGTTTCTTAGGGGGCAAGTGTCTTTTGGCATTTGAAAGATAACGGGATTTTGTTCAGCCAATTTATTTATTTGCTTTTCTACAGAAAAAGCATGAGCTTCTTTGAAACAACTTTTTCACTTTTCTTCAGCTGATATTTTATATTGGTGCTTGCATCAAATTTTGATCCGGTGAGTGATTTGAGTTGAGAGAACTACCTGGGATATTTTTGTAATATATTACATTTGTAAGGATTTATTCATGCAACTCCTTGTGGTGGGGTGTCCACCCCATACAGAACTGGAAGGAGTGAAGATGGACAAGTAGGCCTATTAGCTCCACTGGCTGCACTTGGAGGGAAAGTCAGGGCATAGGGAATTAATTGCAAGCAGGTTCAGCTGTGTAGGAACAGACAGGCCCTATAAAGCCAGGAAGCTGGGCAAGGGCAGTCACTCTCTGGGAAGAGAATTTGGAGTTGGCGTACACAGAACAAGGAGAGGGAATCAGGAGTTGTAGGAAGCGTCCAGGGAAGGAGCAGTGAGTGCTGAGAGAGGAAAGCCTAGAACTGCTGTGTGTAAGGTCCTCGGACTAGAACCCAGAGTCATGGGCAGGCTTGGGTTCCCCTATCTGCCACTGAAGGGCTAGATAGACTGATGGGGCAGTGAATTGGAAGACTGCCTAGGTTGCTGTGGGAGTGACAGAGAATTTGAAGGCCTGTACCCCAGAAGGGGGGAAATGCTGAGCAACCTAGCTGGAGAGCTGAGGGGTGAACAGGACACTGTGGTACCTGGGACAAAGGAAGAGCTGCAGATCTGAGAGAGAGATAGTATGATAGTGTGCGACCACAGGAAGAGGTGTCTACCTTGAGAGTTAATCCCCAGAGTGACCAGGACGAGCCGCCAGACAAGCGGTGAGTAGTGTATGCTGTCACACTACCATTAGCTTTAACATGAGTTGTACAACTAAATTCCTTATGCACCCAAATAAAAAAGCTACCCTATGCATGCATTCAACCCCACCCATGCCCCCATAGTCACCCTCAGGTTTAATTGCTTGCCATTTGAATGTATTACAACAGTTTGTTTGTTTGTTTGTTTTTAAATCTGCAATTATGGTGCCATGCTACTGATGTGTTTAGGCCAAATCCCAACTTCAGTTGGGATTGGAGTGAGATCTCCAGCCTTGTTTTGACTGAGAAGGGACTAAGAAAGACCAAAGAGATATGGAAAGAGATTTAAAAGTGCCCTTTCCTAATAATTCACAGGAGATCATACCCTTCCAGACACAACTGAATTGGATTCATACATTATCCCTTTGATCTTCAGAAGTTAAGAAATAGCATTGTCTAGCTCAGAAGTAGTAATTTTAAAAAGCAGAAATGTGGTAGAAAATTGCCCAGGGACAATTTTCTCTTTCTGGGATAAAATCCACTTACATGAGAAGCCATTTACCTAGGAATGAAACCGCAAAAAATAAGACAAATGTACATGTGCAGTATTTTCCTGCTTTTCCCGCTGAGATTTTGTGGTGGTGGGATAAAAAGATATTTTCCCACTTCAAAACTACTGCAGCGAAATCTTAATCTGTCAGAGTCAACATGGTGACTTCATTGTTGGATCACATAGGAGGAGAGAGTGGGATGTGAAGGGAAACCTTAGACCTAACACGCGCCCTGCCAAGCACATATTGTCCAACAGTGAGACAGCTCAGAGACTCTATCCCCTTGTCTAATAGCAGTCCTTGTACTCAGGTAGTACAGAGCGATAGCAAGGTTAATGCTTAGAGTAACACGTAGCCATCACAAAATGTGCAGGAATGCCTGAGGACATGGCTTTAAGCCTCACTCTTCAGGCAGCAGAACTGAGAGAGGAGGACAACTTGCATGCTATAAAGGGTGCTGTAGGGCAAGTGCACAGTCTCTTAAGCTCCTGGAGGCATTGTGCTCTTGTCTGAGCTATTTGCTGGAGACCAGTGTTAGAGACTCATTGGCATCTCCTCCCTTTACCTTCATCCATTCGAACACTTCCAACTCTTGCTTTCACAGGCTTTGTAGATAACAGTATTGTTCATGTGATTTTTCTAGGAGTCTTAAAGTTAGTTTTTTGCAATGCTGAGCATCACAATGCCTTAAGTCCCTTGGGGAGCCCACCCTTAATGTTATCCACTGAAAAGTACTAAGGATGAACGGAGGGGGTCAGGGAGACTTGGGGAAACTTTTATTGACAAATTATTAGGGAAATCTGTGGCTTCCATAAGTGCTTCAAGATCCCTGGAAATTCCATGGCCTTCCGTAGCATCCTTGGGTGGAGGGACGGCAATACTGATGCAGTATATTTTGAACATGCTCCTTTTGGGAGCCACAGCCTGGAAATGACTGACAGCAAAACACAGGCAGATCTGCCCTAATATTTGGGAGGAGATTTTCAAATTGACTTTGTCATCTCATTGTTCTCTGTCCCCGTTGCATCCATTTTCATTCTGCTGCACCACAGGCAAAGGGGGGATTACTTGTTTCATATTCTACCGAAGTTAAAGTGGCTAAGTTTGAGAGAGTTTTCAAGGACTGGATTTGATCTCTGCAGCAAATGAGCTGTAGAAGTCTTGAAACTCCCAAGCCCGGAAATACAGAATACATGTATTTTCCTTATCTAGAAGCCTTCAGTGGTTTTGCTTGTTGCTGTAAGGGCAAAAGACTATCCATATCAGCACTACTCCATGTTGGCTTTTATTATTTCTTAATAGTTTTAGATGAACTGAGACACATTAGTCACAACACAGCTTTATTATTTTCTCCCTTGGTGTAATTATAGCTGGAAATATTAGACAGAAAAAAGAGCCTTTAGAAAATTTGCATGTGGGCACCAGTTGAGAATGCCACAGGTGAGTTACTACGGTGTCAGGAGTCTGCAGGCTTGGCTTACTGCCATTTTAGCACAATACACTTGTCTGTACCTTGAAAACACTTGTGAAACAATGGGCAATGGATACCAGGAGGGCGTGAAGATTATATTTCATGCCACTGAATATATTTTTTGTTTGTATCTTTTACTTTTAGGAGGATATTAACATTAATTTGTGGCAGTCAATGCCTCTGCTGTGGTTTTGTGGACATGCATCTCTGGTCACAATCATACAGTTGCCTCTGAAAACTTAAAGGCAGTAGGCTAAAAATGGGAGGGGAGGAGGAGGAGATTTCAAACTGCAATAATGAAATCCAGCACTTTACCTTAGTTACTTGTACGGGAACACTTTTTTTTTTTAAAAAAGACACCATCGTTCAATTAAGGGCTTCGTTGGGGTTTCAAAGTAATTGTGTAACTGCACACCTGCATCTTTCTGATTCCAGACATGCCACCTGGGCACCCTGTCTATGATGTGACAGGTTCCTGACTCCCCCCTTCTCTCACCACATATGCTCTACAGGTTTTATGACTGTTAGGATCCCCTTCCAACATCTCCACAAGCCAATATGTGCCAGTTGGGATGAACTGAATTATTTTTCTGTTCATTTTTGAGAGTGGTCAGTTACTTTCTTCTAAAATTTGTACATGTAAAGGTATAGGAGAGGCAAGGCAAGGCCCTAACACTTATACATCATGGGACAGAGAATCAAGCTGTCAGATCTTTTACTGTCTCTATCACAGACTGATTACGTGCTGTTGGTGAAATCTCTTAAAGGACAGATTGCAGCCAGTCCCCACATGTTGTACATGGAGTTCAACTTTCTTTATGCCCTGGCATGGTGGCTGTCTAGAACATAATCTCTGTTTTCTCTTTGCATCCCCACCCTGAAAAGAGGAAGCAAGAAACAGGCTATCAAGAGCAGAGCCATAGTTTTATTCCCCCATCAGTATCTTTACAACAGAGCTGGCAAGATGTGGAAGGGGTGGAGTGAGATGATGTGTTAGCTGTTTGTTCAAAATAGTACCTGAGAGAGACAAGTAGAGTGGATTACTTTAATGATCTAAGTTTTACAGCAAACTGGTGAAGTAGGTAAGCAATGTTCCCTCCATAGGGAAACTGTGGTGCTGAGTTTAATAATTTTGTAGCCTTGTCCGTATTTTAACTAATTATCCATCCCAAGGTGAGGGTTTATACCTTCTTTACTCTGTAAGAGTTCAGTCCCCAAAATCCACAACAGTAGAGAGGTTACAAATAGAAGGGGGGCCCCAGAGTGTGCCACAGAGACTACATAGTGCTCTTCTTTTATTAATCAGCCAAACAGTACATACTGCAGTCTGGTAAAGGTGAGACACTAATACAGAATGCATAGTATGTGCATTACTCACACCATGCCTGGTGGAAGAACCCCAAGTGTTAGTCTTCCTCATCCTCACCACCATCATGACCACCAGTTGTCGTCATTCTGTTATCTACCTCCTCCCAAGGCATGCTTTTATAACGTGTTACACTGATGCCCATTGGAGTTCATGCCTTTTCCTTATTTGAGCATCCACACACAACCACTTCTGGACTATCCCATTCTCCATAGACTAACTTGTTAGTTCCCCTTATACTTACATCATTATACATTATAGCCTTATACTTACATCACCGTATCACCATAGCAACAAGTGGCTACTTTAAGGAAGTCTCGACCATTGGTTAGTGGGGTGAAATGTTAATCTTGTAGTGTCTACTGATCTCTTGTAGACACTATTATTCAAATATTTTCAAAACATCAGCGTTTCACAAACATAAATAAAAGCTCCATAGACTTTTTATTAACTTTACTCCATCTTTATAATATAGCTCCCATATCCTAAGTGCTAAGGTCTATTTTGACTAAGCTAAACGTATTGCAACATTAATATGTATAGTTAATTTCTGTATCTTAAATATACCTGAAACTTTTTATCCTTAGGCAACATCAAGCACATTGGAGAAAGGACAGAAGCAGAGAGGTGAAACTTAGTTTCATAAACTGTCTCACTGAAGAATTTCTACTGAGAACTTTCCCCAGTGAGGTGGTGTGAGACACCCAGCTTCTTATGTTTGTTGTGTAATAGAGGAAAGTGGGTCTTTCTCAGGCTCTTTACCATTGTAATGTGACAGAGGGAATATTCTGCACCGTCTTCAAGTGTGGTGCAGCCAGCAGGGCAGTATGTGTTGCCTAGCAGATCCTACAAGTATTCTGAGTCAAGAGAATTCCTCCTGAAGACATTAGCTGCAATCTCTCTGCTCTCACCTATCCCAAATGCTCTTGATGTTGCCCAGGGCATAACCTAGCACTCAATTACTCTGTGCCTCAGTTTTCCTGTGAAGATAATATTTACTTGCTTCATGTGTCTGTTCTAAGGCCAGATCATTAATGTCTGCAAAAAAGCATTGTGCTATACAAGACCAAAGTGTTAATATTTATTATTGTGAACCAGAGATCAGCCTTGGTTAGCCCAATCTCAGGAACTCCCTGTCACCAGAACAAAATCCATAGTCCTACCTTGATAATTCTCGCAATTATTATGCCACAGCAACATCTGAATAATCATTTGTACTGTTGTAACCAGCTGACAGACAGACAGATCCACCATATAGCCAAGTTGAATAATCCAGCTTTTGTGCATTTTTAGCAAAGGCAACTGTCTCTGAGCATCCCATTCTTAGCAAGCACTTTTAGAGCTGCTTCAACGAATGCATCTTGATGATGGGCACAGCTGTGCATTTATTTTCCTCTTTACAAGCAGGATGGCTGAGATGGTGGTGGTGGTGGCCGGGGTGATGGGAAAGATTAGTTTATTTTCTAAAAATATGCCTACAAAGATGAATATTTGGAGTTCCATGGAAAATGTTGCAAAACAATAAGACGTTGTTTTTTGTAACAGGTTTCTAATACAAATTCTAGTTATTTACATATAAATCAAATGGCATTAGCTGTTAATATCCAAGCAGCCAAATGCTGAAATATTTAGTCCCTTGCAGGAAGCTAAATGGCTAATGACTGATCAGACTTCTCTAACAAGCTGCCTAATTTGACTCTCAGTGATTTAACGAGTGTTTTTTGTCTGAGAGACAGTGGGACTGAACTCTTAATGGTTGTCAGGAAACTAAATGGTTATATTGTTCTCTTGTATATGTGACGTAATGGAGCCCTACGCGGTGGGAGGAGGAGAGGAGAGCAGAGGTAGAGAGAGAGGGTAAATAGCTGTTAGCTGTCTTCTGAAAATACTGGCATTCCATCAATTGATTGTCACGAAAATGTACATAAGTGACACAAAGTTGCAATAATGATTTCTTGTAATTAGGCAAAATTTAATACAGGACGCCAGATGTGGCCTACAGTGTGCCTGTGGGGTAGCTCTGAGGAAGTGGGGCTTACATGATCCTATGCTCCTTCTGGGCATTTGCTGGGGAAGGGCAGCTTTGAAATCCAGTTGGTCCTTTACAGGAGTCCTGCCTATGGAAAATGGGTGGGGGAGGCAATGAGTCAGAGCAACCCCAGGCCTGCTTGCTCCCATCTAGAGTTGGGAAAGAAAGGGTTTTGTCAACCTGTGAATTGTTTTCCAATACCATAAGAGAGACCCACCTCAGAATACCCAGGTGGTTAGGGCACACACCTAGGATATGGGAGATGGAGTTTCACATCCTTGCTCTTCCTGGTTTGGAGCAATGACTTGAACCCAGATCTCTCACATCCTAGATGAGTGCTTTAGCTAGGGTTGCCACCTCATCAGTCTGTGTTTCAGCTTATGTGTTCGGGTGCCATTTGACAAGCCCTGATATCTGGGGTTTTTTTATCTGTGGAAACCCTTAGCAGAAGGAAAGAGATAGTGCAGCAGCTGCCATCATCGCCAGGCTTCTTGTGCAGCTCCCAGTGGTGTGTGATGTGAAGGGGTGGGACCTTGGAGGAAGAGGTGGGGAAGGGGGCGGAGCCTTGAGTGTCTAGTTACGAGCCATTAGAAAGGTGGCAACCCTAGCTTTAACCACCAGGCTCTTGGCTATTTTGAGGTGGGATTCTCTCAAACTCTTCTGCTGGAGCTATTCTACTTTAAATTAGTAATTATTCATTGGAGTAGGGATGTGAACTTAGGTCTCCCATGTCCTCGGTGAACCCCAGACTGGACTATAGAGTCAGGTTCTGCCTGCCCTAATAAATATTTAATTACTTATGCAAAGTCGAACATCTCCAGAAGGAGAACAGAGAGACTGACTGACATTTCTGACGAGT
The DNA here is from genome assembly GCF_026122565.2 of Emydura macquarii macquarii. Taxonomy (NCBI): domain Eukaryota; kingdom Metazoa; phylum Chordata; order Testudines; family Chelidae; genus Emydura; species Emydura macquarii. The sequence continues at coordinate 8,280,683 of NW_027130155.1, read as the reverse complement.
GCCATAACCACTAGACTGTGCGTGTTTCTCTCCCAACTCCCATCACCCCAAAAATTCCATTGTGGACCTGAGAAATACTCCCCAATGAATCTAATCAAAACTGACCAGTTCCATAAAGTTTGTTTCAGCAAATTGGCATTTTACAATGAAAAAATATTTGTCAGAAAATTATTGTCTGGCTCTGTCATGTCTTGAGTTGGCTGTGCCTACATTTGGGGTGCATGAGTAGCCTTCAGGCCCCTTGTAGAGGAGATGGCTTGTCTCGTTTCATTGAGCTTGGATATTCTGCTGTTAGGGGCCAGCCCATAAGCTAGGTTGTACCAGTGGAATGAATCTCTCAGGTGTTTCAATTACTACCTAGCAGAGCTGTCAAGTGATTAAAATAAAATTAAGTATGCAATTAATTACACTATTAAACAATAATATAATACCATTTATTTAAGTATTTGTAGATGTTTTCTACATTTTCCAAAAACATTGACTTCAATTACAACACAATACAAAGTGTACAGTGCTCACTTTTATTTTTTATTACAAATATTTGCACTGTAAAAAATAGTATTTCAATATAAAGTGAGCACTGTACACTTTGTATTGTGTTGTAATTGAAGTCTATATATTTGAAAATGTAGAAAAACATCTACCAATTTAAATGAAATATTTTTATTCTATTATTATTGAACAGTGTGATTAAAACTGATTAATAACGATTAATTTTAAGCAAGTTAACTCAACTCAAAACAAATGAATAGCTTGATTTAACCGTGATTAATTGATAGCCCTGATACCTAGAAGGTGGTTACTGAATCTCATTTGCTTGCTTTTTGCAACAGCACTGAGTCATTTAATATATTCCTTAGCTTCTTTTAGAGCCAGAATAAAGTCTGTATTGTCCAAAACATCTCATTTTTTTGCCTTCGACTGTTTGTGTATAATATATTCTTCATGTCCCAGAACCACAATATAAAATTAATTTCAAAACCTCTGTTGTTGCAAGCTCTAAATAGCATGCCATGAGCTAAAAATAGAGCTGAGGTGGGATTGAAAGGCTTGCCTGCAGGTGCAGCTAATAGCTGAATTACTCAAGAGTAGCCTGAATATGGGAGGGCTGGGGTGCCTACTTCTGGGGGCAGTGCTGGAGGTACAGTTTCAGGCATCGATTTTGTTTATCATCACGTGCATGTATGTGACTGTACCATGAAATTGACATCTTTCTAACAGAATGTTCTCAGCATACCAAGTGAGTCATACCTAAATTAGACTGGTGTAAGCACTTCACTGGGCTTGCTGACTGATTCTGTGCATGGATTTAAATACTGTATTAGAGTTGTGTTTCAACCATTGAAACCCCACATAAAAGCCTAGATCTAGATCGCAGATGGGTCATCTTGGTATTGGAATGAGGCAAAAACCCTGTGTCTCGTTACCTCTGAGTTTTTGAAGAAATAAGTATCTGAATCCTTTGAAGTTGGTGCTGTTACACCATGGGTTATATTGCCCTTTTATTACTCAAAGTGTGCAACTGCTGGAACAGAGTGGTGGTATGCTAGGAATGCTTCCTCCCCTCCCCCCCAATAGTTACACAATGCTAAAAGACATTCAAATACTGATTCATGTCGATAGACCTCCATGGGGTTGCACATATGTAACTGAGAGGAGAATTGGTCAACAGTACTTGTGAACGTCTTCCTTTGAACTTTATCTTATGCCTGTTGGCTGTGCAGTAAGAGATGGAGAAATGAAACAAATGATTGAAGAAAGCCATTAGCTGTTTCATTCTCTCATACATTTTATCTACGAATATTCAAATGAGCAAGTATTATTTAATTCAGTTCTGCGTTCCTGGTAGTACTTTGAACTACTAAATACTAAATTTCAGTGTTTGTAGTCCTGGACGATAGCCGGTTTGAAGGTAAATCTGATAACACAGGTGCGGCTTCTTATAATAAAGGAACTTTTAACTCCTTCAGTGGGTAACATCACAGTTTTAATAATATAGTATCTTCAGATCTACATGTCATAAGGCACATTTCTGTTCTCAGTCACAGTGTAAATCCAGAGTAACTGTGGATACAGAACACCAATGTTAAGAGATACAGAACTGATGAACTGATCAGTGTTTGGAATTGTTCATTACTGGCTTTCTCCACTGTATGCAGAAAAAAGTAAGTGAAATCTTGAGTGCTTTAATTATCCTGTTAAGGATCAGCAAAGTATCAAATGAGTTCTAGCAGGAAAACAATTTATTGAAACATCAGTTGCAGAAGGAAGCAGCTATCCTCGTTGCCTCTCTCTTTACATGCTGAAACGATTTATGTAACGAGAGATAACTATCAATATGGGATAAGTATGTCATATAGTGAGAAATATGTATCTCATTTGGAAATGAAGGAGAACAAGCTACAGTAAGAAGTAATTGGCAGAGGCTCTAACCCCTGAGTTTTGTAAATGGGTCCTGAATGAGTGAAATATTGGAAAGGGAGGAATATATATTTGAGCAATATTTCTCAATCTACATTTCTAAAATAAAACCTGGAGATCCAGGACACTGTAATGATGGTGATTAGTGCTAGTCTTTGAATTGCGAGAATATAGAACACTTGGATTACACTGGATTTTGCATTCGCTTACAGAAACAAGAGCAAGGCAATTGTGTCAGTCAGTCAACTACACTGATCAGGAAATCCGTCCAACACAGTAATTGACCAGGTACTCCAAGGAAATAATGGCATTCAGTTAACAAGGGAATACTGAAAGATGATGTTTTCTGTGGCTGTTACTGAGAGAACCTTGTTCTAGTTGAGCAGGGTTATGCAAAATGCAAGTTTACAGAAGTGAGATTGCTGCTTTGTATAGGTATTAGTCTTTGCAACATGCAGGCTGGATTTAAATATGTTTGCTGCTGCTTCTTTTTTTTTTTTTAAGGGCATTTGCCTATCTGTGGTGGTTGCTTATCAGCTTAATTATTTGAGTAATCATGATGCTTTCGCAAGGCATCCAGAACTGTAAGTCACCTCGTTACCCCTTTGCTTCTGAGAGAGAATTGCCGCTGCTAAACTGTGTCCGCTTGCTCACACTCCTCTCTGTCAGTCCAACAAACTCCTCAGGACCATGCTCCTCTCCTTGCTCTGCAGGTAATTCCTGGTGCCCCAGTTCCCAACCCCTCTTGAAGAGCAGTCCTCTGCAGTATCAGCCCGTCACTGGGCACTTACAGAAATTACCAAGTCTTCAGTCTCCAAAGAGACAGAATACACACCAGCCTGTTGGCTCAGCTGAAGATGCACACCTTGCTTTCATGTAACAGCACTGAGATGACTTTATAATAGAACAAGAAGAATTAGTAAGACCAGAGATTTAAGTAGTACTAAGCAGAAACAGATCACAGAAACAGAAAATAAATAAAACAAAAGAATTACACACTTCTAAGGGTATGTCTACACAGTGAAGAAACCCCCTGGCTGACCTGTGCCGGCTGACTCAGGCTCAGGGCTGTTTCGTTGCTGTGTAAACATCAGGCTCTACTCCAAGCCTGGGGCTCTAGGATCCTGCAAGGTGGAAGGGTCTCAGAGCTCAGTGGAGACCTACAGTGCATTCCAATAGCTACATCACAGGGATTCCAAGAATGCTAGACAAAGTAAGGTAACAATTGATATATGCAAGTATGTCACGTAATACTTACAAGAACTCCACTTTGCAAGAAATCTGATGCATAAATACCCTAAGGTGAGCGAATGAATAGTGTCAAAGGAAATAAAGGAGATGATAGCTGGATGAATGGAACTCTGAATTGCCATTCCCAAGCTATCAATGCATCCAACCCCAAGCAATCATTGATCAGAGCCCCTGAGGTTTTAAAAATCAGTGTTGCGTTCTGCTTATTTGCCTTGGCCTTTAGGAGTCTCATTTGTAAGCTTTTGTCCACAATTATGAGGGCTAGAAACTTCACTTTTTCCCCCAAAATGAAAGCCTATGTTCTCTCAGAATCACCTGATGCCAGGAGCTAGCACTTTAAGAATAAGACCAAATACTGCAAGACTGGCAATAAAATCACAAGAGCTGATGACACAAAAGAGAAAGGGAAGTTGGTTAGGGAAGAAAGAAGGTGCTGAAGTGACAACAGGAAATGTAGCAGTCCAGTATCAGCAATGGGGGCCTTCAGGGAAAGGGTTATGAGACAGGTTGGGGATGGCAACAGGGGCTCAGTCAGCAAGGGAAAGCTGGGTCTTGGAAACTGGGGAAGCATGGTGAGTGGCAGGCTGAGGTCATGAACTGCAGTGAGGAGGGAAGGGACCAGGGATGTAAAATATCATTTAACAAAACAGCCATTTAAACGATTAAAATTAGATGGGTGAAATGTTTCACTAATATAATGTTTGACATCCATAGGGGTTGTGGGGTACACCTGGGGGCTGGATGAGGGGCATCTCACCATGCCTGGCCCCACCAATCGCCTCTAGAGCTGGAGCACTGCCACCCTCAGGACCCACCGCCCCCCAGCCTGCAGGAGGGGGCAATAAGGCACCTCTATGCCCTGCCTGTCTCCCAAGCCCATCTGCCCCCGCCACACTCCTGGTCTTGCCCAGGACTGGAACACTCCCCCATGCCCGCCTGATCCCCCAGCACCTCAGCCGCTGCTGCCCGGCTCACTGCTACTCAAGCTGGCACCGCCAGCAGTGTCAAATACCTAAACTGTCAGGGCTCTCCCCTGTGTATGTGTGAGCGCGTGTCCCATTCCTGCCCCCCATCGTCCCTCCATGCAACACCCCATCCTCACTGACCCCCCTACATGCACAGCCCCCCCCATGCAGTGAACGGTTAAACGGTTAACACAATTTGTAAAGGGTAAGATTAATACTTAGCGGTTAACCATTTGATATTTTACATCCCCAGAAGGGACAAGACAAATAATGAGAATATGCTTGCTTTGAATGTAATTTACGGAGCGGAGGGAGACAACATAGAGGTAGGTGGGAAGTGGATGTGTATGTAGCTTAATCTGGGGCATATGCCACTGGAAGTGAGGAAGAAGAAAGGGATGGAGGCAAAATGAGAGTTTGTGACCCAGGAAAAGAGCTTCTGTTAAGTTGGTTGAGAGAGCAGAAGGGAGCATTCATAGGTGAAACATATCTGCAAAACATTAGTCAAATATGAAGTCTTTTAAAACAGGCCCTTGAAAGCTACATAAGCTAGCTCTGGGAGTATATTTCAAAACTCCCATAAATACATCACAATGATATAGAACATATCCAAGGAAATATATTATGGACAGTGTATTGAAAATGTATTGCAAATATGCTTTTAGTTAGACTAGATTTCCTTAGTTTCTTAGTGCACATAATTCTCACAATGCAATTGAATAAAACTTTTGACTTACAGCATGTCAGGCACTAGATGGAAATTAGGCACTTTTTTGCATTCAGTCTGGCCTTGAAATACAGAAAGGGTCTTTTAAAATTGGCTTATTTTCAAACTGTTTTTAAAAATTATGGACTCTCTTCTACACACCCACACAATTTTCACTAAATTTTCATTCCATTTTCAAGGCCTCTTCTCCCCCAAATAAACACACTGTGCACATCAGGGCATGCCTTCAGCTATTTGGTCATCTGGAAGACTAACTATTTCCTTTTTTTTTTTCTCCCAAATACGTTGCATAGGAAATAGAATGGAAGTGAGTACATGGCCTTTTTAAATAATGCATATCTAAGTGAAATATATCGGAATAGATTAATCATTTTTGTCTGCCAGCTAATGTGTCTCCGCTCACTATACATGAAGAGAAGATACATAATATGAATAAATCTTCGTACAAATATTTTATTCTTTGAGCTTGATCATGTGATCTCTCTCACCTACCCAGCAAGATAGTTAAGCATAGCTATAAGCATGATTGATCCTATTGGTGATTGGTCGTCTTGACTTCAATGCTGCTCATGTGTTTAAAGTTCAATGTTTGTTGGATAGGGCCCAGATTGCTCAGCAGCCTGCAGAATCAAGTCCTAAATATTTAAATATATAGCATTGTTAAGCCAGGATGATTCTGCCATGTGCCTGGGCATTCTGAAACTAAAATCAGATTTAGTCTGTTTGCATGCATACGTTCAGTTGGGCTGACCACTGATTTTGGGCTGGTTAGCTGTGTTTCCTAGTAATTCAGCATAATTGTAGCTAACAATATAAGATCAGACCAGTTCACAGAGAGACAGTTTGAAATTATTAATTACAGTAGCAGATGAGCCTTCCATCTAGGTGTACTATTCTTTTCTAATAATGTAGCATCAGGACACATGTTAGAAACTGAAGAATGTTGCTGCAAATAGGGAAGGCATTGATCCATTATAATTGGGGCGTATAATACATAAGTACTATTGTGGTGAGTGCTGTTTAAATGACACTAGATATCTTTCTGTGTATATAGATATATTACACATTTTAATACAAGTGTGACTTTTATCTTCCTACAGTGCATATTGTAAATTTGTACTTTTGATATACCTTAAAAGACATCCTTGGGCTGACAGCATAAGCAGAAAATGTAAGTTAACCCAAGAATCACTTCATTCAGAGAATCATTGCCAAGTGTAAGTTCTCCGGGTAAACTTACCAAGCTTCAAATTATGGAAAAACTAGAGAGTGATAGTCACTGGGGGACAAGGAGAGCTGTAAAAAGAAAATGTTTATAGTCAACAATTTTGTATTGACTTCAGTGAGCTTTGGATCAAGCCCCACAGAGCTTCTTTTGTTTTGTTTTGTTTTTTGTTTTTTTTATCTGCTGTAATCTGAATGATCACTGGTTTATTATTCTTTGAACTTCAGCAAAAGGATGCTTCTCCTTAACACCTGAGCTGCAATAACTTTAGAGTAAAACAATGTTACCCTCAAATTATTCCAAATATTGAAAGAAGCGACAGATTTGAATCATCTTATTGTACCAGTCTTCAAGGCTAATTATCTCCACCTTCCCACAGCAGAGACACAAACGCTAGCATGCTTTTGTCATTTAACAGATACTGTAATTAAGCTCTTTGTGAAAAAGCTAATTACAGTCTATGAAAGTAGTGGAGTCGACATCCTTTAGTACAAGTGAACTTCCAAATCAGGTTCTTTTGATGGAACACTTTTAGATGCTTTTGTGAGTTTTCTTCATGGCTTACAGCACAGTTTATTTCTAGGGTTTGTAACAACAATTTGTCTTGAATTAGTTTGTAACACAAAGAAAATGTTTGTCTACTTATTACAATACATGTAAATGATCTTCCACCCTGACTACAAGCAAAAGGTGTCTTCATGAAACCAGTTTTCACTGTGTCTCATCTGATTTAATGTGCCAAAGATGTATTCTGAGTAGGCTGAGTTCACGGCCCACAATTTCCTTTTCCTACCAGTCCTGCTTAGTTCACTGTGCTAAAAGAAAATAGACTCCATTTGGCTTGATGTAAGATCTGAAATTGTTCAGGCCATAAGAGAATTGTAATTTTATCTGAAAACTAAGGTTTTCAACTGCACTCTACATTTCCGTCACTGGTATGTAGGCTACTTGTTGAACAATGTTATTTCCTGTACCTGAATGTTAGAGATTGTAAACTGCTAGTCATTCTGCTCTAGTTTTTAATACCATTTGAACAGTCAAAACAATCTCATCGTTTCAACTGCCGCATGCAATTTCAGTGTTATGAGCCTTGATTTAATCTCAGCTATTTACTATAGCATTTAGATTTATACAAATACTAAACATGGGTGCCCATCGATATAGTCTTGGTGACCTTGGCATAACTGAAAAATACAATACAGTATCTTAACCATGGTTATATAACTTGTACTTCTACAACAATCAGCAAGTCAGGCAACTTGAAAAGCTAATATCCCTCTTCAACATGACGGATGCAAAAGAGAAATATGAGAATTTGCCCAGCTAGGAGTTCATGAAAGGATCTGGAGTCTGTGACATAGAAGATTAGGCAGAACCATCCTGTTGGGACACCAAAGTCAAATGTCAGCCTGTCCCAGCTCTCTTGGATACTTTCAGTTTTGACTGATCTCATGATTGACAATGATATTGGGTGGCTCAACAAGAGCCTCTTGCTCTGTGCTTCCTTAATTCCAACTGCAATTTTTGGAAAAGATTTCTCTAAACTAGACTCTTCTGAATGTGAAATTTATCCTGAGAAAGTGGGAAAAGAAGCAGAACGGAAATAAAGTATGAACTGAGGGTGAGGTTGCATGGACTATGTGAACATATGACAGGAAAAATAATACTGGTATGCCTAGTCTCTCACCCACTTGTTTTCTATATTTTTTCTTCAAGACAAGTGGGTGTAGGAAATATTCAGATATGGTATATGCTTCCTCACCTATATTCTCGGCACACATGAAAATATACTCCAGTATCAAGAGGCATCAGATATTGGTAGGGCTTAATTCATGTATTTTTTTAAATGTTCATCAAAATATTTCAGATGAGAAAATTTCAAAGAACTTGAAAAATCACACTTAAATAAAAATGTCATCAAACTCAAAATCATTCTGTTCTCCACCCCAGAGATGGGAGGTGGGGTGTGTGTGGGTGTGGGTGTGGGTTAGTATAGGGTATATCTATACTGACGGCGGCAAAGTTGCCGCTGTCGGATCAACTTTTCTGGATTGATTGAGTGGTCAGTGAAGATCTGTTCAGTCGATCGAGAAGTTGACGCTGGTAATCCACCCCCTCAAGTGGCGCAGTGCAATGAAGATGGCATGCAGAAGGGAAGCACAGCAGTCAACAGGAGTTACACAAGCTACTCTGCGTAGCTTGCGTAACTCCTGTCGACTGCCGCTGAATAGCCAGTTAAGTGTAGACCAGTCTTTGTGTAGTTTTTAGATGCTTTGATGCTAGTATATAAGCTCAAGTATCACTCATGTGGATGTTGTAACTGGATTGTAATTGGCAACTAAGTTCTTGTCAAGATAAATGACAACTTAATTTTATGCTATGTCTTAATCTATTCTTTCTTACATAATACTGCATACTAGAGACCAAGGAATAGGCCTTAAAACATCCATGAAATGTGACACTAATTGTCTTCAGTTAGAGAGATGAGTGAATGCAGTCTTTCAGTTAAGCTGAATATCAGTTTGATTTGTGTAATATCTTGACCCAGTCTTCCCATGAAATCAGCTTAAGCAGTCTGGTGGGGAAAATAAAGTTTTAAATACTTTAAGGGGGTTGAACTTTCAGAAAGTGCTGAGCACATTGACTAATCAATCAGATGCTTTCTACTCTACTAAATTACATGAAAAAAATGTTAGTTTTTTCTTGTTTCCCAGCACTGTCTTGAACAGTTAATGCCTTTTCCCAGTGATGAATAAATAACCTATTCACAGAAGAGATCTGATGTCTCCCCCAAAACTCTTTCCTCACTGTTCTCACTGTCATAATAAGAATGCACTATGCAGTGGTCTTAAGCCCAGAGCTACAGAAATGTATCCATTGAAGAACATACCTGAATCATATAAATAAATACTGTAAAAGACTCTCAGAAGAGGTAAGACAGCTAAGTCGTCTTCTACTACCCATGGTCGCACTGAGTGCTTACTCTGGAAGGAGTGCTGTTGAGTTTAATGGGACTACTCATGTGCCAGCCAGCATAGGTAGACTGTACAAGCAGGGGAAAATGTCATTAAGAGTCATGGGATAACACTTCTGTGTCCATAAAAACACCCAGACAGTATGATGGGTGCTGTGGAAATATAATAATCAAGTGTTGTATGCCAGCTGCAAATTCCATTTCTATTTTCAGAGCAAACCTCTCTTCAATCTGTGCTTAATATCTCTAATGCTTGTTCTATGTTTATTCCATGTTCATTCCACATTCAGAGCTCCAGCTAACGGTAATGCAAGTTACGCATGGGGCACTAGAGCAGAAGATGCAATGGAATTAAATGTTATAGATGTGAATGACAGGCATTATCCTTTTAGGGGGCATCCTTTTTCTACAAGTAATTTCTGAGATACTCAGAACTATGATGAAGGTGAAAGTTAATGCGGGTACAGAAATGACATGACATGGGAGAAGACTGATGAGCACTTATCATGAGTAAGGGAAATGAGCATTGTAGGGGTATTTAAATGGTCTTGAGTGCCCTTTAAGAGACTAGTAAGTCTCTAATGTTGATACTGGACACTTTGTGATCAGTGTGGATAACGGTGAGACACGGTACGCCTGATTTGCAGATCAATAAAGTTAATGTGCAAGGTTTTCTATAAATATACTAGTTAAATACAAAGCCTAAAATTAACTACAATATATCATACTCACTCAGCACTAGAGAGCTAAGCAGTTACTCAGAAGGCTGTATACAGGAATGGCTTTCTTCAGGGGCCCCGCCAGGGAGTCAGTGGATCCTCTGGTCTGACCGGCAGCACCTCTCGCTTGCCCCTTTGTCTAAGTAGTGACTTCTTATCCCCTTCCATAAACAGCTTTCACCTAATTACCTCTCTTCTCATTATCATATATGCTAATTACCTACATTGGGTTTTCACCCTTAACTACATTCCATTCTCACCATGTTAACTGAGGACCTCAAAACAACATCTGGTGATAGGAGGGGCGGTGTAAAAGTATGCCCCTTGGCAATGAAACAGTGTACCCCCAGACATTCAAGGATAACTTGCTGTTCCCATCGTCCTTATCTATGTGCAGCTGCAGGCATACAGTATCTGTATTTTGTCTTGCTATGTGCCATGGTATGCAGAAACTGAGACATCTACAAGATTAGTCAGTAATCCTATTCATCTCTGCCAACTGGAAGATGTCATGCTAACAGGGGTCAGAATAGCCAAGCAAGCAACTGAAGCTATACTAGGCCTGTAGGACAATGGTCAAGCAACTCAGATTGTACTGGGCATCTAACATTAAGCTGGTTCATTTAAAGTCTTAGCTATTTATAAAATGTTGATGGTGATATCAGCCAAAGCCATATAGAAGGATTGAATAATAGATACTTGAATTCTTTCTGTCAAGAAACCCAGTACATTTTAATTAGATTGTGCAGTTTTCATTAAAAGATGTAGTTCTTTGACATTTAATAAGGTGTAAGTTGTCATTTCTCTAGTGGGTCATGGGTTGTCTTTTTCTAAAAATGTGGTGCTTTGGTTTGCATTACAAGCTTCTGATAATAATGAGTGGATAATACCTGTGGGTGGCATGATCCCAGGCCAAATAAGTATTAATCATTTACTGTAGCTCACATCTTAGTCCTGTAATAATGCATTCAGGGTTTCCCAGGTTAGATCTTTTTCTAATGTTCAATTACTTTCTTTTTGGGGGGTGGGGAGGGAGAAATGTTCTGTGGGAGACTGTGCAAACCCCACCCCAGCTGTGGGCTCAGGCAGCCCTGCCCTGCTGCGCCTGCAAAGCATGCCAGTCTTGGAGGAGGAGACTTTTATTTTTAAGGGGAGAAGCTCAGTTTAGAAAGCTCCAGAGAGTAGGTGGACAGCCCTCTCATCCTCATCTCCCACAGAGGAGGATGGCAGCCAGCCAAGTTACTTTGGCTTGCCTGTGAATACAGAGCAGTAGGACAGATGGTTGGAGGATCCCTGGGTAGGATAGAGAAGCTGGAGTTGTTCTTTATTTCTGTTTAATTTATTTTCTCCTTATCTGGAGGACTGAGACCAGACATGGGCCCCATGGAAGATCCCTGATAAAAATATGAGCCTTGTGTGGAGAAAATAGACATACTGTAGGAAGTAGCAAGAGGTCTGACCTGAACCACTTGCCCCAAGGGTCCATGAACTGAAACACAGGGTAAAAGGAGCAACAGTGTTCCCCTAAAGCCTCCCTGGGAGAAGCAGCCAGATGACCCCAGACACAAGACCAGAAGGACTGTTGGGGTTAGGACGATTGGGTGAATTCCCTGATTTACCCCGAAAGGAATGATATCAAAGGTGACTTGGCTGGAGGGCCAGTCACAAGGAAAAAGGGTGGACATAGTCAGCAGAACTAGAGAATGAAGCCCCAACACCACTCTTTGTCATAAGGCAGCATGGGCTGATGCGTCACTTTACAACATGTACATAAAATTTTAGGAAATCATGGAACATTTCCATAATCATGGAGCATTAAGATAAAATTTTAACAATAAATCAGTATAATTCAATCATACCATCAATATGAACAGAGGAAGAACAGAAAATGAAGAGCAGTATGATGGAAAACTATACATTTTTCCATTATTCACATTATTTAGGTGTTAAAAAAGCTAAGTCTAATTACTAGATCGAATCCTTTCAGTCTTTCACATGCAGTGACCCCATCAGACAATAAAAATATTTCAGGATCCCACCTTCCATCCAGTGATAAAGAATGGGTAAGTGGTTGTGGACGCTGCCCCATCCCCATCCCTTTCACCCCCCAGAGGTTCCAACTCCGTGCCCTAGGTTGAAAGACTGAGACCATACAGTAGCTATTTAATGTCTGTAAATATTCAGTCACCCCCATTCTACAGTCCCATTCATCTCCCACAGCTTCCCCCCTCCTTTCCCCCCCAAAAAAGGTGCACTATGGTAGTCACTTATGTTACTCACTTTTTCGCTAGAAATAATATTTTAAAGGTATTCTATGGATAATAGTTTATCTTTAAAATAAATCCCTTGTCTTATGTACTAATTTAGGAATAATGCCATCCAAGGTGCAATGTATGCTCTCTGGAGTCCAACAGAGGATATCTTGTAGTAATAATAGGAGATGCAATGGTTGAGAGTCAATGTTTAACAACACGTACTCCATTGATCATTTACTACAAATACCACACTGATTTTCTTATTCTTAGAATAAGAAAATACAGCAGTGTACCCCCATGGTCTGGTATCTGTTGGTAAAAGTTCATTTTTAATAGTGGTTAATATCCAGGCTTATGCTGAGCCCCTGATTCAGTGAAGCACTTTAGGCATGTGCTTAAATCACATTTAGAGGCATGCACAAGGTGGGGCAAGTAGGGGTACGCCTTGCCCCCTCCCTCTAGGCTGGGGCACAAAACTTCTCCTGCACGGGGGCAATGCGAGTGAGCACCTCCTGCCCCAGGCTGGGGTGTGAGATGGCTGGGGGGTGGGAATGGGGAGAGCCACCTCCACTGGCTGTGGGGGACACAGAGTGCACCTCCAAAAGCAGCCACATTTTTATTCCTGTGCACAACCTGGTCACATTGAATCTAGTGTGACTTGTACACAGCCTTTGCTGAGTCAAGGCCTGAGAGAAGAATGTAAATATTAAGAAATCCTGTTTCCCTGAAGTCAGTTGGAATTTTGTCATTGACTTCATTTGGGCCAGGATTTCACCCCAAGTTTCTGTTGTGCGAACATAGATCTCTGGCACCACTCCTTATACCTGGCAAGATAAAGAAGTGCTTGCTGTACTGATTGACAGACTGTAGTATGGAGTGGTTGGTGACTGATATGGCTATAGCACTGGCCTTCTTAAAACAGTTATTGGGCTAGTTAAAACCAGATTTATGTAAATTATTACTTAGATGAAACCACTGCTCATTTTGGGCCTTCAGATGGCCAAGCAAATCAGCAAGATTCTGTGTATCCTCTCCTGTTCACAGGACTGGATTTACACCTTATATGCCCCTAGGCAGAGCATCTTCAGCTCCCCCCACGCCCCCCGCCTACCTTTGTATTTTCTGCATGGGGGGGGGGGTGACAATGGGGGGGACGGGAGCTGGCCAGGCCAGCTCTGCGTTGGAGACTGGGGGGGATGGGGCGACCGACTTGGCCAGATCCGGGCAGAGGAAATATGCTCACCCTGAGCAGGGCTCAGGGGGAAGAGGAAGAGCTGAGTGGCGGGGCCCTGGGGAGAGGAGGAGGAGCAGGGGCAAGGCCAGAGTGCTGGTGCTCATGTGGAGCCCCCAAATTGGCCAGGACCCCTGGGCACAGGACCTGTTGGCCCATGCGGTAATCTGCCACTCTTTAGGCACCCCTAGAACATTGGCACCCCTAGGCACGTGCATACTGTGCCTAATTGGAAATCTGGCTCTGCCTGTTCATTTCAGAGGGCCTCCTAGAATTGGACCCTGAATGTTCAAAGTGTAACATGCATTTCTTAGTATAAAAAGCCATGAGAGGTTTGTTCTGAAATAAATTTTTGAACTGGCCTTTGTAATTCTTTGCTAGTGGCAGCATATTGCTAAATTGTGACCTCATTAGTGACAATGTCTAGTCTACTGAGCTTCCACATAATTCCCAACATGCAATAATGCTGGTTTAACGACCAGAAGGAAAATGGTAATGGTTAATAATTTGTCTAGGTAATTATTAACCATTTTATTTTGATAGTTTAAAAGTAAGAAGCAGACTCTTTCAGTCTGACACTGGGTCTCCATTATAGCCAGGGTCACATGTCATGCTAAGCAAACAATACAAGCATTGTGCTGTGAGTGTTTGTTTACATTTTTAAATGAATTTGCCTCAATGGAGTTTGCACCTTTAGCATTCTCTTTTTGTGACCCTTTGCGCAATTGAGGTCTGCTAGCATAAATGTTTACATTGAATGAATTTTAGGCTCATGGGGGGATGTGGGGGACCTTTAAGGCCCCATTCCTTCCAGTTGGTCCATGTGGGTGAATTCTATGTCCAAGTGGAGCCTTGCTGACATCAGTAGGCTCAGTGTGGGCAGAGGAAGCCTTGCATGAAGATCTGCTTTCAGAAGCAGGCATTGATATACTTTCTGGAAGCATTCACACCAGAAACATGATATAAGAGTTGTGCTCATCCAGTAAAGCAATAGGACCAACATAATGTAACAAGTCCCTGAAAATCTTTTGGCAGATCTGCTAATCTGCAGAACCATAAGCTCAAAGGGAAATGGGACAGGTTGTCCCTCTGCTAATTCCATTTATATGCATTCTGTGAAGATGGGTGTTCATGGTCTTGTTTGTATAGTTTGTACAAAGTTCTCTTAAATGCCACATCACTTATATTTTAAAGTTAAAATGTAAATGCATGGTCATAGTGCTACTACGCTCCTTCTGAATGGACTCATCAAGCATAAAAAAATTTCTATAAATCTTTCAGTAATTCTACATTACAATTCCTGTGCCCTTCTGCTTTGCATGTTGTGTTCAACTTCTGATTTATCGCTTTGAATTGCAATATGATAGGATTATTGGATGTTATAAAGCTGGGAAAAATACAAGTATTTATTGTAAGCTGTTTTAGAAATAGGCAAATTGCTGTAAATATGGGATTAAAACCCACTCATGTCCCATTGCTTGTTCAACTAAAGGAGTATCACTAGAGAAATATAGTTTATTATCATTATGAAAACAGTTACCATGAGAAGCAGATGTTCTGAGAAACCTGAGGAAACCAAGAAGTTTTAATGAGAACTATTGCTGGTGTTGAATAATATATACCTACTGCTAGATATACTTTTACATGTAGAAATTCTAAAAGTCTGTCATTCCAGCATAGGTACTATTAAAAGGATATTTTAGTACCAATTTAAGTAATGCTAGAAAATTAAGACTTTCAAGTATCCTCCCTGAAGCAAGAAAGGAAACTATTCCCTATTCTGCAAGAGCTATATTTTGCAAAAGAGTGAGATTTTTGGCTCCTGATTACCTCAATTGCTTTGGAAAATGAGAGATAGGCTCTTCAGTCAGTTAGGTGCAGTGATGCCTCAATGCTTTTAAAAATATGGGTCAGAGAGATAAAGGTCAAAAGTGTCCACTAATTTTGAATGCCCAATTTGAAAGAACTAGGACCTGATTTTTTTAGCATTCTTAGCATCGTACAGCACTTTTTGATCAAAGCACAGCGCCTGTTGACTTCAGTTGTAGTGGAGACTGACTGAAATTGTTAAAACAAAACAAATCAAAAAAATTTCAATTTAAGGCACACCTAGAATTTCAGCCCAAATGTTTAAAATTCAGCAAGTTATAATCCACTGAAAACTGCATCTTAAAATGTCCTGACACTTCCCATTCTAATGGGCGCTGTTGCCGGCCCTGCCTATAATAGGCAGTCAACTGATTAAATGTAAATAATTGACGTATCTCCTTACGATGCCCTCTTAGATTACTTGCATAAATAAAAGCATCCAGGGCTGTCCAGAGGGAGAGGAAAAAGGAGCAGTTTTTTCTGGGTCCCCAAACAAAGTAGCATTGTGACCTAGTACACAGGGTTGTAGTGCACACAGTTTGGCCTGGCCACCCTTCCAAATGGCACTGTGACCCTGTGTGCCAGATTGCAATGCCTGGAGTGGGGAGCCGGGCCTGGCCCGGTGGGTCAGGAGCTGCTGCTGCAGGCTGAATGCAGGGCAGGTTTATCTGTGAGCCTCACCTCAGTGTTTTTGCACCTGTGGTGGGGTCCTGAATTTCAAATTTTGCCCCAGGCCACCAAAAATCTTTGGCCGTACAAGCACACTGCTTGAGAGTGCCATGTTTGCTGAGCAGCCTGTGGGAATGGGATTGCTGGAGGG
This sequence comes from Emydura macquarii macquarii, assembly GCF_026122565.2. Taxonomy (NCBI): domain Eukaryota; kingdom Metazoa; phylum Chordata; order Testudines; family Chelidae; genus Emydura; species Emydura macquarii. The sequence continues at coordinate 8,264,226 of NW_027130155.1, read as the reverse complement.
ATCCTGCTGCCAACTTGTAATTCAGCAAAAGGAAGTTAAATGCACCATGAAATATTATTTCAACCTGCATCTTTGAATGTAAGAGATATGACACTGCTCTCTGTTATACCTTATTACCTATGTCTTTCTTTTGATCTGCATGCCATATCCCTTTCAATCTTCTCACAGACTGAGGAAATTTAAAGCAGATGAGTTGTAATCGTTAAAATCTGCGTCTAAAGAAAAATGATTGATTCATCTAATAATAATACCTAATGCTTTTCATCAGTAGATCTCAAACTACTTACAAAGGAGGTCAGTATCATTCTCCGCATTTCACAGATGGGGAAACTAAAGCACAGATACAGAACAGGTTAATGGGAAATATACACCTTTATTTTCTGGTAAAGCAAGCAATTCTTCAGAAACAGTGCTAGTTTCTCTTGCATTTCAGAAGTACTGTCATTAATCATGAAGGTTATAAGATCAACATCCCTGAATTCTGAAAGAAGAAAAAGAAATAGCTAGGCATAAACAAGGTTAGTGGCATACTCTTCTTTAAGCTTGGCAATTTACACTTAAATTGCTTGTGAATTTTGGTTCATAACTCCGATAGGACATGCATCATAACAAATGCTCATGGTAACACTTCCATGAAACATTTTTACTGGGCTGCTAAGCTATTCTATGTCTGGAGCAATGGGGTTGTTTGATTTTTTTCAATTCACTGGTTTTTCAAAGGGGCCTAAGTGAGTTTAAGTGCCTGACTCTCATTCATAATCAGTGGGAGCTCGGTGCCCAATAATTTACTTAGACCCCTTGAAAATCCCACCCTCCATATATATCTAGTGATTTGGTTACTGCAAAAATTTTCTATTCCCAATATGGGTGTCTATTTGGAGATAATTTCACAAGTTGAAAGTCACTTAAGATAATCAGATGAGTTTGTATCCAATGCATTTGATAAAGACTGAGGTTGATTTTGGCCTAGGAGGGTAGGGGCACCAGGGTCAATAAATCCAGCAGTAATTTGTGATCATAGAGTGAGCTGAAGAGGGGCAGCCATCTCAGGAAAGGCAGCGGTTCAGAGTGTAGGCAGTAGGATGCTTCAATTTCTGAGTGAAATAGGTGGAACCAAGAAAAAGCAACGGCAGCTGAAAGATCTAAGGCTATGTGACTATGGCCTCAGTCCAAAGTGCTTCAGTCATATTACTGACTGAGGTGGGATGTGACTCTAGCCAGAGACTGCACCAAGCAGGCAGATCCCCTGAATCAGCAGGAAAGAACCCTGTCTCCAGTGGAAAGCCATTAGGTCAGGGAGTGGGTGTTGATTCTTTGAAGGCACTGTCCCATGAACAGTGGGGGGTTATTTGCTGTCTAATAACTGCTATGCTCATAGAACGTTGTTACAGAATCAATCATGAACATTTTGCATTATTCACTAATTTTTTTGTTTTGTTTTTTTAGGACACAACCAAATCTTAATTGAAAAGTGAAATAGGGCACATAACAATTTGCATGTTGTGAATTATCTGCCTTGGCCTTGCTATTTTGATTTGCAGTACTACAGTGAAGATTGAGCCATCAGTCTAATCTTGTGATTTTAAAGGTTACAGGTGCAGGGGGAGAGCTGAAGTTTTGAGCTGTGCCGCAGTCTATAATTTATGAGTACACATCAAAAATGAAGGACACACAGTGTGACAGATGAAGCTCATCCAAATGAAAACGAGAGAGGAAGAAGCTTTCTCAGTCACCAATACTTATGACAAAGCTTGATAATGCAATTGTTTCCAGCCCGGTGGTAATATTAGAGGTATATGAGTGTGTGCTCTAAAACTGAGGCCAAAAATGTTTACACCTGCATACATTTGTTTTGTCTTCAATAGAAACAAAAACATTTGTATACATATTATTTTAATGTTACTTTTTAACTACTACTATATCTTAAAACACTACCAAAATTAATAAACCACATTTAAATTAGAATGAAAATCTCAGCCTAAACCTTTACCTCTCCTACTACCTTTCTGATGCTAGATACCCATTTAGGAGAAGTGACTCCCTCACAGAAAACAGAAAATCCAAGTAAAGTCCTATAATAAGACAGGCTTAATCCAAACATATGCACAAGTACAAGATGGTAATAAAATGCTTGAAAGAGTAGCATCCAGCTTTGTGGACCAAATTGAGACATGGTGTATAATCTATAAAAAGCCCACAAATGTCCTCAGAATAATTCCTCTAAAGAAATTTCTAAGTCTAAATTAAATCTTCTCATAGGAAGCCATCTAGGACAGGAGTCCAAACCATCTCCTTATTTAGAGGATCATTGGCTTTTCAAAGTCTTCATATGAATCTCTTAGTTGCACCTGAATAAAGCCATGTGCAAGGTTCAGTTCACAGGTCATGGCTCTAGACTAACCTATGCTAGTTCATGTGGTGGGTGGTGAACTTCTGAATTGTTCCTCAGTTTTGCTCCGAACACCTCCAACCTGGGACCCATATTTATCATTAAATGTATTATGAAACCAAGAGAAGCCTGCGTCTGCCTTAATATTGGGCAAGGGTCCTGCAACCTTCTTCATGGTATTCAAGTTGATGTCTGGTCTTGGAAGAGCCACTGTCTTTTCCAGCCCTCAGAAGGTGAAGGGTGGGAGATATCCATTCCCTAGAGAATATGGGTTCTGTCTGCCCCTTCTCAGTTTCTGAGAAAGAGCTCTGTAGTTGAAGGAGTACAGAGGGGATGTTTTTTCCTGCTCCTATTGCCTTGTGTGGTTTTCAGATTATTGGAGGATTGAAAGACCGCAGTGCTTCTATTAAGAGCTGTGAAGAACTATATATAGAGAGGCATTTGTAGGATACATCAATAGTAACTTTTATTGCTCATTATTAATGTATTGTGATTGCATCAGGGGACCTCAGTCATAGACCAAGACCCCATTGTGCTAGATACTGTCAGATACATAAAATGTTTGTTGTTGCCTTGAGGAGCTGACAATCTTGGCATGCCCTAGAGTACGTGCAGTGAGGGAGTGGACTCCGAGCACTCTCCTGTGGGCCTTAGTAGAGCAAGAAAGTACAGGAGAGATACTGAACCTGCTTTTCTTCCTGCAGAAATCCTATAGGTAAAGAGGAGAATTAGGCAGATCAAGGACTTGAACCTGGGTTTCTACATGTGAGATGAGTGCCCTGATCACTGGGCTATCGGCTATTCTGGGATGGGTCTTGGTCTGTATCTTTCTCTCTCTCACACACATACTTATTTTGATCAGAAATTTCCTCCTGGATCTGAGAAATTTTCCTGATGACATTTTTGTTGAAACCAATGTGCTTCTATGGTTTGTGTAGATGAAAATACATTTTTCATCAGGAAAAGGTTTTGTTGAAGTTTTTTCAACTAGCTCTACATAAAATATCCCCAGCCCTCACAAAGTTGTTACATGTGCAAGGACAATTACGTATTTTTTTAAAAAGGTTGCTTGTGGTTAAACTTAGGTATAAGCATGATTGTCTGCATCCACACTAAAGGCAAAATAACATTACATGTTTAGTTAGCACATCTCAGGAAGAAGTGCTAATGGGTTACACATCAGTATGTGCATTCAGATAATATATATTGAGTAGTTTATTAATAAAGTTTGGAAGTAAAGCTTGCTAAGTTAGCTTTACTGGTCACACGTAAGAATGCAAACATCACTAAGCGGCCCCCTCCTCTACAGATCATTTACAATTATTTATAAAACTGCAGGTTTATTTGAATCACAGTTTTATCCTCTTTCTACATTATACATTGTTCTCTCTAACATGACTGTAGTAAATCCACTCACCCATTCTGTCTTGCTAGTAAACCAGAGGAGATGCCACTGATTTTTAGCATTTTTATTTTTATGGCTGCAGTCTCTTCCTGCCTTTGAGATAAAATGTTTTAACTACTGAGTTTTTCAATACTTGGGGGGCAGGGGCAGGAGTAGGACAGGACCCTAATGGTATAAAATGTTTTAAAATCAATAGCGAATTCCAAAATTGGAATGTCAACATAACCTTTTCCATTTTAATGCCACTTTGTGTATTGACATTACTATTTAATGGAGACATTTTATTTTAACTTCTCTAAAGTCAATGGTGATGTCAACTGGCCTTATTTTCAGTGATGTGGCAGGAGTTGCTGCCTGCACTGTACTCTGCTAAAGGCCTTATGAATTTTGCTTTGCTGGAAATAAAACGTGAATGTGGTCCTGAGGGGTAAAAATTCAAACATTTCTACATAGCTGTTCTTTGACTGTAGTTTTATTTGTATTTTGAAAAATCAGGAAAGCTTTGTTTACTTATTTATACCATTAAAGATTTTGCATTTTATTAGCCCCAGGGTAAGTTCCATAAAGTAAATGATTTTAATGAAATATCCCACATGTAGCTTTTCCTCACTTAAGGAAGTCTATCCTGAGCTCAGTGTGTATGGTTTTGCTGCTGTGCATCTTCAATTAAAGACAAAAAGCTATTTGGGGTATGTGTAGCCTTGTGATGCAAGAAGAGACTCTATCTATTAAGATAGCAACTTAAATGCCCTTTAATCATGGTTAGGTGTGCTCCTTAGGGAAGCAAATTCCTAATTACAATATTACCATCAAGTCTGTGCCTGATAAGATGTTGCTGACAAACTGTAGGGATGAGAGACTAATGAACAGAATCCCACAGTTCTGCTGAAAGAAGGTTTAAAAAAAATAAAAAGCTGGTTGCTATTGGTAGTACTAATGTATTTTGCATTAGTGTTTGATGTTGACAAATCCCTATTAAAGAACCCATGAGATAATGCAATCATTTTCTATATATATAAAGTCTAGATGAAGCTAATAATACTGCTTAGTGTCCTCCATTGACCTTATATTTTTACATTAATGATATTTTAGGGTTTATCTATCACCAGACACAGCTACATAGACTGACCATGGGCTGACGTGAGATAATTAGGAGATGCATGTCATCAAGAAAGGTTTATTATCATTTTAACAATATCCTGAGATGCCATTCTTACTCTGAAGTAGAAATCAGAGTTGTGTGAACCATAGTGCACTATATAATTTGTTGGACAAAAGACAGACCTATAGCCTGCAGCTAGTTTCCATTGTGGCTGTGATTATTATTGGAGTTGTGGACGATCCGAATTGCCTGCCTGCTGCCTAGACATACTAGCTGCCTATTAAAATCAGATTTAGTTTAAGATGTTGAGCCCAATATTGTTTCCATTAAAGTTGATGGCAAAATTCCCATTGACTTAAATGGGAACAGAGGTAAACCCTTTGTTTCAAAATAGAGTTCTTAATGGTCTAGAGTCCATCTAATTCTTCCATCACATCAATATAAATTAGGAGTAAGTGTACAGAAGTCAATTTCAATGTAAAACTCCTTCACATAGAAGGAGAATGAGGCTCCACGTGTATATTTTTACCCTGTTACATCAAATGATATGTTTCTTCTGGGCTTCCAATGTTTGCTATCAAAACCCAAGAATGATATCCCTTCTGACTTCAGATCTTTTTCAGACTTTTTCAAGTGCAAATGAGTAGATCTGGTTGGGAACTTCTCAACAAAACATTTTTTGTCAGAAAATTCCCATGTGTTGAATCTGAAACTTTTCACAGAAACATAAACTTTTGTTGGGAAGCTTTATCATGCCCATTATGGAATTTCTGGGCAGACAGAACCACCCAAGCCAGAATAGCCAATTGGTTAGGTGCTCACCATGGATGCTGGAGACCTAGGTTCAAATTCTGATTCTGATTCTGGGCTCTCTATGCATTTTATGAAGTCTTATTTTTATCCCATTCATCTGAAATGTGGAATGAAACAATGCTGAAAGCTTGGCATATTTGGCAAAATGTAATTTTTTTTTTTTTTTTGTTCAGCCAGCCCTACTGATGAGGTTGATTCTCTTCTGTTTGTGACACAATGACATTTTAGCAGTTGCAAAAATATAAATGTAAACATAACTTTTTGCTTTATTATAGATTGTTCACATGTATATGAGAGATTAGATGCTGCATACCATAAATAAAATATAGTATCATATTTTACACTTTTTTTTAATGACGACTCTTAGTACTTGTGAAAAATGACCAATTAACAGGATTGAAAGAGAAAGTATTCTGTTTATGCACAGAACAGGTACAATATAGCAACATAGGCACTTCTATACTCTGGTCAATACATCTCAACTCTGATGTGGAATAATTCCTATAATAGTGAAAAAAACAATTTGGCCTCTAACCTCTCTGCTGTGACTTGTTAACATGGGTGTCAATTAGTGATGGTTGGGTTGGTGATTTTATAGGGATAGATGCCTGTCTGCAGGCATTCCCCATTACTGACTGGGGAACTTTTTGGCCACTTGTTAGTCTGGGTCAGATATGAACTGGCGATCCAAAAGTGGAAAAGTTCCATATGTCTCATTAGTAACCTCCTACACTGAGTGGATAGTTTTACAGGTTTTTCTCAATCATTGTCAGTTCTGTCAAGCAGACCCTTCTTCCCTTCACTCTCCAACAAAGAGAGCATAACCCTCAATGGAAGCTGAGGGTGCTCAGCACCTCAGAAAACGGGGGGCTTTGATGTTCAGATTTGTATTTTGAATCAATTGAGAAAAATCTCTCCTCTTTATAGTGGCAGATCTCTGGGGGAAAGAAAGATTTTATTTCTGAAATATGTAACCATCACTTAGACATTGACAGCTCATATCATTAACACAAAGTAACACTTTCTCTATTACTGAACTCTATGAACCTCACAGAAAAGAAAGCTTATTTCAGTATAGAAGACTAGAAAAATGCTTGAGAATATGTAGACACATCAGGTGGTGAGGGAATATCTTTTATTGGACCAACTTTTGTTGGTGAGAGAGAGAAAAGATATTACCTCACCCACCTTGTCTCTCTAATATTGTGGGATTGACATGGGTACAGCACACTGCATACACCAATGGGAATATGTAGTTTAAAATAAACTCTAACCTCAGGGACATGAAGTATCTAGAGGAGAGAGTGGAAAGATATTGGCTCTTCATTAAAAAGAGGAGACTGTTAAGACTGAAAATTAACATAGAAAAGTATTAAAGCATTGAAAAGGACTAATTTCTTATGTTCTAAATGGGTAATAAGCGATTTCTGTTGACTAAAACAAACTTACAAGTGCACACCTTAACTTTGAAGCAATTCTTTGTATGCTCATTGAAAAGTAGCACCTGAATTTTTGTATTATGTTGAACAAAATCTGAAAAGCTTCATTTGATCATCAGAAAAGAAATTTCTTATGGGTCTCCCTCTGTTACCAGAATTTCTTTAGCATTCATTATGAAATGTAGTAGATTCTCTCCATTACTTTAACAAGGCAGAATAGACCTACACTGTTAAACAGAAGATTTCATAAGGCTTAAATGTGGACTTTATTTCCTTATTGATGCAACTGAGACATAAAGTACTTGTCCAAAGTTTCAGGTACTCTGAGTTCCTTAACCAAATTGTTGCAAGAGATTTGGAGATTTGTTCCTTTGAAAATCAATTTCTTCATTCATGAGCAATATTTATAAAGACCCCAAGAGCTCAGCATATTTTACAAACTATGTCCCTAAATGGATCTGGACAGGCAACATCTTGCAACACTGGAGTTCCTAAAAGTTAATAGGATTTGGGGCTTGGTACAGGAGTTAGTCTACTCTAATGGGCTTGTAGGAACGGGGCCTATACTTATGTATAGTACTGGGTTGCTTAACCCATTAAAGTTAAATTCTGCCTCTCTGGGAAGGAATGTGGCAGACGTCAAGCAGCACACAACAACACTAAAAAGCAATTCAAGACAACATAAAAAATATTTTGTTTAATTGTAATGGCAGAGCATATTTAAGTAGGTGGGATATAAATGTGGCCAGGAAACAAAGATAAAATCTAGAGTTAGACAGAATTTAACCCTGGCTCGCCAAAAGCTTAGGTAAGGTTTGTGAACCTGCGCTCATTTATGAAGTTTTAAGATCATAACTGCAGTGTGAAATTAAAGGATTGTCTACGCAGCACCAGCAAAGTGACCTAGAAGGTTGTGTTTTGTAAAGCATTCTAATAAGTTGCGCTCTCACTGCCCCATGCAGACGATGCTGGCACACTCTAAAACATGCCTAATTTGCATAGGTACATTTTAGAGTGCTGCAGCAGAGTTCACATGGGGTAGTTAAAGCACAGCCCATTAGAGTGACCTTTGCATATATACTTATGCTGGTATAGCCATGGCAGTAAAGCCCCCTAATGGAGACACAGCATATGTCAGCAAAAGGAGTGCTGCTGGCATTGCTAGACCACCTCCCTCAGTGACGCTCGTTATCTTGAAAAAAGTACTCTTCTGTTGGTATCCATTTATCTAGGGCAGAGGTGTCAATAGGCGAACCATGGGCAAAATCTGGACTGCCAGATGTTTTTGAATATTTATATTATCATTATTGTTTTTTTATTATTTTCTCTGTAGTCTAGACCTTGACTATGCCTTGACCAAGAAATTTGGGTCTTGACAAAAAAATAATTGACTACCCCTGGTCTAGGGTTTTTGCCAGCATAGCTACATGCTTAATTTGCATTAATAATTAATGCTTAATTTGTGCCAGGATTTAGCCCCAGCACTTCTAGGTTTGGCAGTTCATTACCCCAACTTTGGGCTTGCTGCATCAGTTATGAATGTAAAAAAATTGCTTGAGTCCCAGCACCTCTTTCATTACAAATTAAGCACCTGGCCTACGTCCGCTAGGGGCTGTAGCCTCTCTTCATACTCCTATCTGAAGTAGCTCTACCAGAAAAACTTTATAGTATAGACCAAGTCTAAGTGAAACTTGATGGTTTTGTCTGGGTTCTACTTTGAAATCTTTGATTTGTTCAAAGTGAGCAAAGGAAATACAAATGCACATGAATCAAAATTGGAAAAAGTAGATGTGCATGAACCCTTGCAAACCCAAACTGCTGTGTTTTAGACAGCTGTAGATAATGCCTTACTCTTGCTAAACTTATTGTGGATTTTTCACAACACAAGTGGTCAACTCTTCATCCAAAAGGTGGCATCTCTTACAGTACAGTGATCTCAAGCATCCTACTGTGGCATTGGTTTAATACTGACACTTGCTAAATCAACAACGCTAAATCCTGAAACAAGCAGGTATTTCTAGGTGGTCTCTCTGCCACATACTGACAAGTCCTGACACTGCTTTGTTTGTGTGATCTGATGAGATAACAACATGACCTGATATGGCTGCTGTGTGTAGACGACACTGCTATTAATCAAACTGAAGTTCACCATTCTTGATTTGTTCATTTAACAAACCCCAAAAAATTGTATTACAAAAAAGATGATCTGACTCTAGAATTCAGTTATACCAAATCCAGTAAGTTATACCTTTATAGAATGTCACAATTAAGCCATGACATTCATCATTGCAGAGATGCTGCTACAGATATCGGATGACATTTTCTTTTGAGCTCAACTGCAGATGAAAAAGCACCAATACCTATTTGGAGATTGATTTATCGTTAACAGGGGGACAATTTTATTACACTACAGTATATAAACACTCTGTACTGTCATCATTTTATAACTGGTCACAACACTAGTAAATGTATTTTACTGCATCTCTGTGTATAATGTTGTTAAATGCAGATAAAGGCAGGAGAAGACCAGTATTATTTTGGTTTTGTTTATTTTTGTCATTTTAAAGTGATCTAGGATAAGCCTGTTAGACTATTAAGAACCAAGAGTTATAAAGGAACAAAGATGAGGAGGATGTCTCTGCATATTTTTCCCTTACTGTCCCTGTTTGTTTTGGTGATTCTTTCCAGAATTGTTTACTGCAGTAATATACTGTAGCTTTTTCCTTTTCCTCAGCAACTACTGTATAAATCCAACCTTATCCTGCTTGCAGACACTGCATGCTTTTTCCTTTTCAGTATCTATTTTTCTATTAAATGAACTGTAGCAGCTCCTCTGCCACCCAAGGATTCTCCTATTTCAGGGCACCTGTTAACCAGATTCAACAACTTGATGGCTTCTTTGTCCTGGGGCAAGTGAAAAATGACCAAATTAAAAATGGCTAAAACGACCAAGATTTGGCCCCTGTGATGTCAAAAGGAGCAGAAGCAGGCCTTTGAGTGACAGCCTTGCTCTCAGTGTGGAAAGATGTTCGTGTCCGTGGTGCGGTCTGTCATGGGATGGACTTTGAACCCTCTGTGAACTGTCTGTGCTTAGGGTAGCCCACCTGACAATGCCAAGGTCATGGCAAGCTGCAAATCGAGAGCAGATTCTCCCAGAACTGGTGAGTAACACTGAAGTTAGATTCCCCCATTAGTCACAAATAGTGCTCCTGATTTCCCACACTGATTACCAAGAAGCCACAACAGGAAATACACAGTCCCCTTTATTGCATTTCAGTCTCTGTCTCCCAGTCAGCAATTGGGTCCAGTAAAGAGATAAGTTATTAAAACTCTATTTCCTTTACCAAAATGTTGTTCTGATGCCCAAAGGCTCAGCCATATTACCAGGTCAATATAAGTCTGGATCTTACCCAAAATACCACACTGCCAGCCAACCCTTTAGTAACTAAAATTAAAGGTTTATTATAAAAGGAAAGAAACAAATGAGAAGACAGATGTTAAATGGTCAGAGCAATCCAATAGATACAAATTACTTCAAAGTCCATATATATCAGATTCTCAGCATAATTGTGGCATTTGCAGGCATGTACAGTTCCTCTGGAGTACATCTAGTACCAGTCCTTTGTTTCACAGCTTTAGATGGAGAATAGTTGATCCAGAGGTAGGAAGGAATCAGGAATAAAGACAAGATGGAGAGGGTACAGCAGCTGCATTTTATAGTTCTGCCATGAGGCATGTACTACTTTTGTCCCAACCACAGCCACACAATACATGAGTCCATAGGTATGTTTTCACGTGTCCTGGTGATTCATAAGGTGTAGCCCTTCTTTCACTGGATTCATTGTATAGATGATGACCATTGATGAGTCATCAATGCTGACACTAATCTGCCTGGGGGCTGTAACCCAGTAGCACAGCACAAGTTTTTTGGATACAGATATGTCACACACATCCATAACTCACAGTACAAAGATGATACATATACATAAACAATATTATCATACTTAGCAAATTATAACCTTTCTAATGGTACCTGACATGGCATATCTTGTAAGAATCGTTGCAATTTTGTCATCTTGGTATTAAATAATATTATAAATGGCCACCCCTAATCCAGACAGTGTCACACCCTTATTTACATTAATGAGCAGTTATTGACAGACATAGTCCCCCTGGAGACAGTGGGACTACTTATGTGAGTAGCTATTTATTAGTCTGAGTAGGGGGTTCAAAATCTAGCCGAGTATCTGTTTCTCAAACCATAGATAAGGGTTCTAGTGGCCAAATGTCTCTAATTTCACATATTAGGGCACTTGTTGTATTGCTGGAATTTGTTGTTGTGTACACTGTGTTGTGTATACTGGAGAGTGCTAAACACAGTAAGACAATAGATTCAAATTTTTTACAGAGCTTGTGGTGATATAGGGATGACACAAGGATCTCCCTAGTCCTGCATCATCTCGAGGGTGCCTTTCTAGTCAGGTGTTTCAGTGCCATGCAGTTCTCCAGCTCTTACAAAGTTTTGGGGGCTTTATGTATTTTAGTGCAGGGAAACTAAATTAGCTAAACAAAACGAGAAAAAAATTAACAAAACCAACAGGTCTGATTCTCAATTTGGCAGCAAGTTAAATCACTGTAACACCTTTGATTTCTTTAGATTTTCATTAGCATAATTGAGAATGTCACCCTTACATGTAGCTTTATCTGTTCTTTCTGATCTCTTTGAGTGCACCCCTGTCAGGAGTTCCATTTCTTGCCCTTATCTCTTCCAGAGTGGAGTCTCATGATTCTTTCACTAGTGGACTGCAACTCAGGGATTCTACCCTGTGTACCACTAGTTTATCATTCTGCAGATCTGAATGAATTTGGGGCACTTGCATTTCCTCCTCTTGGCAACGTGCAACCAGAGAGAGATTGACCAATAGTCTTCTTAAAACAGTGTTTTATTTAGTAGTTGGAACAAAACACTGGAGGAAAAAAAGGATTTTAAAATGAGCAGCCTATGCACATATCTTCTTAGATTTGACTACATGCTAAGTTGAACCAGCTTTTGTCTTATATCATAGGAACACAACAGACCTGATTTACATTCTAGCACAGCCTAGATCCCTGCTGTGGCTGTGTGACTCACCCTGAGAGAACCAGATTGAATGTCTACACATAAAATTCTACAGCGGCACAGCTGCACCACTGAAGCACGTCCATGTAGACATCACCTATGACGATGGGAGGGGTTCTCACATTAGTGTAGTTAATTCACTTCCTCAAGAGGTGTTAACTAAGTTGATAGAAGAATTCTTCCATTGACCTAGCACTGCCTACATACTAGGGATTAGGTCAGTATAGCTGTGTCTTTCAGGGGTCTAGATTTTTCACACACCTGAAAGACGAAGCTATGCCAATGTAAGTTCCTAGTGTAGACCAATCCTCAGTCTGACCTATCCTATTAAACTGGTTTCAGTGTTCCCCAAGAAGTGGGCTAGAGCCATTAAGTTTACTTGCTGCGGCGTTGTCTCTTAACAATCCTTGATTTCAAGCTGTTAGACAACTATTAGAAAGGCCCAATTCCCTCTCTGAAAATTTTACTTTCCAATGTGGTTTCAGGAACTTCTGCATCATTACTTTGAACGTATCTGTTACGAGTCCCTGCATCAGTGATGCATCCTCTACAAAGTTATAGTTTCATTGGAATTAACTGGGCTGATTGGTATCTGGTATTAGCTTAGTTTAGGTGTGAGCAGACACGTTGTAAAGCTACTTTTTCCTCACTGGTGCTGCACTCATCCGTGTGTGTTGCTAGGACTTCTAGGGGCACATCCCATGTGTCAGGATCCTGACAAGGGCAGTCAGAACCAAGAGTCAGAGCAGCGTAAACTCCAAAGCCAAGAGTAGCGGAGGAGTTTGTAGTGAAGTTCCAGGCCGGGGTCAATATCAAGGATCTGAATCTCAGTCTGGTTTCAGACTGGATCAGGAAGCAATGTCCAAATCAAGCAAAGGTCAAAGCCAGGAAATCAAGAGCAGGAATGATCATGGCAGCTACAGGAAATCCACGTTCTTGCCTAGATACTTTCTGGAATGCTCCTTAGGTTTATATAGGGGGATCCAATGAGGAACTTTGAGGCTCCTGTCTGTCAGAGACCCTGACTTTCTGGACTTCCCGGGGTCTGTGTCCACAGAGGGTCATGGATAGTGGAGCATGAGCTGCTTATGGCTGCCATTGGGTGACCATGTGAAGGGGTTTGCTACAGCTCTACAGGCCCGGGTTTGAAACCTGTTGGCTCTTACATAATGGTTCTTAGTGTTGAAGTAAATGTGAGTTGCTCTATGATTCTTTCCTAGTACCTTGTGGGAGAACTTGTCTGTCTATCTGACCTCCCAGAGGAAATTCTGGGACGGCATTGGAGTGTGTGATTTATCCTGACTGTAAAGTGGGCAGTTTACCAGCCGCAGTGAAAGCAGCACTCAATCTTTTGCCTACAACCAGGCCAGCTAGCTCAGGTTAAAAGTACTACCACCCTCGGGTTGGTTGTGGGGTGGGTGTGTGTGTGTGCATGCGTGTGCATACAGGAAGGAAGTTAGAGGCATCACCTGAGTAAAAGACCAGGTCAACTGTGCAGTGAAGACATACCTAGACTTACAAGCCGAGAGTAACACAGAGGCCGCAGCCAGCACTAGACCATGTGGAAGATAATGATCAGTGAACCCCCTAAATAGGCAGAAGTTATTTCTAGTTCTCCAGTGGATAATCTGTGTGTGCTTTCTGACACTGATGTATATTCTGCACCATAATGGGAGAAAAGGCATGGATCATCAATTCCTAAAGAATTACTCTTAGTAGGACGGTTTCTTTTATACAGAGTGAATCAAAATCAAAGGAGATTAGTTAATGTTACTGCGGTTAATTCTTCCATTTATATCTACTGTTGATGTACTTGTTGCCATTAACCCTTCAGCCATCTTCTATTACTCATACCATAAAAGGAGCAGTGGTATCCGCTCTTGCTTTTTATTGCCTCCCATGCCTCTTTTTCAAATCCTATAAACCTGTTCTAATGTCTCTGTTTGTTTGAGTGCTTTTGTAGAATCCTTCAGAAATAACAAATAAGTCCTCACATCTGGCTTATATCTAAATCTTGCTGATTCTTTCTGCATAGCAAAGCATATATCATTTCCTATCCATTTACACAACTAAAACTCTCATCTCACATCTTAATTTACTGCAACATCCTTCCCTCTGGCCTTGACAAATGCAATTTTGTCTCACACTCATCCATTCAGAATGTTGCTGTGAAAATCTTTTTCCTAGACCATTGTTTTGACCCTGTCACTCTTCTCTTTGAATCCTTCCACTGACTATCCCTTCTCTATCACATCTGCCATAAGCTGCTTGTATTCACTTTCATGGTCCTTCATAGTCAGTCCCCATGTTGCCAATCATCTCTCGTTTGCTATCAAGCTGCCGATGCTCACTTGCAATCTGCCCACTTGTTAAATCTTCAAACAAAATTTATGCTTTCTCCAGTGTTATCCCCCATCCTTAAACATCCACAAAGCTATCTCATTATTGTCCTTCAGATCCCTCCTCGTAACTCCCTTGCCATGATACCTACAAAAAACAAACAAACAAACAAACAAACAAAACCCCACCATTTACTGCTGGTGTGCTAAGACTACTGTCTATCATGTCTCATTGTTCACTTTTACTACCCTGTTTATCTCTTACCATGTGTTGCCTCTTGTCTTACGTTTGGGCTCTGGTCCATGACTAGGGCTCTGAGGCACAATAGTAATATAAATAATAATAGCAGATGATAAACCTCAGAATGCCAGAGTCCTTTCTTTATCATTTGGACAGGTCCATTATCTTACAAATCTTTTCCTATCAAAATTCTTTTTTTTCTCTCCTCTAAGTGGAATAAATATATTTTGCTATCTTCCTTTGGTGATCAGTTATATTGGAGGAGTGATACGCACATTACTAAGTATGGCATTTGAGCATCTGTGTGAAGTTATTATTTATTAATATTATTTTAAGGCCCTTTCCAGACAGCGACTTAAGAAAAGATCCATTGCGTCTTACACACCAGACACCATATCGCAAAAACATTCCTTTAAACAGTGCCAATATTTCACTGTTAGACTTTCTAACACCAAAAAGACTATTACACTGGATGTGTAACGATGCAATAAATTCAACCAGGAGCTTGTTACAGTTAATAAGCTGTAAAGGGCAAAGGTATTTGGACAATGCACATTAAATTAGACCTGTATCAATTACTAACTGTGTAATTTATTTCTTCTATTGTCCTTTGTAGAAATGTCATTTTACTGAGGAAATAGAGGTCATTTTATTTTCTACATGTTTAATTTTTACAGCCACTGACTTCTCCGAATAAATAACATGCCTTGTTCAGAAGACAAGCATCGACTCAGAACAATTATCAAAGACATTAGGAGACAATGTTAATGTATTTCATGCTTCAAAGGCTACAGCTGCCAGAAATTCATAGCAATCAATCAACATTTTTTCTGCTTTTTTCATATATTAACACACTGGGAGTAATAATTATGAGCCTGACAATCTCCCCCAGCTCCCACCCCAGATAAATTGACTGGGTATATTAAGCAAATGTTCCTTTGAGATTATTTGACATATAGGTAACATTCTAAAAGACAAACAGCATTTTATTCCTTTTGTGTGTGTGTGTGTGTAGAGTGCTTAAAAACCCTATTTCAGACAATTTAACACATTTCATTGCGTTTGAATAGAATTCCCTTTTCTGCCATTGTAATCTGCAACTCATAGTTAGAAAACTGCACAGTTGCATTGAAATGGATAAAGTCTTTGCCTTTCACAGCCTGTCAGGTCTTTCATGGATTCTTAAATAAAATAAGTTTGGTGGTCGCGGTGCAGTCCCTTGTGGAAAATAGTCCATAGTAGGAAACCATCTCAATTTACTGGAATAAATGGCTTTATGGTCTGGGTCAGAAAAGGTAAAACCTAGCATATAGAGTGAATTATTTCTAAACCCCCAAAGCTAAAGATGGAGGGGCTTTCCAGGTCAAGGTTTATACCACAGACAGGGACACTTGTATTGAAACATTTTGCAATGTATGTCTTCATTTAAAATACTTCAGTCTCCAATCTTATCTTTTCCTTGACCTTCACTGAGAATAGACTGTAATAAAAACTATTTTTATAAGCAACATAAAGCTTGCACAGGCATAGATGCTGCAACCATAACAACAAAAGATTACCTATGAATTTATGAGGAGGGGATACTGCTGCTTCTTGTAGTAATGAATCTCTCCTCTGTTAATAAGCGATATTGGCTCTGCCCTGGGAATGCAGAGGCAATGTTATTGTTATGCTCTCAGCAAGAGCTAATTATACACTGTGTCACTGAGCTCGGTTTTCTGTGGAGTTGTTCTTTCATCTGCTCCAAAAAAAGTCTGTCTAAAACTACCAATGAAATTACAAAATGTACTTTTTCTTGTCTTGTTCTTCCTCCCATAAAATATTGTATTTTCAGGCTACTTAAGCTCATTTCAGAATGAGACACTCAGCTTCTGGTAGAAAGGAAAACCCTCTTCTTTTGTGGGTTGAAGAAAACAGAACTGTCCCTGAGCAGTCTCCTCCTTCCTCAACCTCTTATTCATCCTGCAAGGAGTGTTAGCTTGCCTAACGGCATTATCCCCTCAGGTGTTTGGTCCAATGGAATTGGCTGTGCAGGGCCCCCTCTTGCTTCTCCCATTATCTTGGGCTGGGAGTGGCCCCATTCCCACCCTCTTGTATGAGGATGGAGGCAGGAATAAAAGAGGATCTGGCTGGCCTCTCATGCAGGCATTGCACTATCAGACATTGGAAATGGCAGATGCCTGACAATGGGCTGAAGTGGAACTAGAACAATTGGTCATCAGTAGAGACTGATATCTCATAGAGAAGTTCTGCTCTGAAAAGTGATGCTGTAAATATCGCTTGTTGGGTTCCATGGTTATTGTCTCATCTCTGCTTCATGGGTCTGGGGCCAACAGCCTGTCACTGCAGACCTCCAAGTGGGTAATTAAAGCTACTCTTCCCCTTGTAGTGCAATCTCCTGTGACTCAGACTCCATTTCTGGGGTATACATCACATCCAATGCATTCTCTGGTTGCACCTGCCACAACTAGCACTACCCACTAGGAGGTCTGCAGAGACAGGTTCTCACAACCACATATTAATCCATGAAGGCTTTTCACATCTAAGTGCATATATTATTATTTGAGTATCATCACTGCTTTACAGGACAGTTCGACAATGCTCACATATGCAGTTTGAATTGAAAATGGATCTTTTAAATAGCAGGAAACCATCAGAAATTCCAGCTCTGACTAAAATTGAGCTCATTAAGTAAAAGCTTTGCTAGTGAGAGAAGCACTTATTCTAATGGTACATAAATATAGAGGGGTGTGTTATGTAACCAATGCAGGGATATGTACCTGCTGGTGAGCACTCTCATACAAACGGGCTATGGTGTATTGTCTCCTCTTCATAACATTGAATAACTCAATATCATTTTAAGAATATGCAGATGAGAATTTATGTATATGAAGTGTGACAAGAACACTCTGGCCAGATCTGTGGTATAAGTACACTGAAACCATAATGGTTTGGCCCCCCGTGTCCAGTACCTTATAATTAAAACGTCACATTTTCCAGGAAAAAAAAATTGAAATTTTAGTTTTACTCATTAGCATGTGGCCTACCAGCTTGTACCAACTTGTGCCTTGTGTTGTCTCTGTGATGGATGCACATGCAGTGCCCTCACTCAGACAAATAAAATGTACATTGTGCTCTGAGAAGAGAGGGACTTCCTTTGTATAGTTATATAAAACAGCAGTTCTACATTAAAAGGTAAAGGAAGTAAGATATACACTGTAACAGCTGTACTAAAGCAAAGTTAACTGCAGCAAAGAAGACAGATCGGCCTTAAGATAAAGCTAATGAAGATGAAAGAGTTCTCGACTCCCATTTCATAATCACCTTGAAGGTCACTCTCCGTTACAAATATGTAAACAACTGCACCTATTAATCTTCATACAGCTGGGTGTCAGGGAGAAGTGGGGTGAAAGGCAAGAAAATGCTGTTTTGGGTTTTTTTTGGTCATGTCTAAAAGAAAATGGAACCAGATCCCTTTGATATCAAGGAGATTAAACGGGTGTAACTGAATTCAGATCTTGGCCTGTTGTCTACAGGAAAGAATCAGCTTTTTCCCTGTCCATTCTTGGATGAAACTGCAGTAACTTAATTACCTAATCTTTGTACCATCGCTCTCGAGCAGGCAGGAATCTATGGATTCCAGACTGAATTGGTTATTTCCTGTTTTGGGAGGAGACATGAATAGACTCCAGGAGCCAGATCTTCAGCTTGTGCAGATCAACACAGCTCCACTGAAGTTAGTGAAGTGACGATGCCAATGTTCACCAGCCAGGAGGATCTGGCCCATTCAGCCCTTGTGACTTCAATGTACTTCTATCACAGATCTGGCCAGAGTGGTAGTGTGACACTTTGTGTATGCAGCTTCTCATTCCAAATTTGTCAGATAAGCCTTCTTCAGCATTAAAACTGAAGCCGAGTGAATCTGTTTACAAAAATCCACCAGAGTCTGTTCAATTTTTTCAAACATTCATGTCATCTGTATTCACACACCCATTATATTTGCTCTTTGTAAATATTCATGTGCTAAGATTCAGGGACTGGACTCAATCAGTCAGTGGTACAGAATTTCAGCATATGTTTAATTATCCCATCACATTCTGTAGAATTTAGATTTTCATTAGACATATCCTCTCTCAAAGCATCAGACAGAGATAGATACTTTGTAGGATGTATATTAGCTAAAAAGATGGCCAATGTTTGGAAAGTTCTTTGATTCACCCATCCCTGCAAGGTATCATAAGATCTAGAGAAGCAGTTACCTAATGGCAAATAATTTATATAGAATAGTAATGATAGATATAGAATGACATCTGCATTCTGTGTGCCTAATCCTGGTCCCACCGAAGTCAGTTTAAAGATCTCCACTAACTTCAGTGGGTGCAGGACTTGTAAGTGTGAAATGACCTGATAATTTGGAGTAGCTGATCTAGACTTTGCCTCCTGATTGTTTGCAGGAAATGAATTGAATTAGGAATTCCTTTTTTCCCAGTCTGATTTTGGAATCTACAGAATAGAGTCCCTCTGTTGGAAGAACTTGAAAAACTGATTGCCAGTGATGATTTTAGGAGCAAAGATTGAGTTACAGGAATGACGAATACAAAACCAAAGGTGTTTGGCGTAATAGACAGTCTAATCCTTATTAACCTATAACCTATACCCTTATAACCTTCTTTAAAAGGGCAGTTTAATTCTGACAGACTGTTTTTTTAAAAACTTTACTGAAACTGTTTAATATCTATGTCAAAGCACTAATTTTTTTTCTTTGTCCTTTGTTCCCCGTTCTTTTTTT
The DNA here is from genome assembly GCF_026122565.2 of Emydura macquarii macquarii. Taxonomy (NCBI): domain Eukaryota; kingdom Metazoa; phylum Chordata; order Testudines; family Chelidae; genus Emydura; species Emydura macquarii. Next base: position 8,244,590 of record NW_027130155.1, on the reverse strand, counting down.
TCTGTCTTCTGCCTTTGATAGACTTTGTTTTTACTAGTTGGAATGTGGTAGAATAAAGTTAAAAGGGGACAGAAAAAGAAGTGAAGAATGGGAGAAAAGTGGAAGAGACAATTCAGTTCTGAAAGTAAATAAAAAATAGAGGGCCAGCTAATAAAAATAAAGACTCAAAGACGAGAGAGGCAATAAGAACTAGGGGTAAAGACCCAAGGGGCACAGAAATATAGTCAAATGCAGAAGGTGCTGTTTTGTGATCTGTTCATTTGTTTCTTTTTTCCCCCTATGGACACATTGAAGAAATTAATCCCCTTAAATAAAAAGCACATTTTGGTTTTAGTGTAGGAATTCGATGTTACTTGATGATAAATATACTTTTCTCTAAAAAAGCACAAGGCTCTGGATTGTAATCTTGTAGTCTGAGTGAGAGTGACTGCATATCCGTACTGCCCCAGGAACACAGTAGAGACTGAATTTAGACAGCAACGCCACAGTATGGTCCCTGCTTCTGCCTTGCTCCATGAGAAAAGTAATCTGTGTCAGTCCTTCTGCTGGCTTGGTTTTTCTTCCTCTGCACTGGCTCAGTTGTGCTGGCCAACATGTGGAAAGGGGTAAGAAGCACAAACCTGTGTAGGAGGCCAACTAGCAGCCTGGCAGCAGTGGCTGCCTCTCCATTCTCTTCCCCTCCCAACTTTTACTCCCCAGCTATTAAGGCTATATGGTCCTGAAGTCATTATCATTACTCACATGCTGAGAGTTCTTTATTGCATTAAGTTCCTTGTTGAATTGGAGCCTATTTATAGGAAGCAACCATAAGAGAGTGGTGTATGCCTTTTACAGTGTGTGCACACACACAGGGTTACAATGTAGCCCACAATGTTTTTTAAACATTTCACAAAACAAGAGTAGAGCTTAGTGAAGTCCCACTTCTCCAGTATTTCTGAGCTAATAGTTTTAAACACTTGAGCTGGGCAGCTCAGTAGATACTGTATACGTGGACATCAGAGAAACATCTTCAGCTGAAAAAAAAGCTTGTGGTAAGTTAGACGTGAAAGGAAGCTTCCATATATATAGTTCTCCACAAATCCTTCACCAAAAAAAATCTACTAAGTCCCTAAGAAGTACCATGCGATTCATACACTCCACTGTTTAGTGTTTCAGTTTGGGGGCATTCTTTTTAATGTGCTTCTGAGTACATTTTGACACAACTATAGCTGTAAACAAACTCAAAATAATTCAATAGCTGCTATATTAAAGAAGTGTCACTTAAGTTGTTACTGCATTGTGTGCACTGCTTTGACACTTGCTGGTGCTAATATCTGCTCCTCATTAAAAACTGAAGAAAAGATAGATTTGGAGAAGTTCTCATAAGATTTGATTCGTCGTTGCAAAGCATTAGCTGCTGAGCTGCCTTTTTCCACCTATATCCATGGACAACCACTATTTTTCCCACTCAGTGCCAGCCACTTGATTTTACTGCATAATTTTGCATCCTGTACAGTTTTCCTCCTTTGCTCTGTGCATTGGTGCATAACAAAAACATTTGATTTGTTCTAGAAAGCCTCCAATCCTCATAACAATTGTGAGTAGACTAAATTTAGATTATAGATTTTCCCTAAAGAGGAGCATGGTAATAGGTAAACAAGCATGTATGTACAACACATCCCCTCCTTCATAGTTATAGAACTCAGCTAAGGTTGAGTTGACTTTTCTGTTGTTGAACTACCCATATAAGTAGTCCAATTAATACCCAGCCAGTAATGGGCATGTGGTTATAACAATGCTGGTTCAGTTTCCATATTTAAGATCTCAGAGAACTCGGGCTTTAATTTTGAAAGAGGTGATGTTTGATGAGCGTCTCCCTGGATGACAGAAACTATTGTACCTCTTGTTAGGTATTGTCATTCTATGCAGGGTAACCAGATAGTAAGTGTGAAAAATCAGGATGGGGGAAATGGGGATGGGGGTAATAAGGTCCTATATAAGAAAAAGCCTCTAATATCGAGATGGTCCTGATAATATTGGGACATCTGGTCACCCTACTTCTGTGTGACTTTCCCTGAAATGAATAGTCCAGTTGAGACTAACAATTTGGCATGGCAACAACCACAGTAAGGCTGTGTGGTTTTTTGTTTTTGTTTTTTGGCTTTTTTTTTGGTAGAACAGAGTTTGATGTTGACATGTAGCTAATTAGTTATTTTATTTTAGACTGGTTTTGCATTTCAAACTTATGAGTGGTGACAAGAATAATGAGTCCATGATGACACCAGAATAGGGGGCAAAATGACTGGGAGAGTGTGCAGTGTATTCAGACACAAAGAAAATAATGATAACACAAGTTTCTATCTATTTTCTAGACTAATATATTCATAATATGATGTATGATATGATAACAGTATGATAACACAAGTTTCTATCTATTTTCTAGACTAATATATTCATAAATGCCCCAGCCCTTGGGTGGGGAGAGGAAGAAGTTACTGGAGGAAAAAGAAAGATAGCAACACAGATGAGAAAGGGGTGTGGTAGTTGAATGAGATGTGAATAATCCACTATAACAGTAGGGCTTAACAATTACGCAGTGGTGGTGGTGCTTTCAAGTTCATGGATGGGTTTTCTATAGAAAAAAACAAAACAAACAGTTTGTTGCTGGGATGCTGCAGCTGTGTTCTGTTCTGAGCATCTACTTAAGAGCCAGACTTGACACATTTGACACTTGCTTTGTAGAAATTAATTTTCTCATCTAGGTATTGCTATGAAAGACTTTTTAATGAAGAATTTCACTGACAGAAGTTATAAAGGAAGTTTACTTCAAGATATGAAGGAGACATTTGGGCAAGAAGATAGGAAGGGATTAACAATCAAGGTTTATTTGGGGGGGTGAATCACAGTTTTTACCATTAACAGAATCATCAACACTGAGGCAGGACCAAACATAACTAGTTGAGAAGGGATTTGTCTAATCTGTTCTTGAATCCCCATCATTGGAGTTTTTCTTTCCTTTGATAACCTCTTCTAATGCTTGAATATCCTTATAGATAAAAAGTTTTTCAAATATCTAACCTAAATCTCCCTTGTTGCAGACTAAATTGATTGTATTTTGTCTTTCCTTCAGGGGATATAGAGAGCAATTGGAGAAACCATCCTCTTTATAATAGCCTTTAGCATATTTGAAGACAATTATCAGGTCTCCCCATCAGTCATCTTTTCTCAAGACTAAACATGCCCAGTTTTTTAACCTTTCCTAATAGGTCAAGTTTTCTAAATCTTTAATAATTTTTGTGGCTCTCTTCTGGACTCTCTCCAATTTGTCCAGATTTTTCTTAAAATGTGGCACCAAAAACTGGACTCACTACTCCATAAAGGGCATTGTCAGTGCCGAGTAAAGTGGAACTATTACCTCCCATATCTTACATACAACATTCCTGTTAACACACCCCACCAGCCTTCTTCACAACTGCACTACACTGACAACTCATATTCAGTTGTGATCCACTAAAATTTATTTTACAGGCAGATAGAACTCTTCTTAACTTTCTTTTTGAAGGCATCTTTGGGGAAAATAGTGTTATCCATAACATTAACTAGTAAAGTTCAACCTTAGATCTAAATAATTTCCTTTATAAGGCATAACAAATTAGTATAAAGGATATGTTAGAAATACATAGGTCATACATATTAATTGTGCTCTTGTGTCAAAACCATCAATTACGAATCTCACAATGCAGACAGGAAAAGTGGAAAATCAATGTAATAAAAAGACAGTAATTAATTCAATATTGCTCCAACTCCAGTTTAAATTGAACATTTAAAATTGGACTAATCTGCAAAAAATAGAAAGAAACAAACTGTGAAAGTCATAAAAATTTCTAGCATAATCTCTTGTTTTATATGCCCTCCAAGACTCCTCTCTCTATTTATATGCTTATAATTCACACTAACCTATACTTTCTGGATTCATCAACATAAGAAGAACCCAGCAAATGAATACCTATTCGATTTAAGATCTGTCGCCTGGGGACAATTTTATTTTAATCATAAATTTTAATACTTACTCTCTACTATAATAAAAATAATGATCATACAGAGTTTTGTCACTCATTACAGAGAACTTCTTTAAAACCATAAAAGAGAAGTGACTAAATTTGAACTGATCCACCCATCTGAGATTAAACATTTTCTTTTCCCAGTCAGACTCCTAGCACCACTGGTTAGGATCCACTTGCTCATATATAACTATGAAAATAATCCTACTTCTTCCATTCATTTTCATTTCTTGATCCTTTGACAAAAGGTCTTATGAACCAAAGGGGAATGACTTCTTCACATTAAACCCAAAGAGTTTTATACTATTTTTAAAATTTTCTTTTTTACAAATGTTAAATATACCATTATAGTAAATATTGAATATTGACTTCATTGTCAAATCAGCAACTATGAATTCCAAACAATCATATTCTTAAAAATGATGGGCAATCATCCACTGTTTAGGCAACCAACTCACATTAGAATTCAGTAGGATTTTGTTGCCTAACTCCCCTCTTTGAAAATCCCAGATCCTAGTGGTCTTGTGCAAATGTGAGATGTCAAAAGAGTGCCCATTTCTTTTCTTTGAAATGATTCTTAGCTGTCTTTGCATAGAGGTTTCAATACAGACAGGCAGAACCTTCAGGTGTTAATTCAAGGGCCTGGTTCTGCATTCCTTACTCAGGCTGCAGGATTAGGCCTAAGGATTGTATAAATATACATGCCGGTACAATGTTCATTAAATATGCACCTGTTATATAGTGATGGATGTCAGTATTGTCAAACTTGGGTGCCTAATTGGGTGCTTGATTTTTTTCAGAGGTGCTGAGGACTCCCTGTACTAGCGGAAGTGAGTTGGAGTTGTGGGTATTCAGCTATCTGAAAATCAGGCACTTATTGTGTACCTAACTTTAGGGTCCCAAGTTTCTAAGTTTTGACTGTACTTCGTTTTATGTTTGACTGTAAATTTAAGATTAATAATTTTAAATTCAAGTCTGATGAAGGTAACTTTAAAAACATTTGTTTTTGTATGTTGGTTTTATAATACAAATGAATAGTCCTTTATTTTAAATGTGGTGTGTCATCATAACTTTCAAGCAACAGCTATGAATATATTAATATATACAAGGAAAATTAAAAGGGCTGAGGTAGCACAGAGAAAGAGAGAGAGAGAATGCACTCAGAAAAGCACTAATAGACCAGGTTCAAATTCAAACAGAAATTTGATTAACAAATTTTATTATAAAAATGAAATTACATGTATAATGTGTGATGTAATACAGGACTGGAAATTTAAACTATTTTATTGGCTAAAAATATTTGTTCAGAGACACACAGACCTTGTTTAAAATATTTTACCAACATTCAGAATTCAGTTTCACCTCAGACCCTGTCTTTGTCTCTGTTTGAAAGAATACAATAACCCAAAAAGGGAAAATTCCATCTGTAATAAAAATAAGCATCTGTCTGTGTAATCATATCAGACATCTGCATCCTTGAAAAGGTTGGCTTTGAGTCTCATCAGATAATAGCATTTACTGTCTCTTTCAAAAAAGTCTAGCTTTTACAGTTATTGGAATATTTCACAATAAACTGTTTAGAGTGCTTTGAAGAACATGTCAAGGCCCAAGGGGAAGAGCGCAGAAAAGAAAACTGTTAAAATGCATAGGTTTTTCAGTGAAACTTAACTTTCCCTGGCGTCCATTTACACTAGCACCATCTACAGAACTGGAAGACACAAATCATGTTATTTTGCATGTGGTCTAATCCTACCCTTCTTCAGATAATTATTTCTCTTTGAAATAAATACTTTGTGTGAATACAAATATGAATCATTTGCAGCTAAATTGTTCTTTTCTTTCATAAAATGTAATGTTTTTATTTTTATCTCACTCTGTAGTTGCCCAGACCTTAATCTTCCGGTTTAATTCCTCAATACAAAATCAGGGACAGAGCTTTATGTCATTTTGGCATTCCCATCAGTCATTGTCACTCTTAATTGTCATAGGTTTTCCTTAATGTGTTTCATCAATGATTGATCACGTTAGCAACAAAAACCCTGTCAATATCACAACAGTGTGTAGTTTGTTCAATCTCCTCCTTGAGGAGAAGAGAGAGCATTACACCACATCAGGCATATTGTGAATATACTGCTCCTAAGCTTTCATTTAAAGTTGTTATAAACACACACTCTTGACACCATCTCAGAGTCTGAGAAGTTTGTACTCTTGCTAACCCATCTGTGCTATACTTCTCACAGCATCGATTGATACATTCCTTCCTGGTCACTTACTGCTGTCTGCATTTTGTCACCATTTGTGCAAGCAGCAGCCGCCCACGCTCTCCACTGCTTATAATTTTACTGTAGATCCCTTTCTGTAGAATACATGCCTGCACCTGCTCTGGCAATGTTCCCTGGTTGGGCCTTATTCCTTCTCTTAGTAGTTTATCTTTCTGCAGAATCAAATGATAATCAAACTCTAGATACAAAATATGTTGATCCTCATTCATTGATTATCTTCCAGGATTGAAACAAACTTCCATAACAACAACCCCTTTGTGAATGATAAAATCCATTAGTTTAACATCCATAATTAATTTTAATTACTGCAGTGATTAGTTAATATTGCATCAGTTCCATTACTTTGTACATTTAATTCTAGTTAGCAAAATATCAACCAACTGGACAGCATCCCTCAAAGGATATCAAATCAGGAAATTTATGAAAAAATTTGTCTTAATATTTACAAAAGATTTATCAAAACATTACTTTTACCAATAAAAAGCTACTTTTTGCAAAAATCTTAAATAAAGTCACCCTACATAGAATGGTCTAAAATGTCTTAAATAAATGATAGAATAGATTTAAGGTGTTGATTACAGTACAAGGAGGTGGAGGGGGTATTAACACTTAAAGCTTTTAATCTTCATCATGCCTGACAGATATTAAGGCCAGATTTTCAAATATACTCAGTCCCCACAATTGCAGTTGGATTTTCAGAAGAACTCAGCCACCAACTATACACCAAATAAGTGGCCAGATTTACTCAGCTCTTTTAAAGATCTGGCATAAAGATAACACTGGGAGCTAAGCACTTCTGAAAATCTGACCCTAATTTGGCAGCCTAACAGAGACCTGAGCTCTTTTGAAATGTGGCCTCTATTTTGGGTGCTGAGAACTTGAAAGTCTAGCTGTAGCTAACTCTAGTCCCAGTGCTGCCTCTGTGAAGTAAGTAAGTACGTAGTACAATTGCCTGTCTATACATAATGAAGCTGAGGCTCAGAAACATTAATGCCCATGTTTTGAAAAAGATTGCACGGGTGCCTCAGTTTTTGGGTGCCCAATTTCAAACACCTTTATCTCCAAAGTTGGGTATGCAAAAATGGAGGCATTGACAATTTAGAGGCTGCTTTAGAAGACTGAGCAGTGAGTACTCAAGTCAATAGAAGGAAATGGAGCTGGGATTGGCATTCTGGACTTTTGTCCTGAGCCATGCTCCTCTTTCCAAAGAATTAGAGTGTTGCCAACAATCGCAATTTGATCATGAGTCTTGAGATGTTTGATGTTTTTCTGTTAGCCCCAGTTCTTAGTCTTGTGATTATGTGAGACTCCGCTTTCATTTTAATAAAAGTACATTTCTACTTTTATGGTTTCAGAGAAAAGCCTAATAACATTACCCAAGCCTAACTTACAAATTCTGGGTTTACTTTTCATTTGAGTTACTCCTGGTTTACACCAGTGTGAATGAAATCACCCTCGGGCTGTCTAAAATCATTATTTCTTGTTGCTCACAAAATATGTATAATTACTTTCCAAATGACCAGAAAAGAAGGGTTTGGGAATTGGGGAATTAAAAAATTAAAAAAAAAAAAAAAAAGATTGGTATGCTGAGAGATGAGAAAGAGGCCTTTTTGGAAGAATAGGAAAGAGAACTGGGAAACAAGGTCGTATTTTAAGTGGTCAGGCCCATTTGGAACTTTGTGATGATAGACATTTATAAGGATAAGTTGTTATCCACAGCCTATAAAATGCTTAGCTATATTTAGCTGATGCAATGACTTTGCACATATTTAGCAATTAAGCATACCAGGGAGCCATTCTGCTAATGGCATTGAGGTTGAACAATAGTTAATGCATCTGTTTCTGAAGCTTAAAAAATATTTCCACGGGAGCAATCTGTGAACAGGACTGCCCAGATTCTTCTACAGTGACTGTATAGTAGTACTGAAGACTGCAACGTTTGAAAATGGATTGTTACTAATCTAAGTGTTTATCTATGCAGGTGGGGGGCGGGGGGAGAAGTTTAGTTTGATCTATCTTGAGCTAGTGTGCGTTGAAAATGCCCACGTACAGACAAAGCAAATCCTTGTAGGACACTAATTCCTTATTTGCTGTAAATTATTTTGAAAGTGGAGTAAGTTCACTGCGAAATGAGCTAGCATGAACTATTGTTTGTGCGCACATAATGCGTCTGTGTACTACTTTGTCAGTCCTCTAACCCTAGCAGCCTCTGGGTCATGGTTGCCAGCATCATGGCACAGAGCATTGTTGCATCCATGCTGGCTGATAGCAATTCAAAACTGGCACTTTCTCTCAAAATAGCACCAGCCTGCCCAGAAAGAGAGATGGATGGAGTGAGTGTCAACGGGGCTTCTAGCATGTATCCCACAATGTGCAGTGAAAAAAATTCCAGAATGCACACAGCTCATCAGCAAAGCAGAGGACCATGGGATATCCCCGAGAGTGCTTTGTCCACAGCAAGCCCCTGGCATGTGTACACTCTGATGCAAATTGGAACAGGGCAAGCTGTCCCATGTACACATTATTACTGCAGCTTAATACCGCACACCAGCTAGTGCACATCAACTCAGTGTGCAGTAAACTCCCCATGTAGACAACCTCTAATATCATATTGAATACAATGTATTGGTCATTCATAGACCTAGCCACTCACTGCAAAACCTCTACTGAAGGCCATTGTTTCCTGAAATCACTTCTGTAACTCCTACTTTAATTTTTTCTGAGGAGGCCCTATATAAGCTAATTGTCACATCCAATTGTCTCCATTAAACAATAAGAGCATTCACTGCATGAAACTTTAGTTACCAGGAATGTTTCTTTCCAACCTAAATTTTCTGCTTTGTTCCTATTTTCTTATTTCAACCCTTTAATTTCTGCACATGGCAGCTGCCTCCCTAAATAAAGGGGTGGAGGTCAAATGTCACATTATGGCTGTCTCTGATCAGGTGCTGGAAGAAGGGTCAAGGAGCTCCATCACTTCCCCCTCTGCACCCACTCTAAGGCAACCAAATAGATAATCTAGTGTTGCTAACGGAGCTGCACAATGCAGAGAGTACCTCTATCTGCAAGGATGGGAGTATGCCCCATATGCTCTACAGCACCAAAAGGGAAGCACACAAGGAGTGGGGGGAGAAGAACATCCAATTACTGAGCATGTCCTCCCTCTTTTGCTCTGGCCACTGCTTTTCCGGCACTACCCACTTCCCAGCATAGCCCTGGCTCTGAGAGGTGTGTAGGAGCCTTTTATTAGGAATCATTTGACAGTCTCTTTCCAGTTAGTTTTGGATTGGAAAGGATTATTATTTAGGAAGTGTGTGGGTATGGGAAAAATGTAGACTTCAATGGGATTACTCACGGGCTTGAAGTTAGGCACATGTTGAAGTATCTCACTGATTTGGGGCCTTAGTTGCAAACAGGACTATATCTTCTATGCCAAACAGCCATTCCTTTCCCAAGTTAAGTGCAATAGGGCAAATGCTTGGCAATATAGAATAAGTTCACTTTAATAGTCTGTTACCTATTTCTAGAGGTACAGATCTCTCTCTGCTATCGTTGGCTGTCGACACAGTGATGATCACTGTGCTCTACTGATTGGTTTTTAACATTGTTATATTTGGATTAAAATGTGTAACCCTCAGTACAAAAAACACAGTGAAAACGCATAGTTTTCATATGCTGACTCTATGTGATTTTATGCAGCCACATAATATTTCTCCTCTGATGGCTGCTTTATACAGGCTGTTAATTGAAGTCACCAGATATAATATCAGTGAAAACCTTGGCACTACTACAGCTGCTTTGGAATGGAAATATCTCTACATCAGCTTCAGAGAAATACAAATGTCACCAGGTTTGCATGGAAGAATTCAGTCATAATTTACCCTTCCTTAAAGGAAAATTCTCGGTGGCCAAAGATTGCGCTCTACTGCTCTATGAAGCCACAAAGCTTGGTTCCAAGTTTCTAGTTAAATCAATATCCTCTCATTATACTTTCAGAATCAGTGAATGATAGAATTTCTTGATGTTTCTGAGGTATTATGTCACAGTCGTCAAGTGGGCCAAGGAAATAGTAGATGTGACTAGGCTGCAGTCTTTCTCAATGCAAAGCAGAAAGATTTGATAGGCAAATATGAATTTGAGAATGAAAATTTAATTTGACAATGGATATCCTGGTGGTGCAGTAATATATTTCAAACATATGCCAGATCCTCAGCTAGTGTGAATCAGCATAGGTCCCACTGAAGTTTATGAAGCTATGTTGATTTATACTAGCTGAAGAACTGGTTCATAGGCTTTTATCTAACTTGGTCTTACTAGTAACTATTATGTTGTTCTCCCCCCACTCCTAAATTACTGCAACAGGGATATTGCCTGCATGCACCTCAAAGCTGGACTGACTATAAAAAAAGACAGGTGGGAACTTGCATTTCAAATTTGCGATGATAGTGAAGTACTCAAAAATTAGACTTAAGGATAAAGAATTCATGTTTTGAATCAGACTGCATCATTTACTTCACAATACTCTTTATATTATGTAAATTTTAAAAGTTTTGCTGCCTAGAAATGGGCCGAAGCCTTAAAGTTCTGATTGGATTATGGATCCAAACTTTCCCAAATTTTGATAATGATCGGATTTGGGAGTTTAGTTCAGAAAAAAATTATAGATCAGCTAATAAAGAGCGAAGTGAAAGAGAAAGAAAGTTCTTAGTATGTGCCTTCATTATAAGGACAAACTTGACCACATAGTTAAAGTCCCAGTTTTGGTAAAAGTGTTGGTTTGTTTAAACCTTCAAATTCAGTGCGTGACTTAGAAAAGTTAATAAGTTTGGTCAGATTTGTTCCAAAAAAGAATGGTTACTATAGTATATGTGGTCCTTGGAGATAGATCTCCATTCCAGGTACTGCATGTGTTTTGGGGTGATTTTGGATCGTTTTGGACAGTAGTGTCTTATGGGCTGTGTACTTACTCTGCTTATGTCCTGGCACCCACCATATCCAAACTGCCTAAGCCAGTGGTTCCCAACCTTTTTGGTTCGAGGGCCACAGATATCCTTTTTAAATCCCTGAAGGGCCACCAGTCTCCACCAATAGCCCCCCCAACCATCCACTGCAGCCAGATGGAAGGAGTTCAGCAAGGAGGCTGCCTCCCTCCTCGCTGATCTCCCATCTCCTTGGCTGCAGCAAGGAGCCTGCACGGATCTTTTAGCCCCGCAGCAACGCACTCTGCCTGGGTCCTTAGGCAGCAGCTCCCTATGCAGCTAGTGGCAGAGGAGCGGCAGGCCACTTTGAAAGCCCCCTTGGGCCACTTTTGGCCATGGGCCACAGGTTGGCCTAAGCTATGGCCAAAAAGCTAAGTGATAGAGCAGGGAAGGCTCAGCAGAGCCCTTCAAAACAAAGGCTAAATGGGACCAAAAATGTGTCTAACTACCCTACACTATTGGGGGGGGGGGGGGAGGGTGTGAAAACCCACCACACACACAATTAAATAGGGTAAAATTTCTCAAAGGTGACTGATGTGGTAGTTACAAGCATCCCTGAGTTCCCATTCACTGCCTGTGGTGGCCAGAAGTTACTGAGTAGTGGCTGGAGCTGGAGCCACTTATATATGTATGGGATGCTTACGAGGTCATAAGCAGCCCCAACAGATTCTGCTTTCCAGGAAGTTCTGAGCTCACATGCCAAAAAGAAAATTACCATCCATTGTGAGGACCCATGCATTCATTGCACTAAGAACAAGAAGTGAGATTCAATGGTTTCAATGCTGAGTTTCATTATGAAACCCTGCTAACAAAACGTATGGGATCTGACCAATTTTTTTTCCCAGTATACTGAAAATGGGGGAGAGGAGAGAAATGATTAAAAGGTTTGTCTTAATCATTTTCACCAGTGGATTTTCACCCAAGGGAATTTCACATGGTGTTGGGTTTCCATATTCCCTCACTTTGTCCTTTTTTAACCAGACTATACTTGCTTAGTAATTAAGGGTGAGATCCTGGCTCTAACAAAGTCAATGGGGCCAGGATTTTACTGTAGGGATTTGAAGCTATCTAAGTCAATTACTCCAATCCCTGAAGTATTTTTGTATTTCTCTAATTTCTCTACAATTGGTCTCATTCTGATACTAAAGAGCACAGAAGCGTATACAGAATTCTAGATGTTTCTTACCAGTGCCATGTAAAAGTACTAGCACCTCCCTGGTCAATGAAATGATACTTGTAAAGAATAATTGAGGAAGAAAAGTCAAATCAGTGTAACATATCAGTATGGAAATGTTTTAGCTTTTCTATTTTCTTATGTGTTATTTTTGGGAATATCTGTTCCACTGATATTGTATGAAGTTACACTTTTGGTCAATACCGTATATAAAAAAGTGCATTTTAATCATAACGTTCTGATCAGGTACAAACCACTCTAGTTTGCAAGTGTAAATACTAATTCTTAGTGATCATCTGCAACCAAGTGTTTAATAGTAAAGCTGTCACTTTTATTCATTCAATAGCAGTGTACCGTAATTGGCTTATGTGCCTGTCAACTAGCCTCAGTGCTAGTAACAGTCTGACTTAAAATAAAAAACTGTGGATAGAGGGATGCTGAAAAAAAGACAACTCCAAATTAGCAGAGCAGTCAATTGGCAAGTCTTGGCAAATTCAAACATTTGAAGAGTAAGCTGGGTGAAGTTTCCATAGAGAATATTAAACACATATCAATATTAATCGCTATCAAGTGGTTAAAAACCAAATAAAAACACAACAGCCCAACATGCAAATTGTTCAGACATTTTGATAACTGAACCTTTGACCATTACTGAGTGCAAAATCATGAAAATCACAAGTACTTCATATGTTTAATGCTTTTTCCTCTTTTTTTCTCCCTATCATAACTCTTTCAGATATTATATGTTGTTTTATATAGTCTCTCTTCTTTTAGTGCTTTGGTATCATTCTCTTTAACCATAAGGACTTTTCAGTGATTGCTGTGATTTCACGGAAAATAAACAGCAACTGACTTATCTGTCTGCATTACATTAATTGCATGCTTTTTTATATTCCATCAGTGCAAGAACCCATTATCTGATTTCCTAGCACTTTTGCTGGTACTTAATGAACAGTCATGTACCATGCTTAAGTAGCTCCATAGTTAAGCACTCAGGTTTGCACATAAAGTAGGATTCAGATCTCTTTATTTCACACACTTTTAAATTTAGTCTTCAAAAATGTCAATCTTGCTCTTCAAGTGAGTATTATATATTCCAATTAAAAAAAAATCAAACTTTTATTCTGTTTAGCAGAGAAAACATTTAAAGATGAAACCTCTGTGAGATTTCCCCTTTGAATAAAATGGGGGCAGCCCCCCCATGCCCTCAGTTCCATAAGCTCCTGGAGTGGCATGTAAAAGCTTCACTAGGGTGACCAGATAGAATTGTGAAAAATCAGGGTGGAGGGAAGTAATAGGCACCTATATAAGAAAAAGTCACAAATATTGATACTGTCCCTATAAAATTAGGACATTTGGTCACCCTAGGCTTCACAGAAGGTGCAAGGGGCTGAGGGAGAATTCCCCTGGCACAGGAGCATGTATGGTTAATGCAAGTAGAGAGGCAGACCTGTACAAGGGAGCAGAGAGACATGTAGAGCTGTTTTTTTGTGTGTGGGGGGAGAAGAGGGAGGCAGGGAATGGGGCTCTGTGTAAAGGTCAGAGAGAAGCAGGACTATGTAATGAGGTATCTAAAGTGAGCTGAGACTTTATGCACTAAGGGAGTGGGGGGCAGTCGTAATTGTGGCTATAAAACACAGGGTTGGACTTGACGAAAAGTGGAGTTATTTGGGAGCCTGGGGTGTAGACGGATCACATGCAGATCTGGATCTCTGTTGTGGAGCACCTGGGCACCAAGACAGCAGCACTTAGGGTACCTTGGACTGCACTAATGTCTTGGTGCTTATCAAGCTGGCGCCTCAAGATGCTGCTGCATGAAGTGCTACAGGGGCCGGGGAGTTGTCTGTGGGATTGGATTCATCAATGGAATGATGAGTTAAAAACTGCACAAATGAAAATTCAGTTTTTGGACCCTTATGTGGTTTTTATCCGACGTAAACAAGGATACACTCTGTAGAATTGCTATATTGCACGAGACTCTTCACCTGTCTAACCAGCATCTCCATCTGTGCCTTAGCCAATATCTAACTGACCCACCTGGGATATCAGCTTTACAATGGAAAAAATCTCTTCTTGACCTTGTGTGGAGTTTGGAATGTGATCACCCTTATCCTTATCCCAAGTTGCATAGCTACTTGCTACCAGTCGTCATAAAGTTATCCACTGCTTTCTAAAAATGCAGCCTTGGTATTTCTCTCAGTAACCTCCAGTGTCAAATTACTCTATCCAACAAACAGGCTTGATGGCTAGGCAGAGCATAAGGATGCAGTTTTTGTACTGGGTTACTGGGTTTATTTTATCTATTGGACGAACTTCCTCAAAGAATTTTAATTGATTACAGAGGCTTTATTGTTTCTTACAGAAGTTGTTCTAATTTGAGCCAATTAGGATATAATTGCACTATTTTATGCTTAATTAGACTCTTAAATAGCTTCCCCAGGCTAAGGTTAGTCCCATGGCTCTCTAATTCCTAGGATTTTTCTTGGCTCCTTTGGAGAACATAGGTAAAATAGGAGACTCTCTGCATTTGGGAAATATTGCTTTTTTAAGGTTACATTGTATACCCTGTCAGAAACTCTGTTATTGCATAGTTAATTTCTTTCAGAACATGTGAATGAAAATCTTATGGTGGCGATTTACTGCACTTGCATTTCTCAAGTTGTTCCATTATTTCCTTCACAGAAAGTTCAATCTCTGTTAAAACCACATTGAAATTTGCTCATTATTTTCTGTGGTAAAGACTGATGTATGTGATTCAGAGAACATGCCATACTGAACTATAAACATATCAGAATGGGTCACGTTTGGAGGTTATAATGGTCATGTCGGTGCATAGTAGTTCAAAGCTAAGTGAGTGCACACCTTTTAACAGAGCTTGACACTACAGATTATCTTGCTTGAGGGGAGCTGTATCTTGCAGAGGGAAGACATGGAAGTTTTATTTAATCAATATGAGCTACAGTATTTTGTGGTTTCTCAGAAAACATTCTTGACCACACTGACCTACTTTTATTGGAAGAGATATTCATAGAACGAATCCCCTGGGATACCAGCAGTGTTGAACAAGCTCTGTGCCCATGTGAGTGCCTGCCTGCCAGTAGGTTGCACTCAGCCTTGACTGATCTCCAGTTTAAAACTATTCATTGCTCCCATTATCCAATAGCCTTTGACCTCCAAAATTCAAGTTTGGGGCTATTGTGAATATACTGAAGCCTGAGTCTGGGACAAAGTGTAACCTCAGAAAGGCACGATCCTTTCCCTGCCCCCACCCCCTTTTGTTCCACAGGGCTAGTAAAATTGGCTCATACCAGTAGCAGATTACTATTCTCCCCCATGTTGGTCTCTCACACACGTTGGGAACAGTGCCAGTGCTCGTCCCCTTTCCCACATCTTACATCCATCCACCCATCTGCTCAGGTGGGAGCGGGGGGCTAGGGAAAGTAACTAGTGGTACACCGTTTCTCTCTCTTATCCTGCAAAGGAGATACAGGATGGTGTGCAGAGACCTGGTGGGGAATGATTCCATTTTACGGCTCTGTGCAGCGCTGGCCATGATCTAGCTCTTAGTGATTGGGAGACAGAAGGGATCTTACACTTCCTAATGACAAACATGCAAGTCAGATATTGCTATTGCCATACAATATCAGTGTATCTGAAGAGTTCACATCACTGGAGAGGATCAGGCTCACCCTTTCTCACTGTGCACTTAATAGTGGAGGGGAAATGCAGCACAGTTTTAAATTTCCTACATGGTTGATTGAATTTGAGATTTAGGGTTACTGAGATGTATTTAAAAGTGTGTCTGAGGTTTGTTTTGAAGGGTTGATACATAAGCTGCAATTTACAAGACTTCTGGACTGCAAGTGCTGTACTGAGGTTATTGTGAGAAATCTCAGATACCTGTCAGCATACCATATCACATATATGTCTTCCCTGCCAAACAATGCAATGTGTAATTCCACCTGTTCTGAATCCATTGTCTGGGGTTTATGTCCCCTGAAGGTGGTAGAAGGAAGCTGCACCACTGCAGACTGCAGCACTGTACGTTTATTGTCTAGCAGCTGTTAGAGACTAATGGCACCCAGCTATTCAGATACCATCCTCTCACATTTTCTAATTCAGTGATGTTAGCTCCAGAGCAAACTGATCTATCTGCCTGATGCTTTGAAACGTTGAAACTTGCTCATCATAGTTGCAATCCTTGACCTAATCAGCAGTGCTAGAAATTCATACAAAGTCTTTCAATAAAAAGGTATTTAACCTGCTGTACTTGTTCCTTTATCTTGGAAGCTAGCATGCTGGCATCAAATGAAGAGTTTTGGTAACAAATGGTAGAAGGAAGATGATATGAAACCATTTGTGTTAAGTTAGAATATTATTAGGGCCAGATTCTGCCTCCCTTACTCATGTATTTTACTCAATGAACAATCTCCAATTGAATAGTTATTTACACAGCACCCCAAAATAGCTTTGATGCTTAGTCTGGGCAATGGGGAGGAATTTTCTTAACTCCTATTTGAGACACTTGTGTCATGCATAATCAGAACAGATAGCTTCACCCTCTACATCTGCTTTGTCTCTTTACTTTGATAGTTCATATAAGAGATGCAGTTCTCCATCGTACTCAAATGTATCTAATGTTCTTCACATTTATCTGACATGTCGAAGTACTCTGTATAATCTCATCAATAAAGCTATCATTCTGCTTTTGACAAAAGCAGCTGTTGTTACCTGCTGCCTCCTAACTTCAGTTAAAGTGTTACATTGCTTTCATCTGGTTGTAGTGGTTCCAAAGCAAGAATTTATAAGGGATTTCAAAGGAATTCTTAACAAATGAACAAGCCAATTAGTCTACAGTGTTTAAATTAGGAAACAGCAGCCATAGAGGAGCAAAAGCAAATATGGAAGGGTATTGTTTCTGAAGTGCAGAGTAAATGAACAAAATGTTTGTAAAAATTGCAGAGAACTTATAAATAGATGCTAGTATCAGATGCTAGAAATGAGGAAAGCACACGGTTTTTCACATTATATAAGGGAGCTGAATGTGAAAATAAAAACACAAAGGGGGGGAATTTGTCAGTATGTTGCAAATTATTTTATAACAGCTAAAGTGCCTCATTTGTCATGAGTTTAAAGGAATACATATTCTGTTTTATTTGCTGACTCTTTTTATTACAGTACCATAAAAACACAAAGACTTCAAAGAATACAATAAATAGTTCTATATAAATCAGAACCTAATAAAACATGGATGTCTCTGGGTTGTGTGCTTTGTTTTATTTTGTTTTTATTTTGATATGTACTCCAGGTGGTCTCCATAAATGTGAGAGCAAAAGAAGCTTTCTTTGGCTTTACTGTGCCTCATCTGGTCTCTTAATTTCAGCCATGCACCATGTGTAGATTTTGTGAGTCTAACAATTCCATTTGTATTCCTTTCAGATGAGAACAAAGTGTATGTAATATTTGTTTTTAGCCCTCTCTTTCTTTCTGTTGAAAGACTCTCCATTTGTAGTTTATTAGCAATGTATATATGCATCTGATCTGATATTTCAGAAGGATCACTTTGTTCCATCATGTATTTTAATTGTGGAGCTCACAAGAGGTTTTTTTAGTGTTTGATGTGTTTATACGTACTAATTAGTGATTGATATGTGTTCAAAACTGAAAGTAGAGGTATATTTCCGTAACTATAGTATAATTTTTTTAATGATTTGATTGATATGCATTAGTGAAACAGCCAGTTAAATGGGTAATATATAAGGAAAAGCAGCTATAGGAATTCCGGGAGAGTGGATTTAGAGATATAAAGAATAAAAGGGATTTTATTTTTGATAAAATGGCTGATTGCTATTCCTAGGCATTCTTTGTGATTTTCTTTCTTTTGCATATTTCTATTTAAGGATGTCTGTTGTTGAGGAATAGAATCCTTATTGGGTTTGATTTTCAAAATAAATGAGCATTATTTGTGTCATATGGCTGCGTCAGTTTTCTTTCTAAGAAAGTAAAATGTTTCCAGAATGGAAGGTGGGGGGCTGACTATTAAGCATGGATTATAAAATGCAGGTGCTACGTAAGCTCTTGAGAAAGAGTTAAGTCTTAGGCAATCAAAAAATAATTTGGAAATGAGGGTGGACACATTAATAAAGGGTGCTAGCCAATCAGCTCTGGATTGTGGAACAGAGACAAGCAGGTGAGCCATGCTCTTGGGGTGGTGTTTCAGTACCCACTGGCCAGTGACATCCTTTCACATCCCTAGAGGATTTCTGTTGGTCCGTCCCAGGGCCTTTTAAAAGGAGCTGGAATTGTCCCGTGAGTGGCAGACTGTAGGTAGCACTGGCCAGAAGTGGAGTCTCTTCCTGCTCTGCTCCCACTGCCATAATTATCTCGCCCTCAGTTCTGTATAGATAAATTATTATATGGGTAGTGTTTTGGGTGTGGTTCGGCACTGTATGTCAGGGAACCATGAAGTTTTGTGGTTCATTGAGTTGCCTGGATGCTCTTTGGACTTTGAAGCAATTGTGTAGGTCTCACTGCAGCAGCACAAGCTAACTGATGCAGTTGGGTGTTACATTTGAACAAAATATGGTTGTTTCTTTCACAGTGTGAGGGAAAGGGAATGGTTTGTCCTGGAGAAGGAGTAAAATTCCGGTTGATGGAGTTAGAATTATTGATGGGTGACAACTGAATCTCTCATTCACACACAGACTGGGAATGAAGTAACGCCCTGTCCTATGCATTAGACATCTACCCATTTCCCTATGATTTTTGCCAGTGCACTTGTTGCTCATAAGTACTTTTAAAAAAAATCAAAATTGACAAAAAAAAAAAAAATCAAAATTGTCCACAAAATGTTCACTTTGTCCATTTGCCGTTCATTGTGTTTGCAGTGACTAAGTCACAAAATGATGTTACACCTGCTCCCTAATTGGATGACAGAAAGTTTTCAAGCCTACTGAGAAATAATAAACAATGAACTTCTATGCTGCAATTTTGGACAAATAATCATCATGATAAATGAACAGCCAGTGATCCTCCAAATTCAAATAAAAAATGCTCTCGCTGGGTGACTTATAACAAATCAAATATTTTTATTTGCAAAAATATTTGATCACCATTATTGTTTCTACCTAGATTCAATTTAAACCATTGCATGGCATCAATAGATTCCGTTAGCATTCCTTGAATCTATGTAGGCTACTATACCCTAATTAAATGCAACTAGGCTCAATCCTCTGAAATGAAAAGAGAGAGTGTTCCCAGGACACTTCTCCATGTTATGCTGTCCTCATCAGATCAAAGTCAAAATCTGAAGCCAGGCTCTGTCACTTTTCAGTGGATGAACATAGAGGATAGTGTGGTTTATAATACAAAAGGGTAATCAGAACTGCACAAGTACTGAACTCTGTGATATACCTGCTTCTGGCATAGCGCCCAACGTGCTAACTAGCTAAATAAATTCAAGTCAAGAGTTCAGCATGCAAAGCAAGCACCTAACTGAAAGGACACTAGGGTGCTGGTGAAGGAGGAGAGATATGGAATGTTGATGAAACCCAATGATAGATTCTGACTAAAGTTATTGTTGATCTACACTGGTATAAGTGAGATCAGAATTGGGCCTAAACTTCTGATTAGTAATATTACTGTCTGGTGTGATTTTCATAATCTTTTTGTCATGTTTAAAATTCTTGTTCACTGATCAGTGAGGAGTTTATACAATTTCCATTCACACCTTCTTGAGCAGTGTACTGCCAGCATACAATTATTTACAAACTGTTCAGCACATCTTGGCCAGAAAGGTATGGGATATTAAATGACATTAAGTTGCAATAAGATGCAAATTACCTTTTTCCTCTCTAGTGGTTTTACAAGGCTTTCATCGTGTGCGAATTATGAAAATTAGACTTCATTTGAGGTTGGGGAAACTACATGTTAATCCATTAACAACAAGAAGAGTTTTCAAGGACAACATGTGTTTGGAATTACTTTCTTAGATAATGTCGTGATTGTGAATTCTCCCTTATTTCTTCTATGGACTAACAGTTTTGAACATTAACTCCTTATCCTTTCATTGGTGAGTGTCAGTTTATGTTGCTATTAAAATATTTCTTTTTGTGTTAATTCTTCTAGAATATAGAAATGAGCTTGAATGCAAACACTTAATCTACAGGTCTGCCAGCAGCTGTATAGTAATTTCAATAGACTCTTCTAACCTGTGGGTGCTCTTAATACTAGGGGGATGCCATGGGTCACTGCTAGGACAGCAGGCCTTTAACTGTGCTTAATGCTTCCAGTGAAATGTGATGGTGCTCAGGAGCTGGCAGGAAGCTCCCAGCACTAAGTATCAGGAAAATGGAGCATGTCATAAGGAAAATTCAGGTTATCTCTGCTTACCGAGTTACATTATTTCTATTGGAGTCGTGATAGGATGTTTATCCCACACAGACCTTGAAAGGGTTATTGTGGGCTAATTAACTAGCCTGGATGCACCTGGAGGGTTTCCCGGCTCTAATTAGAGGTAAAGCCCAGCGGGGGGTTCCCCTTCTCCAAAGAGTTCTGTGTAGTCAGTGGGAGAGGAGAGGAGAGGAGAGGTGAGGTGAGGTGTTCTCGCTGTCTGAGAATCAGAGCAGACAAGTTTCTCCAGAGCAGACAAGCTTCTTCCAGCTGGAAGCTTGACTGGAGACAGAGGCCCTGAGGCACAGTAGGCTGCTTAACACCCTGAGTGAGAAGAACAATGTGCCACCCCTGGGCTGTGGGGTAAATCAAGACACAGCAGCTGTGGCTAGACAGGGCAGTCTAAAGCAGTAGAGACGCACCTGTGACAAGGTGGCTGCCATCTGAGACTAGATGGGCTGAAGGTTTGGTTTTTGTTTACATTTCTGTTGGACTTTGGCACAGGACTCTGTGTCCCCAGAAGGGGCAGGACTCTGCAAAGTGGTCTAGCTGGAGGGCCAGGACACTTTTACAGAGGAAGTTGGCCAAAGCACAGTGGGGAAAACTGAGGCAAGGGTGATGCAATGTTTTGGGATTTCCTCCAAGATCTTTTCCGCTTGGCTTATCCAGAGCACCTTGTCCAGTTCTAGGAGAACACTTCGCCCTGTTCGTTGGGATCCAAAAAACTCAGGTCGTCTCCAGATAGGGTGACCAGATAGCAAGTGTGAAAACTCAGGATAGGAGGTAGGTGGGGTGGGGGGTTAACAGGCATCTATAGAACGCAAAGACCCAAAAACTGGGACTGCCCCTATAAAAATGGTATATCTAGTCACCTTAACTCAGGATTTTGTCACTCAGGTTCCTTTATTTGGCACAGAGCAACGCTACACTGAGTTGATCAGACTCAGGAGTATGGGATGGTTATAAGGCGTACCACACATCCGAAGTTGCACAGAAAACCTCTTCCTTTATATACATTTACACATTACGATTAAACCATATATTACATCAGATGCTTCGTGACTGGCTTGGTTACTTTTCAGGAACCAGTCTCTGTACAGCAGGCTTCAGCCATGTGCTGTTCATATAGAACCTGATCTTTACATTCTACGTTTATCTTGTCTATTGTCCCTAACATTAGGGTGTTCCTGATTATCTCAGCTAGCACAGACAGCCTGACTCCAGCATACTGCTTGTTAACACCCTATTTACAACTTAACCTCCCATTCCCCTTTCCAGTCAGAGCCCCTAAGAAATGAGGCAAGTTACTCATGTCAAGTCAGACCTACACAATGCCAGATCCAGCCAGGAGGGGTCTGTTGTGGAGGCAACTTTGCCACAGGAATCTTTTCCTCTAGTTGATCTGTCGATATAATTCACTGATACTATTGAGAGGGAAAGCCCTAGGCTACGATGAATCGGTTTTGTGAGTTGTTACTACCTTGCCACCACACACTCAGTAATGGGATCAATATCAGACTTTCAGACTCTGATACCTGGAATACAAAGCCATTGAAAATTCTTTTGTGGTGCACCGAAAGCACACACTGTAGCTTCTCATGTACACAGCTCTCGTTTTAGTGCCTGTTTCTCATGATTAACTCTGGTTAAGTAGGGCAGATTAATTAAGCTAATGCAGTTCTGCTGACTATACAGAAGCAAATCAGGTTACTCAGATTAAAAATAGTGTATTTAGTAGCTCATAAACTATACTTGCCCTGATCATTTCCCCCCAGGTCTCCACATGGAGGGCCCCTCCACGCTATGATATCTCCTCCTCCACACTGAGCCGTGGAACTGTGTCCCTCTGTGGCCCCGGTTCTCATCCCCAGACCTGAGGGCTCCCTCTATGCATGGTTCAGGGTCTGCAAAGAGTCTGGAGTCAGGATGAGCCGGTGGATTAGAAGAGGTAGTTTGGTGGCAGGGCCAGATGTGGGGGATACACACTAGTATCTGTCTTCTAACCTCATGGAGCTCACATGGAAAAGTTACTACAGTCTGAGGCTGGAAGCACTTGTGTGGATCCAGGCGAAGTCATGGCCAGGGAGGATGTCACCAGCGTAGTGATTAGATGTACATTGTGAGAGCTTTGGAGAAAGCCTCAGGGCCCCAGAGCAGTTACAGGGTCCTCACACAGATAGCCTTGGCTTTCCATGGATCATGAGGCAGGGGGAGGCTGATTTTCTGTAAGTGAGTAAATCACACTCTGCTAATGGGACAAGAGGGAAATTCCATGATTATTTCCAGCAACTTCCTTGTAAAATATCTTCTCTCTCAGTGGGAAGAGGCTGTTTGAGCCACTGAACTTGTGAATTTTGTTATAGCTGAGACTTACAGGGTAAAATCCAGGCCTCCTTGAAGTCGATGGGAGTTTGACTTCATTGGAGCCAGGATTTCACCCATAGTGATTTATTTTAACATTATGACAATTGAGTAGAAACAAATATTTCAATTTTACATTTTTTATTGAGCTCCTTATCCCCGTGGATCAGTTGTTGCTATTCTGTGTGTACTTTTTTTGCATTTGCCCGTTGCAAGATTTTCACTCCTCTTTTTTCTGAAGCTTCTGGCGCTGGCCAGCGTCAGAGACAGGATACTGGATTAGTTGGACCTTGGGTCTGATCCACAATGGCAGTCCCTATATTCCTATAGCAAAGTACTGAACAAGAAGAATAAACTTGCAGAGACAGGAGTGCTGTTGCTTGAGGTAACCTGCTTGTTCCCTGGGTGTAATCAGGCAGATCTGTGCAGACTTCATAGCATCCAAATCTGCAAAAACTATTTAGAATATGTTACATTCGATAAATCTATTTGCACTGAAAATGCCATGTGATGGGTTTCCAATATGTTATCTGTGTGTTCAGATTGGAGAATTGTTTCTAAGTTCAAAAATTCCATTAACTTTTTCTTTGACATGATTGCCTTCAGTGCCAGATAAAATGCTAGGTCACATTACTCTACAGCTTTGCTTTAAGTTAGAGCATGTACCCCATATGAAGGTACAGACACAATGTCATTGGAGTGATGTGGCACTGAAGGAGTTAATCTTTTTAATGGATAATTAATATTAAACAACAGCACATTTACTAAGCAATAAAATAAATCAATTTGCATAAATCAGGACTGTTTAACAAATTGTAGCACAATAGGACCATTAAAACTGTTTCCCCATTTGAGGGCTAAAATGATATAAGATTATCACAATGGTTTTGTTTCCATGGCAATAAAGGATCTGCTAGAGTACATTTAAAAATAGGTGTAAAAAGGCAAAATAAAGAGGACGTCTCCCCCAGGCTGGGAGGAGGGGGGAAGAAATCTGAGCGGTTTTCCATATGGAAATGTGCCCCCGATGCTCATTCAGGTGGTGGGCTTTCCCGCTTCTCCCTCATCCCCCCACTCTGTGGACCAGGCAGTATGGCTGACCCACAATCCCCCTGATCCTTGTGGAACTTGGGTGGCCAGTGGAAGGCCAAAGTCATGTGTGTGGAGGCCCCTATGATCCTGCACTAGCTAATTTCCAACACTACCCTCTCACAACAGCTCCCTGGTAGTCTGGCATCAATAGAATCATGCTAACAAGCACACACCCTGAGCTTCCGCTGCCTCCATAATACCCTTAAAGAGCAGTCCTCAGTCTGTGGGTTGCAGGGGACTCAAAGCTAATACCGCCAGAGAGGAATTTCACCAGACACATCTGGGGACAATGTGTGGCCTAGAGAATAGAGTACTGGACTGGAACTGTGTTCTATTCCCAGCTCTTCCACCGGCCTGCTGGGAGATCTTGGTCAAGTCACTTCACATCTCTGTGCCTGTTTTCCTCATCTGTAAACTGGGGATAACACCACTGATCTCTAAGCTCTGCTGCTGAAAAGTGCTATATAAGAGCTAGATGATGGCGGTATTGTTATTTATTAATACACCCCCCCCCCCCCCCATCCCCAGAAAATGCCCACTGTGGGGATGCTGACACAAAGACATCTGTACATTTCTCATACAGGTCAGATCGGTTTTGTATGTGGAGGGGACCCTCTGCAAATGGATCGTGTTTGGGCTCCTAGAATTTCTGATTCTTCTTTTTTTCTTAATGCCATTTTTTATTTTTAATATAATGCAGAGAGAAGAGAAAAGAGACCCCTCCACCTCAGTGAAGAGTGACTAACCTTCCAATTAAACATTAGAACAAATTACCAAAAGGATATGATGGATTCTCCTTCACTTGATTCTTTATATCAAGCCTGGATGTCTTTCTAAAAGATATGCTTGCAGTCAACCACAAGTTGTTAGGCTTCATGCAGGAATCAGTGGGGAAATTATATGGCTTGTGGTATACAGGAAATAAAATAAGAAATAAGAATAATGGTCCCCTGCTGCCCTTCAAATTTATATATATGACAACCAGTGCAGTTTTTACATATCAACATCTGCAAATGCTTACAGAAAATGTAATATGGTACTCCTCAGTATTAGCAAGACTATCATAATTTATCCCTATGTAAATACATATACAATGCATATGACAAAAATGTAATTTGTTTATACACAGCTTTAGGTGTGCAGTAAATTGGTAGTTATAAACAGGTCCTTATAAATGTCTGTACACGTCTAATTTTTTTTTAAATAGCACTACACTAATGATATTTTAAGAAGAGCTGCTAATTTGTGTCAGCTAATGGGTGCTGAAAAAAACCCCACTGTATTTTTCTTCTTTCTCTCTCAGATTTATTTGGAAAGGCGTCAGAAGACCCTTAGATATAAGAATAGTCAGGCTGATCAGTCCAGGAAAAAAGAGAAAATTTAAATTATAATATAAGCCAGTAAAAAAAGGCCTCAATATCAATTATTTTGATTATGTATCTCCTAGAGGTAGGAATTATAATCATACAGAGACTGTAAAGCCTATTGCATTAAAATATGCAGCTGGTAAAAATCATTGTTGAAGGTGCTGTATGAGATATTTTATCTTTTTTATCAATACCAAGAAGGAGCAACTATTTGAGAACTTCTCTCCCATCACACGCACTTAGGCAGTGCTTGCACTGACAAAGAACACTAAATATTTTTCCAAATTTGGAAAATGTTGTAACTAACATTCATAGACTGGGGTAGTCTTATATTCCCCAAAAGTTGTTTTTCTCCAATATTATGTTATTAATAGAAGAAATAATGCAAATAGCTGGGACTTTGAAACAAAGTTTTGGTTAGAAAAGAATTCAAACAAAATAAGTCTGATGGTAGATGGTGCCAAGGGCAAACTTGTATTTTGGCACCTCTGACCCTCACTGCCTCCCCGGGATCTCCTCCCATAGCCTCCGGGCCCCACTGCCTCTTCTCATTGCCCAGAACTCCCTTACATGGCCTCACACCTTACGTTCACCCCGTTCCTTGCCTCTTGACCATCCTCCTGACCGTGATGCTCTGGGGCCTGAGCAGTTGCCTATGGTGCCCAACAGTAAGGCCAGCCCTGTAAGTCTGTATAATAATAATAATCATCATCATCATCATCATCATCATCATTAATAAAAAACCCAATTCTATTAAGGTCTGTTTGAAGGTTGGCTGATGCCTTCTACAAAAGAAGGGGAACAGCAGTAATGTAAGGCAGTATCAAAGATACCCAGCAGACAGTGCACTATACAGCAGTGTGCTAATTCCCTGGATTTCACCCCAATCCAATGATTAATCATCAAGCATTGATGATATGATCAGCACTGAATGAGATACAAGTAAAGAGATGGTTCCTGTGTTGAAGAATTTAGATAAAAATAAAACAAGAGGCATGGGAAGATCATAATGCAAGTGTTAATTTAGAGGGATTTAAAACGATTTCTTTCCCTTGCCTAATGTTGGGTTGGAGAAGGCATTTGACTGTCATGGGTTAGTGTTTGTGAGTTTCAGGAAAGTGAATGTCTGGGAAGGAGAGGCAGAGATCATGATGCACTGGTATTTTAGGTCATTGCATTGATGGTAGCATGAAACAAGGTATGATTGTAGGAGCAGAGGAAGGAAGTAGGGCAGGGCTAGTATTGCTGGTAGAATGAAGATGGTGAAGGCAGTCTTGAGAAGAGGCAAGATCTGAAGATGTAGGCTGGGGTGGAGAGTGCATGGCCTTGAAAGAGAGGATGAGAAATGAACTAGATATGATAGGTAAAGGGGAATGTATGCATTTGTGTAGGAGACTGGGGAGGTACAAGGAAAAACAGAAAAGTAATGGTTCCAGAATTAGCTCTTGATCTAAGATCTGTCCTGCAATCATACATGGTGGGGCTTAGGCCTTATTCAATAACCAAAGCTATTTAAATAAATTTTTGGTAAAGATACTTAAGTAAACTTTTGTGGAAGAAGCTGATGATCTGATGTATCAAATGCTTAGTCAGATCAATAGAAACTGCAGTATGTAAAATCATTGGAAGATTCCATCCAAGTTTCTAATCAGAAACGTGTAGTAACCGAAGAAGAATTTGCCCCAGAAAATAAAAAACCCACAGGTTTTACATGAGTCCCATCACATGCGGGGACAGGAATTACAGCTATGTAGATGTTCACGTAGTGTGGAGACATTAAAGCTGATTTACTTCCCATAATACTGATCCAAGCAACAGTATGCCCCTATAATTCCAGAATAAATCCATGCATTTGGAGGAAGTGTATTGGCGTTTTTGGATTTACTTAAGGATAACTGAGGCCAAAATCTGACCCTGAATTTTAGTGCATTATTTCAAGAAGCTATCATTAACCTGAGATGATACATTGAAGTATACTGATGCTAGTGTTTTGCCATAAATTTATCCTTTGAAACATGAAAAAAGACAGAACTAGTAGCATGTCCAGTTCTAAAACCTTATTGTGTTGGTGTTAAAACGTCCTATAAAGTGTAATGACTTCTTGCCTCAGACCATAGTAGGCATCAGCAGAACTGAATCAGGGTCACATTGATTCTGGTTGAATTTAATCCCACATTGACGTAATGGAGTGATCTTGGATCACTTCTAGAATGAAGACAATTCACCAGTCCCAAGACAAAATCTATATAATAAGGAAATGGGACCAGCATTGGATCTGGCAGCTAATGTCAGTAGCTTAGGTTCTAGGTTATCTCTTGTGGTTTTATTAAGACTGATATGCAGGAGCTCTTCACAAATCTCTTCATTGGAAATTGGGGAAAGTCTAAAATCATTAGTGTTGCTACAAATAACAGAATAGGACTCCAGATGATCAATTCTTTGTTTAAATAGACTCAATGAACTATTTAAGCTAATGTGGAAACTGTTGAAGGGACTATTGGATTCATTAAGAATGTGTGGCAGTTCCTTGGAAAAGTACTAAAGAAGGAATGTGAACACCATATTGAACACCAAGCAAGTTTTTACTCTCCATCAAAGATTCTTAGGAAGGTGTTTATTCTCTGGTCTTCCAGGTCCCACACTCTTAGCAGACAAAGCAGAATCTGAAAGGGTAGAGGAAGCAGCTCTATCAGAAAGAGTGGAATCCATGACTCTACTCTGCTAACTCCCAAGTAAGGGGACATCAGCTTGACATCTCAGCACAGGGGTGGTGGGCCAGTTCCACATGGGGGAAGGAGCAAGTCAATTCCCTCTATTTGTTTTCTGGGGATTTACTGAATAGGATACCTGACCCCACAGAAAAAGGTTCTGACAGATATTACAGCTCCAGAATGAAGCTATCCACCTCGAAAAGGTCCAGGATACTCTGGACTGAAAATCCTCACTTCCAGCAGTTATGAGGTGAGAAAGGAAGTCCTTGCTCTGGTCTCATCTCTACCCTTTGCAATAGCTACACAGGGGTTACTGTTGTGACCCCTAGTTAAAGGCCAAGTGAGGAGGATCTGCATAAAACTTATACATAAGTGGGGTAGCCATATGCCTTTTTTTCTCCCACATCAGCACTCTATAGCAGTTGCCGAATGAGTTGATCTGAGTACCCTCCTACCTTTATAAACTAGGATTGACCATCTTTAGGATTAGCCAACCCTAATGGGGTTGCTATGGCCTATAATACTATATAAACTAAGTCCAGCATCCAGCTTTGTGAAAGTATAACTTGAATGGTTTGTATGTGTTGACTACACCCTAAGTTAAGAATTCAGCCATATAATATGTTCTTTATGGATGTAGTCATAGTTTAATAAAGAAGTAACAATTCCCTCCACACATCTAATTTCTTATTTAAGGGTGGGATTTTCAGAAGTACCTGTGCTGACTTAACTCTGTTCCCATTGAAAGAGAGGCAGAATTAGGCCAATAAGAAACTCTTTTGAAAATCCCACCCTAAATGATTTAGGTCAACATATTTCTCCCATCTTTCCTAAGATGCTGTTAAAAATAAAGTTAGCCATTAGGAGTTTAAAATAATAATAATAGTTTTTGCACTGTTGCCATAGTTTTTGACAAATTTAAGTCTTGGCTGTAAAACAGTACTACTGGGTGTCTGAATATGCAGTAGAATAATGTAAGATGTAAGAAGGATATTGCTGCTGGCAACCCAATTTTATTTGATGTTGAAACCAAACCAGGAATGGAAGTATAATGTCATATTGATAATGATAGAGCAATTCTTGGGACAACAGTTCTAGCATCAGAAATTGATTTCAAGAATACTGAGGCTAGTCAAGTCCTCAAAAAAAAAAGTTACACCACACCAAATGTCACTAAAAGTTTAATAAATGTTTACCATGAAGGTTGTTCATTATTGCCACTTTGTTTTAATGAATTTTAAGGCATATGAATGTAAAAGACGGAAGGCAAAATTTGACTCTATTACACTAATACATTCCTACTGATGCCCTGGTATAAATGGGACTAGAATTTGGCTGTGTTAATACTATCTGAAGATATTCATGGTGCAAGATAAATTATATATTCTTTCAAACAATGCTGCCAATGCTCTCCTTTATCTTACAAAACCTCTGCTGTTGCAATATGAAACAGAGCCTCCCTATTCTCTAATGATTTAATGCTGACAAACATCTGTTAGAAATATTGGTTGGTAGCACCAGATTCATTTGTTTCTTAAGCCAGGTTTGACAGTAAATGTCTAGTGGCTAAAGGATAATAGCTTTTGACAGAGCAAAAAAATCAGACATCTGGTACATTGTTAAAACTCTAGGAAACTTTCTATGGATCCAGCTTGGTAATGAATATAGTTTAATGAGCCATAACATACTGCATTGTATGATATTAAAATTAATCTGTTTACATTTTATTTTATTATATTTCATGATATTTCAACCTGTCCTGCTGAAGCATATAAGTATTTGTAGGTTTTCAAAGAAGCAAACAAGTGGTCAAAGATAGAGAACAAGTGAAGTTATTTTCTATAGTTCCTCAATGCAAGAAATCCCTTATGCAATTTGTGAGCCTCCAATCATTAAAGTCTACTACATCATCCAGGATACCGTTTAGATTTATAATGAACCCTGTACCAGTATGGTGCTCCATGGTCAGATGTAGAGTGCCATGGGTTTAAAGCGATTCAGAATAAGAATGTATTAAATGCTGTAATGGTTTTTTGTTAATATTTAAAAAAAACTTGGTTTAGACTCAGAAAACTTTTATTAAAGGAACAATAATGTGGATTTGTACCTACGAAAGCAAGGAAATACAATAGAAATGTATCAGGGGTCCACCAATTCCTTATCAACTTAATCACCATGAAACACATAATGAAAGCTGGCTATTTAAATGTCAGCACATTTGGTCTGTATATTGGATGATGTGGTAATTTCTTTCTTTGACTTGATAATGTTTTAATTCGAGTTGGTTGAATAGCTGGAAAAACTCATGAAATATTAACTGAAGGATATACATATAGATAATATGCATTTGACAAATAAAAACAACGAGAGTTCTGTGGCACTTTAAAGACTAACAAATTTAATTTTAGCAGGCATAAGCTTTTGTGAGGCTCAGTTCACTTCGTCAGATGCAGAGGTAAAAATGAGAAACATAGGATCATCATATACATATACAAGTGCAAAGAGAACAACGGGGGAGGTAGATGAAAGCTGGGTACTTGAGGTCTAATGACAGTCATTGAGTAGGAGGTGAGAATGGGTGAGCAAAGCAATTTACCTCTTGTAATGAGAGAGCCATTCCAAATCTCTGTTTAAACCCAGTTTGAAGGTGTCAAGTTTGCAGATCATGGCTACCCCTCTGGAACATTTGACAAATAGCGTTACACCATCTATGTATCTGGCAAATAGTTGGGAAAAATGCACAAATAATTGAAAGGAACAGTCAAATTTCATTAATATTATTCAATAAAATCTAATTTTAATGTTTACTCCATATGTGGGCTTATTTTAAATTTGTATTGGGGATCATGTGTCTTAGATTAAATAAGGCAAGTGAATTTTGCTCCAACATTGTGACTGAATTGATGCAGTCTAATCATAGTCTGATCTAATCACAAATTAAGTAAACATACTTAAATCAGGATATTAATTTAGGTTTTTATCTTAGTTAAAATATAAGAATTTTTAGAAAGAGATTCTTTATCTTCCTGTAGTCCTTTATTTCCTATATACACTGGCCCACTATCTTCCAATCCAAATCCCAGTGAACCTAGCTACGTTACTCTTCAACTTTGGCTGTACTTCCAATTTGATATCACAAACAAGTTTTGTGATTCTGCATTTATATTCTCATCTAAGCCATCTTGACTTTCTATAGCCTCTGTATTAAATTACATTGTGATGTGATCTGTTTACTCCACAAGTCCAGATGCTGCAGAATTCTGATGCATCTGGGATTCCCCACTGAGCTACAGTCAAGCCTTATACTTATCCACTCACAGCTAAAGCATCTGGAAGATTAAGCAGTAAATAAATGCATTCAATCCCCCCATTTGTGAAATGAAGAATGGAAAATAGTGTATATGGAATCATCTTGATCATTCTCATTTTTTCCAAGGGATACATGATATAGCTATCTATGTATTTATTTGTATTAAAGGGCCAAGTACTGCTCTATACTATAAAACCAGGGAGGGCTGCATTAGTGTCGTATCACCTACAATCAGGCTCCTCAGAGGCCCAATCATTTTGGAACTGGTCACTTCTGATGAAAAAGCAGGGAGGTGGAGGAGCTAAGTATGTGCTCAGCTGCTTAGGGACAGGACATATCTATGCAGTGTGGGGACATTGCTGTGGTGCCATATGACGAACTGCACTTGTTATGCAGCTTGTCTCAGTTGCGCTCTGCTGATGAATCCACCTCTGCTGGATTTAATTTTTTAAAACTCTAAACAGATTTCAAACACTTGGCAGGTTGGGGGTGGGGGAATGGTCGGGAGGTTTGGTTTTGTTGTTTTAACAACTTGTGGAAATAGGTTCTTCTCTTTCCTGCCCCTTCTCCCTGATGTGGAACACTGGTCTGAGCTGCAAGATAGAAAAGAACGAATGGTTCGGTAGTTTGGGGCACTAACCTACGACTGGGAAGACTTGGGTTTACTTTCCTTCTCCACCACAGACTTTCTGTGTGACCTTGACCTCATCACTTAGTCTCTCTGTGCCTCAGTTTCCCATCTGTAAAAATGGGAATAATAAAATTTCCCTACCTCATGCGGTTATTGAGAAGATAAACACATTAAAAATAGTTAAGAACTTTGGATCTACTGATTAAAAATTCTATATGAGAACAGGTCATATTATTATTCAGTCACAGGTGATATCATCAAAGGGAACATCTACACTGCAGGTTCCTTACAGCAGCTTATAGAGTACATCCGCTGCATTTCCTCCCCTTGTATAGGTGTAAATAGCAGTGTAGACGCCGAGGCATGATTTAGGCAAATAGAATAAAGACACACCTGAATCTTTTAGGGTACGGAGCCTACATGGCTCTTTACATGCCCAAGCCTCCCAAGACAATCCTACTATTTTTAGCAGTAGAGTGTCTCACTGCCTCCCTCCTGCCCAAATCTTTCATTACCATGTGTAGTGACACAGGACAGTGTGGACACAGCTTGCTTTTCACTGCGACATGTAGTTATACATGCCCTACATGTCACTGTCAGTATGTAGAAGTACCTTACGAGTGAGGTGGGACTTTATGAGAGGTTCAGGCCCCAGCTCCCATCCTTGGCTAATTTTCTCATAGATCAGGGGCCTAAGAGGAAGGGGTATAAGTGCAAATCACTGTTTCCTTAACTGTGGGAGAGACAGAGAAGAGGCCAGATCAGTGGCTGCAGTAATCAAGTAGCAATGTCTGGGTAGGACCTATAGGAACTAGTTTTGCCCCGGTAGCAAAGGCTTGCCAATGTGGTTCTCCAGGAAGAAACTGAAGTCTATGGAAAGGCTGGAGTAAAGGCCTAAAAGACAGGCAAGTGAGGAAGTATGGCCAGTAGTTCTAAGGAAATAACTCAGTGCATGAGGAAGACCAGAGCTTATGGTTGATTCATTAGTTATGTTTCAGGGTAGGGGTGCCTGGTAGAAGATGTGCCTGACCTCCCCCAGGCCTCAGTTGGGCCATCAGGATGGGATGAGCTGACACACTTGCAACTGAAAAGCAAAGCACTATTTGCGGAGTTCCTGTACTGAGGAGAAAGGTTTGACTTGTGGTGTTTTTTTGTATTTTTGTATTTGTATTTGTATTATTGAACCTTTCCCCCTTCACATCATACACATTATGAAGAACACAGCAAGCAGATATCACTGATGGGATGTTTTTTTCACTCATGTCCCGCCTAGTAAGGAGACGTTTCCATCTGGCCTTTAAACGCCCAAACGCACATTTCGCAACCATTCTGCAAGTGCTTAGCCTGTTATTAAAACACTGCTTGTCACTGTTAAGGTGCCCAGTGTATGGCTTCATTAGCCAAGGGAGCAAGAGGTAAGCGGGATCCCCCAGAATCACTATTGGCATTTCCACACCCCTAATGTGAATTTTTTGGTCTGGGAAGAATGTTAGAGAACAGCCCTGAATTCCGAAATACACGTGCATCATGCACCTTTCCAGACCACCCCACGTAGGTGTCAGTAAAACGACCCCTGTGATCCACAAGGGCCTGCAGGACCATGGAAAAGTACCCCTTGCAGTTTATGTACTCTGTTGCTAGGTGGGCAGGCGCTAAGATAGGAACGTGCATGCCATCAATGGCCCACCCGCAATTTGGGAATCCCATCACTGCAAATCCATCCACTATGTCCTGCACGTTTCCCAAAGTCACTAGCCTTTGTAGCAGAAGTCTATTGATGGCCCTGCACACTTGAAGCACAGTAGCTCCCACTGAAGATTTACCAACTCCAAACTGATTCCCAATATAGCGGTAACAGTCAGGGATTTCCAGCTGTTGCAGAGCGATGGCCACTCTCTTCTCCACCGTCAGAGCTTGTCTCAAGCGAGTATTCATGCGCTTCAGGGACAGGGCCAGCTCTGAGCAAAGTTCAAGGAAAGTAGCCTTTGGCATACGAAAGTTTTGCAGCCACTGGTCATCATCCCACAGCTGCATAACAGTGTGGTCCCACCAGTCTGTGCTTGTTTCATGTGACCAGAACCGGTGCTTCACAGTCTGCAGATGATGCGTTACGGCCTGCAGCAATCAGGAATTGTTCCGCTCGATGGCTTGTAGCAGGGCAGCCTCAGTGGCATCGCAGTTGCCTATGCTTCGGGTTCTTGCTCTACTTTGAAAATACTCAATGATAAGCCGCGATGTATTTGTGATGCTCACAATAATAGTGCAGAGTTGAGCTGGCTCCACGTCTCCGCAGCAATGGCGAGCGTGCGGCATAAACAAACGGCTTGAAAATCAGTTTCCTGTTTGTTTGGGGGAGGGAGGGAAGGGGAAGGAGCGTTGCATCATAGGACAATGAAACTCATTCCAACAGCCACTGTGGCTAGTTGCACTGTGAGATAGCAACCCACAGTGCACTGCTTTGAATGTCGACCCAAGCGTGGCGAGTGTGGATGCACGAGCCTGGCACAAGGAGCGTGGTGTGGACACAATCCAGCGACTTCTAAAAATTGGCAGGTAAAAGTCAACTTTAAG
Organism: Emydura macquarii macquarii; assembly: GCF_026122565.2. NCBI lineage: Eukaryota > Metazoa > Chordata > Testudines > Chelidae > Emydura > Emydura macquarii. The sequence goes on along the minus strand of NW_027130155.1, from coordinate 8,209,681 downwards.
TAAGTCGACTTCACTCTGCAGCATAGACATATCCTTGGTTACTGCATAAAAGGAGTAGTTTCTCTTTTCCTAGAAGGCCAAATCATACATGATTTGAGATGAAGTTGAGGGAACGGATGCATCTGGAAGCTGGAGAGAGATGTCCACATTCCGCCACCTGCTCCCCCGACTGGCTTAATGTCAAATGAGAGCCAGGAATCCCCAGTTTTTCAAAAGTATTAGGTGGTTGGTCCTAGCTTTGGCTGGTCATAAGATATTAGATGTTAAAATCACAATAATATTATTAAAGGAAAAGCACTATTAGGTAACTTTTAGAGGTTTCTAAAGTTTTATTAGGTATAATTTTTCTCTGTCTGAAAAATCTGTACAGTCAGAATCATGGTGCTAGAAGAAACTGACTTTACAGGAAAGAGGTCTGAAAAATAGGACCACTAAAATTCAAAACACTGTATTAAAGAAATTTCTGAAATAGTTTTTCTATAAAATATGTAGCAGAAAAATATGTAGCAGAAAAATTTCTGAAATAGTTTTTCTATAAAATATGTAGCATATATAGAATTCATGATGTTGTAGTGTTTTATTGGCCTTTGTGAATAATGCTGCAATCCCAAACCCATGCCAATAAAATCTTTATACCACACCATCATGTATTTCAAGTGTGCTACATATACACTGCTACATATACTGATTAATAGTCCTGATCTGTTATAATTCATAACCTCCTCAGTCCTTTTTTTTTTTTAAATGTTTGCTTTGTGGCACATGATTTATTGAGTGATTTCAGGTCACATGGTAAAACCACTATTTCTCTTGCTAGATATTTTGCTTTTCCCACCTTGCTGACATCTGATCTTTGCCCACTTCCCGTGTGGCCAGATTAGATGCACGAGACAAAGGCCTTGTCTACACTAGCACTTATGGCAGCAAAACTTTTGTCGCTCAAGGGTGTGGAAAAATACTTTGTGTGTTACTGTAAAGGAGGAGATGTAATGGAACTGTATTATACTGTTCCATCACTAAGAGGCACGGTGTGTAAAATACCTTTATTTAAACTCAGCTCAGCCACACCTGGCAAAGCATTAAGGAATCTTATGATGAACACATTTGCTATGTATAAGCAAATGCTGTAGCCAGTTCATATCTGGTACAGAAGTACATGATACCAATCAAAGGGTATGAAGGGATGGCACATGCTTCTTCTTAAGCCAGACTAGTGCAAACCACTCCATATGGACTGAGGGAAATGGTATGCTCCCTCATTAGTCCATGCAATATTAACTTTTCATCTGCCATTTGCTTCCGACTTTGGAAAAGGTAGGTGTGCTGAGCCATGGATCAAGGACACTATGTTTGATTGAATAACATTTGCCCAACACTTTATTCCCCCAAAAATTGTGAAGCTGATTGAATAAATTATAACAAATCTATTGACAAAATATTCAGCCAGCTGTCAAGTTGGCAAATTTCTTCTGAGTAACTTGCACCCATTTGGCCCACTTACTAGCTTTCCCCAATGCTTTGTACAGTCCAGCAGAAGAGATGAAGGGCCCAAGATGTGGATCTGAAAGAAACCCAAGACGTTGAGTATAATATCGGGGACAGGGAACATATTTTGACCCTGACCAAACATATGGTGGAGATGATTGGGGGGACGAGGGGGAGAGGATACTATGAGAAAAGAGAGCCGAAAAAGAAAGAAGAGAGAGAGTCTGCTTTCTTTCTGCTCAACATGGGAGGCGGATTAGCTGCATTTATGCAAAACATCTCCCAAAAGATTCTTTTGTAGAAAGATTCATTCTGGCCAAAGTCACCACTGTGCTTAGGGATTGTCCTTTCCAAAGGGCACATCAGGTGCTTCAGTGTGTGCTCGGGGAGGCATTCTGTCTGCCATGTCCCACTTTTGGGTTTTGCACAGTCCTATTCCTGATCCTCACAGTTAATGCACCTTATTTCCCATGTCACTGAGATGAAAACACAGACCTGCTGGTCCACATGAAAGTGTGCACATATCAATTACATAATTCAATATTTAAGCAAGTGGGTGGGCTAATTAGAGTGATGCATATGCAAATGTAATTAAGGAGGACATATATGCAAATAAGACTCATCTTGGCAAATATTGCACTAATTCCATAACAAGGATGACATTTATCAAGGAGTGATTACTTAGAGGTGTTTTTAATTGAACTAAAGTTGTTCTTGCCACAGATATTTGAAGAAGAACATGTGTGGTGTTGTATAACTGTTTCCAAAAAAAAAGGTCCAACCCCAAGTTTAGGCTGTTTTTAAAAATAAGACACACACTATAAGCTCAAAGCTGACAGTTGGTGGCTCTCAGGACCTCCAGTGCATCACCTGGTACCCAGGTATTCACTATACTAAGGGATAGATTGGGACCCTCACCAACATGGGCACAGCAACCCTTGGATAATCAAGAGGTCTCTCTAACCTTCCCAAGATGACTGTGTAGAAGTTACACACAACAGCAGTCTCTGTGGAATCTGGGGCAAGAGACGGCAGTGGCAGCCAGGTCATCTTTTCCATCCCTTCCCTTCCCCCCCCCCACCAACTCTTGGAGTGAGGCCAGCATACTGACAAGGAGCAGTTGCTCCAACCTCATAGAAGGAACAGACTGCATGCTCTTCTTCAGCCTCCACGCACAAGGAGAATAGCCCCAGAGAAATTTCTTTATAGTGACATCTCTTTAATGTTCCTCTGCACTCTATGCAGGGCTGCAGATTAACAACTGCAATCAAACCCTAAGGATTTGGCTTGTTATATCTTCCATGTACCTCCAGCTAAAGTAGTTCTATACTACAGAGTAATGAAATTAGTTCTACAACCAGTCTAGCTACTCTACAGGGACAGCTAGATCAGCCAGTTGTGAAGTAACACCCATAATTAGCCAATTTTTATTTATAGGTGTATATATTGTCTTCTACCATGTTTAAGATAGTGACCAGAAAGGCAGCCTAGTTTTGGCAGCATGTCATTTTTATAATGATAAGCCTAATTAGATGAAACATAAAGAAAGTGAGACTTGACTTGGTTAATTTTCTCAATATTGCAGCATTCTATCAGGAGATAAAATCTCCATAGTGATACCATTTAGTAAATGCAAACTCTAGTTTAGTAATAGAAATGTTCTAATAAATACACACACACACACACACACACACACACACAAAGGTATGTATTGTAATCTATACATACAGTTTACATTTTTCAGTTAAAAATTTAAATCAAACATATTTTGGCTGAAAACTGAAATATTTTGTTTTGGAAATACTGAATGTAGGAGCCATATTCTCCCATTCTTTGTAGGCCAGATTCCCTGGTCATACTACATGATACATCATGAGGTCTCTCTCAATGGTAGAGAGGCAGTTGCATCAATAGAAGAGAATGGGGACAAAAGGTAACTGAACTACAACTCAGATGAGGCACCATGACAGTATTTCTGAATCATATTTCAATTTTTGGGCAAGTCCCTTTTTTATTAAAAATCAAATAACTGCAAAAAGCAGACACTTGTAGAGAAAAGCTTATTTGTTTTTGATTTTTTTTGTCAAAAAAAGTTTTGATGGAAAATGTTTGACCAGCCTTAATATAAGCCCAAACTTCCAAAGCATAGATCCCAATAAGAAGACAGACAAGGTATTGACCAACTCCAAATAATAAAATGTTGTTTGAAGTAAGGTGGAAAAAGTCAGGTCAGAATTGAAATACTTGTGAATTTCCTTGCTTTCTGGACTTCTTTGTTGAAATATGTGATATTGTAGAAGGGAAGTAGCTGATTACTTGCCAAATTCCTGTGTAGGACAGCACTCTTTCAGGTATTAATATTGTACCAATGAATATTGAGAACGTAATGATTCAGTGCATACTAAGTAAAAGTACTGCAATGGAAGTACAAGACTGTTATAGTACCAACTTCCTAATTATTGCTTGCAGACTGTTAGCCAAAGAGAAATGACTAGGGATTAGATTTGATTAACGTATTTTAAATCTTAGAGATTAGTTAATTAATATTTGTAATTGTGCAGCCTTTATAGTGTAGGGAACATAGGCCATATTTGAATTTAGGCCTGAGTTACTTTGGTTGGCCAAATGTTTGTTAGCATTACTAAGAAATTCTTGAAGCAGCTTCTGCAACAGAATATTTCAGTACCAAGAATGGAAATTTACAATTAATTTAATAACTCTTCTACTGTTCCCTGAATGCAGTGGAAGCATATTGCAAATTGCAAGTAAAATATTAACAATGTGCTAGAAGGGCTCCTGAGTTTAAGCCAAGTCCTTTTATTAATTTATATGAAAAACTTTATTCGTGTAAATGTCATGAAAATGATTTTTTATTTATGAAAATTACGATCTAGTGCTCAATTATCATCAAATATAAGGTGAAAAGGACCTCCTCATTCACTGAAACCAGCTACTCCCCAAACCCTAGTCAATCCACCCAGCCCTGCCCAAAATTAGCTTGGGGAAAAAATAATTTTTGTAACCTGACTTGAAGGTCACCAAATACAGGATCTTGTGGACTAAGTGATGGGAGAGAAGAGTGTTCCAGAGTTCAGGTCCACTGACCAAGAATATCCTGCCCCTAGAAAATATAAAACAGCCTGAATCTGAATCTTTTCTATGCTGTCAGACATTGCTTAGAACACAAACAAGGCTTGACATCCCAGTCTATCGTGAGCTGCTCGCTGCAGGTCCTCTCTGTTAAGTTCCATTCATTTCCCTCTCTTAGCACTGTTCATCAGAGGGATTGTTTCAATTGTCCCCTTATATGTGTTATATTCCTCCAGCTGCCCAATGGCATGTCTGCTATGGCAGACACTTCAGCTAACTCATTTCCTAGCTATTTTCCATATTCTTTTCTGATTAATGTTGAAGTTAAGATGCTTATCTGTCTGAATCTCAGCATTTTTCATAAATTAATTCCATTTAATACCTGTTTTTTCTGAGGCATTTGCTTTCAAAGGCATTTAGATACTTGTGTATATCATTGGATTTTCAGCTTTCACATGCATATATTAGGGTGGAAATAGCATTTGTGTTGAAAACTCAAAGTTTGTTTTTTAAGCTGAAGATTTTTTTTTAATGACCCAGTCTTGTTTTAAGTTGGTGAATACAGCTGGCACCATGCCAGTTCATGACATTATTTACTTCTGGATATCCTTATTGGCTAACCCATCACTGTTGTGACACTACAGGTTACAAAGGCAATCAGTCAGATTCTGATCTCAGACCAATATAAATTAAATTGGTGTAATTATGATCAAAATGTAACTGACTGTATGAAAAACAAAAAGGAAGAAATTAATCAGCCTATCAAACATAAGGGCTATATAATTCAAACAAATCTTGTCCTCTAACTTATATCCAGATATGCTCCTTTATTCTAATTAAGCTTTAGACAGCTTTTAAAGTATTCCATTTTGTTAAGAAGGATTTTTCCATTGTGATTTAATGACATTTAAAAACTTTTTTTTTTAAATCACCCTCCTTTAAATCATGATGCTTTGACAGCCCTACATAATGTCAGATTTTCACAGAAAGTAACATAATAGTGCAATGAACTGGCTGTCTATGAGTACTGCCTCCTACTGAATGGAATCAGAACACCTCTCTGTGTTTCATAAGTCCTAATACTGGAATGGTTTGTCTACATTGCAAAGTTAAGTTGAGGTCTTACTTAGGTTTTATCCTAAACTCCTCTACCATCCACACACACGTTTAAATGGATCTAATTTCTGACACAATTTTTGCACTATGATCAGGGCTTGTAGTCATTTTTGCTTCAACATAAGTGGCATCTCTTTCCAAGCTACCAATGGATCATCAATGCTGGCAAACATTGGGTTTATTGTTATTTTTCAATATAATAAATTCCTCAAAGTATTCAGTGTTTTCAGCCAAAAGAACCAGATTTAATCATTATAATTTGAGTCTGAAAGCACTCATTAAATTAGAGTTGAGATTAAATTATAGTGTTCCAAGGCTGTCTCATTTCTATAAAGAAAAACAGTTTTTTCTCAACAGTACATCAGAGATAACTGAGAAATCTTTTGCTACTTTGCAGTGATGTGCAGCAAATCAACATAATTTCCATTACAATACATTCTACAACACAAGGAGATTGCCAGCATCTGCAAAGCCTCTTCCTGCCAAGCAGGATCCATGTGAGTTTAAACCACAAGTCTGTTAACAACAATCTGCAAATACATGTGAAACATATGGATGCTGAAGTATGAGACCATGGGCCATCTGGTCATCATATGTTTTGCTCTGCATGCTTGAATTGGTTTATCAAGGGTTTTTAAACTCTTTCTCAAGGATTATTAAACAAGATGAAAACAGAAGAGTGCTGCAAACTAATGAAAGGTCTGAGCCATCTTTTGGATGAGTCTTGTTGGGCGTTAGCTGCAGTGCAGGAAATTAGTTGTATATATGCACTGCTTTCTACTAGATGGAATCAGAATTGTATTTCTTTGAAGGCCCTGTTATAGCGAGGGTATGGCTACCCCCCATAATTAATCCAGGTTCTTACCTTGGTTTAGCCTTAATCCCCCCTACCAGCCACACAGGAATAACTTCTGACTCAGCTGTGGAGGTGCCTTAAGCCCAAGCTAGTTTACTTTGGGGGAGAGGGCTTGGGGGAGAGTTAGAAATGTGGCTGGAACCCACCCACTCTTTAATGAGGATGGACGCAGGCAAAATCATTTGAGTGCTGCTAGTGCCCAATGCCTTCCTGCAATTCCCAATGAAGGACAGATCACTTCTCCCACAAGTGACTGTGAAAGAATTCTAGAGTAACTTAGCACAAAGAACCATGGAACATACCTCCAGAAACACCCAGGCGAGTGAAGTAAAAATGAGGACACCATAACACAGATAGGGCTTTGCAGTGGAGATGCTCACACCCAAGCAAGTTTAACCTGGGTGCTGTGAGCTAGGCTAACTGTGCAATGCAGGCATAGCACTAAAGCTAAGGAGATTTTCCTTAAGTTTGAATGGTAGATGTCATGCTGGATAGATGGGAGGGAGAGCGTTTGTTATATTGTTTGGCATCAATATGTCAAAATCATAATAATTCATGTGAGATATGCCATGTCAGGTACTGTTAGAAAGGTTTTAATATGCTAAGTAAGATAATAATACTTATGTTCATGTATTATATCTGTAATGGAAGTTATGGACATATTTGATGTACCCGTGTTTCAAACTATGCTGTATGAGACACACCCCAGACAGAGAGGTGGCAGGACAATAGCCTGCTTAATGGCCCATAAAAACCTTTACAGATGCAAGGGGTCCGGGAAGAAACTAAAGGCATGAAGAGTTACCAGGATTGGCCCATGCAACTCTGGACTCCATTTTAGTTCTTGTAATATTCCACAAGACTGCATGGCCAGGGCCAGAGGGTATATAAGGCCAAGCCACAGAAACCATTTTGTCTTTGTACCTGTTCAGCTACAGACTTATGCCTGCCTCTGGAACAATTCATTTTGCAAATGAACCGAAGGACTTAAATCCATCCAGGTACTGGATGTGTACCAGAGGAACTGTACAAGCCTGCAACTCCACAATTCTTCTAGAAACCTGATGTATACGGACTTTCAATCATTTGTATATATCTGATTTGCTTTGACCCTTTAACATTTCTCTCATGGTTTGTTTCTTTCTTTTACAATAAACCTTTAGTTTTAGTTACTAAAGGACTGGCTGGCAGCATGGTATTTTAGGTAAGATCCAAACTTATATTGATCTGGTGCTGTGGCTGACCCTTTGGGGTCAGAGGGAACCTTTTTTGTAAAGAGCATAGAGTTTAGATAACTGGTCTCTTTACTGGACCTAGTGCTGATTTGGGAGCCAGAAGCTGAAATGCAGTAAAGGGGGCTGTGTGTATTTGTATACTGGCTTCTGTGGGGATTCAGAAGCACAGTTTGTGGCTGGTTGGGAAGCCTGACTTCAGTGTCACCCACCAGTGTTGGGAGAATCTGCTCTCTTTTTACAGCCTGTCCTAGGCCACTGCATGGGGAAGTCAAGGCAGGACATGTCCCTGCTCCTCTCCAATGGTTGGTGTGACTTGCACTCAAAACAGTTCATGATAGTATAATCCTGTTGCATTTTTTCCTATAGCATGATTTTTTTTCCTTCTTAACTGTAACTAATGACTGTACAGACAGTTCACTGTGGCTGGCCCTTGTGCAGGGCTGAAATGGGTGGGGAAGGTTCCTGGCACTTTTCCCTGCCACTGTCAGACTCATAGTAATCTTCACTACATCCTTGTGAGGTAGGCAAAGATTATCTTGCCTGTTTTCCAGACAGAGAAGCTGAGGCGCCGAGAAGTTTGAGTGTCAGGCCACACAAAGAGGGTCAGTATCAGAGCTGGCATTCAGACACTGGAGCTCCTGCTTTTTAATCCTGGCTGAGACTTGAGATGTGGTTCTCAGCCCTGCCTAATGATCCTTGTCTCTCTTTGGTGTCTCCTGCCTGACATCAACAAAAGAGGACTTCATAAAAAATGGCATGCTTGCCTCAGGAAGCCTTCTAAGCACTAGATCCATTAATGCTCGATACTCCATGGTATCAACTCAGGACTTTAGATCTCTTTTTCTCTTTTTTTTAAATACACACAAAAGTTTTATCCCAGAAGACTTGAGGGGAGGAGGATGTGAAAGAGAAACAGAGATCCTTGTATACACACTTTAATTTCAACACTTGCTGAGATATCAGTGTGATGGGAATTGTAGAAGAACCTCAGAAGCAGAGATGGTCAAAAACATGGGGGAGAGGTAGAGGAGAGATGGGAAAAGAGAGGGAGATTTTTAGCACAAATTTGCATTCCCCCCATTTTTATGTCAAAAGTTATTATGGACATTTTATGACCAGCTCTAAGCTATATAGATACTTAGTCATCTCCTGGACTATCTGGTAAAATAGAGGAGTTCTGCACACCAAGAACAAAATGTTGAACATGATGTGATGTCATACATCTGTCATGTCAATTCCTTTCCTCTTCCCTTACACAAGTCATTGGACAGTCTACAGTTCATTTGAGATATTAGGCCAATTGTTTAGCATCTTGGTGCAGTAGTTAGATGGCATATTACTTATTCCCTTGGGTTCTACCATTATCATTTGGAATTGGAACACAGTTATGGGTATTTAGGAATTTTGCAATTGTCACTATATTTCACTCCATCGGCACTCAAAATGTCATGGTGATGGTGGGGATAAATTCTCCTGCTCCAAAAGCAGGACTGTAACCCATCCCGTGCCTTGTTAGGAACAACTTAGATGGAAGGGTTACTATTGTTCTTCCATGTTGCAAGGTTCTTTCCTCAGAGAACTGTCTATACTCCTCCAGTCCCTCTCCTATTATTTTCCTCATTGGCTGCCACACAGCTGCAGCCCCTCCCACAGCCTGGCTGTCTCAACTGCAGCTGTTAATCTGTGTTCAGGTGTTATGGATCTATTGATTAGTTTATCTGTTACTGCGTACCCATATTCCCCAGGGAGGAAGTTCCATTACGGTGGTATTCCTTGACTGCCTGCACGATTGAAGGGTGCTTAATTTAGTACAGGTTAGTCAGAGTCAGGAAAATCACATTTGTGTCTAGGTAGACAAAGCCTAATCCAAAGGATAGAAGGGAAAAATAAAACAAATTTAGATGCTTCTGGGTGGCTAACCTTCCATTTCTGGACATTTTTGAGTGAGTTTTAAAATCTGGTCTCCTTTGTTATGCTCACAATTTGCATCTAAAAATAACTGCAGGCACAATTTTGTGTCCTTAAATATTTGTGGATGAGATTGTCATTTAGGTAGTCTTATATTTGGGCAGTCTAAAACAGACTGTTTTTTCTTTTTGCTGTATTTTTTTTTTAGTTATTCTCAGAATTATTCCTTTAAAGAAGGAAGGTTTGATTCAATAGATGCTGTAAAGCAAATCACTTCTAGAATATTTTTTTTTCTTTTTTACGACACTTGACTGAGCATCTGAGAGCTATAGCCAGTTGCACATGGTGCTAGAGATACTTGCTGTCTGTATGAAGAATGCTCTCTTGAAATAACTGAAGACATATGCTTGTCAAGATCCATGTAATCATCCAGATTTTATGGTCCTTATTGACCTGGAAATTTTTCAATTAAACAGACAGTTGCTGATGGGCACAGTACTGAGAACAGTGGAAAATGCTGCATTCACATGAAAAGTGTCTTAAACAGTCTCCTGTCAGAAGTTCCATGACAGGTATGTAGGCACTTATGTATAATTAAACTGGAAAATACTTTATGTAGCCAGAGTAACATAAGAATATTCTGATGTGTCTATGTCTTTTTATTTGATTAGCAGAGAAAATGTTGCTGAGAAACATGTAAAGTATAATTGCATATTTCTATTGAGGGTTTTATGTAACTTCACTTTTCTACAGTTTTTTCTTAATGCTTTGGTGCGTCTGATGTATTGGGAGAAAAAAAATGCTCCATGTAATGTTGCCCATGGTGCAGTCCACAAATCCTCTTATCTGTAAAGTAAGGACGGGTGAGCTGGTTGAGGGTTGTGGGTATGTGAGAATGGTACAAACCAAGCCTAATCCAAAGTGTTCTTTCTTGTTTGAAATAGCCTTTGTTAAATGTTTATGTATGTCTATGCTGCTTAGCAACCAAAATTTTAGAAGATGAAACATTCTGAATGTAGCTATGGGCCTCATTCCATTTTCATTTATGCTGATTTTGATTGTGTGTGTGTAATTCTATCGATTTTAGTAAAGTTACTCCTGGTTATGTGGAGGTAAGTGATAAGAGAATCAGGCTTATGATCTGTCTTATCCTATTTTGTTGTTATAGCAACTATTATTGGCAATGTCCAAAGGGAGTATGTTCTTTCTCACAAGGCTTCCTGATCAGTTTAGAGACCAAAGAGGCTTGGAAAAAATTTGAGCTAATTATGATGGGCCAATAGTGCTTGATTATATTGATGGACATCCTGAGTTGCTGGACTTGTGTAACAGAGGGCAAGAATCCGCCCCCAGATGTCTGAATACTAAATTAAACTGATCAACCTTGTGAGGGTCTATATCACTAAGTGCAAATGAGAGGTAGCTTTGTGTGGAGGGAAATGTAATCAGTGAATTGCAGGTAACAAAGAAATATGAGGAAGATATTACGTAAATATGTTAGGCCAAATTTTGCCTTCAGTGACAGTGAAAGTCTTGTCTTACACCAGTTGTCCCTCAGGTGGTATAGAGAACCTTCCACCTTATGCAGTTATATAGACCTGTGGACAGGGGTGTAAAATGTTGCCATTCTGAGCTAGTAGGATTTTGCATAGACTTTCTATTCACTCTATACATGCGTCAATGACTGCAGAAGGTGCAAGGCAATGGAGCCTCAGGACCAAAGTGTTTGGTTCAATGTGATCAAAATAGTGGAAATATTAATATTGCACCAAGTTCTACTCCCCAAATTATGGTACCTAGAGTTAATCTACATTACAATTGGAGTGTATGATTCCAGCACATATGGAGGTATCTGAGCTACTTTTAATCTCGCTGGCTGAAGTACTGATAGCTTTGAAGCCATGGGCGCTTGAGCTTCAGCACAGAACACTGGGTACTTACTTGGGCAGCTAACTCCCACTGCTGTGGCTTCACTGTTCTGGTACCTGTGCTAGCTAGACTAAAGCTAGTTCAGATATGTCTAAGTGAGCTGCAGTCACACCCCATGGTGACAGTATAGACAAACTCTTTGATACCCAAGTGATAGAATAGATGGGATGGACACACATTGTGGAAATACCAGCAGAACAGCTCCAAGAAGGTACACTCTTAATAGACTCTTTTTTCCTATGTTTATTTTCACTGCTAGGTTTAACTGCTTCTAACTAATATCAGTATATTGTCGTACAGGTAAGATTCCAAAGGACAAATTTATCAGGACAAATCCTGTGCCATGAGTACTGGTACATAATATCCTGAATGTTGTGCAGCCTCTTTAAGGTTCAGGACCACTTATGTGTCACCCATATACCTTATGACAGACTTTTAACTGCTGCAGGGATCTGATCAAACTGCCCCATCTGCAGAGCCTGTGAGTTTTCTCCTCCCCGCTTTTCTCTCTGAACCTGTCTTTGGCCACAATGTGATATGGAAGAGTCTTGCTGCTAAGTGCCTTTTTGGCTCAGGGTTCTTTGAGTCTCATGGCTGGTTTCAGTTACTTTATGCTCCTTTGTGTCCCTGCAGGATTTTTATGGGATGCTGAAGCACCCCACAAGTGTTGTTGTTGATGATGGAATACGATGTGCGCAACTTTCTAAGGATCATTAATTCACTTCACTACAAGTTTTTAAGAAGATGATACATGAATCATTATAGAATTGCTGATTTATAGGTTTTCATAAAAGTGCACTAAGCATATTTAAATGATATGCTAGGATAAAACCTACAGGCTGAAATTCTGGTCCCACTAAAGTCAATGGCAACATTTCCATGGTCTTCAATGGGGCCAAGATTTCACCCCCAGGCTTCCCACTGAACGTAGCTGCTACTTAAACCTTATCCAGCCCCTTCATGAGAGCTAAACATTGGCGCTCTTGGTTTCCAAGTAGATTTTAACATGTTGGTTTTGATCTATAAAGTCCTACATGACTTGAGACCTCCCTATTTAAGCGATTGCCTTCTCTCACCATACTGTTCTACCACATCCCACAGCAGCAGTCAGCGGATGTGCTCAAGCTGGAGTCTCCACCCTTTAATAGCGTCGAGACTGATGGCCATTTTCTATTAAAAGATTTCAGCTTGCAGACCTACTCCGTCCCTGGTCGTCTTAGTCTGAAAAAGCCATGTGATGAAGAAGGAAGTCCCTCTCAGCTGACTCTTCCCTTTCTTGCTCTCATTGGGAGCAGATAATAGGATACCTATATGCCCTTAGACACCACTCCCCTCATGACTCCACCATTCATAAATGTGATGGACTCTGTGACATTGGCAGGCCAGCTGCCAGCTTATGCCAAGATCCCCATGTCTCAACTAAACACTGACAAGGACACAGCGTGGGTCAATTTGGCTCACCTGTGTGTTAGTATCATTAAAATAGGTAGTCACTGATGGTGGAAATTGATGTGAGCAACTCTCTACGGATCATTAATTCGCTTCACTACTTTGTGTTTAGTATTTATGCTTTATTGAATGCTTGTAAACTGCTGCATGCATTAATCTCACCTATAACATCAGTATCCCATAAAATAAAATAATATTGAGCATTTGCATTGTAAGCCTCAGTAACTATGTAAAACACCAGACAGGAGAGAGACATTAACTGGAGTGAAATGCTGGTTTCCAACAGAAGATGTTATACTTTGCTCAATAGGGAAGACCAATCAACACCAGATGAACTATTGTGGAATATTGAAGAGGACAAAATACTTTGATGGCTCTTACCCCATATGAAGATGCATCATGCAGGTGAATTCCTCCCATCAGCTGAATTTGAAGCTCAGAGTAAAAGGTGGGGAAAGGAATAAAAACCTCTAACAAAGAGGAACTGTGTCTCTGTACTGCTTGAACTCTGTGGAGCAAGGTTTACTAGGCATAAGCTACAACTCTGGTGCTTATCCTAGGTTAGCCCTAAAGGACATATAGAGGTTGCTTATTATAGAAGCTTCTATTGCCTTTTGAAAATTGAGATTGTAACTCATTTGTGTGTATGTTCACCTGTTTTAACCTTGTAAATAATGCTTGTTTCCTTTTCCTATACAATAAATCTTTAGATAGTTTGTGATAGGATTGGCTGTAAGTGTTGTCTTTGTCTTTGGTGTGAGATCTAAAGTGCACTTGACCTGGAACAAGTGACTTGTCCTTTAGGTTGGGGAGTAAACTGAATATTTCTATGATCCTTGGTGTAAGGGACCATCTGTCACAAATGTATGCTTACCTGAGTGGCAAGATGGATTGGAGTACTGAAGGGGACTGTCTGTGACTCCATGTCAAGGCTGTTTATAGTGCATGAGGAGTTTACATTTGATTGGTTGGTGAAATCTACATAAAGCGTTGGCAGGGGTTTTTGCCCTGCTTCTTAACTGTGTGTCTTGAGCCACTTCAGGACAGCTTGACTGGTTCCCCTTTACATTTGCAGTTATTGGTCTTTTGGACAGGGCATGGCCCTGAAGTCTTGTAATGTTAAAACCTATCTGATGTCCATAAAGGGCAGCTAGCTGGCCTGCTCTCCATCCTGTCATTTTTTGGGGACAGTGGATGCATGTTCTTCCTGGCCACATACACCATTCCAGGAAAATGGTGTAAGGATTTTGGGGAGGGAGGAGGGTTGCCTTTTCATACAACATCCCTCCCATTCTTGTTATTAGACCTCTAATATCCTAACAGCCACTTCTTTTCTCAGCCCATAGGGTTCTTTGCCTGAGATGCCTCCGAATGCATATGGCTAACAAATGGTGCTAATGGATGGGGTTTCTGTAGTCCTGCTGCTACTGAAAGCTTCCTACTATCCAGAAGATGTGGAGAAAACCAGCTGCACCTTCTAAAAATGTCAGTGTGTCTGTGGGGAGAGGGGCTGAGGGTGGAGAGATTGCAGATTGCCAACTGCTCTCCTTTTCTACTAGAATGCACTAAATGTTAGAGGGAGCTGGGACCTGTTGAGTGACATGTAACGAGAGAGGAGGCATTTGACAGGGCTAAATCTTACTTGGGGTCTGCACTCACATTACCATGGTATCATGTTTGAAAAACAGCCCTACTAAGTATTAGATTTTTTTTAAAAACGAGAGAATGGGATCTTAAGGCTGAAATTAAAAAAAAAAGACATTAAAGTTACATTAGCAATATTAACTCAGGCACACTGCACAGCCTGTGACTTCCTTTAATAACATATTACAAAAGCATAAATATAAGTGAATGTATTCTATTAAACTACATATTTAAACAGAAAATCAAGACTATAGGCAAGTATCATCTTAAGTGCTTTAAGTAATTTAAAATAATTTAAAAAAAAATCCTAAAGCAGGTAGAGAAATGTATTAGGACATTTCCTATCCCTCACAGGCAAAACCTTCCCTGCTCTAAATGTTAAACCCAAAAAATGTTGCTCAAAGATAATGAAGAAGGAAGTATAAAGGGCATGTAATACATATTCTCACCTCATCCTTGTTAAAGTAAATACTTCTCTGACATGAGAACTCTTCTGTTTTTAAGAATTAGAGACTCCAGCCCTGTGGTTTCATGAACAGAATGTAATAGAGGGTTTTTTAATGCATATGCTCGCAAATCAATAGATCACTTAGTGATACTATTATTAAGACTTCGAAAATAAATGGGTTCACTTTACAGTAGCTTTTTATGTTGTTTTTTTACCACACGTGATTCATTTTTAATTAGAGGTCATGTGTTATGGCTTTATTTTATTATTGCATTAGCCTTTTGTGTGCGGAAATCAGTTTCAAATTAGCAACTTAAGAAGTTAAAATTCTCTTCAGTTTAATAATTTCTGTGATCCTATTTATAGAGCTCTCATCAATCCTCTGTGATTAACAGGTAACTTTCACTGATCCTAGGCCCTGATCCTGGAAAGAGAATCATGCCGAAGGACTCCTGCATGGAACGTGTGGCTTGTGTGGGGCTCTTTGTGGTTAGTAACTCTGCCTGTGTGCTGATTCTTGCAGGATCAGGATGTTAGGGTTCAAAAATCTTGTAAATGTTCTTCCCCTCCTAGATACAAAACAAGATAGAGGTGGAGTGGGAGGTGGAATTACCAATTCCAAACTGGCAGCAAATGTAAAGATGCAGCACACAACTCACCTCAGTTTTGTAGCCCCCAAAACGAATCTACTCATCCAAGAAATATGTATTTTCAACTGCAGGAGTTATGTCATTTGTAATTTAAAATGTCCTGTGAGGAAACACAGACATGAAAACTTGTGTACACATGGAGAATCTGCTGCAGCTGTTAACTATTTAACCTACTTTAAAACCATTATGCTGTATTCTGGTAGGGAATTTCTTCCAGCTATTATTTATGTGCCAGTAGTATAATGGTGCTGAAACTAGGCTTTCCCATGATTCCCAAACATAAGCTTTCTGTATGCTTTTCTTCACCATTTGTTTCATCGGCCTCAATATAATAATTCAGTTTTGGCTTCTACAATAGATTTGTTTTCAAATCCTCTTTTGCGATTGGCATGATAGCTCTGAAAATGAACTTCCTGTCATCTGTGAGCAATGGAGAAATTCATAGCCATAGCTGCTTGGAGGGGCAGGAGGCATTTGAAGGCAACTGTGTCTATCTGTAGATTTCTCCCTGGTGTCTAGACCAGGCACTAACAAGAAAGGGGAGACTTCAACATTCAGTGTCAGAGGCTTTTTAGTTCTAAATCTAAAGTCTCTTTAGATGGAATATTGATGCACAAACAAGAATATTTGCTAATTGTCATTACACTTCTATTTTAAAAGTCAGAGTTATCCATTCAGGGAGAAGAAACAATGTCATGTGACTGGTGACCAATCAGTTAACACATATTGGAAAGAGAGATATAGTTTTTGTGTGCGTCTCTATTAACTAGAAAACCTGTTTAAGGGAGGGGCTGGGGGTGGGGGGAGAGGGATGCTGAACTAAAGCCATTGAAAATTTTTATATTTTTCATTATGTATTTTTAAAGTTGGGGAGGTACCTAGAGCTTTGCACAGGTACCAAAGGTAGGGGAAGAGGAGGAAATAGCAAATAAATAGCTAAATTTGTTTGTAAATCTGTTGGCTAAAATTTTTTGCATAAACTCTTTGAGATAACTTTATGAAAATCAGATATATTTGCAGAGATTGTGATTGGATCACCAGATAATTTATTTGCAATGAATTATTTGACCAGCTGTAATAGAAACATAATGAAGCTAACCTGTTTTTTATTTTAAGATCCTGATCCTTCAAAGAGTTATGCACAAATAGAGGTAGGTACCTGAATAACTGTGCAAAACAGGCGCTGAATTAAGAATTTCTAGAATTCTAAAAATCAAAATCTTAAAACACAGTGTCTTTTTTTATTGAAAAACAAAACACTTTCCGCCAATCCAGAGGATTTGTGCTTATAAACAATAGTTGGGCTTTTTTCCTGTTTACTGAGTTAGTGACTGATTGAATGACTTTTTTTTTTTTTTTTTTTTTTTTTAGGCTCATTAACACTGAGTCGGTTTGATGGGTGATGCTGGCATGTATAGCAAAGGGAAACTAAATGCAAATGTAGCAAAAATACACACTTTTCATTTATTACAATACACCTTAGCCTGACGGATATGAGATGTTTGAAACAAATTATATGAACAGCAACAGGTTATTCTGCTGCATACTGAGATATTATAAGGTACATTTCTAGTGCACTATACAAGAAAATACAAAATTACTATTCACATAATTGGACATATAATTTCCCAACGCTGCATCATAAAAATACTGCTTTGAGTACTATTAAAGTTTTCCTCTAACCAACTATGTAAAAGTTCTGAAGATGACCAGTAAGACACCAATGTAAGCATTAAACACAATTTATAAGTGACTAAATCAATGATATACATAGTCAAATAAAACCAAAAATAGTGTCTACACTCACCTACTGTTACAGAGACTATATCTGAATATCACTAAACCAACCAGATAACTGGGTTATGGAATATTGCCCATCCATGTGGAATGAGAGTCTGACACACATGCATGCTGCCAAGAAACTGAACTTTATTTCTAGGCCCTAGTCACATCACTTGGGTCATGCACTGAAGTGAAATACCCCTGACACATAGTAAGAGTTAATATATTCAGATTCCAGTGGCTACTGTTAACATCTCCAGAAACATATAATTTTAAGATAGAATTATTCTCGTCACCACTTTCTCTATTGTAGGACTCTGTATGGGTTCCCATCACTTTCCAGGTTAACAAACTGCGTTAGTGGACTTCATAAAGTCTTCAGGGCTTGTTTCTTTCCTGGTTGTAGGAAGCTTTATTTGGGTTAGGAGCTATGCTTTTGGAGGAGAGGAGGGAGAAAGTGGGGTGTAGGAAGATTGCCATAGCACTGAAAATGTCATTCTGCAACGTAAATGTAAAACTGCATCCTGTAATTTGAGCTTTAAGTCTGACATACAAGCTTAATGTCCATGAGAATCACAAATTGTCACATGTATTATTTGTTTAACTGAGAATAGTATATCACTTGTGCAGCCATAGGGATATTATTTTAACTGACTAACTGAAGACAAAAGCATGAAGGTACATGAGTGGTTGGCAGTATTAAATGTATGAATGCCTTTGGAAAGCCCAACGTGTCTTGCAACCTCAGTTTGATTTGCCGTTGCTGCTTTTTACTTGTCAAGCCTATGAAATGAGAGCCAAGAAACCAATACAAGTGTCAGTCATTCAGTGATTTTGTAAATAGACTCTTATCAGTGTAGACACCTACTGGTATTTGATGCTTGCTAGAGGCTTATGGCATATAAAGATATTAATTACTGTAATGATATGGATAGGCAGCAGAAGGGTTCTTTATAGGCTGAACGTAGAAACGTTCTCATGTTGGAGTCATTCCACTACATTTATGGCAATTTCCTCTGCATACAGGTTCCTGCTGTGGAGCAGTACTCACAAATGGAATTTCTCTCTCCTAGCCAATCTTCTCTGCTTTCTTCAATCCAAGAAATTGGAATCCATTTGGAAATGAGATAACTCATCATTCCATGGTTTGTGTTAGGGATTTTACTGCGTGTTTTATATAATATAATGTGGTGTTTTCTTCTGGAGCTCTGTAGTTGGGATATTCATTCATAAACTGAGGATGTATTCAGAGAACCAGGTTAATTCACTGAAGAGGAACTGGTAGATTAATTTCCCCATCTTTGCGTGATCTAGCAGAAAGTACAGTGCCAGAGACAAAGTTAATGATGCAGTCTGTATCACCTTGTCCATCAAAAAATCTTCACTGCAAAAAACTTGTAAGTAAACATCCATTAATTAAAAGCAAAATGACTAGAAAACTGTATTTATAAAAACAAACCCCTTTTAAATATGAGGAAAGCACAGTCAGGATTTTGCAGTTTTGCACTCATGCTTCCTCCAGTCCAACCAATGGGGATACCCTTTATATCATAATTATAACTTTAATCTTGTAGGGATCTTGGAGATTATAGATTACAATAAAAAAGTAATACATTCCACAGACCTATCAAGTCCTTCTGCTACTCCATGGTAAATAAGTGGTGGGGTTTTAATTTAATTTTGTTTTTCTTCTAGGCTAATTTGATGCACAGGCTCCTCTGAGGTCTTTGACTTTACTAGAGAGGATTATATAAAAGTGGATGTACGGGCTATATCTGGATAGTAGGGACTCCAACTCAGGTGCATATGGAAGATGTAATGGAATCTCTAATCTGTATAGAAAGGAGGATGGATTGTGTTGAGCTCTCTGGATCACAGTGAAATAATCAGTTATGTTGTTTCAAGATTTATTTGGAAAGTCAGATGAAATACATTGTTTTTTCTTGGCCATAGTGTGAAATTATAGTGCTGGAGTTCAATCATCTGATCTGTAATCTTTATCAGTTATTAAAGATTTTTCTCAATTGAGCATATGAATGGAATTCTGGCAAATTCATCAGAAAATGACTCAATACAGACCACAATATTTTTTAAAATTCCCTTATGGACCCTCGCAAACAAGACAAACAATTGCTTCCAATGAAGTCCTCCCTTAAAAACAAGTTGCAGGATTTCTTGACTGTGACTATTGGCTGAAGCCAGCAGTGTATAGCTTGGATAGATTATAGAATTTAACATGTTCAGGATGATGGATGATGGGATGGAAGTGCTGTACTATATGGTTGGAAAAGCTGGGCCATTATTGATCCATTCTATAACGTAGGATATTTGTATTCAGTTGGACTGCAGGAAGTCTTCTGAGTCTTGACTAGATTGATGCAGCTTCTGTTTTTTGTACTATGGCTCATTGCTCCCATGCTGAGGGTTCTCATATTTCAGCATCTGGACAGATCCCCTGACATTGTCTTTCATTGCCTCCTCTGCATTAGAATAAGTTTAAGAACTTGGACAGCTCCTTCTGTATAGTTCCTCTGAGCAGAGCAAATCTGGGCCCTAGATACTGGTACATGGAATCATACACTATGGTGCTGGTGTGTGAGTTCTGTATTTAGTTTCAAATGTTGAAAAGACTTCAGAGAAACTCCCTTCCTCCCAGGTGCAAATTTTGCAAAAACACCCTCCTTCCTCTGCCCATGAGGAGGGGAAAAAAAGTCTAATTTTAAAAAGGCTGTTTCTGAAGGCTCTGAGGCTCTCAGAATGGGGTTAAAATCTTTCACTACTAGGTCTCTAATTCAAATCTGGTCCAGCTCAACGGGAACTACAGGTTGCTATTATTTGATGATTGTTCAGAGGTCTATATGTAATTTCTGGTTATTCATCCCCACTGAGTTCTGCAGGACTGTGTTCAGGGGAATGGAAACTTCCTTCTCCCCACCCTCTGGTCCCTGCTGCAACCAGCACCTCTGAATTCAGAGAAGTAGCTCATTCCCTCCCCTCGCCCATTCCCCTGGCTGTTGAGCTCCACAGCACCAGCTTAGGGACGAAGCTGTTTTTCATCTCCTCCTCCCCTAACAGTTCCTGCTGCTCCTGAGCATGCCCAAGATCAGGGGAGTGGCTCCTCTTCTGTGCTTCCTCTGCCACATGAGATGGAAGAAAAATGTCCCCAGTATGTGCATGGGGAAGTGTAGGAGCACAGAAGATAGGAAAGGTGTGTGTGAGTGAGTGAGCATGAGAGTGAGTGTGAATGCCTGACTGCAATATGTGTTTATTTGGTTAGGTATGGAAGGGGTTGGAATATCATCTCCCTGGAAAAGACTTCAAATACAATGTGACCCTTCCATACCCAGGGTAGTCACCTGAAAATGCCAAGGTTAGGGCAGGCTGTAAAAGTAGAGCAGATTCTCCCAACACTGGTGGGTGACAAGGAAGTCAGACTTCCCAACCAGCCACAAACTGCTTCTGATTCCCCACACTGGTTATCAAGAAGCCAATATACAAATACACACAGTCCCCTTTACTGCATTTCAGTCTCTGGCTCCCAATCAGCCACTAGGTCCAGTAAAGAGACGGTTATTTAAAACTCTATGCTGTTTACCCAAAAGATTTCTCCTGATCCCAAAGTGTCAGCCACAGTACCAGATCAATATAAGATCTTACCCAAAATACCACACTGCCAGCCAATCCTTTAGTAACTAATACTAAAGGTTTATTATAAAAAGAAAGAAACAAACTATAAGAGAAATGTTACAGGATTAAAGCAATCAGATACATACAAATGATTTGAAAGTCCATATATATCAGGTTTCTAGAAGAATTGTGGCGTTTGCAGGCTTGTATAGTCCCTTGCAGGCTTGTATAGTCCCTCTGGTATACATCCAGTACCTGGATGGGTCTCAGTCCTTTGTTTCGCAGCTGCAGTAGATCAGTTGATGCAGAGGTAGGTGATGACTGAAAGACGGACTAAAGACAAAGTGGATCCCAGGCAGCTGCTTTTTATGTCCTTTGGTCTGTGCCATGCTTCTTGTGGAATTTTACAGGAACCAAAATGGAGTCCAGAGTCACATGAGTAAGTCCTGGTGACTCATCAGGTATATCCCTGGCTTCTCTCCCTGGCCCCTTGTACCTGTGGATTTCTTAATGGGCCATTAAGCAGGCTATTATTCTGCAACCAATCTGTTTGGGGTGTGACCCAGACACAGCACAATTTGAAATACGGATATATCAAACATATTCATAACTTCCATTACATATATAACACGATTATAAACATTATCATCTTACTTAGCACATTATAGCCTTTCTAACAGTACCTGGCATGGCATATCTCACATGAATTACTATGATTTTGACATATTGGTGTTAAATAACATAATAAATGCCCCTCTCCAATCCAGCCAGCGTGACACTCCCAATGCAAGATTGGTGTAGAAGGGAGTAAGCGGAGCTCACCTAAATACCTCGGCATACACCTCAAGGCCCCCCCAACCCAGCCAGCGTCACATAAAGGACAGAGTGACTTAATATCAGAAAACAATGAAGGCTTTTGAGTTGCCATTAGTTAATACATCTTGGACTCTGGATTTGTAAGGCCCTTCTGATGATATTGTCATTTTACCCGTCACATGTAAATCAATTTAGGGTTCAGTTGTGTCTTGTAGGCATGGAGAGGGGGAGAGAGGTGCAGCACCAACCCACACCAGGAAAAGCTTTCTGGAGCTCCCAAATGCACAGCGGCATACCCATTGATATGTTCCTTTTATGACTGATTGATAGCTGGGGGGGGCCACGGACTGAGTTATCTCCTTATCATCCCTCCAATCCTGGATACTTCAAAGGAGCAGAGGGAATAGGAAGCAGTCCCAAGTGAATGAGTTCAGTAACAAGAATCCTGTCTTGCCTTTATGTGAGTTACACAAGGAGAAGAAGACTTCTTGTGCCTCGTATTTCACCTCTCTTCCCCATCCTGAATAAAACCCAGGCAGAATCTGGTCCAAGGGAATCCTTGTAGTGGCTTAGAGTAAGAAGGGGTTCTCATGTTACTGTTTGTCATAATAAAAATCTATGGAGTTGGAAGTTGATCATAGCAGGGAAATGCCCAAAGTTTTCTGTTGATGAATAAAATAAGGCTCATATTGTCATAATTATATATTCAGTTGCTTGTATTTTATTTCTATTTTTAAAAGATAACATTGTACCTATTATTGTAACACTTTTGCTCATGGAACAAATTGTGAAAATTGCATTGTCTATCTTATAAATCAGAGCCTGATGCAAACATTTTGTTAACTATCTACCTTGTTTCAGACAAAGCTTTACGATTTATACAGTAAATAGAATAAACAATGATGGCCTTATTCACTCAAGTTGTTATCCTAATAAATTAGTGTGATATGGTGAAGGCAGAAGGCAGTAGAAGAGTGCAAGATATGTGAGCCCCAGAATTCCGGGCTTTGTTCCCTGCTGACTCACTCAGAACCACTGGGGGCAATAGGAGCAGCTGAGGCTGATTAGTGATCAGCCAGGTGCTCCAAAAAGGGCTTGCACGAGCTGGAGGAAGTAGGAGTGCGGTGCGGTGCGGTGCGGTGCGGTGCGGTGCGGTGCGGTGCGGTGCGGTGCTGATAGGAGTACGGAGCTGTGCCGAGGAACGAGCTGGTGAGCAGAGCGCTGTGGTGGAGCAGTGAGGAGGAAGGTACCAGCTCCAGAAGCCAGAAAGACTGAAGGAGGGGGAAAATTAGCCCAGGGGAAGAGTGTGCCGTCTGGAAAGCAGTACCAGCAGCACATAGCTGCTTCTTATAGGGCCCCTGGGCTGGGACCCGGAGGAGCGGGTGGGCCCGGGTCCCTACCCCCTCCCTGTGGGAAGATGGGGTGACGGGCAACTTCCTGGCCCACTACAAGCAGGAAGGTGCGAGACCCACTGAGAAAAGCCGGCCATCAGCCACATTAGCAAGACAATTAGAGCAAGTTGACAAGTTGAAAGCATTAAAGATAAGCAGATGAGCGCACTCTAAAAGGCAACTAACGTTGGTCCTGTTTGAATATAAGTAGGATAGAGAGATTCTCTTTTTGGAAAAAAAAATAGGAAATGTCTAAACTTACTACTAGATGCAAACTGTTAACTCTCCTCCTGCAGCATTTATTTGGATGGCACAGTGTGAAATATGCAGTGCCACAGAAATGCAGCACTTAATTCTACCCTCAAGCAAACTCACTCCTGCTCCAGTGAAGCCAGTAGGCCAATCACACAGGAGTAATTCCAGAGTAATTCAGCTGAAATGGATTAAAACTAGTGGATGTACCGAGATGTAATTGAGAACAAAAATAGCTCATGCCTTTTTTTTGTTTAGAACTGGGATATCACCAGGTCCATGTAATTCATGGGAGTGATGCCAAACCAGGAATTGTGAGAATGTTAGAAGGTATGTGTGTGTGTGTGGTACAATGGGGTGTGAGTATGGATGAAGTGACTGCTGAATTTGCACTTCTGGGTAGTCTGTGATTACTTTTAAAAAAGAAATGAATACTGAAGTACCATAAAGTGAAACAAAGCTGTGAGAGCTGTTGTTTCTTCATGACTTGTATTCAGTGCCAGAGTCATTCAGTACATCAGACTGAATGTGTTGGAGCAATGTAATATATTTAGATTAAATCTCAGGAAAAACTTCCTAACTGTAAGAACAGTAGGACAGTGGAACAGACTGTCTTGGAAGGTTGTGGAAGCTTCTTCACTGGAGGTTTTCAAAAGAAGGCTGGATAGCCATCTATCTTGGATGGTCTAGACACAACAAATCCTGCATCTTGGCAGAGGGTTAGACTAGATGATGCTTGCAGTCCCTTCTAACTCTATGATTCTATTATATAAACAACATGGCTGACTTTTCTTAATAATTTTTAATTCCTAAAGGAAGGAAAAAATGCCTTATTGTTCAAAACATCCATACTAGCATGAGAGAAGGGAGAAGGTGTGGGGCAACTGCTGCACTAGTGCATTCTACCCAGGGCAGGTGAGCCTCAGTTGGTGTATGGGGCTCCCCAAAGTGCTACCGGAGGAGGATGCTGTGGCTACACTCACTTTTTATAAGATGCAGTGGTTGGGCTCTCTGGCCAAGTGAGATCCACAAGTACAGGTACCTTGTGTTGCTGCAACCCCTCTACCTGCTACTTGTTGCTTCTGGAGACTCTCCACTAGGATCCACAGAAAATGGAGCAGATCCAAGTAGGAATCAAGTCCCATTGCTAGAAGACGAGCTTTGGGTTCTATTTCCGTTCTACTACAGACTTGCTATGACTTTAGGCAAGTCAATTAAAAGTGTTTACCAATTGGAGGTCCTTCAGTATCCTATTTGAGTCACCGAGGTTTCTCAGAGGGGTATAAAAATTATTGGACTCTGGAACATTTTGCCTTTAATCTCAGTTCTTCACTTTCCATATCTGTAAAACGAAGTATATCTACCTATGACACTAGTGCTTAGATACCCAGATAATAGTTGCCTTAGAACTTAAATATATGATAGGTAAGGGACACCTCAAAGGAATGTTTTGAGGCTTAATGTTCATAAAAAAGTTTGAGATCTAGGATGGGACATTGTTCAGCAGGGGAATTATTATTACTTAAAGATTTATTTCAAGGGGAAACTGTATAAACTTTTAAGTTAAATCAGAGTCCTTGCAGTCAATCACTAGCTGGAAAAAGATGCCATGGCCATCTGGCATTCAGGAGTTTATTTTTACACCTCGCTCACTCACTTGTATAAACAATTTACAGATTAATAGTAACTAAAGTTTCCACATCCAAGGTACTTTTTCTAGAATAAATCAACTTATTTGTATTTATATGGGTAGGTGTCAATGAAGTGATAAATGGAACATCAAGTTGTATGGTAAAAGCAAGAAAAATAGTAACAACATCTCCCGGAAGGTTACCAATAATAAGTTGTCAGAATTATTGTACTTGGGCATTGTTTTACTAAAAGTACATGAAAATGATTGGCAGTATTTTACAAACTTCTCAGATGCAGAGAGTTTTAGGCACTAAATATTAAAACCTAATTTTTAAAATGTTTTTCAGACAGTCTTGTGAAGGGTAGTGCTGACAGGATATCAATAATCCATGCAAATTGCATGTTTCCTATAGATAAAGTACATTACATGACTATTTTATGGGGCATGGTTATATGTCCCTCTCCCAACAGATCCAAGAACAACAAAGTATAGAAGTGCTCCAGCACTTCCCTTTTCCTTGGTCATATTCCCTATACCAGAAGCTGCAAGGTGGAAAGCTCATTACAGCAGTGACATTCCTCAGTAGCTGTCTGCCTGTTTTGCCCCACAGATCAGGCCCCATGTGTCTAAATTACACCATTTTACACATCCTCTCTGAATATGGTCCCAAACCATACTCATTTATTTTAAAGATGTGTACATGAAAGACAAATAGAAACCAGAATCCACTGCAGAACTTCAGCCTCCAGATCATTGACTGAATGAGAGCTTGGACGTGTTCTCATTCCAAAATGACAGACCTTTTGACCTTTATCATCACCTCTCATGCTTCTATATTAATGCTAGCTAAGCAGCACAAGGTGTGGGTCTTGAAAAGGGGGGAGGGGGGAAGAGTTGTTGGAGGGGAGGAAAGCATAGGGAGAGAGTACTGAGGATAACTGACTTGCTTTTTACTCCATCCTTTTTAACTTTTCTAATCTGTGCTATAGGCTGACTTTGTGTTCCAAAAGTGGTTTAAAAGAGTCACAATGGTACAGCATTGCCACCTTCCTGGTGTTTCTCTTTAAAGCCACAGTTCCTGGAGTCATGGGATTACATAAAACCTCACTTAAAAAAATTCTCATGGTTATGGTGAAAGACTTGGAAATATGACCCAGATGTGCCCTAAAGTTTCAGAATCTAGAAGAGAAATAACAGAAACCCAATATTTTATTGTATTTCTTTTTAAAAATATAATTTTTAAGATGATCTCATGATTCCTTGTCAACTGATTCATGATTTATGAAACTTTAGGGCTGGCAATACTGTGTCTTATGTCACAGGATCTCAATGGGGCTGTGATAATCCTCCCCTTTATTTATGGTTAAATAGAAGGTTTTTCTATTGTAACATGGAATCATGGTATGGAAAAGGTTAAGAACCATTCTTTTTTGTGTCTACTAATGTTTATTCTTTTAGAAGAGTTGAAGATAAGTACTTTCAGTGTCTGATAATTATTTTCCCATTCTGAGTAACTTTTTGATCCATTTAATCTTCTCTTGCAAAGGTATTCAGATGGGTTGTATTTCTTGGTACAGAGAAGAACCCTGAAGGGCACATGTTTGAGTTAAAAATGTAATTTGTTTTCAGAGTGCTTGTCCAAACACTAGAAGAAGTCCAGGAGAGTAGGAATGTATGTTCAAAGGTGTTTAAAACACAGCATGTCACTAGTTAGTTTTTACAGCCCCAGTTAGCTCATCTTCTCTGATTCAATGAGAATCAAAATCTTAGTGTGTAAATTGTCCAATGGTGTTTCCAGGAGCTTTTTAATCTGAGGCTCTGTACATAGCACCACAGTTTGATCTACAAGGGTATGAATTGCAGCTTATTGCATTGTAAGTCCCCTGTGTGGATGCTGTGGATGCAAACTAAAAGGTACCTAGTTTGTGTTAACTTTGTCCTCTTAGTGTGTGCTGCAGCTCACACCCCTGTAGTCCAAATTCTGGGGTCATATTAACAAACCCTAATAATGTTTAGTAAATTGTGCTGCTCATTTTTCTGAGGAGGAATTTAAATCCAGAATTGCTGTTGCCTTTAACATGTGCTTTGTGTGGGTCTCTGGGGCACCAGGGTTATTATTGCATTATGGGATGTTGGTGATTTTGTGTGGTGCATGTGGAAAAATGCAGACCAGCGTGCATATGTTTTTCTAGAAGATCTGGAGACTGCCTGGGTAATCTAAGGTTTCATTAGCAGTAGCCCTCACTGTCCTCCAGGGGAAGAAGTTAATGTCATAATGGATTTAACTCTTTCACCTTAAGCCTCACTTAACTAATATTAATTGAAATCAATTTAATGATTTTAATGAAGAACCCAATTAGCTCTAAATTCAGTTTGAGTCAAGCAAAAATAGATCATATTTGACTCCCCATGAATTAGTAAGAGTTGAATTTAAAGCTAATTACACTGACTAAAGCTGTGGGGTAGAATTCCTACCACCGAATGCTTATATTATGGGAATATGCTTTTATACCTAAATTTTGGGCAAAATTCAGATTACTATCAACTTAATATTGAGTTCAGGGACATATTTATTCAGGGGTTTCAGGAAATCTTATTTCAAATAAAGTGCCAGGCAAATTATTCCTGAGGGCTGGTTTAGAAGCTAAGAGAAGCACATTACAAAACTGAAAAGACTTTTCATAGTTACAAGTAGAAGATAGAAGCAAGGTTTTATTCCTACACAAGAAACTGGACTGCACCTCTGCAACAAGAAACCCTGGTTTCTGCAGTTTTCCAGTGCAGCAAACAACATATGATACGGCAGCTTTAGATAAATAAAAAAATGGATGTTGTCAGTGAATTAAATATGAAAATATATAGTAGACTCAGCAAAGGATCCCCCAGTTAAATTGAATGACATCAACATATGTATCTTCAATATGCTATAGAGTTTTATATTGGAAATGAATAACTGAATTATTAAATGTCAGAGAGGGAGCTGGAGGCTTTGACATTTGGCTAAGGGGCAGTTAGGGCTTTTGGCAACAAGTAAGGAGTAGGCGGTAGTTGGGTTTTGAGGATAAATACAACAGTTAGCTGCTTGACTCTCAAGTGAAATTATTAACAATATTGACACTGAGGTCTGCAGAATTAGATTTCAAATGAACACCAGAGCAATTGTTTCAGGTTGTCTGCAAACTCAGGCAAACATCATTGCATTAGTTTACTCTTGGTTCCCTTTGGGAAAGTTTTCCTAGCAATTATTAGGGGTTAGAAACATTCATATTTTTAAATAAAAGCCTGGATTCTGTGGCACAGAGCTGTTGCTAATTCGTGGCATTACCATGGAAAACACAATATACCAGATAGAGGAAATTTAGAGAAAGTGTCTTTTAAACTGTAGTTTAAATAGAATCATTTTTAAAAAGAAAATATTCTTCAAATGCTAATTCTGTTGATGTACAAGCACCACTTGTAACACTTATCTGAAATACACAATAGTTGTTATACATACATCAATAAATAAAAACTTCATTACTTTAAGTAATTCCTGCTCTCTGACTGTATTTCTTCAACAGAGCCGAATGAGTGAATGATTCTGTGTTTGTAAGAATAGACATTAAATGAACAGTATCTGAATCCCCTGCATGCTATATTGCTAGAATACTGCCCTTTTATCTATCACCTGCTGCTGTTCCCATCATAATAACTTTTTATAAACTTCCTTTTGACCCCTCTTAGTATAGACCTTTAAACATACAATATTTATGTAACATAAACAACACAGTATGTTTTAGGAATTGTGTATATAGTTATCCAATCACAGAAGTTTTCAGAACAGTGATATTTGGGGTAATAGTCATTCTTAAGGATTTGAACCTATTTTGAGTGTGCTGAAATGATCAATAGGCTGCCTCTTATTTTATGGTGACTAGGCCTTGCCCTGTGCACAGTATAGTGGCCTACTGCTTTCAGTAGCACTGGGAGTTACTAGCAAGAAAAGAAAAGTAGTTTCTGCACTCTCACAATAAATATGGTCAGTTTTGTCATAAACTTGTCATAAACACCCATGCTATGCCCACTCCAGGAGTTCAAGAGAGCAACTCAGGGTGTTCCTTCACACATCAGATGTGCAAGTTCACTTTTCAGTGACTAAAACTGAGGCCATATCAAACCTTTTAAAACTGAATGCACTATGAATTGGTTTGGTTTTTTCCTCAGTCCAAGGGAATTTCTAAGACATGCAGTGAACTATGACTTCTTTTATTTTTAGGATCTTATACTGAACCCCCACCTTCCAGTGATGCATTTAAGAGACATATTAACATCTCTCTTACGTAGTGTTTTCTGTTGCCTTTCCACTCCCTCGAGGGAAATTTTATGTCTGCTCCTCTGCATTTTTATTATTGAGGGCCTGACCCGGTGTGGAGAGGAGGGAGATGATGACAGTAGGTGCAGCATATGGCTGATTAGATCTTCCAGAGCAGTGATGTAGGGGCCAGAGAGGGGAGTAGATACATCTTTCTCATCTGTGATTCTTTATTTGCCTCGGCCTCATTGCTCAGCCCCTGAAGACTAAAAAAGCAGCAATGTAGCTTAGTTCCCACCTCTATGGCTCCAAACTAACACCTTAGCTGGCCATGATCTTTGTGTATGTTAATGGAAGGATTGCCAGTGAGTTGAGGAGACAAAACACCACAAGAATTGAGTCTGGTGAATGAAGAGAGCTTTCATTAAAAAGAGTTAATAGAAGAGAAGATTGCTCATCAAACTTTGGTTCGGGTTTTCTTTTTTGTGCTGAATTTCTAGCATATGTGTTTTGTCACTCAAAATCACTGGTCTTTTATGTGTGGTTTTTCCACTGCTAGAGTGCATACCTGTGCTTTCTCAAGCTTGCCTCACCTTAGTTTTCTTACTAATAGTGAAATACATGCTGAAAGCAGACAAATGCTTCTACAGATTCAGATGATAATTCTGACAGTGATAATGATAATTCCTGTTTTGACAGCTGAGAAGTGAGCCTAAAGGTGGAGAGAGCTTTGAGATTCACTTCACCTGACACTCTGTTATTTCACTGAGTTGATTTCAATGATGGGGATGTAGCTGAATGAAATATAATAGGCACTGTAGCTCATATATAACATGGCAGTTTGTAAAAGAATTTACGTTATTACTGACTGGAACTTGATAGCCAATGGTAATCTCTGAGTACTATCTGAATCCATGAATTTAAGCTTTTTAAAAAATAAATTGTTTATATACGATAGGCTTATCTGAAGAGAGGTGTGCAAATTTTTCTCAGAAGTGGAACCTAAAAAATAATTGGATGATAACATACTTATATAGCATTGTCATCTGTTACAGCAGATGTATTCCAATCTAAATTTTATCTCAGCTTCATTTCGTCTCCTCAAACATCCCTGTTCACAGCACACTATGTTCAGACTACATCGGTACCAAGTGAGCTCCTTACAGAACTAGAGGTGCACGTAATAGATGGGCAGAGCACTCACAATGAGCCACATACCTACTCATATGGGACCTGAGGTTTGGGGACCATTGTGTTTGGGCCTCAGATGATGATCATAAATCTAGTTTGAGGTTCCTCAGGTTTACTCTCAAATGGCACTGTAACAGGGCAGTCTGCCCCTGTAAGGATCAGGGTGCCTGGGGCCAGCCAGCTCTTTTCTGAGGCAGGGCCCCTATGAACAGGTTTTAGGCACCAACTTTGGGGGTACCGAGGGGGCCCAGCTCACACAGAAAAAATAATCGGGGCTCAGCACCCACTGGGGCGGTCGGGGTGATTAGCTGTTGGCAGAATCCACTGATCAGCTATTTCACCCATGGCCTGTGGCTGCAATTTGTCTTGCTCGACCTGCCCGGCCATGGTTAAATCAATCAGCTGTGAATTGTTGTTTCCTTGGGTGATGCCTCCTTGCTCCTGCAGGCCAGGGCTGAGTCATTCTGCCCCCAGACTCTGGGAGCTGGGGCCTCTGCTGCAACCTCAGGGTGGCACCCAGCCAGAGAGGGGGGCAGGGGCCCAACTCTCAGGCCATGCCCCCCTCCCCCACTGTAACAAAACAAAAAAGCAGTTTAAGGGGTTGGGGTTAGACTGGTCATCACGCTGGGCATTAGCACACAGCACCACCAGCCCCTGCTGCTCACTTGGGGGTTGGGGCCACCCCATCTGAAGTGCCCCCGCTCCTCCTACCTGCATTAAATTTTCGCTCCCTCAGCGAGTATGTGTGGCTGCAGCTCCCAGCCAGACTCCCTCCAACCCCAGGGTGCCAGGCAGCAGGTAAGTCCCGGAGGCAGCCTGGCTAAGCTAAGGTTAGGGCTGGGGAGAGGGTGGGGTGGTTTGGGGCCCCTGGCTGGAAAATTGAGTGCCCCAAGACCCAGGCTGCTGCCTCCTGCCCTGCCACCCCATGGACCTGCCCTCCTCGGTCCTGGCAGCAAGGGGCAGGATCGGGACTGCTTGCATGGGGCTCATATCCCGGCACAGCCTGCTGCCTCCTGCCCCTGCATATCCCTATCGGGGGGTAGAGCCGCGGTAGGGCACCCACTGGCAGAACAAAAAATCAGCATGTATTTGCTAGAGAGGATTTTCAGACCTAGCTGGGAAGGGGTCAGGTGATTGCTTGATGAGCACTGGTAATAGGGGAGGTTCCCTGACACAGGCCAACCCCGGGTGATTTATTACAGTGTAGACATTACCCTTTGAGAAGCTGCTTTATACAGTCTACTACACCACTCCTAAAATGGCATATGGGGAGGCGGAGGCAGGATGTGCACTCACAGTACGTAGTACAGCTGGTTTAAGCAAATCAATTTTTCTATTGCAGGCTGACTCTACTTAGTACAACGTCCAAAATATACACAATCCCTTCTATAGCAACTAGGGACCCTGGGGTGAAATTTGAAGGTCGGTTCTACTAATGGGCCTGAACTGGAATGCTGGAGCCAAACCCATGTAAATTTTGGGGTAGTTCTGATTTAAACCGAAAAATGTGTGGCTGGGGTCCATCTCTGCTTGGCTTGGTTTATGGCTAACTATTCTGACTTGAATTTTCAGGGTTCAATTTACAAGCTTCATGTGGACCTCTGTCCACCAGGGTTTGCAGAATTCTAGTGTGCATTGGCTATATTTTAGTATTTTGTTTTTGTTCATTCTTCTACTTTCTTTACAATCTCCTATTAGCCATAAGATTTCATTAATGAGATAGGAATAAGACAGCTTGCTGAATTTTGGCAGATTTTCTTGACAAGACATTTCCTCCGAATTTATAAGGCTTTAAAAAAAAAAAAACAAAAAAAAACCCCCCACCTTCCTTCTTTTATGGAAATCATCAAAAGTGCTCCCTTCTAACTCTTTGATGGAGTGTGGAGTCTAAGCCTTCGTAACACTTCACAATCAGGCGTTAAATCTAATTCTTTTCTCTCTCCTGCCTGTTTAGTTTCATACCACATTCATCACTGTGATGTCTGAGTACCTCATGCCATATGCCCATGTAGACCCCGATTTCAGAAAAGCACCTAAGCTTGTGTAGATAGTACTGACTTAACATTTAAATGCTTTACTGAATTGGAGCCCATATGGGCATGTGATATGAAGCACTCGGACTCCACAGTGATGAATGTGGTATGAAACCTAAACATGGCCTTTTCCTCCCTGCTCAGCTATGAAATTTGATTATCCATCCATGTAAATGTTAATTCTTGAATTATAAGTGGACCTAAAAATACTCCATCTTTATTTCACTACTATAAAATTGAACTGGAGTAATAAAATGCTGAATGAGACACATTATTTTTAGCCTTCCTGCCCATTTTGATTATGCCCATATCTGTCCCCAAATTTTATTTCTAAAGTACCATATCTAGTAAGCCAGAAACATTGAATCACTATTCATTGTTTCCAAAAATATTACTTTAAAAATATGTGAGAGATTAGGGACCTCAATTCAGATATAGGTTGTGGTTCTAATTTGTTTTAATGCTGTACTAAGAAACTATTTATAATGAGGTTTATAATGGCAGTCTGCTTTGGAGCTATTCTTTTCACAGAATCTAATTACCATCTCTTGCCTTTGATAATGAGGACTTCCACAAAAGACAATCAATAGCAAAGAAATACACCTAATACTCACAGATTCATATTACGGGGGAGATAGCAAATATTGGCACACTGCTTGACACAGTAGTATGGCCTGTGAAAGGGTTACATGCAAAATCAATAAAGAATACATGAGCCAGCGTGAGTACAACTACAACAAAAAAGAATGAATTGCATAACCTGAGGGATGAGGAGTGTGTGGTTATTCCACTGCTACAGGCGGCTGATGGGACTTCTGCAAACAAGTACTATCACAACAGAAGAAGCAGGAGACTGGCACTGAAAATGAGAGCTAGAGAACAGAGTTGAGAAACACTGTTATGAAGTTATGGTAGCTTAGAGGAAACAGGAGGAGGCTGAGTAATAATAATTAATCTGGAATGTATAGGTTTCTGCACCATGATACGAGTGTTGTCTTAGATTTAATATGGAGTAACTATTCTTTACTGCACAAATTAAGGGCCTGAATCTGTTCCCACTAAAGATCTACATCTGTTTAAGTGTAAAATTTCCATTAAATCCAATGGAGCAGGATTAGGCCCAAAGATGTTACTTTTGTCAGCTAACAGTTCTCCTTTGTCCCAGAACAGGAGTACCTGCCCTTAAAAGAACCAGGTGTCTTGGGCCAGCCAGCCTGGTTCATTGATCAGACCCACCTGGGAAGCAAGCAGGTGTTTTCTATAAAGAGCTGAGAGAGGTCAGGTATAGGGGAAATTCACATGACTCCTGCACTGAACCCTAAAGCAGAGGGATTAAAGGGAATGTTATAGCCTCTTTTTAGTCTTGAGAGAAACACTGAGAAGGGCCTCTTAGTGCTCTAGCTCAGGGCAGGCAGTGGTACTGTTTTTTGTTATCTTGATTTTATGTCTGAAGAATAAAACTCTACCCACAAAGAGACTTGGGCATTAGAAGGTTGAAAAATCCACCATGAATAAAGAGAATCTAAGAAAGCAGCTACCCTGAAACCATATCAGGTAAGACAGCGCAGCTACAATCCCTGAAGACCTGTTCCTGCTGAAATCTTTTCCCATGCTAGAAATCACAAGTCTTTGTCAAGAGAATTTCCAGATCTTACATAGTAGCAGCTACCAGTGTCCCTAACAGTTACTTATGTTTTACTTGACTGATCTTAAAACCATAATACAAATCATGTTATAAAAATAACTATGGGCAAGGAAAGACTTTACTCTTCCATACCTGTTGTTTGGTATTTTCATTAATCCTATCAATAACTTGCTCTGAATGGTGAACCAAAATAGTCTTGGAAAATAATATAGACTTTAGGATTTTATTTACCGCTTTCAGAATAATACCCTATTCCTATTCACTTCAGAAGGTTCAGCAGAAGGTCCCACCTGGCCAGTGTGACTTTCAGTGGTTATCAAATAATTACACTGGAGTTATTCTAGCTTTACCCACTGTAAGAGTGTAGAAGTAGGGCCAGAATGTATTTCTAGACCATCAAGAGAGCAGCTACACAATATTCTCTTCTAGGGAGATCTTATCTCATTCCCCTGATCATGGAGCCTATGTTCTCCACCCAAGTGGGCAAAAGCTGAGCCCTGATTTTTCCCTTCTTACTCCCACCACTTAGAGATTAAGAGAATCATAGAACCAAGGGGAAGCTATTTTTTTTTTCTCCTTGGAGTCATTTACAATATGTGCGTTAGGATTATGCTAGACCTGAAAGAGTAGTCTTGTGTTCAGATTAACTGTTCACTCTTAAAGAACTAAAATCAAGATTATCAAATTCAAGGCAAGATTTAATTTGGAAGATACTGTATTTAATTAAAAAGGCAATACTGGTAGGAATTGACCTCTTCATGTGTTCTAACACAAATAAGATTGATTGGAAATAAATTGGTAGATAAGAAAGCAAGGCCACCTTCTCCAAGGAAATGAAAGACTGACCTACTTCTTTGGTAATCAAAGATCTCTGATATTATGCAAGAGAAGCTGATTTTGAAGAAGAATGGGGTCAGTGATCCAAAGATTATTCAAGATTTAATATCTCCCTTTTATAAACAATCACAATTATGTTAATACCTGTTGAAGAAAAGAAAAATATTGTACTTTGAATAGCTTTTTGCTACTCATTTAAGGGGGTGGGGGAAAAGCATTCAAATCTCCTGTGTGGAGAAATGTCAGAGGGAAAGAGTTATTTAGTCTTTTTATAATCAGCTGTGAACATTAGTATATAAAAGAAATGTGGTGTTATTTAGTAAATAGGTTAATTAGTTGATTCCTTGTTTGTTTCTGCTTAACAGTGAATACTTGTAGAAAAAGCAGTTCAATATATAAACAGATACGATATTCAAAGTATAACAGATATAGAGGTTACCTTGAAAGCAAATGAAACAAGTTCATGGTTAAGGATGGCCTTTTGACAGGAAACATTAATTAGCTATGATACAGTTTCCAGAAGAATAGAACGAAAGTGTACAAATCATAGTATTGACTAGACTTCATTATTTTTCCCTTCTTTTTATCTTCAGTGGTGTCTGCTCCCCCTGTTAGAGCAGAAACAGCCTACTCAGTAAGTTGTATCTCTTTCCTTATAGCCATGCAGCTGCTAATGCCTTAACTATATCCCCCATTTCAATTGACTTAATTGACTAAAGCTCTGAGAACTTGGTTTATATATTTATACTTAATAAAGCTCTTCACTGTGATTAGAAATCTGAAATAAGGGACTCGATTTATTGGCTTATTGCCTGGTTCTCACAGCAGAGTTCAGGTTGTTGCTCAATGTTATATAATGTCCTCTTGGGGGTGGAGAGGTAGCATAGTGCAAACTCTATTTCACTCGGCAGTCTGGAGCTGGTGGTTATGGGCTGAGCAGGGAAAGAGCAGAGCCAGGCCACTTGGCATTTCGCTTGAATGAGCACTGCTCCCAGGCAGCTTCACTGGTGGTGCTTCTATGGAGACCAAGCTACGTTTCTGATGGTGGGGGGGATAACTGCATTGCAATAAGTATTGCCCAGCTACTCTTACATCTGTTCCTTTGAACTTTTTTTTTGGGAGGGGGGGAGGAATGTTATATTTTTCTGTATAGGTAATTAAATTCTTATGATATGGCCTCCATCCTGGCCAGATGAAGCTTGCTGGTCCATTTATCCATTAGCACTTTGACTGGTAAATCCACTTCTAGAGGTCAGTTCAGTTCTGTTTATCTTAGGAACTTATATGGCACCCATTACTGTAGTATCTGAGAGCAGAACAACTTTTAATGCATTCATTCTCACAACACCCCAGTTAAGTAGGGCAGTGTTATGATCCACACTTTGCAGATGGGGAAGGGAGGCACCAAGAGACTCAGTGACTTCCCCAAAGTTACACAGGAAGTCTGTGACAGAGTAGGGAATTAAACCAAGGTCTCCCAAGTAGTTGGCTAGTGCCCTAACCATTGAACCATCCTTCCCTCCAGGGTTTATGAATAGACCAGATGGAAACTTCAGGGACAAATCAGATATTTTTAAAACTTCTATCCTCCTCCCTCCATCCCGCCCTCCCACTACACTGAAAAGCTTGTCCATGTACACTAGAGAATTTAAACTGTAGGCTTCTTATCACCAAGATGGTAGACCAGCCTTTCCTGGGAGATTTTTTTTCCTGAGAGTCCCTGAATAGGGAGAATCCCCAGTTGGTGTAAAGCCAGTAAAACAGCCAGCTGAGCTCCTGACATATAGCAGTACAGGAGGAAATGCAGAAGAGTAGGGAAGCCAGCTTTGCACCACTCAAGAATCCTGCATTGATCATATCAGAATAGTGCCATGTTACTGTGAATGCTTAGTCAGGGGAATTGGCTCCAAAAACATTAACTTTTCAGTCCCAAAGCATTATTCAATCATGTGCTCATGACAGTTGCTTGGCCAAATTGACCAAACTCCCTTTCAGCTGAGTTGTACCAATAGTCCCTTGGAACATGGCTCTTGCAGAAATCACGCTTCTTGCTGGGGCTCTGGGTAGATAGAATCTGGCCCATTATTTTCTGCTATTACTATACTAATTTCATGTTAGTTTAGGAGTAGGAGCAATTAATTCTATTTCTATACATTTATAGGTCATATTTAATAAGATTCCAATTTTAAGGTGTTAATATGATATATTAATAGATATTTATTAAAGACTTAATCGTTATCAGTTGTTACAGATTCCAGTAAAGCCAAAGGTTGTTTATAACCATCTGTAACACTTTTTAGTGATGTGCTTATATTTGTTTAGCAACTTATCAGATGTAGCACTGGACTGGAACTTGGAAGGCTTGGGTTCTCTTCCCAGCTCTGTCACTAGTCTACTGAGTGACCTTGAGCAAGACCTTGGGTAATTTCATTTCAACTCTCCATTTCCCCGGCTGTAGAATGGGTATAATGATACAGACCTGCTTTGTAAGCACTTCCACATCTATGGATGAAAAGAGCTATACAAGATCTAGGTATTATTATCTATACATGTACTACACATGTCTGTAACATGCTTACAAATAACATCTAATCATCATTTATTTAATCCTTTGTAAATGGAAAGTTAATGTACAGGGTAACCCATTTATCTATGTATTCACATTCATTTGAATGGTTTACTTCAGATGGGTCTTTCAGAATTGAGGTCCCCTCTGCTTTGCATGGATATTAAAGATAACATGATACTTTTGGTAACGGTAGCAGTTAGTTCAGGTATTCTTGACCAAAGTTACCTTAGCTGTTGTGTAGTGTGCTATGCATTGGCTAACTCAACGCCTTTGCCCAGAGGTGGCTCTGTTTCAATAGTCTTGCCTGTATCTAGCTTGAAAGCTCACTTTGGGATGAAAGGCATTATATAAATGCAAAATATTATTTCTTCAGCATTGACAAAATTTCAGACAAGAGTCTTTAAAAGGCTGAGCTGATAATATTTATGGCCCCATTTACTGTAAAATGAAAAATTCTGGCAGCCAATGTGAAGCCCAGTGACAACTTGTTTTATGGAAACACCAGGGGTATATCTCTGGATGATGAGTATTTGAACAGGTTATTAGGGCAAGGAGAACTTGGCAATAGTTTTGCTTTATTGCAGTTTTCTAGGAAAATAAAATGTTTGAAGGTCACATTGTGATGTCTGATCATTTTTTCAATGTGTTGCCTAACAGTTCTGTAAGACGATGATGGTAATAATAAAATCCCGGCTACTGGGGGCTGTGATTGTAGACGTCTTGACAGTTATTAAAAAGTGAATGAACCTTCTGACTCTAGCTGACATCAAAGTATAGAACATGTCATAAAATAAATCCATCAGTCATCAAGATGACATACATAGCGAGAAGATTTCTATGCTTCCTGAAGAAATTTCACATGACTTGAGATGTAAATACTTTGTCACGTTCTTTAGACGAATGGTTCAGAGATATGCTTCATGATGTAATTTAATGTTCATATGTGGTAGAAAAAACATTCCTGAATTTGGTAACTTTTATAAAATCAGATTAAGGTCTGGAATTTTGGCATTTCAAGGAGTAAGGGGTACTAATGTCACTTTCCTTCTGTGCCATCATTGTGATCACTGATCCTTGAGTTAATGTGTGCTGGGACAGTCCCCTACTGCAAGTTACTATAGTGTGAAAGAAGAATTAAACAAAGCAAAGGACTGCAGACAAGAGCCAGTCAACAAACTTTAGATACAACTTTCTTCTGTCAAAAATGCCAGTTTGTTGAAGTGAAAATTTTCATGTGAACCTATCTTTTGTGACAAAAATATTTCTCTGGTCCAGGATTTGTGGGATGGGGTTGTAGGGCAGGGAGCACATGTGCATGCACCCACACACACACACACACACAAATCTAGTAGTTAGGACACTCACCAGGGATGTGGGAGTCCAAGCTTCAAGGTCCTGGTCTGCCTTATTCAAAGCAGGGACTTGAATCTGGGACTCCTGCATCCCCATCAGTGTTAGTCTCTCTCTCCTGTGGGTTGTCTTCTTGCTTTTTTTTTTTTTTCCAGAAAACTTTCTACAGGTCTTATTTCTATTCTGCATCAGAACAAAAACAAAGTTTTGAAACTACAAAATTTTCACAAAATGAATTAGTTTTCTCTAGCCAGCCCTACAAAGGATCTTTTTTTGGTAGGAATTGTGCATATATATAGCAAGACGGGGTCCCTGCAATGAAGAATATATGTGCAGGAATTTGATAGTTAATAAGCAAAATAAATAATACATGAAATATAAAAGTAATTCCAAACAAGAAAAAGCAAAGATTTTAGATATATTTAAATATAATTGGAGCTGACTCATCAATTTGTGCATAAAATAGATTATCTAAACCCAGGATTTTATAGCTGTTACATTTGTCTTCTTCCTTTATCTTCCTTCTGTTTGCTAATCCTGTTTCTTAAATCATCTCTCAAAATAAATGTATATGCTTTTCGTGTCAGGGACCTTGTCTTTCTAGATGTATGGACCGGATTTAGTCCTGATTAAGCTCTTTAAACA
The DNA here is from genome assembly GCF_026122565.2 of Emydura macquarii macquarii. Lineage (NCBI taxonomy): Eukaryota > Metazoa > Chordata > Testudines > Chelidae > Emydura > Emydura macquarii. The sequence continues at coordinate 8,169,809 of NW_027130155.1, read as the reverse complement.
TTACTGAAATATAATAGTCTTGCTATATACTGGTGCAACTAATGCCTGTTCAGGTCTATAGAGTTACTCCAGTGAGGTCAGAATCAGGCCATACACTGTGTATTTATACCTGTTGCCTATGTCTCTTTATATTGTAGCCTCCTCTTCATCAGGACCATGTCATCCTCTTTTCTTGTACAGTGTCAAGAAATGAACAATCTTAGTAGTTAATAACAGGGTACCTAGGAAATTCCTTCAGAGACAGTTCTCTAGGCATTATGTAATTTTTCTCCTTCACAAGCTCCAAGTGATTTTATTTATCTAAATGGATTGAAAAAAAATGTTTATAAAGTCTCTTCATAATGAGTTACATTAGGAGCATAAGAAATGTCAGATTAGGAAAACAAACAAAAAATGCTTTTAGCCATTATATAAGAAATATCTATCATCACGTTCATAGAGTCAGTCACCACATGCTTTAAGTAAAATATAAAAACAATGTATCTTTAGAACTACTTTAACACACACAAAATACTTATTCCAGTGTAATGGGATTTGAAATTAGTCAATACATTAGTACCTTCTTAACTAGCTAGGTGCAATCTAATGTCAAACTTTTGACTGGAGCATTTAAATTTAAATGTAATCCATGAAGCAATAAATACATCACTAATTAGCATTAATGTAACATGATTACAAAATAAACATTTGATTAGTACATTTAAATTTCAATGTAATAAGTAACAGCTGAACTAATTAGTAAATAGTGTCTTTAATGCAAACCTTCAGTTGAGGTGATTTACATGGTAGGTAGAGGGAAAGTGGTTATACTTGTGGGGGATAGGGTTTTTTCTGCTTTTTGACTGGGGGGGGACATGATAAATAACTTAATAAATAAATAAAACCTTGGAAATTAATGATACAACCCTGACTTGGGGGATTTATTTATCCTGAGGTTATCAGTAGATATAGAGAGCTGTGTGTTTTATAACTCTTGAAGAAAGATGCTTCATGAGGCCCAGGACATGAGGAATTAACCAGACCGTGGCCTATTGTATGGATGACTATGTGTGAAGGGAAATATAATAAAGGCAGAGGGGAAGTGTCTGTAGTGGTACTGCTACCTGTCTTCCCTCCATAGTTGGCTAAGTAGCTGGGTAGGTGTCTGATAATTGGGACCTGCTGCTCTGGGTGGTTTGTTTTTGTTTTGGAGCCCTTTGCTTATGAATAATAAAGGCCTGAGGAAAAGGTCTCAAACTCTGCTGCTATTGAGAGCATTATTCATCTTCCCGGCTGGTGGTTCTGCCCAACAGCCTTATGAGTATCTTGGTGGGGGAGAAACAATCAAAAGGATGGAAGACCCAACTGAATTGGACAGCTCGGATATGAGCTACCCAGATATAGGGTGGGATTTTCATAAATCTCTTGAGTTAGTCACCCAGTTCCCATTGAAAATCAGTGGAAGTTGGGCGCATAACTCCTTTAGGCATTTCTGAAAATCCACCCATTAAGCTTTTCACCAGAGAGTCACCAGTTTAAATTATGTCCAGGTTGGTGGTGACAAAAGGTTTTCATCTTCTCATAACCCTTTTTTGGTCTAAGTGGGCAGCTGTCCTCATTGCAAAATCAGCAACTTGTTAGCTGATTTACCAAAAAGCCCAAAGATTGAATGGGCATTGAACCTGAACTACCATTTTGCCTCATACAGTTGGTCCAGCCAGCTTGGGACGGAGGCACATTGTGGGGTCACTGTTGGAAAACTTGCACTGCCACTGCTCATGCCGTACCTGTGCACTTTCGTCTCCATGTCTGTCTGTCTGTCCCTTGGCATTTTCCACAAGCTCCAAAATAACATGATAAAATAATAGTGAAAAGAATGACAGAAAGGGCATTAGAAGGGACAAATGACAGCACTGTATGTGGGTATCCAAGTCTGGTTCCCTTGTTTGCTGGGTGGGAAGGCACTTGGAATATGCCTACAGGGCAGAATGGTTGGCTATTTTGGAGAAAATGTGTGCTCCTCTGACCAAGCTTAGAGCAATATTGATCATCTCTGGAGTGAGCTATGTGTAGACACTTAAGTAGAAAGGATGGGTTGGTCTAGTGCAGGGACTCGTGTGAGAGAGAGTTGGAAAATGAGAATAGTGGAGGGAAACTTTTAAGAAGCCCCACATACTCCGAGATAGGAAAACTCTTTAGGATAAATCAATATTATGGATACCTTTCTGGATATTTGCAAATTCAGTCCAGAAGAATGTACAGGATTGGTTGCTAAGGGCCCAATCATGAATTAATTTTTCCATGCTGAATAATATGAATATGAATAATATGTAACTAATTGTTTTTTGTTGTCAATCATGCTGGTGCTTTTTTTATGAATCTCAGTATTTTAGGGCACTGTTTTCCTTCAAAGCTACCTTGCCAACTTTTAGTGGTGAAATAATAAGCCCTCAAGAGCTTATAAAGGATCTTAAAACCAATGTGAACTAATTCAATACAAAGCTTTTGGGACAAACTCTGTCCTGAGTTACATCAGTACCTACCCATCTGAGACACTAGGTATGTATTCAGAGTGACTAGCCCTTCTGCAGCTCCTGCCACTTCAGGTACACTCTTATTATTAGCATGCTAGTTCAATCAGAGCTAGTGTGGGTATGTTTTCTTGAGTTGGGAATTACATCTCCAGGCTGACATGTAGATATACCCTAAATCTGGAATAACTCCCTGGAGTGAGCCGACATAAAGGGGGTGTAAAGCCATTTCTGCCCTCCTTGTATCCAGCACTGAATGTAGCTCAAACAAATACAAAGACAAGCCACTACCTCTTTCAGGAACTAATAATTGCTGTCGTCAAAGATTCTTATAGCAGATTACATTTAGAAAGTTTATTTCATCGCCGTAGTCATTATTTTCTCACTGGTGCATAGCTCAGAATGTTTTGAATCACTTTTATAAGACAAACATATCTGAATTTTATGCCTGCAATAAAATTTTAATCAGTTAAATACAACAGATTCTGTAGCACGTATAGAAGCAATGTTTCCAAACTGCTTTTCTAGGCTCTTTTCTAGATTCATTTGTGGTATAAAAGTGCATATATATTTGGTTGAATGCTCTTTTTAACGGTAAGTCAGACGGACTCTCCTTTCATCCCCTCGCTTCCTTATCTTATGAAGTTTGATAATATACTGAAATCTGTTACTTAAAATCTGTTACAAAAGATATATAATGAACTGATATCACTAATATTTTACAGCACAATTATACTTTGATTCAAAGAGCCTTCTTGCACAGATAAGTTTATTTACATCATACAATTACACCCTATAAAATACACTAAAACACAAGCAACAATATAATCTCAATGCCAGAAGAAAATCGTGTCAGTAAGAAAATCTGCCAATGTTGCATAATAATTTGTGCATATAAGACGTTAGAGGTCACCACATGTCTTCTAAAATGCATTTCTAATCCTACAGTGTAAACCACAATGATATTAAGGCCACAACTAATGCTTCCATCCTCTAATGCAACCACAGCTGACTCTGTAGTCAGAATTTCTTCATTCTGTACCTAATAGCTGCCAGTCTGATGTGTTTTAATGTTGTTTTTTTAGCTAACTTAAATAATAAGCTATAGACATAGGATTCTTATAGTCCCTGTTATATGGAACACTTGCTTGAATTCCCAGTTTTATTTACTCAAAAACAGGTTTATGGGTATATCTTTTACTTAGTGCTATACATTATCTTAGTCAAATAACTGCAACACTGGGTATATGCTTCAAACTCTTACTCACATGAATAGTTCCATAAACTAATGGGAGTCCAAAGCAGTCCATGAAACATCTGCTCAATCCTGTAGGCTCCAAAACTCACTTGGCACTTAAATTTCCAGGGTAAAAGTTCCCTAAGTATATAAGGGTCTGTTTGGTTGGTTTTTTTGCCTGCGGGTGTGCACACTGCTGCCTCATTCTCTCCGTCCAGATGCCTATATCCTGCCTAAGCCCAAGAGTGATCCGCGAACCGGGAAAGATAGGTGCTCTTCTGCCTATCTTGCATGTGAGGCCTAATAGGGTAGGCATGCTCAGAAGCCATCTACTGGATCAGATCCCTTAGAAAATCTGTCAGGAGGTGATGGAGCCTACCTTATTACCTTTAGCCTGGTGACTAGAGCACCCACCTGGGATGTGGGACACCCAGGTTCATTTCCCTCCTCTTATTGAAGTTGCTCCACTGTGTATAAATACTTAATCAGTGAGTGTGCATGCATATGAGAGAGAGACTGACTATAATCTGCTGGTTAGGGCACCTACCTGGATGGGGGGAGACCCAAGGTCTAGCTCCCCTGCTTCTGTGACTTTTTAAGTATTTATATGCTGTGCAACAGCTTCAACAGGGGGAAGTGGTGGAGCCCCTCATCAGAGTATTCCATAGCTCAGAGGTAAAAACACACTCCTGAGAGGAATTGAGGAGGGGTCGCCTGCCTTTCCCCCTCTCAGGCAGAGAAGAAAATTGAACCAGGCCTCTCACATATCAGGTGGGTGCTCTAACCACCTGGCAAATGTTGTAAGGTGGGTAACACGCCCCTACTCCTCCTCCAGCTGTTTTGTGTGGGATAAGGTAGGTGCCTGCCAAATTAACACACAAACTGACATAGGCACCTAACTTGCATGACTCCACAAGCTCCATGAGAGGTGTTCCCAGCTATGAATTGCTAGCAGAGGTGCTGCAGGGGCACCTATATCTCCATGACAGACCTGGGGCTTAGGACACCTCTCTCTCCTTGATATATTCCATTGACTAGCTTAGGGCCTCTCCTGTCTTCTGTTGCAACTGTCTTCACACTTTCTTTCATGCCAGCCCTGGTAGATAGAGTGCCATCCATGATCAAGCCTGTAAGGCCACAACCCTCCCCTGTTTCATGCCCCTCCTCAAAACTCACTTCTGAACTTGTAGCAACAAGGGATCAGACAGCAGATGATAGCAATTTTAGAAAAAAAAACCCTCCCCCCCCCAGCATCTATCCCTGAAACTTCTACATGACATCAAACTAGCAACAAGCCTTGATTCTCCTCCCACTGAAGTTAAAGGAGGTTTTGCCATTGACTTCATTGGGAGCAGTACAAGTACCTGCGTAGCTTGACTGAACTTAAGACTGTTACTCTCACGCTCCCCCTCCTTGCCTCCTATTATTTGCTCATTCAAATTTCCTTAAATTAGATTGTAAATTGTTGGGGGGGGGGGGGGGAGGAGGAACTATGTCTGTGTGCTTGTAGAATAACTAGCACAATGGAGCCCTGAACTGGCTTGGGCTGTAGTTTCTAGGCTCGTTGTCTTTCACCGTATCGGAAGGGGTATGTCAATAAAGCACTTTAAAGCAGAAATGGGTTGTGATTGAATATTTCACCTGTAGGTATAGTACCTTAGTGTTCATAGAGGTGCACTGAACAGAGAGGCTGCTTTCTTTGCATGTCATTGTTGCTCTTTCCTTATCTACAACCAATCAGCTGGCACTGCAGTGATTTTCCTGCATGTTCCACTTTTATTCATAGTTTTAGGCCAGAAGGTGCCTTTAGAGCATCTACTCTGACCTCCTGTAATCACAGACTGTTAAGTTTCAACCAGTTATCCCTGTATGAGCAAATAACTTGTTTGACCTTTTTATTTTTTTTTGGAAGAGGTGCAGTGCTCAAGTACAATGAAAAGTTCCTAGGGGTTGGGTCAGGGTGACTCAAGTTTTTACCTTCAGGTGTACTTAGCTGATATTTTGCAGAAAGAATCAAAGAGAATGACAGAATTCACTTAAGGGAGTGCAGCGAGAGAGGAAAAATGAACAGTCCCAAACAGCACTTGGGAAATGTTTTGATTTTTCTATTGTGTCTTTAAGAAAGTGATAGAGGACAGAAGGAAGTATGCATTGAGCTCCAAAACAATTCTTAAAATATATGTGTTACTGTATTTGAAGAGAGTTAGGAAGAGAAGAAAAGGTTTAATTTAACTCTTTCTGAGATACTCAGGCAGGGATGGTTCAAGGAGTCTCGGTGTGGCTGCTAGAATTTTGTTCCCCCTTTCTTGTGGGTCAGACAAAAACAAAGGTGAACTTTAGCGCCTAGCATGGAATGCTCCTTTCTCTCTCTCTCCCTCCCTCCCTCCCATCTACAAACTGCCACATCCCAATTTTTCTGCTGCGTGAAACACCAACACTAACTATTAGTAGTAAATAATCTTCCAATTTACCATCCCCATGGGAATGGTAATAATGTTTTTATGAACAGTCTAGCATAAGAAATGAATTGGGACTGATCCTCTCTCCTGCACAATCATACTTTATGGAAACAACTTTAAATACAAATTTTGGACAAAATATTCCCATCAATTGTAGCTAGAGTCACTGCCACTTATTGGTCAGGCACCTTTTATGTGAGGGATGAAGCTAAACTAGCCCCACATTTTATGAAGACGATAGCATCCAACATCCTGGTATTTCAGTGATCCAAATCAACTACTTAAATTAATTATCTCGTGTGCTGTTAAAAAGATTAATGACAGTAAATAAGGGGTTCAAGTCTCCATGTAATTGTTTTGAAGTCCGGGAGGGGTGGGGGTGTAGAGGCATGCTTAACAGAGTTTTTTCTATAAAGATTAACGCCAATATTACAGAATTACAGGACATGAGAGTGTGTGTGTGTGTGTGTGTGTGTGTGTAATATAAATAGAGTTGCAAAGAAAGAGGTAATTCTAATCTGGTCAGTATAAAATAAATCCTGCTCCTTCCATTTGTGCTAGGATTATGCCGTCGAGGTTCATACAGTGGCACTGATGTAACTGAGAGAAACTGGGCATGTAATATACACTATTATGAAAGGAGAGATAAAATATGGGAAACAGTCACAAGAAAGAGTGACTTTGTAAATGACAGTGAGCTAGCCAGATTCTGGCCCATGCCAAGACCCTTTTGTAGAGCAAAGAGACCTTAAGGAAGCATTAAACAGGAAGCTGAGGATTCCCCTGGCATGGAGAAATGCTCTTCTGGTATAAAGCCATTGTTTCCTTTCTATGAACCTCTCCCTCCCTGGTATAGGAGCATGATGGAGGGCACTGTACTCCGCAGTCCTCTCTGGCATATTGGCCTTTGGGAGGCTATGGTAGCTGGAACAAGGTACAGCAGGCTAAAAGATCCTCTACATTGCCTCTCGGGCTGGTTGGGCCACTAGCCTACCCAGTTCAGAGCAATCTTTGCCATCCTGCATGTCAGCCACACCAAGCCCTGCACCAGAGCAACTGAAGATTTAGCCCAATACATAGAAATCAAGACACTGATTATGAAGTCTGTAGCTAGGCAAAATTCCCATTAAAATCATTAGGTGTATTGTCTTTGAAGGGACTAAAGGTACCAAATAGATAAATAATAAAATAACTTATAGAAACTGGATCTTGTATATATCTTAATATTAAGCAAGGATTGTGGTTATTTACAAACTTCTCTCGGGAAGTCAAATGAAGGAAAAACATTTGCTCTTCCAGTGCAGTTTTCACATGCAATTTACATTTTTCATTAAAGTGTGTTTTGCAATATTTGAGGAGGTTTTTTTTAATATTGCCGGTAGGGGAAAAATGTTTTCTGTAGTCAAAACAGATTTTAATTTGCATTGGTAAAAGATTGCATTCATTCAGAGAGTGTATTGCAGAGGTTGGAAATACAGTTCTATCTAGAGGAACTACTTCAATTGAATTTGAATTTGCATTTTAAAATATGGATGCTTTGTTATGCAAAAGCTATTAAAGAACTCTGTGAGGAAAGGAGGAAAGAGATGTGGTGGAATAAATGTATACAGTAGAGTTTACTAATTTATATTCACAGTTTGAGACTTCTCATTCTGGTTCCAACTTACCGAAAAACATGCATATGTTCATTACTAAATGTTTTCAATATTACAGTGTCCTTTTTAGTGGCATACTTACAACATAAATTTTTAAAACTGTTTTATGGTCCAGGAAACTGCATATTGCATGTCATCTAAATATATAAAATGGTGAAACTCTGATTAATTATAAAACTGTGTTTCAGCTAAGTACCATGTAGCTTATTAAAAAATCAGGTACCAAATAAATATAGTAACATATATACAGAAAACCGATAACAGGGAAACAAATGGAGGATTACTAGTAACTTTACATTTACATCTATTGTTGATTATCTATTGTTGATTACATCTATTGTTGATTATCCAAATGGGGGAAGTAATATAAAATACCTGTAGTTTTATACAGAAATCCATGCATTGTTGTGAATACATTTTGTCAAGCAACTTAAAGAATATATTACAAAAATATTTTCTTATGTATACAACAGTTGCCATGCATATCTTTTGATAGTGAAATGTTTCTAGGTCCTTCAGAGAAGCCATTTATGTATCTGCTTCAAAAGCCTAGGATTTCACATAAAGGATTGCAATATGCCAGGTATATCATATAAGTAATGATTAACAGACAGTGACTTGCCAAGAAGACAGATGGTTTTCTCATGTTTGTTTAAGTCTGTTACTCAGATATCATTCCAATGTATATATAGAGGGTCAAATCCTAAAGTCCTGGATCAGTTTTTATTCAGCCTTTATTTAGGTAACTCTAACTTAAGTGAAGGATTGAGTAAAACCAAAGACCCAGGTAATGCCAGCTAGAGAGGGAAATTCATAGATGGTTGCCTAATGATTCCAGTGATCTTCTCTGTAAGGAGTTTTCTCCTAGTTCCCCTGGAGGGAGTGAAGGGGAGAGATTTTCTGCCTTTGCTAAAGAAGCAGGGATACAGCCCCCGAGCCATGCAGCTCTCCACGAATCCACTAATCCACCTTCTGAGAGCTGTCAGAGCCTCCCCCTTCTTCCCAGCTACAGGATCCCACTGTAAGGAAGGCTTCCTCTGCGTGCGTGTGTGCGTGCATGCACAGGGGCAGAAGGCAAGCAGGAAATCTTAATAAAAGGGTAAGTTCTGGACTTCCAGAGAGAGTGTCTTGGGAGGTGTTCAGCTGAAGAATAGAGCAGGGAAAACTTACGAGTGATGAAAAGTCAAGCCTGAGGAGAGCAGAATTTGTTGTTAGTACTTTTGGTTTGGTACTTGTTGGGGGACTCCCAGGGCGAGACTTGTGAGTCCTGGCCATGAAAGAAGGGTGAATCTAGAGAGACTGTGGGAGGGGTCTACTGATAGGCTGAGGTAAGAAGAAGCCCAGGGAGGTAGCAGGAGTTGGGTCCAAAGAGACAGATCTTGCCTGTTCACTACAGAACCCATGGGCTAGAACCCGGACCAGTGGGAAGACCTGAGTTCCCCTACCAACCACCAGGGAAGGTGATGTGAGGTCATCCCCTGATATAAGAGAATAAAGACATTTGAAAACCTTAAGATGTGGGGATTTAAGGACTACGGGGCCCAGACTTTGGGGCAAATATTTTTTGTAAGGACATTGGACTTCTGTTTGACTAAGACACAAGAAGAAGCAAACCACCATGTGGCTGATTGTTGGCAGAGGTTTCTAGATTATGAGAGCCTGCTACACCAGGCCCAGCCACAAATGGGTATGCCAGCAATGAGTCTGCTATTTTACAATAGCTTTCTGTTGTGTGAATTAGATGGCGCTTTGACTCCCGAAGAAGTTTTTTCAATACCTTAACTATTCTTATGTATGGGATAGTAAGATATGTTCTGAAAAAAAGAAACTCACTGAAAGTTTCAAACATTTCAGTATAAAAACAAGCAAATAGAGTAAAAGTGTATAAACTTTGAACCATATCATGGCATCAGCTTTTATATAAATACTTCTGTGTGCAGAATTGATGGCACTGAACTCATATGAGACTACACAATTCAGCATACACAATTTTGGTAAGGGCCTACTCAAAGAATCAAAAGCGAAAAAAGAATTATAGGCAGAATGTGCTCGGATTTTAGTAATATGGTGCTGAAAATCCCTGTGGGTCTATGCTCCACCCTAAGCCTGTTTGAGTCAGAACGGAGTGAAAACAGAGGATTTGGCAGCAGATTTGGAGAGCGTATAAAAGAACCAATCTGTCTGATAAGCTGCTACTCTCCTTTGCAATATTCATAGCTGAATACCTTGAATCCATTCATCCTGCTGAGTATACCAAGTGTATGAGGTAAATGATCAAAGCTGAGGAGAATTTTGCAGTATTGGTTTAGTACCTTCTGGATGAGGGCCAGTCCTTATATATTTTAAGGAGTTCTAAAAAAATTTGGAGTATTTGGATAATAAGAATAATCTTATTTTGCTTTAAAATCAGTTGGCTTTGTCTGTTTGGGATAGAGAGGGAATTGAATGCTCTTTAAAAAATCAAATATTTTAGTGGTTGGAAGCACAGAGCTTGGTTCATTGTTTGCAGGTTCAGAGGGTGAAATCCTGACCCCACTGAGGTCACTAGAAAAGCTCTGACTTCAGTGGGGCCATGATTTCATCCATTATATACACTACCCATAAGTACTCAGACAATCACCCAGTATTCATTTCAACTTTTCTAATAGTATGCATTGCAAGTGAGAAGTGAGCAAAGCTTCTTGCACTTTTACAACATTAGAACGCCTGCAGCTACCATGTATTAGTTGCAGTTTGTGACAAAAAATAGTGGAGTTGACTGATGCTCAAGGACATGAAGCCTAACTAACTGTGTTATCATCCAGGCTATCCATTCCTAATTTATCCAATTTATCTGCTGCTGATCCTGCAATGTCAAATCATTTTGCAAATATATTAAATTTATATCTACCCTTGCTACAGTGGTTCAGATGTTTAATTAACATTCCCTTCTTAAGACACTCAGTCTAGACTTTCAAAAGCTCTCCCCTTGGGTGGAATCTTATTTTAAAACCATTGCATTTGTTAATTTACATATTACCTTCTGGGCTGATGTTTTAGATTGCTTGTCCTTTGTCATATTTAAAGTAGTCACCACTAAATATAATGTCCACTGGAGCAGACAAGTTAAGGCCAAAAACAAAGATTGGCAGTTGATTATATCCTCAGTGAAAGAACACGAGTTTGTTCTGTATATTTGCCATGTTGCTTGGTAAAATTTATTTAATCAGACAGGCTGTAAGAAGGCTCTTTCATGTACCAAATCCTTGTATGAAAATGTTTGAGAAACTAACACTCTCTAAGCCCTAGTGATAAGTCTTAATGTATTACTCAGAGCTCTTATAAAATATAAGAGCCTTCCTAACTTGTCTTCAGAGCCAAATATTGGTAATAGGACTGTGCTCCACAGTTGTGCAAAACCACTGTATTGCACTAGAAAAAAAAATTAAATGATCAGTTTTTCCTCAAATTTGGGGAAATAAAAATCATACCCAGATCTGAAAATTCATCATAACTTAATTTCATTTAACTGAAATTACCTAAATTTGTGTCTCTGAGAATATGTGTACATCGTCCTTTAAATCTTTAGCAGGAGACTGGGCAGGAGGAACAAAGGGAAGTTGTAAGCAGAAGTTCTACAATAAAGCTGAAAGAGTAAATAGTTTTAAAAATAACTGTTTTCCCTATAAAGTTCCTTGTTCAGTATTAGAAGAAAGTGATTCTTACTGTTCTGTACTATTATGCAATTTAAGCTAAAAGAGTAATATTTTTATATAGCACATGAAGAAATACAACTTACTTTGTATAGTATACTTCATGTAAATTATTACCAAATACTTTATTGTGGTAAGTGGAATATTAGAGGTGTTTTACATAGTTTGCTGCAGTGCATTCATGCAGATAGAGGAAATGTACAAAGATGGAATAGAATGTAGAAAAGAGAGCTGAAATTTTAAGACGATTCAAGTATTCTTGCAGTGAACAGAATGAAAGGATGGTAAAAGATGAGTTTAGAGTCAATCATAGTTCAAACTAGCTAAATTTGAAGGGAAATTAGTGTTGTCAGAAAACACAGTAGTGTCTCAGTAAAGCAAAATGTACTATTGAGTCTATCATTGCCCAAAAGGAGATGATAATTCAGTATACAGTGCACTCTATCTAAGGTTTCCAAGGTGCTTTATAAACCTGAGTGAATTAGGCCATCAACACCACTGTGAGGTAGGCAAGTGTTATCTCCATTTCACTGATAAGGAAATCGCTTCCAAGAACACTTAACATCCAAAGTCTCATAAGCTTGCACAAGCACAAATACCCAGTTTGCTGACCAATGGGTCAATGGGTTTTCAAAACTTATGTCTGGGAGTAGTAAAGTTTTTTTTAAGCAACCTGGAGCTAGCCTGTCAGGCCTGATCTATTCTTGCAGAAACATGGATAAACCTCTGACATTAACGTAGACCACAGCATGGTCCATGTATGAAGAATTTATTAAGGACTGCCTTTCTGGTTATTGTTATGCAGCTGTTTAATTAAAAGGTAGAGAAACAGTGTGAAGAGGGCTCATGGAGAGTGAATTTACTGGATAGGCTTTTTTCAACAGGCTGCTAGCAGATGACGGTAACTGTGGGGTGCACGTGTGTGAAGGGGATGTGGGCACTGGGAAAGAGTGCATTGTCTTGGAGGGTTATATATAAAATCTTATTAAATGATTCAGATGCACTTATTTGTAACTTGTCTCCCCAGCTCAAGGTTCTCCACCCCTGTGTTAGGGGAAATGGATCTCAGGATCCTCTCTCTGATTTTTGGGGGTAAGGCCAGTGGTTCCATCTTGCTGGAAAGATTTTCCTTCCAAAGTAGTGAGCCTGATGACATTTTTGAGCAGCACAGAAGATCCTTCCAATTGCTTAAATGTTCTCTACCATCCCTATGACCCGCAGAGTGTTTACTGGGTTCATGAACTGCACCCACAGCCTGCTTTAAATCCCCCACCACTGACTGCACAGGCTTCATTAGTATAGGTTAATTACTAATTAAGATATGTTAATGTGATATTTGAGGGGTTGCCTTCATTCATGAGAGTCCAGGAAGCATGTGTGCGCGCGTGCGTGCATTTTGATAATAGTTGTTGCTCATTGGACACTGAAGCACTTCTGACACCCCAGCCACTGCTGTGGGCATGCCTGAATGCACAGGACAATCACTGTGGTTGGCAACACCCATTTGCAGGAGGCAAATCACAGAGAATTCCATAGCAGTCTACTGTGAGTCACCTGTGCTTCTGGCATACATCTTTCCCCTGTTCTTGCTCTGCTGCTATTCAGTAAATCTTATGGCTAGCAAGTAGGGAATGTACAGGTTCACAGTGCTGATTAAGCATTGAAGCAGCAAAGATGCAAACGTGGGAGCTGTTCATGTGGACATGGTTAAGGGAATGTGCAAGGAAGGGTTGAATGTGTTTTGTCATACTACTGTTTCTTCACATGTGATCATGGCTCTGAGTTTCTCAAATGCCTTCATTCTGGCGAAAAACGTTGTGCAAGGCTGCCATGACTGATTTGCATGACTCCACAGACAAAGCCAAAACACAGATAGGGCTGAACCCAAGCATCTCCCCCTGAATTGACCATCATCAGTTCTCTGGGTCAGTTTACTTCAGCTAAGCCACTGCAGTGTGGCCACAAAGGAGACATAAGCACTGGAGGCCCAGGGAATACTCCCAGTGTAGGGGGCCTCCCATGTAGGCAAAGAGCTGGCTATGTTGCTTTGTGCCTCTAACCCCACAAAAGCCCTCATGCATGCCCTACAATGCAAACAATGTTTATAGTAACAAAGGTGGTCTAAAACTGCTTTGAAACCTATTTTCTGAGCTTGGCCAGAGCTTGCCTGGCCAAACACTGTTGGCTGTCCAAAGTAAGGGCCTCTGAAAATTCCCCCTTAAGCTAATTGCTCTACAGGAGATCTGTGGCAGAGTGAGGAATAGAAACCAGGTGTGAGGAACTGTACCTTTAACAGGCTCATGTTATATAAGGCAGACAGCGGGTAGTTAACAAAAAGATCTGTCAAGCACCTTATCTGCATGATTATGGAACACCACACAAGGGACCAGATGCTGTCTTCACTTGCACCCATGCAATTCCACAGAAATCAGTTAAGGCCTGAACTTGGTCCCAGATATCATTGTCTGATGCCTTAACCACAAGGGCATCCCTGTCTCCTAATGAACCAGACACTACTTCTGACTGGAACATTAGAGGGTAATAAGTGTATAGACCAGAGGGAGAAGATGCAAGTAAAGAAGCACATTTTACATGTTTGAATGGCACAGTCCATGGTACAGGGCACAACATGTTAAAAAATGTGCAGCTAAAATTAACCCCCAAAGTTGGTCTCTTTAGCACTCAGAAACCAAAACATAATACATTGGATGTTGGTACCTCAGGCTTTATTCAAGTGATAATTAGAAGCTTACTAGAAGACAACATTTGTATTTATTAGTGCAAATAAAGTGACCATATAACTTCAGCTAGCTAGCTACCACCTCTAGCTTTGCCGGAAACTGTTTGAAATGAAAGGCCAAAATTTGCTAACAGTTCATTTTCATTACTTATAACAGACACACACATTGCAGTAGTTACACAGCTTTAAATAATCTGCTGCCTGAACTGGGGTATGCTTTTACAACTAAGTGCTATGGATCATAACTATTCTCCTTAACTGAATTAGAGGTTAGTGAACTAGAGCACTGAACTGAGTTTGTTAGGTCTGACATGAACTAATAGACAATTTCCTTCTTTACAAACTGTTTCTTCCTGCCTTTGCCTGTGAGGTATCTCCGGAATATATTCTAGGCCATCTACATGTTACAATGTATATTTTGCCATTGGGACAAGTCATTTGTAAATATGGGCTTTCAGTGTTTCTTTGATATCCAGATTTATATATCACTTGAGTGAAGTATTGATTCTATCTCTTTATTTTTATAGCTTATGTTTGTAGGAGATAAAACTTTGTATACTAGACAATTTTCTGTAGTTACATGCAGAAGCCCTCAGTGGGAACATTCCTTGGCTTTTAGGACTAAATTATGTAATGTATCATTAACATATGCACATTAGTGGCTATGAAGTTATGAGAAAATTGTCTCAAGATATATACAAATCCGAGTGTCTACTTTGATTTTATTTTCCAGTAAATGTGTAAATTTATGTTGATGCCTTTTCACTGTTTGTATAATCTTAATAAAATTATGGCCTGTTTTAAAAGAAATGAGTACTAATAAATCTGAGGATTTGGTTAATTTACATTCTAGTGTCTTCAAAGGTGGAATTATTTAATTAAATTTGGTATGTTTCTCAAAATATTAAAATATTTGTAAACATAAGCTTCATATTGTGACTTATGCTGCTTATCCAGAGTGATAGGAAATGAAATTATTTTTGACATAAATATACAAAAGAAATTAAGAATGATGTAAGAAAGTTTTTAAGAAAAACTCATGAATTTGTAGTACATTATCTCCTCTGCAAGGAAAAATAAAAAACATCCCCATATGCCACAAATTTACAAGAAGATTCAGATCTGTGATGCTCATGCTGTGGAGCTGACAGCAACTTTACTGAAGGCAGGGAAGCAAATAGAAAATGGAGCCATTTTATAGCAATTCAAGGATAGGCTATTTTTTATAAAATATCAAGCAAAATAAAGAGGATTTAAAGCAGAGGATGATGGTACCTTTGATATCTGAAAATTATAGTCAAATCTTCAGTTATTTTTAATCCACACCTTTCCTTTAACTCTCAATCTAGCTTTCATCCTTCATCCTTCATCACTTTTTTGCCATGAGCATCGAGTACTCGAATGCAGTTTTGTTGGCCCAGCTGTCAATCTTTTGGTTTAACTTCCCTCCATGCAGGAAGCTAGTAGCTCCTCAGATAGTGACTTTTTTTTTTGAAAAAAGCCTCAAACACGTTAATAGCATTGCTTTTGTAATGATCAGCTCATTAACCAACCAATTTTGTTTTCTAATTTCTGAGAGAGCCTAATGGGCTCAAAGGTAGTTCCTGTCAAACCCCGGGCCCTTATTCCAGAAAGCAAACTATGACAGTCAGTGAGGCCAGAAGTTGTGCATCTACTACTGTCCATACTCTTACCTTCACATTTTTAAATAAATTAGAAACAAAGTTCCTGGAAAAATAACCATTCTAGGTAAAATTAGAAGTTAAACAACCCTGCACATCCACAAGGTAAAGCTACCCCAGATAAGCCTCAGACAGGATAACATACATAAAATAAAAGTAGCAGCAACAAAAACATAGCCCTGTCCAGGGCTTAAAGTGATCAGGAATATGAAGAATGCATCTCCTCTCCTTTGCTACTCTCTGTCTGGAGGATCTCTGCTCCCCCTCTTCTGTGCCTAATGAGGACCCTCCAAGGAAGGGAAGCTGAAGTAGGATCAGCAATTGGAGCTGTGCTCTGGCTGAGGAGTTTCTGGTGGTTCCAAGTCATGCTACAGAGCAGTGGCGGCACCTGACTTGAGAAGAGGTGCCTCAGTCACAAGTTCCCTATTTGCTTTCCCCAAAGGAAGATCTAGTCTTATGCTGTTCTCTCCTCCCTTCTGTCTCACCACTTCCCCTGCTGCCAGAGAGGACAGGTGAATAATCTACTTTTGTATGTAATCTTTTAAAAATATCTTAAATTCTTCATAATTTGTATTCTACGTCCAGAAGGGACCATTGTGACCATGTAGTCTGATCTGTGTATAACAGGCCATAGGACTTCCCTGGATTCCTGTTTGAACTGGAGCATATCTTTTTGAAAAACATCCAATCTTGATTTAAAGATTGGCAGTGACAAAGAATCCACCAGAATCCTTGGTTAATTGTTCCAATAGTTAATTAAGCTCACTGTTAAAAATCTATACCCTCTTTCCAGTTTGAATTTGTCTAGCTTCAACTTCCGCCCATTGGGTCTTTATTATACCTTGGTCTGTTAGACTGAAGAGCCCTATATAAAATTTCTGTTCTTCATATAAATATTTATAGATTGTGATCAAATCATCCCTCAGCCTACTCTTTAAGATAAATAGATAGTGAGATTTTGTGAGCTCAGTGTCAGGTTTTCTTATCCTTTAATCATTCTCGTGGCTCTTCTCTGAACCCTCTTCCAGGTATCAACATCCATCTTGAACTATGAACAATAGAACTGGACACAATATTCCGGCAATGGTTGCACTAATGCCAAATGCAGAGGTAATATAACCACCTATTCTGAGATTCTCTCATTTATACATCCAAAGATTGTGTTAGTCCTTTTGACCACAGCATCACATTAGGAACCTGGATTTGGGTGATCCTTCACCATGATTCTTCAGTCTCTTTCAGACTCACTGCTTCCCAGGAGAGAATCTCCCCATCCTGTATGTATGGGCTGCATTCTTTCATCCTAGATGTCTTGCATTTGGCTATATTGAAATACATATTGGTCACTTGAAATCAACTTATCAAGCTCTGTGTCAGTGACCTGTCATCTTCATTGTTTCACTCCCCCAGTTTTTATGTCATCTGCAAACTTTATCAGGTCACGGATAAAGATGTTAAATAGTGTAGGGCCAAGCATTGATCCCTGCTGGACCCTACTAGAAGCATGCCCCCTTGATGAGTCCCCATTTACAATTCTACTTTGAGACCTATCAGACAGTTTTTAAACCATTTAATGATGACTTTAAATTACTCTAGTTGCATCTGACATCTGTTTCCCCTGATCTCCCAATTTTATTTATTTTAACGTTCTACATCCTGGAGCAGTCTAAATGACAGTATTTCTAGAAATGGGGGTGAGAACACCACCCTACACTGATCTACCCATTCCACCTCTTCTTTCCATTGTCTTCCTCTTGTAGCATTCTGTCACCACAAGATGATGTAATGTAGCATCACCACGTATCAGACACAAGATAATAGCCACTAAAATTGAAGACCCCCTCCTCATTTTGGCATACCACACTCACTCCCCTCATACATGTGAACTGTAAAAAGAGCATCTACCGGTTAAGATGTTTTGTGGTGTTAGCAGCAGACATTACAGCACATCATGTTTAGGAATGGACTAATATTTATTATTACTGTAAACTCTGAACATTCTTAAAGCTGTGCCATCTTCAATTACCTTCTGTACATTTTATCCCATTGTGAACATATTGACTCATAAAAGTTGAATAAAAAACTCACAAAAGCATGAGAAAATTAAGGTGTTTTTGTGTTTTATGGATTTATTGTAGATTATGTAATTGTCACTGACCACAGGATGAAACTAGTTAGAGTAATGTCAAAATATTGAGGTTTAAAAGAATGAATGTGTGTCTCTATGAACAGCACCTTGAAGACCGTCCTATTACAAGAAGAAGCTGTGGAGACAGAAAAAAAGATTGTTTTCTTTAGGAATAAAAGAGAGACTTTAAAAAGTAAAATCTATTGCATTACTTCTGTCAGTTGAATATTATCTAGTGTGTCTGTCAGCGTGAATGTAAACTATGAAGGATTGGGTCTTAAAGGTTGTGAGTGGGTAGCCAATATCTTCAAGTAGAATCATATTAAGTGTTGTCTCTATTCTTTTATCTTTTTGTAGCTCAAATGTTTATTTTGTGTGAAATATTTTTACATTGAAAAAAGTGTATACCTACAGAGATGCAAAGTGTCATGTTGTTCTATTGTTGAATCCCATTCTCTAGCTTTCATGAGCCCCAACGTTAGAAGTCAGTCTAAGAAGGGACTTTTTAAATTATATGAGCTTCATAAATATATAGGAAGGAAGTTATGGAAGGAAGGTCAAGGTGATAGTGATCTCAACACCACTTGTGACCAGTTCTTTCTTGTCATGAGCATTTGTTGATTTAGATTGTCAACTTCCTAAAGCAAATTATGGAAAAGGCAATTTTGTTTTAGATAATTCCTTTTTGCATCCTATTACTCAACGTGTGCATTTTATTTTCAGTGTATAAACTGTGCTTTACACAACCAAACAACCTAATAAAGAGCCGAGAGGGTTAAATGCAATCAATCAGTTAGGAGCAGCAAAGGAAACCTCAGACTGTGTGTGCGCGTGCATGCACATGCATTTTTATTCTCATTTGCGATAGTATATCTTAGTTTTGCTAGAGCTGCCTATATGCCTGTTGATAATAGTTTTGAGTACAGGCTGGACCACTGTGCATTATGAGGACATCCAGTAAAGTGAGAGGACCAAGAGAGGAAGTTCTTATCAATGTCACATAATAAGGTAGTGTTTTATTTTTAACCTGCCTTAAGAATACATGACTTTTTCTTTATGCTGATACATCAGTAGTTGCCTTTTATACTTATTTTTTCTTAAAAATGCTTCAGTTGGGAAAAACTCTCTCTTGCTATTCATTCACATGGTCAGCGTGAGCAGCCTTGACTCTGAGACAGTTATTGGCAGCAGTACAAATTATGTGGCTCACATAATGATCTGTTAGAGTATGAGAAACCACTGCAAATTAGCAATAAGAAATGCTTAAGCTATAGATCACTGGCAACAATTTAGGAATATCTTTGCCTGAAGCATATTCTGGTGATTCACTGGTAACTTGCTAGAAGCCTTTCAACTTGATTTTTATTTGTAGAGTTAATGGTAGGTTATTTTGCATTGTGATTGAAAGACCTGACATCTTAGCTATTATTTAAGGGTGTTGATTGCACTCCACATGGAAACTTAGCCCCATTTTAAAACTTTTTTTCTCTTAAAACAAGAATATCTTATCTATGGTGCTAATGCTACTTCCACATTTTAAAATAGCATACTAATGTAATGAACGGTCTTTCACATTTGCAATCTTGCTCTCAGGTCGTTGACCTACAGAGAAATTAAGGGATCTGCTGCAGCTACTGCTCAGCTAAAGACAACCACTTTCAGCAGAAGTGGTAGATGCCAGTGTTTTGGGAAATGAAGCCCCTGGGTTCTAGCTCTGAATACCCAAAGATGTATGTGGTTTTTGTCCTGCATTGCTATAAATAAAGACTGATTATACATAAAGGTTGGTATACCAAAGGATCATAATCAGGCATTCTTTGGGAGTAGAGAAAATGGAGCCAGACTTCTTCCTCAGTCCATGATGATGTAATGCATCTAGATCATGCCGTGTTGTACCATACATAGGAAAGAGGGGGAGAAAATGTCTCCTGATTTTCACAGATCACTTTACATCATATCACAATGGTCACAGGAGTCATGGGATCAGTGACTTTTTTGGCGTGTGTAATTAAACATAACTATCTTATGGCAAGTCCTATAGAATTAAAAATAATCATCTTGGGGAAAGTCAGATGGAATTTTAATAAGTGAGAGAGCATTCTAGAAAAATTATTGTGGGGAAAAAAAAAACCTATAGAATTTAATATGAATTGGAACCATCCTCCAACACTTATAGCAGGGGTATCTTTGTCTACTTCATTTTATAAGAGAGCTTTATCATTCCCCTCCACTAAATTCCTTAGGACACTTCTGTCTGATACATCATCACTGGGTGTGTGGAGGTGATGGGACACACAGAGATGCTCCATATCCATGGACAACCTTAGGAGCTGCCAAATTTAATGTGTGGCTTTATGAGATACTAAGAGGAAACAAAAGCTTAATAAATAAAACTCCAGTGACCCATACGATCACACCAGTGAACTCTGAGAATTTTAATTCTTCCAATGGAGGTGAGTTTTCTTTTCTCCAAAGCTTACAAAAATAAAAAGTTCTCTCTCTCGCTCTCTTTTTTTTAAAAAGAGACTTTGATATACAAAGGTCAGTTCTGTTATGTCACCTGTTATGCTTCAATTTGTCCATTTATCATAGAACAAGCACAGTTCTAGTTAATTACACTATAGTGGTATAATAAAGTTTATTTGTGAGACAAAAACACAGCTTGTAATACCTTACACTTTCAAAAATGTATTTTCTTGACTTTTGAGCTTTCCATACCCTGATTCGGCTTTGCCTGAGAAAGAGTTAATTCCTGCAAACCTTTCTTAGAGGCCATGAAATTATCCATTCCTTTTTTAAAAGTACAAACATCATTTGGGGCTAATTGGGACAACGCAGGAATTTCGGACTTTAATACCAAAATTCTCTTTCTGAAGATGTTCTTTAAAAAAGGTGCACACGTGCACAAAAACCATTACATTCAATTCTTGTTCTTTGCTGTAGATCTATTTAAGTGGACATGCAGGAATAATTCTATTTAGTAGAGGACTATAGAATAGAAACCTTTTTGTAATATTGGGCCAAATCCTGCTCTGTTACACTATTGTAGATTCAAAGAAAATTTGCTGACTTCAGTGGCATTTCTCTGGATTTACCCCAGTTTAACTGATAGCAGAATTTGCCCCACTGGCTTTTCCACCCAATTAGGAAGACACAAGGCAGGTGTTACCAATCACTCAACACTTTTTTAATCTTTATTTTTATATGTTTAATCTTTCTAGTGGAGGGTCAATATACAGATAATGTGGGTAGGGAGAGTGCTCTTTTTGAATCATGCAAACCTAGAATTACCATTAGAAACAGATATTCCTTAATCTGAAAGGAAGTACATGCACATTGATTGATAGGAGATATTTATTCATTGTGCTATCTGATTCTGTGGATCAGATTTTTCCAGTGCCCTGCACCTTTTGAGTCATTGGTACCGTTGATATACATGGTACACCCACTTTGCAGTGATGTAAATGACCATAAAAGGACCAGGAAATTTGACCTTTTTTTGCGGGGGGAGGGGGAGGAAACACAACATTTTTCCCCCCCTATTTTAGGGGGAATCTCGTGCAATTCTTACTCAAGCAAGATTCCTGTTCTCTTCAAGTAGAGGCTTCTCTAAGAGCTGAGGGCTGTTGTTCTCCATATGGGTTATTCCCATGTAGGTGACAGGAAACTCCATGTCATCTGGTTGAATGGCACTCAGCACACAAACTGTGCTGGGGATGGGAAAGGTGGCTTGGAGACCCCTTCCTGCCTCCTAGAATTGTGGGCCTAATTTCTTATGTAAATTACAACAATCTCAGGGCTGTTCTAATTTACACAGGGGAGCGTACACACAGCCATTGAGAGCAATGGTGAGGAAGCAATAGGCAAAATGTAGTCAATTCCCAGGGAAGCTTATAAAGCAAGGGGTATTGGAGTGGGTATAAAGGGACAGATCATGAAGGAGACTGCGGCTCCTCTTACATAATGTCCTATGAATTCTTCCACCGGGGAGCAGAATCCCTAAAACAGCAGATAAACTAAGATCTAAGCAGTTTTCAGGGGATCCAAAGGGCAGACAGTGTACAGGCTCTGTGCTTTCAACTGGGCCCTGGTTTCCTCTACCTGCTTAGCAGAGTTCTTCACCAGCTCTTTTCCCATAGCTCCCTTGGGAAGGATTCCACAGCATGGAGAGGAAAAGTAGGTAACTTAATACTGACAATGTAACAATGAAGAAAACTAATCCATTCAGAGACTGTATCATGTTTGCATTGACTGCAAACAAAGTGCTCATGGCAAAAGACACCAGGAAACCAGAAAGCCTGTTCATCTGCATAATGCCAAAGTGCAGAAAGATCACGTTACTTCCCCTCATTTTGAGGAATCTCTGCAAATGCGAAGTGCTGTTCCTTTGTTTGGATTTGGAGAACTCCATTTTTATAACCAAAACAGTAAAATTTCCGCCCTCTTAAAACTAGATTCGAAGTTACACTGAATGTAATGTTTTGCTTTCTAATTTGTTCTATAGTACAAAATTTCAACAGGGGAAATTAATGCCAAGTGGTGTAGTTATAGTTATGCAGGGTACAAGCAGAATTATTGAGACTACGCCACATTGGTCTAGGGCTCAGCTGATCCGGGTTCCAATTATGACCGTCATTAACCTTTTGTGTGATCTTGTGCAAGTTACTTCACTTCTTATCTCAGCTGGGACCTCGAAGTGCTACTGTAATACAAATAATATCATTATGAAATAATAATAAACTTAAGTGATAAGTGCAATTAATCATCTATCTCTTCTAAATTAAATACATCCTACAGGTATGTGACTGAAATTGTTGTAGTGTTACAATATGGAATAAAGGAAAGGTTTGTACTTTTAAGCCTGTCATCTATGACCAGCAATGTTGGTACCTCACATTTTTGTGGCAAAGAAGGGCACTGATGATTTGGCTGCTATCAGTTCGCACCACTCCAACATCTTTTAATTCCAATCTATCTTTTTGAGGATCTGTATTCCAAAGCATATGCTTTCAGTGGATGTCAATGCAAATACATCTATTCTGAAAAAGAAAAGACATTCGGTTTTTTTTGTTTCTTGAGCAAACTTGTCTGTGAAAAGTGATGGATGGATAGCCTTGGAGACTGGCTTTCTTTGATTGTCATGCTGCCCTGCCAGTGTGCCTGAACACTGAACATTAGCCTTGAGTACCTCTAGAGGTAGAGATGGGAATGTGACTAATTCTTCTGACTTGATCCTTGGCCTCTACTTCTCCTAGCAAGGATACCAGTTAGTGCCCTGGGAGTAATAGCTTTAATAATATGGGCAATAGAATAATTGATGCAAACTCTGAGCAGTTATCAGATGGTAATAACTTTTTTTTGTTCACTGACGTGAACCTGGATTCAAATTGGCATCTGATGACAGGTTCTGTGCTCCATTAATTAATTCTGAGTATTCCACATTTTGTAGGCATGAAATTGTAATACACGTATCTATTTGTATGCAGGTATGTACAAAAATGGGTTTTGTATTCTTATTTCCTGCCCTCCTCCCCAGCATACTTTACAGTGGCAGACTCATGCTATTCCTTTACTTTCTATACATCTTACATAACTATATAAAATAATTAAAATTTCCAGTGTTCTTTACTAATGAAAGAAAATAGTTGCTATAATGAAGCTTACTTTAATCTTAGATAGTCTCTTTACATGATCCACGTTGTCAATCAGTCTTTGTTTTCAGTCATCTATAAAAAGCTTTGTAGTAAACTATACATCCAAAGTAAGTCTCTACTTTTCAGACTAATCCATGCAGGAAAGTGCAAATGCCGGGAGTTTCAACTTGCAGAGTTTCTTGGAAATTCTCCCCTGGGGTGGTGAGATTTTTGTCCCTAAATTTGGTGGGACACAGAAGATCCATGCAGTTCTTAGGGAGCCAGTTGAAGCAGTGATCCTATATTTGGCAAGATCTGAACTTGCCTTTCTCATGGTTTGGGTTTAGGGAGTAGGCTAAGTGGAGACAAGCAGCCTCCTTCAGTGGAGGAAGCACGGGGCTCCAAGTTGGAAATCTCTATGACTCTGATATGGCAATGACTTAAGCATGTAATTAAAATGAAACACTTGAATCATTCTACCGTGTGTTATCTTATGACTGCTCACACTTGCACATTGTGTGAGGTTCTCTCCCCCCTCCCACATCAGGGCATATGACCAGGATCATCACTTGTTATGCCAATGGAAGCTTGACTTCTGCCATCCCTTGTTCCTCAAAATATTGTTACCAAGTTAGCTGATGAAATTAGGTCCTTCTCTTTTATTTTCAATGTACTTTAATTTTAAACAAGGAGATCTTTTATCACACTGAATTACTTTTAAAGGCATATCTATTTTACATGATAGCTGTTAGAAGACAAATGGTACAGTCACTGAAGAGGACAAATGACTAAAGATAGTTGTTAAAACTAAAATGATTTATTTCATAACATTTTGAGGTAACACAGTTCTAGTTCAGGTACAGCAGATTTTCAGTGTCTTTCTCCCAATTTGCACAAATAATTGACAGCTCATTAACAGCTCAGTGGGAGCATAGAAAGCCAAATGAGAAAAAAAACTTGAGTACAACAGAGGGAACAAAGTCTCTGCTTGACAATTATTCTGAAAGCTTCTAACCAGATTTAAAATTAGAGGTTAGAAAACAACCTGAGTAATAAATTATATGGGAAGAGAGAATTAAATTCTTTTCAGGCAGATCTAGCGATCTTCAATCCAACAGTGTGTGCTCTCCTTCACGTGAGGCCAGCTTCCCTGAACTGTATGGACATGGGCCAGCTTCTGTCTTTCCCTGCTTGCATGCTTTGTGGGCTTCAGTGCAAGTGTGGGCCTATACACGTGAATCCTTCTGTTCCCCAGATTTATGCCCAGACCATGTTCAGAAATGCAGAGTCAGACTCCTTGCATTATCCCTATACAACAGGAATTTTTCACCAAAATCTTGTAGTACCAATAATCTTTCTTTATCTTATCTTTATAGCCGAACTCTCAAACTTGGTGCTTCCGCTTGAGTGCCTCCTCTGATGTAAAATGTAGCAATATTACACACCTGGGCAGTAACTAAATAACCCACATCCAAACCATTGACATAGGATATTGCAATAAACTACCATCCAAAATCAAGGACTAGATCTTACTCCAGAATATCCTGGTAACTGTTCCTTTGTGCAGGAAGGGTGGGTTTTTTCCCCTCCTCCCTTTCAGAGAAGAGGCTAAGATTTCTGTCCCAAATCTCATAAGATTTCTCACCCACTCATCCAAGACCTGTACAGATCTCAGGGATCCAGTGGAAACAATATCTTGATCTACATTAACTAGCACCCAATAGCTTCCCCCATGGCAAAAGTTAAATCCTTCTCAGGGGTGGGTAGGTGGGTCTGTCTTGGTTTCTATCTTCCTCTTCCTGTTTGCCGTGTGCATAACACACATTTTAACAGTAGGGGTAATTAACCATTGGAACAACATTCCCAAGGTTGTGGAGGATTCTCAATCACCAGCATATTTTAAATTAAGAGGTAACGTATACACACACTGAAGAAATGGACATAACTATATTGGATAAAGTTCAGACAATTTTATTCACAAGGAGGCTATTGCGGTTACTTCTAGAAACAAATCTTCAGCCTTGTATTGGGATAAAATTATTACTTCGTATCCAGTGCCTCATGTACTGAGAATGAGGACTCTCTGCTTGTAAAATGAAACTGGATCTTTATTAAGATAATTACTTATAAAGGTGCTGCAACTACTGCTAGCATTCAAGCGATGTGTGTGTGTGTGTGTGTGGTGCCTCCTCCAATCTCTGGTTTCGCAACCTATTCTCCTCCCTTCAAGTTTCATGGAATATTTTCTCCATGCTGATGAGGGCAATGTCATCTTAATTGTTTTGGGAGGTAGGCTGATAATATCAGTATGGAGAAAATATTCCATATGTGACTAATATCAAGGGCAGCAGGGTGCTTTCAAAACTCATGTCTGGAATGATTATCTGAAGTATTGGGTAACTGCAGCTCCAGTTGAAGTCCGTGCAGTTTCAGGGACTTGGCACTTTGAAAACTCTGACTCCTAGTTCCAAGAGGCTTAGGCTGGTGAGGCAAAAGGAAGGTGAAAAGATGTTCCTTTCCTTTTGTGAAACTGGTGAAGAGATGCATTTTTTTTAACTGTGCTAGCCAATAATTTATGCGGTTGCAATAATTCCATTCCCTGAGTAGCAAATCAAGATTGCTCCAGTGTCTCACCTTAGGCATGGTGATCTAAAAATGTAGTCAAGTATTTCATCAATATTTTATTAACTTGTTTTTTAATGTGTAATCTGTGATCCACAAGGCACAGAGTAAAATCATTTCTTTAAGTATTTTGATAAATCCAAAAGGAAATAATGTATGTGGAATGAGGGAGAAGGGGGGAATATGTTCCCCACTTGTGAATCCTATCCAGTGCTGTTTTCTTTTTAACTAATAGCTAAAGGTGGCTCTCTGCTTGGGCATGAGCACATTTTTGTCATCAGTTCACACCTCATAACTTGACACGGTGTTTCATATTTTGTATTTATAAAAAGCTATTCAAACTAAAGTTAAATTATTTGGTCTGTGAAACGGCATCAATACTCGGAGACTATTTAGGGTGAGCTATGTTTTGAAAGCAAGATAAATCAGAATGCTCTTCTAGACTGTGCGCTAGGATGATAAGGGACATAATTAAAATATTGTACATAAAATAACAGTAGCTGTGGGGTTTCCAGGCTGGCTGTATTTTTCATGCAATTCATAGCTGAATACAGAGAATTTCTCCTCTAGTTCACAGGTTCAAATCCAGCCCAAGCTGTAATTACCAAAGTTGTTTACTATCCGGTAGTAAACATGTTATATATATTTATAAAACGCCGAAGAGCCATCTGAGGGTAAACAGCTTCTGGTGTTCTCAGTTCACTTCCCAGAGAACAGATCTCCACATCAAAACCACGTCACCAAAAGTCAACTCATACACTTAACACTAAATACAGAGTCAGCAAAGAAAATGGATTTCTACAGGATTTGTGTGTGTTTAATGGAGAAGTCTGGGTTTGGTTGGTTTTCTTTACCTTGGTAATCTCAATGGGATCTACAGCGAAGAGTAAAACATTCCTCTATTTACTCTTCATTGGGCAAAGGTTTTCACTACTTGAAATATTCACAGATTTCTGCCTTGAATCACAAAAGGCAGATAAACTCTTCAGAGATTCAAATTTAACACAGTTTAAAAGAATATCCAGTGGTCATGAGCACCATTGTCAGCTTTCACAAGATAATGCAACATTAGTTATGCACGTAACTAAAAGGTACTGTGACTGGGAATTATTTCAAATAAGAACACTGACTCGGAGTCATGATCATTTTATCTCACTTTGAGGCCACAAATAATTCATGTTGCTAAGACATATATTTTGCGGGTTATGTTTCTTATAGAAAGTTGTTGCTGGGAATATGATATGAAGGGGGAGGGAGCCTTGCTTCTTCCACTCTTTCTATGTCTTGACATATTGGCAGACAGTGAAATGTCAGCAGGATTGTATGGGAAGGAGCTAATAGAGAAGAACAAATAGTAAAACTGAGCAAGAAGGATGAGGCAAAGAAACAGGATCATGAACAATTATCTTTTTTTATTTATTCATTTAATTGTGCTTATTTATTTATGTATTCATTCCCCATGTCCTATAGCCCCCATGTAAGGGGTTTTATGCTGCTGCCCATCACTGTAGTTCCTGAGTACGTGCCATGTAATTTCAATAGCAAAGTGGACTTCATGGAGGCTTTGGCACCTCTCTCTCTGCAGTGTAAATACTCTGCTTGGGGTAGCATTGATTATTTAGATTTCTCTGAATTTCCCCTTTTTTCTGTCTTTGTTTTTGTTTTTTAATGGCAAGTCCTTTATTTTTTAAAAACTTTTTTTTTACTATAAATTAATTTCTTTTTTGTTTCTAAACAAAGTAATTTCAAACTGAAAAACAAATTTCATTTTGAAAATGTTGAAATGGGACAACCTTAAAATTAAAAACCAAAAACTTGAAGTTCATCAAGTGACCCTTTTTTACAAAAAGCTTCATTTCAATGAACTAGCATTTTCTGATGAAAAATTCCTAACCAGGTCTATTTGTAATTGCTGCTAAGTATTAAACAACCATTGTCACTGAGCTACCAATGAGATCCTGGGGGGGGCTTTTCCCTTCTTCTCTCCCACATTGTAAGCTTTTGGCCTTGGTGTATATGAAAAGTATAAATTGTTTCCCACATCCAGCTTATCTGCATTCAGTTTGAACTGCAACTGTGTTGTCCAATTTCTAATAATCTGTGAGTAAAGTTATACACGGTGCAGGTTACTGAAATAATAGATCTATATGAAATGAAGGAAGCAAGAATAAAGTAGCAGCTGACTTTTCAAGATAAAGTCTCCTGTTTGGTATCCTTATCTATTCCACCAGATATTAGGATAATCAGACTCCCTGCAGAAGCAGCTGCTATTTTTGTGGAATTTCTAATTGGTCATTATCAAGACCTATAATACTGTGAACTCTATGAAATGTATTGAACTTGTATTAAAATAAGGCATGGGCTGCAATACAACCTTATACAAGCTTTGACAATCTCTTAATTGACTTTAATCCACACAATTGAGGAATAACATGCAGTGAATAGTTAATTCCTCAAATATTCCATGCTTTACATTACAAGCGGAAAGCTCAAGAAAATGCTCCCAATCAGACAACATGACTTTTGAAACAAGTTAAAACCATAATTATTTAAAAAAAAACATAGGGGCAGATTAATTAAAAATCTTTAGGAGAAATTAAAATTGCCAAAATTTAGAGCGATGGGAAAAATAACTAGAAATTTGAGTCAGTGAAAGGAAAGTAATAAGAAATACATTAAAACCTTGCTTCTCAATTGTAGATTTGATCATTGAAGTGCTGACCTTGCACTATAAGACTATATTGCCTTGCCAATACATCAATGTTGTAATTGACCTGAAATAAAGCATTGTAGGAATTTCCTACCAGTGAACTAACTGAAACATGCAAAAGATTCATTCTGCTAATAGCCTGACCTGCTGTTGACAAAGGCCCCATGGGACTCCCAGTTGTCAGTGTTCTAACCACTAGTTTAGACAGGTTCAAACAATTTTTGACACTAGTGCAGTAAGCCCGGTAGGGTATGTCTTCATTGTAGTTAGTCTGGGCTACCCTGGCATAGCTGGAGCATACTCACTGCAAAGCCCTATTCATTCCAGACTATCCAGGCTGCATCAACCATGGTGCTGTACTAACCTGTCTGCTGGGCTGGGTTTCTAGCAAGGTGTCTCATGGATTTGACTTTTCACCATAACTATGATCACATCTGTTCAATCCCCTTTGCTTCCAGCTTTTTTGAGGTACCATCGTAGAAAGGTTGATTTCAGCTACAGTTCGCCAAAGGATGGATCTTAATGATATCACACCGCAGTTTTACCAGAGGGCTGGCCAGCTGAAAGCACACTGGGAGAGGGGATTTCTTGGACAGCATCTCTGCTCAAATGCCATAGAATGCAGCAAAAATGGAGCAGGCAAACATGAAGTTAAAATGCTGACCCAGGTGACATCTAGGGCAGAAGGAAGGAAGGAGACAGACAAGAAAATACAGCCCAGATGGAACCGGGCATTTGGATTGGAGGACTAATGGCACTGTAGCTTGACTGGGCTGTGTTGTCACAGCAAAGTAGGCGGGTTGCTAACCCGGGATGAAATGAAACCTAAACTGAAGCCGATATCCTAAGCCATGCTAGTCTGAATGTTATGCACCCTCTAGCCTGGCTTAGTTTTATTGTATGGTTGGAACAAGGATTAAGGGGCAACACCCAGGTTATAGACTGGGCTAACTCTGCAGTGAAAACAACCAGAGATGCCTCCTATATCTGTGGTGTCTAACAGGTTTTTTGTAAAAGAGTTGACACCAATCTGCCCCATCTATCCTAGGAATCACTGTGTTGTTGACAACTCTTTATCAATAACAAGGCATTTTCCTAGTGCAGACAGGGCCACAGATTTTTCCAGCCTTCACAACTCTGGAGATGAGCCTTTTAATTGCCATTATCTGAGCTTGTCTGATCTTTTTATACGATATGCCTCTACACATTACACTGAAAAAAATGCTTTCATCCCCAATGCAAATAGATATTTATATGAGGAAATTGGGTAGTTTTATAGTTCTTAGTTTTTTTAACTAGACCAAAGCATTGCACTGAATCTATTCTATAAGAGGTCATCCGTAATGTTGCTTCCTTACTGCCTAAATAAAGTTTTGGATCGGAATGAAAAATGGTTAAGTCGCTCTCAGTTCAGATAAGCTTGGGGGTGCTTGTTGGTCTGCAGTTCCAATCTCTCCAACAGCTGAAGGTATCTGGCCTCCGGAGGGCAATGTCGTCTCTCAGTCCTGTTAAACCCATCACTGTTCCTGGATTCTCACATTACAACTGTGGCTAAATCTTCCTGCTTGCCTCTTAAACTAGACAGATGACTGAACCTTTTCACCTCAAACTGAGCTCTAACTGAGATTCATGCATCTGTCATCTATGCTTTACACTGTTTCTTATAACACACTGTGCCTGGAGCTGACCTCAGTGGTCCCTGAGAAGCTGGAGTTGGTACAGATCTAACCTGTATGTGGAACAGAGCAATGAGAACACATCCCCTCAGTGTCCTGTAATGGCTCCAAACACAGTTCTGGGTCAAGTTCCATGTCCTGCTTCTAATCTTTAAATTTGAAATGAACTAGGACCTACCCTCACTACATCTTCTCAGGAGAAAAAGTGGAGCAAGATACCTGAATCATTCTTCCCCCTTAAAAAAAATGGATGGGAGATGTTTTGATGATGAGCTGAGCCAAAAACTAGTGCTTGAGTAAAAAAGGCAAGATTATTTACCTGAGGTACTGGGATTAACCATAACGGAATAGTTACACAATGCTGGATTTGGTGGTTTAGAAGTCAAGCACTTAATTACTACACCAATGTTTCAAAGGTAATAAGAATTTAGACATTACAGTTACTTTAGTTTATCATGACCAGACATAGGAGTGGGAAAGAGAATTTTCTCTTGGTTTCTGACTTCATATTAAATTTTATGGCTAGAGAGCGGAAGTTTAGCAAAACTATATGATCACTTTCTAAAAAAATGAAAATCAAAACAATAACAAATCTAGTTACATCACATTATGGGGTAAGATTTGTTCAAAGTTCAGACTCCTAAAGGTTTGAAAAAACATGGTATCACATGATAGACGCAATCTGTTGTTGGAACAGAGTGTCTTGGTTAACACCTTAGAATTATTTTTGTATGAGTTACACATGTAATACAGAAACTATTTATGTTTTAAATCCTTTCTTTAAAAGAAGGCAACCAACTGCCTGCTCCAGCTTATGGAAACACTATATGCAATAACAGACTAATATTGTGTGAGGAAATCATTCAAACAACTTATCAATCAGACCCTGCTGAGAATTTAATTGTGTTTCTTACCTACTCTTTCTGCTCTTTTGCTCTTCTCTGCATGTTGTGAGTAATGGAAGATTAGCCTCCACCCTTTCATGGGAAGAACTGGATTTTTCTTAAATGTCATGTGACATGAAAACATATAAATTTTCTTTATTTTCGTAAAATAGCAAAGAATGCTATGCAGTACAGACAGCATCACTGCCGCATGTTTCATGCAGGACCAGCATGTTCTGGTTTTAGGTCACCTGGCACCAGTTAGTAGTACTACTGAATATTTATAAGGAACTTCTCATTCATAAGTCTTAAAGCACGTCATGCAGACGGGCAACACAACAGCCCCATAATGCTTTTTCTCCATCGGTGAGCCTCATGCCTAAAGCAGAGAGGGGACCCACTTTGGAAGTGAAGGTGGGTCAGTTGCCTTGTCTATTTTACTGAGATTGCCAGAAAAGGTGCAATTTGTGAGCTGGGTTTTCTTGCACATGATATATGTTCACTAGTTACCAATGTTTAATTATTAAAGGCACTGCAGGCATATTATATTTAGACTAGTGCAACGCAGTGTATATTCCTGGGGTTTAATACTTTTGCCCTACATTGGGGGCATTATTTCTATTATAAACTGTAAATGAAGGTTTGTGGTGGGGAAACTCATAGGTTTATGGGTTTGTTTTTTTAAAGAGATGATGCACATTTCACTTGGTATATATGGGGAATTTCTGAAGAATTAATGCACTGCAGAGCCTCAAGGCCAATTGTTTGATCATCTCTCTGCATTCCATTAATCTTCTGACGGTTGCTAGGATTTGTGCACATTACAATACACATGCACACCGCTTTGAAAATGTACCTGATATTCTGATAAGCTAGGGAAGTACTCAATTCCCTAGTCCAACAAATGTTTAATATGTGTTTTAAGTTGGTTTTTGTTTAGTGGAGAGAGAGAACTGTCCATATTTGCAGCCTGTAAATAGCTGTCTCATCATGTCTGATATCTAATTGAGTCAAGAACATAGAACAACAAAAAAGCTTAGTATATCAGACAAAAAGTAGTAAGGTCACTGAAGCCGCGCTTTATGTCCTTGTATTCAGTGATCATTTTGCTTTTTATTATTAGCTTTAATAAAACTAGACTAAATATTGCTCTCATTTACACCAGTATAAATCTGAACTAATGAAATGCTACTGACTTGAAAGATAACAGATAATGTTAATACAAGAGCAAAACATACAAAGAGAGAGAGAAAAATCTACCTTAACCAACAACCAACCCCTAATGCCTCAATTTACTTTAAGGCTGGAAGGGAAAAGGCTGTTTCACTTGGTTGTCCTGGTGGTTTTAGTTTGAACTTTCCATCATGCTTGAAATTGCCTTATTCTCCTCAGTAAGTACCATTCATGGTACTTAGGTGGCTCCCATCATTCTAGTATCTGAGATTCTCTGAGGCTTTAATGCATTTATCCTCACAGCACTCTATGAGGTTGGGCAGTGTCCCCATTTCCTATGTGGGGGATTAAGGTCCAGTGCCTAGGTGACCTGCCAAAGATCTCACACACGGTCTGTGGTGGAGTAGGCTCCAAACCACTGGAACATAAAAAAGTGTTTTGTTTTCATCTGTATGTGTGTGATATTGTGTTCCTACCACTGGATTTCAAGAGAGGGCCCGGTGACAGCTGGGGATAATTAAACAGACCCTCCATTCAATGAATTATTTGAAATGAAATGCATTGAGTGTTTGGTGAATATGTTCATTGTGCTCTCAGCCTAAGTGGGTGAATAATTAAAAGAAATGTTTTGTGAATAATTTATTTAAAATATTGCAAAAATTTATCAAGTAAACTTATGCTATGAATATTTTTCAGTCATCTCTTATGTCATTTCCTTTGGGAAGGATTACCCTTATTTGGTGAGGCCTCAGAGCCATGCCTCCATTTGGAGGGAGAAGTGCAATTTGGCCCATTACAGTATATGGCCACCTAGCAATGAATGCATACTAGAAGCAGTGGAAATAATACATGAGACTGGGGAAAAGACTCACCACTCTGTCAACATTGCAGAATGCACTGTCAATGATATTCTTTTTCATCTCTGTTTTACAGATGTCCATTGCTTGAAACTTTATACATGCTCATCTAGCTATACATGTGAATAGAAAGAGAGTCATCAATTGACTGTTCCCATCTTAGCAGGGAACGTTTGATTGGACTGCAGGGGAGCGCCCATCCTGTGGGATCGTTTTAGCTATTCCTTGACAAGTGTGTGCATGGGGACTGTGTGTGGGCAAAGGCTGGAGAGAGTGAAGTGGAGCTCCACCTCCCTAGCCGCCTGCTGTCAGTTCAAGAATGGGGGTGAGGAAGTCCATTAGCTGGAGCAAACCATGCTCTCCCCTTTACCCAGGGTACTAACATTCCAGGGCTCACAAACACCATTCTTATTGCTGAAAGCCACCTTGCTTATTCTGCCCGATAGGCGGTGTAGTTGTCAGAGCTGAGTTTCCAGGACTGCTGTGAGACTAACCAATGACACATTTTGGGGTCAGGAGAGTACTGTTCCTTCCAGACAGGAATGAGATCTTGTCTGGTGGCTTTTATTGCCTTCCTCACAGCATTGTGATGACCTGGTATGTAGGATAGTAAGTGAGAAGTGAGGCCTGTTACCATGAGTCAAGGAGCCAAAATGGATAAATGTTCCTGCATGGGTCTCAGAGATCAAAAGATACAATCTAGATCTGCATCATGGTTCAAGAACTAGAACAAATTCTAGAAATCCTACAGGGGGCAGGAGAGAGAGAGCACAAGCCAGCATTTATTTCATAATGTGCAAAAGAAAGAGGTGGCATGGGAAATGAGGGTGAGTGTATACTACAACTTGTTAAAGGATAAACAGTAGTAATTAACACTGGGAAGTGTCGTCCTCTGGCGCCCTGGGGTATACTTTGCCTATATCAGATACCATGGCTCTTATCCCTCTTATCACCTGGGCTGATGTTTAAAACCATAGTCTACCCATACTGTATTTAATAACAAGGAACTGCATGTAGTGCTATTTATAGAAATATTGAGACAAGTATATCGATTTTTTTTTTTCCACTGCAACCTCTGCTGCAGTTTTATCCACATGGAGGACCAATGAAGTCAGTGAGTTTATGCAAGAGTATGCCTGTCTGGATCAGATTTCAGGGTCTGAGAGTAGAAACCTTGAATAAGTTTCATGGGGAACAACACATGGGTCTACTCTGGTAAATAGAGTACTGTATTCCATTATTTGCTAATACAGAGCATGCTTAAATATTCTTCGAAATGATTAACTATGCTCAATTCTCTAAGCTCCATATAGTAATAGAAAAAACATAGTTATGATTATACTGTACCATTATGCCACCATTTCTCTCACACACACATACACAAACAAAACAAAATGAACAATTTGAAACTGCAATGGTTGTGTTTCTTGACGTTTTGTTCTTTTTTGTTTCATTAACATTCGTAGTTTTATTTTTGGTACATTGAGTATTTTTCTCACACAGAATAATTGTATTATGCTGGACAAAAGAAAGTTGGATTTAATTCCTTGCAGTCAGTTTCTCTGAATAAACCTTTTACATAGTAATTGTTCAGATGGTTCTTCCTGATGGCAGAGGTTATCTTTCAAAAATCAGTTTTAAGTCTTTTAAAAAATGTACATAATGTTCTTAGCATGATTTGACCCCGTGTCTTAGGGAAGGTAAATACAGAAATCTTTTCATGTTCATTCTTTTTCCAAAGACTGTAGTATGTCTTCTCCTGAATCTGGCCTGTCTGTTCTTGATAACTGTTAAAAGAACAATCTTCACTCATCCTGTTGGAAAAGATGGTAAACTTTCAGCTGTGAGATAGCATTAATATTTTTTCCTCAAAAATTGATACTTTTTTATTTGTTTCAGTACATATCTTATCAAAATAAACAAAAAGGTGTCTAATGATGTAATTTTGCACATTCTTCCCAGATCCTTTTTGTAAAAAAATTATTCAACTCTAAAGGTGCTTGTTGTAAAAGATTCATTCATTTGGATCAGTGTGCCCATATCTAGGGCCTGCCCATAGCCCTGGAGCTCTAGAGAGGAAGGATGAACTTGTGTTTAGGAGATTGGAGTTCTCTTCCTCCTGATCTTGAGCACGTCACTTAGGCTGTGTCTACCCTGCAAACAAAAGAGATGAATGCAGCTTGCGTAAATATACCTGAGCTAGCTTTAAGCTACTTAGCATGGCCAAGAGAGCAGTGAAGGCACAGTACATGTCTGCCCTGGGTAATTATTTGGGTGGCTAGCCCATGCCGAAGCCTATGGTGCCACATCTTCACTGTTCTGGCACCTGAACTAGTTGGTTATGTCCATATGAGCTGCAATCAGACCCCAGGATTGCAGTATGAATGTACTGACTCTCTGTACCTCAGTTCCTGATCTGTAAAATTGAGACAGTACTTCCTTCCGCTCACCTTTTTTGTGTTTTGTCTATCTGGATTATAAACTCTTAAGGGGTAGAGACTGTCTTTACTATCTGCTTGTTCGGTACCTGGTGTAACCAGGTCCTCATCTTGTTTGAGACCTCTAGGTCCTTCTGTAATATAAAGCCTAATTAGACAACTGCTCTTCACTTCCCTTTAGGGCAGACTGGGCATCCACTTTTGTCTTCATCTGATACAAGGAAAATAGCAGTCACGTCTCTGTATGTTTGTCAGTGCTCTTTTTTAATTTCCTGCCCAATCATGAGGTCTGCCTTATTCATTCTAGTTGGGAAAATCTAACCAGAATTACAACTGTAGGAGTTTGATGTGCATGTAGATTGAGCGGTGTCCAGCAAACAAGAATAGAAGGCAGTTCCTTACCACAGAGTCATACACTGGGTTCCTGCTTTTTTGTTTGTTTGTTTTATTTTGGGGCTCAAAAGTCCCAATTCTTAAAGCCAATTTTCGGAGTCACAGGAGAAAGTCAGTGAGCCCCGTCCCTTGCCATAGCCAAGTGGTTAGGACACTGAGATGGGAGTCCTATGTTCAAGTCTCTGCTTCTCTCATACAGACTCGGCATTTGAGCCTGGGTCTCCCACGTCTAGGATAAGTGCTGGGCTGTATAAGGGGACACAGTGGCAGCACCATCATTAGGTTTTTTTGTAAGAGATACCTGACCTGGCTTAGGCACCTAATTCCAGGAGAGGGTTCATGACTGGAAATCCTAAGAGGAGACAAGTGTTTCCCTCCAGCCTGGATTTAGGCACTAAAGTCCATGTTTAGTTTTTGTCCTGGGGTTTAGGCCATGCCCATCTCAGCATTTCCTCCCAGCTAACTTAGATACTTCATGGCTCAGTTTACTGGCATTTGTGGATCCTAATCTTAGGCTCCTAACACTCCATCATGCATTGTATAGGGAGCACAGGCACCTAACTAGGGGCTGTGGATTCCATTAGGTGGCAGAATGTCTGAAGTTAAGTGTTGCAATGCTGAGCCTAAATCCACTTTGTGGATCTAGCCTGAGGTATCTTGCATAATTAAAATCTGTTTACACTACATATAAGAATTGGTTCATTCACAAAAATACAGCTACTTCTCAGTTGTGGTATTACAGCTATTATAATAATAAGAGACAACATAACATACAGTAGAAAAGAAAACAAAAAATATCATAAGCATCTGCAGTTATTGGACTAGCAGCTAGAATGTAATTAATGGACTTGACTACAATGCCAGCTTTAACATGCCAGCTTTTGTGCAAAAAGATTCAGGGCTTTTTAATGACCATTAATGGCCAGGAACCTGCTTTGTATCTAAACTGAAATATAGCACCTCCACTAGGACAGTGTCAATCTAATATAAACACACATCACTTGCTTCACAATGTTAGTACTGATGAGCTTCAGCCTTGCTTAGTGTGTACAAGTTCATGAGATTGCAGCTCACAGGGTATGTCTACACAATGAAGAAAAACCCGCGGCTGGCCCATGCGAGTCAACTCGAGCTCGTGGGGCTGAGGCTGCAGGGTTGTTTCATTGCTATATAGACTTCCAGGCTTGGGTTGGAGACCAAGCTGTAGGTCACTGCAGGATGGGAGGATCCCAGAGCCTAGGCTCCAGCACAAGCCCAGAAGTCTACACTGCAATAAAACATCCCTGCGAGCCTGAGATGGCTGCCACGAGCTAGCCGTGGGTTTTTCTTCGCTGTGTGGATATACCCACAGTAACCTGGCTTCAGAGTTCTAAGATTTAAGCCCCACTCCTAATAGCTCTGTATGGATGAATCTTTATTACTTAATATAGAAGAATGAATTCCATGTTTGTCCATAAATTCCATTTTGATGAGCAAGAGATTTTATTGTTTCGATTGCCCTGAGACTCTCAGATTTTGGATAATAATTATTGATAATGGACAGAGTTGACTTAATGTTTAACTGAAAGATATTTTTCCCTGTTTTGCTTATCCTAAGATAAGTTGAAGAGAGTTTAAAATTAAAATTTGTCTTCGGTCTTTAACCTTGTTTGGCTTCCAATTAAGAAAAAGAGAGAGATGTAGACAGTAAAAGTTAATCAAAATGTAATCCATAAATAAACGTAAAACTAAACTCACTTGAAAGGGGGTCTGAGAACACAATAAATATGAGTAATTCTGAAAGCTGGGTTAGCACTAAGTTCATTTAGCTGGGCCTGCTAAAATTTTAAGCCTTTCCTGTCTTCTTAAAATACTAGCTTTGAAATTAAGGTCAAGCAGTCACTCTTATTTCTCTCTTTCCCTCACATAATATTCCTTTTCCAATAACCAGGCAGCTTTTTTAAAATAAGCATAAGTGCACCAAGAGCAGACTTAATTACAGAAGTGAATTCATAGCTATGCTGGTAAGACAAGCGTT
The DNA here is from genome assembly GCF_026122565.2 of Emydura macquarii macquarii. Lineage (NCBI taxonomy): Eukaryota > Metazoa > Chordata > Testudines > Chelidae > Emydura > Emydura macquarii. Next base: position 8,131,303 of record NW_027130155.1, on the reverse strand, counting down.
TTCTGGAATGGACATTTTTGCATGAAAGGTATGAGCTAGACTTTCCCAGTATAATATCATGGGGAAAGGCTTTATTTGACAAGACACATTTTGGAATAACTTCAACAAGTTAGTGATGTAAATAACAGTTTTGTAGCTAAATTCAGGCATTTGAGTACTGGTGATGGGTCTGGAAAAAGAGCCTCCGTGGAATAGAATTATTCTCAAGCATCTAAATATATACTATAACTCACCACATATTTGCAAGGTATACAATGGGTGAAATTTTCCCTGTGATAGCTTGCTTAGGGAGCAAAGTTTGACAGGAAGTGGTTCTCCTGTCCGGTGAGACTTCAGAAATGTTCCTGTTCAGCATCAAGACAAAACCAAGACCTTTTGAGATTGACCACCAGGGTACTGGCTGTTCTGGAGTGGGGGTTCTCACTCAATACATCCTGTTGGAGCTCTTCCACTTTGTATAAATAAGTAAATATTCATTTGAACGGGTGTGGGGGTGGGGTAGTGACTGATTCCATAGTCCAGTGGTTGGATCATTCACCTCGGAGGCCCAAACCCGAGTCCCAGCTGTGCCATTCTGGCACATCCCAGGTGAACAACTGAACCACCAGGCCATGGGCTGTTCTGGAGTGAGTGTCTCCCTTGGTCTTGTTTTTTGACCTGAAATTCCATCCTAGAGCTGAGAATCATTCACCGGTGACAGATTTCTCAAAACTTGGTACAATCTTAGGGAAAGTTTTGCATTCAACAAATGCATTTTCTGACAAAAACTCCATTTCGTTAGAGAATTCCCATCCAGCTCCACTGGGGACTACCTGCCTTGTGTAGAGGACAGCTGCACTATTAAATCTTTGTGGCTCCATGGGCTGCCCTTGAGAGTTGCTGAATCAGCACATTGCCAGGCCCAACCCTTCCCAGACCTCTTTGGGGCTGCACTAGCCAAATCCATAATCCTGCCAGGGTATAAATTGCCAGTGGCTTGCACTGCTCTGCCTTGTCTCCATGTTAAATTAAGCCGGGCTGGCATTAGATATGTTGTCATGTTAAATACTACTTCCTGGTCTGGTTAGAGTAGCGAGCATCCCAGAGCCACTAGGTGGTCACTGCCAGTGCTGGTGGGGGGGAAGAATGCCTTGAAGGAGGCAAACCTCCTGGAACTGAATAGGTGAAGATGTCTGGCATATTTGTGCTGGTGCCACTCACAGCTGCTGCTGCTGATGGTGGTGGGGAGGGGTTAGGCCACACATAGCCCCCAGAAAAGATGGCACCCTAGTCACTGCATATGTGACCTAAGCCTAACACTGGATCGAATTTAAATTCACCAGGAGTCACAACCTATTCTTGCCAGTGAAACCCAGGTTGTGAATCTGGTTTCATGTGCTAGGAATAAGGCTAGCCAGTTGATGGCTGCTGAGTACAGTTTTCTTTTTGGATATTTATTGATGTAACACAGATGTCTTTATGATTCCATTACATTTTACTCAAGAGCTAGCTACAACCCCTCCGGGCTGTCTGCTCATCTCTGTATTAAAATCTTGATTCACAAACCTTTAAAGCTGATGGATCATTTTATTTTATTTTACACTAAAAGGGCTGGAAGGAACACCCAGTGATAATATATTCAGAAGACAATTAACACTGGAGTTAATGATGATGATACATCTGAGTCGTGATTCAACCTGGTAAAATAACTTGCAGCATTCGAAGCGCACAACATTATATTTCTTGTTTAACAGTAAAATAAAATGTGTAATGTTTGAATGCAATCACTTGGATTCACATCTCTCCCCAGCCGTTACACTTGAGGTCATGCATTTGCCATTCTAATTTGAATAGGATTTCTGTTCCAGTGTTAAACCATACATCGTGCAGAATGCCCATGTACCTTGGTCCTTTGTGTCTATAGAGGGGAGTAAGACCCCAGTGTTGACCCCATGAGTGATAACATGGGACCTTCCCAAACTTTGCAGTCAGGTGCAGAGGGGTGAACAAGGGTATGCACCTGACACCTCCTGCCCCTTCCTCCATCCCTCCCTCCCATGTGCTTTTTCTGGTGGCTGAGCCTAAATGCTTGATCTAATCTGTGGTGTGTTTCTTTCCGATTGATTCCACTCTGCATAGTTAATAATGTACAATTAATGTGTGAAATGTTCTCTTTTCACCATGTATTCTTCCCACACACACACACACACACACAACTATTTTTTTCATTCATAGCAGAGGCAGAACTGTTCCTAGGCAGAACTCCACTACTGGGAATACTGCTGGATTTTGTAATGGTGCTGACACAGGGGTTCTCAAACTTTTTTTGCTTTTCTTTGCCCCTTTGAAAATATTTCAGGCTGTCATGATCCCTCTCATGCCACGCCACCCTTACTTCTGTGTTGTTGCTGGGACCGGTGCTGCCTTCAGAGCACCCAATCAGCAGCTGCTGCTTTCCGGCCAGCTAGCTTTGAAGGGCTCTGGCTATCAGTCATGCTCAGGGCTCACAGCCACAGCCATGGCATGTGCGAGGGCTAACAGCTCGCCCCCCCCCACAATAACCTTGTGACCCCTTGAGGGGTCCCGACCCCCAGTTTGAGAACTCCTGTGCTAACACAAATGTCAGCAGTATTCGGTGTGAACTGAAGTTTCTGAATTAATGCTAAGCTGCTTCCTTTAGAAATTTTGCCTGATGCCATCTGAAAGAATTGTGAAAAATTCCTCCTTTTTCTCCACTCTGTCTTCACATTGTCATTTCCCCCCATTATGTCTGCTTTATAGTCTTGATTATACCTATTGAGATGCTTTTTATTACTTATTTTAAAGCAAGCTTCTGGTAAGGGTTGTTCCATTAAAAACAAAGAATGGATTTTTGTCAAGAGCCAGTTGCTATTGAAAAAACCCAGTGATTTGTCATTATTATTCAAATGTGTTCTTCATTTATTTTTGCTCTGCATATGTGTCAAGCACAGGCTATTCATTGTAAATGCGCTGTATGGTGTACCTGTCATGCTTGCTCACTTAGCCTTAAAACAAAAGGAAAAGACAAAACCTGTGCTGTTAAATCAGAATAATCTACATTGCATTATTTATTCTCTACTCTGTATTTCTGAGAGTTTTTTAAATCTGGAACTTTACAGCCTGTTGTCAGAATGATTGTGTTATGCAGCCATTATAATATAAACCCTGAATCTGATTTTGATTGATGGCTGCATAATCACAGTGAAGTGTGATAAGAAATATGGCTCACTTAGAGAGAGATTCATTTTCTGGAAGACGAAGAAAATACGTTTAATGTTTCTTTAATTTTGACATTAATGATTGTTTATGAACTTGAGAGAGAAAGGTGGGGACAGTTTTATGATTAGAAGAATAATGCATCAGATCCACAGCTGATGTGTAAGTTGGTTGTGTGCCATGAAGTCAGTAGAGCTTCTTCCATTCACATTAGCTAGAGGATCTCACTCCAAGATTCCTTCTATAGTTGAGATTACTTTTAAAAAGGCTACTCTGTGTAAAAACAGATGTTTTTAGGCAGTTTGTCGAGGAGAATAATGAGGACTGAAATATGCTTTGAAAATAGCTGTCACTTTTAAGCTGACAGTTCGCCTTACCGTTTACAAATGGTAAATTCATGGTAAGTTTGCCTTACCATTTGTGAACACTGAATGATTGTGTTAGACCTGCACCTGATGATTTTCCTTCAATGTAGAGTAGGACTCCACCAAACTGAATTGATCAGAGCATTTTACATGATGTCCAAAACACGCAATATTGTATTTGTTTTCATTCAAAGTGACTTTGTCTGACAGAGTGCAAAGTTCATACAGATACCATCAAGATTGTTTCCTCTGTGGAAATTTACAGTAAAATAATTCTATTTCCCTGTCTAAAAATATGAATATATAAAAGAACTGAATAATCTTCTTTCCTACAAGCAGACTACACACCTTAAAGCTTCTTCCAGGGGTTCCATTACACGTGACAAATGGGGCAAAACTTCTTCTGAAGATCCTCATACCGCTCAGTTGTACTCATGTCAGGAGACCTCTCTCATTCAGTCCCTAATTTACCTATATTCCACACAAATTTAGGGTCTCATCACTTTTAGTATTGAAAATTATTCACATCAGAAATAAATATTCAGGAAACTGATTGAGGTTACACATAGTTATTTAAAGTAAAATGCTGTTGACTTCATTCTGTTAGCTTTGCTTCATGAATAAGTAGTCTCTCATTTTGGGTCTGTATCACACATTTCTTCCCACATCTGGCAAAGCTGGTTGGTAAATATTTTTCTTTTATTGTCACTGAAATTTTTCTAGGAAATGTTTTGCTGTTTTGGTAATGAAAACGTTCAGTAACAACCAAATAACCCTCAATTTTAGCTGCAAAATAATATGTGGGATTTTTTATGATAAAACTGGACATATTTTATGACTAATTTCCTTTGTTTATTCATGCCTAGATATGGTCCTTTCAATAAGTGGAAGAAAAATAGAAACATGGAATAGAATTTTTAAAAGTATATTTCTTTGTCTTAGGGGAGAAAAAAGAAGAAAGCGAAACTATCTGCTATCCATGGATTTGTTGTTTTGAATCCTTTGCTACCTTCAAAGGAAAGTACATAATTTCTTCGTGTATTTTTGCATGTTTAATGGCTCAGTACCCATGGGTAAAATCTTGTTGTGCTGTCATTGCTTATTTTGTTTTATTTGTTTTGTTTTTGCAGTTCACATTTCACTGTTAACAGGAAAACGTCCTGTATGCAGCAATAAACTCACAGATGAATAAAGCAGCATAATCTCAAATGTCTACAAAAGGCAGAAAGGACGCTTTCCCCCATCCTTGTGCCTTTAATAAAAATAAGAAAAATTGCAACAGCAAATACTGAAGAAAATAAAATACTCACGTTCCTTTGCTGTAACCCATTATGTGTTTCTCCCTCTCTTACAATATGCAACATGCACTTTCTCTTTATTCAAGAGGATACTTATCAGTTTTATATGATGTAGTGCTGTGTTTGTCTTGTTAAATGCTGTTAACATTGACAGTCACTGAAGTTGCATTAATGTCTTTTCATCTTTTCTTATGAGATGCTGAATGAGAGTGAGCAAACGGACCAGTCCTACTGAGTTTCAAGGATGACTTAGTAACATCTCAGTGCCTATGTTCCAGAGATGTGTAATTTACTAAAAATGCTTAACTTCATTTTCATTGCAGGTTGGAGGTGAATTATTTGAGAAAAGAATTTAAAATGTATTGAATGTAATGTGTGAGTAAGAAAATATTTGCTTCAATGTAAGAAACTGTGTTGTGTTTTTAATATTGTGTTTATAATTATGCGGTTCATCAAGTTCCTCATTGCACTACTGTTTTGTTACTGCCACAGCTGCTGTGTGCAGCACACTGCCATTGGACGATGTGACATTATAAGAACGGCCATACTGGGTCAGATCAAGGGTCCATCTATCCCAGTATCCTGTCTTCTGACAGTGTCCAGTGCCAGGTGCTTCAGAGGAAATGAACAGAACAGGTGATCATCAAGTGATCCGTCCAAGTGATCAGCCATTCCCAGCAATCCCTGCCTATCCTGGGTAATAGCCACTGATGGACCTACCCTCTATGAACTTATTTAGTTCTTTTTTGAATCCCGTTATAGTCTTGGATTTCACATCATCATCTGGCAAGGAGTTCCACAAGTTGACTGTGTATTGTATCAAGAAATACTTCCTTTTGTTTGTTTTAAACCTGCTGCCTATTAATTTCATTTGATGACTTAGTTTTTGTGTTATGAGAAGAAGTAAATAACACTTCCCTATTTACTTTCTTCACACCAGTCATGATTTCATAGACCTCTCTCATATCCCCCCTTAGTCGTCTCTTTTCCAAGCTGAAAAGTCTCACTCTTATTAATCTCTCCTTATATGGAAGCTTTTCCATACCCTTAATCATTTTAATTGCCCTTTTGTGTACCTTTTCCAATTCCAGTATATCTTTTTTTGAGATGGGACAATCAGATCTGCATGCAGTTCTCAAGATGTCGGTGTACTATGGATTTATAAAGAGGCAATATGAGATTTTCTGTCTTATTTATCCCTTTTCTAATGATTCCCCATGTTCTGTTAGCTTTTTTGACTGCCACTGCACACTGAATAGTTGTTTTCAGAGAACTATCCACAATGACTCCAAGATCTTTTTTGAATGGTAACAGCTAATTAAGACCCTATCCTTTTATATGTATAGTTGGGATTATGTTTTCCAATGTGCATTACTTTGCATTTATCAACATTGAATTTCATCTGCCATTTTGTAGCTCAGTCACCCAATTTTGTGAGATCCCTTTGCAACTCTTCACAGTCTGCTTTGGACTTAACTATACTGAGTAGTTTTGTATCATTTGCAGTCATCTCGCAGAATACTCTTGCTGACTCTGTCTTCCCTTTATTTCCGGTCTGGGGAAAACACTGTCCCTAGCAGGCTCCTAAGGGAAAGATAAGGCTCCTAGGGGTCTGTCTATCTACACTATATGCAGTAGACTCAGGCACATGGGCTGTGTAATTGTGATGTAGATATATGGGCTCAGGCTGCAGTTGAACTCTGGGAGCCTGCAAGGTAGGAGGGTCCCAGAGCTTGGGCTGCAGCCCAAGCCCACACATCTATACTGCAGTTAAATAACCCTTTAGCCCGAGCCCCGTGAGCCCGAGTGAGTTGGCACAGGCCACCAATGGGCATCTAACTGCAGTATAGACATACCCTGAGAGCCCTAAAGGAAGCCCTGTCACATACTTCAGTGCATAGTGGCCCTATCAGTAAATGTGAAGCACTGACAACTTGTAGACCCTTCGTTCTTCTTGAACCAGGGGATTTCCCTTCCCCATTGATCTGATGTCCAGCATAGTTAAAGACAGCAAGGGAAGAGTGCAGGGCTAGGCTCTGATTCAGCCAAATGTTGCCAGAGCCTTTGCCCTAAATTTCTGGGAGCTGAGCCTCAGAAAGGAGTAAGGGGGCAGTAGGGTAGGGTCTCCCTTCAGAGCAAAGAAGCCCCGTAAAGAACCACCATCACACAGTTCCCAGGAACTCAGTCCATTTGGGATAGAGGGGGATGCATGAGGCCACGGATAAGGAAGGGGGAGGACCAAGTGCAAGCTCAAGTCTGCCTTGGACCAGGGTTGTCTGCAGTGCATGGTAGCAAAGGCAGATGGTAAGTGTGTGTTCAGCCTTATACTCCCTAAACCTGTGTACAATCTTGCCCCCAGTGAATAAAAATAGTTTTTAAAAAAGTTACCATATCTCTGTCCTCCTCCCCCACCCCCCCTCCCACCCCATATACCATATCACTGAAATCAGCAAAAATGTGTGGGAGGAGAGGTGTTCCTTCACCTTTTTCACTGCATTCTGAATGTTCATGAGGCTTATAATTGGCATAATCTTACAATAGAATACTATAACAGTGCCGTTTGCATTAATTATTTCTAAACCTATTTGATGTTCTAGAAATATTGATCTACTCTGAAGAGAGACAAATGTAATGTCATGCCTTTAGGCCCTGATCCAAACCAGACTGGAGTCAATTGCAAGACTCCTCTTGACTTCAGTGGCCACAGTTCAGACCCATACATAGATTAAAATGTCTTGTAATGAATAACAGAGAGATGTAGCTGCTTGTTCTCTCTGTCTGATTTTGCAAACTCTTGCAGGTTTGATAGTGAGTAAGGGCTACTAGTATGAGTAAATGTTTGCAGGACAGGACTTGATCATGGTGGTATTTGGTTACTGCTTCTAATGACAGGCAGGAGTAGGTCAAGTTTTGTGTATTTGTGAATAAAGCCAGAGAAATAAACAAATAAATAGAAGCATGTATATTTTTCATAAATAAAACCACGCAGTTTGATTTGCTTATGATTGAGTGGAGTCATAATATTTATTTTTTGCACCAGTTATTCATGGAAAATGTTTGAATCCCAAATGTTTAATGAATTCACTCAGAAACCTTGAAGTGCATTATTTCTCTGGGTTAAATAGTTTATCGCCTAGTAAAGGAGTAAAAACCAATATCATGAGATTTTTAGATGACCAACCATCAATAGTCAAAACTCAGGAGTTGTGAACAACCTATTAATCTGAAAATTATTTGTCCAAATTATTCAGTGATCACTTTACAAATGTTATCAAACAATTTGTTAACCAAAAAAAGACAAATTAGTAACAGATATTACTGATGAGTAGTTTGGTTAGCTCTGTTAGGGTGAAATTCACCTTTTGTGCAGAGACCCACTACAAGGACTATGAATTACATAAAGCCTATTTAAAATAAGGCTTACACATGTGCCTTAAGTAGTGCAGATAACTTATACTGGCTCTTTGCTCAGGGGTGAATTGCATCCTTAATAAGAAGCAGGAGCAGAAAAAAAATCCTCTGAAACGTAGAGATTTATTGCATCCTTCTATGCTTTGCTCAAGACAATTTGATTTATAGAATCATAGAAACAAGGACTGGAAGGGACCTTGCAAGCTCATCTAGTCCATTCCACTGCACTTATGGCAGGACCAAACATTATCTAGATCATCCCTGACAAGTGTTTGTCTAACCAGCTCTTAAAAATCTCCATTGATGGAGCTTCCACAGCATCCCTAGGCAATTTATTCCAGTGCTTAACTACCCTGATGGTTAGGATGCTTTTCATAATGTTCAACCTAAACTGCCCATGCTGCAATTTAAACCTATTGCTTCTTGTCTCTAGAGATTGAGAACAATTTTTCTCCCTCCTCCTTGTAACAACTTTTTCTGTACTTGAAAACTGTTGTATCCCATTTGAGTCTTAACTCAAACTTTAGTTTTACAATAGGTCTCCGTAGAACCACAAGGGCCCATTACAATTCTTGTACAACATCTGAAAATCTCTGGGAACTCCTTTCTACTGAGGTAGTCCCTCAGTTTCATTGTGGGTCATCTTGCAGAGCAGAGTTCAGCAGAAGCAGACATTTCCCTTAGAAGGGAAGCTCTTTGTTTTAGAAAGTCAGTATGGTGATGAGCAGGCTTTCATTTGTCAGTTGGTAAACATCATTCAATCCCAAATATTAATCATTATATACTTCAGGATGGATTTATCAGCTGAGAATGTAACTACTTTTTTCCCATTTAACTAATGAAAATTAAAAAAAAATTAAAATCTATTCAAAGATATCAAGGGCTTTCCTGGATATAAGATTTTTTTATTACAGGTTTTGTTTTTTGTTTACTGGCTATGACTAAGATGCTAAGCATCCCCTGAAATGTTTCGTATACTCTCAACTTCTAGTATGGCTCTGAGTGACTCTTGAAAGCTGCTGAGCACGCCTTAACTCCAAATGCTGCCAGTGTTCAGTAACCAGCGGGATTGGACAGGGTTTAAAAAAAGCTCCACTTCCATTTAGACTTCTTCAGTGCAGTGGACAGACTTGCAAAAGCAAGTCCGACTCTCATGGTTGTCAATGGGGGCTGAACACTTCCTAAAAACCTCGCCCCAATTCTGGGTGTTAACATTTTTTTGAAAAAATAGCCCAGATCAAAGAAACAGGGATGTTAATCAGGGAGGATCATGGGCAATGACTGGATTCAGCCCAGATACATTGTCACAATATCCCATCAAGTGTATGGCATTTGCAAATAAAATTATGTGGTGGTTTCTTCTTTAACTGACGTTGGCATCTGAGAGTCAAGCTGGATTCTGTTACTCTAGCTGGTCATCACCATGGGGATGTTCAGGTGTTGGTTAGAGCGTAATTTGGCCCACAGAAGATCTGGTATGGAAAAGGCCCAGCTTGACTGTTAACATTTTGCAGGGCTAACTGAGAAAAAAATCTTTTTTAATTGCAAATAATTTATTTGGAAGTCAATTGGACACAGTGAATATGGAACCCAATGATATTTTTCAGGGTCATTCGCAGGGTATGTTACACTGTAAACAGGAGAAAGACTTAAATAAATCAAAGGGTCTGATTTTGAATTTGCTGTGATATAACAAGACCCATATGGAAGATGTAAAGTAGATACAATTTAAGCAAAGTCAAGCTGGGGAAAGATCTGTCTCTCTGAAATATCCATACTACAAGTTGAAAACTAGTTAGGAGAGGGTCCAAGATAATGGTCACATACTACAGCATTCTTCTCTCTGTGTTTCAGTGTATCACTATTTTTCAAAAGGAAGAGTTCTCAATAATACTTCAAACCACAGATGGCATATTGGCTGCGATTTGGAAAATAATGCATTTCTTGGCAAGTATACACTGTCCTGTCTATCAGTAGGGTTACATTAGTTTCACCCCACAGATGGGGAGAGTCACTGACCACATAGCCATTAGGAATTCTCAATGTCTAATCTCTAAAACTGAATGATTACTAACCAAGATTTGTGTGTTTGGGACAAAGTAACATTGTGAGTATCATTTCATGTTGTGTGTGTGGTTTTTTGTTTTGTTTTAATTTTTGCACTTTAAATTGGTTGCTTCTGCTCACAAGAAAGAGGTACATGCAGTGGTGGTGTAGATGTGTTGGTCCCAGAATATTAGAGAGAGACAAGATGGGTGAGATAATATCTTTTATTGGACCAACTTTTGTTGGTGAGAGCGGTAAGCTTTTGAGCTTACACAGAGCTCTTCAGGTGCTAACTTTGGATAAACATAAAACAAAATACACAATGTTTTATAACATTTAAATTGCATTCTTTTGACGTCAGCTGCATTTAGAACTATTCTAGCATACATCCCATTATTTGTCTGAAAGGGAAATATTCAGATGAGCTGGCCATCTGTTTTCAGGGACCATTTTTAGTAGGATTTTATTCCACGAGTGGTCCCACTGTATCTTTTTAAATAGGCCAGTTTCATGTCTCTGAGAACTTTCGTCCAAAAAAAAAAAAAAAAAAAGAGAGAGAAATCCCCAGAATCTATACAAGATCATTCCAAATGTTTGAGTGGGATTTTCACTTGGTCAGCATCAGCCTAATTCTACTCCTATTGAAGTCAATGGAAGTTTTACCATTGACTTCAGTAGGAGCAGTTAGACCAATTCCAAGCACTTGTGAAAATCCCATTTTATGTTCTTACATTCCAGGTTAATTTCAGTCCAAGGAAAGACTTGTGGATCCTGAGTGCACATGAGCAGGTTATATTCATAGAGTCAATTTGTTAAGGTTATGTATCCCTGAAAAGTACTAAGCAGTGAAAATGCAATTCATGTCCAATGCATCAAACTTTTAAATAAGGAACAAAAATGTATTTTGCTCTGTGTTAACAAAATGTATTGGCTTAGCTGAATCATTTATGTGATGAAGCTCCCTGCTCAGCACACAGAGAACTCTGTGTTTGTGTATGGAAAGCTATATATACTGTACAAAATATTCACCTCTGATTCTACCCTGACATGTCTTTCCAACATAAAAAATAATAGGCTATTAACTGATGCTAAGCAATTCTGCTTTCAGTCTGAATCACAGGGAAAGACTGTAACTCTTAATAAAGTCTGATTTATAGCCAGTACAATTGTTCTCCGTCCTAGTTGCAATAGTTTTAAATATAGTTCCAGGAGAAGATTTCTCAAAAGGGATTTAGGTGTGCAAATCTCATTGACCTTCAATGGAATTTCTGCTCCTAAATCCCTTAGACCATTATGAAAATCTCCCCCTAACAGTAACATAATATAATAGTTTGTATAAACCAGTATCTGTGTAATTCTTCCATGCTGTAAGATTGTATAATATGAGCCTATTTCAATGCTCAGTGGATCCCACTTACTTCAATGGGTTTTAGATCCAGTCCTATGTGCAGAGTTCTGTGTTGTGGTGATATAGCACCTCTCCACCTGGGGGAGCACAAGAGGCACACAGCCAGTCTATAATAGACATGGGGGATTAAATGGAGGACAAGTGACGACAAAGATAGGCTCTTGCATAAATTATTCTCAACTGTCAAAGTAGTCGCACAACCTATTCTATAGAGCCCACTGAGTCCCCAAAGGCACAACTTTAATAAACCTGATTATATAGTGAGCCTTCCATAATCTACCTGGTTTTAGGGGAATTGTCTCCTAAAAAACCCCCCAACAACCCAAAATTTTAAGCAGATTGTTCCCAAGTTTTGGTTTAAGCCTGTGCTCCGATAGATCATTGTGAAGGAAATTTTAATTCTTGATCAGGAAAATATCTGAATTAAGCATTTGTTTTTCTTGATTGCCATCATGACTATTTGGGAAGATTAGCTTTTCCTGGATTTTAATTACAAAAAAAAAATCAGAATAATTAACAAAGTTATGACTTTTTTTTTGTCAAGTGTGGAGAAGTACGTTATTTATTCTCTTGTGTTCTAACATGATACTAGGGAATATGGAAGAGGAATTGCAGAGTTAATTTCTAAAGGTATATTTTCACTTTCTCTAATAGCCTAAATTGAAGAAATTCATAGTAATGTGAACTAATATTCAAACACCACTTTGTACTTCACTAAAGAAAGACAAAAATAATATAATAGCTGAGTAATTTGACAAATGGATTTGGATTATAATGCAATCTAATAAACTATTTAAAGGAATTGGAGAGCCAAAAATAATTGATTCTGCTGTGTGAGTTGTGTATTGAAGAGAAAAATGTAAATTCTTCCAAGGTTAAGTCAAAAATTCTCCAGCAATCAAAAAGAACTAATTCTGTCTTAAATTAGGAAATTAATCTTAATGAGAAACCAAACCCCAAAAGATCAATTCATATGAAGCTGTGAGATAAAATTAATATAGAGTGGAAATAGTTGAAAAGTTGCCTATTATTCAGGCTTATATTAATGTGCACAAAATTAATGTTATATGAATTACAATGCAGTTTGGATGAGTAGACATGCAAAATCAATTGCACAATCAGTTGGTTTGAGTGCAGAATGTGTCATGAAATGACACTGCCTTCGTTTGCTTTAGTAAACTTTTTGGTTTGGGATGTTCAATCACTGCATGGTTGAAAAGGGGAAAAGAACCTGTATACCTGTAAAGATATTTTCTATTAAAACACTCTTCACAAAACATTCCACTTAAACTATCTGCAGCCCCAGCCTAAGTTTTGGGCCATATTCTCTCTTTTGCAAGAACCCCCCCAAAATTGGAAAATACTGCTGGAAACCTTCATAGAGTTACCACTGATTCACTTGGTGGGTCGGGCAGGGTTTGTGCCCATCTCTCCAGAGAATGGGCATCATATCCAGCCCTCTAACCCTACAGATCTATGTAGACCCACTCCTACACACTTCCCCAAGGCCAGTTGCAACACAGCTCCTTCAGAAGCCCCACTAATTGATGGATACTTCAAAAACTCCAGTTGGGGGGGTGTTGATGTCTTAGAAAGGATTGCTTCCTAAAATAATGCAGATGGGAATTGTGACACTAATAAGTCAATGTCCAGCTATGACCAAGGCCAAGATGTCATCTGAGAAGAGACAAACTCACTGCTGGAAGCCAGGTCAATTCACCTCTGTATTAGTCTATATCAAAATGTTTGTTAAATGCATAAGAACATGTATTTGATGTTTTAGCTTCATGAAAACTGAGATGCTGCATACACAGGTTCACTTATCTGCATCCCCTTAAAATGTAATAGCAAACATTTACATTGTAACTAAATGACCCATCACATGAGAGAAAAGCCTTGTGCGGTACAGATGAAGAACTTTAACAAGTGCTAATTGTGCATTTCAAAGCAAGTGGTCACTGTGTGCGATGATTGGAGATCAAAGACGCTAAATGCATTCCTTTCTCCTTCATCAAAGAGCAAGTCCATGTGGGTAGTTGAACTGTCAACTTGTTTTTCTGAAACATGGTGGGTGAGGTTATAATATCTTTTATTGGACCAATTTCTGTTTATGAGAGAGACATGCTTTGAGCCACACAGAGCTCTTGTTCAGGTTTGGGAAAGGTACTCCCACTGTTGCAGCTAAATGCAAGGTGGAACAGATTGTTCAGCATAAGTAGTTAGCACGTACTGTAAGGGACCATTCATGGTAGAATGGCCCATTAACACCCCTGCTGTCATAGGACAAAAAGAGGGGTAGAGCAGGTTACCGATTGTTGTAATAAACCATAAATCCAGTCCATGATTTTTAGCAGAGTAATGAATTTAAGCCCAATTATTTTTTTATTTCATTAGTTTTTGCCAGCAATGATTCAGAGTATATTTTTAAAAAGTTTTAAAAATGAAGTTGAAATATAGATTTATAATATATAATGAAAGAGCTGGCAGTGTCGGAAATGGCCTTCTTTTGGACCAACCGTTTATCTGACCTGAAGCAGAGTTACAAACATTGAAGGTTTGGGTTTTTCCAGATTGTTTGTTTCAATCTTTTTGGCTCTACAGATCTGAACAATCACCCTCACTCTTATTCTCTCACAAGATTTCTACTGCTTCTTGCTTTCCATCAGGCTTAAAATACTGAAAAAACAGTATTCTTCTTAGGGTAACTGACCTTAGCGTAACACATTATTTTATTATTGTGCTAAAGGTCCTTAATTTTGGTCAAGGCCCTCGTTAACTAGATATTGGACATGTGCATAATAAAAATAATTAATAAAACACCCCTGCACCAATGAGCTCTATATGTATGAATGACAGTAGGTGAATAAAACAAAGAAATGGGAGGAGGAGAAGTTGAATGAATAGTAAGAATTAATATAATAAATAATCTCAGCACACTACCATTTTAGATATCCTGTTGCATCCAGGTCTGGCTGCAATCAGGAAGTACAGAAGTATGCATAATGCAAATGAATGGAAAAGAAAAGTTACCTCCATTTTATTTGTACTTAAACCAAATATGATTATGATGCTCTCGACAGAAGCTGACGGGGTGGGCTACATGTGGAGCCTGGAATTTGCTGAGCTAAAGTGCATGGGCAAAAACAGGATAGGGACTGTTTTAAAATGTGGCTGCTTTTCTAAGCAAAGGTCCCAGACCACTGACACAGGAAAAGAGATCAGGACAAATGGGCTGTTTGGCCTAAGGAGGCTCCCCGGACATTAGGCACAGAGGAGGGGTGAGAATCAGACTTGGGGGTGTGGAGGGGAGAGCTTGCATTCAGGACTATTTGAAACATTTTTAGATGTGTAACTCTCTCAAGTGTTTTTAAGAGTAAAATGTCTGTAGTGAAAAAATTCCTTTGCCAAGCCTGTATTACTTGCTTTCCTGCCACATTTTCCCTGAAGGGATTAACTAGAAATCAGAGCTTCCATAGTCAGGAGAACTCTGGGGAAAAGTGTCTGATAAAGTTGAGTGTAAGAACGACCATACTGAGTCAGATCAGTGGTCCATCTAGCCCAGTATCCTGACTTTTAACAGTGGCCAATGCCAGATGCTTTATTGGGAACGAAAAAGACAAAAGCAATTCTGAGCAAACCATCCCCTGTCATCCAGTCCCAGCTTCTGGCAGTTGGAGGTTTAGGGACACCTGCAGCATGGGGTTACATCCCTGACTATTTTGGCTAAGAGACATTGAGGGATCTATCCTCCTTGAACTTACTAAATTTTTTTAACCCAGTTAAATGTTTGGCTTTCACAAAGTCTGCTGTCAGTGAATTCTATACACAGTGAACAGTCAACCTGTGGAAATATCTCCTTTTATTTGTTTTGAGCCTGGGGCCTATTAATTTCATTTGGGTGAGCCCTAGTTCTTGTGCTCTGTGAAGAGGAAAATAACACTTCCCTATTTATTTTCTGCACACCAGTCATGATTGTATAGACTTTCATATGAATAACTGACTTTTTTTGGTTCAGTGGCCAAACTAGAGAGGGGAAAAGGGATTGGTTTGTAACGAACCAAAACTGAATTTTTTTCACCTGTCACAAACAAAAAACAAACAAACAATGTTTAGGTCAAATAAAATGTTTTGAATGTCACTGTGAAAATGTCAGTTTTAAAACACAGTTCATTTCAAAATGAAATGTCACAAATTTGTTTATGCTCTTTCAAAAAAATATTCCTCACTCTTTATTTAGCCCAAACTATTTTATGAATTCAACCCAAGTGTATGTACAGTTTTAGTCATCCTGAAATTGCATTTTTCAGCAAATTTACTATATGATTGAACAATTTCACCTAGATCTAGTTTCTAAGTGACTGGGAGCATGAGAGGAATGTGGTACTGATTGCAGGATATAAATTGGCCAGCCTGGGGGGGTCCAGTGCCCAAGAAGACAGTGGCACAGTGGAAAAATAAAAAGTGGATAAACTAGCCTCAGCTAAAATCCACATTCCCTAAATGGGAATACACTAAAGCAAGAAGGGTGTTGGAGATGCGGCTGCAACTGACAGCGTGCCTGAGCGTCCCAGAAGTAGAAACAATGGCCCATCTGTACCCACCCCAGGGGACTTAGCAGCATGTTGAATTGAGCACTTGTTGAGCCTATGCACAACAAACTGATGTCAGTGCAGAGAGCGGGACTGGGCCAGGTTGTAATGGTGATAACTGCACCTGATTCCTCCTTTTTCTCTCCTTACAGAAAAAGTTGTCATTGTTATAGGAATCTCAGAAAACCATTCTGATGTGAAATATATTGACTATAATATGCTTTACTGTTCTCACTTAATCCATTCTGAGGCATCCTAAAAAAAGAGGCTATTAAATAATTTAAATTTAGTTTAATTTAAATAAACTAAAATGAAGAGGGATGTAATTCTTACCAAAAAAAAATCCCTCGTGACTAAACTCATGATAATGTACAGAACATTTGTGAACTTATTAAAACTTTTAAAAAAAATTCTCCAATTAAATCTTATATCTCCTCAGACAGGAGAGATCCCGAGTTCTCCAAGCCTTTGAGAATACTACAAAGAACTAATAATAATTGCTTTAGATTAAAAACTAGCAAAGAACTGAAATTGAATGCTCACTATCAAGTCACAAACACAAGTTTGTATTGTGAAAAACAATTAATTTATGCCTCTTTGGTTTATAGCACAGAATAAATATATATATCCTACAATTCTAGAAGTGTCCCAAAATATCTCTCTTCCATTGTAATGAATCAAATAAGAAGATGGAGAATGATGTGTTAAAAATAAATAAATAAATAAATAAACAAACGTTCTCCCATCAGACCATTAGTTTGCAAGTTGTTGGGGTATGGCTTTGCGTCTCCTATCTCGGTAATGATTCATAGTAGTGCTATGTTTCCTTTGTGCTTCAATACTTAGAAGGCCCATATTTTGTAAGAAGTCTTTTAGTTTTCTTACCAGATCTTAATCTTCTTTCTTCCCCTTCTCATTCCTCATGGACAGGAGCTTAAAAACGTCCCATGTGTGTTTTTCATTAATGTCTGCCCATTCCTCTGGGAAAAACAGAATCTCTCAATTTCTGACAGATTAGGAATCTAGAGGGATGAAATTAGAGAGCAGCGTGATAATACATTTTTTAATGTCAAGCCTCTGATACTCTTTTGATTTCGATCATCTCTATTAAATTCAATCTCTGTTTCCTATTTTTTGCAGTATATTTTTCTTGAAATAAGGATATTTTCTTGTCCCTGCAAGACATATACCCAGAAGTAAAATACAACTTGTTTATCTTTCTCTGAGCTTCAGTAGGCTGTTAGTTTAAAAAAAAAAAAAGTTTGGAATCTCTAATTTTTCAGGGGCCTTTAACTTTTTTAACAGAGTCTGCTCCATTTCTAATTTCCATTATTATTTCTCATAGGTGATTCTTCTACAGACTTTGAACTAGAGAGAATTGAAGGAGAGAAACTGCCAAAAATGCAGGCCAAGGAAGACCTCCAGGGTCTTTAGAAAAATAAGGAATTAAAATAACAAAACCAAAAGCCTTGTGTTTAGATATCTTATAAAAAGTTTCAAATCACATGAGAGTTAAAAACAATTAGATTAAGTCTCAAATATAAGCTGTTCAGACTTTTCTGGAACAGTCTATGTGGTATTAAAGCAGATACACCCAATTGTTTACCACAGTTTACTTAAGAAACTGTGAGCTTAGGGGTATGAGGTGAGTCTATTATGCTTATATTCAACTATCACTGGAAACAGGTTAAAAGAGTTTACAAACAAAGCATGTGTTGGGTGTTCCTTTCTTATCTCAAGTGGAAATTTCTTCATGACAAAAAGTCACTAAGGGTTTGGCATGATTTGCCCTCTCTGTACAAAAATGTCCCCAAACTGGAATTGGAGAGGTACAGATTTCAGTACAAAGTTGCATTCACAATTGGCATGTGGGATAAAATTTTAATGTGATTCTTTTTTTTATTCTATGCTTGAGTCTAAGCTAGAGGCTTGATCTAACGCTTTTGTTTTATCTATTCCTCTTATCATGACTGTTTAAGAATCTACAATACTTAATGTTTAATCTTAAAAAAGGTTCCTGGTTTTGTGGTTGGATGGTAACATTTGGAATCCAAAAAGTCCTACCCACACTCTTCAATGGTGATATCTTTTTAACCAGTTTAAGGCACATGGTTTTTCAAAGGTTGCAAAAAACACAGTTCAAATGTATCCGCACAACAGCTTTTCTGCCATCTCAATCTCCTTTGTGCATCTGTACTTACCACACTGCTTGGCCATGTTTCTATCAGTGCATTATGGGGAAAAAAACTGAATAGTTATCCCATTGTGCCTTATCACAGAAGTGTGTTCAGAGGACATACACAGTAATGAAGAGCAGTACTAAATGTGAAGTGTTTGTGAGCAATCTATAGTCTAAAACTCTTTCAGCAAAATAGTTATTAATAAACCGGTCTAATAAAATCAGCATCAGTTCTCAGACAACTTGGTGAGGCACAGTCCTTCCAGGCGTGTATCATCATTGGGCCAGTGCCTAGATGTCACAATTTCGCCTAGAGCAATACAAAATGGGCTTGTGTAATTCGCCCAAACTCTCTTAAACATACCTGCCAATTACAGATCATCATCTAGCCCTTGGTTCTGCAAGAAACTTAGTGTGGGATGATTACACTTTCTGATGGCTCCAACTGTTTAAATTACAGTGCCATGGCTCTTCTTTTCCAAAATTCATTGTTCTCCATAGCTACATATGTTGTTTTTTTCTTGGTATAAGTTACTTCTTCTATACAGTGGGATTCTCTTAAGATGGTTGTTAGTCGCTGTGGGACAGTTCACTCCTGTGCAGAAGGCTAGCACACAGCTTATGCAGCAATTAAGCCACATTTTGATGGTTTAAGCACTTAATACCACTTGAGCCAACAAAATAGGGCTTAAATGTGGGTGATGTGATGCACAGTTCCTGTGCAGAAGAGCAGCACAACAGTAAATTTCACCCTATATTCACTTATTTTTACATGCATGATTGAAAGTTTGCTTTTTCCAATAACCCTAGAGCAATATAACATTTTCTGAATACACTCCATTGGATTTAGCAATACAGATTTTTTTTTTAATATATGGTCCACAATGCTGCCTCAGTTCACCTCTCCCCATTCTTTACAAACCTTTAAAATGGGGAGGAAAGAAGGTAGAGGGCGGTGTTTGTTTTTTAATGTTTGTTTCTAATTTCCACAGGGGGTAGAAAATCTCACTTGTAACAATTACTTTACATGTAACTTGGCTAAGGCTACATGACCAGTGAATTAACATATCCTTAAAAGCTACAGAAAAGGTTAGAGCCAGCTGTTCAAAAACTGCAAGATTTCATTTTCAATAAGTCCATTGACCTGTAAGAGTTTTTTATGTCTAATATTGCTTTAGTAGGTTTTTCACATTATTGCCTAGGCCGTTGAAAATAAATAAATAAGTCAGTCAGACTTTGATGTGGGCAGTAGCACATTACACAACCATGGAAACTTTAGAGAGAACATCACCCTTTTCTGATATATTTGTAATTAGTGCTGTGAGAAACAGGAAATAATCATGTCACAACATTAAGTGAGATTACTACTGGAGTTGACTAAAAATGTTGCTCTTTTTAGTCATGCACAATCTCAGTAGAACATAAATATGCCCCTTTAATATTCCTGTTCAGAGAACATCACTCAGATTAAGTTCTGGTGTTTGTGTGATAATATTTTAATTGGCCAAGTGTTTTGGTTACTAACAAATCAGACGGGAAACTATTTTGCACCTGACTGTTCAGGGATCAAGTCTTTTAAATAAATCAAACCTATTTGTAACTCCATTCTGGAATTTACTATATTTAGTTTATGTCTGAGGAAACACTGCAACAGTTGCTTACCTTTTAATAACTGGACTAAATAACTTCTGTATAAAATGGGAGCAAACCTTTTCAACTAAACTTTATTTACACATTTGACCAGATGTATTTTTTAAAATATATTGTCTACCATTCATAACCCGTATTCATTCTAATGAAGAAATAAATTGTCAACTCTCCTGGTTGCTAGTGTAGCCCTCTCCAGTGAAGAAAGAATGACTATTTTATAATTTTCAAAGACTAAGGCCTTTGACAGATTGTGAGGAAAGTTATCAAATGTAGGATATTTAATACTGAAGGGAAAATACAATGTGATTTCTTTCCTTCCTTATTCCAAAAAGACAGTTGAAATGTGTTGAAATTAAGAATCTTACATTATGCTATGTTGCAATATTTATAGAGAGAAAGGGGAAAAGTCCATTCTTTATTAAAATATCAGAAAAACCATTTATCTCATGGCAAATTATTACTCTCTTCACTCAAGTACTGATAAATATTTAAAGAAGCAAAACTAATTTCATTATGTTACTTTTACTTTGTGACCTGATGTATGTGTAATTTTGTTTCAGTTCTGTCACTTGTCATATGAAGACTATTAATAAAATATAAAAATGATTATTTATTGAAATATTGCATTGCACACTGAGTACCAGATTCTGCTGTCACACCAAAGTGAATCTGAAATAGCTGTCTCTGGTACCCTGCATTTATATCAGCGTAAGTGAGAGCAGAATTTGGCCCACTTTTGAGGAATATTTTTCTTCAAATAATAGTAGAAGTGAAATGTGGATTGAGGATTGGATAGGATCTTCCCTCCCCAAGTTATGGGGTTATTAGAAAGAGGCATGAAGTTTAGATTCAGATTTGATCTTACCCAAAATTTGGGATACAGTGGTTTGGATTTAGGTTCCAAGTTCAGGATTGTCTCTAATAAGGCACTGTGTATAATAACTGAATTTTTGTTTAAACAAATAGGCAGAAATGGGGCCTTTTTCACTAGAAAGTTTTGTGGATGGGATGAATCCACTTGGTAACTATTTGATATCAAATAATTGCTGCAGAGGTTGCCATTATAATGTTAACATCAAGTTGCCATGCAGTGGCTTCTGAAATGCCACCGTTTGTCCCTATATTTGAAATAAGAAGTTGTTATTGTGGTAACTCTCTGATCCTGTGACTGTTGGCAAATATTGACCTTTTATTAATAACTGCGGCCTCAGTATTTGTTGCATGCTGAATACAAATATAAATAATGTCCTGTGGACACTGTGCACTGCGCGATGTCGGTGAGGTTTGGAGTCAGCTAGAGAAATCCTTCACTAAATAGGGCTGTTGGAGAATTGAATCTGTTTATAACCTGTGCACATGTCTATGGCGTGCAGGACAGCTAGTAGTTGATGAAAATGGAGACTTTGTTTCTGATTCTCCACTGCTTTGCAGTCATGTACAGCTGTGTAAGGCAACTATAAGATGTTACCAATCAGAATGATAGTATTTTACACCCAACTTTTACTCACTATGCACAGATGTGAAGGTGCAGGACAGGAGAATCAGAACCTAAGATGCTGTGGATTCATGGGAAATTGCAAAGCTAAACAAGACGAGTAAGGGAAGGAAGGTGACGTAATTCATCATAACTTTCTGCTCGCAGAGACTAGACTAGGATGTGGTAGTCAATGAATAAAATCTACTTTATTTTGGGTTTGGCTAGGCCTTACTCCTTATCCATGCATATATATGACAAATTTTTTCTTTTTAATAAAGCTAAATACAAAGGTTCTGTCTACATTGCAATTAAACACCCATGATTGGCCCATGTCACTGACTTGGGCTCGCGGGGCTCAGGCTGTGGGGCTGTTTAATTGCTCTCAGTGTCCTGGAGCCCGGAGTCCAGCCCAAGCCCAAACATCTGCACCACAATTAAACAGCCCTGTAGTCTGAGCCCCAATCAGCTAACACTGGCCAGTTGCGGGTGTTTAATTACAGAGTGGAGATAGATTAAACCAGTGCATTTTTGGGGTAAGTGTTTTCTTTATAGATTAGTTTAGTTTAAAGAGTTAGTTATCAAATCAAATTGAATCTATATAAACCAGATGTAAATCAGTTGAAATGTGTCCACACAGAGGACTGAAATTATTGAACTAAATTAATTTAAAAGCCAATACTGATTAAACTTATGTAGCCTAATTCGCCATGTGTTTAGTCTCCTGTCAATATTTATACTGTGCAAAATTCTGCAGTTATTACTTAGAAAAACCCAATGGGAAGTTTTTTAATAAGTTCAGATAGTTTGTTCCCTCAGTATTTTCTACAACATTATTTCAAACAGCAATATATATTACCAAAACTACGATATAGAATTTCATTTTAAAGTCAGTGCTACTGTATTTTCCAGTACAGTGAATCTAGAAAAAAGCTATAAATCAGATGTTAAGTATCTATTCAGTAAAGTACTGTTGATCTGTTAATTACAAAAGGAAAATTAAAATGAGAAAAAATGCATTCATTTTGAAATATTGAATGTAAAAAAGAAAAATGAAAGTTCCTTTTAGTTAATATCCTAGTTAATTTAATTCCTTCTAGATGGTTATCTATGATAAACATGTCATCCTCAATATGGAATAAACTCAGAGCCCAGTTTGTTTACTCTTTGAATGTAATAAGCACAGTCTTGGTAGCAGCACTAAATATATAACTTAATCAAGTGAGATTAGAGAGAACTTGAAATAGACTGTGATTCATAGTGTTTCTAAATTTAATTTTAAATCTGATACTGTTATCATGGTCAATTAATTCATTGATGGAAACCCTGAGTAATAGGGTATCGTTTGAGTTCCAATACTAAAAATAGCAATTGTAGGAGTTATGATCATCTGGATTTTGGCCTTGTGCAGAGGCTTTAAGGGGGGAAAGGCCTCTCAGCAGTGCTGATCTCCCTCTCCAGTAGTAATGATAGTAATCTGGCTTGGGTAAAAAGAAAAATAGATACATGCTTTAATCCCCAGGCTCTCCTAGGAGGCTCAAAAAAGGAAACACTCTCCCCACTGTAGTAAAAGAAATAGCCTCATGTACCACACAAACTGTAACCATAAGCTTTTGTGGGCTCCAGAAGTGGGCTGGAGCCCATGAAAGCTTATGCCTGCAGACATTAAATTTGTTAGTCTTTAAAGTGCTACAGGACTCTCGTTGTTTTTGCTGTATACAGACTAACACGGCTACCCCTCTGGAACACACAAACTGTGGTTCTTAATGCAAAATGCCATGTGTTTCCTGTGAGCTGCTGAGTGCTCTCCGTTCCCATTCAGCACCTTGCAAGTATGGGGTGCTAGCTGTTGTTATTGAATGTGACCTTCAATAAATTGAAGACTTAAATCATGACAGATCTGCTAAGGAAGTCTGATCCCAATGGCATGTCCATTTAAATTCACTTCTCTCACATTGAACTGACATTGGAACTTCATGCTACGTTTCTGCTGGGCCATCCAGTAGGTAAATTTCATAAGTATCTTAAAGACAACATGTTAATCCATTAGAATTATTGATTTATACTGATAGAAAAATGTTTGCAGAAAAAGTGTAATGTTGCCAAAACTCATTCAAATACAATTGAGTTTACTCACATATTGATAAGAAAATACCACAAGCCTGTAGTTCTCCTAAATTATTGTGTTTTCTACAGCACAAAGCTAATTTAACATGTGGAACTATATGTGTAATAACATAAGCATAAAAAAAGCATCCATACCTATCTAACACTAACTCCTCTTGCAGTCAAAGTACATTTTTATAGTTTCCTTCAGCAATGAAACTGCTTTAATAAAAACACACATTTCAGATACCAATAAAGTCAAGTAATAGGTAGAAGCAGGAGGCAGTGATAGATAGCAACAGAAATTGGCAATTTTTCAAGTAGATATTTCTGCATGATCTTGCGTCTGACATTTACATCTTTGTTTTATTAATAAAGTGTACTTGTACTGCACTTCTGGCTTCATACTAAGCCTGATAATATTAACCCAATGCATTTAGAATATATGGTTCTTATTCTCTGTTCACTGAAACAACAGCTTTTGTGTTGCTAGAGACACTTAAAGATAGATACTTTCTTTACAACATACAGAAAACCTGATACCATACCAATCTTATATTTATATACCTTTCATCATTAAAGACACCAAATACATTTAACTATGGGCTAAAAACTGCTCTCATTTACAGCAGAAAGGCCATTGAAATCACTAGAATATGAAGTCTATGAAGGTTGTAATTAAGGATTTATTTTGACCTTTTAATGTGTTCACACACATGATTTCACCTACCTGTGAAAAATAGACAAGTCTTTCGTGGAGCATGAGAATTGTTAAAAAACTTAAAATAATGCTATGTAACAGCTTAGCTCAGAGCATTGCAACTGCAGGGGAAATTTAGGTAAGCAGAACAACCAACCCTGGAATTTGGCTAGCAATGTTCCTAAACACCACCTCCCCCTGCTTGTCTGTACTTGTTCCTTAGTGCATTTCCCTACCATCTTCTCCATTTAATAAAGCCAATGTTGTCCACTGAGCCCCAATCACTATGCTAAGGTACTGGTTTCATCCAATGAATTGCCAACATCACTTCCTTAAATATCCTGGGTTTTCCTTAGAAGTCTTATGTCAAAGTATTGCCTTTCCTTGACACTGCTTTATTAATTAAATCTGTTGAAATAACACTCAAAGGCAACCTGCTGCAGGCCACATCCCTAGAAAAAGGGCAGCAGCAGCCTCAGCATGTTGTGTTTTGCTGCTACAATGTGTACAGTACTTAAATTGCAGATTGGTAGATTTCCAAACCAAGAATTACATTAATGAATATAAATATGCAAATAAGGACTTCTTTACTAAGTAGTCACTATTGAGTGACTGAATTAAATCTGTGAAATTATAATTTTAGTAAAGATTTCTCAGAGGCTACTGAAGCAAATGCAGACATGTTTAAAACCAATTCAGCTTGCAAGAAAAACGTGCTTGAGAAGAATGTACAAACTGCAAGTCATCAAAAAGATTAATAGAATCTGGAAAGTAGCTATTAAAGATAACTAAAGGTAACAGGAAACAAGGAAATCACATACATTTTCTTTCCAGTTGTCATTGTTAAATCTGTAGAAAATAATAAATGATAATTTTTAAGGAGATAAGTTTTATAAAATATCAGAATTGTCATTTCATAGTCCACAGTTTTCAACGAATCACCATATAAAGCACATTGCCTGTCACTGATGTGCAGCATAACTTATCTCAGTTTTAGATGCTGCACTTGTGCCCCACATCCCCCCTAGAAAAATGGCTCAAAGCAAAATAAATTTATTCTTAAATTCAGAGATGAATCTGCTGCTACATAAAGAAAAATAAACACTTGAAAGAGAATTAAACAATTGACTCTACAATGGCAGTTTTGTCAAGTGTATTAATTGCATACCTTAGTATGGAGAAACTTACCTTGATTGTTGCTCTTTTTATTTCAAATAAAGCAAAGGAATAAAGTCAAATGTTAAAGGATGCCATAATTATAAACAACAGATATATTAACGTAGATACGGTTATTCTAAAAGTAAATGAGATCAATTCAAAATTAGGGGAAGAGAAAGGAAAAAAAAATCAAACCCTTGAAAAGTCATTAAAGATAAGTATTCTGCTAACATCAAATCTGATTACAAAAGCTGGTTTTATACAGCACAGTGTCAGAAAGGGTACCATATTTTTAACACAACCATGTGAATGAAAAATATTCACATCAAGGATGCAACTTTTGTCATGTACCTTGTTAGATTAGCAGTTCAAATGGAGAAATGCTTTTTTGGTGGATTAAGGACCCCTGGAGATACTATATGAAGCTTTGAATCTTTGCTACAAGCCTTTTATCCTTTTTATCCCTTACATATTTTTCTCCATGTGCATAACAAGCCAGGCAATAATGCTTTAACCTGTAATACATCAATACCCTTTGGACTCTAAGTTGACTGAGGACAGCTTTACTTGGTAACATTTATGTTCTTCTTAAGTACCTTAGTTTCCTTTCAAATTCCCAGGAAAGCAGGATTTTCAGTAGCTCTAGAAGATTTGTAACAGGCTGTGTCTGCTTCATGTCATATTATAACAAATAAGTAGTCCCTTTTATCTGCATTAGTAAATTACATTTCCAGGTAATATATAGGCTTATCTTTTATGGACTATTATATTCAGATTTGCCTATATTTTGTCTTATTAACACTATGCCAATCGTACAAATTAAATATCAGTGGCCAAGAATTTAACTGATGAATATGCGACTAGGAACCTCATAGAGCTAACTGGCAAGGGGCAACAGAGCAGGTGCCTAGGGGCTACAAGGACCTCCTGAGTCTGGTATTTACATTCTACTCGTCGAAAGAGTGTCACATGAGGTCTCTGATAAAATATTTTGTTGCTTTGATCTTCCATATCATTGTCAAATGAATGTACATCTACTATGCAAGGAGTTCCGTACATATACAGAAAATATGTTCTTAAAGTCTGTCTAGGGACTGGTCACGAGCAAAGGTGAAAAACGGGTTTTCTGTCAGACAGAAATGGTTATTTATCTAGCTGTTAAAATGTAAAATAAGTATTGTACAGTTCACAGCGGGTCACCACTCACCAGTCTGAACTGAATACAAATGATGTACAATGAGAATTTCAAAGAAAGAAACTAACAGGAATTGTAAAACAGCCTGGGACGTGGGTGGGGAAAGAACCATATCTTGAGGTGCACATCAAAGGTTTCCTTTACTATATTTGGGGGACAAAAAGACACCCTACTATTCTTCGCTAAGGAAGTAAATGAACAGTGACTTTACTTCATGTAAAAGGGCTCTTAGACAAGCTTGGCTGAAAATGCTGGAGAGAGAACTTTGAGTAAAATAATCTGTTAAATTTAGTCTCTAGAAAAGTGTGTTATAATTTTGTTTTGTGTGTAACCATTTGTTTCCAGTATTCTTACTCATTCTCACTTGAATCTCTTCTTTGATAAAAGTATCCTTGGTTTCACTATAAATATATCTAAGTGCTGTGATGTCAAGCAAAGTGGTGATCCTGAGTTGACTCTTAGAAGCTGATGGGAACAACAGGCCTAATAATTTAGTGAATGTTCCGTGGATTAGGATCTGGACACTATGGGAAATGTTCTGAGAACTAAGGGTTGCTGTGTGCCTATCACTACCTGTACAGAGAGAGTCTGACAGGGCCTGGAAGGCAGTGTTTGTGCTGCCAGAGGCTGGTGGCATTGGGAAGCTGATCCACAGCAGGCACAGACAAGACTTTCTCAGACTAAGGGCAGGAGGTGGTGAGGCGCCTCTCAATCCTGTGTGACCCGGGGGATCATCCCAATGGTCAAATATGACAACCTGGGCAGAATATAGACTTAAATCTGCTGCATCCATGACTAAATTAGGAAAACAGCATTTACACATAATTTGTCTTTCTGGCAGTTCACAAAGAATTTTGGGGCATCTTTCTATAGGAATACCACAGGGAGCTACAGGGTAAAAAATCTCTAAGTGAAGATTTATCTTTCATTGTTCTATCAGGTGAAAGGGATTTTTCCCTGATGAAATCCTTGGACCTGAAGGAGGCCAAGAACATTTTCATGTAGACCCTATGCCTCAGCACAAATTCTGGATTTTGGGTGTTTTATTGCACCCTGACAGTAGTTGAGCTAAGAGTGGGAAACATTGTTCAAATTCTAAAGCAAACTCCCATTCTGTTCATGGCCCTTTCCTGCTTGTCTTACATGCACTTTGAGCACTCAAGATTTACTGGCATGAATGTATACTTAAAAGGAAACTTGAACTCAAATGCTTGAATAATCCCTGAAAGCTAATTCTGAATTGTGCATCCAATTGTGAAAATTGTGAATGTTTTGAATGGTTACATGTCACTTGATCAGGTAATAGAAGCAATGCCATGTGGCTTAACCAGCACAGAGTAAATTGTGACCATTACAAACAGCTATGCAATTTGAAAGTCTCGCTGTGAGAGTTAATTACATCACAGACAAGTTATAGATATGGTATTTTTCTATTCCTTGAATGGATGACTCCCATAATTAATCAGTGCAGCCCAGATTTTGGATTATAGACTTTGTGATACTTGCCATTCTTACAGTGCTGATTAGTTTATATATGCTATCAGAGCTGCCCGATGAACAGGTTGGGCATTTGCAAAGACTTTAAATTCTGAAGCGATGTCCATAATGTATTTTTTTTATGTATTGGCTGATTCCCTTTTCCAAGATTTTCATAGTCCTCCGTTGCTATCTCTTTGCAATTCTTCCTGTCTTCTGAAGATCTTTTCACCAGTAGGAGGGACAGGTTATCTCTCGAGTGATCTCACTGCAGGAAAGAAAATGTTTTCCTTAGGGGGCAGAATTATTATTTATAAATATATCTATGGTAAGAACAAACCCCATTTCCTGCTCAGAAGCAAGGAACTTTGGGGCCAAAGTCTGGCGTTGGTATTGATCAGAGTCTCACGTACCTTTCTGAGAATAGAATCTGATGTCATATATGCTACTTCACAGAGCACATTTTACTGCAGCACTGCATGGAGAAAAACACATAATCTTGTAGTAATTTAAAGAATACTGAGTGTGTCCTTTTCATATTCACTGAAGAAAATAGCTTGAACATTCCTATTATCAGAAGAAGAAAATTCCAGATTTTTTTTAAGAGACCGAGGGTGGATTGAAAGAGGGAGACATTTCAGTTAAAAAACCCAACTGATGTTAAATTATTTCCAGTGCATTAAACAGTATATACCCATTACAAATTCTGATGTCTGACAAATTCAAAATATCAATAGAGGTCATTTTATATAGATTAATCTTTATCAGCTAATCA
Organism: Emydura macquarii macquarii; assembly: GCF_026122565.2. Lineage (NCBI taxonomy): Eukaryota > Metazoa > Chordata > Testudines > Chelidae > Emydura > Emydura macquarii. The sequence continues at coordinate 8,102,257 of NW_027130155.1, read as the reverse complement.
GAATTCTTCATTGCAAACAAGATTATAATTGCTTAGATGAAACATAGGTTGTCACTTCATAAGAGCTAATTTAATACAATTTATTATGGTTCTGATTACATCTGGTAATTTCAGGATACTAATAAAATAAAGCAATAACAAAATGACAATAAATTGCACTTTCCAAGCTCTCTGATTAGCAGGGATGAGTCACTGTTTATCTGAATAGCCATGCCAAGTGGCTTTGCTCAAATAGCCTCTAAATCTTGAAGATAATATTGTATCGCTATGGCTAAGTCTGCATTACAGAATTATTGTTATATGAGTGAGTGAGATAGCAACAGTATAAACAGCGTGCCGTGCAGTGTGTTCAAAGTTGGCATCCTCTGTCAGGTACAGTTGTACTCTGCATTTACACCTGTGCTCTACTAAACTGAGTGCCTATCCTACAATTTATGGCATAGCTCCTGGAAGCAGTGAGATTTTCAAAGGCTTTCTGAAAGCCCCAAGGAATTGTGGGAGAAAAAGTCAATCTCTCATAATTCCCTGGGAAACAACTGTAAATCCCCAGGTACCAGTGTCATTTCCTAGGCATTTTCTCAGCACAGAGGCTCTTGCTCCTTGTGTGGTCTCACAGGGTGGTTGGTCTCTTTAAATGAAGCATGTCCTGCTTGCCTGTGTTAGAACAAGTTCTCACAGTTTGGCCAATTAAGAGGGCAGGCACCACCTGAGCTGTAAAGAGCAAAGCTGTCAGTAAGGAAGGGGGATTCTCAGGGAACAGCAGTAGGAAGTTTCCTGGGACAGGAGACAGTGGGAACCAGATGGGGCTTATGATGGGGATAGTCTGCCCCTTGAGTGTAGTACTGCCTACTGGGCACTCCTCCCTGTCATGTGACATGGCCTTTACAAGTTTGGGATGGTGTGATACACGAGGTCTGAGGAGATAGGAGAAGAGATTAAAAGGATTTTAGAAAGTACTAGCATTTAGAAGGAATCCTGTTATTATATCTTTAAGAACCTGAGTCTTGCAGACGGGGAGGTAGGGCAGGGCTCCCCTATCACCCGGCCAATAAGGAATGAACTAGGAGAAAATCACGGCATAAAAGTTGCCTTCAGCATGTTAATAGGGCAGACACCTGTGGATACTACAGGGAGCAAGAAAGCTCCTGTAGAACCTTAATTAGCAGGGAGATAACAACAACAACAGCAGGGAAAGGTCTGGCTGCTGGATTTTCCTAGCTGCTCATGACTGGTAAAAAAGGGCCCAGCTGGAGTGGGAGCTGGTTAAAGCCCTGCAATTGGCTTGAACTGCAGTCTACCTCCACACAGAAGAAATGTGTGAAACTCCTGCCTTAATGAGAGAAACCACAAGGGCAGAGTGGAAGATAGCTTGGTATATACAGAAAAGCTCTGGCACAGGCTTATTTGTGTGGTGTTCTTCCTGTGGGATTGAATAAACTAGCTCTCTGAAGGGGTGCTGTGCATTCTTCATTGGACTTATTACAGCCCTGACTCAGAAAAACTGAGGCAGAAATGCAATGGTGGTGCTGCACTGAGCCCCCAAGGGGGCTTCAGGAATAAGAGGCCCCACTGCAGGCCTATAAGGAGAAAGTCCTTGGAGGTGGTGCTCCATTAAAAGAGTGCAGAAGAATTCTCTGCCCTGAAGCAGGAGGGACTGAGGAGAGGTGAATCCCCTGGGAGCTAACCCAGGGTGGGCTGAGGAACTGGTTTTGTTTGTTTGCCTATGTCGGGTAAATAAACTTGCACCTGGAAGGAGATTCTAGGTATTCTATGTGCTGGAGATTTGGAATAGCAGTCATGAAACATCTGAAGCAAAGTGGCAGAGGGTGCTCCAGAAACATATGAGGATTCGGAAAGCCAGCAATGGAAACCAACCCCTGACAAAGTTTTTGTGCCAGCAGTTATCCACCTGTCCCAGCTAGCTCTATTAGCTGCTTGAAGATAATGTTCACCAGGTGGGATGCTGCTTTTGGATCTGGATCATGGTTACAAAAGTGTAGCTTTTAATTGCTCTCAAGATCTGGGTTGAATAGCAATGGCTTCATAACTTCAAAATGAGCAAAGGAAGTTGCTGTACCATTATCCTCAGTGCTTGGGGATGGAATTTGACCTTTTGAGGACCCTTCCAGCCCTATGTTTCTCTGATGGATTATGGGGAGAGAGAGCCTCAACATAGCAGTGTCAGTCCAGGAAGAAGAGCACAATCTTCATATGGAAAAGAGGTACAGACAACTGCAAACAATCTTCCCTATATGCTGGTGAGTTTGATTGCTATTTGGGGGCTGGGGAGTCTGTTGTCATGGAGATTTTCAGGCCAATACATAATGTGTTGTAGTGGTATGTGATTAAAGTGGCCAACCTCCCTAAGATCCCTGAAGAATTGTAACAGGGTTTTCCCCAGTTATACAGGAACTATTAATGCAGCCCATGTGCCAATTCTGATACCTTCCAAAAAAGCTCAGGAGTACATTAATACAAAGGGTGCTATTCAGTGTGATTCAAGCCTTAAGGGATTATCACAGTAGATTCCTGAACACTTACATAAAGAGGCCAAGCAAAGTGAATGATACAAGAGTGGACACGAGCATTCTATTCCCACCAAATAATGTTGACAATAACAGTGACTTCAGCCTCATGTATTTCCAGGTAACCCTGCATGCCACCTTTACCCTGGTTAACAGAGTCAGTCTCAGATTACACCAGCCTGGAGGGAGACTGATTCTAATTTATGCTCCATAGGAGTGGGGTCATGGTGAACTGCCCTTCTGAAAGGGGGGGCTGGGTGGCTGTACGAAAACATCTGACCTGCAAAGACAATTCAGCAATTGTAGTGTCATGACTATATTATCTTCCTGGGGCATTCTGTATGGTATAATATGTGGCAGTAAAGGTAAGATGTTCTGTGAATGAAGTGAGAATCTAGAAGGATTTACAGTAACCTATGATTGTCAGACAAACAAGCTTTTGCACCTCCGGCTGGTGTCTAAATTAAAACACACAGCCTGCCCAGCAGCATGCTTTCCTAATCAGAGGTACTCTTCTCCCACACTTTCAAACCAAAGGTGATAAATTGGGAATGACTCATCCAGATAAATTGTGTTTTTGGTTTTAGTAGTATTAATTATTTACATGTGTGCTGTAGTCTGTGGTGGCAGACTTTCCTTCATGCCTGACATGTATCTTTAATTATTGTATGTAATGTAGTTGTAGCACTGCTGGTTCCAGGATATTAACAAGAAAAGGTGTGTGAGGTAATATCTTTTATTGGACCCACTTCTGTTGGTGAGAGAGAGAAACTTTTTGGCTTACACAGTGTTCTTCTTCAGATGTGGGAAAATACATACAATAGAAGTGGGTCCAATGAAGGATGTTACTTCACCAACCTTAAGTGGAAAACAAATAAAGATTACACAAGCCATCTCACTTTCTATGATGATAAATTTGTAAGTAATTATTAGCAGTTGCTCCTTTGAGGTCCCTTTGTGGTGGGATCATTCTCCATGGGTTAAGCATTTGCTTATTTTATTTGTAACTTGTATTAGTTTTGTGGATGGTGTTTGAAGAGGAGTGAAATAATACTGTAGTAGTCTTAAAGAATCTAGTGTTTGTGAGGAAAAACAACCTCTTCTCAAGAAACTATATTCTTAAAAATGCACTTGCAGGCCAGATGCAATGTGAAAACAAAGTAGTGTGTATACTGCAATAGACAGAATTTCTTATCCATAAACTGCTTGTTGTTGGGATTATAATTTTCACAGGCATTGTAAGGGACAGAATGCCAGGGCAGTGAATCTGGGGGTTGGAGAGTAAGAAGACAGTCCAAAGTATTGTACTGATTTACATTGTTGTATTGGGTTGGTGGTGCAGCGGTCAGCTGTTGTCAATGCTGCAGTCTTTTTTTTCCCCCAAAAAACCTGAAAATTCACTGAAAATTTCCCTTTTGGAAGTCTGTCTTCCGTTCCCTCTTGTTCTGAAAATAATTTTGCATGATTTCATTGTCTTCTTGCCTGAACCTGTCCTGAATTCCTCAAATGGATACATTCTGTCTGAGTTTTTATGAATAGCTCTGTTCGTGTTCAGGAATAGGTTTTTTCCCTTCTCTGACCTCAGGTTTGTCAGGTTTCCCAGAACTGTGGATCTAGGTAACAACCCTTTTCCCCCTGTCTGTAAAAAAAGTATAGAATTACCAGCCACAGCAATACCTATCCATCCTTTGAAATACTAAGGAATGATATAAAAGGAACAATTTCAGTCTAGCTTTGAATTCTAATACCTCTTGCTGAGAATTTTCTCCATTGGATTAGAGATCATAAAAACACACAGTTAAAATTCACACAACACTTACAAGAATATGGATGGTTTAGGATGCCAAATTAGTGACAGAATGGACGGCATGTAATCTTAACTTTAATCTTAAATCTTAACTGGATTTAAAAGGTTACCTACCGAGGGTATCTGCGTAAGGCTCCATCAGGGAAAAGCAAGGCAGTTATTGTGTGAAATTAAAAAGCTGATGAAGTTTGCAGCAGTGTTGTTGTCTGTGGTATGCAGTGATGTTTTTCAGCATGGCATGCACTTCCATCTGTGCATGCAAGATGTGACTTCTCAAGAATGGTGGATGTGAGGTCACATTGTGCGGAGGATGGAAAATGGCAAAAACAAAACTGCATCCTCCGTGTGTTTCGGGGATGGACAGAATCATTCTGTGAGCACAGTTGGTCCTGGGGCATGGAATGCATGGGTTGCATACCTAGGTGGCATGCCACTAGTTATTCTCACAGATGATATAAAATGACCAACCTTTTTGTGTGTACATTTCAGGGGATGTAAGGTAGGATAGGGAAATGTATATTGCTCCAAAATTGGACTTCAAGGATGGAACACTTGCTATTTTAGGATTTTTCATGTAATTCCCAGGAATATGGGGGGAGAGGGAAGGAATAAGAGATTATGAGGAATTAATATGAACATTAGCTTTCTAGAAATGTATTTAATGTTTGACAGTAGGTCCAATAGTACAATTGTCCCCCAATTCAAGTCCTGTGTTACTTTTATACTACTTTGCAAGCAGATGGCTAAGACGGTTTTATATGTGTAAAATAGAAAGACAATGAAACGGACTACAGGGGAGTAAGAAAAGCATGCTAATTCAGTGTCCTGGTCTAGTGTAAAGGCCAAAAGACCCAATGAAATGGAAATATGTTAGATATTCATGCACATCTCTGTAACTGCTTGAACCCTGTCAAACTGGATGGTTTATGATACTTTAATGTATATCTAGTCCTTTATCTTTTCATCTCCATAAATGGTCACCAGTTCACATGCTACTACCTCTGGCCATCTGGAAAGAATTCTTGCATGGTGGCTGTCTCTGAAATATACTAATGATAGACTCAATTTCCAAGACATTATGGAGGATGCTGGTCACTGTACAAATAGTAGTGCATATAGCACTATTTGTATGGATAGTGGCTTCCAGGAAATTTGGGTTCTGTATGAAAGAGTGCAGAAAATGGACCAGACAGACTGCATACACAGTGACCGGTGCACTGTGGCATGAGCTTAACTCTTTTATATTATACAAGCCTCTCTCACCCTCCCCAATCATGCCCAAATCTCAATTGAACTACTGTGATTGAAAGGTGTTCACAATTTACTGTTTTGCTAGAATCCCACAACTTTACAGCAACACTAGACTTCTTATTTAGTTATACCCAAATATTGACTTAGGGCTGGATACTGACCCATCCCTACATGGATGAGCAGGGTAATTAGGTGGTGTAATACACACAGCTATGAAAGGAGTTGGTGTAACCCTCATTGTTGCTCCAGGCATGCTAGAGAGATAAAGAGCTTTATTCCATTGCACAGATGTAAATGAGGTGATAATCTGGACTGCAAACTCTTATTTCAGATGGCAGTACACAAATGAAAAGAATCCAATTTTAGTCTCAGATTCAAGATTGAATATGTAGGGCTGGCAGATGGGGGAAGAGAGATCTTTATACATGAAAACTGAGTGTTTGAAATGCAGATGATTTGAGGCAATGAACTCCCACCCCAGTTAATACCATTTTTGCAGAAACATGTATTCCGACTATGGTGGTGTCGGGAAAGTTACTTAGCTGGTCAGTTAGTGCTGATTTTTTTAATACTATAGTGTCTTTTTTTTCCAAAATGTTCTTTCCAAATGCAGGGTTTTTTTTTTTTTTTTTTGCAATTGCAGTAATTTAAATTCATAAAACCTGTCATTTGTGATAGCAACTGCACATTTATGCATACAGACATCTGCATGCAAATATATCATTTTGCACATACAAATGGGTGCATGTATACTTGTTGTAGGCAAAATTTCAGACACGTTATGACAATGTGACATGTCTGAGACTTGCTGAAAGGCAACTGGGGGGAGGAAGGGGGAGAAACAGCATTCCTAAGAAAGTATTTACTTGAATGACTAGTAGAGAGAACAGGTCAAATGTGTTGTGTATATGGAGCCCTTGAATCAGATCTGCATTTGTTTCATAGGCTGGTATAGTATATTCTTTGTACTAGTCAAAAACCAAACAAATGACTATTTGCTTAGGAAAGCAACACGGGGGGGGGCAACACCATAGCATCTAATGAAGTCCATGACATGTTGTACTTCTTATCTTCTTAAGAGTAACTACAAACTGACCTATACTTTCATTACATCCTCTTCCATTTTAATGGAGACCAAATTATAAAATGTATAAAGTTGGTGCTTCCAATCCTGTAAAACAGTTTTTCTGTTAACTTGGTGAACATGCTCAAGCAACATGTTCAGATTTTATATCAACCAGGAATTCAGAATTCTGATTACACAAATCTAGCAAAATCTAAAAATCTGCAGTTATTTACAAACTAAACTTTGCTCATCCCAAATCATCTGGTATAGTTTCCAAGAAAGGAAAAGTCAGGGATTTTATTTTTAAGAGTAAACTTTATACAATAAATTATTTGATTTTTAGTATTGCCTAGACATCAGGCAAATTTTAGGCCTTAATTACTCCAAGACACTAACCCACAAATTTCAGTGGAGGAAATATTTGGCCAGTTGTGTAGGAATTGAAATGAGCATAACCTTTTAAAAGGTTAAAATGTTGAATATTTTAACCTGTGGTTAATGAAGACAGTAAAAATATTGCAAAATGTAATGTTTTGCTTTGTATAGATCTGTCACACATGCACCTGAAAAGATGCAGAATAACTAAGGGTCTGAGGCTGTATGAAGTAACCCCTTGATGTCTTATCCCCACTCCAGAAGCTAGCAACCCACTTGTTCTCCCTTCCTCCTCCTCCAGACTCCCTTTGCCATCCCTTACGACCTATGCTGCAGTGGGGGGTAAAAGTACAGGTTGTGGTATGATGAGCTGAACTGGAGAAAGAAGATCAGGCTTTAGGAGAGACTTGTATTAGTGAGAGATTTAGATACTCAGGAACATGAACTGGGTTTTCTGAGCCCCATGCAGAACCTGAGCATGTCACACTGGCCCCTCACTGTTCTTTACAACTCTGCCAGCTTGCTGCTTCATTTACTTCTAATGAAACAGAGCCCCCATGGAGCTGGTTTCGACAGTGCACATGGAGTGCATACTAGTAGCATGGCCTCCCAAAGTTATGCACCTCTTCTGTATCACAGCTAAACTTTTTTTGCTGCATCTGGAATCTTTTGTGGCCATGGGGGAAAAAGGGACTTAATCTACCCCTTATTCCTGGATGTACCAAATATGTACTACAAATACTCAGGTGTGCTACACCACTGTTCTACCAGCAGAGCTAAAAATCATGTTAAAAAAATTAGATTATTTTTAAAGCACAGCACAAAAGTACTTGTTGCATGAACCTATTCAGTACCACATGGCAGCAAATCTTCTGCAAGAAGTCTTGAACAGCAAAAGAAAACTATGCAATAACATCTCTGTTGCTCATAAGGGCTCCCCACACGGAAGAAACTAGAGCAATCAATGTGCTCTCTCAAGACTGTCAAGGTCTTAAAACATTTCAGGTCAGTAAACCGTGGTAGGTCTTTATTTTAAGGAAAGAGAGCAATTATTCACACCATTAATACTGAGGATGATTTCCTTTCCTTTTCTCAACGAAAAGGGTATTTCTTTATTCAGGTTTAAAAAAAAAAAAAAAGAGAAACAGTTTAATATAGGTGAAAAATGTTAAAAAGAACCAGAAAATAGTGATCATATTGTCTTTGATTCCAACTAGGTGTCACAGCTTCCAAGGTGATTGTGGCAGATCTGGGCTCAAGGCTACGGTTATTTTTGTTTAAAAAATAACTGCATGGAGCATACTGTATGGTATAATTTACATTCAGTAGGCCCTTAGGATGGAAATGTTTAAATTTTTCAAATGAAAAGTTCAGCTTACAAATGCAGAGTGCACAGTAGCACAACACTTTGACAGACTCAGGGAAGAGCTGTGACAAAACCTTTGGCTCGTGCCTCTCCCTGATGCAGTATTCTGTCCTCTAAGACTATAACTTTAAGCCACTATAGGAGGAAGGGAAGGTCTTTGCATGGGTACTAAAACATTTGGACACACTGTAACCCATGCCTTTAGGTTGGGGAACGACTAAGGAGATAGGTGCTGCTTTCTTACATGGTGCAATGTGGACTTCGCTAGCCATGACACAATGGAGTTCAGGCTTCTCTCCTCAGCTTCCCCATTTGGGGTTTCTAGTGATGCTGTGAGTGCTAGAGACCTGTGTGGTAGAAAAGAAGTGTTGTCACCATTTTACAGATGGGGAAATTGAAGCACAGAGATTAAACAACTTGTTGAAGGCTACTCAGGGAGTCTGTGGCAGAGTCCAGAATTTAGTCCAGGACACTTCACTCTCATTGCTTTAATGTAACCATTTTGCATCTTGTCCACAAGGGTAGGCAAAACTTAATCCTGTCTAGTTTGGTATCTTCCTAAACCAGGTCTTCCATTGGAAATAAGAGCTTATGTTACACATGCATCTCTCCCTAGCCTTGAACTGCTGTTATCCTCTGGCCTTTTCTTAACTTTGTTTCCATTTTGGAATCTTTCCCTCCCCTTTTTCAGCCAGCACCAGTGAGAGTGGGTTACTACATAAACCAGTTGCTCACTCAATCATGTTAAATCTCTTATGTGTATGCATGGGCTGTCACTCAAAATCAACCCCCCTTTTAACTCTTTTTGTCCAATGGTTAAATGCCAATCAAAACTTCCTTTTTAGGTGGTGCCTGGCTTTCACTAGACTAAAAGGGAATCACTTGCTGCTCAAAATCAAGCCCACTTATTTTCTGCATTTCAGTGGATGCTGTTAACTCCTCTTCAAGAGCAGACAATGTTCTAATTCATTACATTACCCATTTCAGTGACTGGTGGACTACCGGACTGGAGTGGCCTCCTTTGATGATTTTTTGATTAACCCACAGTTGTCTCCCTAGAATCTGCACTATAATTTTACAGAAAAGAATGCATGTTTTATATCTTTTGTTACCACATAAAATGTCTAAAAAGGAGCAGCACTTTGTGGTAAGTGGTGGGTTTTTTCAAATATTTTATCAAAAACATGTGTCCTGGGTGATGCTACATTTGCTTTTTAATTTGTTACTATTACAGTGAATTCTGGGTTTGCATACTAGTGAGATTCTGAGGCAGCATGTCTTCCATTCTGCTGCAAAAAAGACTGATGGCTCTCTGCAGTGTGAAATTTACCATGTAAAGTTACTGTTCAAGCTTTACTGTTCAGCTGAGTGAGTCAGCTAAAATTAATCTGGGCAGCTGAAAGTAGGGTATCTAGAAAAGAATGAGGTTTGTGCTTTCACCCTTGTAATGATCAGATGAGGATCCAGAAAAATGCTGGTTCCATGAAAAGTATAATTTGCAAGGCTTCATTTTTTTGGAGATTTAAACTCTGTAACTGAATCAACGTGAGGAGCTCATTGCAAACATGCTCTTTGGCCTTCCATGGAGCCTGCTCCCTTCCCACCCTGAGTGAGTACTTTGGAGTTTACTGCAACCCAACCCCCTTCCCGTTCACAGGTTACTCCCTGTGGAGGAGAAAGAAGGGCACAGCAATGGGGGATTTGGTGTGAGATGCTCTGCCAAAACTGTACATCTGACATGTGGGTATCGGAGGGTGTGAGGGGAAGCAGGCTTTTTTGGAACTAACCCTGTCGTCTCCAATTGTCCTGGGATGTTGGCCTTGCTGGTTCTCACCCAACTGCCACATTTGAACCATCAGCTGACCTGGTGAATCAAGGGGGGCACCCTCAGTTTCTTCACTTTCTCCCTGTAACTCAACTCGGGACCCACTACATGCAGAGACATCAGGGAGCTATGCTAAGGCAGGAAGTAGAGATGGGTGGCTGCAAAACTGCTTCATGGCCACTACTACATTGAGGGATCCTTTTATCCTTTCTGTATCCAAGTGACTCCCCAAAGGTTTGGAATGTAGCCAGTCAGCAGAGCAAAACTGGATATGTTAGTTGTACATTTTATAGGAGAGGTTGAAATTATTGACATGAAATGCCCATTGGAACATTTGTAGAAGTTCCTTCTTTCTACACTCTCTTCTCTAGCCCAACAAGAATGGGTTATAAGGTCAAGAACTAGGAAAATGCTTACTGCATATTCTATTTAGGCTTGGGGGGATTAGATTTTTATCTGTAAATGTTGATTTCACCGTACACACACACACACACACACACACCATGACACACAATATTTCCATCAATAATAAAAATGTATATAGGCAAAGTATGAAAAATACTGTTTGATCACGTATGAGGTTGATTTAAAGATATTTACTTTGTGTATTTTGACATATGCTGTTGACAGTTTGTAACCGTTATAAAGCTTTCACTTCTTTAATCTCAACAGTTACTACCACTAAACAATTGTTGTCTGTTCCTGATAATTTCCTGAAACTGTGAAAACTCAATATGATAAAAATAAAATATGCTTAAAATAAACATCAATATTATCTATCAATTTTATAAAATAAAAATAATTCTGCCATGCCTATCTCTACTGTACATATTCAATGTACACATTTATAGAAATTGTTTTTAAAGTACAAATAATGAAAAATCCTGCACAGACGCATAGCACAAACTAGACCTCCCCAGGGCTCAGTGAAATAGAAATGGCATTTCTATTTATGCACTTCCACTTTGACTTGACTGAATTCACCAAAGGCAGATAGTAAGGGAACAGGATTCAATCAGGCAACATATACATAGGTGCACACTGGCAGTCTTCCCAGCATAACCAACAGTCTGTCCATAAATGTATTTGCTGCTGAATAGAAAGCATTTCTTTACCTCTTCATGTTCAGATAGTCCACGTTCACACTGTTAGAAATCAAACGTCCATGTTCATGGTTTATATTTCCCTATGATCTTGAGTTTGTCACTGCATTCATAATTGACTCTTGCTGCTTTTAATACTGCTCTCTTCCAGTCCCACAGACTGTTGTAAGGACTAAGCAAGAAGGAAGCCTGGAGGAATGTGTGGGAGGAGGTGGGAGGCAAAGTGAGAACACTGGTGTTTTGCAAAGACGAAAAAAGTTGGCTCTGTACTTCACCCCCACCCCATGAAGATGAATGTGCTGGAGCCTTCGGCAGTACAGTTGGAATCTCTGACTGCTATTGCCAATACAATCTCAAACTCTCATCAAAATTTGTAACCTCATAATAGATATTTTACTGAGGAGTAATTTTGAAGAGCAAATGTATGGCAATAATTTAATAGATGACAGACCGAATTACTGCACACAAGGGATGTGCTACTAAGAGTATTTTTAGCGAGGGAAGCTGGAAAAAAATTATCATGAAAATTTAGAACTCATTTAATTTCTTCTGAACCCATTAATTAAGTCGAGGCATAATTTTCATTTATGCTAAAAGACCAGATTTACGGGGGAAATTGGATATGCCTACCAAATTGGTTTAAAAAACTGAACGAAGGCTGTTTCTTTTCCTTGCAGTGTTCTCACAAATGGGCTTCTGAGAATGGGAGTATAGTGGAGGATAGTCTGAGTAGGGCTATGTGAAAATAATGCTTTTTGGGAAACTTCATAGGAAAAAATATCTAGTTTCATTCCAAAATTAAGGGAAGCTTCCTTTTTATTTTTTTAAGCCATTTTTAAGTGAAAATACACTCACTTTTTGTAACACGGTAGAGCCTAGAGGCCCCAACTGCGGTAAGAGCCCCATGGTGCTTTGCCCTGGACAAATAAAGTCAGAGACATTCCCTGCCCTGAAGAGCTCACAAACTCAATGGACAAGACAGACAAAAGGTGGGGAAAAAGGAAGCGGTGGTGGTGCTCCCATCTTACACATAGGGAACTGATGCACAGAGGCCTTGATTCAGTAAACCATCTCTGATGCATGCTTAAATAATGCCCTGCCTAAAGTTCCATTAAAGTAAAAAAGACTTAAGAATATGCTTAACTTTAAGCACATGCCTGATTTGGGCCACAGAATTTAAACAAATTGCTCAGGTTCACAAAGGAAGTGGTACTACCTGGAATTGAATCCCAGTTTCCCGAGTTTCTCTCCAGAGCCTTAACCACAAGACCATCCATCTTATCTAGTTTTGCTCAAAATTTGATATTTCAATAACATTCTGTGAACGTGTGTAAAAAATAAATGGAAACAAAGAACACAGTCAACCCTCACATTTTGTGGGCTCTCAATTTGTTGTGCATATTTCATTCACCCCTAATACTCAGCATCTCCTCTATTTTTTTGAAGGCAATATCCCTTTTTAGTAGCTCTAATAGCTGAAGGAATGAAATGATATACATAATTAGAATTAAGTCACCAAGTTCACCATGTCAAAGGACTAAAAAGGAAGCTGTCTTCTGAAAACAATGGTTTTCAAAAATGGATTTCCAATCAATATCAATTAAAGAAAAAGAAAATCTAATACAATCTAGTTATACTACTGTGTAGTTCTAACTTCAATAAACAATATTTAGGCATCTAAATTTTTTTTAAATTTTGTTTTGTTCTTTTCAGCTCTCATTGAAGTACCTGAAACCTCAGGTATGGAAATTTGATCACTGTTGTCATATTGTTTAAATGAACACACTGTGACAATTTATCATTAGGCATTTTTATGCTGTAGGGTCACATTCTGCAGTCCTTACCCAGGTAATAGAAGAACCCATCCCATGCTTTGATGTCCAAAATAATGTTAATTGCACTAAGTTTTATCTGGATAAGAATTGTGGTGTAAATGGGCATAACTATCTGAAGTCAATGGAGCTGCATCCATTTACATCAACTAATGATCTAACGCCATGTAACCCCCTTCTATTTCTGGGTTACTTGGGAGCCTGCAACATTCACCTGTGTGCAAGGGCGTCTAAGGTTGTTAACAACAAAGGAGATCCTGAGTATTCCAGTGGTGATGTAGGATCGGTGGAAATCCTCTGTCCACCTCTCTGCTGCAATCCCTTTACTTCTAAAGGAATTTAAAATTGGTGGTCCCTCCACCTGGCCGGCCCCTGCACACGCTCAATAGTAGGCCTTGGGAGCTTCCAGGACTAAACCAGGTCTAATAATTATAATCATCTGAGAAATAAGTCTAACTCAACAATTGCAATTATGCAAACTAAACAGCCAATATACTTAAATTAGAGTTCACACCTTTTACTTAACAAATTAAAGAAATATGGCATAACAGACTGAAATTAAACATCACTATTATTTTAAATCCACAGAGGCAGCTGAATAAATCAATTAATAAAAACAGTATACAGTAATAAATGAAACTTGTCTAACTGGCATCTTCACTGCCACTATTTACCCCACCTCGGGAGTGTGCACTCCCCTAGAGTTGAGAGCCCTAACCCCTTGCTTGCGTGGGCACGCTTTGAAGATCTGAAGGAGGAGACAGCACTCTGTGGGTTCAGTGTACCGGTTCAGTGTACCAGTTCAGCCCAGTTGTCACGCTGGAGATGTGGAGCTGGCCCAACCAAATATCTGCAGTCCTGGCCCTGCTTGAAGGGACTCTCTCTCTGCCTCTTCTCAGGCCCAGTCAAAGTCTCTCTCTGGTGTGTCCCTTCCTTTACAAACCCTGCCCCAAACAACGCGGGGGGCGGTGGCGGCGGAAATCACACCACCTTCATTGCAGGCCCACCTCAGTCAGCTCAAGGCTCAGTCCCTGCCCTGGCTTGGGCAATGCTACCAACCTCCGAAGCTCCCTGCTTGATCAAACTCCGGCAGGCTCTCAGCAGCAGCTTTGGGTCTCCGGCAGCAGGCAGTAGCCAGCAGCTTCCAGCCTCACCTGTGCTCCACCCTAGCACCAAAATGGAGTCCCCCACATGCTATTCTCTGACTCTCTGGAAGGGGAAGACTCTCTCTCCATTTTCCCCCCAAGGCATCATGGGAGTTGTAGTCTCCCAGGATCTTCCCAACTGTAAAACGCCCAGTTAAGTTCCAAGGCCCCTGAAGTACAGGGTGCCTACTCCCATATTTCTATTCTTGGCTGTGCAACAGACTTCCTGAGTAACCTCGGTCAAGTGGCTTAACCTCTGAGGGGTGCGCTGAGGATTAATTATTAGTAAAGCACATTGAGATCCCTACATATGATATGGAAGTTATGTTTTACTGTAAAATTAAATAGGCTGCTAAAGGTAAACCTTTTATGGAACAGTGTATTGCCCCATGAACTTCTAGTCTTATCTGTCAGAAAGGAGATTTTCTAGTGGGTCATCATATACCAAAGTGTAAGTGCTGAGAAAAGCACATATTTGTAATTCAAATGAAGACTAACCTATTTATAATTTCATTACTGTTTTATCACTGTATGACTTTTACCATTTGTAAATGTCAAACTGAAACACTCTTTTCCCTACTTAAGCTTCACTGTCATAAAATAAAAGCTTAATTTCCAGTGTATTTAAGGAAGTATTTCATGTCTCAGAAGTAAATTATAATAGGCTTAACTGAATGGAAAATCATTTTGGTGTTAACAAGATGGGAAAACTGGCATTTCCCAATAGAAGCTAATTTCATATACATGTGAATTTCACATACAAAGTTTCTAGTTGTGCTTAATCAAGATACACTTCAATATATTCTATAGCCTTATACTCTGTGTATTCATCTCTTCACTGTTCTTTTTAGATTATGCAATTCACGCACCATACAGTATATAAAGTTCTAATGAAGAATATACAATGTAGATGGGATGTTAATACTCAGCTAAGACCCAAACACATTTCCTTTACCGATCATTCAAACCTTTTAACTTCATTATTCTTGGAATATTACAAATAACTAGAAATAGTGTCAATCTCAGAAAATTGTGCATAAATTGCCGTATTCTCTACTACAATATACGAAACCAAAACGTAAAATAACATCCAGCAGCAGAAAGTGTGCATAATTTGTTTTGAGGGGCAAGCTGAGTCTGATCTAATGCCCACTAAAGTAAAAACAACCGCCAAAAAACAAAAAAACAAAACAAAAAAAACCCTTCATTGACTTCAGTGGGCTTTAGATCAGGATCTGTCAGAATAGGGATTTGGATCCAGCAAAGCACTTAATGTGCTTAGCTAAATATCCCATTGGCTTCATGCAAGCTCTGCATGGGTGTATGAGTCTGCCTGCATGGAATTCGTTGTAGGGTATCGACCTGAAACGACTAACATGTTAACAGACTTCCTACTGATGACTCAGATGAATACAATGCTGTAGATGGAAGGTTATGTCCTATGTGCTCCACACCCTTCCGCTTGGAAGCTGCTCAAAATGTGGTTTAATAATTAGTACATCAATGCTACACACAGGCTCCTTTCTGATGATTCACCTGCCTGTTCCAAAAATATCGCCTAGTTTTTTCTGGGTGTAGACTAACACTTTTTTTTTTTTAACTCGCATAAGAAAAATAACAGTGATATCAATAAAAGGAAAATGCTTATGCTTAGTGGTCTTTTGCTTATGCTTAGTGATTCTTGCCCTTATAGAGTCAAAGCAGCAAAAAGAACAAAGTTTCTTCTTGTCAAAGATTTTTATCTCCTTCTCCCCAGAGCCCAACCTGATGGGATGAGTTCATGGGCCGGTCGCCTCACCCCCCTCCCGGAAGAGGAGTGCAATTAACAAAGCCTTTGTACTTTTGATGTCTCGCATTGGCTTATTTGGTTCCAAAGGCCATCTCGATGGGCAGACCTAACATCTTCTGTAGGAAGCCAACATTTGCATTAGAGAAGGCTTCTTTCCTGTTTGCATTGTAAACCTCTGTAACTAAAACACTTGCTATTGTATTGGAACATGGGATGCAAATAAATGAGTCTAATACATGCAGAATCCAAAAGCTATTCATAAGGTTTAAAAATCGAACACATTCTTACAACTCTAATATCTATTTTAACAATACTAACATACAGGCGAGCAACACTGGTTTCCAACTATGTATTTGTCAGTGTGCAGTGAGGCCTGCGGCCTTGGCATAAGCTGGCAACTGGTCTACCAGCCTCATACAGATGCTCCTGTTTCTTCATGGAACATTCATGGATAACATTATGAAAAATCAATAATTGTATATACATTCACTTTGCAAGCATAACATGCAATTCCTTTTAAAACATGGAGAAATTTTTAACTGAATAATAAAGTTCCAGAATTTTGCTTGTTAATGACCAACAGGAGCAGCGGAGTGGGTGAAGCAGGTCCTTTGATTGTTAAAGTATGAAAGTTCAAAATTGAGACAGATAAAGGTGACCAGATTCCAAACCTCTTAATGCAGGTGTAGATTTCACTAGTGCATTAAGATGATGAAAGTTAATCTGGTTACAGGAAAAACTGGGAAACTGAAGCAAGCATTCATGCTCATGCAAACCCAGCTTGTGAAGTTTGGCAACCTATCAAAAGAGCAAGCTTTTGGAGTATCATACCAAAAAACAAGCCAACAAAAAAAACCGTTCTGCAATGTGCTGTAGAAACAATGACATAGGACAGTAATAACTGATCTTGTTTTATGCACTCAAAGAAAATAGGGAATTTGGGAAACAGCAACCATTTGGTAATAGGGTTAATGTTGGTGTTATCATTAGAGCAGAATGAACTCTACAGGGTTTGAATTGTGTGAAATTTATAACACGTGACCTTGCAGTTCCACTTGGCAGGGAATGTAACTCTGCCAGCTCAGTTTCTACAGAGGCCAAAACTCCAAGAAGCCCTTGTCCCTAATCTAAAGGTCCCACATATCCCTCCCTGAAATACCCCCTAAAGAATGGCTCTTCGCCTAGGACTAGTCAACCCACTTACTATTTCTCTCTTCAAGATGATGTGTGGTCTCCCAGTCTTCAGAGCGCTAGTTGACCACTTCTCCTTTCTTCTACTTTTGAAGGGTGAATGGATTCCCTGAAGAAGAAAGTACTCACTCTTGACAGCCTAAGTGGGGAATGACTCATGCCTCTGCAGCAGACTAAGGTTAAGGGGAATAGTACTCATAAGACATATGGCATAGTAGCCAGGTAACCTATAATTACCTTTATTACTAGGGAACCCCAGCAGTGCCTAGATATTTTATTAGGTACTCACTGTGAAGCAAGACTGGCTTCTTCAGGAGAATTTTCTTACAGATTAATGGGAATCCAAGTACTTACTTCCCCTTCTAATTACTATTATTGGATAGTAGTAGGCAGTGATGGCCCACCAAATGAAGAGGGAAATGGCTAGCCTGGACCCACTAATGCCCATCTTCAGGGGCAGGAGTGGCAGGTTCCAGACCATCATGTCCCCAAAGAGTGACTGTAAATGTGGATCTGATGGAGAGTCTGGAGGACATCTAGAGTTGCATGCACTTTGCCCATCAATGTTCTGATGAATGTTTGTGGACTTGGCCTGACATCTATGGGTTTTACTGGAATTTAAAATCCATCCTGATGGTGGGTGAGTTCTGAGTCTGAGCCAAATCTTTTATGTGGCCTTGGTCTTTATAAAGTGTAAGACATGAAAACATTACACTTATTCTGTACAAGTTGAAGAAAATATGATACTAATGAAAAAACTGTACTGAGATGGAGGTATAGGGATAAGGGTGGACCTGTATTACAAAAATGTTCCCTGCAGATATTCTGATTTTTGGGAGTGTTCACACCGTACTTGTGAATAAGGATGATTTTTGGGTGAGACAATTGAAAAAGAAAACCCAAAAGATAAAGCTAGGAAAGCGGAAGAACGACACAGTGACATCATCATGACCACACTTATGGGTCAGCCAGTTAGTTCAGACTTGTTATGCTTCTGTGCCTGTAATGAACCCATACATTTCCTTTGCAAACTCCAAATTGTTCTAAAGCTGCTCCTTTAATCCATCTACCTCCAGGATAGTTGGTAAAATAGATGTCTCTTTTACGCTGTAATAGAATAACAAGAAGTAGATCAGTACTCCATGAATTTTTATTAATAAGTTTTCATCCTCATTGCTCTGTGTGTGTGAAATGTTCTCAAATGCTGCTTATTCCTTCAGTCACTGCTGTATTATCTGCTTTCTTTACTTCTTTCCGCAGTGAACTCTTTATCTGAGTACTGTTCTATTTTGTAGATGTAAGCCTTGTAGCTTGAAGCTCTAGAGCAGGGGCTCTCAAACTTTTTTTGCTGGGACCCCCTTTGAAAATATTTCAGGATGTGATGACCGCACCCTCCCCCCCCAAGTGATGACTCCCCCATGCCATGCCACCTTTATGGGCATACGTGGAGATGACAACTTGCAACACCCCCCCATAATAACCTCAGAACCCCCTTAGGGGTCATGATTCCCAGTCTGAGAACCCCTGATCTAGAGGGCAAGGAGCTCTCTGCTCCCATCTGTTGTGAACAAGGGGAAGAATGGCCTCAGACATGCTTTATTTGCATAAACTTTCTACTCAGACTTCCTCCAATTACACTTTGGGATTCACCCTAAACTCAGAATTGGCTGGGCTGTGGAACTGAACTGAGAAAGGAGAAAAGGAAAAAAGGCTCCTATTTTAAGGCCAAGTATCCCTGCCTAGTGGCAAGTTCTGTGCTCAGAGGTCCAATGTGGTACTGGTTCCTGCACCAGTGGGAGGACTCTTTGATGGGAGGCAATGCAGTGGCATCTCTTGAATGACTCACAGACTGGCTCTTTGCTGAAGCCAAAGAGTTCAGCAGCAGACCTGCGTGAACTCTGGTGAAGCCCCTCCTACTCAGCCACTAAATAAGGCTGAAATCACTATAGTTAGGGCAAGGTGATGAAGCCTCAGGACAGGACCAGACAACATCTCCCAAGGGATTGGATACAGGCTTGCCTGAATGCATGTCAGGACTCTATCGTTTGACCCAAAACCATGAGTGGGGTTTACAAAGTGGGGAAGTGGAAGTGATGTGGTAAATGGACATTTGCCTGTCTGGATATTCTCACAGGGAGATGGGAAACCAAGCTAATAGACTACTGCCAACATTATCATGTGGGAGAGTTTTACTTCTGATTCATATAGATATGTAATTACTGTGTTTTCCCAAATTGTTGCTGCATTCTCTTTTCCTTGTTTCATACAGGCACAATGCTTTCGGGTACAGAAGAATTGCCTATTAAGGGCACCCAGAGAAGGTATTTAGAGATCCTAAAATTTCTGGGCATGAGTTCAGTCCAGTAGCGATTGTTAATTTTAAGATGAACCTACTAACTATTTGAACACTTGCAATACCTACAAGAAGAATTACATCTAGAGCTAGCTGCTTGAAAATTTTCCAGCAGAAAAGTTTTCCATCTAAAAATGCTGATTTAATTAAATCAAACCAGAAATTGTGCCACCAGTGAAATGAAATAAAAGAAGAAACTAGCTGTGGGGGAAGGGCAGGATTCCTTTAAGTAAATAACAGAAGTTAAGTGGTTCTTCCCAATCTGTGGCACCTATTTCCAATTCATTTAAAATTGATTGCTTAGTTTCTACTATGTATGTACTGCAACATGATACAGGGTTGGGACAGTTGTTCTGTAAAGTCAGTCTCAAACTGTTTAATATTCGTCAGCACTACCCAATCTGCCACCTCAACTCTAAGCTGAAAATGAAAACTAGAAATGTCCTGATTAATCAATGTTATTTTTTTTAGATTTATTTTTGGAAATGGAGTCTTCGTGGTATTACCTAGTTTGCAAGAACTTGGCTTCCATCACCTTTTAATAGAATTTAAATAAAATTACCAATATTTACTCTTCTTCCCAGAACATTTGCCTGATTCTGCAGGCTGTGGGTATAACATTGATTCTTTTGCTGGTATTACAGCGGTGGCATCCTTTCTGACTTTACATTTTTGAAGCTTCATTTCTGAAGCTGGTGTGTACAGGACCATTATGCTTCCGTCTATCTCAGACAGAGACAGAGGAGGCCTATCATTTTGACATCTGGAACCCAACAAGCAGAAAATACTATCCCATCTGCTTACTCTGGGTTTGGTTTTAACAAGTCCGTGTATAATAAAACTTTCTGCTGAATTAGGAGTCTGTTAGTCAGATACTTTCATAAGTAGTATTGATTGGAACAATGCTACAAATGAATTTCTTGCAAGCTGGTTACATGCTGAAGTTCTAGCCAGATTTGTATCTAGTTAGAAGGGCTAGTGCACCAAACTTTATATGACGTATGTACTTTAAATATTGTGGTTACTGCACGTAATTCATAAATTATGGACAAAGATGTAAGGAAACTGTTATGGAGCAAAGCCAAACATAGCAGAAACTCTAGTTCCACTGGGCTTTTGGGTCAGTTCATGAACAGGCTCTGCACCCCTGCATAGTGTAGAGACCCATAGGTGTACCCAATAGATCTGCACGCTGTAGCCATATAGTGATGGGCAAAAGATCAAGGACAGAACAAGAGGACTGCCTATTAGTCAGTCACCAACACACACGACAGAAGACTATAAATTATATGCTTTTCCTTCATGAATTTTTATTACAAGTGTGTGCTTGTGTTTGGTAGGAGACTACCAATTTTCCATTGATCAAATAAAAAGTCATTTTTCAGCCTTTTTTTTTTTCATGTACATTGCCAAATGAATGCAATTATACAAGGTGCATGTGCAAGGCAAAGAAAATTCTGCTTTTATTGAAAACAATGTTATACATCCTATTGACTGACTTTAGTGGCCAAAAGAGAAGGGTAGAGGCTCTTAGGGCTGATCCTGCAGTTCTCAAAAATCATACTGACCAAAACCTCAAGTTCTTATTGACCCACTGGGCCAAATTATGCTCTCAGTAAGCAGCAATGTTAATTGGGACTAAGTCCATGGAAGTCAGAGGAGCTACTCTAGACTTATATTGGTGTTAATTAAGTGGAATTAGTCCCACTTTTATTCTAAAATAGAAGTAAGTGATGAAAGCCTGCAAAACTCTAATATATTCTATTTCTTTCTAGATTTTAAAGGCAAAGACACAGGCCTTGATTTCCATTTACACTAAGGGCCTCGTTGCCATTTCCAGTAAGCCCAGCCCTCCCCCGCTCCCCCAACACACACACACACACAGCTCTGGCAGTGCAAAGGGTCATTAAAGTGGGAGTAAACAGCCTTTACAGGCATCAGAAGGTCCTTTTACATTGCCAGAGAAAAGTGAAAAGAGGATTTAGAGTAAATGAGAACTAGACCCACAGTCTTTACCCATTGTTTTAAAGAATGATCTTTACTTTATGTAAACACTTTTATAAACAGAATAGCTTTCTATTATGTTGCTTTATGTATGCATGCTCAATCTAAGCTATTGGGGAAATGACTTCATGGGTGAAAAGAACCACGTACAAGGTCTAACAGCTTCCATGTGCAGTTATATTTCTTTTCAGTTTGTCTGATCATATGGAGAGTAAAAGCCTAATCCAAAGACTATTGAAATAAATTTGAATCTTCCTTTTCATTTCAACAAGCTCTGGATCAGGTCCTAGAAGCAAATTCAGAGAAAGGAGTTGGAAGCTACTATAGCAGAAGTAAAGGATGATTATTCAAGCCACTTACAGTACTGTATTACTGACACCAATAATTGCTTTGCCAAAGTTTAGTATGCTTCTTTTTAAAGTGCTATGGGTCTGTATTGAAAAAAAAAAAGAATTCTTCTGAGAATATCCTAGTCAGTATTCAAGACCTCCCCTCATGCACCATTAAAAGTGCATTAATCTTTAGTGATTCAAAACTGATCTATTTTCTTCCAGATTATGGATCTCACTTTTGAAAATTTTAACAAATTATTTCACAAAATGTTTTTATATATTTTTTGAGGAAAGAAAGACTTAGATGTTATCTGTGCCACATGCTATCAGGTTACCTCAGTTGCTATTATTTCTTATCAAATCAGACAGACATTGGAAGCAAACTGATTAAATTTGGCATGTTGCCTGGAGAAAAATCGTTGCTGTCTAAACCACTCTATTGTATTTATCCCCTTCAATTTATATATAATTTCATGAAAGAACTTTGCTTCAAGGCTCCTGCTCTACCTCTACACATTTTAGATGCAAGTAAAAAAAATTGCAAGCTGATATGCTATTAAAGTTTTGCATTGATTGAGTTGTTGAACTGAGAGGAATTCAGATTAGTTTTCACTTCTGTGTTCAGCATTCCTTAAATTTGAAGGCCTGATTCTGCAAGGGAGTTTGCCTTTATTGTTAGTCCTGTTGTCCCCAACAATAATAGGACTAACCATGAATTTATAAATTTGTAGAGTCACCTGAAACCTTATGCGGTTATCCTACTCTGTGCTAGCCTTATGCTGACAAGGACTTCCATGAGCACTACCTGCATTTTATTTGCTCACCAGGATAAGTAAGCTTGCACATGTTAGCCCTGAGGGAGGAACACTCAAGCCACTAAAATGGGTACCCCTAAATAACAAAATAAGACCTTAATGCAGTAAAGCACTTAATCATGTGAGTATCTCTTTTGAAGGCAATGGGTCTACCCACATGTTTAAAGTTAAGCACATACATAAGTCTTTGCAGGATCAAGTCCTAACTAAGTTGCTTCCCCAAAAATGTGGGTTAGTGGTTTAACACCTAGACATAGTACATTTTCCTCTGCCCACATTTATTTGAAAAGTCTGTCTAAATTCTCACCTGGAATGATTCAAATAAACTAAAATAACCCACCCAAATACTGTTTTATAAAACCAAATCTTTGGCCCATTTCTGACTTTTTCCTTTTTTTATTGTCACCTTTTGAAGTATCTTTAAAAAATGTGACAAGTGAGAAATGTTCAAATAATGATGCACTGCTGAGCGTTCACCCAAGTACAATAGCCCAGATTCATTTTTGGTGGAACATTGCTAATCTCAGTGGAGCTGTATCAAAGATGAATTTACCAGTAGGTGATTGTCTTGGGTACATAACAAAACCAATATATGCTATCAGATAAGAAAGCACAAGACAAGCAAGTGTGTGGATGTATGTGATGTGGGGTGACTCATTGCCTTCTTTCCACTTGTAAAGATTCAGAAGTAATGTGCTGGTTGTTTCCTTGACTTTCCACATACATATTAAAGGTGTGTCTAGTATTGTTAATGGGTGGAAGCAAAGATGAATTAAAAGAGAGTGCTTATGGTGAAGGAGTAGAGAATGCAAGACAATAAATGTCTATTGCAGATTATATTAAACCCTGAAGTGAAGCAGAAGCATTTTATAACTGTAAAAGTCATGTAGCTTTTCTATACTCTGATACAATGAATGGTCTATGGTAAGACAAAGCAACTAGGACATAAGAAAAATATGTTCCTGTTTTGAAAGGTGGATATAGCTGTATTAGATTTCCTATTGATTTCTGTTTGGAACATGGTTTCCATAACTGACTGACTGAAAGTGGATTCAAAATGTTAATGATCATTCAGAAAAGCAAACTGTAGATATGAAGTGATGAGACTCATGAATTTAGGCATTTATCTAGCAATTTCTTTGGTGGAGAAGGGAATGCAAAGTCATTACTCTATTGCTAGTGGAGAATATTCATAATGAGACTGTGATTCACGTAAGGCTTTAGTAAGTTTGCGTTGTGTAATCTCTATGCCTCGGTTCTGCATGTGCAAAAATGGATGTGCACTTGTTATCATGAACACAATCATTTGTGTGAACACAAGTCATTGTATAAAATCAAGAGACTGAAAACTTTGCTGAGTTTTTACTAAGCTATGGATAGTAGCAAAGTCTGCAGTATATATTCATCCAAATATTTGCATTTCCAGTCACATTTAATTGCTATTATTTTGTAATCCTAGATTTGCTGGAAAGGAAATGAACATCCTGTTTTAGATTTGCAATTGGCTTCCTATTATCTCTTTAGAATATTCTCCTCCCCTCCCCCGCAGCTAAGAGGCAAGGGAGTTGATGCATATGAAGCACTGGAATAAATGTGATATTTTCTCTCACATGGGAATGCTTCTGAACACGTACTTCAAAGCATGGGGAACATGCTGAGCCATAGAATGGGAAAGACTTTGTTTCTGGTACTGCTACTTACCTGCAAAGGTAAAGAATTATTCATGCTCTGCTCACATTGTCTAGAAGTTCCCTATCCTAATAAGAGAGCGATTTTTACTTTCATTACAGCAGGAGAGGCAAAGCTATCAGATGTATGTTCTGGTGCTATATAGGTAAATGTACGATCATATGTAAATATAAAAGCATTCGTATGCAATACTATTTTTATTTAGGTGTTTATTGTACATGTCAGTCTGTAGGGTTTCAAATATTGTGATTATCTTTCTAGGCTGAGTTAAGAAATATAAATATAAAAAGGTGCTCTTTGAAATGTTCACATTTCCATATCTGTTTAATTTTAGCATTTCAAATTTCATCTGGATCCCTACAAGTTTCCCTAAGAGAAATCAATTTCAAAGTCTAATCCATGATTTTCATACAGATTTGAGTGAATTTGAGAGGCAATAACTGCATATTTCTAATTGCATTGTTGTTTCCAGCAAAATTATGAATTTGTATCAGAAAAGGTTTTTTCTTTTAGAAATTACAAATACCTTACTACATTATCTCTTCCTACCTTGTTTTGCATTTTCTGCCTTATTATCCCTCTTTTAGAATGCCTTTTTGTACATGTAATCTAAACATAAAATTCCATAAAAACATTTCAAGCATCTCAAGAGGAAAGAACAATAGCCATTTGTAGGGCCTTTTTATGCCTCATTTAACAGAGCCAGAAAGACTTACGCAATTCGATTTCACATATAGCATTTTATCATATGATGCTTTCAAAAGACATTTTTGTACAGCGTGGTTCTCTTTTCACTCACATGTGGAGGAATAACTATTGAAATCAATGGAAATATACTATGGGGTAAGTGAAATAATCAAACACTGTATTTGTTAGATGATGACATTTAGCTTGGGCTTGCGATAAATTTAGGAACGCACAAAATATGAACACTGTAGTCTTCCAAAGGGAAAAATTCAAACAGATTCTATGAGCTGCAGTATAACAGATCTTATTTTATAGCTCTTGCTTTGAACTATGGGGATATAATAAGATAAACAGTGCTTCTATAGTCAAACCTTAAACTGTGCTGTTTGGTTACAGTCAAGGTTATTGAACCTTCAGAAATGTTCAGCTATTTTTCTTAAAACACACTTTCAGAATCAAAAACCAAAAACTTAACCATGTTAATAATTCCATATGAAATACTAAAATTAACAAACTTATATGACTAAAATTAAGCCTCTAAATTCATATTTAGTCATCCACTTACAGGTGACTTGATGTTCAGGGCTATTGAATAAAACAGATATTTCTGGCATTCCACTCTAATGTTGAAAATTGACCCATTATTCTTCCTTGTTAGTGTCCAGCCATATTTATTAAAGAAATATGAGGAATAACCCCTAGATGTCCACAGCTGAAATAGGTGAAATATTTTGCTCTTCTGTTTGTTCTCACGTGGGATTTTTTTAATGTGACATTATACGCATTATGGACCTTATGGTGCAGTATTTTGATAAATGCTACTGTAGTTAATCTCCTTCATACCTCAATCCCTATTCCATTTGAAATGCCATAGAACAAGCTCTTTCCACAATTTAATAAGTGCAATAAATTGTAATATTGCCGGTGGCACTGTTTGATAGACAAACACTAAGCATTTTCAATACTTCCACTTTAATCCCATAAAACTTTGGTGAGTGAGACAGTGCAGTAAATGACTGACTCCTGAGCTGCATTTTTGCTGAGAACTTAGAAGACTATTAGCTGTAAGACTTTAACTGTGTGTGATGCTTTACTGTGTCCTCTGACCAATTGAATCTACTAAAGTTTAATGTGTTTTGTGTCAAACAGACAGGGCCACCGTTCAAAATAGGTTGCAGTCCAATGTAATACACTTAATTCTCTGTAATCCTTTTAAAACTGCTGGGCATGATTCTCAGATTGGCTGAGTGCCTGTAGTCCCTTTTGACTTCAAATGAAGTTGTGAGTAAACTGAGCCACTCAAAATTGTGGAGGCTCTTGTGCAAATTTGGGATGCAGTAAACATTTTATCAATGCATATAATATAAGAAGAAGCTGGGCTTTATTCTGACAACCACTATTTGTTGTTATACATGCTTAGAAAAACACTAGCTTTGATTAGCTTAGAAAAAGGTAATCAAATCATACTGCAGAACATCATCTAACTAGTACAGGTGTCAAAAGAATTCCCCCTACTTCCCCTGGTACTGTACTGTCCAGTAGGTTAGCATGTGGAAGATGTGCAGCATGTGGAAACTAGGGTGCTGGCTTCCTTTAATGCATGAGGCATAGGTTCTTGATAGAGAAGAGGCTGATTTCTGAGTATGACATACCTCATTGCTCTGATTTTTGTGGTTTAGCAAATCTTGAGGTCTTATAGAATTACACTATGAAATTTTGAAAAACATATTCTACTAACTATACTTCTCTGAGTCTAACTACTGTAATCCGAATACTACAATCAGCCAACATTTAGGCAATCCCTTGGTGCAATTAGCAACATGCATAATTTAGAGTAGCCTTCAAGTACCAGGAACTAGCCTGGTGCACAGCTACTACCCCAGAAGTGGAAAAATGCAAAAACAAGGAATGCCATCTCTTTCTTGAGTTAATCTCAGAACAACTCGGCAGTAGCTGAAATTTGGGAGCATGGTCTGCTCACAGGTAATTCACAGTGTAAGAGCTAAACTGACTGAATAAATTGTTTGTTGCAATTTTTCAGCCAGCTTTATTGAGCAGTAGGTACAAAAGTTTGTTTTTTGTGTTTGAGATCAAGAACTAATAAAGAAAAAGGGGGAAGTATTCAGTATCAAATGCATCTTAATAATTTCATCAGACACATTATTAGCTATCGTATGTAGACAATTTTGTGCCATTAAAGGCAATGAATGAGTTTATGAATATCTAGTTTTGATTCTGTGAACATTCTTCTCTTGTGAAGGGGATGAGAGTCACTGACAAACCTAGAGACTCTGATGTTTAGATGGTGGGAAATTCCCAAGTTTTGATAAAGCTATCTTCTTCAATATTCAGAAATGCTTTCAAGGGGTAGGATACCAAACAAATTTTATGCCATTTCTTTGCCAAAGGCTACATCTCTTTGAACCAATTATAGAGCATGCACACTTGGCAAAACACCAGAGAATGTAATAAAATGATTAAGTTGTCTCTTAGAATAGTCTCTAGAGGTGTAGTTAGAATTTTTGGCTCCCATCCACAGAAAAAGCTGAGCACAACCAGATCTGAACACACCTCTGCCAAGAAAGAAGTGAAAGTAATATTCTCCTTTGTTGCACCTGGTTTGTCACAGCCTAGAAGCAAGAAATTTATTCCATATTTTCTTGTCAACATTTGTGTATAATGTTCTGCAGCTTAACATGACAAGACACATTTGTTTATAGGACATAGCTCATTTTTGGACATCGTTCTTCCTCAGTGATATTCAGTGTTAATCATTAAATTCCCTTCTCCTACCCAAAAGCCTCCAAAACCTCAGTATACTTTCAACTATACTGTGATGCTGGCAGACCAGGTGCCAGCTGATGCCTAGGCCCCTAGACCTCACTGAACACTGATAGTTGCATAGCTGGAAACCACTCTGGCACACCTGTGCATAAATATTTGGACTTTGTGAAATACTTGTGAGTTTCTGCATGCAATAAACTAACTTATAGTATCTGTATCACTTGTTATAACGTAATATTTAAGTGTATGCTTGCTTTGTAGCTATAAAAAGTGTTTGCTATGAAATTGGAAACCCACCCAGTTAGGAAAAAAGCATTACCAAGTGTGAAAAACTAGTTTACCACAAGAGGTGTCTTCTCCTGCCCAATAAAAGAAGGACTATGCACCCCCAGACAAACCATTGTGGAACATCAGTGGACCAAAGACTGTCTTCCCCACACCCATGAAGAGGGGACATGCACAAGTGTTCATCCGATCACAGCTTGAACTCTGGGGGAAGGGAATAAAAATTCCTGACAAGAAATTATCCCTATGCTGCTTGGTCTTCAGTGAGAGGGCAGGATTTCTAGGAATAAGAAAGGGATCCCCAGCTGTTTAGCTTATGTTAACCCTAAAGGTCATACAGAGCTTTTATGCAGTGTATTCGGTCCCAAGATATAGAGTTTGCCTATTACAGCAGCTTCCATTGCTTTTTTAAACCTAAGACTGGAACTCATTTGTGTGTGTATGTTTACCTGATTTCACCTTGTAAATAACTCATTTCTTTTTTTCTAGTTAATAAACCTTTTGGTAGTTTATTATAGGATTGGCTGCAAGCGTTCTTTGGTGAGGGATCTAGAGTGCACTTGATCTGGGGTAAGTGACTGGCCCTTTAGGAGTAGAAATAACCTGTATATTGTTGTGATTCTTGATGTAAGGAACCATCTGTCATAAAGGTGAGCTTGCCTGGGTGGCAAGATAGACTGGAGTGCCTAAGGGGACTGTCTTTGACTTCATGACAGGGCCGGTATAGTGCTTGAAGTGTTCACTCTTGATGGTTTGTTGGTGACATCTATAGAACACACAACTAATTTGGGGTTTGTGCCCAGTTTTTTTAACAGTCTGCCCTGATGCTGGCACTCATGGTCATTAGCCACTCCAGACAGCCTGACCCTGCTTCCTCAGTAATGTTCATTGTTAATCATTCAATTACCTCCTCCCACCCAAAAGCCACTGAAACCTCAATATACCGTCAACTATATATTATGAATTGTCTTTTCTTTTCCTTGACATATGCAACGAGATACAAATGTGAACCAAATGTTCAGGAAACCTAGCTGTTGAACCTCAAGTATTACTGAAATACAACATGTATGTTAAATGCTATTTTGGCTTTTCAGTAGGAACACAGGAATTGCCAGACTGGATTATACCTGGGGCTCAGCCAGTCCAGTATCCTCTCTTCAATAGTGGCATTTATCTGATGCTTCAGAGGAAGGTGCAATAAACACTTCAGTAAGCAGTTATGGGGTAACCTGCCCACACAGAAAGTGTCTCCTTCCTCCCTCCCTCCATAAATAGCTGCCTTATGACCTGAAGCATGGGAGCATTTCCAAAACTTTCATTGCTGTAAACATCCTTATTGTAATTCAGAATGTTCTTGTTCTCCCTATAATTTCAATCCTTGTGCTGTGACATAATAAGATACCACCCACAAAAACCCAACGTGGATTATTCACATTAGAAGAAATGCCACAACTACTATTACTATTGACAACACCAGAATCCTTTGACATGGACGTAGTGGGAAGAAAGATCAAACGCACAAGAATGTGGTAATTAGGCCACAATTTACTAATTGAATACAACATGGAAAGAATCCAGAAATAACTCATTTTAGTAATCTGTAACACCAGGGAGCTTGCAGGGGGACTGGTACCTTCTCTGCAATTCCCTTGTAGGAAGTCTTTAGGGCATGGGAAAATGGGGGCCGCTACCTGCTGTACCAGAGATTAAAGCCCCCGGCTACTTCTACACTGTTCTAGGACCCTCTGTATCTGTGGGTTACGGAGCAGAAGGAGAAAAGCCTATCTATCCTGCCTGGGACAATCTGGCAGTAATTAGAAAATTCCTTCCCAGTCCCAAAACAGAGACTGGAATAATGCTCACAGTTTAACCCACAAACTCTATCTGTAATCCCAGGGAAAGGAGCAGTTGTTCCAAGGTACAGCATGGCATTGTGGAAAGGAGATGCCGCTTATAAACCCTCTTCTCAAATGTGTATGGGAGCCAATAGGCTCCTGCCTGACCAATCAGCTCTGATATTAACCAATACTCTGTAGAGTCCATGAGGATATTGATGACAGCCAAGGATAGAGGACAGAAATTACCATACAGGGCCCTAGCAGTGTATTTCCCTTGCCAGCCCAGACAAGGCTTTCCACTCTAATAGGACTCTGTCATATGGCTTTCAGCACAGAGATAATATTCAGTTCCTCCCTTTCCTCTTGCCTTCAATAGGGCTGTGATTATCTTGCCATTTCTTTCTCCACGGTATATCTAATATCAACCCTTTTCTGCCTGTCATGATGGCTTACTTGAGTTTCCATTCCTTAATCATCGCCTACTTTAACTATGGTTATTGCCTCCTCCCACTCAACTTGATGACTACATTACTTCTCTCCAGTCTGCCCTCACTGGTGCTACCAAAATAATTCTCATGCTTGCCCATTCATTGAGTCTTCTATTTTCTGAATCCCTCACTCCTCACCATCCTACATATCAGGCTCAAATGTCTAATTCAACTCTTCATGGCCACTGATCATGTTTCTTACTGCATTATCACCATCCCTTAGGCTTCACAAATATCAGCCTCAACACCAACTTTGTTTCCTTCTTACTATTTTAATAATACATAATGGAACAGAAGGAAGTCTCTGGCAAGTGACGAATGAGGTCTCTTTTCTGCTAAACTCCCTGGTCTTGACTAGACTAAATTATATATATATCTCCTTCTCCCAGCCCCCTTGATCATTTTTGTCTGTTTTGGTCTTGTTTTATAAGTAGATAGTCTCTATTCAGACAGTGCACAGTCTTCTTTGCAACTTGTCTCTACAATGCCTTACTCAATTGAACCATGATCCTTGATTGGGCTTCCTAGGTGTTACTGTAATATAACAAATGAGAAGAAGAGGAAGAAGGTGGAGAACTTGATTGGCAAATGATTCCTTTGCTGTGTCAAATAAACCCTGGATAAAAATTCTATTCAAATATTTTACTCAATATTTTTAAAAGAGTACAGCATAAACCAGTACAGAGGAGCAGATGACACTAAAATGCAGTGCTTTGACAGGTAAGTACAATTTCAACACAGAGGAAAAAGGGCAAGAAAGAAACAAGATAAAAGTAAATAATTGACATTAATCCAGAAGAGTAGGAGAAGCACACAACAGAGGTTTATTAGGGTTGTTTGGAAATATATTTGCATTTTACAAACAAGTTGGAGTCATAATAAAATGAATTAATTTTTGGTTTTCTTCATTTCAGGGTAATGTGGAATAAACAGAATGCATAAAGACACTGTTGCAACTCTGAAAATTTCAGTCTGATCATATATCTTGTTAATGCTTTGTGTGATTGTAAATGTTTGTATTGTTCTCTAAGTGAGTTTCAAATCATATTTAATAATTATACATTGTATACATTGAAAACGCATAGCAAAATGAACTTGAAGGGGACATGGCTGGAAATAGAAAATCCCACAGAGATCTATTATTTGTATTTCTATAGTACCTAGAAGCCCTAGTCCTGGACCAGCACCCCTTTGTGCTATTGATAGTAGTGAGATGGTGTGCATTACTAAGATTTGGATCTGTATCCATTCACATTAAGTAGATAAAGTAACTACATAACACAGGATGTTGTTGTAAAATCATTTACCTCTAAAGATCAACAATTCTCATAGCTTCCTTCATGCCAATTCTCCAACCAGTAGTTCCTACAGTAGTTATGTCTACAGCCACTATATACTTTTTTGTTCTTGAATTGTGAGCTTCTTGAAGCAGTATTTGGAAAGTGCCTAGCACATAGCTACTGCTACCAGAAATAAAAAATAGCTCTTCCTGTATTCACCTCCATGAAAAATTCCTTCTTCCCTGATGATAATGTTAGAGTTGTGCAAATTTTGAGTTTGCTGGCTGAACTGAAAAATGTTTAAAAACTCCTTTTGGGTCAACTTGAAACAATTTAAAAAAAAAAAATTTCACCGAACTGAAAAAAATCAATACAATTTTATTTCAGGTCAAACAAAATGTTTCATTTGATATGTAATATTTTATTTGAGGTCTTTAAACATTTTAAAAGTGTGAAATGAAAAATAATTTTGAATTAAGCCATGTCATTTAGAAAAGGTTGAAATAAAATGTTTTGGTGGAGGTTTTGGATTTTTATTTGCTTGTTTCAGTTGACTTCAACTTGTACTTGTTGGTGGGAGAAAAAAGCTTCATCCAGAAAGCTTCATTCAGCTCTAGTTAATGCCTCCTTGAAGCTTACAAAGATCTTCATTTAACCTGTTAGTCTGTTTTTTTCCATATTCATTTTCATATCTATGGCTTTCTTAAAGCCCTTTCTTGATAGGCTGTGCGTATGGAGTCATAGCTATTAAATGTACTTGTGAGTGTCCTTAAGTTCTGGGTTTTAGTAGTGATGTTTTTCTCCCTCTAAGGTTGAGGAGAAGGATGGTCCAGTGGTTAGGGTGTTAGTCTGGAACTTCAAAGACCTGACTTCAGTTCCCTGATCTGTGACAGACTTCCTGTGTAAACTTAGGCAAGCCACCTAGACTCTGCCTCAATTAGGGATGAGAGCATTACCCTCACTTAATCCCTCTGGGACTCAGGTGGTGATAATAGGACTGACCTTAGTACACAGTGGTTCTGTGACGATAAATACATTAAAGATTGTTAGTCACTTATTCTATGGTAGATAGGCAGACAAACCGATCAGGTTGTATAAAACCAACTATTTAATGTTCGTAAAAAATGTCCTATTGATAGCACTGGAGACTGAAGTGTTTTATTATTCCACAGTACTGATATGGCATTTGCAGTGACAGCACAGTCTTCCCTGCCAATATGCCATTAACTGGCCCACTGAATAGGTAGGAGTTAAATTAGATCCTATGTTGATTTGGTGTCTGTTCTGACTGACCAAGGATGCCAGTTACTGTGGTGTGTTCTGTTTTGGTATATGGAGAATCAGAATGCGAACACTGAACTTATTTCACTTAGACCATTGACCAGTTGTCAGATGGTAACAACTTCTGGTCACTATCAATTCAAGGCAGGTCGGGATAATACTAGACATGGGATTAAGCCAGAACATTTGCATCTGAACTTTCCCAAGTTCAGTGATACTCAGATCATCCCACAGGCCTATCACTAGTTTGTACAGCTTTTAAAAATGGCTTGCAGTAAATTGACTCTTTTTGGTGACAACATAGATGCGAAGGCACAGTGTAAACAGGGATTCACCCAGACAGAGTTATCCTACTCCTCTGTTGTTGAACGGAAATAGATGTGGGGTACTGTATACCTACTGTATCTCTGTTCTGATGGCACTTTTCTTTAATGCATAATTTTCTTGTTGTTTTTGGCATGTGGAAAGCAAAATGATGCTAACAAAACATGGTTTTGTATAAAAACAGACTGTGAAAATCCAATTAGTCCTGTTTTAGGCTGAAGGATGTATTTCTGTATTTGCTAGTCAGAATGACAAGTGAATATATAGAGACAAGGTGGGTGAGATAATATCTTATTGGACCAACTTCTGTTTGGGGGAGAGAGACTAGCCTTTGAGCTGACACAGAGCTCTTCTTCAGGTCTGGGCCTGAAGATCTGTGCCCCAGACCTGAAGAAGAGCTCTGTGTCAGCTCGAAGGCTAATTTCTCTGCCAAACAGAAGTTGGTCTATAAAAGAAATTGCCTCACTCACCTTGTCTCTCTAACATCCTGGGACCAACATGGGTACAAGAACACTACAAACAATAAAAATTTAGTGGAAGGAGAGAAATTGAGCATATTACTTAGCGCACTCTTTTAATGAAAGACATTGGATGGTAAAGTTGCTCATGAAGATGTGTTGCAGTGTAAAACTTGGGCAATGAATAGGCACTGAACTACTGCATCTGAAATAGTGCTCAGAAACTGAACATCTTTACATCTACTGCATGGAATCTTTTAATGCCCTTGCATCTTTTAATGGAAGAAATACTGCTTTTTGAAATTTCTTCATGTGGAAAGGCTGTAACAGGATCAGTCATCTGGCATTTTCTGCCCCATAATGATATTAGGGCTACGATAGAAAAGTTCCATGAATTTACAGCTTATGCAGAATGTGGCTATTCACACCTGAGAAACATTTTGGGGAAAACTTCACATAGACCTCCTCTACACCTGAAAGAACTGGCAAAGTGCAAAATCCTTATGTAGACAATTTGCACTGATTTCAGGAAGAGGGAAGGTCCACTATTGGAAATGGTGCCTGTCCTTGCCCATAATAGGGGATTTCATTAGTGTGGCTATGCCAAAGACTGAAATTGTGGGTACTTCCAAATGTAGGCAAAGCCTTCGTCTTTGCTTACCCTAGGCTTTTACATTAATTATTATAATAATTAAAAACCTTTTGGAATTTTCTTTTTAATTTGTGGAAAGGAAAAATGGTACTTTTAAAAATTTGGAAAGACTGAGAAGAGAGAGAGAGAGAGGATAACTAAGAGCTAATAATTCTGGAGAGAATGGGAAAAGATCTCTGAGAACAGCAATCCTGGTAAGCAGGTGTGAGGAGCACGCCATTACTGCTTTTTTTGTCGTTTTATATTGTGAAATATATACCCCAAATCCCTCAGATTAACCATTTCTACAGAACTGTCTGTCAGGAAGCAGGGCTTGCAGCAAAGCCAGTCTCCTGGCAACATAAGTGCTGCTTGATTGTAGTAGGCTGCCTGATTGGCTACACCGCCTTCTTTTGGTGGCATGTAGCGTACATACCTGCACAGCCCCACTAGCATACGTATAGATAGTTGTGTAGCTGGTGAGGCATGGCTTAAGCAAGTAAGGAAATGCCTGACTGCTGTGGTTATGGGTTCAAGTACTTACTCTATACACACTCTATTTCCCGGAGCTGTGCCTCCCTGTCTACACTGCTCTTTTTAGCAGTGTAGCATCCTGCTGCCTCTCTGCTGCTGGACCCTTTCCTCTCTGCAGGAAAAGACTCCTCCCCCCTCTCCCACCCAGCAGGAAAAGGCTCTGGTGGGGGAAGAGGGAGAAGATAGTGGGGAAAAAGCTCCTGCAGCGGGGAAAGGCTCCTGCATTGGGGAGCTGCTGATGCCTTTCCCCACTACCTCTCCTCTGCATGGACATACGTAGCCACACGCTACAGTGTGAATGCAGTCTGCTGTTCGCTGCGGCATGTAGATACATACGGACTACATGCCTCTGCCAATGGCGTATGGTGTAGATGTAACCCTAGAGTGCTTGTTCTGGGGCCCAATTTAAGAACACTAGCAACCTTGTGAAGGGAAGCCTTCTCTGCTACTGTCTAAGATGTATCTCTTTCTCTGGACTTAACACTAAATTCACACCAAACTTCCAACTTTCCCTGGCTGCCATTCCTCTGAATTACCATGTTCTGCAGGTAATGAATGAAGTAGGATCTTGACAGACATTTTAATATATTATACGTCTATTATTCAGCTGTTGTGGGGGACTCAGAATAGAATATATAAGTGTTTAGGGAGTCAAAGGAATTTTCAGGGTAATTGACTGAATGCAGACATTGGGGATTGTGATCCTTTTTTTTTAAATAAATAAGATTTTTGGAATAAATGAGTCTTGGCTAGTCAAGTTTTAACTATATATAAAACTGATATCTACTGCTTGTTATACTGATTTTTTTCTCTAAGTTTAACTTACTTACCTGAAAAACCATTTTACATACTTTTGATAAATGTTTTTGAGAATTTTCTAAATCTGAAGATTTGACAATTTTAGCAAAGACACACGTCTTGTTTAGTTCTATAGTTTTATATTGACTCACTTCAATTGTAGCTTAAAGGTCGTCTTATTGTTGCTATTCATTGTTGGAAGCAAAAAGTATAGCATTCAAATACCATATGTTACAATCTCTTCTTGCAAACTTCAAAGGAGGAAAGTATTTTTTTATTTATAGTACAGGCTGACAAAAGATTGCATGGATGTAGAAAAGACAGAAATCATTAACCATCCCCGCAGATAACCAAGGTCAGTACCTTAACTTTGCACCAGCAATTATGGCACTGCCTGTGATATTGAACAATAGCTTTGACTTATTTGCTTGCTGTGAAATATATAAAGCCTTGCAAAAAGAAAATGCATTTGTGAAAATGCTTCACAGATATCTATCATATCTGCAGAGACACGCAGGCTGCAATAGCTTGAGAAATACATCAAGAATCACAATACTTAACTATTAATATTAGTGCTTTTCCTATTCCTATCAAAACTGGGATTTCGTTTATTAAACGAGATCTATTCCTGTCCACATGCAGCTATAATTACCATGCTAAGATGGACACATGACAACATTTACAGAAACTATTTGTGAGTTTCAATAAACAGAGCTTTAAGTGTACATTTTCCCCCTTCTGTATATCAGTGTTAAAGTGACAAGTAGGCTATTTCATACCTAACAAAGAGAGGCACAAATGAAAGATCAGTCCTCATAAGGAGGCAATCGGTTAACATCTGGTCCTCCATGAAGATTATTAGACTCTGAAGCATTACCCCACCAGTAAGTTCTTGAACTTGAAATTTCTCCACAGCTCCCTTTCTTGTCTTCCTCCATTCCTCTTGACTTCGGTGGGCATTTTGCCTACATAAGCATTGCATAGAAATTGTCCTTGCAATTCTATTGAGGAATGATATCTGATATACGGCACAGTGACTAACCTCAAGAACTGATTATTTGCATGTTATAAAAGTTATTCTGCTGCTGGTAATTTATGAATTGAAAAAGAAAGGAAGGTGATATTTTTATTTATTTTGCACTTTTAATATTCAATGTTTGTAGTTAATGAAATGTATATGCCAACTATGATCTAGTATATGAGTTATTCTGCATTTTTGTATATGGTAGAATTAGATCGGTAAATGATATAGGGCCTGATCCTGTGGTCATTGAGGGTCTACTTGTGGAAGTATTGCAGTTAGTAAGGCTTACAGGAGTGGGCCATCCTTTTGCATATAAAAACATCTGTGCATAAGACAAACCTATCTTTCAAACAAAATGTGCCTTAAACCAGGAGAGCTATTTAATCAGGTGGATCTATATTTGAATCATAAAAGAAGGGAAGCTAAAGAGGGTGTAATATAAAATAAATATCCTGTATGATCTGAATCAGGCATGGATATGTGTTTACAACACTTACACTACAGACATTATTTTAAGTTATCGATACTAGGATTGACCATTACCAAATCACTTTTTGTTTAAAGGTGTTAACCCCTCTTTCCATTAGTGTTTAAGAATGTATGAGCTAAAACATTTTTAAACAGAACCTATTTTCCTAGATTAGGCAAGGTTTGCAATGCATTGTGATCCAGAGATGAGGGAAGGAGTTGAAAAATAGGCTGTGTCATCAGCCTCCCTCATTGAGGTGAATCATTGTGAAATCCTGCAAGTGAGATATAAAAGCATATGAAGATCAATGTCATGCATATCATCGCCATTGCTAGCTTAGAGACCAAGGATTGTTTTCCACTCTTCCAGGTAAAATAATGTTGGCTAGACAGTGGCAGTAGCTAGGAGACAAAGAAAAGAAAATTACTTTGGTGCAGTACACACTTCAAAAGGGAAGAGAATATTTTCAAAAAGGGGTTTCAATAATCAGTGTGTTGTGTTGTCCATGTTAGAGGAGGCCCTTCTGTAACCCTTATGCGGGTAGTTTTATTCACAGGAGTAATCTCAGTGCTTTCATTTGAGTAAGGATTGCAGGATGGCGATCAAAATCTATGAAGGGATTACGAAACGGGTGTGGAGGGGAACAACTGAAAACTTTAACAGCTGTCATTCCTGGAGAGAGAGAGTCTATTACCTTTGCAGTCTGCATCAAAAGCACATTTTGTTGCAGCTTTTATATATAGCGCATGGATCGTCAGTCAGATTTGCTAATTTCTTCCACATCGTCCCATTGGAGGTGCAGGCTTTAATCCATCCCACTAAATGAGTTGTGGGTTCCACCCGTTTTATCGAGTTAACCTTACTGCTTGCAAAGGAGTCCTGAACTCAGAAGTAGCTAATGTCTGAGTGCCTATTAACCCCATAGTTCAGAAGCCTTTCATCCAGAATTAAATTATTTTACCATGCCCAGTGTCATCACTATAAACCTGTCCCCACTCATGCCTTGAGGGGACATATACCATAGGGATATGTGAGTTTTCCTATAATGCATAATATTTGGTATGAATGAAGCACTTAAGAGGCATTTACCTAGACAGTATGAAAGAAATAACAGAAGTTAAAAGTCCAAGGCTGATAACACCAAAAATGAGACCCAGCATTAGAAATGATCAAAGCAAGTGTGGTGTGGTATGTGACTATGAAATACAGAAAGTGTTAAAATGCTCCTAGTAAGCTGTAGTAAGAATGAGTACAGAAAATAAGGGCCAGATCCACAGCTGCTGTAAATCAGTATAGCTACGTTGAAGTCAGAGCCATGTCTGGTTACAATAGATGAGTCCATCCCTACAAGTATAATATTGTCATAAAAAAATTTGGCATCTTTTATTTTGTTCACCTGATTGGACATGGGAGCATGTAAAGTAGAACCAGTAGACAAAGGCATAAAAAAAATTTAGTTCCCTAGGAAATGATAGTCTCACTGCCTTGTAAATGACAGTTACTCTGAAATCAGAAGAAACTGTTTTTAAAATTGCAACTGCAATGATATGGCAAAATAACTGATTAAGAAGTACAGTAGTCCATGTGATCTTTCTCCAAAGATAAATGTCATGAGCTTCTCTTTGCGTTCTGCAAAAATATTAAGACTTAATAAACGCTGTTACATGGTGACAGGTGGAAGCATCCATTAATGCAGTGAATACCCTGTATTTTTTATTTAAAGGGTCTGAAAATCTGTCACTGGATTAAAATGTCTGCCAAGTATAAAAGTGCAAGAGGCAAAGTTTATAGTAGTGCAGATGGGGCAATTTCACCAAGTCTAATGCACTCGTGTGTTTCATAATTACTTTAAGCTTGGCATGGAACACCACCATTTCCTTTGTGCTCCCTATTTCATGGACAGTTTTTCTCATCTGAGGTTCAAGTAACAGTACAAATGTGTTACATTCCCTAGAGGTTTTCCTTTTTTTTAGTATGATCCATTTGTAGCCTATTATTCAGTTGGCAAAGGAAAGCAATTAGGTCATTACATTTCTCAGAGGTTCACCTCTTACTTTGGCACTTTGACGTTAATTGACTAATCATTAACAACCCATATTGTCTACTAAATTGGGAGTAAAATTAATTTGAATCAGTACAAATTGCACTCCTTTATCTTAAAAAACAAAGTGGCACATGTCAGGACCTGAGAAATAATGAGTAACAGCCAGCAGAATTTTTTTCTTCTTTGTTTGGGATCTTTTTATTCTCTGCTGCAGAAAACTTACTATTTACTAATAGGATCCAATTATACAATTTTTGCTGATTTTTGAGTAATACCGGCACTAAATATAGATAACTGTGAAAAATATATACATAAGATACAGTAATGATTAACTTTTTCTTTTTCAGATGCTTAGTGGTAAACATACATATAAATAGGCATCATGGCTACAGTGAAAATTACCTGTATGGATGAGAACAAAAAAAGGGGGTACAAGTACAGTCAGATGGGATGACAATGCAATCCAACCAGTTGGGGAATAAGTTAGTGAATAATTGTTTCAGCTCTTTCCCAAGATACTATGTAAATATATTTAAGGGAAGTTAATGGACCAAAGTCATCCCTGAAAGAATGAACGAAAGAAAAAGAACTAAGAGAAATAAAGTGAATATCTGTAAATGATAAAATATGGAATGTAAAAGAGAGAAGATGACTGAAGATGATTCATGATGTTCTAAAAAGGATTAAATGTTTTGTTTGTTTGGTTTTGTTTTTATTAACATTTAGTTATTTTTACCTGTGAGTTTATTAAATAGAGGAATAATTTACCATAGTGGGTTACTGAGGCATCAACACTAGGCATTAAGAGTGGTCTAGATATAAGATTTGGGAGATTGGGGTTGTGGAGTCCTCACACAAGCAAAAATCTCATTTGCTTTGCTATGTTTAAGCAAAGGACTGAGTGATGAGACCTTTAATATAGAGGTCGTTCCTGCATTACAGAAAAGAAGAGGGACTAGATAACTTAGAAGGTCATTCTCAGCCCAATCAGCTATGATTTAGGGTACTGACATAGCTATTCATCCACACACCAGACACAATGCAAATGATGAGAATTTCTTTACATTGTCCCATAAATCAGCTTAACATTGATTTGGAAGGTCCATTTGTCTCAGAATGGATATTGAATTATCTCCCAGGGTAGGTCACCCACTGACCTCTAGAAAGCACAAAATATCCTGATGTGTCTGCTGCTCAAGAAGGTTGATCATGCCCACCATGTCACTGCACTGCACTATCGTTTCTCAGTGCAGACGATAAAGATTTCATTTGCTGTTTGTTCTGACTAAATCTGAATCCGATTCTTGGAGGTGAAAGACTACTTTATCCAGTAAGCCACTCAGTCTTTCCATTTCCAAGTCTTTTCAATTTTTCATTTAAAGTTAAATTTTATTTGATTGCATTACAAACCTTCCCTAAGCTAGGAAAATAGGTTCTGTTTAAAAGTGTTTTAGCTCATACATTCTTAAACACTAATGTAGAGAGGGTTTAACACCTTTTTTTAAAAAAAAAAGAGTGATCTGGTAATAGACAATCCTAGTGCTGATAACTTAAAATAATGTCTGTAGTGTAAGTGTTGTAAACACATATCCACGCCAGATTCAGATCATACAGGATATTTATTTTATGTTTCCCTCATATTCCACACAGACGTAGCAAAAATGAAATGAAATGGGGAGAGAGGGAAAAAGTCAGCCTGTGCGCTCTGAATTGTAATTAGCTTTGAAAAGCAGTGACTGGGAAAAAAGGTTTTTAAAAATCCAGCTACACAGTAGTCTTATACTGAGATTTTTCCTTTATTGTTATTGGTAGGAACCTATTAGAATTTAAAATATGCAGAATGAAAATCCCGTGGAGCAGTTTATCTACGGTAATTATGAGGAACAAAATATTTTACTTAATATTGGCAGATCCTTAAGTTCTCTTTGTTCTATCAAAGTACGTGGGAAGAAATTAATTTTGCTAAGAACAAGGGGTCACATCCCGTTACAATTAGATTTCAATGCATTATGCAACAAAAAAAAAATCACAATTAAAGAGAGATTAAGAAAGAAATATCCAAAGCAAATACATGCACAAATAGAACTAAAATATTGGAATCTGCATGCACATACTCAGAAAAGGTAGTACAATTTAATGTTTTACATCTTGCACATATTGAAAGATAAGGGGCCATAGCATCCCAAGGATTTACTCCAGCTTACCACCAGAATTAACAGAGCACAATTTAGCCCTCCTGGGTAC
Organism: Emydura macquarii macquarii; assembly: GCF_026122565.2. Taxonomy (NCBI): domain Eukaryota; kingdom Metazoa; phylum Chordata; order Testudines; family Chelidae; genus Emydura; species Emydura macquarii. Next base: position 8,060,620 of record NW_027130155.1, on the reverse strand, counting down.
AATTATTTGGTCTTTCTAGTGATTCTGAGCCTCATCTTGCTTCTACTGAAGCTGCTGACAAAACTCTAATTGAATTTAGTGAGAACAGGACTAGATCTCTGCTCTCATTTCTGTGTTGACCTATGACTGCCCAAGGGAAATGGTGGGAAGACACACGTCCAGACTGCCACCAGTCAGTTATTTCCACAGAGTCCTCCTCTCATTCTTCACTAGCCCAGTCAAGGCCACCTTGTCCCCCCCTTAACCTCACACTCCCTCCCTCCATCTCTCATCAGCATAAACTTTGAACTACACCTTTCTATTTCACCCTCTCTCCCTCCCTCCCTCCCTCCCTCTATCTTAGGGCACAAATCTACCACCCGTTCCCACCCAATTAAAAATCCCTTCATCCACTCTTTTTCACTCCTTTCTTTTTATCTCCTTATGTGACTTTGCAGAAACCCATGTAAATAGCTTCAGAATGAAAAGGGTCCTAATATTTCCCTGCTGACTTCTACTGGGAAATCCTAGGATAAATTCCCAATTTATATGGCCCTCTTCCTTGCCTGCCACTGCTCCCACTTAAAGAAATTTTTAAAAAATCTATTACATCAAAGAATCTGTCTCTCAAAAGCACAGACTCCTATCACTTGAGCTGTAGAAGATTCTGGAAAGCTATCAATCACAATGAAGAGTGGAAAATTAGCCAAAACAGCAATATTGTTTGTGTTAATGTAGAGTGTATACATAAGTGGATTAAACTTTTCTGGATATGTTGCATAACGCACTCTAACTTTAAGGCAGTAATAAAGTGGGAGATAATTTACCTGGGTTATTGATGTCCTTGTTTGACGGGTAGGATGCAGTTGTCAAACCAATTTAGAAAAGATAACATTGCAAATAAATGAAATAGCCCACAATCTCATTTGATTTAATGTTTTGTTTTTGCTATCTCAGTTGTATTTGTGTGTAGCTCTAACTCCTCAGTTATTTGTAAAATAAATATTTTTTTAAAATGGACGCTAAGATTCAAACATTACCCTCAATCAATATTTGATTTACTGTAGCATTTATCCAGGGCTGAATTTTGATACATTGACTCCTCCTAGTTAGCATCTTACTCTGGAAACACTTCCATTGAAATCAGTTGGTCTGCTTGTGGAGTGAGCTGTGACAAATTGGGGCTTCTGCCTGTACTGCTTCTGAATTGTGAAGGACATTATGAAATCCTATCATGAAATTATTGTATCATAGAGGCCTGTATATATGTGGATCCACCCTGAGGTAGCATGGTTGTTGTGTTTCTGCCAGCCCAGAGGCAATGGTGAGTGATCAGTATTCAAGGATGGTCTGTTCAAAGTAAAACCTTGGGACTGTGGATTTGCTGTAGCTGGGAGAAGATTCTTCCTCGTCTTGTCTTGGGGAGGAGGGGGAGGTTTGATAACAGTGGGGAAAAAATTACCAAAAGGCAGAACACAAGAAGCAGGTGACCCCAGCAGGAGTCTAAAAAGGGACTTATGGGGGGAACTGGGAGGGACAGCCATTTTGAATCATATTAAGATGAAGGAGGTTGCTGCAGGGATAAAGCAGACAAGGGGACTGAGAACCTGCCTCACTAACTAAGGGGACAGAGATGATTTTCCCCCACTATGGCTCCCAAGGGAAGAGTGAGCTCGTTAGGGAGATTGCATTTAGGATGTTTGTTGTTGTTTTGTGCAATCTGTACTCTCCTGTGCTTATCTCTTAGTTACAGAGCATAAAGATATTAGACGTGGGTTAGCGTCACACCTGCTGCATCCCCTGAGATTCCCAGCTCTGGAATGGAGTTCTAAGAAACTATTCAAGTCCTGGGGACTCTGAAGGGTCAGCACTATGCCCAGAGGGCTGGACAGCAGGTTCTAACACTTAGAAGGTGGTGCCAGAGATTAGGTCTGTGCCCTGAAAATGTGACTAGGGACCCTGATGTTGGAGCAGTGGCTAGATTCTGTTCACACCCCAGGGATCCAGGCCTCAGAAGCTTGCATTCCCCCCCCCCCCCCCCCAGCAGTCCTAGTAGGAGTCAGGAAGGGGTACTTGCTAGGCTGTGACATAAGGTACTACTCAATGTGAAAGATATCACCATATCTGTGGCAAATTCAAATACCCATGATAGCAAAATGGTTCATATTTTTAGTGGAAACCACCGTACTTTCGTATTCTACAGCATCACCTATCTTATGCAGTATTTTACGAAGAGCACTTTATAAGAAAGTGCATACGCTTTTTGGTTTTGCAGGAGATGTATTGATACGTTTTTTTCTGTTTTAAAATAATATTTAAGTGTTGAGAAATTACAATTGGCTGGTGAGATAACATATCTGCTAAGGTACCAAATCCATCAGCTCTCTTTCTAATTCACATATTGTATCACTCCACATTCCTGCTAGGTAAGCATCTGATCAGTTCATATGAGGGGCACACCTGTAATCAATTTCAAAATAAATGAAGAACTAACTTGTGTCTATAAAGACTAGAAAGTGTTTTATACATTATAATGTTTACTCTAATGACCGATAGGAGGTGAATAACCTGAACTGGATTTGTGCTCACTTAATCGGAGTGCACTCTCATGTCATGTGTCGGTAAAAATGGTATGTAAGTTTGTCCTCATGTTTGACTTCTGCAGATATGTCTCCACTTGCTTAAGCTGTTTCTGAATGTTCTTGACCAAATGTACTTTTTAAAACAAAAAATCATGAAGTATATAGACATAGATTTCTACCCAAAATCACTGGGCACCATACAATGTAAATTAACCTGGTATTTGTCTTTAAAATAAATAATGCAATAACATGCCATTCCTCTATGGTGCAGATCAAGTGTCCTACATTACAGAGAAATTTGCAGGTTGGCCTGCTGAAAAATCAAATGAAGCCTGATCCAAAGCCCACTGAAGTTAATAGATGGTCTATCACTGACTTCAGTGGGTTTTGGATCATGCTTTTATAATATGATATATAAAAACGATGCAAATCTTTAGTCAAACCATTATGTTGGACAACCGGTATCTTGATTCACACACAAACCCATTTTTTAAAAGTATTTGAATAAGCCAAAACACTGATTTGCAAATAAGTCTGACTACTGGATAGTCACAGACAGTGTGCTTAATGGAGACATGGTATCCAATCTGATTAGTGCTCAACACTATAGTGTGTGCCCCACGTGTTACAAATCACAGTGTGAAGTGTTTAATTTCAGCCAGTGTTAGTATTTTGACTGAAAGGTTCCTGGTTAGGAGAAAACTATGTGGGAAAGGAATGAGCAACGGAAACAAACCAATATAGTAAACCAAATTTAATCCAAATCATTTTTACAAATGTTAGGGGGAGTATAAATTACATGTCAGAGTGTTGGGGTTTTTTTTGTGTGTCCACTGATGAGACCTAATATGGAATTAGCAGTACTAAACAGATGCTTAAATAGTGCAAAAAAGTCCATACAGTACTGATTTAGTAATAACTTCATCTCTTTGGGGATATGTAGAGAAATGGAAAAGTATATTTTTGACTCCAGATCATTTATGCCTTGTCAGGAATGCTGAAGGCTTATATAAATATTTAATGTGGAATAATTAATGCTGTGGAAAATAAAAAATCTTTTTGACGTCAAAAGCTTTTAATACAGCTCATATATATTTGTGAGTCAAAGCAAAAGAAAATGTTTGATATAAAATAGAAAATCAGGTAAAACAAGATTAAATGTATCCCTGATGGCCAGAGCTAACTTTAGGGTTTTGGGGATTCCCTTCTCAAGGTTATCCTTTCAAATTACCATCATCTCATGCACACTTGTGCTCCATAAACCCTCTGTATATCTCCTTTCCCTGCCTTCCCAATAAATGGATAGTTACTGCACTGCCAATGAGATGAACCGTAATAGGTGACCTAACAGGTCATTGTCATTCCTAACTTCTAATGCACTTGGGCCTAAAAAATTGGAAATCTCCTTGAATTAGGCCTCCTCCTTTTTCCCCCATTTAAGATTTTGGAGATCAAAAGTGGTTTATTAGTAGGGAAGCCAAGACAATCCTTTATCACCTTTATCATTTCTGTAAAAGTTCAACAAACTTTTTAGCCATGGAATTTCTCTCTCCTGTATATTAATATTTTCATTTATGTAAAGTGCATCCTACTAGGTGTGCTTATAATTATCATTATGAAAATTTGCTTACCCATTGTTAGAGAATAACTCTCCCAAAAAAACAAGGACTAATCAGGTTCCCTCACACATCTCCTTCCCCAAAAAGATGACCTCTAAAGTCAACAAACTTGGGCTAAGTGGCTAAGAGTCAAGACCCACCAATTAGAACATTCTGTGAATAACCCCAACACACGTTCTGGTCAAATACTGTGAAACGTTATTCAGTGAATAATGGCAAAACTGCTGAATGAGGTATTTAGGAAATAGGTTGTGGTTTTTATGGAGGTAGGGGGGTTGTTTTGTGTTTGTTTTTTTTTACCATTTCTATCCTTTGGGGTTTCATATTTTTATGGAAAGACAATCTGGAAATGGTGTACCTCCAATGCAAAGACTGCAGAAACTGCAGAGTTCAACAAAGCTTTCTCCATTGTCATTCTGTGCTGGGTTGCTATGTCTTCCCATAATGTGCTCATATCCAGCATTATCATCACCAACCTGTGCATTTAGATCTCCTGTGAAGATGACAATGCCAGATGAAGGACCATTGCTAAAGGAGAAAAATACCACTGTTAACGTATGGAATAGTTAGTGCAGTCACCGTCATTACCTCTGTGGACTGGGTGTTTGGGATTTTCTGCTAGTGTTATTTACATTGTCTGCAGGAATCTAAAAGAGGCCTACAAACAGTGATATTCTTTAGTGGCAGTTGGTATAGAGTGATCCATATTATTATCAGTGATGTCAGCTGCTAATTATGTTACCTCTTGATTACCTTGCAGCACTGTTAACCTGTGGCATTGCTCCCATTATAGAGTCTCGCCCATATGCTGGTCATATACTTGGCCTTGTAGAAATTAGCTTCTTGAAGCTACAGTCAATCTTCTCTGAACAAAAGCTGATTAACTATATCCTGGAATATTTGTGTATCATCTCAGGTCCATTTTCAGAAGTCATTTTCATCAATCACTTGTAAATGTGGCTCACTAACTGTCTTGAAGATGATAGTGGAGTGAAAATAAACATAATTTCAAAATATGAAGATTTTCTAGAGTCTGTACCTTGTCTTTGAAAAATATCTAAATATCCATAAATTCCCTAGTAATCCTAATTTAACACTTGCTTGACATAAGTGTGTAGAATGCTGAGCAAGCAGTTGACAAGTGGAGAAGGCAGAAGCCTGGGTAACTCTTCAAGAACCTTTTGTTTTCAGGGTTCTGTTTGCTTTGACCATGTCCATACCCCCATTGAATTTGCTATTGGACAACATGCAGGTGGATGAGTTTTTGTTTACACAAACATTGGGAGCAGGGAGTTTCTTTAAAATAATAGCCCTATTTACATGTGAACAAAATTACTTGTGTGATTAATTAATCATGTTTTTAAAACATTTCAATCTCCCAAACACAAAGCTGTGTAATACAACTTGACATAGGTGACCAAACACACGCTATGAATAATGAATCACAAATAGTCAGTGAACTCATGTTGTAAAATCAGGTTAATGAATGTATTCTTAAAATCTATAGGGCTATCATTAACCAATTATAACCCATGCTCACTGGGGACCATACCCTAAAACAATTCTTTCCCATACCTTGTCTTTCAAATAACCCACCAACCTCACCAAGGTGGTCATCAGACACAAGGTCCCCACAGACTAGGACACACCAATGCAAAGCATCACCAGACAACAGATGCAATCTGCCAGAACAACAGGTACAAAACCCGTAGAAATATCTCCACTGCTAGGATGATCAATATTCCCCATAACACACCTTTCAAGATTCATTGGTCCTACACGTGCATATCACATGTGGTGTACCACATCCAGTGCACTAAATACCCCAATAACTATGTGGGCAAAATGAGACAATCACTACACACTTGAATGAACTCTTACAGAAACTAATAAAAGACAAAAACATCAATTCCCCCATGGGTGAACACCTTTCACGAAGCAATCACTCCATATCTGACCTCTCATTCCTCCTCCTCAAAGGAAACCTGCACAACATCTTGAAAATACAAGCCTGGGAGCTTAAATTTATAATTTTGAGACACTAAAAATCATGGACTTAAGCCATAAATTCAGTGTCTTTATTATTACAACAATTGGTAACCCACTAATCCACTCCCTCCCTTTTGTCCTATGATGGCAGAGGTGCGTGCACCGGTCACTGCACCTTGACTGATCTCTTACAACACGTTAACTACTTATGTTAAGCAATCTGTTACACCATGAATTTAGCTTTTCCAGATCTGAAGAAAAGCTCTGTGTAAACATGAAAGCTTGTCTCTCTTTCACTAACAGAAACTGGTCCAATAAAATATTACTGCACCCACCTTTTCTCTTAGATTTGTAAAAGTCAGGCTGTTCACAGATAGTTTGTGTGCAGAATGTAGGGCTACATCCATCAGAAGAAAGACTCCTATCTAATAATTTGACCAGCACTACTGACAATACAGTGATGCAACCACTCTTCCATGTTTAAGCCAACGAAGAATTCCTATGCCGCGTTAATACACTAATTTATCATGCTGTCTTGTTTTTATTTAACACAGGTTGCTATGGCAACCTCAAAGAATCAAGATATCAGGTTTTAGTTTAAGAATTAATAGATTCTGGGGGAAAAGAGTAAAATGAATCTTTGCTAGACAATATCCTATAAAAAGCAGAAAATAATCATTATAAAGACTTAACTGAGGAGTCTGATTCCAACCTCTCCCTTGATATTATACAATCTGCAGTAATATTGTAAAAACATTATTTTTAAGGGGAGATTGTTAAAAAAAATTCAAAGGCAAAAATGTAAATTATTGCTAAGGATATTATTTAAGGGATAGATCTTACTCACGACTTCATTACATGGATGTGTAGGGTGGAAAGGAAGGTAGAGGCTTCTGCACTCACACACCCCCTCCACCCAAAAGAAGGGCCATGCACAGTATCAGTTGCTGTTGGACCGTTTCCTCCTCCTTGGATTTCTTGGGAAGCAAAATATCCTAAAGTGGCTATGGGGAGGATGTGAGGAGCTACAAGAGCATTTTGTCCCCCTGTATTATATTGAGAATGTGGTTGGTGGAACAAATGCCACCTCAAACCGGAATCATGAGGTTTGTTAAGAAAATTAAATATGCACCTGGAAATTAATACCTTAACATAATGGTGCCCAATCTTATTTCACATAAACATAAGCACGACCCTTGTGTGGGCCAAAGAGATTCTAAATAGTTTAATAAGATTTAAAGTCACCTGTATTGATTTATTATTTTAAGTTCAGCTTGTTTTGTATATATTTAGATGGGGTGTTTCTATGTACAATATTGTCTATTTAAACTAAAATGGTGTAAACATGATGACAAAATGCTAATGAATTGGCAATTAGTATATTGTGTTGAAGCAGGCTGTGGGCCTTGTGAAATGCCTTAGTGGGCCATGTATGACCTGCGGGCCATAGGTTGGGCACCCCTGCTTTAACAGATAAAAATAGCTATATTTTGGTGCTGTCATGCAGCAGTGCAATTAGTGAAAGATCTGAACTACACTCATTCTGTTAATGTTAGATTTAATGGTTCTCCTACCACGCTAAACTCAAATCAAAATCTGGCACAAAAACCACAAACAGGCACATAAAGAATAAGCTGAATTGTCATGATTCAGATGGATTGGACTCACTCACCCAGTCCTGCCACGAGCTCCCTGTGTTGTGGGCTGTTTTCAGGTCTCTTGTTGCACCCATCTTCACAGAAATAAAGCAACTGTTATACAGCAATTTTAATCACATGTGTATGCACACACTATTGTATTAGCAATAAAGAATTAATTAAAAATTTCTACACTCTAAAAAAGGAACACATGTAACTTAAGTCAGGGTGATGCTACAACATGAATGAGAAAAAGAAGTTACCAATGGTCTTTTAAGTTTGATTTCCTGAATGATATTCAGGAATATTTGCCATGCTGAATTCAGGCTATATACGTGCTATGCAGTAAATTTGTAATTCAGTGTGCACAGCTTGAGTCTTTTATCCTTATGATGTTCAATGATTCTAGACTTGGTGATTTTTCATAGTATGTAACTATCTCTGACATAATGTGATCAAAACTAGATTGTACTCGACATATACACTGCATATCATAATTTATTCCATGTGTGTAATATTTTTTCCTTATTTTCTAAATCTTGTTAAATGCATTCAAATATCCTATCTACCTGCTTTTTCAACTGCTGTGGTACATTAGATAGAGCTCTCCAGTGGTCTACTTCTCCCATTTCCATGTAGCTGGGTTTTGATGGTATGTGCTGTGGTGTTAACATGCAGAAAACTTTCAAAAACAGCCATTGTTGTTGTTGCACCCCAATTTTTGTGTGCTCAACCTCAGATATTTTTTTTACAAAGGTGTTGCTGTTCCTGAATTCTTTTGTGTGATGGGGTGTCCACCCCACAAGGGGGTTAAGGGGTGGGGTTAAGATGGCCAGGCAAACCAATTAACTCCACAGGCTGTACCTGAAGGAGGAGCCAGGGCGCAAGGAACTAACTGAGAGCAGGGCCTGTATAAAACCAGGTAGCTGGCAACCACTGCAGGGAGGGAGGCAGTGGTCACTTCCTGGGAAGAGGGAGGAGGGTTTTGGAGCTAGTATACCCAGAAAGAAAAGGGAAACCAGGTGTGGTAGGAAGCAGTTCAGGAAGGAGCGGTGAGGGCTGAGAGAGGAAAGCCCAGAACAGCTGAGTTGAGGATCCCTGGACTGGAACCCAGAATAGAGGGCAGGCCCAGGTTCCCTTACCAGTCACCAAGGGAGTGGCACCACGGGGCAGAGAGAGGGAAGACTGCCTAGAACTGCTAGGGAGAAAGGACTTTGCTACCCCAGGAGGGTGGAACACTGAGTGACTGGGATGGAGGGCTGAGTCATGAAGAAGATACTACGGTTCCTAGGATGAGAGAGGAGTTGCAGACCTGTGAGAGGGACAGAGCGACAGTGTGCAAGCCACGGAAGCGGGTGTTGACCTCAAGAGCTAAGCCCCAAAGTTACCAGGAGGAGGTGCCATCTTAGCAGTGAGTGGAACACCCCATGACACTTTTTCACCAGGCTAGACACCAAAAAATGAAGCACAAAATTAGTGACCCCTTTTGAAAATTTTGACCTGAGATACTTTAGTTCCTATTTTTTTCTTATACAGAATAATGGTTTAATGATGGATGAAAGGATTCCAAATTGACCTGGTTTTGACAGTTTATATTATATAATTCTAAGACGCTATAATTCAACATTCCCAGCACAATTCATTACCTGCCTAATTAATTGCACTAATGACTGTGGCCAATGTTTTACACAATGTAACAGGAGGTTAGGTTAAAGTAACATTAAGCCTAACAGGAGTCTATTCACGTAAAAAGTTCAGTGAGATTATCCCCAGGTATCTTCCTGCAATGAGTAGATACAAAAAAATCCATTTAGAGACTACAAATAATTCGCTCCACTGAAAATTGTGGTTCTAAGAATTTTACATGTTACATAAATGGAGTTGTCTGTTGCCCATTTGGAGTACTGTTTCTTTCTTTTCTTTTTTTTTTTTTTTTTGAGAGGATACAGCCATACATGCTTTAGATTCATCAGGCAATAAACAAAAAGCTTAAATTAATGCAGTCTTAAGTATGTACAACAACAGGTATATTGCCATGTTTTATGGTAAACCTTGATTATCTCCTAAGAAATGAAGGTCTTTGTCAGAAGTGTTTTCAGTTACATGACAAACACAGCAATGATGATATGATTGAAAAATGTATGTGTTTTCTCTGTGCAGCACACCTCTTGATCAAGGCCATTATTATTGCACAGTTTCAGTATACCAAAATTCACTTTCATAACTAATACAGGAGAACATAAACTTGTTTAGGGCTCAGGATTTTCCAGTTAACACACAATATTTCATGGGATTTTGTTGTTTTCTGTTAGTGTGTGTCTGTATGTATATGTATATACACACACAATCAATCTTAGGGGAAAAAATATCTGCATGCAGAGCTTTAAATAACCTGAATCTCTGAGTGTGTACTCTTATTTTTTTCTGTTATATTGTGCAGTAAGGGCCAGATTTTTAAAAGAGGTCAGCACCCGGCAGCTTTTATTCAGAACAATGCTACCACTGATTTAATGGATGGGAAACTTGATTGGATCTGCATGCCGCCGTACAGATTCAGGTTAAAAGCGGAGTGTATACAGGAGAGAGAGGGGGATATGGGGAAATAGTCCCGTCTGATGTCAAATTTTAATAAAGTTGCGGCTTGCCACTTAAAATCTATCTGTGGGTCTGTCCTCATTCAGTTGTGCATTCTGATCAATGAGAGCTTCTGGTTGCTGTGCACTCTTGAGTAACTGGCCCTTTCACTTAGATACCTAAAGAGGTGGTAAGACCTTGTGAAAATCTGGCCAAAATACTATTTTGATTATTGCAGGGAAAACATTGAAGGGCAAAGTCCAGAAATCTTTTGCAAAGGAAAAGATATGCAAGTTCCTATGTTGAGACCGATGATACTAAATGGATGCTCACTTTCTGTAGTTTAGCAGAAGAAACTAAGAAAAGATTCAGAAAAACATTGAGCATTGTTTGGTAACTAAGGGCATATCAGGATATTCATCACTTAAAGTTCAGTGAAGGATGATAGGGGAGTGTATCTAGCTAGTGAATGAAACATGTCCTTTTAATATTTGTTGAGCAGTTCAGAACATTTTCAGCAGATGCCAAGCAGAGTTGTTGTTCCAAATACCGTAGATGGTCCCTGAAAAAGTAGTGTGTCCTGGCAATTTGACAAAGACTAGTGTGAGGTGATAATTAAACCTGCAAATTGAAGAGAAGGTATGAATAATCAGGATTCATGCACCAAGTATTTATATATCCAAGTCAGAAAAAAGGTGATGCCAATATCCAGAGATGGTTTCATAATGGCGCAAAGGAAAGCAATTTCTATGACAGATTTTCACACTAGATGAAAGCAACATTGGTTTTCATTTGAAGAAAGACTTCCCCATTTTTTAACAAACCTATACCATCAGGATAAAAGTGGTGTAAGCAGCACTTACATGATTTCTGGTAAATAAATATTTATTAGGGAAGTTGACATTAGTGTTTTATGGTTCTAGCTGAGCACATAGTACTAGAGCAGATGATATGTTCCCTTTTGAGTTGCCAGAAGAGAGTCCTAAGGGAATTTAACCTGATCCTTCATTTACCATATCTGGAAGGTGCATTACATTCATCTCTTTTCTCTGTTCTGTGGTGTTTGACAATGTGATCAAAATGTTACATGTAACTCTACAAATTCCCTTATCAGAAAATCAGACACAAACTTGCACTAATAGCTTTCATTTTGTAGAATTCAAAGGACTTTTTGTAGGTCCAGCATATATGCACATTTTTTTCTAATATTTTAGTCAGCTTGTTCCTTATTTCACTGACAGTTCAGAGGATAATGGTTGCTTCAGTTTTCCTTTTTATTATTATTAGGAATATTTATATAGCAATATAAACGGATATGGACCTGCATAGTGGGAAAGTCATAATATTCAAACAATAGTATGGAGAAAGACCTATATTAGTAAATATGAAGTAGTAATGGAATAGGTAAAAAAGGATGATGGGTAAGGAAAGGAAAGGAGTCATAGCATATGTTTTAAAGTACACAGGCTGTACATACTGTGGTTAGAAAAATATACAATAAGAAAAAACATTATTTTGACAGACTTTAATTTATTTAGGGAAGTTATTAAATATATATTTACATATCCATTGCAGTTTGATTTCTCTAGTCTTTTCTGTTAACTGAGATGTTCATGCAATATTATAGGCCACCATTTCTCATTATTACATAGCACTCTGCAGAGTATATGAATGTGATACCCTTATTTGCAAGGCAAGCCCTTAAGTAGGGCTCTATATTTTGTTGAAACTCATTCATTTTGTTTCTTTAAAAACAATTTTTTTTTTTACTTTTGTATTGGTATAATGGCTTCATACTACACGTAATGTATGGTTTTTCCCACTTTGTACTTAAAAGTTGTTATTTTGGTGTAGTTGTAGGAATATACGGGAAAATGCCAGTGATGTATATATGAAAATAGTTCTATAGACTAAATGGATTCTGGAAGAGAACCTATTCTTTTCTGTTCTTACACCTGTCCACATTACCATGATATGTGAGTGCATTCCAGTATTGCATTATGCAGTGTGACTAACCCATGTTGTGTGGTTCTACCTTCAGCAATGGTCATGTAGCACATATCCTACCCAGTTCAGCACCTTCCCTTGTAGATATGGCTCTACTCCTGTTGGGAAAAGTGAATCTTGACCTCCGAATGGAAGTCATCTAATCCATAACTAGGCTGAAATCCCTTTCTCTTATCTCACTTTAGTTTCAAGAATTAGAGTTGGCCTGCTACATGTGTTGAGTCAGAAATCACATAAGAGAGCTGCTATGTCACATCAGGCAAAGGGCATAAACTAACCCAGAAGAGACACCAGGATGTATGTGGAAGTCATCCAGAACAACTGGTCTTGTTGAATCCAACACCACTGCCAAAGGGAACTTGATCTGCTCAAGTAAGTCTTTGAGGTGCAGTAAGGCAGTCCATAAATTAACTCTATCTCTAGTGTAACTCCATCCCGGAACTCATGCAAAAACATAAATCTGCTTCTTAGGTGGACGGTCTTAGATGTGGACTGTCTTAAACATTTGAAGTGAAATGAAAGGAGCATAACCACACCTTTTACACTCCTCCTTCATGTGAAGATGAGACAGTTGTTTCTAACTTTCCTGCACTGTCAACCAATCAGGTATGTACATGCAGTTGTACATACAAAGTCAGCAACCCCATCCACGCATAGTAAATAAGCTTATTAACCAATGATCTTGCATTATGTTAACATGATTAAGAAAGCCAGGTCTCTGCCAGCTGATATAATGTTTACTGAATAGCTTTACGTTTTCATAAATGGTTAATATATGTTGCAGAAATGTAAGATGATCTGACTTAGAATAATTGCACTCACTGTAATGTATTGTTAATCTATGATATTACTCATAAATAGAATTTTCTTTAACTGTAGTATTTTATCTAGGATTGTTCTCATTTCATCCCAATAACAGTACATGAGCATTTTGAATTTGTTCTTTTCTAGTTGGTATTTGACTCTCCATTTTGTGAAATGTCACATTTGGCAAGTCAGTTTAATAATAAAGCACTTTACTGTTTAATAATAATGCACTTTACCGTTTCTGTTGTCTGATAGTCAATGTTGTTTCATTATTTTTAATTATTTTGGATAACAGAGTGCACAGATAATGTGGAGAGAGTTGGTGGTACAGATTAGGACATGCTTTAAAGACCTGAGACATTTCTACATTTTAAAATGAAAAAATGTAAACAGATTAAAAGATTACAACACCTGCAACAGTTAGAATGTGATAAGCATTCCTTTGTATGTGAGAAATACAAAAAGGAAAGAAAGGCATGCCCATTCCCTTGATGTGGAATGGGAAATGTGCCTTTTGTTCTTTTAAAAAAAAAAACAAAAACAAGAAAAGGTGAACAAACTAAATAAGATCCTACTGGGGATAAGACTTGGTATTTTGATTCACAGTGATCTAGATGTAAGACCAGAGGAGATTTTAAGCAAACACTGTAGAATATTCCTGGAAACTAATATGGAGTCATGAGTATTCACACTGGAAATTTGCTTCTAACAGTTATATTACTTCAATCAGAGAATAGAAACATAACAATGTATGTGTCTAATAGAAACATCTTCAATTAGAAATACCATTTACAATGATCTATCCATGAATAAAGTACAGGCCATGAAATTATTCGGTAAATAATTTATGACATTGAAAAATGCAGGAAAATCATTCTGTGGATAATACAGAGATGAAAAAGAGAGGTGAATTTTGTCAAATAAATTCTGTTATGAATTATGCACCTGGGTTTAATCTCCACTATATTGATAGTAAACAACTAGAAAAAAAATATGATAACTTTTAAGGAAAATACCTCCTTTGAAAAATTTACCTATAGTTGTAGGTCATAACTGGCATAGCCATTAGGCTTAGTGAGACATCACATTAAGAAACATTTATAGTTTGTGGATGGTTCAAAGACTTTTGTTATGAAATACCTTCTTTCTAATAGCTAGGAAAACCCAGTGAAACTCTCCAACATGAATCCTCCTTTCTTTTCAGGAAAGAGCATCCTGAAATGTAGAATGTCAAATGTAACCAAACTATGAGATTTAATAATCTTCCGTTTCTTTTGAGTCAAGTCCTGAAACTGACTCCTCAATGTCTTCGCTGCCATGAAAGAACCTTTAGTTCATGTTGAAACTAGTGGATGTGTCTGTCTTGAACTAAATTCTACTGGATCGACATTTGTGAACTGCAAAACAAAACAAAAAAGTGCTTGCAACACTCCTGAGGGAGATAAGAGGTGGTGATTTTAGACCACACCAGGCTAGAAGATGACTGACAGCAAAGAAATGTGACTAGAAAACTATTAAACACAGGACTATGACACTCAGATGAAACTATGAAGGGGATACGCACTGCATGAAAAAATAGGTGGATTATTTGATAAGGATTAGAGAAGGAGCACATTTGTCTCATTTGTCAAAAAGGAAATAACTTTGTCTTCAATTCCAGAAATCTGTCTTATGTTAAATCTATAGTGTGCTAAGAGAAGATTAGACTACAGACTAGGAGATCATAGAAGATAAGGGTTGGAAGGGACCTCAGGAGGTCATCTAGTCCAACCCCCTGCTCAAAACAGGACAAACCTCAACTCCAGCAGAGATCTCAAAACTGAAACTCATTCTAAACCACATATTAATTTTATTTAAAGTGATCTTTTTGTTTATATTCAAGTCACTTAACCCAAAGCTCATTGAAGTTAAAGGAAAGTCTCCCATCTACATCAGTGGGCCTTACATCAGTCCTTTTTTCCTGACTCCAGATAACAGACATATTTCTAATTAACACAAATATTCTTGAGAGCAGAATCAAGCCCGTTGTAAATGAGTGAGAAAGAGAGGTGATGTGCTAGGAAAGGAAGAAGGTTTGGGGAAGTGCAAATTATACCACTGGACTTCAGTTGAGGCAGCCACTGTTTGCTGGCAGGCCTGGAGCTGATATAAATGATGCTGGGGGCTGTTTGGGCCCTGGATAACCCATGTTCAGAGGAAAAGTGATGTTGAGCTACCTTCTTCCTGCATACGGTCAACTGTGTGGGGATCAAGTCCCATAGCCACTGATGCAAACTAGAACGTAGCTGGGTAGGCGACATAGACAAGAAGGCAATATACCACGTCCCAATCCTCCTCTGTAACTACTTTGCCTGTCCTGATCCATCGCTGAGAGGTTGAAGATACCTATCCCGTTTGTTAATTCAGCAATGCTAGGAAACCCTGATCATCAAAAGTGAAAAATTATTTCAGATTTACCCTTGAACAGGCTCCATTCCTGCTCCCATTGAGGTCAATAACAAATTTCCATTGACTTCAGTGTAATGTGAGAGGGAGCTGCCCCAGGTAAGGTGCTCCTGCTCATGGCTGGCTTACTAAAAAAACAGAACTGGAGAGGGAGAAAAGCTAGTTCTGCGCTCCACGAATTTGAGCCCTCTCCTATGTATAAGGTTTGAATTCAACAGTGAAGTGATCTAGCAGAGAGGGTGCAAGAACTTTGGAAAAAGATGGGTTGGTTGCATAACAGAGTCCTGGGTTGCTAGATATGGAGCTGATTACAGGCAAGCTGGGCGAATAATTGACTTTTCATTTTGGTGGTGTGACGGGATGTATCAGGCACTTCAAGGTCTCCTGCTGGAGGCCTCACGATTCTACCACATCCCACCGCAGAAAAGGAGTAGTCAAGTTGGGTGCTCCAGGTCTGCCTGGAAAGGCTGCAGGGAAGCAACCAATCAGAGCTCAGCAGGCTCAGATAAAAGGAGCTGCAGGGCCTGAGCTAGTCTTTTCCTGGCAGGGACCAGAGGAGCAAGAAAGATGCTCTTTGCTGGTTGCTGGAGTTTAAGGGAGAGCCAGAAGATGGGTTCTGGTGACATTGGCATTCCATGAGGTAGAACTTCAGCCCTGAGGTAAGGGTGAAGAGGAAGGGGCTACATGGGAAGTGGCCCAGGAATAGAAGCAGCAGCTATTACAGAAGCAGCACGTCTGCTATTTATAGGGTCAGTGGGTCAGGACCCGGAGTAGTTGGTGAGCCCGGGTGAGCTGATAGGGTGGCCTAAGTCCTGAGAAGGGGATATGGCTTGTTTAGAGGCCCAAGTGAAGGGCAGGTCTTAGAGTCTCCAGAAAGGAAGTCTCGGAGGCATTGCTTTACACCGGGGCAGACACTGACTTAAAGCCAGCCCAGAAGGGGCTAAGGACTGAGCCCAGGGACAGGGCTAAAGACATTACCGAGGGCACAAGGACAGGCTCTACTGGACCTTTTGTCCTGGAAGGGGTTCCTTCATGTGTTTAGACAATGTGTGATTTAGCTTGAGGGTTGAGCCACTGCAGACTCACCTGACAGTTGACAGGGGGGTATCAGGAGCAGAGTGAGAGAGTGTGCAGGATTGCACCTGACTGACAGGAAACACTCACAGGAGCTGAATGTTCCCTATCACAGGTAGCCAAAACAATGAAGAGGGGTTGGGGGAGATCTTTAATTTCTTTTTTCACTGTTATTTTTACTCCTTTTAGTTAAATCTAGCTAAATTTCAAAACTGAAGTGTTTTGAAAAGAAAAAAATGCAATGTTTAGTAAGGGCTGAAGGGACCAGTATGACGTGGTCCTAATAAGACATGAGATTTGGGTTCTTTCATAAGATGGGAGGAAGTCTGAGCCAGTTTTTTCCCCATATATTTGATTGTATTTTACTGATTATGGCCAGGTAGAAGCTTTTATAGACTTACGTTTCTCTCCTGGCCCTCAATTACCGTCCCATTTTTGCCTATTTCTCCAAAAAGATAATAGGATCTAAAATGGATGTGTCTCCACAGCCCAATAAGTAGATCATATAATCTTGGTTTAAAGATTTCAAGAGACGGAGGATTTACCACATCCCTTGGTAAATTGTGACAGTGGCAATTACTATCATTGTTAAAAATGTGCATATTATTTCCAGTCTGAACGTGTCTATCTTCAACTTTCAGCCATTGAACCTCATTATGCCTTTTGCTGCTTCAGTCAAGAGCCATTTGTTATCAGAAATCTTCTTTTTGAACATCCTTTTTGCTGTGTGGACATGGTATGTCAGCAGTGGTCAAGAGTGACATATTCAACTGCTCCTAATTAATATTCCTCTGTTTATATAGCCAAGGACTGCATTAGCCTTCCTATTTCTTAATCACAGCATTGCATTGAGCTCATTCAGTTGGGATTAACCACCCTGACCCTTCGATCCTTTGAGTCCCTGTTTTCCAGGATACACTGCCCCCCACACTCCCAACCCCTATGGCCCATGTTCTTTGCTACATTTATGATCTTGTATTTGGCCATATGAAAATGTATATTGTTTGATTGTGCCCAGCTTCAGCCAGAGATCAAGATCTGTTTGAGAATTGATCCCTGTGTAAGCTTATTAGAAACATATCCATTGGATGATTGTACCCCATTAAAAATTACATCCTGAGATCTAGCTGTTAGCCAATTTTTAAATCCACTTAATATGTTAAATTGATTTTTGTATTAAGCTCATTTTTATATGATGATAGAGCCCTGGGGGGAAATACCAAAAGATGCATGAAGACTCCCCCAGAGCTAGTTGATTTTTTTTGTTTTGGTTTTGAAGCAGGGGCATTAATATTTTTGGATTTATCAAATCTTGAGACTTCATAAAATGTTTGAACTTTTATCACAATCTTGTCACTGTACAATGATTTCCTATTATGTCACCTTGTTCAGCTGAAAGTGTCCTAACCTTATACCCTGACATTTTGGCTTTAATATCTAGAAAAACAATTATTTTGGAGGTTGAAACTCTCTCAACTATATTTCTGTCACTTACAATATTTCTCACTCTATCCTTTGAAGAGTAAAAAATTAATATAGTCTTACCAGTAAATATTACAATTTTCTTGAAAATATTTATGTAAATGTATCAGTGATTTAAGCCGTTTTTCCCCACAATGTAACCAGTGTAAAATTTAAACAAATTTTTACCCACTTCATTGACAGAGCTAATACAGACGCTAAAATAATCTAAGCAAACAAACACTGAAAATAAAGGATTATGTGTAGTTCAGACAGAATTAAGGATCAGTTCTGGTGCAGTTTTATGTCCTAACCCCGGACTACTTTGGAGCTATATTTGGCACAGCTTGAGAAGGGCGAAAGGAAAATGGATTTATACCTCCTTTGCTTTCTCCAATCCTGGGCCAGTCTCCAAAATGAATTAATACATGTCCATCTACCTGTGGTCCCAAGAAGGCTGTCCTGCTCTCTGTGGATCACTGGAAAGAAAACACATTTCCATGCCATCACTTTTCCCTGCAAGGGGTGCCAGGAAGGTGGTCTCTGAGCCTATAGCATGACTCTAGGCTGCCTGAGAATATCCCCATGCTGACTCCTCCATCAATTGGTAAAACTGGCTTTTTTCACTGACCCCATTCCTCCTTACATGTTCGAGACAAGACTTCACTAGCAATACCACATATTACACCTTTTCCAAAGCAGCTTCTCTCCATCTACCATGGAGGAATGATGCTTTCTCCTGCCCTACGCTCAATACTTCTAGCTTGCCTTGTGGTGCATGCCCTATCCCAATGTATCTCAAGCATGAAGTGTGTGTGTGTGTGTGTGTGTGTGTGTGTGTGAGAGAGAGAGAGAGAGGAAGTCATTATTCTGGCTTTAACTAGTGTAGAAGCCTTCTTGTTTAATCATGGCTGCTATATAATAAATTACATTGTAGATTACAAACATACAGCAATGCATTATGATGTGGAATTGCTTCAAGGAGCACCACATTCTGCAGCAATCAGAACGTTTCCAATGAACTTCATAGTATGTGTTTGCATCTGGATTGTTCTCCTTAGAAAGGTATTTCCCTTTTAATGGGATATTGAATATATCTTAGCTTGGAGTATGTGACATCTTTTCATGGAGCAAAATTGCTCAAGTAATTGGAAATATTTAAGTGGAAAACAGTTTCCATAAATGGCAATTTATCGGGTTTTTTCAGTCTTTGTTCTTTTGTCAAGTTTGATTGACTATTGAGTTTTGATATTGGAATTGCACTATATAAGCAACTCCAATCAAATTCAAAGCATCTCTAAGCATCTTTTTTCATTAAAATATATCACCAGGGTTACTCATTTGATTAAGTTTTTTGTCAACGTGAAGCTGAGTTCTCTGATTTCACAGGACCACAGATTGTGGTAGCAGCAGTCCTGTAGCATTGTATCATATTCAATCAGTAGTCCCATTGTTTTCTTAGGAAATAGAATTTATTCAGAAAAACACAGGTCTGAATCCTGTTTCATCCTCCAGTCCCATTCAAATCAATGCAATTTCTAAGGTATAGCTGAGAACATAACATGATTTACTTTCTAAAAGTACCTTGCATATTTTATGGATATTTACTTATTATTTCTCCATTTTCTCCTTTCGCCACCTTAAGAAAACACTTCTCAGCAGGCTGATTGTTGTAGCACTGTTGAGTAGGGTGATGGTGGTGGTGTGTTGTGATACTGCACAGCAGGCTAACCTAAGCAAACCATTAATATAAGTCATGGTGGGATTCAAGATTAAAAGTTGCTTTCAATTTTCTAATCACTGGGAGGGCTACTTGCAAGTGTGCAGTTTCCTGTAGCAAACGGCAACTCCTGGAACTGTAAATAACAAGAATGTGTTTGATCTGACTGAGAGTTGAACTTTTGCCCACCCAGTGTAGCATGCAAAGCACATTAATATGCTGAAGATTGTGATTCCCTGAGCGTGTATTTGCAGATGCTTTTTAACACACTGTAGGAGAGTGTTATGCAAGGACAATAGTTTGGAGACTGCCGGCTTGGCATGATATCTTAGTTGTGATATATCTTAATCCACTAGTCTTGCCACCAGAGTGAAAAGAAAATTATATCAAGGAGCTCTGGAAAAAACCCTCAAATCTTTTGTACTCTTTGACTTTGATACAGTCATTACATTTGTACTTTGCATTTGCAAGTCGTCTTAAAAAGGATTCAATAATTCCCTTTGCAGTTCAGGCCTATCAAATACTGAATATGATTTGTGTAAGCTACTGGAGTTCTTTCTGGTTTTTAAAATCCTCATCCTAGCACAGCTGACCTGGCTATATGTAACTTTAATAACTCACATTTTGTAGCTGACCGGGACAGAATTATAATAATGCCTGAGTCTATTATAGTAAAACGCTATACTGTTATTACCTGAAGGTCACTGAAGTCCTCTATAGTGACATCTGTATTGTGTCTGTACTTCTAGATTTTCATAGGTACAGAAACAGGCATATTATGCATTTTAATTCATTATGAATATTGGAAAAACAGTATTAGAAAATAATTCAAATTTAACAGCTCTGTAGTGCACTAGTTCTTCATATCACCAGCCCTGTGCAAGCTGGCTGCCTTTTCCCTTTTTGCTGTGGATATGCTTGCTCCTCAGTTTTGCCAGAGGAAATGGTAGTAACCTTAGGCAATTATGCTGAAATAACTTGTCGTTATTTATTATTTTATTTTTAATATCTCGGTAAATTCGGTGCTTGCAAAAGACACGAGCGTGAGAACTCGAAGTCCCCCATTTATCCATACAACAGCTACAGTGTAGACAGTGGCTGAGCAAGTTTCCCCACACTGTACACCAGTATTACATAATCCTGATGTGAAGGGACAAAAGTCAG
The DNA here is from genome assembly GCF_026122565.2 of Emydura macquarii macquarii. Taxonomy (NCBI): domain Eukaryota; kingdom Metazoa; phylum Chordata; order Testudines; family Chelidae; genus Emydura; species Emydura macquarii. The sequence continues at coordinate 8,039,562 of NW_027130155.1, read as the reverse complement.
AGAGAATCACCTTCCCATTCCCAGTCAATCCTGTCTTAAAATTCCTGTAAGGATGACGAATAGTGCCAACTCTGGTAAAGTTTTGTGAGATGAGCACAGCCTATGTTTACTAGAAGCTGTGCTGAAACCACACATTTGTCTTTTGGGGCAGGGTCTGTGTATCAGAGGTTAACTCTGATTCCTACTGACCTGGGCTGGATTGAAACTGATGACACGGATGGGAAAGCTTCTCTGTTCTGTTGTTAACTCTCTGGCCCAATCAGTTCTCCTTGTCCTTGTCTCCTTAATTATTAATAATTAAATGTTGGTCAATATTTGTACAAATGCTCAATACCCAACACCTCCCACTGATAACATTTGCTGAGAACAATAAAACCTGTAACTTTAAAGGTGGGGGACGTTATCTGGGCCAGTGGGGAAAAAGAGGAATCTGCTTTCTTTAAGGGTCTCCAGCCCTTTCCTTTCCTTCCTCCACCTCCCTTGTGGAGGTCAACTTCCTCATAGATTGAGAGTAGACAATAGTTGGATAGGAGGGCACCCTAGCCAATTGGTTAGCCTGAGGGGCAAAGCTTCCAATGATTCCCATGTACCCAAGAAGGGCATACAAATTCTTTCCATTGGCTGGTGTGCTGTTATATGTCCAGAACAACAGCTGAGATGCTGGAAAGGAAATAGCATGCACTGGGTTCATAAACACAACCAGTGGTGGTCCCAACAGTAGAGAAATGTTTGTAGAACATTATAGTTTAGAGACACTTCCTCATAAGGGACGGTATTATGAACACAGGAATTTGAGGATGGGCCATGGAGACAGGAGTGGGGAACACCATATGGCTGTGCACAGCAGTCCACCAGAGAGGCTCTCCAGTTTGTTTTATTAAAGTTTTACATTTTTCTCTTTCCTTTTGTTTGTTATTTAATGAACTCCAAGATTGTTACACCAGCCAAGGAAATCATCTGCATGGTTGCAACAGAGACAGCCAGGGCAGCAGTGCAGTGTCTGCACAACAGGGATGCCCTGGCAACTTCTATTTGGAACACTTGTTCTGGGAAGAATGGGAGTTGGTGGGTGCTGAGCACTTCTGAATACCAGGTCACTTTAAGTACTTACATGGGGCACTGAGCTCTTTTGAAAATATGGTTCTAAAATATTAATGATTAGCCATCTAACATAGAGAGAGTTTGAATTCAAGGGATTGGGTTTTAACTGAACTCCACAAGCAGTTTGTATCGTCATTTGGATCTGTCTGCCAAGCAAAAATAGTGGAAAGCTCAAAAGAGCAATGCTTCCTGTGACCTGTCTCTCCAGCTTTCCTCCTCCTCTTCCTGCCTCACCCACCCCAGCAGCTTCCTTCACTATACAACCCCCTCACAGCTGCCTACCTGTGCTTTATGTGGAGATCTGAACCCCCCTCCATTCGGAGTCTCAGCAGGTGGGTTGGGTGCTCTCAACACAAGCAACTGAGCAGTATAAGAACATACTCTGGTACATGATGCCATACAAATGTGGGTCCCCACTCACAAAGTAAATGTTGTGAGCTATATATAGGAAGACAACTGGCTATGAGTGTAGGTTTCTGATAAGGCGATGTACTTCTAGTTATCATGGTAACTAGCCATTTATTAACCATGGTCCATGGACACACACCATGTTTAGAGACAACTTAGGGCTGGTTCACACTGATGGTGCGATTCGGCGGCAGTCAACGGGAGTTATGCAAACTACGCAGAGTACTTTGCATAACTGACGTCAACTGCTCAGCTTCCCTTCTGTGCGCAGTTCACACTGTGCGCTGTTCCCATCGACTCAGCGCTACGCTACTTGAGGGGGTGGACTTACTCAGTCGACTTCCTGATCGATTGAGCGGGTCTACACTGACCGCTCAATCGATCCTGAAAGATCGATCTGGCAGCGGCGATTTTGCCGCCGTCAGTGTAAACGTAGCCTTACTCATTAACTTGTTACAAACTTGGTTGCAGTTTAGTGTGGATGGAACTTAAAAAGTCTTTGCCGCTATGTTGTCATTCTCATGCAATTAGAGTGATAAAGTAGCCCAGCTCAGTAATGGCCCTTGTGCTGCCTATGCTTTGATAGCCATCTAGCCTTATAACAGTCATGTTTTCCAGCACACCCTTCATTCCTGGGAGGTGGCCAGAAGATTCTGAAATATGTTTTATATTTTTCAGGACAATCTACCTGTTGTAGAAAAGGCCTTATGAAAACACTACAACATGGAGAATATTTTGCCATTTTAATATGTTTTCCAACACAAAAAAGAAAAAAACAAAACAAAACCCTGACTGTTATCTCTAATGGCACTCATGCTGTCAAAAATGTGGATTGCTCTTTACATCTCCCCAGGTTGTTGTCTGTGGAAAAAATCATTGCATCCAAACAGGCTGACTAATGCTGTCACATTATTTTAAAAGAGATCATTGAGAATCTAGAGAGGAAGTTTTCAGAAGTGCATATGCTAATATATCCTCAAGGTACAGAAACTGGAGAAAGTGTATGGCGGTTGTTCTACTCTTTCCTGATGATAAACCCCAGAGGCTGAGGTGCTTTGGGAATTGTTACATGAGATTATCTTGATATGTCCTCTCACAGCTCACACATTGTTTAGCAAACAAATGTGCTATCATGTATAAGGAAAACTATGTGACAGTGGTGTGTGAGCACCGCTATCTTTAAGGTTGCATCATGATTTCTGTTTGAAGTAGACCTTTCTAATGCCTGTAAAATTGACATGCTAAATTGGATTTCTTTGAAATTTGGTGTGCCTCATGAGAGTGCAATGTACAGTTAGTGACCCACATGTGGCATCACTTGAGCCCGGTGTTCTGGAGGTATAAACTCCCCAAGTAATAGCCATTTGAAAAAAGAAACAAATTCTTCCATGTGGTCATTCATGTGGTTTTTAGTTTTGGGGGTTTTTTTTTATTTTTTGCCCGGAACAAGAGATCAAACTATTGAACTGATGTAGGTTAAAATAATCTCAATCTGTTGAGTTAAACATAAGATAAAACCCAGGCCAGCAAGTCTCAGAGCCTGGGGCTAAAGACTTTAAAATCAGCAGTATAGATGTGTTTTGAGCTCTGAATCTTCACCCCCCCCGACCCCTGGGCTTCAGAGCCCAACGTCCAGCCCAAGTCTGAAACGCTACATGACTGTTTTGAATGCTGTAGCATGAGCCTGAGTCTATAGACCTGGTTCTGAGACTCACTGCTATAAGTTTTAAAATGGGATAAGTCTACTGGATAGGGGTCTGAGGGCCTTTCTCTCAACCATAAAACTGTCAGGAGTTTGGAACAGAAACCCTATCTGTAATTTTTCTTGCCAGCTCTACCATAAACTCCACCCTGCAGCCATTGTGAAGCACAATGAGAAACACTGTTCCACTATAGCATAGTTGTCCAGGCTGTGCATGTGAGTTGGGTTATAGGAGAGAGTATGTAATTGCAATAGAAACATTTATCTTTTTTTATCTTCAGGCAGAAGCATTCCCTACTTGTCATAGGAAGGCCTGAGTAAGCAGTGCAGAGAGGTCAGGTTGGAGAGGATAACATGGTAAATGGGTCAAGGGCATGGCTAGAGATATATTACAGAAGCAGGGCTGGTAGGGAGCAGGAGTGGGTGGGTGGGTGGAGAGAGAGAGAGGCAGCCAGTCTGATACTAATTCTGCAACATGATATGTACAACTGCTTAAATGACTACTAAATCCTTCCAGAAACATATCTTTTTCTGTGTTTTTTTATTTAAAAATATAGGGAATTCAATGGCAAAAAACTACATTAACACTAAGTTAGGGTTGTTTGATGGTACGTTGTCCTCTTGTAGAAAGTTAGAGGTTGAACAAAACTAGATGAGGAAAAGGAGAGTTAAGGTTGCTTTCTTTCAGCAATTTCCCAATGTGTCCTGTTAACACACATACCTTTAGTCTGTCAATCCCACAGTAGCTGAAATCTACAAACTTTTAACTTCCTTTTACAATCTCTTCACTCTCACAAGTTATTGGGCTTCATACAGGGATAACTGGGCAAAATGTAATGGCCTGTGATATACAGGTAAGAGGAGATTTAATGATCCCCTCCAGCCTTAAACTCAATGAATCTATGAAGTAACTGTGCATTCCAATTAAGTAAACTTTTCTTGTGAACTAAAACCATAGCAGCACAGGTGTACCATTGATGGATAACAATGCGTTTTAGAGGTGCTTAACTAATGTGCAGTAGATATTTATATTTTATGTTCTATGAGCAGCTATTGCACCCACCTCACCAAGGTATGAAATGAGAAATTTCATCAGTTTGCTGAACTCTGTGGATTTTCAGAGAGCCAGCAAAGGCATTACATAAGTGAGAAATATTCTTCTTAGTTGACCCTCAGCAAGTATTCTTACATAGGAAATACTGATATAATTCTATATTCTATGGATCTGCTGTGGGGAGAAGGTCTAGTGAGTCCTTTCTCCAGGTACAAGGAACTCCCAGCATGCAGAGAGCTGCCATAATACTTTGGTCCTTATTCCGTAAGTTCAAGGAATGTGGTGCTAGTATTGCAGGCAGAGCTGTTTTGTCCTAATGGGAAGTTGTCTGGGTGTGGTTTTGGTGTAGCTGTGGTCATGTGCAAGAGATAGTGGCCACAAGGACTGCATCAGGTGAAAGAGCAAACTACACCTTTTCCAAAGGTAGCAAGTCCTTTCTGTGAGCACAGGGATTTAGAAGCATTATATTTGTTTCTGGCCTCTGCAGGCATTGTGCTTTCAGCTGCTTCTTTCTCCAGTGCTGCTCTGGCTATAAAGAGCCATAACTGAGCTCCTAATTATTATGACCAGGCTCTGCAAATATGGGTTTCAGGTAACTTTCACAGTCTCATTGATATTATTGTGACATATACTATACTGTACTTCCACATATGACTAATTGCCATCAGTAATGAATATGATAACCGTGACAACTCTAAATGAAAAATATTCTAATCTGTTGAAATCCTCCTTATATAATAGTCTGCGTCTATGTGGTGTTTTTAGTCTACTGATTTAAAACTAAAGATGCATTTCATGCCATGTTATCTATGAATTCTTGACCATTATACCTCATTGGGCTGTTTGTTGGTTTTAACAACCTGAACATATTTCTTGCAATATTTCTCTATAAATACCTCTAGGAATCAAAAGTTTGTTTTCTTCATTACTAATATCACTTCCCTCCAGGGGCAATTTATCCTTTTGAGAAGGCTAACCTTTAACTATTATTTCCTTCAGAATTTTGTATTTATCATCTTTGCTAGTGTCTTCCTTGATCTACTTCATCCCACAATCACCTGCTGCAATCAGAAAAACAAATTTACAGGATGTTTGAGCCATGTTAGTGTGGCAATATCAGGCACATATAGTTTTATTAATAGTGGGTTGCTAAATAAAATCAGATTATCTTCAGTAGTCTTACTCCTAAACTAGGTCTCTGACCTAGTTTTCAGGGGATGGTATGTTTTCAAAGACAACCTGAAAATATATAACATAATATAACTACAATAGATACAGAATGGATGACCTAGTGAGGAGGGCTTCAAACTAGGTTCAGTGGAGTCAGGAGAAAAAAGCCCAGAAGTAAATCCAAAACTTGGACACCTTGGTTGAAGGGGGGAACTTGGACAATCAAAGCAGGGACAAAGCGGAGAGAAGAGGAATATAGAGAGGAAATCGAATTAACATCATAGATATGTGTATAATACAAGAAATATGGGGAATAAACAGGAAGAACTAGAAATACTAGTGAATAATCACAATTATAATATAATTGTCATCACAGAGACTTGGTGGGATAATTCGCATGACTGGTATATTGGGGTAGAAGGATACAGATTTTTAAGGAAGGATAGATGGGGAAAAAAAGAGGTGGTGTTGCCTTATATATCAAAGATGTATATACTTACACTGAGGTTGAGATAGAAATGGGAGGCAGACCTGTTGAAAGTCTCTGGATACGGTTAAAAGGGATAAAAAAGGAGGAGTGATATTCTGGGGGGGAGGGGAGCCCCTACTATACGCTACCTACACAGGAAGAAAAGGTGGATGAGGTTTTTTTATATAACTAACAAAATCATCCAAAATACAGGACTTGATAGTGATGGATGATTTCAACTACCCAGACATCTGTTGTGAAAATAATAAAGCAGGACAAAAATTATCCAATAAGTTCTTAGAATGCACTGATGACTTTTTATTGCAGAAGGTGGTGGAAGTGACTAAGGGAGAAGCTGTTCCAGGTTTGATTCTGATAAACAGGGAGGAAGTGGTTGAGAATTTGAAGTTTTGGTGAAAGTGATTGTGAAATGATAAAGTTCATGATTCTAAGGATGGTAGGAGGGAAAACAGCAGAATAAAGGTAATGCACTTCATGAAGGCAGGCTTTAGCAAACTCAGAGTATTTGTAGGTAAGATCCCATGAGAAGCAAGTATAAGGGAAACAGAGTTCAGGAGAGTTGGCAGTTTTTTAAAGAGATGTTTTTAAAGGCACAATAGTAAACTATCCCAATGAATTGGAAAGAAGAAGTGTGGCAAGAGACCACACTGGCTTAACCAGGAGATCTTCAATGACCTGAAAAATCAAAAAAGAGTTATAAAAAAAATAGAAAGTAGGTCAAATGATGAAGGGTGTGTGTGGGGGAGATGGTGAGGGTAAGAGGGGACAAATTTAGAAAGGGTGAGGCATATTGAATGGGGTCCCATGGGGATCTGTCCTGAGTCCAGTTCTGTTCAATATCTTCCTAAATTATTTGGATAATGGCAAAGATGGTAAATTTATAAAGTTTGTGGATGATACCAAACTAGGAGGTTGCAAGTGCTTTGGAGAACAGGATTAGAATTTAAAATGATCTTGAGAAATGGTTTGACATAAATAGGATGAAATTCAATGAGGACAAATGTAAAGTACTATTCTTAGGAAGGAAAAATCAATTGTACAAATGCAACCTGGGAAATGACTACCTAGGAAGAAGTACTGCAGAAAAGGATATAGTGGGTATAGTGGATCACAAACTAAATATGAGTCAATAATGTAATACTGTTGTAAAAAAAGCAAATGTCAGTCCGGGATGTGTTAGCAGGAGTGTTGTAAACAAGACAAGAGAAGTACTTCTACTGTGCTCAGCATTGATAAGGCCTCAGGTGGAGTACTGTGTACAGTTCTGGGCACCACACATTGGGGCCTGGTCTACACTTACCTGGAAATTACTCTATGTAGCGTGCGTAAGTCCCGTCGACTGCTGTACTTCCGTTCTAAACGGTGTCTTCATTACACTGCACTGACGGGAACTGCATTCCTGTCGACACAGTGCTACACCACTTGAGGAGGTGGTTTTACTAGGTCTACTTCCTGATCAATTGAGTGGGTCTTCACTGACCGTTCAATTGATCCAGAAAGATCAATCTGACAGCGGCGACTTTGCCACCGCCAGAATAGACATACCCTGGGAAAGATGTGCATAAATTAGAAGGAAGTCCAGAGAAGAGCAATAAAAAATGAGTAAAGGTCTAGAAAACATAACCTATGAGGAAAGGTTGGGAAAAAATGGGTTTGGTTAGTCCGGAGAAGAGAAGACTGAGGGGGCATAAAACAGTCTTTAAGTATGTAAGGTTGTTATTAAAAAAAGGGGATAAATTATTCTTCTTATCCACTGAGAACAGTACAAAAAGTAATGAGCTTAAATTGCAGCAAGGGAGATTTAGGTTAGACATTAGGAATAACTTCCTAACTGTCAGGGTAGCTAATCACTGGAGCAAATTACCTAGGGAAGTTGTGGAATCTCCATCATTGTTTTAAGAACTAGTTAGGCAAACACTTGTCATGGATGGTCTAGATAGTACTTAGTCCTGCATCAATTCAGGGGACTGGACTAGATGACTTACTGAGGTCCCTTCCAGTCCTACAAGTCTGTGATTCTATTATTTTCCATTCTTCTATTATCTGTAGGCACCAAGGAAACAAGTTAGTTCTTCTAGATTCTGAACAAGATTAATCCTTCCCTTTCCTGCTCTCCAGTAGCACCAACTGTTGGATTTAGATGCTACTAATCTGTGTCAGGCACATCCACAACTTTAAAACTCCCTCCTTTCCCAATAATCCACAAATACTAACTATATCAATCGTTTGTGCTTACTTAAATGTGAATGTGATCAGACTCGATACTTAGCTTCTTACCACTTCCGGCTTGTGAAAGCTATGGAAGTGTCTTTGGTGCCACAGTCACACACTGTGTAGAGCTCGTGAACTCCTTGCTATTGTGCGGTAGCACGAATGAGAAACTATACAGCTGCAGTCAAATCAATAAAGACTGATACAGTGGAATTTGGTGTCATAGGTTAAGGGGTTGAAATGGGCAAGGCAACCTTCTCATGATAGATGTGTTTACTGCTTGTTTACATAAAACAGTTAAAAGAGATGCATTACAGAATAAAAGACTAAACGTGCAATTATAATTGACAGGCTGACAAAGTACATGTCTAGGAACTAGAACAGCTTTATGTAAACAAGTCCTTCAAGAGCCATTTTAAGCACCACTGGGCAAGATATTTGCTTGGCAGTTGCTTTATTTTCTTATATTGACAAAACAATTAAACTGAGAGGAGTTTTTTGTGGCTTTTTCTTGAGCAGACTGAATGATTCACACATTATCTTTAATATGTGGGTTCAATAAGTGGATTTCTACTCCACTAAACTAGAACGATGCAAATAAATAAATGCTGTCTGCTTTGCTGTGAACAACAGAGTTTGTGGAAATAATGAAATTTCATCTGGATCAAGCTTGGAAATACTGATGAAAATATTCATGATTGTGTTTTTCCCTACGTCATGTGGCTTCTCATAGATCTAAAGTTAGTGGTTTCATGTAGTTCTACTCTGGTGGCATTGAAGACTGCTGAGGAAGAAAGTAGAGAAATCACAGTGACAGCTCCATAGTCAATTCTGATGAGGAAGAACATACTTCCTGTCCTGGACATGACTGTTTCCATTTGCTTTATAGACCTAATCTGGAATCTCACAGAGAGAACAGCAGAGGTCTGATGATTTTGACCAACTTTAACAGGACAGGGTAGAGTAAAAGGATTTCTGTATAAATGTCCTGATTTATTTTATGTATCATTTTTCAGCTAGTTTTAAAACTTCAGATGCTTACTTTTATTCAATAAAAAATAAAGTAGAAAACTTACTCATCATTCAGCTTGTTTTGCCTTTCTTGCAGTACAATTGACTTGATCTGTGTCCACTTTGTAAAATACAGTGATGTCCTTTACTGTTTATGATGATGCCTTTCTTTCTAAAAGTAACAACCCTTACTTTGGTTTGTTACATATGGTGTTAGATAGAATTTGTTCCATGATCATACCAGCTCTGCAACTTGCAACATCTCACAAAGTGGTTTATATTCCTCGTTTATCATCAGCTAGATAGATTTTAAGTTTAGTCTGCAGTCCCCATTTATTAAATTGTGTGTTTTCTTTTATCCTGCTGGCATTTCAGCTGTCTGAAAGACAGCTTCTTTATTCTCTTATCTATTACAGTGAAGTTCCACTTGGATTTGATTTAACTTTTTACTGCACAATCCATGCTTTTTAATCTAACGTTAGATGCTGCTTTCATAACAAAACAGTCATACTAGATTTTCTGGCCTCCTATATTTTATTCTTTCTTAGCATTATTTAACTAAATTTCCAATTTTGCATGATTTCAGAGTTTCTTCATTCAATCGTGACACATGGATACCAGGCACCTGAATATATGGTGCCTGTGGTCCATATTTCTTTTCTGAATAAAATTATTTTAACTTAAATTGGGAAAATAAACTAAATTATCTTCTCTTCAGCATTCTGAATGTATCTACCTCCATCTTATCATCTCTTATTCATCTCCTCTCTCAACTGCCATAACGTTTTTGACTTCTCATACAGAATTTTTTCTATTATTTCCTTTTGGAAATAAAATAATGGTTGCCATGATTTGGGAAATCACCATGTTACTGGAATTTGCATTAATGGGTTGGCTTTTCATATGGAGAGCCCAATTATAATGCATGGATGGTTGATTAGTAGAAACTAAAAACCTATTTCTGAACACTAAACTCAGATCCAAATCTGAAGTGAATGGTTGGTCCCTATTGCTATAATGGGCTAAACATCCACCCAAGTTCTAGGATTTGGAGATCCATATAAAAATGTTGGCTTATGTCCATCTCTGCTTATTGAGACATACAAATCATTAATCTTAGTCTTGAAATCAACATATAGGCACTTAAATCCCTGTTACAGGAGTCCACATGCAGGCTGCATGACTTGCTGGATGTCCTGAGTTGGAAATTGGCTACACACTTCTCTTTTTTGTTATTGGTTGATGGTAGAGTTGGACGGAGCTGAGGATGTGCAAATGGTTGAGCTCACATTGTTCTCTGTAGACATTCCCAATTGGAAAGTTCTGTGACTAGCTGCAGGATGGAAGGTAGAAGCACCAGCATTTTGAAAGTGAAGGGCCCAGTCTGGTTTAGTGACATGTTTGTTTCAATGGACATAACAGTACTGCATTGGAAGGAGGAGCTGAAAATATTGGGATTGTTACTTATATCTTTTTTCTGTTCAGGATCTAATAGCCTTTTACAGAAAAGACATTGAAGTATTGGAATTTTCCACACAATTTGCAAACCCAGTTGATATCACCTGACTTCACTGATATAAAAGTGTTTAGACATGAGGCTAATGGCACAGCAAATGCTTATAAATATTATGTTACCTTAAGACTTTGAGTCTTCAGCCCATTAAATGAACACTTTGTATATTGAATGCGCAGATAAAATGTTTTATTTTGGGCATTTTAATTAATTACTTGTTGCTGGATATCGTTAGATATGTTACACATTGCTTTGCACAGAATTATGTGTTTATACCAGGGCTATGTTAACTGGCATCTTTTGGTTGTAAATGAAATCCAGCTTTATGTTTTATGCATTACATATACGATTTTGCTTATGATTCGTATCATACAAAATATATTGCCAGGGTTTCATGTACTGTAAATAAATTAAAAAACAGACCTTTCATGAAAGTGCTACAAAGTAATCAGCTCCAGGAAGGTTAAGAAGCTAAATGGTACTTGGAATACTATAATTAATATTAATCTTTTGCTTGACAGAACAAGTGATTAAAGTACTCCACCTCTTTTACTTGATATGCAAATCCATCTGAATTGTAATATTGTGTGATAAACACATTATAATAATAGTTACTGGCTGAATTTTAAGCACCCTATTTAGTAGTAGATGTAGAAGGTGAAAGAGATTGAGTGTATATAATTACAGAAATTCAGTATCTGTTTAAAAAGTGCCAATACAGTGCAAAAATAGAGAAGGGGCAGAGATTATCATTATTTCTTTCATGTGTTGGCTCTCAGAAACAGAGAATTGATCCCTTCTGCAAATTTGACCAACAGATGATTTACCTCACACAGTTTGGCAAATATCAATGTATAGTGCCTGTACTTTAGAGGTTTTTTTCCCTGATAACATTATTGGACAGCTGCCCTAAGGCCTACTAAAATAAGCCCACTCCAGCCTTCCTTCCCTCTGTCTCTCCCAGCAATTCTCCAAGCTTCATCTTACTGCCAGCAGCAACTTTCCATATATCTCAGGCTCAGGTTTATTTTTTTTCCCCTAATAGACAAAGTCCCAGCTCTAGGCTGCTTACAACAGTGGCAGGTAATATATTACTGCTCTCTCTCTCCACTGCATTCTCTGAATATTCAGATTGCCCAGAAAGATTCCAACTTCAGGATTTTCCTGAACACCACATTCTGAACTGCAACAATTAAATCCAAGATTGAACCTTCCCCACTCCCAGTCAGAGGTTTCTTTGGGGCCCTTCCCCACTGTCAGACTGAGGCTTCTACACTGTTCTATACCTTCCCCCAGTATCTCACATCTGGTTTCAGACTTCTTGGCAAACATTCTGTTCTAGGACACAGAACCATGTCCTTCCTAGCTGCAGTTGCTAAATTAGGTAGGATGTTTTTTTCCAACCCTGCTGAAGAGGGGTCCAAACAGAAATCAATTTCCTTAACTGTCTCTCTGTTTCCTGTCTGTGGGCTGTCAATTGCTAGCTACATCATAGTTTCTAATGAGAATTTTTTAAAGGCTGAAATTCTACTTTTTTGTCCCATGTCCCGGACTCCACTATTACACTCAATAATTTATAACTTATATTTAGCCCCAAAGCCAGAAATTCTTGACAAAGACTGAATTTCTGTCCCCATTAAGACTCTGGTTCAAGCCCCTGGTGAGAGTACAAGTAGAACTGGATTCTGGGATGATTGTGAACTGATTCTTTATAAAGTATCAGAATGGCATCAAAAAACCCCTAAAGTTCATTTTAATAAGCTTCATTTTTAAAAGTATATCATATTCTAAATGCAATTGAATTCTATGTTAAACATAAATAATACTGCACAGCGAGAACTGCATATTAGGTACTACGTGAGTGATGAATCATAAACACTTTAAGTTAAGCAATATAATAAAATAGCGACAACACATCAGTCATTACATATGTTCATTTCCTGATGTGTCAATAGTGGAACAAGTTCTGTAAAACAGATTTCATTTATTTTGCTTCCTCCTGGTAACCTCTGAGCTAGCTGTCAATCACAGTTGTTCTTTACACTGGATCCTAAGACTCTTCATTTTCTTGACAGTTCTTTGGCTTTGTTGTTAACTTTTGTCTCTGCATTCGAGTAGCTGATTTTATATCTTAATTCTGGTCCTATCTGATGCGGAACATGGCACCGGCTCGAGGGTTGGTCTTCTAGAGTGCATGACGAATTAAAGATATATTTTATAGTAATGTTCCTAGAATTCTGATGTCTTTAGAAATCCTACCAGTATTTTAATCAGTCTGAACCTGACACATTCCTGTTCCTAAATAGATCCCATGAACCAAGCAAATATGTATGAAGTATCCAAAATATTAGTAGCTAAATAATCCTCTCCAATGATCCTCGTAAACTTACTTCATTCACTGTAAAGATTTTTAATCTGCATATATAGGATGGAATTTTAAAAAGTGCTCAGATTGGCTTAATTCACCTAAGTCAAATGTTTATAAATCAATAATGATTTCCATCTCAACAGTACTTGGACTCCAAGTAAAATAGGGCTTTCTCCTACCAGCCTTGCAAACTCAACCTGTGCTCTGAGAGGAGTGTCAGGGTCATTCCATCACATACATATCCACTGATAATTAAGGTTCTTCAGGGCTAATTAGGCCCTCAATGACACCTGTTCAATGCCTTGATCTTTTATGTTTTTGTACAGGGATAACTGTTTGGAATTTAGTAAACGGTTCTGTTGATGATTTACTTGATGCTCGCTTTCGCTAAGCCATGCTGGCTCTACAGGCAAAACAGAATTAAAAAAGCTGCGTAAATCCACCCTTTAATTAAAGTGAGCAGTTATGCATCTGAATATACACAGGGAGAAGAGCAGTTGAGTGAGAGGCATCAACTAGACATAATCACTCTGCAGAGGAGAACCTTACTTTAAAATTTCAAAAACGATTTAGATGTTTTGTCTGAGTTGGGCCCTTATCCTACAGTATGATGTACTCAGGCAGACTCTTTCATCTGTGTGGAGTCACATTGAGAGTCTTAGGGTATGTCTGTACTGACGGCGGCAAAGTCGCCACTGTCAGATCGACCTATCTGGATTGATTGAGCAGCCAGTGAAGACCCGCTCAATCGATCCAAAAGTTGACACTGTGAATCCACCCCTCAAGTGGTGTAGTGCTGCGTTGACAAGAACACAGTTCCCGTCAGCACAGTGCAGTGAAGGGAAGAAGGGAAGCACAGCAGTCAACTTATGCAAGCTACTCTTGTCAACTGCCGCCGAATCGCCAGATAAGTGTAGACAAGCCCTTTGGCTGCACTGTGTGAATTTTAACATTTAAAAGGGCAAATTTCCAAAAAAACACCTTTTTAATATTGAGTGCATGTTTTGTGTACACAAATTTTCACATGCAAGTTTTCTCAGGCATAAAAGCCCCATAAACATACCGATTGCTTATTTAGTTAATTGTTTAATTACCTGACTGTACACATTTTCATTTTTAAAAACATACATGTGAAATATTGTTCATGTGAACATGAATATTTTTGATGAAGTATCAGAGGTTGGACAGAGTACCCATGAAATATAGGGCCCAAAGTTTTAGCCAGCTATTAAAATGTTTGGGGTTTTGTTGATTATATTGTTTTGATTATAAACCCTGCACTACTCCAGCACTGACTGAGATAATTGAATGACTTTGCTGGTATAACAGTAAGCAAAATGAGGAAAAAGTCTAAAACAGTGAGGGTTTGGTGGTTGTTACGATTATGTTTAAAGCTATATTGCCAGCTGCGTCCTTGTAATGGCATTGTCAGATGGACCTATGAATAATTTTTAACTTGTATTTGATTTTAACAACAAAGCCACAGGTGCTGGAAATTTTTCTGCAATCCTGACACTATCATATAACACTATCCCTGCCAGGATCAAATAAAAAATAAAACATACACGCTGAAAAGCTCATTTGTAGGTTTTTGGGTTTTTTGTTTTGTTTCTGAATAATGTTAACTACTGGGCTGTTTAGTGTGGAGATTTCTGATAATGTCGAACAAGTCAGAAGGCAAACTTGTATTGTATCTTTTTTATCACATAGAGTTTTCCAACTTGTGATGTTTTATTCAAAATTTTGTGTGAAGACCTCTGAAAATCAAGCTATTTATTTAGGTGCTGGCAAATGGATTTAGTTGCTCAAATCTGAAAACACTTGCTTTTCACCATCATTCTTCACATAAACTTTCTCTGTTATATTTTCATGACCAGGATATGATGGAGTGATTAGGTCACTTACCACAAGACTTTACTAGCATTGGTCAAATGGGCTTGGCTGAAGCAAGAAGCTTTTCTGAAGCTTAAAGTGAATCCCAATCAAAACTTTAAGACTTGAAAAATTTTATTGAATGTTGTTGGGATTTTTTTTTCTTTGATTGGGGTTTTACCACTTTGATGAGTGCAGGCATTTGCCCTTCCAGGTTCTGGCTAGGACCTGCAATAGAACGGTTGATATTCAAGGGAAGAGATCCTCAGTTGTCTGTTTTGACTCCTTCAAAACAGGAGGCATTGGAAAACTCATGAGATGAATCCTCTTCTACCTAATTTGGGAGACCAAAGTTTTGAATAAGACTTCAAAAGTATCTATGTTTATCTAAAACAAACACCAAATATTTTAGGGTTTGGGTTTAAATGTTACTTTATTTTGGCTTTATTCATATTATATTTGCAGATTTGGGAATTTATTGTGAATAAATATAAAAATTAAAAAAATACAGTGATGGAATATTTGTATGGGAGAAAGAACGATGCCATAGACTGTGGTAAGTGTATTTCTTCTCTGATCAATGTGGCTAGAATGAAAGATCTTCCATTATCTGATGGAAAGTCAGTGCTGATTTAAATCTAATTTAGGATACAATAGTCAGTGAAGTTAAATAAGACATAAGGTTTGTATAAAGGTTAGAACAATCACTGTTTTCTTCCATATTTCCTACATTCCTCAGTTTATGAAGATGTAAGACATCTATAACATTCTCTTCTGAAGCAAGATTTCTCTGCAGCCCATCCAGGATTTTCTTATACACGTGGAGGATAATATTGCTTATGAGTTCTTCCATTCTTTTGGATTATATCTGCTGTCTGGTGATAGTAATTTTCTAGCATGTTTCAATAACCAGATGAGGTTATTTCATTCTCTCTGATCTCTTCTTCAAAAGCACTTGATCAATTTTTTTCAAGCCAGAGATATTTCCATTTTGTGGCAGAGGATTTTTTTAAGAATGATTTTATAACATCAAATTTTTAGTCCTAAAACCAAAGTTAAACATTGCTCCTAAAAGAGTAAAAGGCAGCTTTGAAGTTAACACAAGTGTGACTGCAGGTGCTCTGGCCTCTTGTTGATGTTATGGTGAGATTCCTGTCTGACACATCTGATGACCTGCAAATTATCAGAGTGTCTCCTTTCTAAAATTTCCTCTAGACAGCTGAAAAGCCAGATCTTTTTGGTTGCCCCTTTGCTTCTGACATTTGCATGTCCTGTTGAAATATTGCATCTTTTGCCCTTATTCTCAGGTGCTTGCTGTCAGACCTCCAAGGATCCTGTGAAGGGGAGTGAGAGCTGGCTTGATTTCCCTTTGCCTGGTTCAGAGCATGTACAGCCAGTCAGTTTGCCTTAGGCTTGGGGATCTGGCATTGGCTTTGGTCCCTGCTCACCTTTCCTGACAAGCTTCTAGGAAAGATATCATAATGTATCCACCTCTGATTAGTCCTAACAGGTTCCTTCACTGAAAATCCTACTATAGACGTAAGCAAACAAAACAACAACACCCTGACTCTCTCTTCTGTTTTTGCTTATTTAGTGGTTCAGCAAAATTATTCAAATTATAACACCAGGCTGTTGCCCACTTTAAGCACGAGGATCTGGGAAATCTATCACTACCAGTGGTGCTAGAATCTCCAAAGGGGGAAAGCAATGACAGTCTTCCTCTTGTTTCAGAAAAATGTAGGATCCTCAACACTGGAGAGGTAGGATTGGCTTAGTAAGGGCTTGTCTACACACAGTTTTTGTACATGTTTGAAACTGATGTAGTTAAAGCAATATAGCCCCCTAATGTAGATGAGTTATATTGGCATAAAGGTGCTTTTAGTGGTAAACCTTATCACTATAAAATTAGGAGAATAAATATACTGAATAAGGCACATTTAAATGAGTATAACTGAGTCCAGTTTAAGGGTTGTAACTATATTTGTTAAAAAGATATCTCACTCCTTACCAAAATAGTTAAACTAATATAAAACCTGTATGTTTTATAGGCCTACAAGAGAATCCTAGTACAGCAATCAGAATAACCTCCACAGCAAATGGGAGGGTTGAAAGCTGGAAGAAGGTTCTGATTTTTTCAGATCTTTGCTGAAGGTGCCAGGCTTTAATTGTGTTAAAGAAGAAGCAGAACTTGTGGAAAGCAAAGCTGAGTGGAAAAATGAAAACACTTTTGGAAATACTTGGAAATTTCAAAATGGTTTTCACTTTAAAATGCTTAACACGACCCCACTTTTCTTTTTTTTTTCCCTCCACAATTCTTGGGAAAAACATTGAAAATGTTATCAGAAAAGTGATCAGTGTTTTTCATTCACTTTTGATAAACAAAAAATTCAATAACCATTTTGATGTTTGCAAAAAAGCTTTTTAAAAGAAAATCACACTTTCTTTTTCAAAATGAAATATTTTGATATTTCAACCATTCCTACCTGGCATATAATTGGGACATGAGCAGCTTAATTCCATTTTAAAATGGATTTTCTCTGGGAATTTTACATAGTATGATATACTCGTAAGTGCTACCTATGCACAACAGCAAGGATACAAGGAGTGAGTTTAATGTATGCATATTTGTGGGTATCAAACTAGGGCAGAGTATGGATGTTGTTTTATCATTTATTCTTTAGTAATATTCTCACTTTCTATTTGCAAAGGCCTAAAATTAAATGACCATCTGTCTATTTTACCATAGACAAATATCTGCCTCTCTTTATTGGCAGTAATCTGTGGCAGAAATTCAGCAAATGTGGGCTGGTGTTCTCAATGATTTATTCAGTTCCATTCACTAAAATCTAGCAAAGCCATTCGGAGCATTAACGGATATTTGATTAATAGAAAAAAATTCAACTCTGCCACTTTTGTGAAAATATGGCAGTCGTTTCTTTTATATCATAGCTATTTGGCCAGATCCTTTCTGTAGAGCTCAAGGTAAATTAGATATTTCCAGCAGGAAGACAGTAATGTCAGTGGGCTCAGGCCTGCAAACTTACATGTGTGTGTGACTGGTCTTGTACCTCTCCAATGGATTAGTCGCATGAATAAAGTTAATCACGTACCTGAGCAATTGCAGGCTCAAGCCCATTTTTTGTAACATGTCATTAAGGGAGCCTCACCATATGTGTGCCTGGAAATAGCAAAATGATTGGAAATGGTCACCATCTGTGAATGTCCCAGCTCTAGTGACCAGTTTCCGGTTTAATTGCAAACAATTACCAGTTCCACAACTCTTTCTATGCCATACAAGGAGGTATCCAAAACATGCACAACAGAAAAATATAATGGCCTTAACATCATTATTCATTTGAATTCCTGCCATTATCCTGGCTTAAATGAGAACTCTTTTCAAATCCACTTCATATAGACTTTTTCCTCCTTTTTTTAAAAATATGGACTTGTATCTATGCCACTTATTTGCCACAGTTCGCATCCCACTTATTTTTTAGATACTATCTATTGTTCAGATGACATTATTCACAAAACTTTCTTGAATCATCAATTATTAGTTATTTTTTTACTCTGTATTTTGTTATCCTTGCAATAATTTTGGTCCAGAAACCCAGTGTGAATACATACTTACTGGGATAGACTCTACAGACCCCTGTAGTCAATAAGAATTGTTGCATATGTGAGGTTGGGCCTGGGTTCTATTATCCTGTTCCTGCAGTGAAGTCATTAAGACAGCGCAAAATTATTCAGCTGAAATGTTTTTTAGCCAAAAAAAAGTAGATTCAGGTCAACCAAAACATTCTGTGAAATTCTATCAAATGTGCTCAGTTGTTTTAGTAAACAAACAAACAAACAAACAAAAAACAAAACAAAAAAATCTGAAAAAAATCAAAACATTTTATTTGTTTGATTTGAATCAACTTTTTGTTTTGAATTTTGTTTTATTTTTAAAAAGGATTTTTAAAAAAAACACCCAAAAACAAAGAATGTATATTTATACATACACACACAGAAACACACATATATAATCTTTTAATCTAAAATTCCTAAAAATGTAAATTTCATTATAAAATTGCTGCCTCAGTGACAGCACCTATGTTGTGTTGGTTAAAGTGTCAAATTACCTAGGCTTGAGCTCTCTTGTGGCTACAGTTTTTTGGCAGAGCAGCCTATAAAGGGATTTTAATTTTCCAAATGAGTCAATGTATTTGTCCTGTTAATTGATTGTTCACTCTCCTAATGTTTAGGGATCCAGTATTAAGTTTCCATGTCAGTTGTTTTTTTGGGGGGACCAGTTAATTAAAATAAATAAATATAAAAATAGCTAGCTTTTAATGGTCCATAGTGGTGCAAAGCATTATTATATTCTCATTTAAATGTTATCCATTGCCTGAGTATGGAGCCAAATTGTCTGGCCTTGCTTGTATATATCCTGTGTTGTAGTTTGGGGCCAATTTGTCTAATCTTGCTTTTATAGTTTGAGTACAATTCCCAACAGATAGATATTTTCCTTATCTGTCTGTACCAAATATCTACATAGAACAAGATGGGCTTGTGTGTGGAGAACCATTATTGCAGGTCAGGATTGATTGGCTGCAGTTGCTGTCCTTTACTTTCTGCAGACACCTGGCAATGTATACCTGTAGCAGGATGGGAAGTCTTAGAGTTCTTCTCAGGTATCACTCTTATCATGCCAGATTGTTCTCATGACAGTAAATAACATAGTGTTAGAAATAACCAAACAGGTTGTCCTGGGGGCAGATTGGAGAGACGGAACCCTTTATTGCCTGCTTGTTCCACCTCAACGCCGTGAGTGAGCAACGAGGGGGTTACTTTACAATTCTTTTATCCATAAGAGTATGTAAATGTATAGACCCTTATTTGGTTACATTGACACCTATAAAATGATTATTAACAACTACATAATTAATACAATTATACTCGCCCCTGTTTGTTGCTTACAGGATTACCATGCAGAGGTCAGGCACATCACCTTAAAACCTATAAATTTTACACTAACATTTTTTGAAGTAAAGGCATGCTGGGGAGGAAGGAAGATAATGCTTTCTTCCCACCAAAAGGTCTTGCACAGGAATGGCGATAGACTCATTCCCTGTGCAGATGGCCAGGAAGGGAGGAGAAGAAGAGAGATAACAGACTCTAACTAAAATTCACACCAACTAACAGAAACAAGGTTTGCCCTTGCCTTGACCCTGTTCCCTGTAATTTAGGCCTGACCCTTTGTCCAGCTTTTAATTTTTTGCTCTCCTACACATAGGAGTTGTGAAGTTCTGTGAGATCATTCTTCTGTTGGCTCTGAAAGTAAAATCAATGTCTCTGTTAGTGATCTGGATGCTTTTTGGCCCCTGTAGCTTAAGACTGAATGAAGGGTTTGGGCTGTGTGAAGAAACAATGAAAATAATGGCATTGGGGAATTTTGACTGATCCCACTATGGTAGAATATTTATGCCAGTATACATATATAAACATGCCTACAAATATATTTTGACACATTTGCAGAGATTTTGTAATTAGTTAATACTGCCAGTTAAGTCTGCCTCCCTGCTCAATCAAAGGGAATGGAAAGGGAGTTTTCCCCATCTCAATGGGGGCTGTGAGGGATCTATTGTTTCTAAAAAGAAGGGAGGCAAGAACTTCTCTCTTTACCCCCTTTATAATTAATCTGGAATTTTTGGTGATGCAAAATTCTCTTTCACTGATGTGGGTGCAGGCTGATTCTCCTGTTTGTGTCAGGTCTCCATCCAACCACCTTGTCAGAATATAATATTTTTCCCTATTACAGTGCCTTTCTCTATCGAAGCAGCCACTTCAGATTCTTGGTGTGAGCCTGGCTGACAACAAATTGGGGAAGGATCATGGAAGCCAATTATTTGTATGGTAGAGGATAATGAGCTTGATAACTTATCTTTTAGTTTTCCTATTAGGCCAAAGCATCTCCATAGCTTTACATTCTCAGAAGAATAATCATGATCTGTTCATATACTTTAACTGTTGTGAAATATGTGGCCTTTCCTCCAGTGGCTTAGGATTTCTTGTTTCACTTGAAAGGCCAGGAATTTTAGTAAGGTGCAGGTATCTTAGGTTTGTAAACCCTGTTCTCTTTAGCCAATCTAATCATAGCTTATTTTATGAACAGTTTATTGGAACCATCAAAGACTGATTGCTATGTTAAAAAGATACTAAGTATGGTTCTGTAATTAATCATACAAATAACAAATACAAAACACTGCATCAGAAGGAAAACAAATGCATTCAGGAAATTAAATAAAAAGATTTATGTCTCCCTTGACAGAAAAACAGCTACTCTATCTCTATTTAAAAACCTGCTCAAAAGCCAAATGAAAAATAAATTGACTACCAGGAAAATTAAAGGCATAATAGGAATGACATTAAATATTTATTAGACTTATTTTGTCACCTTAATAGTGGCTGTATCATCTCACCTTGAAAAGGACATTGATGTACTTGAAAAGGTCCAAAGAACTGAAATTAACTGATAAGGGATTTCAACCAATTTATACTATGGTGGAATTAGAAAGATAGAAAGATCATGACTTTTTAGATTAGACAGATAGAAAATGAAGAGTGACATACTGGAAGAATATAAAATAATGAATGGATTAGTGAAAACTCACTTTTCATCCAGGCCTATGATACCAAAAAGAACATTTAATTGCATCGATTGGTTGTAAATTTAAACCTGATGACAGGAGATACTTTTTTATACCATGTCATACACCTCTGGAACTAAGTCATTGAAAGTAAGCAAGACAAATTGTTTAGTGATGCGTACAGTAAAAAGGGAGCTAAGTGCACAAATGAAGATCAACGTTTTTTTTAGATATGACCTGTAATTTTGTGCTAGCAGAATTTCTCACACACTTTATTTCCAGTCCCAAGTAGGCATTTGCGCACTCAAATGTCTGTTGATTCAGGACAGTGTGTTTCCTCATGGAAATGGATACTTGTACAAAGTGTGCATGGTAAAATTTGGATGCTGGCTTTGAAGTTGGCTGAAATTGTGGCCTGAGTGATTGAATGTGTTTGAGCGGTGTGAATACCAGAGGGAAAAAAAACTCTATAAATATTAATTAGAATTGTTTTAATCAAGTTGCTTTGATCATTTTTGTGTCTCATCTTTGCTTTCTAGAGATATTCTAATGGATGAATTTTATTGGTAAATATTTGCAAAATATAGACTAAAATAAAATATTTGCATTTTCACTAAATGCAAATTTCAAATTGCAACTAATCAACAATAATGTAAATTTATAATTACATATTCAATTATAAAATTTGAAATTCCACATTCATCATGTTGATGATTAGTTACAGAAGCCAACCAAATAGGGACTGAAACTGTTCCACTTGATTGAGGTAATTGTGCAACCTAGAACAAGTTTGGGCCCTGATCCTACAAATACAGATGCATATGATAACATTTATACATGACTAGTTACACAGAGCTCAATGGGACTACTCACCTGATAAAGTATTTGCAGGTTTAGGGCTTTAGAATATTTACAATGAACTGTTCATGAAGAATCTGCAGACCAAGACATTTTCTGCTGAAGACATTTGTGACTAATTTGGAATACTCTGTTCATTCAATAGCATTGCAATTTATTTATATCCAACTAACAAAAAGGGGTAAAATTAATCAAATAGATTATCTATTATGAATTATTTGCCCAGCTCCAATTAGTAGCTAAACTAACTAGAGATGTTAGTTTAAAAATATACCATAAGCTAACTTTTCCTCCATGCATGACAAACAAAAAGAAGTACTTCTTCACACAACACACAGTCAACTTGTGGAACTTGTTGCCAGGGGACGTTGTAATGGCCAAAACTATAATGGTGTTCAAAAAAGAATTAGATAAGTTCATGGAGAACAGGTGCATCAATGGTTATTAGCCAAGATGGTCATGGATGCAACCCAATGCTCTGGGTGTCCTTAGGCCTCTGACAGCAAGATGCTGGAACTAGACAACAGAGGATGGATCACTCAATAATTACTGTCTCTGTTCATTCCCTCTGAAGCACCTGGCAATGGCCACTGTTGGAAGACAGGATACTGAGCTAGATGGACCATTGGCCTGACCAGTATGGTCATTCTTATATAGTGATCCAATGTGGGAACTGGAAGACAGATTTTTGCACCAGAATTATGTTTACATAGTTTGGCAGTGTACAGTTTTTGTACTTACTTGTTTTGTATTACCCATTGAGTCCATTGTGACTCAAACTTATTACATAATTTTTTGCCTTTGGATTGCCTTTTTTCGGTCTTTCCTCACAGGTCATGTTTCTAGACCTTTAATCATTTTTGTTGCTAACCTCTGGATTTTCTCCAGTTTGTCCACATCATTCCTGAAGTGTGGTGCCCAGAACTGAACACAGTACTTTGGCTGAGTTACTTTGCTGAAGACCACCAGTTGTGTCCCTAACTCGGTTACTGGTAAATCGAGTGGCAGCTCTAGCTGGTGATTCTTTTTTTTACCTGAGTTTACATAGGTCTTCCAGCAAAGAAACACCAGGGATAACAATGTATCAGAAAAAGAAACTAGCAAGAAAAAATGAAACTGGTTTGACTCTTAGGCTACGTCTACATTTTGACTAGATGTGATTCCCAGATTACATAGGCTTACTTGGCACTAGCTGTGCTTAAGGTAGCATCTAAAAATAGCACCGTGTCCATGGCAGTGGCTCAGGCTAATCACTGACTACATAGCCGAGGGGTCAGGTCTGGTGGGATTGTACTCAGCACAACTAGCCTGAGTAGTCACCCATGGGCACACTGCTGTGTTTAGGTGCTAACTCAAGCATAGCTAGTCAGGTACATCTAAGTCAGCTGGGAATCACACCTCAAATATGTGAGTTGGCTCAAACCAGCTCAAATGTAGATGTACCCTACATTATAACTAAAGTGCTCTACGGAAAACAATCCTTTCCATGGGTCAGTTTGTTTGAGTATAAGGAGATATCCTCCGCAATCACAGATGGGACAGATAGATGCAGAATAATACTTGTAGGGACTCTAGAGATGCACGTTCACAGTTATGCAAGATAAGTCATGACTGGCTGTCTTACTAAAAGATATACTATAGTTCAAACAGAAGTTTTGGGTTTGATGCAGAAATTATTGGATGAGATTCAAAGACCTGTGGTATGTAGAATGTCAGACTAGGTGATCATAATGGCCTCTCCTGGCCTTAAGTGTCTTATCATCATAGTACCTGAATCCCTTCAGACTTTTCTAGAGAACTGCTATACTTTAGATACCTTTACAAGGTACACCATCTCAAAAGTTGAGCTCTTTCTAACAGCCATTGCTTCATTAGAAATGCTGATTGTTTGATACTTCAGCCTCATTATATCTTTGAAAGGTGTCACTTTTGAGAGACTGACCCAGCACAATTGTTTACCATAGCTGTGGTGCAAATAGCTCTCTCCATATCTGCTTATACTGATTTTGTTGAAATAGCTCTGAAGAGTTAACTTGGCAATTTAAAAAAAATCAGAATCCTGGAGCAGATGGGAATAGCCCTAAAGAAAAAAACTACAGCCAAAAAGAGTTACCAAGGGCTGTTATATTCCAGCATCCATATATTCAAGGAGATAGACTGAATTCACTTTTAATTGATATTCACTTTTTAATTCCATATGATACAACATAGTGCAGGCTGTTAAAAAAAATCCTATTGTTCAGAAAATTGCAACAAATAGAAATGCTTCTTCACAAGTTATATCAGGCACAATAAAAGGGGAGGGTATCTTCTGCATCACTGACCTAGAATCAAGGGGCAGTGAGGTCCAGCATCTATCCACTGAGATCACCCAACCTTTTAAGAGCTTAATTTCTAATAGACTTCATATACAACCCTCCAGTGAGATGCTCTACTAGGATTTTCAGACTAACCACTCGGCACCACCAGAGTGCACAAGAAATGTTTGATGGTCCATAAAAAGCAGTCCCCCTTGTGTGGTCCTGAATCCATTTTGGAAATTCAATTAGTCCTCATATACTGCTCAGTCATACATCTATTGAATTCAATAATAGAACTGGATAGGAAATGCTTTTCTCATCCTGAGAGAGTTTGAGATTTTGAAATTAAATGAAAATATCAAAATCTTGAAAATGTTCAAACTGATCACCTAAAAACTTCTTGGATCACGTCAACCAAAATATTTCATCTAAATAATGTCTAAAAGTTTTTTGCATTGGATTTGATCTTTTATTTTTTAACTTTATTCTAAAATTTTGAAACAGTCATTTCAAGTTGGAAAAAAAATGTGGAAAAAGGCAACTTTGATAATTTCGAAACTTTTTCATTCTTTCCTCCCCCCCCCCCCCCAAATTAAGAGATTCATTTAAATCAATCCTTTGACATAAATAGTTTCAATTTCAACAAATCAATATTTTCAGTGAAAAACATTGCATTAGAGAATTCCTGGCCAACTCTGGTCAAGAACAAAACTTCCATTGGTTTCAGTAGTTCTGGATCAGACCTACGTCCCTTATTTACACTGTTATGCTGCTATTTCCCATATTCACACACCTGTGCATCTTTTATAATCTCGAACACATTTTTGCAGGGATTAATGTATCTTATTACCAACTTCACCAACACCACTATGATGAGAACTATCATGTGCTGTAATAGTAGTCACAAGTCAGAACATAGTGTTGACTGACTTCATGCCATAGAAGCAAATCCTTGATTTTGTGACTTTAAGATAACTTTAAAAACTATATTAAATTAAATCCTTAATCTTTTATGTAATAGTTTAAGGGAATTTGCTGAACAGTAAAACATAATTATATTAATTTAACATAACACTAAACCCTGGAAGCAAAATGCTAAATATTGTTTAGAAATGGATTTTTACAATAAATTTATTGTCCAACTCATTAGCCTCTTTCACTTTTCTTTTGTATCTTAATATTATACATTAGCACACAGATGCTTCTACTCATGATACAGTAGCTCTGGGAGTCTGTGTGGATCATTAGCTTGCCAATTAGCTTGTCTATATTAAACATCTATTTCACAAACATTAGAAAAGTTCTGAGGCTGGCATGATGTTTTATACCCTACTTATAGCTAGAGGCTGTGAGCTTCAGACCTTGATGAAAAGATTGCTGAAATTGGATGCACATTACAGGGAGTCAATTTTCTCAGCACTTGCCTAAGCGCAACAGAAAGGGGACCACATGATGTGATGTGATATTGTGTTCTAATTAAGCTCATATGCATGATCAGTACCAGGACTTAAAAACTGCAGAATGTAGATACATTGACACTCATTCTATTTTCTGTAAATTTAAATAAATAAATAAAAAAAAGCCACCTAGGCTGGTCCAACACCCATTGGAAGCAATGGAAAGATTTCTATTTATTTCAGTAGGTATTGAATCAGGCCCTATAGAAGTGAATTAAAATACTCGCAGAACCACCTCTTCAGATTACCTCTGTTCTATTAGCATATAAAACGTATATTACAAAACTATACAGTAATGCTATGTGAGAACTTCATCTCTCCCTCCCCACCAAAAAGTTCTGACTGCAAGAGGTGCATACAAATCACATAATGTAATGATGAAACACGTGGATGTGCAAATTATTCTTCATCTCACTGAATACATAAAATTCTAAGAAGTGCATTTTTATAAACAGCCCCCCTTTTCAGCCTGCTGAATCAAGAAGGATGCAGAGGGGGATAAAAAAAACTTTGTGGGAATTGAGCCAAGAGGCAGAAGGTGCTCTGTTTTGGACCTATATAACCAAAGTTAAGGGCCATGGATAATCAATGGCCAATACTTCAAGCTGAAAATGTGTGGACAAAAGCTCTGAGAAGACAATATATTTCATTTGGAAGCCCAATCTTTGAATTATGTAATATTAGAATGGAGAAACCACACAGTAAAACCATGTAGGGAACATTTCTGCACAAGATAATTTCATGGAAGACCTAAGAAGCTACTTTGATACATTTTAGATTGCTTAGTATTGGTCAGCTAAGTACTAGAACTTCCAGTTGTTCAGAATTGATTTATTTTTTTAAAACTGCAGGTCAAATGTATATTTAATACACGCTGCTTTGAGACTTTTTTAATGAAAGGTTCTGCATAATAGTTTGTAAAAATGGCATCAAATATCAGATGTTTTCCCAATGTTCACCTGTATTAACTTCTAATTCACCCCCTTTTATGAATGTATATATCTTCCTTTATTTTCCCTTAGCACTCGGAGTTGTAATGAAAAAGGTTGCTGATGCTTAAGTACAACCATATCAGATTGATATTTCAGAGTCTGTGACAGGAAACGTGAGATGCAAAGACATTTATATTCATTTGAGTTTTATTTACCTTCTGATGGAAATGTCATTGTGCTATACAGCATGATAGAGTGCTTAAGACTAGATACTTTGTGCTGAAGAAAGCAGAGAGGGAAAAAGAGCTGAAACCTCTTTTTTATATACTCTAAGATCAATGCCAAATGTTCACATAAATATAAGATAGACAAGACATCTGTGTCTAATTTATTCCTAGATCATCTGCTTTACTGGACTCCTGATTTATCACAGGTAAACTTATCAGCAAATAAATGTTCATTCTTTAATAGTATATTACCCTGCAGAAATATGGTTAAAGAAATGTCCAACAACTAAGGCTGGCCAGAAAAGAAGAGAGGTTTTGGGGACAGGGGAAAATTCATATGGAAACCAAACCTAGACTTTTTAATTTTTTTTTTTTGGGGGGGGGGGGGAATGAGAGAGAGCCCAGAAGGAGCCAGATTCAAAGCAGATACTTCAATCTGGGTCTCCCACATCTCTAGTGAGTGTTGACCTAGTTTCACTCTCTTAATCTCTCCTGGTGAAACTGCTCCACTTTTTATAAATAAATGTTCATTTGGCCATAGAGGCAGAATGACTGTATAGCCTGGCGGTTAATGCACTCATCTGGAATTTGAGAGAGAAAGTTCTTGCTCAGAATCAAACTTCTAACCATGGGGCTACTGACTATCCTGCGATCTCTCTCTTGTTTGGATTGGAATGTCATCTTGCTCCAGAGAAATCTTCCCAGATGAAAGTTTGTTTATTTGTTAAACCAATACATTTCTAAAAAAAAGTTCAGTTTTGATAAACTGGCATTTTCTTATTTCATTTCACTGAAAAATTCCTGACCTGCTCTAATGGCTACTTTGGAAAAGTACTTGCTGATCAAAAAATTCAGTTCTATTATTAATCTTCAAAAATCCTTACTGAACTATAAAATAGTATTTGCTGCATTTTTATCTGATCTGAGGATTTTTGTTCTAATGTTTTTTTTTTTCCCTCTCTACAGCTTTGAGGTTGGTTATTAATTGGTAGCTCAGAATAAGGTTGCAGATTACCTCCTGAAGCTAGTCTATGCAGGTCTTCCAAAAATGGAAGATGAAGCAGAGAGAAAAGATGACAGAGTACTTTAGCTACATCATATCTCCTGAAGTCCTGTTTCATCACGAATGAGTTGCATAATACCAAAAAACTTCCTCAAGCATCCTCTTTTCACTTCATGGTTTATCCCAGAAGTTAGGGATGGAAAAAACAACTATTAACTCATCTATCCCACCATCCCGACAGTGTAGGTTTATTCTCTACAATACATTATCTAGTACCTGTTAAATGTTCTAAGTGATTGGCTCATCTATCTCTACCTCCACCTCCATGCTCTGCTTGAAGCAACGATGGAAGTATGAACAGCATCTGTCTCAGACTTGAAAGTCTCTCTCTCATGACTTCACTGGAGTTGTTTGCAGAAGTTGTACCTACTAGCCCTGGTATAACAAATTAGATTCCTCTTTACTGTTGATAGAAATAAGCAAACAAAAAGACAATGAATTACAAGTGCAACATCAGTATCACTATCAAAAAATAATAGGAGTAGTTACTCGTTGCGTCCTCTCAGCTGTGACTATACATCTGCTATAGTGCTGTCACTTGAAAACTGAGACACCAGTGGTGTCTTCAGTGAAATTATTTTGCAGGGTTCTGTTAGAGTATTGTAAAGTCCTTCCAACCAGAAATATCAAGATACTTTTAAGAACAGCAGCCACAGGCACTACATCTCGAAGAGAGAAATTCCAAGATGACAGTTGCTAATGTTTCCAGTTGGGACAATCACTAAAGTGTTTTTGTTTTAAAAACAAAACTCGATTTGAATACACACACACACACACACACACACACACAATATTATATATTTAGTTTTCAGTAATTTTCAGTCAAAAATGTTTTGGTGATCAACAAAACAATGTTTTTTGTTTTTTTTTGGGGGGGGGGGCAGTTTCTGGCTGAAAATGTTTGGGTTTTCTGTTACTGAAAATCAGAAGAGTTTTTTTCAAGAAAAACTCAATTTTTTACTGAAAATTTCTTATTGGGCCTAACCTGAATTCCTCACTCAGGGCCATCTTACTGAATTCAAAGGCCTAGTACACAGCTCAAGAAACTAGTCTGTATGCTGGAGAGAGAGGGAATTCTCTTCACATCATGGAGTTCATCTCCAGATGTTAGTGCAGAAGGCTGTGCTCTGGAGGTAATCATCTGCAAGGGATAGGGTGAAAAATGGCTTTTCATGTATGTAGCTGGAGATACAACAGAGGCTCTGATTCCAGGAGCTGGATGCAGAGTCAGGACCAAGCTGAGGGCAGTGCTGCAACAGAGGCTCCCCTCCCCCCCTCGGCCTCGAAAAGAGCATGGAGGAACGTTTGGAGGGCCGAGCAGTGATGCCAGGCACTCTGTGCAACCAGGTCAGTTTCTCCATGTGGGCTTCATGAGCAGAAGCAGGAGATCAGCTCCTGACCCTCACAGCAGAGTTCCATCTTGGGGCTGTTTCAGTTTTACTAGCCTATAAAATAAGAGACTTGCTCCAGAAACACAGGCATCTAGAATTAGGGGCCACATTCTAATTGCACTGGTAACATTGTAGCAAGTAAACATAAGATCTGAGCTGTTTTCCAAGCATCTGTGCAGTGTACAGCATTGACGGTGTCACGCCCAGGTGAGTGACAGAGTGAACAGGGAAGGCTAAATGTGAGTGGTATGTGCTTAGGCAGATGAGCAAAGGGACAGGCTTTAGCGATGGATTCGTGTGATGCACTGTATGTTTATGTATTTCTAAAACCAGGGAGACATGATTCATAATTACATGGAAGTACTTGGTTCTGTTTAGTCAAGGATTTATTTTTATGCTAATATTGAGTTTTAAGTGATAGCTGATAAACATGGCAAATAATTAAGTTAAAACAAAAAATTACGGACGATTAAATAATGAACGTAAACTGTATTTTGTGATTTCAAGCACACTAATTTAAGTGCCACTAACAGTCGGTAAATTCGGAAGTTAGACCTATACCTGTTATTAATAGTATTAAGCCCCTTACCCTCTCAAATATAGACGACAAACTATACCTGTTCCCAGGCCCTGCTCTGGGATAGGTTGCTGTAGCAAGCCTAAAATCTTGAGTCACTGCAAGCTTCGCTTGGAGGGATGAGTCATAGCAGCTGAGTGATCAGCCCTGATCGGGCAGTGGGTTTCCTCACAAGATCTGTCCCCCAGATTAACCTTTTCTACTGGGATCCTGGTAATCATCACAAATCTGTGCCTTAAACTGTATCTGTTTTTCTGAGGTAGACAGCAGAGACAAGATTTGCTCCTTCTTTATTATTTGTGCAATACTCTCTCTTCTTTGCCTGGTAAAAACTTCAAGGTAGGTTTTACAATGGAGACTGACACAGAATTCTAGGAACAAAGTATAAATGAATGTGACTATGCAAAATCTCTGTGTTTAACTACACATACCAACACAGAAAATAAGAATATTAATCTCTTTTTTTTGCCAAATGAAATTAATACAAAAAATTCAAGCATTTCTAAATCACATTACTAGCCTTAGGAAACAGAAATGGTAATATTGTAGCTTTTGACAGTTATTTCAAATTGCTCATGTTTGAGTTAGCTAATGTTGGCATCAGTAAATTGTTTCTCCACAGCGTTTCATCTCCTCAGTTATTTGGAATTCAACTTAATCCTCAATTTGCATGCTTTATACTGGCATCTGCATCGTCATGAAACTATCTGCTCTTGACCTTTCTACATCATCTCAACACACATACTTCCACATGTGGATGCACATTTAACTAATAAACTCAGACAACCTGCTGGTATGTATTATCGATTTTGTAGTGTTAGATAGAATTGTGTTAGGTTTTGTGTGTTTGTTTACATCCATCTGTTTGGATATAATCCAGTATGGTAAGGATATATCTTCTAATTTGGTATTAACCTATTATTTTAATGTAGTGAAACTATCAAGTTATTTGCATTAACTAACCAAAGTATCTTTATTATCTTGCTACAGTTACCCATCTCCTCTTTTTTCCTAATCATCCCTCTTTCCCCATTGTTTTTGTTATCACTCTGCCATAATTATTGTTTTATCTAAATATGCATCGTAAATTCTTTGAAGGTAGTGGTGATGACTTATCTATCAAGTGTCACACACACTAACAGAGTAAGGGGATCTTCTGTTGATCTACATTCTTTCCAGGTGTTGGGAGCTTGGAGGAAAAAGTACACCTATTCTTGCTGACTCACCAAGGCAGATATAGCTTGTTACACCCACCAAGGATATAAGATTGCTAGACTATAATATCAGTTTAATTTATCTGCCTTAGATTTTGTTAAAGTGCAAGTCACCATGGTATGTCAATGCTGTGTCTAGATGCCTGAGATGATGATTTTCACTGATAACTACTTATGATAATACATTCCATAGCCAATAGAATGCAAAGGATCCATCTGAAATAAGTCCTTTCCCCAGACAATTTTTTGTCTACCTCTGCTTTCCACCTTTTGAGGGTTTACTGGTGCTGAGCAGTGTCATTGCTCTTTAGATTTCCTGGCACTCTTGGCTTCAGCCCAGTCACATCACAGAGGAGATGCTATGCCTCTGAGATTTAGGGGTGTGATCTCTCTTTTACACTGATGTGACTCCATTGAAATCAATTAGGGTACTCTTCATTTACACTAGTGCAGTTGGGACTTGGATATCTTGCATACGTGTAAAACTGTTTTCTCTGTGACTGAGTGGGAATGAGAACCAGCTCAAGGTTCAGTAGGAGAGTTGCAAGATTTTTCACAGCAACAGTGTACTTTAAGTGATAGAATGGAGAGGGTCATTAACTGGTTCAAGTTTGGATGAGGACCTTTATTGGAAGTGGAAAGGGTAGATTTAGAACCAGGACCTTTTTGGACAAGTCATGAATTGTTGAGATATATTTTGAGAGGGGAAGGGAAAGCAAGATTGTTCTCTGGATTTTGGATCTAGCAATAGCTAAAGAAGGATTGAAAGAGCATTTGTCCAAACTGATCAAAGCTGAAGTCAGGTTCAAGTTCACTTTAATTCTAGGTATTAGACACTTGTTATATTTTCAAATATTGTTTGTCTAACCCTAATAGCAAACTGAATTATTGCAATACAGGAGAAACACAAAGGAAAACAAAAGCAAAATTAACTCAAATTTAAAATTCAGTTTAAGGAGGACATGGCTGCAAGTTTTACCATGGACACTAAACACAAGGAAAGGACATACTTTAGAGATTAGTTTTGTTAGGAAAAAGTCAGCTTCAAGGACCTCAAGAGTGAGATTTAGAATGCAATTTAAGTAAGATTCACCTCTAGATCAAGTGGTAGATGGAGAAAGCCAATCGCATCATCACCTTTTAATTAGATTCTTCAGAGATACTGGTCCTTGAGCAAGGTAATAAATATATTGTGTTTTTAATTGAGTTGCTTGTTGTGTTAAATACACATGATAAAAGCAATGATATCAGGACCATACAGCTTCAATTATATTCCAGAGGACTCACTATGCAAAAAGTTGACCAGAGTAACCTGTTATCTTTCAAATGTTCTAAGCTACCAGTAGATGAAAATGTTCTTTTTAAAAAAAAAAAGGGGGGGGGGTGTCAGAAAGGTGCTCAAATTATGTTTGCAAACAATAAGAAGGCAAGAGTGAATGTTCTTTTGAAGCCAGTTTGCCTCATTATTTCAAACAGAAAACATGCGAGAAGGGCAGAAACCTGATTTTCTTGATTAAATTATGTATTAACCATCACATGCATTTTCAGTGGGAAGCTAATATATTATCAGCTAAAGGAAAGGTAGAAATGCTTGCTGAAAGTCATGTGTGCCTTCCATCCCAGGTATTTAAATTAACAAACATTTATTTTATTTAATGTGGTATATGTGAGATGCACACAAAGCATGTGAATTAATGAGTGGAATAGTTAACTACCTGAATTATAAGAAAACATGATCTGATTATAATGAATGCTGAGCTCCTACATCTACTGTAAACTTTAATTCAGAGGCATGTCATACTAATAATAGATACATCATGAATAAACTAAGAAAAAGTCCAGAAGGGATAAAGCACCTGGACTCTTATTTCTACACTATCCCCAGTCACTAAGCAAGCAGAAGGTATTCCAAAATTTAAGGCAACAGATGCTTTGCTGAACAACATTTATGTACACTGCTTTACAGCCCACATCATTTAAGGAGTAGATTATCCTTGAGCTCCCACCCAGAAGGCAATGATCCAAGGTACTATAATGGGTATCCGTTAATACTACTTAAGCATACAGAGGTTACTAATATGAGACCAGAGACTTGCTTCAATTGTAGTTCATTAGGAGAACGTTCAATTGCTGCATATTTAATGTAAGTGATTACTCTGTGACTAAATAAAGAAAAACAACAATAGTAGAAATCAGTGAATTCTTTGTATGGCAATTATGGTTACAATGTTTAACTGATTTCCTATTTAAAGTACTCAGCATAGTTTAATGTTATGTACTCAGCAAGTCCAGAAGAAAGAGGACATATTTTTTACCGAATAGAAAAGAGCTCAGCAATGAAGAATACACTCTCTTTATATAAATACAGGAAATGAGACATTTTTGTAATGGCCATTGTTTTTCTTAGTACTCATGAATATTCATTTTTTGCTATTTAACCAAATGCCAAGTGTTGGCCAAGAGTATTTAGAAAATAATGAATAGAAAGAAGAAAATTTGTATATATACATTTTTTTTTTTTTGCAAACTCTCAGAATTCATTCTAGTGATATTTTTGAGATCTATTTCATGTAAAAGCAGTAATTTCCTAAATTATCATTGTATAGCAATGGATGGATTATAGTATGAGTTTATATTTCTATGTATGCTTTAATTAAAGCCATTGGGCCAGGTTCTGCCACCCTTATTCATGTGTAGTACCTTACTCTGTGAGCACTCCCACTGAGATCGATAGGACTATTTGTGGAGTAAGAGTGTTGCTCAAGGGGAATATGGATGGCAGCACCAGGCTCAGTGTTACCCTTATTAGTAGAATTCTACTACATCTAAAATGACCATTTTAAGACCTAACTTTGCTAGACATTATAAATCATGGTCTTAATAAAGATACTGGATTTATGGCTAATTACAACAACCTGTAACCTAATACCACCCCTTTTTTGTCCTATGACTGGAGAGGTGTTAAAGAGCCTTGAATGGTCTCTTTAGACTATGTTTACTCATGCTGAACAATCTGCTCCTCCTTGTTTTTAGTTGTGACGCTCTGAGTACTGGTCCGAGCTCTGAAGAAGAGCTCTGTGTAGCTTGGAAGCAGAGCCGGCCTTAGGGAAAATGATACCCTGGGCAAACTTGTATTTTGGCAGCCCTGGCCTGCACTACCTCCTTGGGCTCCACCCTACCATCCCCATCCCCTTCATCCTCCCCAGACTCCTGCTGCCTTTCCCCCAGGTCCTTCTGCGGCCTCACACCCAGGCCCGCCCCACTCCTTGCCTTTTGTCCATGGTGCCCTGGGCAGTCACCCACATGTAAGGCTGGCTCTGCTTGGATCTTGTCTCTTTCACCAAGAGAAGGGGCTTTCATACAAGATATTATCTCACCCACCTGGTGTCTCTGCTATCATGGGACCAACATGGCTACTCAACACTGCAAACATTTTAAGACTTGGTATTCATATTTTTATTTGTCAGAATTCCTGTAAAAATGGCATAATTCATACATGACCCAAATACCAAAAGAACATTAATCAAGACCTTTTTATCCTCATGAACAAATTCCCTAGGCTCATATCCTAGATGACGTGAGGGACTGGGGAAAAGAATACTCTTAAACTCATGATGAGTAACTAGAGCCAATCTAATGCTTCAGCTGCAGACCCAGTGATGATGATGTCTTCCTCACGCATCTACTGTGGAGGAAGGTGCTTCTGCACACTTGTTTCTGCTTGCATCTGGGGTGTCTTCTTGTGGCTGTTATTGGGGAATAGCCCAGATTGTTCTGATGCCCCCTTCCAGCTCTCGTTCACTCCATAGCCACTGTCACGCTCCAGCAGTTGCTTTGTGGGTTGGTGTGCTCCCTCTCTGTGGCTTGGCCCTCCAGCCAGGTCACTACAGTTTTCCCCTTCTAGGGTACCAAAATCTCACTGGACAATCTGTTTTAGGCTGTCTTCCATTTTACTTCCCAGATTGTGCCACTTCCCCAGCGGTTGGTAGGGGAACCGTGGCCCACCCGCTACTCCAGGTTCCAGCCTACATACCCTACAATGAGCAGTCAATGTGTGCTCCATCCCAAACCTTGCTACTACTTCCCTGGGCTGCTTCCTGCTCCATTACTATCAGGCTTCTGCTCCTCAACCCTTGTGGGTAAACCCTTCTCCTTTCCCTCTCTAACTTCCTTGCTTTATACCAGCCTCGCCTCAGTTGAGCTCCATCCTCAATCAAATATTAGCTATCAAGCCTAATTCTCTCCCTCCAGGGTGGCCTATCAGGTTAGTTGACCCCTTTTGAGCCACATCACTTCACACTATCCCAGAAAGTGTTAAACACCTCATATCACCTTCCATTTTTCCAGTCTTTCTAAGGAGACAGATATGGAGCTGTTGCAAAGCTGAGCCACACGGTGTTAAGGGACTGCAAACTCTGCACAGCTTTCCCTCATCATTTCTGAGTCTGGGGCCTTTACCATGGAAAGGGAATGAGAATAATGTTTTTCCTTAAAAGTGTTATCTGACTAAAGTCAAAATTGTCATTTTCACATGGCAATGCTGCTCTGGTGGTCCCTTCTGGCCTTAAATTCTATGACTTTCTGAAAGAACCCATGTCTATCTTTCTACAGTGCTTCAGTATAAACAGGAATTCTCACTATACAAGTTCACTATAGAGGGGTTCCTTGGTATAACACTTAATAAAGATTTGGTTTAACCCTAACTTACTTTTTCTAATGTATTACAGTTTTCCACACAAAAATATTGTCCAATATCCATTTGTGCCTGTTGCTCTATCCAGCAGGAGCTCTTTGGTGATCTGAAAATCGGAAATGAATCCTACAAAAAAAGAAACATGGATAAATTGCTAAGGAGGAATGCAAAAGAATAGCACAAGCACAGAGGGACAAAATCAGACAGCCTAAGGCATAAAATGTTATACCTAGCAAGGGACACTAAAGAACCTCTTATGATTTGCCTTTTAAGATTTAAGAGCAAGAAAAAGACCAAGAAAATTGTAAATCCTCCTTCTGTTTTACTTTAGTCTTCACTTAAATCATTAGTGGTGACCAAATACTCAGTACAATTGATATTAACAACAAGGTGGAAATATGCAAAGCAAAATAGGGAAAGAACAGGTTAAAGAATATTTAGATAAGTTAGAAGTATCCAAGTCAGTTGACTGCACTGTACACTTTTATCTGCCAGGTAATCCCGGACATCTAATAATAAAATTGCAGCCTGATTAAAACCATATTAAGTGTCTCCTGTCCTTCTTTTGGCATAGCCGGCCAATGACTACCCTGCACCTTTAAGAGGAGGTGACATGGGGGCTTCCACTCATAGTGGCGCTTCACTCAAGTATCATATAGTTCCTTTTGGATCGATGCAATTGCATCTAACAGGTAGGAGTTGAGGGTCTGATACAGCAAAGCACTCAAGCATGTATTTATTTTCAAGCGCATGCTTAAGAGTTTTGCTGAAATTGGGCCTGTATTGAATTCTATTTCTTCATGCTTCTCTTGTCTCTTAAAGTAGAGGAAAAGAATAAAGAGTAAAGAAGAATATTCATCTTTAGACTGACCAGGAATGAGATGTGCTACAGCTGGAGGCTTGTCTTCAGTCAGCTCTCCGTAGGGTTGACCACAACCAGCTAACACATTTTTTAAACACCAGTCTTTGTCTACTATTAATTTGAATTTGTTCTTTCACTTCTCTGTTACCTGACAATTAAGCTCCTTAAAAAAAAAAAAACAAAAAAACCCATGAACTTAAAATAACAAGGAGATATCATTTTTATAAAGTAAATAAACTAAAGTGATAGTTCTAAGAAATATCTTCAGAGGCAGCTGCACCAGAGAACTGCTCTTGGACTAAGCATGAAGAAATGCTAACTCTAATAACATTTGTACTAGAGACAAGTGGTTTATTCATATCTAGATGCACTTGTGTTACTCTTATTAACATTAAGAATTCTATTTGTGCATTTGGAGGAAATTATAACCTAAAGAAAGGTAAACGCCTAATGTTCATTTCACATTTGTTTTAATCACTAGATATTGCAATGAAATCAGATTGCTCACAGTATCCACAGTTAATTCTGTGGCTTATTTACATTTGGTGGTGCTGCTGCTTTAGGGTGCAGTGACTGACTGCAGTGCTTAGGTGTTTCTGTTTTGAAACAAACCATCTGCTTTATTTTTATCTCTATTTTTGTCTGCCTGTCGGGATTCTCATCCCTTCCTAATTCAGTCTGCTTGGCATGCTTTTTAGAGACTGAAATAAGGAAATCTAAATTGAAATACTTTGAAGACTTCTAGCATCTATTGTCCCTCCTGGGAATACATGATGTTTGCTTCTCTCTGTCCATCATTCTGGCAGCCAAGGAGCAATGGTGTCACTCTGTTGCTTCCTCCACAACCAGGATATTTTAGTAGTAATTCCAGTAAGACAATAATCCCAGTGTTACCATTATGCCGCTAATAAAACAGATGCTTATTTACAATACTGTACAATGTGTATTTACAAAAGTCTCTAAAAATCCATATGGCATGTACAGAAGGGGCAGTAAATAAGACATCAATTTACAACAAAATAAAATGTTTAACTTGTTAATCACTGGAAACAAACATTACTTCAATAGAATTTTTATATTTCAGACTCAGACTGATATTGCTCTGACTCCGAATTGCATGTCATAGGAATATGGTGTATTAACCTGACAAATGTCTGCTCCAATTAATCACAAAAACAGTGCAACAAATTCCTGCATGTTATCCCTTGGTACTGACACTTCATTGCTGATGACATTGAAATGAGGTAGTAGAAATGTGCAACAGAAGTTGTAAGTGACCGATGGCTTTGGTCTCAATGGGACCAGAATTAGGTCCAGCTATTGTAAATAAAATTAAATTTTGATTGGTTTAGTAACAATTCAGTTCAAGTCAAGCAAAATGTCAGGAAAATCAGCTGTCAAAATATAGTTGTTATTCCCGCCTTTAACTCACCCTGTTATGAATAGTTTTAAGAGCAGATACACCTACTTTTATTTACAATATTTTATTACAATATCATTTACTATTGTGAGATACATACTGTAATGTGGCCACATTCCTTTTGTGATCATTCTACTTTGTAATCTAGGGGTCTCGTGGAAGGCCCAACTGCTGTTGAGTATCCAGGAGGCAGCAGATGCCAGAATGCTTTATTGGATTTGTGTTTGGCAAGACGGTTGCAACTGTTTCTTTAGGTTGCAGACCTCACCACGGTGGTTATTCATGTCTTTGTCACCTCCATGTGGGACTGCCTCTTAAAAGCATTTGGAAATTGCAGCTGTCATAGAATGCTGCTACCTACTTACTCAGCAGTGTTTGAGACAGCTACTCTGTCCTTCTGTACTGCACTGGCTACAATTTCTGTCTGAAGCAAAAGATGATGGATTTGAGCTGTACAATCCTAGGTGGTTTGGGTGGTGGCTACCTCAGAGATTCCCTCTCTTCTGGTGTCATACCACACCAGTTTCATTTCTCAGAGGCTCTTCATCTTATGCTTGTGATTAAAACCATAATTAAGCATGATGAAGCCAGTGGAAGGTGTTCTCAGTGAAGGAGACCTTGGCCGTGGAATATACTCTCCCTCTAAACTCACTCTTCGGCTCCCTTAGCCTGGATTTGGTAACCTATGAGGCCTGTCTGATATCCAGAGCTACTCCCGTAGCGTGAGTGTGCATGTGAGAGTTCTGTTATGATTTTAAAAAGCACTCAGTGTTGACCTAAGTCTGTTCCCATTGAATTCAGTGGGAGTTTTACTGTGCTGTATGTAATGGAAGCAAAGCTAGCCCAACAGTGAGCTGCCTTGAAAAATCACACTCCAAACAATCCAGTCCTCTAAAAAGGAAATAAAAATCAATGATAAAAACCTCAGCCAAAAGGTCAGATAGGTAGAACTGTTATGAACAGTCTCAGTGAGGTACAGACTCTTAAACAACAGTTACAGGGGGGAAGATAAATTTATGAACTCAGAGAGGGAAGAGAAGATGGGGAAGGTAGTTAGAGTTTCATTACTACTGATTTTTTCTACTAGTCCAACAGGACAAGGCACAGAAAAGCATTTTGTATTCTGCTAAAAGCCAGATGAGAAAACCTAGATTCTCAACAGAAAATGCCTGAGGAAGAGGAGAAGGTAATGAAACAACTGGTCGAATACAACTCTAGATTTGCCTCTGAACATGAAGGAGAGGAGAAATCTCCTGACAGGTATTTAATAACAGCCAGGGGAAAATATTCTGAGAAGAGGCTTGAAAACTTTGTGATTTTACTAGTTCTTATCTTTTTTTCACTTAAGAGTTGCACTAAATCCAAGTCTCCATGCTGAATTGTCTTGCCCTAATGAAACAGAAAGGTGAGAGTCAAATAAGGAAGGGTACTTGTTTAAATGGTTACTAGTTCCTTACCCCTTTTTCCTCCTGCTTTTTCAGTTTTTTCTTAGTACTTCAATGAAACCTAGATGTACAGCATCATAGAAATCTAGAGCCAAGAAATCACTCACACATTCATATGAATACAGATACATTACTACCTTTAACATAGATCAATAGTTCTGAAAAGGATTTGTCTCAAAGACTTAAAAGCCAAATGCTGGAAAACTCTGTCTGGATCCAAGCAATTACAAATTCCAGG
Organism: Emydura macquarii macquarii; assembly: GCF_026122565.2. Lineage (NCBI taxonomy): Eukaryota > Metazoa > Chordata > Testudines > Chelidae > Emydura > Emydura macquarii. The sequence continues at coordinate 7,999,353 of NW_027130155.1, read as the reverse complement.
TGCAGAATAACTCTGTTTACTGTTGTTTTAAATACTCAAACAAGCAAGGAAACTCCATGCAAAAATAATTTTTGATGTGGTATTAAGAATGAGAAATCAAGCTCTGATTAAGCTATGTGCTACATGCAGCATTCCAAGGGAATTAACACCTCCTCTGCTCTGACTAAGCATAGGAGGAAAGGAGCAAATAAATTAGCATAGTGTTACAGCGGAGTGACAGAGCAACAGCCCTGGAAGAAATGGAGAGAACCTGTAGTGCTGGGAGTTTAATGTAGGCCCTGTCACCAGTTTCTAAGGGAAGAAGAGAGATCTGTTGACCAGTAGATTCTTTTCTGTTATAATGAAACTACAAACACAGTGAAGCTTTTCTATAAACATATCACTAGGGGTCTAATTCAAAACCCTCTGAAGTCAATGGACAAACCTTCACAACCTTCTTGGACTGTTTTACTTTGACTCAGCCTTGAGGGGAATTGAGAGCCCTGCTGCCATATTTCTTGGTCAGTGTCGGGCAAGGCAGGATTAAACTGGGTTTCCTGGATTAAACTTTTCCAAATAAAAATCTTTCAGCTTCTGATAGCAAAGTGAATTGGAATAACATACAGTCTAAAGAAATTAGCTTTTAAGTAAAATGTTGAATTGCTATCTATAACTAGTAAAGATAAAGGTTATCTGGGCAATTTGAGAATTAATTCCAGTAGACTAAACAAAGACACTTGTCTCAACTCTAAGCAAAATTCTATGCAGTTCTTTCACTGAAATTATCTAGATAGTTGATCTACCCAGCGTATTTTGTTACCTGGGCTAAAATACCTCCTCCTTTCATGATACTGTAAGAAATGTAAGGATGGAATTAGAAAAGGAATGTCATCCGATCTTTTTCTTTAATCTGGAGTTCTGAATAGCAGGTATCAGCCACAGTATTGCCAACCACAAGCATTCAAAAATCATGAGTAACCCACCCCAAAATCATCAGATTGGCTAAAAAATCATGATTTTTTTAAAATATAACAAATTTGAGGAGGGTTTTTTCTTTGCTTTCTGATATATTTTTAAGCTTCTAGGGTTCACATTTTCAAGCTTTCCTATGCCAACATGAAGATTAGAAACATACTTTTTTTTGGAAATGAAAGATGAGTTTTTCAACATAATGAGATGATTTCAGGAGCTGGGGCTTGAAGAAAACCCCCAAATATCACAAGACTCATGATTAAATCAGGAGAGGTGGTAATACTGCAGCCACTCAGGATATTGTCGCTATTTTAATGTCAGACATGTCTTTGACGGGAATTAGTGCAGTTTTCTCTTGCAGGCTAATGGATTCTTTTGTTCTTGATTTATCCTTCTGGAAAATTCCTATAGAATTTAATTGAAAATGATTTCCCTTCCATATAACAGCTCAAAAACATATAGCAACATTGTCATCACTTTCTATTTAAATCTCTGAGCTCTCAGAGCAATGTCTGTTATATCTCAACTGAAACCTGCTGGCTTAATCTTTAAATTCTATGGGCCTTTTCCATAATGGTGTTTTTGGTTAAGTCCATACGAAAGGAAGTATTAGATATGAGTATTATAAAAGATTCCACTGTGTGATAGGAAATGTTGAGACCATGTGGTATTGCTTGCTCTTTGTTTATAGAGAGAGTCAGTAAATACTTATTGCTATACTATAGAACTATGGGAAAGTTTAAGGTCCGGTCCTGCTCCCATTGAAATTCACACGAGTTTCACCATTTACTACAATGGGAGTAAGAGCTGGCCTTACTAAACAAAAATGTTTAGTATAAAAGGAGGATTCTTTTCCTTTTTTTCCCTGTTTGTTATGGCCACAATATCACCAGCCAACGCTGAAAAGTGTTCAACTATGGTCACCTTTAAACAATCAATATTTGCCAACATATAATGGGGTCTGAGATACACCAGGTATTCCCCTCTACTTATTCCAGGGAAATATCTTCAGTTGCTCAGACAGCCCGTGTACTATTAATTATTATTATTCATATCGTGATAGGAGGCCAAGCCATAGACCAGCACCCCATTGAGTTAAGTGCTAACTAAACACATACGAGGTGACTTGATCACAGTCTATAAGTAGTTACGTGGGGAACAGAGATTTGATAAAGAGCTCTTCAATTTAGCTGACAAAGATATTACAAGATATAATGGTTGGAAGTTGAAGCTAGCCAAAATCAGACTAAAAATAAGGTTATGTATTTTTAACAGTGAGAGTAATTAAGCATTGGAACAAGTTAACAAGAGTTTTCATGGATTCTGCATTGCTGAAATTTTTTTTAAAAGAGTGCATGTTTTTTCCTAAAGTTATGCTCTAGTTGAAACAAGAATTAATTCAGGGAACTCCCATGGCCCGTGTTATACAGGAGGTGAGATTAGATAACCCCTATGGTTTTATAAAATATGATTTAAAAAAAAAACCCAAAAATAAAATTAAAAAAAAAAAACCCTCTCTCAAAGAGCTTGTATCTATTGACTGGCTTAGACTTTTTAAAGAATGACCATTGTGCTTTCCTAAGTGCCCTCCTTGCATCATAACCTTACAGTATTGGGAGGGATATACTAAAAGTCTGACACCCACTATTGCTGAGCAGAAACAGATCTGTATTTTCGGAGCAAGTCATAGCATAGTTCCGAGTTACAAAAGATACACATGCTGCAGTAATGCTCCAAGATCCATTTTGGCCACTGCCCAGCCCAGGATCTGGGGAGCACAAACAAAGCTTGGAGACATCTTCTCTTTTTTCCCCTTGGCTGCACCAGTTGTGAGTTCAGCTCAGCTGTGGATGGAGTCCAATGTCTTTTGAACATTCTCAGCTGAGTAGAACTATCAGCAAACACATCTGATTTATGGGTACTTACACTCCTCATCTCTTACAGTGGCATTTTGCTTCCTTGTATGTTGACGGGACTTTTTTTCTAAGGTCATTTGTACCAAGAAACAATAGCTCCCAGCCCCCCTAAAAAGGAGCAGCTAGCACGATGCCCACATCAGGTCCTGAACAAACCTCATATTTTGTCAAGGGGAGGGAAGGGTGGGTGCCACTCCACCTGGTCCAGAGAAAAGGGGCTTCTCCTGCCATGCTTGTCCCTTTTGAACTCCCCAGCCCTTCTGGTACCTGGGGATGAGTAAGCATTGCCACACTGACCTGCTCCCCCTTTTGCAGCAGCTTCAAAGTCTTGCTCCCTCTCCTGGCCATAAAGCACTATTCCCTTGTCCCCAGTAAGCTGGACAATGAAACTTTGGCTTTATAATAGCAAGTTGCATTGGCAAAAGTGCCTCCAATAAAACTATTTTGACATCCTGCATTTGCACTCAGCCTCTTATGCCAGGGCACTATGTCCATACAGCATCAAGTTATATCAGCAAATGCATACTTTACTGTGGGTAGGCAACTCACTGTCCTTTGCACCACTTTCAGGTGCACTGCCTTATGAAAAATTGTTTGTGTTGTATTTGGGGATAGCCAGAATCCTCCCAGGGAATTGTGAGTGTTTGTATGAACTGTAGCGTTCAAACATGCTAGCAGATAGGCCACTTCTGAAGGGAATACTGCATTGTGTTATTGCAGGTGGAGGACTGCATATACTGTATCAGTATAGATGCATCCACGCTGATACTGTGCTGATAGAATTATACCAGCAGGAGACATATGTCACTCCAAGAAGGGCAATAACTATGCTGGCAAAAGAGTAGGGTTTTATTTAGGAGCCAAAACTAGGTTCTAGGCTGTGCTGAAAAAGGTAGAATTTTGCTGGTAAAACTTTCTGATATAGAAAAGACCTTCATTATAATGTCTAATGTAGACTAGGAAAACGATTTGTTGTGAACAAAGGTTGCCAAGAGCAAATTTTTCTACTCCTCACTTCAGCTGATGATTTTATTGGAAAGTGTTAGATCCCTGGGGCAGTGTTCTGTTTAGAATGCTTTCTAAAATGATGTTGGAAAATATTTGTTCCCCCCCCCCCCCCCCCCCCCCCCCCCCCCCACTTGTAGCTAAACCATTTTCAGCACCAGTTGAATGAGTGCCAGATGGGAGAAGGGGACTCATTGAGAGCTGTCACCCACAATGAATTATTTTTTCCAGTGGAGATGAATTGTAAGAGGAGAGAAAGTACTTCAAAATGCATGGAGTTTCACAATAGCAGTCTTCACTATAGTTGGTTCCACTGTATGATCAAGACATGACTTTTTTCGAGTAACTTAAAACAGGTTATAGTTAATTTTCAGTGCACATTAACGCTGCATCTCAAATTAGAAAGGAAAAACTATCAGAAAGCCTAATAAGTTGTAGATCTTTTAAAATACTTTATAATCCATCTCATAAATTGGGTGATAAAAATAATTATAGCATAGCATCAAAACCTGCAATTCTCTCAGTCCCAAACAAATAGATTACTGTGTCCTGAGAGTAAAAGGCCTCTCCTGTAGGGTACCAAGACAGAACCATTCTTTCATATTTAGGGCTGAAATGTCATTGTTTTCAAGTCTATCTTAGCACACCAGAGCATTCTCTGATTAAGCATGCACTAATAATGGGAGATACGCAATGATCAGAGGTGGACACTCGAGCGGACCCTTGGGTTCAAGATTCAGTGCACTTGAGAACCTCAGCATGTCCTCAGGGAAGTTCGGGGCACACGGGTTATCATGGCTGGCAAGCCTCCCTTCTCTCCTCCTCCAAACCGTTCTCTCTTACTTCCTTTCCAGAAACCATCACCATACCAACAAGCCTGAGGAATCTCACAGAAGGGAATATGGGGAGTGTAATGGAATGCTAAACTGTATTACTTGGTTTAGCCACTAGGTGGCACTGTGTGTGTAAAATACCTTTTGTTTAAAGGAACTTCACCCATACTTGTCAGAGCATTAAAAGGCTCCTATGATGAACACATCCAGTGTGTGTAAGCAAGTTCAGTGACCAGTCCATCTATGGTACAGATGAACATGATAGGGAGGTCTTATTGTGGGTGAAAGGAGGGGAGGACCCCAGAGTCTGGGCTCCAGCCCAAACCTGAACATCTACACTGCAATTTTACAGCCACATAGCCCAAGTCCTGCAAGCCCAAATCAGCTGACATAGGCCAGCCATGAGTGTTTAAATGCAGTATAAACATACCCCATGAAAGGGAAGAGCCACTTGTGGAAGGTTCCCCTGGAGTTCTGAGTTCTATGTAATGAATCAGAGTTAGAGCTGGCAGCAAGCCAATCAACATTTAATGAGACTTTTCCAAAACTATTTACTTGTTTCCAAAAAAATATTTTTAATTTTTTTTTTGGTACATTTTTACTAGCTCTAAAAAACTAATTCTTTTTTCCAAATCTTCAATTCTTAAATCTTTTGTTTAGCCCTTTTGGTTTTCTTTTCCATGAAAAATTAAATGTGTGAAAAAATATTGTTGAAAATTCTACATCTGAGAGAGAGCTCTGATCCTAACAATGTTTAAAGTACCTCCATGGAAACCTATAGGAATTGGCTCATTTCCAAAAACCAAAATCCAGTGTTAGCGTGTGTGCTCCTTAACAAAGATGTTCTAATAATTATATATAATTTTCTGTCTTTTTAAAGAGAGTTATCAATTTTATTGGCAAGGGGGACATATGCATAAATTTAGGATGTATCATGAGTCTTTTGACATTTTGCTGAAACATCTGATCAAAAATTCTGACTGAGAATTTTTCTTTTAGATTGTATTATATATATATTTATTTATAAAACTTACAGAAAATATGCAATGATATGACAAATATACATGATCTACAGGTAGTAAGGCAAGTATGCAGAACTTTATATATGCATGCATGGGGTCGGGGTCTGTGTGAGAGAGAGAGAGAATATACAGGTATTGGTCCAGAACTGTAATATATAAATCAGTGTATATGTGTGTGTGTGTGTGTATGTGCGTTTAGTTCATTATTGTTAAAATGATAGGTTCAGGGTGTGGGTAGATTTTACACACACATATGATGCAGAATTTCTATCCTCTGGTAAGTGTGTATGTGTTATTCCTTCATATGAGCTATATTCTGCCTGAACCTTACAGAACAGGGCGGTGGGAAGAGATAAAGATTCTCACTCTTACCCACCACACCCTTGTGTGCCCCATAAAAATGCCAAGCAAAATTCTGGCCCCTGTGCTTGATGGAGAACAAGGCTCCTACTAAGGGTATATAACACAACTATGTTGCTGTAGTGCCATAATGTAGACACTTCCTACATCGATAGAAGGCGGTTTCTGTTGATATAGGTAATCCAGCACTCCAAGATGTGATACCTAGTGTGAATAAAGAGTTCTTCCATCAATTTAACTGCATCTACACAAGAGGTTAGGTCGACCTAACTAAATCACACAGAGAGCAAATTTTTTCACTGATCTGAGCGATGTAGCTAGGTCAATCTAATTTTTAAGTGTAGACCAAGCCAAAGATGCTCCCTTAAGGGTACACTACAACCAAGTAAGGGCGGGAGGGTGCAAAGGGGTTGGAGGTGTGGCTCTATCCCATCTACATAATGGCCAACAGAATGGATGTGTGCTGTACCACTTATAGTGAAGTGGGACCCTTTCTGAGGCTGCCTCCTGTGCTCCCCTGCTGTGGTATAGCTTTACCTCATCCTAAACGCAGGGGTGTATCAATTCAAAATGGCCTAATATAGCCCTATACAGAGAGAGATTGATCTCTTTCTAAATATAGTACAGTTTCATTTTAAGATTACTTGTCTTTCTTTCTCACGTTACCAGTAAGTGAGTAAAGCTAAATGATTTTCAAACCAATTTTGGGACTATCTAATCCCACTTCTGCTCTGCGATCCACATCTCATATTTCTTTCACTTTATTCACCTATATTGAAAACGTAAGGTCTTTTCTTGAGATTCTAAATGTTTCTTTGCTACTGTTTCTTTGTTGTGCTTAGATCCAGGGACACTCTCACTGACTGAGGTTGTGATTAGACTGCATATTTTTGATAACGTACCTTGAAGTTTGTTGCATCTTTTGAGCATGAGTGATCTTTGGATCTGTGGGCAATCCCATTAAATGAGATCATGTGTTGACTAGGGCAGAGTGAATGCTACTCAGGTAAAAAAAAGTGAATTTGCTTCAGTTGAATTCATGCCATTTTTGTGTCCACTTTTTTACAAATAACCATAGTGAATGAGTTTACTGGCAGGAATGTTTGCAGAAAGAGCAAATGTTATGTAAATATTGGAGACTATTCAAGGAAAGCAAATTCTGAACTTGACACATAAGAATTCAAGCGAGAAAACCAATTCTCAGAGTTAAACTCATCCAGTCAACAATGAGCAGTACCACTATTATGGGGTGGGGAACATGAACTATGTGTCCAATCAAAAATATAAGAGAAACTTGTGGTACACTGATTATGAACAATATATAGCCCAAGAAGGATGTATAGAAGTATCTGTTATTCAGGGAATAATGTTAATATAGTCACGTACCACTTGTAGATAACTTGTGAATGGAACAAGAGGCTACATTCAGTGAATACATTATTTGCTCTGAATCATTCAGTTATTTCTAATGCTGACCTAGGCCCTGATCCACTGAGCACTTAATCATGTGCATAACTTAATGGAACTACTCAGGTGCTTAATGTTACACACATGATTAAATGCTTCACTGGATCAAGGCCCTGTTTGATAAAATCCTCGCCTTTGGGCTGCTTTAATTCATTTTGATGCTGATTACAGGGTGTAGAAGAAGTGTGAAATTACTTTTGATGAGAATTCTCTCCTTGATGATGGTGGTGTGTGCTTTTTGTAGGATAATTGCTCAGGTATTCTGCAGTGCTATGAAATTCTGCTCCCCATTTTTCTTTCATGAGCTGTGACGTATCCGTTTCAGTCCTATTCAGAGCTGAATAGAGGAAGTGATTCTCTGTCTGGTTGTCCGTGTTTTTGCAAATGGGTTATTATACATCAGCCACATCTACCTGCATGCGGAGGTACAGTAGTAACTAGAGATGCTGTATTTATGAGTACATGATTTTGGAAAGTTACATTATTGGTTAAATTGTTCCAATGGTTTTAAGTTTTAAATCTGAAATCTGATGGAGGTGTGTCATTTAGTTCTTCTGCCTTCTTACTAGGTCCTGATGCAAGGTGCCATTAGTGAAGGCAGGAGTAACAAAAGGAAATGACTGATAGGTTGACAGGAAACCAGGCTAACAGGCTGACCAGAATGGTCTTGTCAAAAGTCTTGATGGAACATTTTGATTCCATCAAGTCAGTATTTTCCAGAAGAAACTGTTCGACTGGAAAACATTGGACCAGCTCCCCATTGTCACCAGGCAGCTGTGGGAGGAATTTTGCCTTCTCACTGCATGCCCACTGGGGTGCCATCCCTCTGCACCATCTCCAACCCGGGGAAGTGTCTGTTTCACAATTTAACCTTTTGTGTTTCTAAATAGTCAAGGTGCTTTCAACCCATATGTGAACATGGATTGGTGCAATGATCTATGTAGTATAGATAAAGGGTATGGATTTAAGTGATTGTGGCCTAGAATGGCTGATTTTTTTACTAGGTGCTTAAAACTTTGTGGGTAATATTTGATATCCTAATTAATCTAATAGCCTGGATATCTGCCTGATCACTGGTGACATTTGGAAGAGCCAATCCCTGGTTTCCTAGTTAGCTTGCCAAAGTTGCGTTTGATTCTGCTCTTTTCCGATGCTCATAATCATCTTTCCCATGATAGATTTAAAATAGGTTTTGGAAAGGTCCAACCCAATTAACTATCATTGAGTACTGAAGGCAGCTGTCCAGTTCCATGAATTTGTTGGAACCAATTATTTAGAATTTAGGAGAATTCAGGTTCAGGTAATTGGCTTGGTAATTTATTTTCCCAATGATCTGATTCTTTCAGGGTTTCTCCTCTGTTGTGTGATTTTTGGGGTAGCATATCTCTTACTCTTGGCATGGTCTGGAGGAGGGGAAGAAGGCTGATGGATTGTTTTTACTCCAAACACAGATGTGTGTTTCAAGGAACCTTGACCCAGCCTCTTTACTGAGAAACCTGCAAGCAAATTGTCAACCAATCCACTTGAGACTTTTCATTTTCAAATAATATGATCTTTTACAGCATTTCATTCTTACTTCTCCCTTCATGCATCTTTTTTATCATCCATGTTATAAACAGAAAGTTTCTGACAGTTTCAAGTTGGTTTATCATTTTTGATTCGCATTTTTCATTCTTTATTTTCTGTTCATGAAATTGATCAGTCTTGCTAGACAGCACCAGCTGTATCCTAGAGGTCTAAAACACTTATTCGTTGCTGAGTGGAGGACCCAGCTCCACTCCAAGAGTTACAGATAATGCATTATTTATGTCCTCCTTCCATCCCCAGTGGCTGCCCTGGAATTCTCAGAGTTGTAAACTTTATTGCATTTTCCACATCTCAGTGTAAAATGCAATGCACTTTGATTAAAGCTTAAATATATTTACGTTATTGGACCACTCCTGAACTATCTTCTCAGTAACAACGATATCTTTTCCATCTACGTGATCCATAATTTTACATTTAATTTGTCTGTAATCACAGCATCATGTTTATTTTAAAATTAACTAACTTAGGAAAGTCAACATAGGACTTAAACTGCTAATAGAGATGCCTAAAACAAAGTCAATTAACTTGTGATGGCCTAAGTGTCCACACTGAGGCATTGATTTGCAAAGCTAGGGACATATCCCCCTTCCTTTCCTCATCTATTTCAATAATACAGTCAAATAGAATTAGGTGCTAAGCTCTGAGCTACTGTGTTTTCCTATAATGTTTTTTTATTGCCAGTTTAACAGGTCTCAAATTAGGGGAAAAAATGGATAGGAGCATTTAGTGGTATGTAGGAGGCAACACGCTGAAGAATGAACTACAAGTTGCAATCAGAATTTATTAGCAAACATACAAAATCTGCTTGCTCACCCTAGTAATAACTGATCATGAAAGCACTAATCATATTGTCCCTGTTTTACAGGCAAGTTTTTAGATGCTGTTCAATATTAATAAACTTTTTATAGACAGGCAGGGTAGATTTTTTTTTTAAACAATGCTTAAGTGATTTAGGCTATGTCTATACTACAAGCTAGGGGGTCTGATCCTGCTAGCTTGATGAAAGTGTGTAAATAGCACTGGTAGCAGCAGCAGACACAGGACTGAGCCATGCTCAGTACACACCTGCCTGAAACTGATCCCGCTGCTACTGCAGCGACACTGCTATTTATACTCATGCTAGCTCAATGAGCTCTAGCATGAGTATATGTACATGGTACATCACATCCCTAGCTCACAGGCTTCTAAAGCTGCGTCTACACTAATGCTTATTTTCAAAAGTGATCTCGGCATTTAGGAGCCTAAGTCCTACAGATTTTGTAAGCACACACTCCATAGTAGGTGTTTACAGTCTCTGACTCTTGTTTCATTCTGTCATAGGAATTGTACCCAAAGGAGCTGTATAGTATTTGTAGCAATAATCATACATATTTTTCATTTTTTATATTTTTTGAAGAACAAACAAACTTCACACTAAAAATAAAAGCCCCGATCCTGAATACATAAAAGCACATAAATAACTTTACGTGCAAATTATCCAAATGTAATGTAGAGACTCACTGTTCATCTGAGCAAGTATTACTCAGTGTGAATAAAATTATCAGGATCTGTCCATAATTAAGACACATTGAGTAAAATTTTCAGAAGTGCTTAAATTCCATTGACTTTCAGTGAAATTTAGGCATCTAAGTCCCTTAGGTGATTTTGACAATTTTATCAATTGACCTCAATTTTGGATTTTCTGAAGAAATTACCTTGTATGAGTGAGGACAGTACTTAAGTCTTTTTATTAATAATATTTAGTGATAAATTATCACCCAGATTGGGTTTGGTAACTGCTTTTTATCTTATATGAATAAACTTAGGATATGAGTAGTTAGCTGTGATGGCTTTGGATATCTCAAAACAATTATTCATAGGAAATCTTGGTTAGGGATCTGATTTTTCACAAACCTCATTACATTTCAGATAATAGATACACAGGGAATAAGAGTGGCATTTATTTGGTTTCCAGTGCTGTAATATATTTCAAAGCAAATGGTAATTCATGTATCAGGCTTCTTGAAGGAGCTATATTTATTCAGAAGCAGAAAAGATATAGTTTGAATGTACTCTCAAAATTATGGGAGTTTAAGATATAATGTAGTGCAACGAGAATAAATTATGTGTCTTTTGATAAAATAGAATAATGGCAGAGCTTGAAAGATTAAAACTCTTTCACCCTGAAAAAATGTGAAGCAACCCCCACTGGCAATGTATATGAAATGTATTACTTTCAGGTAAATTCACACGGTCTCAGAAAAGCTTTTTGGTGTGGAAACGTCCCTGAAGTTCAAAGATAGCTTTCAAAGTAACATCAGCCCACTACTTTAAAAAGATATTCTGGCTCTCACATTGTGGCTCAGGATTCATCTGCTAAATATGAGCATCTTATCATCTTTGCTATAGCTCTTTAAAGACCTGTCTATTTTTTTATCACTGAAAATAAAATTAAAAAAAACTTAGACTGCAGAAACTTTACTTGGAAAAGCAAAAAGCCTTGAGAGTGACTTAGATACAACTAAATAAAGATGCACAGAAGATGCACACATACAGAGAGTACTCTCTAATGCAGGATTTACTTTTTCTCTTTTGTTTTGTTGCTCTCATAGTCTAAGATAATGGTCATTTTGTTTTACTGTATCTATTTACAAAAATGTATTTACCTCCCCTTATTCAGCTCTTTAAGGAGGCAGTTAGTAGCTCCTCTCTTCTGATTCATCTCTTCAAGGGCTACACTTCAAGTAAGCCTGCTGCCCCAAGCAGTGTATTCCATGGGTGGTAGTTGGAGGCTAACGGTCCTCTGCCCCTCTCCACCTTTCTCCCTGCTCCCTATATTCATCAGTAGCAGAACAGTAAAGTTTCAGATGGCATCTTTGGGCCTGAGATATCACAGGCTGCCCTGGGATTTTCTTACCTACAGCTACAATAAAAACTGGTATCTCAAAGTGTATACAGTAGTAGCACAAGCAAATATCCTGTTCATTACACCATGGATATGAGATTCTAACCTTCAAATCCACTTATTAAATGGAGCAATTTGACTAATATGATAACGGATCTTGTATCCCAAGTCATGTTTGCTTGTGACATCCACATATTTGATGTTCAGTCTGCAATATTCATTTTGCTTTTTTTATTCCCCCAAATTCACTCTGTCTCTTCGTTTTTAGATTTCTCTTTAGCAGTTCTAAATAAAGAAAGAGATAAACATAGTAGCACATACAGAGTGTAATTTTGCTGCTTGCAGAGCATAAGCACAGGGCCTAGGGACCACCTGGGTCACACTTCAGCCCTGTCTTGCTTTAAAAAAAGAAATCCCTAGTTGCTGCATATTCAGCCTGCATAGATTACCATAAAAACTGTTATTACACCTCTTCTGACCTGGTGGGTACTTCAATTTGTTTGAGCACTTTGGAGAGGGGTCAGACTACATTTTGAGAGAGGAGCAGAGGCAATTTTCTATAAGAGTTCTGCAGAAGACGTGAAATGCATTTAATGAATGGCATATACCAGCAACATAACCTCTATTAGACTTCATTATTAACATTCATCTGTAATATTTTACTAATGTCATATTTGTTTTTTAATGTATTTAAGTAGCATTAACATATTAATTGATTAACATATTGTGCAGTTCAAATCCATACATCCCATAAGTAGTACACATATTTTCAGCTGAGTGTCAAAAGAAGACTGTTTTGCATGCCAAAAAGATAGGGTCGTCTATGTAGAATGTTACAGGTCCATTGCAGAATCTCTTTAGTCATATAATAGTTAGACCAATAATTGTGATGTATGGCCAACACTCTACACCTCAGATTGCCTTGTCAAACTGACTGAGTTTATATCTTACTCAACATTAGTTTTCAGGTGCAGGGCTGTGTCCTCTTGATTTTTGGGAATACCCTGGTGTCAAGGCTAATCTCATATTTCAGTATAAAGGTACATTAATGGTTCTTTTTGCTGTGGAGATAGCCTTGAAATACAAATCAGGTTTTTTCTGTTCTTCTCACCTTTTGTCTCTTTTTTTCCCTTTCACATGTATTCTATTGTCCTTGTTAATCACTTTCTTGTTCTCTACCATTTTTTCCCTTTTTCTGTCTACCTATTTCCTATATGTGTATAGATGTATGGGGAGGTATTAGGGAGAGGTAGCACCTCTGTTGGAGGAAAACATCATGCTTCTTAGGAAGTAGTTCACCCGCTTTGGTCCCCACCCTACACCCAGCTGTCACCTGTGCCTCCAAGTAGCTGTTTGCATGCAACAGTGGCCACACCCCGGTAAACCACTTCGACGAGTGGGCTAAACCAGGTGAAGGTAGCTGATGGGTCTTTTACCCTCGGCGCATTAAATTGCCTTTCTCCAGCATGCAAAGACTGTTCCGTTGGAGGAAATCAATTTGTGATTCAACGGTCATGAAGGTGGGTCAGCAGCATGCAGTGGGCTGTGGAGAGCATAACAAGGCACTAAAGATGTCCAGGTCGCACACTGCAACTAAAGAAGTCCCCAGCCATAATGATTCTTCGTGCTGCTGGAATCAGGCTTCCATGGTCGAGAGAGTGGGACTGCCCCTGTGTGACAGCTCTCTCACTTAAAAATTTCCTGCACAGGTGTTCTCACAAATCTTATCCTATTAAAATCATCTTATCAAATCTCATTATCATTAACACTATACCATCAAGAGACAGGTGGAGATGACCACTGGCAATCATAGACACATCCTACACATAGGCGGCCTTGGGCTAAGTGACCATTCAGCTCCATCCCTGGGCAGCAGAGAAGTTCAACAACATCCTAGGCGACTGAGCAGCCCTTTTTAGGATAGCATTGATCACCCTTTTTAAGGAAGAAGGCTAGAAAAGGTGCCCTAAACATTGCCTCCTCCATAACATCTGGCCAAACTACCACGGCTGGCAGATCATCCCATAGCAGTTGAAAAACAATGAAAAATTATGGATGAAGGCAATGCACGAAGACCTGAGAGAAAAACAGGACTTGTCTCCAGAGAACTCTCCTGCTAAAATATTGATATTGCAGCACTGAGTGAGATTAGACTGGCAGTAGAAGATTCCATCGGTGATCTCAGAGGCGACTATGCTTTCTTCTGGAATGGAAAAAGCAGAGTATGAAGACAGGATTCATAGACTTGGATGTGCAATTAGAACTGCGATGCTAGTCCCAAAACAGCCAACCAACTTTGCAAGTTGCATGGCCCAACTCTGACCTTTCAAGACATATTATAGGAAAATACAATGGTAGAGAGGGTCATTCCTTATAAGTAGATTAGAGCTTTGATATGCAAGTGTATTGTTGGTAGTTATTTTATGTTATTTACGTATCTCTTGTTAGAGGTTAGCAAGGTAGATAAACTGCTTTCCTGTCTGTCACTGTTCTATTGCTTAAGAGTTCAAAAGGAACGTATGAACATTGAGATGGAACTTTGATTGTAACAATACTATTGTTTGTATTTCTCTTTCAAGTGTAAGTAGTCAACACCTGTGAATGGTTGTAAATGGCCGATTACCTTGTGCTAATGTAACTATTTACCGGTGTGCTCAGGACAAGGGAGATGGTACTTCAGAGTCCCAAGTTATCATCTATTAATTGTTCAAGGAGATACCTGCTGTCAAGAAAGTATCGGTTAGCCTGCATGTTTTAGTTACTTTAGTCAGTTTTAGTTACTAAAGGATTGGCTGGCAGTGTGGTATTTTGGGTAAGATCCAAACTTATATTGATCTGGTACTGTGGCTGACCTTTTGGGGTCAAGAGAACCTTTTTGGTAAAGAGCATAGAGTTTTAAATAACTTATCTCTTTACTGGACCTAGTGGCTGATTGGGAGCCAGAGATTGAAATGCAGTAAAGGGGGCTGTGTATATTTTTGTTTTAGCTTCTTGATAACCAGTGTGGGGAATCAGAAGCACTGTTTGTGGCTGGTTGGGAAGTCTGACTTCAGTGTCACCCACCAGTGCTGGGAGAATCTGCTCTCCTTTTGCAGCCTGCCCTGACCTTGGCATTTTCAGATGGCTACCCTAGGCATGGATGAGTCACAAGAATGTCTTTTCTGCAACAACTTCCTAACCTCCCTGTTGGCTCATGAAACTTTGATTTCACCTGCCTGTCACTGTCATTAGTGCATATGTGCCTACACTGACCACCACAGAGGAAAGCAAGGGCAGTTCTCTTCAGACCTGGGCTTCATCCTCAGATCACCCCTTTCATATGACAAGCTCCTGCTGAGAGAGTTAAATGCTAAAGTTGGTAGAAACAGCAGTGTCTGGAGAGGCGTGATAGGAAAAACAAGAATGTCGTCTGTATAAGTGCCTCAAAGATATCTTGAAGAGTAGTCTTCAGTGGGCTGGCATCAATCTCAAGGAACTCAAGTAAGTGGCTCAGAACAGGAGTCACTAGCGGTCTCTGACAAGATCAGCATGTACCAAGTTTGAGCGGAATTGATGAAATCATCTCCAGGCTGCACATGAAAGGCACCATAGAGCTGCATCATCAAACATCCCTGACACAGACTTCCCATGCCTTCAATGTGGCCGACTCTGTGCATCAGGTTTCAGACTTCAGTGTCATGTGTAGCCATAGATGAGAATTGCAACAATATTGTCGTCATTGTCAGCGATGAACTACTGACACAACAACAACACATATTTCCTATATCTTGTCTCTCTCTCTCTACAGAGAGATCTGGGACTTGATACTCCAAATTTTAGTTTCACGGGACTAAACTTCATTATAATAATAAAATCATTGAAAGAAGACTATTCCTGCCTAATCACTGAGTGTGGTTTTTAAATGACAGTAAAAAGAATCAGAGAAGTGTTTTACATATATGTACAAAATAGTAAAGTCATGATATTTCTGTCCATTCATCTGTCTGTAACAAGCAGGAGTTGTTTCTGAATAAGTCTATACAAAAACATTCACTATGCTGTTTGGCTTTGTGCTACATGATTAAATAAGAAAAATATGTATCATTTTCATGTCTATAACTCCACTCTGTACCTATTAGTCTTTTTATCTTCTAGTAATATTCTGTATTCATATGCCTGAAATTAAATAAAAAAGGACAAATGTGGTTTTCATTCTTGTTGCATTAAAGAAATTATAACACTGTGTCATTGTTAATGTACCCATTATATTAATTTTTAATGACTTACATCAAGAATAATGGCTAAAACTAAACATAGATAAAGCCAATGGGGGAAAAAAAAACATATGCAGTCTTGACATTATTCTAGTAAAGCAAATTGGAATGTTGCAGAGGAATTTTTAGCACTGTTGTTTTTTGGATAATGCTTTGCTGAAAATTAAGTGTGTGTGTGTGTGAGTGTGAGAGAGAGACAGAGATGATGATGATGATGAATAATATGGTTTTAGAATACATTCTTTAATACACTTTTTCTTAAAAAATATTTTAATGGATTTATTCACCATGATTAAAGGACTAGATAAATACCTATATTTTCTAATGCATCTAAGCTAATTAACTCTGCTTTATTCTCTTTTCTTAATGTTTTATAAACTCACATTGGAAAAAATTCCAATGATGCAGGCTAATTGCTCTTATTTTCCATACTGGTATTACTCATAATTATGTTAAAAACTTACTTTACTGTTAAACACATTTTCAGCTCTAATATTTTTGATTAATTGTTCTACTGTTTTCTTCCATGAGGGCTAATCATTGGACACTAAGGATCCCATTTCATAAATGGAATATCATGCTACTTTCATGTATTTTTCACTAAAATTCATACTAAAATGTGGATTTAAAAAAAAATCAAATTCAGTGGGACTAATTTTCACCAAAGTTTTGTCAGACTTGCAAAGGAAGCAAGAAAGAGACCAGAACTTGTATAACAATTTGAGCACAAAATTCATTCATGTAATTAAAAGTGGGGGAAAGCTTTAGCTTAAGTATGAGAGTTCTGCGGGCTCTCTCAATTTCCACACTTGGGAATTCCTCTATCCTGCTGGAACTCTGTTGAACAATGTCTGTACAAATACAAGAGGACTGTCTCAGGTACACTACCTCAGATATTTTCAAAGTCCTCCATCATTTAAAATAAAATGTCCACAGGTTTTCATTAGTCAGAGATTTCCCTATGTATCATAGAGTCATCTTTATTTATATAACTGACTCTCTGCTTTGTAGTTTCTATCCTGGTCTTACATTCAACCACTGTGTCATTCATATTGACCACTGATGACTTAATTTATCCAGTTTCACTTCTGCCTGGGAGTTTCTAAATTATTTTTTGTACCTTTCTTTTAGCAGGACACAGCAATGTCTCACCTGCTCCATTTGCTCACCATCATCATCAGAGTCTCAGGAAGTGCCTGCCAGGTTGCTGGGGGCCAGCATGGGAATGCTGAGATCTGCTGCCAGTAGGAAGGTCTTTTTTTAGATAGAAATCAGTCAGTCTTTTGAAGTATGGAACTTCTTCTCAAGCTAATTTTGGGTAAGTTGTTTCAAGGCTCTAGATCAAAAAGGTTTTTTTTGATACCAATGGACTTGGCTAATTTACACCAGGAGACAGGACCTGACCTTATGTTTTTATCCAGTTTGTACATGTTTGTTTTAAGCACTGGAATCATTTAAAAAGAAAAAATCCTTATGTGATTAACTTTCTCATTGTGTACCATTTAATTACTCAACTGTTCTCTTTCAGAATAGATTTCAGGTTAGCTACCAATTTTCTTGTCTGGAAATCAGAGTTAAAGTGTTTGGCTACAAATGGAAATGAATTGTATGCCAGTCAGGCATTTGATATTTCACTTTCCAGGTGCACTGAAGATAAAGATATGTGCTTATATAAAATAGAGCTAGTCCAAAAAAAAAAAAAAAAAAAGAATTTCACATAAAACTATGAAATTTCAAAATTGCTTCTGTGTGGCAGAATTTGAAATAGACCTGTTCTCCATTTTTCTCAGATATTTTTCACTCAATTTTTATTGAAATCATTTTCAATTTTTTTCACTACCAAAAAGCTGATTTTTTTCAGTAAATAAAAAAATTAATGTATAATGTAAATAAAAATGTTGGTAAAAATACAGACATTTTCACAAAAACTGGAAAATTTTGATAGTCAACAATTTTTTGTGAATGGTTTCATTTTTTAAAAAAAGCTATATTTTGACATAAAATTCATTAGTGTGAAAATTTTAACCAACTCTAATAAAAACTTTACTTATTCATGCTGCTGTCTGTGTTAAAACTGCTAAGTGAACCAAAGTAATAATCAGAACCTGGGCTGCATCTGTAGTGAAAAGAAAATGCTTCAAAAATAGCAAAAAGAAGCTGGTGTAGACAGATGGTGATCAGAGAGTCACATGTTGGTCTTTACCATGTCACAGTTGCCCTTCTACAAAGGACTGCCTGAAGGGCTAAAAATGTAAAGGATTTTCAATAAATTACAACTGCCTTTGAGTGCTTTTATGGAGCTTGTTTGTTGTGTACCAAATGTCACAGAAAACAGAAGGCATTAAACTTGCAGATAACCTACAAAGGATGAATCTGTTCAGTTCCTAGGATGAGAAGGGCCACGAAAATAAAGCAAAACAGTGATATAAATATAGTACAGTTTTTCAAGCAGTTGCCTTTTATCTTATATGAAAGGACTAGCTGATGGAAAGTGACAGAGAGAAGATGGAAAGAGAAATAAATGCTTTGTTGTTTGCAATAAGACAAGCAAGAAAAAGTAACCACACAACAAGTAAATAAGTAACTTAATCACTAAAATAGGAGATGTTGTGGCTATTTATATCTGTACTAATTTGCATGTAAATACAGATAGTGTAGAATACAGCTGTCCAATCTTGAGCGGCATGGACACAGATCTCCTCTCTGCGTTGATTTCCTTTTTGCTCCTCGGTGCAGTGTAAGGTATGGGTGATGATCTTTAAGGGCCTGAATCATCTGTGATCCAGTTATCTGAAACATATCACACCTTCTATCCCATCATAGCATTTCGATGATCATCTGGGAGTCTGTGCTATTGGCTCTTAAATTTGCACAAAATAACAACTGGCCCTTCACCGGCCCCAATCTAGCAACAGATTGGAAATTAATTTCTGGATGATTCCCCATTTACAATTTTCAGGCAGGAAATACTGGATTCTTGTATAGCTTCCACAGTACTCATAAATGTCAGTGGGGTGGGGGGAAAGTGGTCAGAATGAATAGAAAACAGAAAGGAACAAGGTGGGAGGGAAAAAGCATCATAAAAATGAAGTAGAAAAGATAGGGGTTTCTTCATTGGAAGACCAAGTTAATCATCATGAGTCTGATCCAAAGCGCACTGAAGGCAGCAGGAATCTATCTGATTACCTCAGTGGACTTTGATTAAAACTGCATTGTATTTGGTAGCCAGCGTTCAAGTTACATATTTAAACATTCTGCAAAAGCAGAGCTTCTTATATTTTTAACTGTACTTTAATACATTGTACATGGGAGAAGGTTGAAAAGTAAGATTTAGCCCTAATAAGAACATTAAACTATAAACTCATGGAGGAATTAATGCGCAAGTTCATGTTGTTGTTTGCATTAGCTTTTGGACAGGAACTACTACTTATCATCAAAAAAAAGCATCTTTCTGATTAAAGTCCTGTTCAGCATGCTATATGTACAGCAATGGAAGTAGAAAAATGCCTTGTTCAAAATTAGAGAATTCAGTGGAGTTATTTTGGATTTATGATGTTGAAACGAGAATAACACTCTAGCCTCATACTGTATGTAGAACATTTTATCCATATCAATATGCAGCTAGAAGTTTAAGCGTAGTATTTATCACATCAAAAACTAAACACTGTTTTCATTACATTTTTATGGTATTTCCACAGTTTATAATAGCAGAGGTGCCCTCTGGGTTAGATATTTTCTGGCACTTAATAGATGGCTGAGTTAAAGGCTCTCTATTTTCCAGCCAGGGTATTGACTGTCAGAGTTCAAGTGAATTTCAGATAACAAATTAGGATTGTGACCAAATTTGGCAATTTTAGATTAGTGGAAGAACTAACACATATTGGGAGGCGTTGGGGGAAATAAACTCTGTATCTATGTAAGATCTATAATAGTGATTCTGTGTTCATCAAATAGTAGCAACTAAGATATATGCCAAATTAAAAAACAAACAAAATTCAGGGAAGTAAAATGCAGAAGAGAAAAACTGGCAAAACAAAGAATTGTAATATTTTGCATAATTCTGCTGCTCTGCTCAATTCACCTAACTTCTTGAATATGCTTCCTAAATTATAGCCCATTCCTACCTACATCCTTGAAGTCAATAGGAGTTTTGCCTTGACATCAGTCAATGCAGGATCAGGCCCTAAGTGCTTAATTAAAGCTAGTTTTCATTGAGTGCCAATTTCTCAACCTAAACATCTTCAAGACTTATAGTACAGCATATGAATAGAATCACTTATGCAAATCAATGACCTTGTTTACCTTATGCTAGCAGTTTAAAGTTTAACTCTTCTGTATTATATACAGTGCATTGTAAATGAAGTACACAGGATGTCACATCATAGTATTATTTAAACATTATATCCAAGATATATTATATAAAGTGTTTGTCAGCAAAATTTTCTTCAGTCCCTGAAGTCTACTTTACACTTGAAAGAGCAGATTTTCATTCTGTTTGCTGAGCTGAGAAATAAACTGGTCACATTCAAAGCAAAATAACCTTGGATACTGTACCAATTCCAAGTCCATGTGCTTACAATTTTTATTTAAAATTTTGTAAGATATGATAAGCAGTACCAACAACAACAGTGGGAACAACAATATGCAGTGGGAATTGATTTGCTGTGTTCCATTATGAGCTATAGGCTTAAATTTTACCCCTTTCCTTGGAAAATTCCTCGTAAAAAAGATATCACTGCCCAAAAGTGAAAATTGAAAAAAATGAGCTGTTGTACATAATAAGGGCGATCTACATTTGGACTATTGGCACAGCCCTGAGCAAGTGGTGGTGCATAATATGCACTAATCCAGGAGCAGCCCCAAGAGACATTTAAAGTCACAATTCTTCCTTTTCTTCCATTTTACTCAGGGAGAGGGAATAATTTGCTGCAGGTCTAGACAAAGCAAATTATGATTGCCTCCACCCCATGCCACTTACCTGCACTGGTCAGTGCATAAGAGGGATGGAGTCAAGATTTTGCTCATTCCCTGCCCATCCTACTCACCTGACCTGAGGGGAGGAGTAAGCAGGTATTCAACACCTATTTATCATGCATGCCCAGAACCAAGGGATGGGTAGCCTGCATAGAAGTATAAGGTAGGACTCTTACTCCCCTATATGGTTGTATAGCACAAGTCACAATTTACCCCTGAGAGAGAGACGACGATTAAAAAGTCCAAAGGATGACATTTAAGTTGACAGAGCTGCGTTAGCAGTAATAAAAACAATAACACTTTGCACGTAGAGAGCAATTTCCATCTGAAGATTTCAAAGCGCTTTACAGAACCAAGTAAATATTACTTTCCTCACTTTCGCTGCTTATTTGGTGTGTATTTATAGACTGCATCTTATGTTTTCCATCTCAACTTTTTTATAATGGAAAATTAGGTTTCTAACGGCATGAAAATTTTTACAGAAAGTGACTGATTTCCACAAAAAATTCAATTTTTTGTCATGGAATCAAATATGCCAAAACTGAGACCTTTTCAGAGGGAAAAAATAAAGTAAGTTTTCAGGTTTTTGTTTTTACTCGGAAAAATGAAATTTTCTGATGGGGAAGACAAAGTTTTCCACCTTTTTCCATGTAGCTCTTTAAATAATAGACAAAGTATTTGAGGAAGCAGAATCAGTCAACAAAATAGGAGGGGGACATCAGAGTGATAAAGGCAGGTGAGATGAGGAAATAAAATCAACAGTGGATTCTCACTGCATATATAATATAGGGCAACTGACAAAAGAGTAAATGAAATTACTACATTGTATAATGACTGTGGGGATCCAATTTCTTTCTTCAGAGGTAAATTCTTCAACAAGTTTTCTAAAGGTAGCTGTCAACTGGCTGACAAACTTGTTCTTGTTCAATAATGACCAGATTCTGATACCCTTACTCATGCTAAGTAGTACCTTATGCTGTGAATAATCCCATTGAAAGTGAAATTACTGGTAAACTATTACTCAGTGTGAGTAAGGGTGACAGAATTTTACACTATGTATTGATGTTGTGAAGCTGGCTTTCTGCAGAGTTACAATTTTCCTTCATACGTGTAATAAGAATTTGTATCTATATAAACTGATCTCTTGCTTCCCACTTGCTGACTCTGTGAGAGGAGCCAGAAATGAGCCCTGGTCTACACTACAAACTTTTGTTGGTATAACTACATTTCTTAG
The DNA here is from genome assembly GCF_026122565.2 of Emydura macquarii macquarii. Classification (NCBI taxonomy): domain Eukaryota; kingdom Metazoa; phylum Chordata; order Testudines; family Chelidae; genus Emydura; species Emydura macquarii. Next base: position 7,976,867 of record NW_027130155.1, on the reverse strand, counting down.
GGGTATGAAAAATCCACAACCCTGACTAACGTAATTATACCAACCTAGTATTGTCTATACTGGGGGTTATGTTGATGGAAGGGCGTCTCCCATTGACATAACTATTGCCTCTCTGGGAGGTGGAGTAACTGCATTGATGGGGGAAGTTTTCCTGTCTGCGTAATTAGCGTGTTCACTGAGTGCCACAGAGGCTTGACCCTAATGCAGGCCTTCCACTCCTGTCTTAGATTTGGGAAGTGCCATGTGTTCTTTTACCTGGGTCAGCAGAAGCAGCAGCCAATTTCAGCTGATGTCCTCTATCTTTAAAAGCAATTATTATGTCCTGTTGCATTTTCTGTGATGTCTGTAGTTTGGGAAGGGTCCTCTTCCTGTAATCAAGAAGAAAAGAGGAAAATGAAATCAAGCCCCCGAGTCTTTAAATCAATATAGTCCATACATTTTGAATAGGTGAGCTCATAGAGAACAATAATACCTTCCATGATTTAATAATTAAGCCACTTGAAATTTAGACTTTGGAACAAACTCTGATCCCAGATGTGCGTTGTGTTTTTGTAACAGGAAAAATCTACCATAAGGGAGTAGTGGATGTTTCAAGATTTACAACAGTGGGCACGAGGCCCTTCAGACTTTCATCTGGTCCTTTGTTTCTTAATGGCCTGCAAAATACCTGGCAAAGAATAGCGTCTGTAAGAGAACACTCCACAAAAAGAGCAATTCATGAGTATGAACACCCAGACAATCGGCAAGCTGAAGTTCTTGAAAGGCAAGAGTCAAATAATATTTCCATAGTCCTTATTTTTGTTTTATTATTCTCCGTTTTCTATAGTACCTACTGAAAATAGTGTTTGCTATCCTGCTAGTGTTGTTGGGAAACATGGATTTTGATTATTTTCTTGTCTTAAGTGGCCCTGGGATTCACATGATTCCTTTTGTTTAACTACAGTACACCTGAGCCTTGTTTCCTCACTCCTTTCTTTTTGACTCTTGATAATAGCACTTTCCTCTCTGCCATCAATAAAGTTTGAGGAGGCAGCTTGCAACCTTGACTTCCTTTCCCACACTTCTTTATATTATTCACCCGTCACATCCAGGTTCTTTAAAAGTCCTACCACTTTGCTCTCTGTGGGTATGTCTACACTGCAATGTGCGTGACTCAAGTCATCTGACCCATATTAGTGAACCTGGGGCTTGAACATATGTATTGTATTTGAACCCTATGTTAAGATTTCTTTCTAACTGATGCTCAAACATATGGCTCGAGCATCCACACTGCATTGTGCAGACCAAAGTCAAAGTAACCATATTCCCAGTTCCCTAGTATTCTGCCCCTCCCCAGCCCAAATGTGGCAGCGCTAGCCCAAGGACCATGTTGCAGTGTGGGGAAACTTTACTGCCCACCTTGCACATTACGAGGAAGTGGTTCACTTTGCAAAAGGCTTGATCAGTTTGCTTTTTATTGCAAACCTGGGAGGCTTTTTGATAGTGTGCTTGCAGACTGGTGATCAGGAGAAAATGGGTTAATGCTGCCCTGAGCTGCCACCATTCACAAAGGGGAGGCGTGGCTTCCATTTTCAATAGAATGGATTGTAGATTGTTGGGATAGAAAGGACTAAGGAAGTTGTCCCATGGAATTCAGGGATACTTCTGGCTGACTCTCGAGACCCGAGTCAAGTGGGGCTGCTTCTGTACTGCAAAGCATAGTGCTCGGATCCTGAGTCCTGGCTTAACTCAAGCTCAGACCCTTCAACCCTGCAAAGCCCTGGGATGCTGAGTCCAAAGCCTGGATTAGCACCACTGCAATGTAGACACAAGGGGGGTTAGGTTTGATCCCAAGCTCAAGCATTGGCTTATGTTGCAATGTAGACATATCTCACATCTCTAAAATGCACTACTTTCTCTCTGTTCCAAATGAAAAAGGTGGTTCGTGCCATCCTGATCACTTGCCCACTGACTACTGTAATCTCCACATATCTATCATCACCTCTCCAGACTGCCCAAAATACTAGAACCAAAATCTTCTCCTCTCATTACAGCTGCATCATTTTCCTAGATTCTTTTCCTTTTCCACATCAATTTCAAGTTCCTTGACTTCACCTCTAGGACATTATATGTCTCCGATTTTCTATGTATATGTCTGTTGCCACCCATACACCATTATCCTTTTATTGTATTGTTCCAACCAATTTAGATTGTAAGTTCCTCAGGGCAATGACTGTCAGTGCTTTATGTTTTGTAAAGTGATGTGAACACTTATAGTGCTATCAAAGTAATAATAACCACAACCCATAGGGCATCACGTGTCAAAGCGTATTTGTTGTGCACTAGATCACTAAGGATAGCTTTTTTTATATAGTGAAGTGGGACTGCAGGGCCCGAAGAAACAGAAAATCCTGAGTCATGAATCTCATCAAAACTGGCCTGTATACGTAGATATTGGTAAATAGGGCAAAGATAAAAACTCAGTAGCTTTGCAAGTGAATCATTCCTAAATATATACAAATTATTTATCTCTGCCCAAATAGAAAAAGCCATTCCACATTGTTATTAATCAGTGTAATGCACACTGTAAGTATGAAAAAGTTTCAGGAAAAAAATATTTCATTTATTTCTACTTGGAAATCCTTGTCAGGATTCAATGAAACATCAGAAAAGCTATAGCACAGTCCTGATCCACCTTCAAAATGGAATGTCCTCTCAGGAATATTCCTGCTTCAGTCTGTTCTTTCTACTAGGGCCATATCTTTCTCTGATTTTAAGTGTCTGGAATGATACCCTTTCTTATTTAAATTAATGAATAGCAATTTTTTTTCTTTTTCTTTTCTTTCTTTATGTTGGAAGACAGAGGGTTATTTGTAATGATTAGTTTTTTCAGAAAGATTAAAAATAATTATTTCTCTCTAATGTTCTTTGGATAGCACCATATTCATATATAAAATGGAAAATATCAAAGATAATACATTGGCCAGAGAAAAATAAGGCACTGAAGTAAATGAGATTCAGATAGGACTTGGTAATGAAGTGGAAAATTAAGAATTTAGACTATAACTCATTCTTTTTTGCAATGACCCTGAATTTATACACCTTTTGAGGAAGCACAGAAATAAAGAGAATGCTGAAAAGAAAATTAAAAATACCTTTGTGTCACAGTGGGCAAAAAAATGTAAATCCTACTTTATTCCACATCTCCGCTGAAGTATTAGAAAAAAGATGAATTATTTTAATCCATGATTAGATTATACTGACATACTTGGTAGATTCATGTTTGCCCTATGATTTGTTAATAATTTAACTAGAGGTAGTTATTTTTTTCCTGCATCATTCATTAGAAATTGAAAACAGCTGCATTAATGACCAGATCACATTATGCTTCTTTTGGGCTTGATCCTGCATTCCTGGTTCACCCCAAAATCCCACTGAAATCTTTGGAAGTTTTGGATAAGGTCGGAATCTTTGTATATAAGTAAGCTTTCAGAACTCTGATGCATTTAGTAACACCTCAAGCTAGAGGTTAGGCTGTAATTCCACAGCTGCTTCCTCTGCAAGAGTATTGAAAGTTTACTAAACTATCAACGTCACATATTAATTGCTGCTCAATAGTTGAAACCCAGAGCATTTAGAACTAATTCATTTCTTCCCTTTTTTCTTCCTTGGTGATGTAACTTCATTCAGGAATAGCCTCTTTTCATGGCTTTATATATATATATATATATATATATATATATATTTAAAAAAAAAATCTTTAACAGGGAATTGGATTTTCAATCCAATCAATAGTGCTAAAATTAAACTATGCATACTCCATGTCATCTGCTCCTCCTTCCTCATCTATTTTATCACCCTTCGAGATCATCTCCTGTCTCTGATAATTAATTCAAAGTGGAGTGAGTAGTTGGCTTGACTGAAACACTTAGAAAGAGACCAGAATAAAGCAATCCAGGCATCCACTCATACATAATATAAGTTGGCGTTCACAATAATTTTATAAATAATGAAACCTTAGGGAAAATTTGAGTGGATAATTCCAATTTGTAAGTGGTTTGTGTTCCATTTGGAAAGTGGGCAGCAGAAATAAAAGGAAAGAGAAGAAAAAATTAAAAGGCTAACTTATCCCGCCCCCACCAAATTTTTCCCCAGCTCTGAATGAACATGAGAAATATTAGGCTTTTGTTCAGTGACCATTACCATAACAGCTGGTATTACATGTAATATCCTGCATCTCTCATTTGCAGCGAGTAAGAAGATATCTGGAACATTTACATTTCTTCCTAGATACTTTTCCTTAGGCTCCTGCTTTCAGGAAGCTAGTCTGTCTTTGGATGAAGAAAGAAGAGAAAAAGCAATGGGATAGTTTTATATGTGGAGGAAACAGAATAGTTAATACCCTTACTAGGCTCAGAATAACTTCTGGATGCATTGGCTAAGCTCCTGTAAGTTGCACTGGACACATGATGAATAATAAAAACAATTAAACTATATAAATAAAGTGGGAAATATTTGGCTCATAATCACATTGCACCACTAAAACTAAGATCTGTAACTGGTGCAGAGACTTCAATGGAATTACACCAGGGATAAATTTGGCCTTTAAATTTAGCTAATGGGCTAAATTCTGCCCATAATTACACCCAGGCAACCTCATGGAGTTGCATTGGTGTAAACAATTTCTTATCACAGTAACCATGTGAGATCTAGAAGAGGATTTTTAAAAAGTGAAGAGATGGGCTCATATCAATTAATAAATCATTCTGACACCATAATTTTGATTTACAGATTTTCAGTCCCAGATGTGTTCAGAGGTAGCTTTCTCTGATGATCTTAGTAACAGCTGTGTCCCTGTACATGAATAAGGAAGCATAAGTATCCTTAGTACACTCCTATGCAGGTTGCGTGGACTTTGAGTCCAGATGTGTAGGCGTAGTTGAAATTACTTGTTCACACACTCCCTGTTTGGAGCAGAAGGGTGGGGAATGGGTATTCAGTGCATGGAACATTGGCTCCATATCTCCCAGCATATTTGTTGGCCAGAGAAACAGAGCCATCATAGGGCTAAAGGTAGTAATTTATTGCTGGTAGGCTTCCCAGTGCTATAAAAAACATGAAGGGAATGGGCTCCAGCTGAGTTTAACCTATTCAGTGTGTGTGAAAACTATAAAAAAAGATGTCTATGAGAATCAGGCCACTTGTTCTTATGTTCCTATATGCATATGTTATTCACCATCCACTCTTGCTCTTAAGGTAAGTCCAGAGGAAAAAAATGAAATTAACCCTTGTTTGACAAGTGAGATCTCTCATCTGCATAACAGGTTAAATGCAGCTCATTCAACCAGTGCGAATAAAAACCTGGCTTTATCAGTAAAACAAGCGGTTGTAACTTGAACATAGACAGGGAGTTCGAATGTTGAGCAGAGGAGCCAGTTTGTTTTGTTTCTGTTTTATATAGGCACTTTTCTGCCCATAATTTGACTTCAACAAAATCTAGGCACAAAATCATATAAATAAGGACTCCAGTTCTAGGGCCTATTATGAGCCATCTTGTGCCCACAGAGAACTAAGGGGGCGTAAGGATCACTTCATGCCTTGTGGGTGTTAGAGCAGCCTCCCTGGGGTTGTTACTCCCCTGTGCGCTCCCTCCTTCCCCCCCCCCCCCCCAATGTAGGTGTGTAGGGAGTGTATGGACTTTTGGCTTTTGTTCTCCCCCGGAGCAGGTCTACATTTAAAACACTGCAGTGGCACAGCTGCACTGCAACATACACCCCATAGTCTGCAGGTTAGTGGAATAATATAAACACTTTCTAGGATTGCTATCAAGTAAAAAATTAACTAAATTTCTAACATTGCAACGAATCTGTTTTCTTGAAGCATTTTAATAATCAAGAAAGAATTAAAACTCAGATATACAACTTGGAATAGTGATGGAATAAAAGCAGTGTTGGCAGAATTCATTTTTTTTTATAAGTTTGACAAATATTTTTATTTTAAAACAGTTTTAATTTATTTAAATTTTCAATATTGCAGAAAATTATGGGTGGTCAGAGAACAATTATTTAATGAAACAGACATTGAGATTCAAAAAGTTAATGCTTTATATCTGTTAAAACACAAATTGTCAACGTCACATATCAAAATATACAAAGTAAATATATTTAAATCAAACTCTAATAAGTTCGCAAGCAGCATTTTTCTTACTTCGCCAGTCTGTAAGTTTATTTTATTAGAGTAACTGCTGGGTCCCTTTTTTTCTAAGAGATAGAAGATTGTATGCAACACACTGGAAATAAACCTAGGTTAGCAACATCATGGACATATTCACATGCTCTTAAGTGCATACAATAAGTTACAGTATTTCCGCTGGTGAAGTGTTTGAGGAATGGAAAATTTTGCAAGTTTGGAGGGATATGGGGGATAGCCAAAAAGACATTTAATGTAAAAGAAAGGAAGAAAGAGAGATTTCTAGCTTTGAAGCAACATACCCTGAACCTGATAAAGAGCAGTGCCATCAGGTGCTCTAATACTGTGCTTTTTTCCCCTCTCTTAATGCCAGTCATTTCTAGTCCAGATTTTGTTGAAACAGCCTTTCAGGAAATCAGTTCAATCAGTTATTTACTATTATTATTTTCCAATTATATCATATTTTCAAGGATCGCTGGAAAAGAGACTACGAAGCACTGCAACTAACTGAAATGAAAATGTGCTTTCTAATTCAATAATGCAAGGAATGAAATTGATTTTAATATATTCTGACTTTCCATCTTAGTTTCAGTTCAGATAATCATTATATAATAATCCCCTTACTCTGAAAGTGATTTGTTATAGCAATGTAACAGAACAATTTATTTTAAATAAAAAAGATATTAAAAAGCATTAAAGGATCTCTGACTTAAAAGGAACGTGGCCCAACAGATGTTACATTTGTTAAAATAATGTAGATATTATAGAAAAGCATGTGTATGTACATAGGAAATGCAAAAAGTTCACAACTATAATAAATTGTTTCCCCCCCTTTCTTGACAGAAAGACAGACACAGTTTCCGTCCATCTTAGTGATTTCAGCCATCTAAGTGCTGCATGGGCAAATCAGTTTGACATGATATGTCCATAGTAGAGACTATTAAAGAGCACATCTATCTTTTATTTTAATTTTTTCTTTTAAAATACTGTAGATTCATGGGAGCTTTTCAAATAGGAATTGGACACCTAGCTCCCACTGAGTTGCACTGAGATTTGGGTGCCTAACTGTTCTTTGTGCCTTTGGAAATCTCCCCCTGCAGTCACTGTGGGAAAGTTTTAGCAAATGTACAGGGTGTGTTGTCCAGAAGATGCACATCTTCCCTGGGAGATAATGAAAGGACAGATGTGCCTGGGTTCTCTGTATCATGGTCCTGACCTGATGATAGTTTTGAGAATCAGGACCTAGTCCTTGAATTGACATTAGAAGAAAACAGGGGGTCAATGAAGAGTATGAAGTACAGAAGTGATGTGCTGTTGGCACTTCATCCCAATATTATTCTATTCTATGTAGGTTCTTAATTCATTGAAGACCACCCCAACCCACTATTCTGAGAATTCCTCTTGTAGGAGGCAGGTCTCCTTTGAAGCCCAGCCTCTTTCTCTCAGCATAAAGAAATGCATTGCACATCCCTGTGAAATTTCCCAAGTTCTGCATATAAGTGCAGAGCCGAAAGAACAGAATTTTAGAGTTTGCATTTCAAAATCCACTGTGCATGCAGAGTTGACTCTTTAAACCCCTGCAGTTGATAAATCACAATAAATTTTCACCCTGATCACTGAAAGGCACAACAGAGGCATGGGGCCTATTTCTCTGCCAAATTTCAAGTGACTCCTCTGACTCTAGGACAGCTACTTGCCAAATTTCAACATCCTATTCTAAGCAGGCAAGGCACTAAAACTATTTTTTTTAAAAAGTTAGAAATTAAAAAAAAAAAATCTTTAACATTGACAAAACTATCTTTTATACATCAGGATCTATCAGAGAAACAGCTACTCGGTACTTATTGGGTAAAATTTCTAGAAAAAATTAGCTGGATTAAGGCTCAGGAGACTCCTCAATCCTGCATTGAACATAATTTGGATGATCCCAGGTGTCTGTACCTCTATATTTTTTATATAGATGTGATGTGAGGTCATATAACATAAACACACTTTCAGAGAGAGGTATTCACACCAAGAGATGTTCTTATTTATTGAATATTAATGATAAACCATATCTATTCCTGGGTTTTCCTTTGCTTTCATTGGCTTGCCCTAGCTCCATCTGTTTTATTATATTCTCCTCCCCATTTGTGTTCCTGTTATCTAAAATTACACAAGTCTACTAAAAATTCCCTGCCTTTGCCCACTTCAACCATATGCCACCAACTCAGCACACATGTTGAGAGCTCATTAGTTTGGATGAATTGAAATGTTTTATAATATTTGGTGTTGCTAATGCCAACTAGCATCTTTATATCCTTTTCCCCCAAGTAAAGTAAACATTAATGCCACCATCACTTTTTTTCTGTTAATTTTCTAGGGATACATGTGATGTAGCATTGAAGAGATGCCTCACTGATGTCCGAATGTCATCATCTGCTGACTTCAGATGAAGCTCCTAAAACAATGGAATTTGTGTAGTTCTTCTGTAGAAAAAATGTGTGCACACAGGGAGTGTGCACTTCCGGAGTGAAGGATAATGTTATTCTGTATCGAAAAGACTGGTTGTGAAAGGCCTGTTTGTTTTGAGTTTGGACTTCTTTTGTTTTGCCCTGGAATAGGGGGAGTTGGCTTGGACTGTGGGGCAGAGCACCCAAATCACCCTATCTCCTGAGGAATACCGAACCAGTTGGAGGGAAACTGAGTCACAGGAGCACTGGTATCAGAAAGGTAAGTGGCATACATGCAGGTAGACTACACTATGTAGGTATCAAGACGTTCTGAGTCCTGGATGGAAAATCTGGCTCAATTACTGTAGCCAGCCAGTATAGGCTGAAATCTGTATCTGTCCACATGCACACATACACTCCATGTTCAAACCTTCAGGGAAAGGCCTAAGCCCATGCCTCAGAAGGTTTGGACAGCTAGTTTACTTTGAACAGAGAGCCTGGATGCCTGTTTAGAATGCTGATACAGTTTTAATATGTGCTGATGATTATGTGAAATGTCCATGAAGTGTAGCTTTTTATTTTAAATCTGTCAAATCCATCATGTGTTTCTGCAGACTAGTCTGAAAATTTTGAAACCGACTTAGAGTAAAAGAGATTTCTGGTCCTTCTTGACCGTGCTCAAACTTCAAATACCATGAGAGTTTTTTTATTACTTATGCTTCCGCTGAGATCAGTAGTATCCAGAGGTACCAAAACATTTTCAATTATAAGGGGAAAATAAAGTAAACTAATCTAAAAAAACCAAACAAGAACAAAAATACCTTAAGTGCATCAGGTCTGGGCAAAGGTTAATGGGATTTTGTTTTTTAATGTAATCATATTACCTCTAGGGATGTGAGAACTTGTTTTGTCAAAATTAGAACCCACTTGAAAATCATACATTATATACTCAGAACAGAATTCAGAACTAGAGGAGCTGGTATTTGAATGCTCATCTGAATATGGTATCAAGTTAGATTAGGGTTTGACCTCTACAGAAAATCAGGTTTACGATTTGACTGTTTCAAAATCTCTACAGCTATTACTGAAAGATGTTGGCCTGGAAGGCTGTAATCTCGTGGTACAACATTTCAGAAGAATCTGAACTGGAACTGGCCCATTGGATTTAGGATTCAACCCAGAAAAAAAATCACAGGAGTGTGTTTGAATCTGGGTTCTCTCCTCCTCACGCCTTAATCCCTTCTTCATTCCTTTTACTTTAACTTTTGTTATTCTACAAGCAGGGCATGAACACTTTTTCAAACAAGAACATTGCTAGCATGACCAGTCCTCAATTTACCTAGAAAAACTAGCTTGATAATTAAAATTTGCAGTAAAAAACCCAATAATTTAAATCAACCCCGTAAAGTCCGCATCAAGATGAACTAACCCATGCACAAAATCTACATGTCTGTTCTTCTAATAATAAAACTAATGATATTTCAAACACCTGTTAAAACAAGTTATACACCCTGGGCAAGTAGGTGTATAAAAGTGGTTTAAATTAAGGGGGCAAATCTTTTACAAGACTTGAAAAAAGTTTAATGAAACACAAAATGTTAAAAAATCCACATTTTTACTGAAACCCAAAACATCACCTTGTTTTTATCCTTCCTAATTTTTTTAGTAGAAGTGCTATCATACAATTAAATGTTGCATGATCACCTCAGTTTTCATTTTACCTTGCCTGATATCTTAAAGACATTGCTAAAAAAAAATTGCATTTGAAAAAGAGGCATATTCAGTCAGTATAAATTACTGTCAATGTGACCAGAGGGTAACATAATAAAGCACAATACCAATCGGCAGAAAGCTTCCACTCTAAAAAGAGAACTAAAAAAAGTATACTCTGCCATCCAGCAGTGTCAAAAGTCTGATATTATCATTTTTATTCTAAATATTTTTTTGTCAAGGATGCATACTATTTTTAATGCAGTAGTTGTAATCCAAAAATGTCATTTTGATAGCTCATTACATCCATTTACCATCATACTTTTAGTTCAAAGATTTTGTAAAGAAGCATCTAAGCATATTTCAGGAACCTTGTTTTTTGCCAACAGTGTATTAATAGTTTTACAGGTTGGTGGGAAAAAGATACCCACTAATACAACTGTCGGTAAAATTCAAAATGAACCAGTTCCAAACCTCAGAATATTTCCCTCACCCCAACTAAAAATGTTAAATTTTGCTCTAGAATAGTTCAAGCATTCTAGTCAAGAAGATCCACTATATTATTAAAAATATTTTTATTCTTGTTACAGTTATCTTGCTGAGTAAATATTGATCAGATGTTGCAACACCCTGAGGTTGAATTCATTATGTTTGAGAAAGAGGGAGAACAGAATTGCCTCAGGCCACTGTGTCGTCTTAGGGAAATGCAATGAACAAAAACATGCAGGTAGCTACAAATTCATAAGGGGTTATGATGCAGAAAGATTATTTATGAGCAAGGTTGTTTGAACTTGATGAATTGTTTCATGCCATAGCATTGCTACAAAGGCCCAATCCAACTCTCATTTAAGGCTCTGGAAGGCTTTGCATTGACTTCAGTGGGATTTGAATTACCTCTCTCCCTCCATCTTTTTAAGAAATTTTAGTAGTAGTGTCGATCCTCTTAGTTACACTATTTTACACTGGTGTAATTCCACTGAAGCCTGTAGCTCCAGGGGTACACAATTCTTCACAAAGTAGAGAATCAGGCTCTGTATCTTAAGAAATTTGATATTTTAGTATCCCTCATAAAACAGGCAGCAATCAGATTCTGATCTCAGTTACACCAGTGTAATTACACATTAACTTTAATTTAAAAAACTGTAAATGAGATCAGAACCTAGACCATTTTTAATAATAAAAAGAGATATGACACAAGATGTATGGAACCAAATCTATACTTTTAGAACCTAATTCTCCTCTCACGTAACCTGATTTTACACCAATATGATTTTATTGATTTCATAGGAGTTACTCCTGATTTACCTTTGTGTAACAAAATCAGTCCCTCAGTTTGGGTCTTGAAGCTCCTGAGTTAATATTTATCATTATTATTATTTGATTTCATTTTTATCAGAACTTGAAAACTGGTCAACAGTTTCCCATCAAAAGTTTGTTTGTTTAACCTGAAAGTAGTTTTTTATCTAAATAGTAATTTTTGTTTTCCATCAAAACTTTTCAGGTTTTTCATTAAAAAAATGAAAAATCCCTTCTGACTACCAGAAACTGTGAATTTTTTTCTTCAGCAAACTAGCCTCCTCTCCACCCACATTGTTTCTTTTTCGAATTCAGCAGCAAAATTTTGAGAAATTTTCATTGTTGCCAAAGTTTTCATGGGAGAGAAATATAACTTCTCAACCAGGTCCAAAAAAACTAACTAGAAATGTTTCTTCTGTTGACAAGTACACCCTCCATGAGCTTCTCTTAAGTGTCACAACATCCCCAGTGTCTGCAGTAACTAGGGTGCTTTAACTTCTGCATTAGAGAAGATGGTGGAGACTGGCCTCATTGCTACGAAGAAGCCAAGGGGATTGTGAGAGCCATGGCGTAATTTATTAGTTTCAGTATTTACACTTCCAAATGTTGCAGAGAGATTATGCATATCACAGCTGCAACTTATTTATGCAGCAGGTCAAGCTGTGAAGCGGTGTCTGAAACTTTGTTTTATCATCATTTTAGTGTGTTCCTTGCAGAAAAATAAGTCAAAGTTTCAGCTGCTGCACTGTTTGACCAGCTGTCTAAATAGTAGCAGCAGCAACAACAAAAAAGTTTTATGCTAACACTAATATCTTAGGTGAAAGCCTTATCTTCAGCGTAGTTCACAAATGGGCCTCCATGTTTGTATTTCATTTATTTATATGACTTATACTTGTCTTTTGTTAAATATTCGCTTCTCTCCCCCCCTCCATGCAGCCGGGGGCACCTACTGGGCTGGAAAAGCTCCAGTTGTTCAAGGTCATGACCAGCCGTGCAAAAGGTGACCAAGTCCAGATTGGAAGCAGTTTCTTCAAGACACTGGTCGGAAGGAAGGCTGGAATGAGCTCTCTCTCAGGAAGAGTGTTGGGGCTGAGTCACATGCTTTTATGTGATCCAGTGAAAGGAGTGACCTTGAAGATCTTTTGGTCAAAGGGATGTTGGACATAATTCACCTACCTACCCTCTGCCCACTAACAAATTAGCATGGCCAAGAGTGATTAGCTCCGTTGCTGAGCCACCTAACGGACACCAGGATGGCAACATTTATTATCTGGGATTGGCTACAAGAAGATCTGTGAATGTGGAGGACAGGCATCTTGAGCAACAGAGTAAATGGGAGGGTAGGAAGATGCATTTAAAATGTAATTCCTTTATGTTAATTTTATGGTGTAATGCCATCAAATAGGATAACTGTGATAAATTGTCTACTAAGTGAGTATCTATAGGGCCCAGTTATCCAACATTTTCTCACATTGGTAAGCATTTACTCATGCCCTTACTCAATGGGATTACTCTCATGAGTACATATTCCACAACTCGGCCCATAATATTTGCCATTTTCTATGTTAGGTTACTTTCTCCACCAATTTTTTATTCTTCTCTGCCATTTCCCTAATTTCATGAGCTTTTAGTTTCAACAGTGAAATTTCTGTAATGAATAATCCTTGTCCAAATTTGGAAGGGATATGGACAGAAGCAGCAGTGGTTCTTAGCTTTCTAAACAAGGCATGTGGTAGGGAAATCTGGATAATACTGATACCCTTTGAAAACATTGTATTACTTGATTGATCCTTCACAAGGTTAGTACACTATAAAATGGCCTCTTTGAGTTCTTTCCACCACTGGTCTAGCACATGTATATCACCAAATGACATTGGTACACTCAGCTCACAGTCCTCCTGTAATATTTAAGGTTGATCAGCAAGACCCTAGGTTTGGGTTTCCAACACAGACATACATTTAGACTTTGGTGTCTCCCTAGCCTTTGTAAATCTGGGAATTTATACAGTAGTTGTTGGGAGGACTGTCTATCTGTTTTGTAGTTATTTTAATTATACAAGTTGGAGCTTTTTTGTATAATTACTGGTTCTTTCTTATTTATTTTTTTAAAATCTCTTTCTGCACAAAAAAATAATCTGTCAATGACATTTGAGTTGCCACCTTTCCTCAGTAGGGTAGCAGTCCCAGTAATGGAAAGCCTACGTGGAATATAGAACAAAAGAATACAACTCAGAAAGAGGACACAATTGGATTCAATTGGATTTTCCATGGCAGAATCACAAAAGAAAAGTGTTCTTAAAAACAAAATAAAAAACCTTGGAAGAAATCCTAAAATATCTGATATACTGTAAACATACTATAAGGGTTATGATATAATGTATGGTTGCCCAAATAATGCCCCAAATTTCTGCAATTTTTCCTTGGGAGAGAATATTTATTCCTATAAAAATAGAAAACTCTCCCAAATAAATTTTCTCTGTTTTGGTGGAGTTTTCTTCTTAGCACCATCTGTTGAAATATTCTGAGGGGACTAGACTCCATGACCTAAGAAATCAATATTTATTCAGTCATGCCTCTTATCTTTTTTCTGATACCATTAAACTACTGAATATGTTTTCTTTTCAGCTAACCTACTCTACCTTTTCAAAGAAGGTAACATGACACAGAAGGTAACATTACAACAGGTTCAAAGCTTGTATTACATATATCACCATCTGAGATTTTAAAAATAAGAGTGTTTTCTATATTCTCCATTCTCCTGATTTGCTTATGTATCATTTTATTGTCCACTGTATTCTGGAAAAATACAGCTGGGCATATCAGTCATTACCGGATTTATTTTCTGGGTTTTATTAATGATTTTCAGTCTCTTTCATTGTTCCTTGTTGACAATGACAACTCAGTGATGTACCTCTTCTGTTGCAAGCGGTTTTACAGTACAGTATGTATCTTTTTATTAATAATCTACTGCAATTTATTTAGAATTCACCAGTCTTATTTAAATCTAATTGAAGGCCAGATTATTAGCCAATGAAAATCCATGTATATGCACTGATTCCAATGGAGCTACACCAATTTACACTAGCTGATACTCTAATTCTGTAATGTCAGGCTGTGAGGCTCACAGTGCACTGAATTATATTACACTGGGTTGCATAGGGTACACAATGAAAGCCCATGCAATATTTTGAATTAACTTCATTTAGTTTAGAAGGACAGATGATTCACTACTGTCATCTCTGTTTAATTGAGTAGACCTGAGCAAATGATTCATAACAAATACCATATCTGATTAACATATCCTTCTTTTCTACTTCCAGAATATCCAATTAGGTTGTGATTTCCTCAGATGAATTTGTTCTTTGGAATTATTTTAGGTAATTGTTTAAAACATTATGTACTGTTTGTGAACAATTCTTTGGCGAGGGGGACAATGCTGGAAGGGTTTGAATGTGGTGTGATTGTGACTGGGGAGACAGCAAGGAGTAGCTGAATGTGAAAACAATATGAATTTTCCCTGCTTCTCCCCTAGTGGTTGTGGAGTGATAATGAAACCTTGATACTGGTTTGAGTTTGCCTTGGAGGAAGACAGATGCTGCCATCTCTGGAGGAGGGCTCAAGTCGTGTTCACTGAGTAGAAGTAGGTGTGCCCATAAGCCTCGGGGAAATGGGGAACAGGACTGTCAATGTCAGAAGGGGAATAAATAGTTAACCCTGGAAGTGGGGAGTGGAGAACATCAAGGGTGAGACCATCAATTCAGGGTGGGAAAGTGGGAGAGACCATCAACCTCAGAGGGAAGGTGAGACCATCAATTTTGGAGGAGTGGAAAATGGGATCCCCAGCCTCTGAGAAGGGTAATATATGAGGCAGTCAATCGTAGAGGGAAAGGTGGTGATACCAGTAGAAGGGAGGAGGAATCTGGTCTCTGACATTGTAATCTCCACAATATTTTAATGATTTAGTAACACTTGAGCCCTTGAGTCTGGCTGGTGACTCATCCACAGGTAACAGAGTAATTTTCATGTGTTCACTTTGATACATTTGTGATGGATGCAGTATCAGATGCATTAGATTTCAGAATATTCACAGTCCAAGATGTGTTGTTTAGATGTGATTTATAAGATTGGTTGTCAGTCAGATAACAGAAACAATATCTTACACAGCAAAACACTCTCTCCCACTCTCCTTTTCCTAGTCACTGAAAGCACATCCCACCATAAAGAATCAATCCTAAACTTGAATTTTAAAATATGAATGATCCTTTTATCAAATAATCTGTATTTGCTTTTGTTCTCTACCCCTGAAGATCCTGGTGTAGTTCTCATCCCCTGCTTTGAAGAATAGCTTAATATCTTGTTGTCTGTAATGGCTTATTCCCCATCATTAAACCGAAGGTTCATATTTAATTTATTTATACAACTAAAGATAAAAAATTCCATATGCTCAACATCTATGTAGGATGAGTCAAGAGTTGCAGTCATAGCTTGCAGATGACCCAAAAGATGACCCAAACACCCGAACTAAACATACCTGGCCTGATCCTATTCTTAGTCATTCTGGCTTTAACAAAGAAGCATCTTCAGTGAGTTGCTCCTCATTTACCCTATGATGTGAGATCATAGTCAGCCACACCGAAGAAAAGGAAGAAAGCACAGGGTTTTTTGACTTGGTTGATGGACACAATAGCACACTTAGTAAGACGAGATTGGCCACTGTCTTGCATTTTGTGTAGTCATTTACGCAAAATTCAAAGTAGGTGTAAAACGCTACCTCTCTCATGTGGCAGGCTTTTGCATCTACTTGGCACAGATATAAATGATTGCACTAGCTGAAAGACAGTGGAGAATCAAGCCTGTTATTTACAAAACAGAGCTTCTCACCTTGGAAAAGTGGAGAGAGCTTTTCAGAAGAGCTCAATGCCCACTTATGGTTAGATTCTCAAAAAGCACCCACACACTGAGGTCTTCTGAAAATTTGGCCCACAGTCTGTAGTTTTGGTTTTTGCATTTCAGATTTCTTTCCTCTAGTTTCTGTAAAAGCCACAGGAGATCTGCAAGAAAAAAACAGAGCAAAACTATACACATTTTCCAGGAGCCCCGTATATATCCTTCCAAACTAATTTTATATTACACTACCCTTCTCAGTGGCAGATTTAGAGTTAATGGGGCCCTGTACTCAGCTTCATTTTCAGGGTCCCCCCTGCCCCGGGGACCCAGCCAAGAAAAAGAACATTCTCTCTTATCTCCCCCTGCCACTCCCGCCCATTTTTCATTCTTTTTTTCTTCATCCTCCTCCTATATTATAAGTAATAGGAAGTAAATGAAAAGCAAATGAGGTACCTTGATTGTTTTTGTAGTCTAACATTTTTTTTCACAGACCACTTGAAAATTGCTGAGGGTTTCGGCGGACCACTTAATGATCTTTCCAAATGTTGTTTGTACCGTTAGCTAACTATTATAAAGTGCTTTGGATAAGAGCGCTTTATTAAAAAAAAACCATAATAACCTTTCCTTGGTCCACCTGAATGGAGTTCTTGGACCACAGTTTGAGAACTTCTGGTCTAGATGAAAGCTTGTATTTGCATTACGTGAAAAATGTGTAAAAATAAAAACTATAGATGATGCATGAATGGAAAAATAAAAGTTAACTGCCTCTGAAGAAACTTATTCGATTTGAAAAAAAATATTTATTCAGATAGCTTTTTTCTACACTTTTTCTTTACAAAATTGTCAATTAAGTCATCGTAAGTAATGTTTTGTAAAGAGGCACTTTCAATTGTCAATATTGCTGAACTTGTCAAAAGTTCCTGACTCATCATATTTCGCAAATAATTTTTAACTCATTTCAGTACAGAAACAGAACATTTACCAGAAGCATTTGTGACAAGTATTGTTAAAAATATTTTCAGACTCGTTTTTACATTTGGAAAGGTTGTCTGCAAACCATCACATACAAGTCTATACAAATCAACTGGTGATCTCACAGCACAGACCTCATCATTTTCGATAAAATGAATGATATGTTTTACTTCATCTTCAAAACGATTTGTAAAATTCACTTAAATTCTTACTGTGGTGGCTTTTAGCATTTTCATCCATACTTATATCAAAAATACGCAAAATAAATCAACAATTTTCTTTAGAGATTCATCTCTACTCTGCAATTGCACTATTATAGCGCCACAAATAACACTGACGGTGTCGATGATCTCTTTCCTTTTAAAATGATTTCATTGTCTCTAATTTCTTCGAAAAATAACTTCCTGCTTTTTTTACGCTTCTCATTAGATATATCAGAGAAACCTATATTTTCCATTATATTTTCCACCAAGCTATAGTCATTTGGAACTTCCATGACAAAACTTTTAACTGAGGCTAATAATTGTGCAGCATTCAATAAATTTGTATCAACCTTTTGCAGAGATTTGCTGATGGCATTAATACTTGGAAGTAAATGGTTCCACAAAAGAATAAAAACAGCAATATTGTACTTTTCAAACTTTTCTGCTAAGGATTTTGCTTCAGATTTCACATGTGTTTTTTCAGAATTTGATGTGGCTATTTCTAATAAGGTTTTCTTTATATCATCATTGCTCATTTTCAAAGCCAAACCAGCATCTGCATGAGCAGACCACCTGGTGTCTCAAATTCTTTTGACTGTCAAATGTTTTTCATTTGCTTGCTCCAAGCGTGATTGTAGCATGCTCCACCAACGCGTAAAAACAGGAAAAAAGGATACATGTTTTGAAGTAAAAAAATGTGTAGTTCCCTCATAAGATTCAGCTGCAGCATTACAGATTACATTTAAGGAATGGCTGGAACATGGTATGAATAAATCAGAGGGGTTTGCATTGTTCAGTCTTGCCTGTAGACCTGAATATTTTCCTGCCATATTTGTGGTGTTATCAAAGCTCTGCCCACAACAATTTTTTATGTCCAAACCTAAATTTGCAATGATTTCCAAAACAGTTGTCTCTAGACATTCAGAAGTATGCGATTTTAGCAGGATAAAACAAAGAAATCACTCTATAACTTCACCATTGCTGGTCACATATCTTATTTTGACGGTTTGACATATCAGTTGATCGTGGCAACAACATGTGTTAGCACTTTCCTTCAATAAGAACACTCCTTTTCAAACTGAGCTGATAACACAGAATCAATTCTTCCAGATAATTTACACCTTTGAACAAACTTACACATAGCATTAATATGAGCTTTGGAAGTTTCATGATCAGCAATATCACTTGCAACATTTCACCAATTAGAGAGACCGTTGACGAATGTTTGTTTTCCTTTACTATGGTCAGTGAATAATTTGCAAACATAACAGTAGACTGCCTTAGTGGTTTCCAAAAAAAATCAACCAACATTTCTGTTTTCCCATTTTTCTTCATCCTCAGAAAATGGGACTCATGAAGACCTGTAAATTGCTTTCATCTTCCAACCTCATACTCTTTTCTCAAATTTTCCATATTACCTAACTTTTTTTGTCTTTTTACTAAGAAACAGATTTTGGCCATAAGAAATGTCTTCAGAGTAGGTTTCTTCCCTTACTTCAACAAAATTACCAATATTTTGTAGTTCCATTGTCACTTCAGAGTCCACTTGTTCAACTTTTGCAGTCATTGTGGTATCCCCACAACTCGGCAAATGATCAGATAATTCAGATGTTTCCTCACCCATGCTTTTTGATGAATGTCCACTTTTCAATACTTCAAACTTTTTAAAATAAGAAGACAAACTATCTTTTTGTTTAACTTCATCTTCTTATCTCGCCTTCATTTTTTTGTGTTTTTTACTGCTAGACTCAGAGTGTCACTTCATTATTGCTAAAGAACTGACCTTGATTTTAGGCAGATTAAAAATATCTGAAAGAGCAGGGGGCATAGCCCCGGGTGGACCTGGGTGGGCCGTGGACCACCCAATTAGATTTAATGCTGTTAATCCCGTGTTTTTATCAGGCTCTGGAAAAGCAGGATTTTGAACCATTACATACTAGTGACAAATCACGGGGATTATTGCAAAGTGCAGGGGAGGATGCTTTTGTTCAATTGGATAATTGGTCAAACAGACAGACTTTTATTGGCAAATGACGATTTCTCTTAGTTGCTGTTATGCTATTGCTGAAACAGCGAAAAAATGGCAAAGCAAAATTCTTTGCTAGATTACTTAAAAAAAAAAAAAAGACACATTTAGAGCACAATTCACATAATAAGTTCACAGAATGCAGAAAGCCTGGACCACTTCGCGACTTGCAACGCTTACTAAGTTCAGTCATTTGTCAGATTTGTTCTGCATTTTGGGGCCCTCTATCGTTAGGGGCCCCGTGCCACCATACGGTTTGTTTCACAGTAAATCCGCCACTGACCCTTCCCTTAAAATGGACATTTTTCCCACTTGATTTATACATTTTACAAATCCTGTGATTGATGTCTTAGTTACCTATCTGGTGCTGTATGGTCAGTTTAGCTTTTTGGGAATAGTACCTCCAGGAATGACGACATGGAAGGGTATGTGTCTACATTGCAAAGAAAAACCCATGGCACTGTTTCTCAGAGCCCAGGACCATTGTCTCAGGCTTACAGGGATAAAAACAACAGTGTAAACATTCCCGCTTGGATGTAGCCCTGACTCTGAAACCTGGTTGGAGGGAGGGTCTCGGAATGCAGGCTGCAATCTGAGAGGGATCATCTACACTGCTGGTTTTAGCCCCGCAGCCCAAGCCCAAGTCAATTGACCTGGGCTTTGACTCAGGGTAGTTCTTTATAGTGTAAACATACCCTAAAATAGCAGCTACAATTCATTTTAAGTATTAAGAGGGGATGGGTCTGAATTTAAGCTCCAATCTAAACTCTAATGAAATTTAAACACTTTGCAATGTGGTATCAGCTGTGTGAGTAGGGTGCATATAATTTGCCAAACTAGATTAGTAGAGCTGATTGTCTTCATATTTTTCAGGTGACAGACATTCAGAAATGACTCTATCCATGATCTTCCTGGTGTGGATCCAACTTTAAATAACAGGACATTTTTGATGTTTTGTTTACTTGCCAGTTGATTACAATTAAGTAAACCAATGACTGAATTATTTCCAAAAGTAGGAAAATACTTTGCCATTTGCTATACCTAATGAGACCATTGCTTTGCTGAACAGCCTCCACCAGTGATCAATAAATAATGCTTTAGAGAGGAAGGTAAGAAACAAATAATAAACTAACACTGCATACCCCAGAAAACTTCTAAAATGAAACCGTGGCTAGCTTTATTGGATTGTACAGAAATTCCTTCAGCCAAAAATAAAATGTAGTTTAGTAATTCTCACATAGATCCAGACTAATCATCAGAGTTCAGAGGCAGATGCAGACTTTGGTGTGCTCAGAGAACAGACAGGCTAAATATTCAGCATACATTTACCCTTTTAAACTAAAGGCAAGCACATTCTTAAATATCAAACCAATTATCTTACTTGAGAAGAGGGAAAATATAGGACGTTTCCGATTTCTTCAGAATAGCCTTACACGGGCACTGAGAAAATGCTTAAAAAGGACTTCAGTCACTCTTGCCGCATTACTTGCTCTTGAAGAAGCATTTTTCAGAGCTCTTGAGCTAGCAGTCAGTAACATCACTCTTACTGACTCTTGGTACTTGCAGAGCTGCCTGGGCTCTAGCATTTAAATACAATTTGTGCAGTACAAGTTTCAGCTCATTTTAAGCTATCATTTGATGTGGAATTTGATGTGGAGTATTCCCCCAGGCTGAACTCTTTGTACATTTTTATCATCTTGGAGACTCATCATTTCCGTGTTTTCTGATTACAATATTTTTAAGCCAAATTCAGCAAGAAAACTTCTCTGAAGATATAGACTTCTGAAAATTATTGCTTCATTATGGAAACGCAGCATACCTACTTACCAATTTACAGTCCTGCCTCCTTTTAGATTATTGCCCTCTTGTCTAGTACTCCTACTTCTAGATAATATATGTAGTAAAGTTACTCTTTTGTACACATAGATCCTTATTTTAAAAACATATGCATCCATCTCTGGGCCACTTATGCATCACAAACGAGGAAGAAGGGTGCTCTTGTGATTGAAGCTCCAGCGTGGGAATAGAAGATCTGGGCTGAATTCCTGGATCAGTCACTGACTTACTTTGTACCCTGGGCAAGTCAGTTATTCTCCGTACCTCAGTTTCCCATCTGTAAAATACTGGAAACACTACTTCATTTTATGCACACTTCTCTATATAGATCTTGAATCTTTTTTCATGCAGTTAACTGACTCTTATAGATCATTTCTCCCACAGAAGGTTATATAGCTGCACAAGGTAGGGCTGCTTCTAAACTTTGTGAAGAAACTAAAACTACTTATTTATCATATCTGAAGTGATGCTCAGCCATTATAAACTGGCATAGCTGCTTTGCATTTCAATGCAAGTACACAAATGTACATCTGTTGAGGATCTGACCAATATATCTTTTTAGAGGCAGATTCTGATTCCAGCTTGAAAATCGGGAATAACCCCATTGAGTTGGATGGCATTATTATAGATTTACACCACTGTAACTGAGATTAGAAACTGGGGCATAATATTTTTCTTGGTGAAGACAAAATATCCATAAGGCTATGCAGCAAATAAAATAACTTATAACTCTATGCATAGTAATGTTGATACAGGAAAAAAATATATTTAAGGTTGGAGTCATGGTTCTAGAAGTGGATCATAGATATTATATTAGAAAGCGCATATTATAATATTCATTGGAGTAGTAGAATATGCACTGCATGTTGTTGTAAAAGAAAATCCAATTTGCTGTCTACTGCCTTCAATTTGGTTTTGACAAGTGCTCAATCTTTTGCTGAATTTTGCTTTCTACATTTATTTTCTGGGGAATGTTCTGTAATGTCTGCTTAGGGCAAAAACAATAATCTTTCCATTTAATTTACTGAAAAAGCTCATGTACTTTCTGTGCTTACTAGATGCAACAATATGAAAACAAATCCCTGTTGCTAAAGATCCATTTGACAGTATGAAACAGATTCTGACTTTTTAGGCATAAAACTGCTGAGGGCATATGACGGATGCAGACTTACCCCTATATACCATTTATTTATGAGCAGTTGTGAGGGAATGATCTGTAAAATCATGCATTATTTTATTAGTGATGGATGAATCTTAGAAGGTACAAAGAAGACCTATTTGACCCTCACAAAGAAACCCAAAGCATATAAAATGTACCTGCTTCAGTTATAAACTTGAAACTGAGACTAAGTTTAGCACATGTTCTGCTAAGGTTTGCTAGTGTTTCGTCGAACTAGTTTTGATTAATTTGGGGTGCATTACTTGCTATTTTAATTCACTTTGAAAACATGAAAAACTTGAGGATTTCACATTGAAATCCAGTGAAATCAGTTCTACTGAGATTTGCTTGGAGTAATAGTGTGCATTCAAAGCCAAAAGTCAAAGTCCAGCTAGATTTTGCATTGCTTTAGATCTGAGGTTTGTTTTAGAAATGTATCAAATTTACCTTTGTAGAGAGTTATCTGATCTTATCCACATCTTGTTGGGATGGAAATCATGAGAACAGGATTTCTCCAGCACATTCTGAGTTCAGACATATTGAAAATGCAGTCTCTAACATTTTTTCAGTATTTTCATTTCTCACCCCCCCAAAAAGCAGTCAGTTTAGATAAACTCCTTCATGTAATTTAGCAAAATTAATCAGACATTCTTCATCCTCAAAAAGATTTAAATTTAATTCAGTCTGGCTCTAGTTCTTAAAGTAATTTTCCTAATAAGAAAAGGAAGGGAGTACTATTAAATCTAAAGCAGAGTCAGAGAAACAGCAGCCACAGATTTCACAACCAATAGACAATATGAATAGCAGATAAAGGATACAATACCACTCCCAAGCCAGTTCCAAAATACCCATTGATTATTCCTGGCACAAGGATCACTTCTTACATTAGAGAGTGTCCCAAGCTCTTGTGTAGTTGGAATTGTTTCCTGGGGTATTCAAGAATTCTATTTATTTATCATCTTCTCAAACTTGAAAGAGGCAACAAAGCCTTCAGAGGAAACAACCACAGTAGCATGGCTAGTGTCGCTGTTTCTGTAGAATCTAAAACTGCCAGATTGAGATCTGATGTTTCTTAGACCCTTGATATTTCTCAGACCTTTAAGGTATGTCTACATTGCAGTTAAACACCCGTGGCTGGCCCATGTCAGCTGACTCGGGCTGTGGGGTTGTAAAATTGTGTTGCAGATGTTCCAGCTCTGGAGCCTAAGTCCCTTCCCCACAGCGGGGTGCTGGATCACAGTATTGTTCCTGTGATTTTCTAGGTGCCATGATGTTCAGCATTGCGATGCCTGGGTCCCACACCAAATCTCTCAGTCCTTGCTCCGGTAAAATTCTCAGTGGCTGCAAATCGCCTTTGTGAGCAAGAACTGCAGAGTTTGGTCATCTGGGAGCAAGTCAGCAGTCCTCATAATCTTTTCAAGTTATTTGAAACAAATATATCTGCAACATCAACCTGATTTTATGCACCTATGAGCAATTTCATTCCTCTTGCATTTGTAAGGCACTCTAATAATAGGTGAAGCATAAGAATCTAGACAGAGAGCACTGCTCAACATCATCCTTAGCAATCAGTACGTTCCTAGCCAAATGCAGCTTGTTTTTGTTTTGTTTTCATAGGGAGTAAAGAAGGTCTTCCTAAGCAAATTTTTATTTCAGTTTCTTCTCTCTTGTCGTCATAATAAGAACCAAAGATAAAAAAAGAAGGACCATATTTGGCCTCAGTTTATTTATAACATTGTATTTATGTATTTATAACATTGGATGAATTTATCCTGCAGTCTCAAAATTTGGAAAAACA
Source organism: Emydura macquarii macquarii (assembly GCF_026122565.2). Taxonomy (NCBI): domain Eukaryota; kingdom Metazoa; phylum Chordata; order Testudines; family Chelidae; genus Emydura; species Emydura macquarii. The sequence goes on along the minus strand of NW_027130155.1, from coordinate 7,952,380 downwards.
TTTATCATAAATCCCAGTTCCTCTTATTTCCCCCACCTTCTATGACTGTAATATTTAGAAGCACAGAATGAGCAAAGTTCTTATATGAAAATCTACACCTTCATACCTGTCTGAATGGGAAGAAGGCTATGCTTCTGGGTAAGACAGTGCCATGGGAATTAGGACTAATGGGTTTTATCCTGGCTCTGAGGCAGACTTTGATCTTGAGCAAATCTCTTGTTGTGCAGTTTCCCAGTCTATAAAATAAATGGTCCAATACTGATACTCCACCCCCAATCTTTCCTACCTACCCTCTTCGCTCTTTTAATAGTTTTTCAATTTAGCTAACTTCACAATGTAATCATTCCCTTCTCCCACAAAAGGAAGGATGCTCCAGTGATTAGGGCACTAGCTTATGACTTAAGAGAAGTGGGCCTGATTGTTTGCCCTGCCAAAGACTTACTTTGTGTTACCTTAGGCAAGTCATTTCGCCTTTCTGTGCTTTAGTTTTTCATCTGTAAAGCTGGGATACTAAAACTTCCTTATCTCACGGGGGTATTGGGAGGATAAATAGATTAAAGACTGTGAAGCATGTTGAGATCCAGTGATGAAAAGTGCTGTATAGGAGAGAGGTATTAAAAAAAATAAAAACAAAAAACCCTGAAACTAACAAGATATTCCAAGCAAATGCTCTGTCATTTGTTATTACACAATTTCTTTCTCCTTCAACCTCCCTTCATCCTCGTTCCTGTGAGTTATTTCTTGTCTGTACTTTAAGCCCTTTTGTGATGGGGAACCTATCACAGTACCTTAAGTGCAATTCTGCTGGATAAATAAATAAATAAGTGTGTTAAAAATCCATTTAAATTAATCTGACTTTTAGACATGGCAGACACCATAATGTGAAACTAGTTAACCAGGCAGCTTGAATATTTTATGCAATCCAAACTTTGTTTCATCTTCGTTTTCAAAAAACAATTGCTATAAATGCCATTATTGCTCTAAGACAGCGGTTTCCAACTTGTGGTCTGCGGACCCCTAGTGGTCCACGAGGCTACTATAGATGGTTTGCGGAAAAGAAAAATAATAACATCCTCACCAAGGAAATGTAAAATTTCAAATAAAAAGTAATTTCATATCATTTCTGAAAAGCTATTACTGTAATTTATTTTACAACTAGTAGCATGTGGTGGTCTGCGAAATGTTTGGAGGTTGAAAAGAGGTCCGCACACTAGAAAAGGTTGGGAGTCACTGCCCTAAGAGCTGACGTGATGATATCTCTGTTTGTGTTGGCTTCAGAGATATATTTGTATCAGACCATTTGATAGGAAGGCACCTAGGAAAACAGGAACAGGGATGGGAGCAGACCTGGGTTGCTGATTCTAGGGTACCTAGTCTGGAAGCTGGTATAGTGGGTGGGCCTAGGTTACCCTACCAACCACTGGTACAGTGGCCCAGAGCCCTGAGCTGGGGCTGAACACCCTCTGGAGAAGGCATTTGAACAGTGGCCTGCTGGACTTTGGAAAGGGTAGACTAAATGATGACCTAGCCGAAGAGCTAAATTGCCAGAAGTAAGGCTGTTGCAGAATGAATAGAGAGCAGAAGGGGGCTCTCAATGCCCCTGAGAACTACTTTCCCAGATCTAGATAGGAGGCGGCATACGAATAGTGAGTGAGAATCCTGTTTCAGGCCCCAACCAAGATCAGGGCCCAGTTGTGCCTGGGACTGTACAAACACATAATATCTCTACCCCAAACACCTTAGAAACTAAACAGAAAAAACAGACAAAGAGTGGGAGTGGAAGCAGAGGCATAGATGTGAAAATGACATAATTAAGGTCTCACAGCAGTGGGAGGACCAGGAAGAGATCTCCTGGTTGCCTGGGTCCCATTCTCATACCTTAACCACTGGAACACACTGCATCTACAATGCAAGAATATTGTTCTCACTCCTTTTCCCATGTGCCTTACTGTCTGCAATAACCTATTGATAGGCAGCAGATTGGCTCCCATTTCAGTTCTTATATAAACAGCTGAAGGCAAAAATGGATTGCTTATAAAATAATTGTAAGTCTTGATATAGGCTCCTGGATAATGTTTACTTTTCTGGTTCTAATCATTGAGGATTGCCTTGTTTACAGTCTTGTGTGTGAAAGTATCTGTCACTTGAATGGGCTAATATTCCCTGGGATCCTCTTGTAAGTTGAGGTCATTTTGTTCACCTCAGTGAGTTTATATTATTAGTTAATGCTATTATAATACACTGAAAGAAAATAAATTAATAGACGTCATTATTATACATATCCAATTCAGCTGTACTCAGGATAATTTATACTCATTAAAGAATAGCAAAGTAAACTATTAAAATTAATAGAATATACAAAGTATTTTTACCTACCTCAAAAAACGGCAATTAGCAGAGGCATCTGATTTACCATTGGCCGCACGGGAAGAATGCTGTGAATTTCTTTGATTGAACCTAATAATTGAAGTTGTAATCTGACTTTAATAAGGCTTGAAAATTTCCTAAACCTAAAACTTCATTATTAGCCAGAACAATAATTTTTCTCTGTAGAATGAGAATTAAAAGGTATCACAGGCCTTTTTTTCCATGGTAGTGCTAGAGAGGCTTTAAATAGTTCAATAATGACCATTTAAAAGCTTAGTATGAATACCTAGCTAAATTAGTGGCTATATTCCAACTTAGTTTGCTGTCATTTAGTTAACAGGTCATGTTAACATGAGGGAAGAACAGAGTTTGAAGTAATTACCAAGTAACGATTCATAGGTGGCACAAAACTACCCAAATAAATGAATCCAGCCTGACTACCTTAGGTTGTACTGAATGTTTTATTGCTAATATTCATCAACACTGTCATATAGTGAAAAAACCAGGCAAGACAAGACAGATGATATACAAGGAGAAGAGTGGTGGTGGCGGTAGGGCGGGGGGATGTAGATATATTCAGCAGCACTAAGGAGCAGCAGCAACCCAAAACCAGAATTTGTACAATTTAGAGTGGTTAATTTTCTTTCCCAAGATCCAAAATCCAAATCTTGCTGAAATCAATAAGAATTTTGCCATTCATTGACTTCAGTGGGTTCAGGATTTGGTCCAAACAGTTTGAGTAGAGATATATCAAAAGAATATACTGACTGTGTAAGGACTTTTAGTTCAAATCTCAGTACACAGTAAAGTTTCCTCCTTCAGAGTTCAAATCTAGAGTAAACAGGAAATGGACTTTTAAAAAAATCATAATCCATGAAGAAAGCAAAAAGGACACCCATATTTAATGTCCTGACTCTACTCCCACTGAAGTCAATGGAAAGATTTTCTTCCATTTGCCATAGGTTGGTTTCCTAAAAACTGCTGTCCTCTAGCTATGCATTTACCATCTAGGAGCTCACTGTCTGTTCTGGCTTATTCTATCCTGGGAGAAGAGACTTGTTGTCATTTCTCCATAGATAGATAGTCTGCCCTTCTTTGACTGACATTAACGTACTGTATTCTCCTGCAACCCACACATCTTTTGTATGACCAAATAGGCATTCAGGGTGAGGTTTTAAATAGCGCTGATTGGGAAATGTTTTGGGTATGTATCTGTACATACATCTTGTGTGTATGTGGACAGTGTTGGCGAGCCAAAAAAGGGGACAACTTGTACTGCGGTTCATCTGAGGACTAAATCCAATTCACCATTGTGACACAGATGTGAGAGAAACCTAAGGCAGTGATGCTGGGAGTGGTAAGAACCCATTACACAAACACATACATTGTTGTGTTGAATTCAGTAAGGTAAGGGTTCTTCTACACCTACTTCACTTGTTACTTGGCTAGTATTTTAGTTATAAACTTCAAATAAGCAAACTACTGAATAGCGAAGTATAACGTGCCTTAGGCAAGAAACAAGCTTTTCATTTTGTTGTGCTAAAATTCTGTCTCTTGGTCTGTGATTAATAATTTGTCAAAAGGCTTGAATTCTAAGCTCTGAACACTAACTAAATTAGTAATTGGAGCTGTGCAAAATCATGGGTTGTAAACAGAACAGCCAACGGGCTTGCACGTTCTACATGGAAAGGCACCATTTTGCTATTCTAAAGGAGCAGGAAAAAACTGGCCATGAATAGACAGGAAAATGCTTGTCCTTTGATGGGCAAGGTCAATCTCTCCAGTTAGTTATCCCACTTTGTATAAAATACTTAAATAATAATTGGGCTAGAAAGAAAGTGAGAGTGACTCTATAGCCTGGTGGACTGTGTACTCACTTGGAATGTGGGGGACCGGAGTTGAAGTATTAGGCAGAATGGGGCATTAACTCAGGTGTTTCATTTATGGGTCCTCTGACTCCAGTTCCACTGATCATGATACACCAGGTCTTCCACATTCTGACTGAGTGCTCTAGCCACTGAATGCCACCAAACTGGGCACCACAGGCAAGCTAGGGGCTTAAATGCCTAGTTTGTGGATCCTACCGAGGTTTAAGCATAAGTGCCGGGCATCAAGACATAGGCAGTTTTACACATTCCCACCGGCAGAAATGTAGGCACCTATAAGGTTACATGGCAGCTAAGCCAGAGTTTTGAGCATCTAAATTTTGGACTTTGTCACTGAAAGTGGCAATTAAGTGCTTAAATCCTTTTCTGGATTTAGCTCATTGTGTCTCCTAGTGCTCCGGCTGAAGCAATGCAGCTCCACACTGATGGATCCTTGTGCAGGGCTGTGGCTGAAGAGTCATGACTTACCCCTATACAAAGAGAGATCTGATGACTTTTTAGGACTCAGCGGTCTCATTTAAAAAGCGTTCACCAATCACAAGAACTGAAGCTGAAAACAAGATGTCAGTGAACTGTGAAACTCAAAAGGTCAAATTTCCTTTGAAACCACTGCAGGAGTAGGAATGGCCCTGTTAAGCAGAAATTGGTGCTATTTCCTCCAGCTAAATTGGTAGAAGGTTAAATTTGTGAGTGTGAATCATAACCTTGATAATCAGCTCACCAAACACTATACATCTTACAATAAATTGGATAATAAGGTTGGTGCTTCTGGTAAAATGCTACTTCTAAGGCCAGGTCTACATTACAAACTTACATTGGTATAATTATGTTGCTCGTGCATGTGAAAAATCCATACCTCTGAGCGATGTAGTTATACCAACCTAACCTTTTGTGTAGACAGTGCTATGTCGACAAGAGATAGGGTGACCAGATGTCCCGATTTTTCACACTTGCTATCTGGTCACCCTAACAGGAGAGCTTCCCCCATCGACATACGTACTGCCTCTCAAAAAGATGGATTGACTACTCTGCTGGGAGAAGTTCTCTATTGGCATAGTAGTGAATTCCCTAAAGTGCTAAAGAGGTGCAGCTGCACCGCTGCAGTTTAAGTGTAGGCCTACCCTAAGTTTTTTAAACTACAGTCTGTTGTACCATGTGTGCTAAAGACGGAATAACAAAAAAAACCCAAAAAACCTGTGGATATTAGAGAAAGTAAATAGTTTTAGCTTTAATAAAGAGTATTTTGAACACTAGACCAACCATTCATTTGTGTGGTTACTATAAGATGACTCTCATCTGGGACACTGAATTGCTTCAGTACCCTGTACGGTGCCAGAAAAATTGTTCATGATGTTGAAGTGAGGATAGTAAATTACTAAAATTTGACCTCACACAACTAGTCAATAATAATAATAAAAAACACCATAGATGGTCACAATGAACCTTCCTCTATGATTATGTTATGTTACTGCAAGAGAAAAGTGGGGCTGGATAAACACTAACTAATTGGATACTAGTTAAATGTGCTAGTTCAGAACTTTATCCAGCACCGCAGGGTTTTTTTTTGTTTTTGTTTTTGAAGGATGTTCCTGGTTGAGTGGACATTCTTTTTATGTGCAAGAATTTATGTGAAGTACTGGATGCTTAGACGGGTGGCCCATTAATTAACTGTTATTTAGTGGCTACATGAGAGGGCTGTGCGCATGTGTTTTGTTTTGTTTTGTTTTTACATTAAATGCAATGTTGTTTTTATTTATAATTGTAACAGAGGCTGCTTGGCAAACAACTCCCCTCGGACCTGACAAACTCACTACCCCAAACACATCTCTAACAGGATATCTATCTACAAAAAGCTTGTAGCTTGTCAAGATTCATAATCATTGCAAGGTGTGTATGTGAGTAATATTTGAGGAATAATGTAACTATATTGAAAGTATGCTTTATGGTCTTGGATGTAAAAGTTAGTCACCAGAGGGTAATATATCTCAGTGATGACCCATTCAAGCAGGATGGAGTTATCACCTGCTTCCTGGCCAGCCAACAAGGTAATGCAAGGTTCCCAAAACTATCACAATATATTTTGAAAATCAATAAAAATGCTGAAGTGCTTTCTCATGAAAGCTTCTTTTGAATATCTCGGATTCATTCCGAAGGAAGACACCATCATCATCCATGGAAGCTATTGTAAAACCCCCTCCACCAAAAATTTAAATCTGTTTCATCATTCCTTGGACTCGTAAATTGCTACAGAGCATTTATTCCTAAACATGTCCAAAATAGTAAATTCTCTGAACAAGCTCTTATGAAATAAGATTATCAGGGAGTAGATTGTAACCTGTCAAGCAATCTTCAGAAGATTTAAAATGGATTTTAGTGTCCACTGATGTTATAAACATGTAGCTTTTCTATTTGATTCTTCTCTTTTTGGGACTCTTTACTACTAAACATTGTAGAAAGCATCCCACTGCTTATTCATCAATCTCCATAACTTCTCAGCACAATTATGCACACATGGTGAGAACTATTTAGTATCCCTTTAGCAATCATAGAAATGTAGAACTGGAAGGGACCTCGAAGCCATAAAGTCCAGCCCTCTGCATTAAGGCAGGACCAAGTAAAACTTATTATTTAAGGGGTCGGAATCTTAATATACATATGAACATTGACACTCATTGATTCTAATAGAATCGTAGAAGATTAGGGTTGGAAGGGACCTCAGGACGTCATCTAGTTCAACCCCCTGCTCAAAGCAGGACCAACCTCAACTAAATCATCCCAGCCAGGGCTCTCTCAAGCCAAACGTTCAAAACCTTTAAAGATGGAGATTTCACCACCTCCTTAGGTAACCCATTCCAGTCTTTGACCACCCTCCTAGTGAAAAAGTTTTTCCTAATATCCAACCTAGACCTCTCCCACTGCAACTTGAGACCATTGCTCCTAGTTCTATCATCTACTTCCTTTCAGAACAGCCTAACTCCATCCTCCCTGGAGCCCTCTTTTGGTAGTTAAAGGCTGCTATCAAATCCCTTGTCATTCTTCTCTTCTGCAGACTAAATAAGCCTTGTTCCTTCAGCATCTCCTCATAAGTCATGCACTCCAGCCCCTTAAACATTTTTGTTGCCCTCTTCTGTACTGTCTCCAATTTGTCCACATCCTTTCTGTAGTGAGGGGCCCAAAACTGGACACAGTATTCCAAATGTGGCCTCACCAGTGCCAAATAGAGGGGATTAATCACTTCCCTCGATCTGCTGGCAATGCTCTTACTAATGCAGCTCAATATGCCATTAGCCTTCTTGGCAATAAGGGCATACTGTTGATTCATATCCAGCTTCTTGTCCACTGTAACCCCCAGATACGTTTCTGACGAACTGCGGCCTCGCCTGTCGATCCCCAGTCTGTAGCAGTGCGTGGGATTCTTCTGTCCTAAGTGCAAGACTCTGCTCTTGTCATTGTTGAAACTCATCAGATTTTTTGTCCCAATCCTCCAATTTGTCTAGATCACTCTGTATCCTATTCCTACCCTCCAGGGTATCTACCATTCCCCCCAGTTTAGTGTCATCTGCAAACTTGCTGAGGGTGCAATCCACCCCATCCTTAATCATTAATGAAGATGTTGAATAAAACTGGCCCCAGCACTGACCACTGGGGCACTCGGCTTGTTACTGGCTGCCAGCTAGACGTCAAGCCATTGATCACTATCCGTTGAGCCTGATGATCTAGCCAGCTTTCTATCCACCTTATAGTCTTATAGTCATTAAGGTTTTTAGCTACATTAAGATTTCAGAAACAATACAGTCACTTACGAGAGAGGTTGAAGATACAATAGGGGAAGTTTATTTGGTTTCCCCCAATAGAAGATGACACAAAATACTTGTGATTAGACCATGTCTGAGGAGGAGCTGTTTTGGAGCCTGCTGGGATGCAGGGAATGATGTGGTTTGGATGAACATTTCCGCTGATAGACTCCAACTCTTCTGAAGATTGCCAATACCTAGTATTAGTATTTACAGCATAAACACTTTGGCTACTTTGGGGCACTGTAACTGCATGCTTTTACACTAAAAATTGCACATAAAAGACCACATTAAACTAGTCCCTAAATCATACCTCAGTCAGCCCCAAAACAGCAAATGTTTCCTTCTAGGCAAAATCTGTGGAAAATAATACAGTAAACCAGCCTGAAAGTGTACATATTGGAAATGGCTAACTGCATGCTCCAGCGTATTCTGAATATCGTGAGGTTGATTTTCTGTGTGCTTCTAAACATAACCTGGCTGTGGGGTTGGGATTGTGTGTACTCCTGTGTTTATTTTGACAGTGCTGAAAGTTGGATTTTGCATGTGGCTGTGTGTACTCTTTTGCTATGTTGATGTGCTATAAAGAGTTTAACATCAGGAAATTTAAAGATTAAAAATGTGTGTTAGTATTTGTAGGATCAGGACATTAGTCCCTATTCTCATTTAGTCCACTTCTAAAAAAGTCCTTGTGATAATTTAGCAGTGTTTCCTCGTCCATTGTGTTAATGAGGATTTTTTGTTTTCATATGTATGTGTGTTTAAAAAAAGACAATAATGTTATGAAAAGCTTTGCATTTCTCAGCAGCTACTCTTGCTTGTTATGTCTCAATTGGCATATTTAACATTCTTTTTCTTTCCCCATCATACCTGGCAAAAAAATTGCCAGTTTCACTTTAGACTGGAACATTTTCACAAATCTCTGTGCCCACCTTGCTAGTGTGAGTGTCTCATTATATCAGTCTTCATCAACATAGCTTCTACTGGGGCCATCAAGCAATGGCTCATATCAAGTAGGGAATAACTAGCTTTGAGATTTGGGCACAAAGCTGCTTTTGTCTCTTTACTGTTCTCTGCCCATATTAAACAAGGCCTGCTGATTATTTCCTCTGCGTGTTGCTGCACTTATGGAAAAGCCCCATATAATTTAATAGAAAATGCCAATGTTCTTAGGTTTATTTTAACCCTGCTGTAGAATTTAATAGGCAATTACACACCAGCTATAGAATTCTATAGGGTAGTCTTCCCCATCCCACCAAAAAAAAAGAGCCCAATAGAAAGGATCTTTATTAAACTCTATAGGTTACAAAGGAATCCAGAGAACCCTGAATTTCTATGGGTTTCATCCTTACTAAATCTTTTCCATGAGCATAACAAGGAATGCACAGATACAAATGCACACATGTTCAACATGGATACTGTAGTACTTATAGAATATGTTGATCATAATGCATGCATTAAATGAATTCTAAACACAAAATATGCTTGAGTTCTGGAGAGCGTAGTGGCAGTTTTAATAATTCATAAACACTGGGTTCGAAGAACATTAAGGTTGCAAAATCAAGGTATCAAAAGTTAGGAAATGCTAGAATTTAATTTGACTTCAAGCTGAATTATAATAATCTCTAATTACATGGCCACATAATAGTTTTTTATTTTTTAACAGGATTCCTGCCTCATTTGATACAGTAGCTAGAAGGTATGTAGTGTTTGAGGCAAGGAATTGCAGGAAGAGAGAGAATAGTCTCATGATTAAGGCAGTTTAATGGTGCCCTAGATATTTTGATTCTCTCTCTCTCTCTCTCTCTCTCACATAGAGTCCCTCCGTGATGCTGGGCAAGTCACTAGCACAATCTGGGGTGCAGTCCAGACTAATCAGGGGTTGTCACCACCTACCCTGCAACTTTGGGTGCCTCACAATGCCTTGCTCATGTAGCTCCCAACCTGGGCCTCTCACAAGCAGCCTAACAGTATGCAGGTCTCACCTTGAGTGCCTGTGTATAGCTGAGTCCTGGTCCAGCAGCTCTCACCCCAGAAGCCTGTCAGCAACACTTCAGCCACACTCTGGCTTCCACCTGTTGGAGAAAATAAACGGGATTCTATGGGAGACACCTAACCCTCCGGCCAACAATTAAAAAATAAGTGTCTAGGTCCCTCTTCTGAGTCTATTGTCGGAATAGTCAGGTGGGTAAATACCAAAACTCAGAATAAAGCAAAACAAGAAACAATTTATTCAGGGGGCTAATAACAAATGAGGGGTCACTCAGGGATTTAACAAGGTAGAGTTTAACTCCAGATTCTTTCCCAGTTTAAACCTAAACTACCCGGGTCCAAAGTTAATAAGAATTACTCAAGGTCTTTCTTCACCCTCCTGGGGCATTGTTCACGACTCCCAGGATCAGGAGCCAGGAACTCAGGATCTGATGATGGACTCAGGAACCACTGCAGGTAGGTATGCTGGTCATCTTGTGTGGGAGCTATCCGTGATGTTCTTCCTAGAGGCTTCTCTTCTTCTTTCGGTGAGTCCTGCGTGTGATGACACCTTGCTGCCTCTAGGGTGGACAGTCCCGAGTTGACTGGCTCCTTACAATTTATAGAGTCCTGTTGCCAGGCAGATCACACTCCTTTCCACCTTACCTTTCCCGTCTTTTTCCCAGGGGGGAAGAAGACCTCCAAGATGGAGTCCTAGTTGTTCTTTTGCCATTTCAAAATGGCAATCAGCTTAAACATTTTACTTAATTAACATAATAATTCCCACACTGAGGATTTCATCCATAAGGAATAGGGGATATAACTCAAGGGTATTCTCAACCCAACACACCAGCCTTGGTTACTATTTGCAGGGTAACCTAACACACTCCAAGTACCAGATTTTCCCCCCAAAATATATGTTCTGCACTTCCCAGCCCTCTCCTGGACACTTCAGTTATTAGAGATTTGTTGCCCCTTTAAGGGGTCAATGCACAATAGTTTGCTACTTTAACTGGAGTTGCAAAACAGTTCAATTTAACTACAGAGATTTTAAGTGTGTACACGTGTAAGCATTAAAGTTAGAAATGGTTATGAGAGAAATAAAAGTAAAATCTTTCTAGTAACTAAAACTTAACAAATAGACTTGGTTCAAGGTAAAATTTGTACAGGAACATAGCTGACCAAATTCTTAAGTCATGATCTGCCCTCAAAGTCCAAAGGACTGGGTCTTTTGTCATCCTTGGGGAGGGGGGAGAGAGAGAGAGTACCTGTCATGTTTTTGCCACCCACTTATATAGTCCAGCCCCCCCTTTGAAGTGAATTCTTCTGACGATTACCCCTCAAATCAAAGGTTATTCAAACTGTAAAGAAGGTGATGTGGAGTCTAGGGGTGAAGGTGCCCCCACACTTTCTTCTCTTCTGTGCATGGTAAAAAGCAGATTTGCCTTGTTTCCCTCTTGCAGTGTCAAGGACGTTTGTTTACTACTATATGTAATTTGAGTTAAGCACACATTCCTTTGTTTACGTTATACCTGCATAACCACTCCTGCCTAATTAGGGCTCTGTGGGTGTAAATGTGTGTCACCATCATCATTCAGGAGAAATTCATAACTTTACCTATAATGTTGCTACAAGCCTTTCATCATGATATTATTGACAAGCAAGATATTAGTTTTCAAGCGATAACTCTCAAAGCATATTTTGTACAAAGATTATTACAATGATGTATATACAGGTGCATTCAGCACTGTTGCTTAAACCAAACTCTTCACAGGTGGTCACTAGCTGTGTGTTCCTCATTTTATGTGTGGCCAATTCCAGAAGTGCTGAGAATTCTCAACTACAGCTGGAGTCGATAGACGCTGTGCTGTGAGCATAGGAAGTATTTTATAATTCTATGTACTTTGAAAAATCAGGTTGTGGCAAATAGCGTACCCAAAATTAGTGACTATTTCTGATCTTAATCTGTGCCTCAACTCCCCATCTGTAAAATAGAGATAACAGCCCTCACCTCAAAAGTGTTGGGAAGATAAACTAATTAATGTTTGTGAAGTACTCAGATACTATAGTGATGAGTGCCATATAAAAGCTGTGAGGAAATGTAATAATTCTGTCTTCAGAGCAGGATTTGAATAGTATGCAGTAAATAAGGCATGGAACCACACACTAAACAATGAGGAGAAAACAAATAACTGTTCACTAAGTGTGCACTGAATAAGAAAAGGAGCTGAAGGGGGGAAAATACTCTGTGGTGATTCTCCTTCCCTGGTTTCTCTGTCAAATCTCAGTATTGTTATTGTCTCATGCGCCCTGCTTCCCCCAGCTTTTGATCCCAGTCTCTTTGCTCAGTCAGCCCTAGTTCTTCTCCTACTTACTGGTTCCTCATCAGATCTGTCTTCCTTCCCTCCTACACCAATGGTTCCCAATCTCCTTACCTCCTGCCACCTTGTCTAAGTGTGCCACCCTCAGCTTCTCATCAAATTTGAGAAACAGGAGGTGTGGGGCAGGGGAAACAGTCATCTCTTGCCAGCTTCCACTCCAGTCTCTTTGCCCCCTCAGTCACCACATAGAACCCTATTTCCCCTCATGTTGTCTCCTGTACACACAGCCCTGTTTGCTCCTATGCTTCCTTCTAAACCTCAGCAAAGGGTACAGTTGATTATGTGTAATAATATTACAAAGAAAGGTCTCAATTCTGTTCTATGAACTTCCTGCTTTTGCAAATGTTCTCAGCAGTAGTATTTTCAGTTGTTTACACTGGTAATACATCTCTCTGAGATACAGTGGCAAGACCCTGCACAGATATCAATGTGATTGAATGCAGCTGTTATCAGCAAATTGTAGAGATTACAGAGATATTGGAAAGATTTAATTGAAAGCTCAGCAACTGGTTTCTAATGTAATATAGAAATAACAGCTTATAATGGAGAGCTTTCTTGGGAGGATCTTTATATTTATATCATATATACACACACACGGTCACATACATAGAGGTTCATACTCATGATACAGATATTTTTTGTATAAAGAGAAATCTTAGAGTTTGGTTTGATTTTTTTTGACTGGTAGCTAAGGTACAGTATAAACTCATTTCAAGTGTGTATAATCTAAGAAACATTTAAGAACAAAAATATAGCTTGAAGTCTTTTGCAGTCACTGTTGGGCTTTTCAGTAGCTTACTGAACTCAAGAAAATGAAATTATTCTAAGATAATCAATTTTATTCAGACCATAAATAACATATTAAAAGTGAAATCTTAAAAGAACCTCAGAAAAACCTCATTGGTGTCAGAGGGCATATCATGTATTGTACAGTTTTTGTAATGTTAGTCACTCAAGAATACTCAGGAAAGGTCAGCAAAGTAATTGGCAATTGCTAAAAGATGAGCTAAGAAGGGGATTTGGCCAGCCATATTTTAGACTGCCAGATACAGTCTCTGATTCTTCTTTCACTTATATTAGCATAATTCAACTAATTGATGTAAGTAAAGTTTCACTGGTGTAAAAACTGGAAGTGAGAAGGATCAGCCCACAATCTTGATACTAGTAAAGAGGGGGAAAATATTGTTAGTATAGATGTGAAGCACTATTATTTCTGTAGCAAATTAATGTGGACAATTACTTGAAAACAAGAAGAAATGTGGTAAGTTTTGAAAAATATTTAGGCATTCCTATTTACAACTAGAAGACCCTGCACTTTAAGGAAAGATATGGAGATTAGAGCTGGTTGAATAGTAGGGGAAAACTATTCATAAATTCTCACTTGCATTTTGAGACAGTCCTGGACACTTTTTTCCTCTTTTCTCTTCTGCAACGTGCGCGCGTGCGTGCGTGAGAGAGAGTGTTCAAGAGAGAGAAGACTGGGGAATGACTATTCTTGTGTGAATCCCTGTATTCATATATGATCACAGTGTATTTGCAGGGTATACCTGTTTTAACATCTTGTCATCCAATCAAGACATTGGAAAAAATGCAATGTGATTTAGGAGATTTTTCAGCCATATTCCAGTTGTTTGTAATATGTTTGTTCAAGATATATATCAAACTAAATATCCAAAAAATTAAAAATCAGTTGGTTTGCAGATCATTCTTATACTGGATAGATTGGCATAACTTCACTGATTGGAAGTTGTGGAATAGGATTTTATTGATGATGCACAAGAAGGAATGAAATTCATCTCTCTGTGGCTTGCCTGTGTTGAATGTGCAGTGTTAGAGGAAAAAAATCAGAGCCTTCCTGTAAGGAGCAGATCTATTGAGAAAGATGGTGTCATTTTAAGAGTCACTTTTTTAGAGTGGAACTGCTGCAAAGAGGTGATCTTATGCATGAATGTGATGCCCATGTGTGAGCAGCTATTGAACTGCATAGTGAAATGTCTCCTTAGCTAAATTCCTCCATATGTAACTTGTCCAGGGAAGCTATGGTTTGGTGGATTAGGTACAGAAGTATGTTTTACACTGAGTCACAGATCTTGTTTATGTATTTATCAGACTTTTTTACAACATCAATACAAATCTTCTGAATTGTTAATAAATATTTAAAGAATGCAGACTAAAGGGCATAATCTCATGATGATGTGCTGGGATTTAAGTGTATAACTCCAATTAGTGTTCATGGAGATTTCTTAAAAATAAATTCTGATGCATACAGGTAAGAATATGCCTTTTAGTATTTTGGTTTGAAGCAACTTCACTTTTTGCCTTTCTTCATTTCACTTTATATGTGCAATTCCTCTTCTATTTTAATGAACACTATCAAGAACCTTATTTCCCTTAATCTGAACTAATTAACTGTTTTACTCTTTCCATTTGCTACAAAAATGACTTGGTTTACATAAATGATAGAGATGTAAATTACTTTCCCAGTTTTACTAAATCTTCCTCATCCTTACCATAATCAGTGTGAAAACTGTGCTGTGAAAAGTTGACTTACTCTGCATTAAAATATAGCAAAGATGTTTAGGTAAGAGTCTGCAAACTAATTGTTTTACCAGAATTGGCATCTAGACCAGTAAACCCAGTCCAAGTCCCAGGGAAATCAGTGAGAGGCTCTCTTGGGAACTGCATCAAGCCCAGGGCTACAATAAAAACTGAGTAATCCATATTCTGTGAAAAATATCAAGGATTGTTTTCTCTTGAGGATTCATATCAGGAAGGCTTACTTTTGCAGCCTTGCAGAAGGTTTAATTCTGGAAGTAATCAGCAACCCAAATTTGAGGTAATATCAAGTTATTTACATTGTTTTTGCCAACTATTTTTTCAAATTTTAAAACTACTTATCTTAATGGACTATCACCTGGACTATTTTATCTTCTGAATTTCTGGCAAAGTACCTGATGTTCACACAAGTATATTTTGTGCGCACAGTCTTCCTCAACTCCATGATTTCCATATTTTTAGTATAATTTGAAACAAACCAGATGGATGAATGAAGATGAGCCCCTTCTGACTGGTTCGAGTTGAAGAACAACTCCCTTTACAACCGTTGGTGCCATTGCTTTCTGTGCTCTCAACTCAGAGTTTGGATCCTCAGCCACTTCATCACTACGTGGGCCCACAAAGACACAGCTATTTGCTTCAAACTCCGCACAATGCTTATCCAGAGAGGCATACGGGTCTCACCCAGGAAACAACTGAAGATCCTCATGGTATATCAGGCATAATTCTCATCTTCTTATGGTTCACTCACGTACTGTGATTGCTCTTTTTCAAATAATTACTAGTTGGCAGAAGGAAATCGGTAGATGGATTATAATTCATTTTTAACAAAATATCTTCTCATGAAACCCTAGACCTGAATAAACTCAAACTGTCTTAGATGGAATAGTGTTCACAGATTGAAAACTGGGTGAAGCATTGTAAGCAAAGATTAATCGATGATAATAGACTGAGATTTTTGGAAGTGTCTAAAGTCTCAATGGGCTTATTATGAAGACAGGAAAATATATAAATGATCTTAGAAAAAGAAATATGGGCAAGAAACTATAACACTATGGGTTTCAGCATGGGTTAAATATCTTTGGGACATAATTCAGTAAAGTTTTTTTTTCCCCAGCCATTTTGACCAATGTTTTTATTCCAGGTAATTGTGCTCTTTTGACAATATAAAATAAACATTGGTTTTGTTATTAAACTGTGCCCACAACAAGTTGCATCTTCTATGTGGAAAAGGCCAACTTACTTTTGAGATAGCCAAATGAGTGAACTGTTTTTGAACTTTGAGTGCTTATTTTTAGAAGGTCCATATCTTCATCCTTTGCTAACACTAGAGATTTTTCACAGATCAACAATAGTTTATTCAGTCAGAATTCTCAATGTGTTTTCTAGTATTTTGTATGTTGAAATCATATAAGGGGGAGCCTTTATTTAAATGTTACAAGTTTTCTGCTGAGCTTTAATAATTTAATGTAACCTCCATAGTAAAACATCTGAAGACAGTTGTCTAAATGAAGGCTGGCTGAAGAGTCAGAGACAATTGTGTGGTTCATTACAAAGTCAGATTCTCTTTGGAATTTATGCGGGCTAAAAGTATATGTGACATTAACATATGGTTCATGGCAAACAAATTTGAGTGGGACTAAATCTTGAAGACAACCTTCATAAAATCAGGTCACCTTGAAGATAGACTTGTAAGTTAATTTGGAATTTGAAAGTATAGTGCAACTTTATCAGTGAATGACATTTACAACATTGATGCCATAGTTAAGGTTGACTTGCCATTTCTATTATAAACTCTATATGTCAGTGATGTATCTTGGCCATTTTCATTTGCTCTAGGCTTGAAGCATAGCCTACATTTTTCCAGCCTAGAAAGGCATGTTTTGCTTAGCATTTGTTTCTGATTGTTTTAGCTATTTATTAGGATGCAAAAGTGTGAAAAAGAACTGAGTGGTTAGAGGCATTTGCAACGTGAAACTAGAGAGATAATTTGTATAAGCAATTAGATCAAATTTTATCTCTCATAGAAAAAATAAGCAATCAACACTTTAAATTGAAAGGGAGATTCTCAAAAGTATCTGCTATGCATACTCAGTAATGTTAGTTAATTTTAGAGCTCATGATACTTACTATCTGACAACATTTTAAGAGAATGCTATCATTGAAGAAGTTTGATTTAAATGAAAGTCAGAGAATGCAGTAAGAACCAGTGAAACACATTTGCATATTCTCATTAAGTGACTAAACATAATCTTAACAAGGATGATGCCAAAACTGTCAAAGGCAAGAAATTATGAAACTGAGCATGCACATCATTGCACTTCATATATATTTGTGATTTGAGCCTAGTATTGCTGAATCTGAGAACATTGTGTCATATTATGTCCATGGTGCTGTGATAAATGGAGATACTTATGGAAGAGAATTTCCTCACCCCAGCTGCTAATCCTTGATTCTGAGGTATACATTGGTATAACAATCCAGTTACCAATTTTTTCATGGACAGATGTGGTGAAATTTCAAAAGCATTCAGTGTTGGTCTAATTCTGTTTCCATTAGAGTGAAGGGACTATTGCATTAGATTAGACTACAGAATAATCTTTGAATTGCAGGAGGAATGCAAAATTTGCCTTCCAATTTAATGTGAAATGGAATTATAGATATGTGACTTCAGCTTGTATCATTATGTTGATTTTAGTAAAATTCCTGTCATAACACAACATGCTTAACATTCAGACCTCCGATTTTAACACATGAGGATAGGTTCACTGCCAGGGCTTGGGCCGAGGCAGAGCCAAACAGCACGAGAAAGATGTAACCATCTCTCTCCTTTGTTTCACCAGTGAATGTCTATCACAGCAAAGATTCTTCTCTGTGGCATCAAACCAAAAATAAATGACTCCTGAACTGGTCAGCCCAACTGAGAATTTCAAATTATGCTGTGTTCCTTTGTTCTGTATTAGTTTGTCTCATTAGCTCAGGCCACAATGGTGCAATAAAAGACAGATGGCATGGCCACGGCTGGCCCAGGTCAGCTGACTTGGGCTTGTGAAGCTCATGCTGCAGGGCTATAAAGTTGCCGTGTAGATGGTCAGACTGGAGCCAGGGCTCAGAGACCCTCCCCCATTGTGCAGGCTCCTGCTTGACCGCTACACTAAAATTTTTAGCACTGCACCCTGAACCCTGTAAGCAATAGTCAGTTGATCTAGGCTCTGAGACTCTGTGCTGCTGAGTTTGGTTTTTTTGTTTGTTTTATTTATAGCAATGTAGATGTGACCAATATAAGATCTGGAACAAAAATTAGCAAAACCACTAGACATACTTTAAGGTCAGATGCCAATTGTCAAACAGGAAATGGGCATCCATTTTGAAACAGATGCAAGCAGTTCAGGCAAACAAGAAAAATGTATCTATAGTGTTTGTGAAGGTCAAATACTGAGTAGCCAAACTATATTAAATCAAAGTAATATCAGCAATCCAGAGTTAGAGGTACACAAAGCAACCTATCTAAGGATGTACTGCAGAATGAAACACTGAATCTAGAAGGAACAGTTATGGTAATGGGAAGAAAAGTGGTGGCAGTTTTCTTTTTGGCATCCCAGAAGCAGGCATATTCCACTGCTAGTTTTAAACTGAATGATTAAAAATGCTATCTGGCAAACAACTCCACAATGTGAAGTTTTAGAAGGATAGGTATAATAGAATGCCCTTTTCTCTCGGTGAACTTGTATTGGTTTGAGAACTCCAACGCACCTGGTGAACTTTTTCACATTTGTATGGTATGTGACATTTGATGCTCCTTTATTTTTTAGAACATTGTATCATAAATGTTTAAATAGCTTTTACAGAAATGCACTACTAAGGGAAAGAATGGTTAATTTGACTTTGATACTACCCCAAAATTATACAGCCAATCATCATCATCACAGGTGCTGATTCTGCTCTCATTGAAGCCACTGACAAAATTCCCAATGAGATCAGATCCCTATATTTTTTTCTTATACTATTTGTAAATTCATTGGAAAGAGAGAACTAAATCCTGCTCAAATTATTCATGCAAACACTTTTTTTACTTCTGTAGGATTACTTGTTTGAATAAGAATTTGGCCTGCAATCAGAAGATCTTGTTTTCCAATCTAGTGGCCTTTTGTTCTTTTCTTTAGTAATTGAAGAGGGAGCAAATCTATGGTACCTTTCCTTATCAATCAGTTTAATAAGCTAAACACTTATCACTTCGCTTAATCTGAGAGAGAAAAGAAAAATATCTACTTTTAGATATTTCTTCTGACCTGGCATCTTATAGCAATTTCCCTATCATACAATGGGCTGGGAAAGATAATGTCTTCTTTCTACACAAAATAACAGTGTGAAAGGGAATACACTGCCACAAAATTGCAAGCTGACAGACAACCAAGCATACTGCAAGGATATAAAGGAGGGTGGAGTTAAACGGTGGTAGGAACTATATTAGCTGGATTGTGGGAGGGACAACCACTGCAGTTCTAAACCAAATACTGCTACCACAGTTTAACAATACTGCAGTGCATTGTATAATTTAGCAGTTCTTTAAGAGAATGTACTTCTCATTCAAGCCTCAAATCTGACATACTCAGAGACTCAATTCCTCTGTTTATCCCCAGTGTGCACACACAAAATGTGGGGAATGGAACTGTAAACTTGCCCCCACCCCACTCCTTGACCTGAGAGGGTTTACCTCTTGGGGTGACAGGGCCGTTTGGTCTGCAGAGCAAGTGATTCCTTGGCCTTCATGCTAACAATGCTAGAACAGTTTGCAGTTTGTCAGTCATGAGGGTTGAAAGAGCCCACCTGCCACTTTCTTTTCCGATGCAATTGTGGCATCTAAAATGTGTTTAAAAGAGCATTTTCAATGAAAGGCTTTTAAACTTTCAACAGAAATAGGAGGATGTAGTTTGGAGACCAGGAAAGGTCCTAATCCTGGAAATAGTTTAGCAGAGTTAACTAACTCTGGAATGTCTACAACAAAGCCTGACACTTTTTATCTCTGCAGCACCCATACCGACACCTCTGTTTCCTGCTTCTTTTGTTTAATATCTCTGAACACAGGTTGGATGTAGAAGTTTTTTAACAAATCCTTTTATGTTCCCTAAATTGTGGTCAAACGCATTTTGACCCCATCAACCTGCATTCATTTTTTATTTTTTACTTTTCTGTGTAATTGAGGTCCTCACCTCAGCCCTAACTGTCCCACATATTTTTATCTTTTCAATTTCCTTCCTCCTTTCCCCCATTAGTGTGGTAGAATATAACTTAAATTCTACTTTGGACTGAGTGACCTCAGAGCTAGGATAGTTTTTCAAGTTTATAACTTTTTCTTGCTGCAAGTAAATACATGCATCGAGACTCTATCTATTATACATATATTATGCAAATTTGAAAATGTTTAAATCATAGTGTTACTGAATTGAAGCCTTTTATAAAGGATGGAATGAATGTATTTGACAGTTTGACAGCTGGTGAATGTCAGTGAAAGGAACAGTAGAGAGACTTTCGGACAAAAAGGAATACTGCAAAATGGAAAAAATATAGCAGGCTGAGACAGAAGGATTCACTAGAGCAGTGGTTTTCAATCTATTTACCATTGTGGGCCACATATGCAGCTCTCTGTGTGTTATGTGGGCCACATTCACACAATGTATACCACCTGTACGGCCCTGAGGATGTCACATGGGCTGCAGCTGTGTGCTCATTGGACCACAAGTGGCCTGAGTGTTGAGAACGACTGTACTACAGCAAGGGACCTTAAACAGATAAATCAAGGGAAAAAATACTCCAAAATAGTGATCCAGCTACCAAGTTATCTGCTTTTACCTATGGGTATAGACAAATCATATCTTCTAATAGCAATAGCTGATCCAAAAGGTTACAAGTAGATGATACTTACTGCACATGAATCTTCCTCCCTGAGCTAATCCACAATGACACTGCATTCTCATAGATGTTGAGGTCTAAAGGGACCATTATGATAATCTATTCTGACATCCTCTGTAATGCAGACCAAAGAACCTCATCCAGTAATGGCAGCAAGCCCATAATGTCTGGTCGAGCTACAGTACCAGCTAGAAAGACATCCAATATTGATTTATAGACCTCATGCGATGGGGAGAATCAAGTGATGGTTAATCATCCTCCCTGTTAAAAACGTGCATCTTATTTCTAGCCTGAATGTATCTAGCTTCAGTTTTCAGGCTTTTTCTTTTTTCAGGTACTGCCTCATTCCTCAAGACCCATTCATACCTTGATACCTGCAAGAAATGAATAACTAATTTATGGCTGATAAACAGGCTCCTATAAGGTGCTTCATGCTGGGCATCCAAGATCACTATTCACTTTAGAAAACTGACGCCTTCCACTTAAATGCAAGTAAATTCCCAAAAGGCAAATTAGACGATCTGTAGAGGTGTGTGGGAAATGGGTTCCTGTCCTGGGAGAATTTTCAAGATTAAAAATATAAAAATAAAAAAAAAAATTGCAAATTGGGACAAAAGGTCAAAATCTCAAATTTTGTAAACCATCTGACAAAAAATGGTTTGGGTCACTTGAGACATTTTGATAATTTTGAAATCTTTCATTCTGATTTTTATCTTTTTAAAAAAATCCTTAAGTATAAATTAACTAACATTTCTGAACAAAGTAGTTTTGAAAAACCAAACCCCCAAAAAAAACCTTTTAATTGAAAAAATGATGACATGATGTTTCAACAATTTTTCAGAACTCTTTTCTCCTCTTTTTTGTCCTCCTTTTCTTTTTAATTGCAAGATTAACTGAAACAGGCACTTTCCTGTGAACAATTTCAGTTTTGACAAATCACCATTTTCCAATGAAAAAACACTTCAGAAATAAACGTAACAGGGATATGTAATTGTAGAAAAAAATCACACAATTATCCCTCCAAATCAACCTGCTTGTGGAACAAGACTTACTTGATTTGAGTTGTATGCATTTTTTTTTTAAAGTGGCAGCAAAACAAGTGAAAGGAATGACTTCATTGGCTTTATGAAAAAACTGAAGATGTTATTTCATTGTAGCTTAAGAAATGTGCTCTCCTTTTTGAAATCATTACATCCATTTTTGTTAAAATAGTATCTTGTCAGGTTTCTCCAGCTCACAGTGTTTGTTATACATAGTTCAATAACAAGATATAGATACATAATGGAGAGTAGAGATGGAGTTCATAACATACCAATCAGGAAAATAACAGTCACATAGAGGGAGGGGATTTGAAATTCTACCTTAGTCTCCACTCAGTATTTCCAGGTTATAGAAGACATCAAGTTAGAAATAGCCTCTGATTTCTTTTTTCATCCCTCCTTCTGTCTCTGATTTCCCATTTCCTCCCTCAAGGCACAGCAAGGAGCAAAGATAGCACAGGAGAGTACCAAGAGACACGAGAGTAAAGTGCCTACAGCTGTGCATCCAGAGCAGTGCCCCCATATAGATAGACTGATGCTGCCCTTGCGCAAAGGTTGCTCGTTATGAAGTGGAAACTGAATAACGATTGGAACAATGTGCATGTCTAGCTAAACGGGCCACAGTCACCCATTTTAGAGACAGCTGAGAGAATGCTCTGAAATGAGGTTTTGAAACATAGAATGGAAATTACAAACAAGCCAGAAATAGATCCATAGGATTAGGCTTGTTAAGGGGAAATAAAATATGTCTTATCTGGCAGCCTATCCTACTCCTAATAGTATTATAAACTCGTGGGGCCCAGCTCTCTTCCTGCTTTGAGGCTGACAAGAATTATTCATATTCATATTCTGTTGGCCAATGTTGAACTCATATTTTTTAAGGTTGCCCTACAGCTCAAAGTAATTCAGGGCTGTTCACCAGTCTGCTGGCACCTTGATTGTGAACACCATTGTCAACACATGTTATATTAATTCAACCTCAGAGAACAAATCACAGAAATTGACTCAGACAATATCACCTATATCCTTTCCTCAGTTTTAAATACAGTTCCTACTGTTCTAAGCCAATTTATGTATTTTAGCTTTTAGAGTTCTTCCCACACCAGAATGAAAAACATTTCTAAAAAGTGATGCAAGGCATTTACACATCTGAGTAATCTCTTCCACTTCTTTGTCCATGGTGTTCTTGAGTTTTCATGCTTTCCTCCAGCATCTCTCAAGGATTTTCAATTACATGTAGGTCACCGCAGTGGCTAATGCACCAAAGAGCATGGCGATGTTACTTTTGGGGATTTATTGGTTTGTCTTTTGTCATCTTCTTGAAAGATTGCCCAAAAGTATTTTCTATTAATATTTCCTGGAAAACTTTCTTCTCAAAATATTAATTATTCTCTGCTGTGAAATCTTTCAAGCTTAATAAAGAAAAGCTAGCAATGCACCTATGTATGTGCTGCTTTGGCTTTAATCAGTATTTGACCAATTTTGTTCTCTTCTTGTCTGTCTTACAGTCTTCTCAGTTGCAAATCCAAAAGTTTACACAATTCTCTGCCAAAGATGGCTGTACAACAGTTTGCTATGAATAGATAGAGCCAAATCTTGTGAACATTCTTCTCTTTATGAATTGTTTGCAAACTGAGTGTGTTTGTGTTTGTAAATCAGTCTGTTGTTCACAAATGACTAATACATTTTAAAACTTGGGCCTATGGATTTCCACATAAGATATCTGGAAGTCAGTTTTGAGAGTGCGATGATAGTTTCCTTCTTCCTGACTGGATGATCTTATCTCTATTAATAGGAGCAGTGTCTGAAGAAGTCATTAAGGCACTGAAAATCTCAGGAAGAGGTTAAGAGCATTTTAGGATGAAACACATAAGGAGATAAGCAGGCTTTGGAGATGTTAGGACATTTAATATCTTTTCCTGTTCCTCTTTTGGAGCTGAAAACATTATGTTTAGCTATATGTGTTGACCACCGATTTTAAAATAGCTGGGCTAGTCTTTTTGTATTTGAACAAAATTTAAATAACTGGGCTCTCTCCTGGTTGGAGAGAGAAACACTTAAACCAGAAGTACTAGGTGAATTTTACATTCAACTGACTCTGGTTTCATTCACACCAAATAACTGCATTTATACCATGGTCAAGCAAGCACTTCTTCCTGTATAAGTGCAATAGCTCATACATGAAAGCCATATTTTTATGAATAAAAGCTACTCATGTATTTATGGGAACAAAAACTAGTTTCTTGAATGCTTGCAGAAAAGTGAATAAAACCCTATAGAACTTGTTAATACTAAAGGAGGACTGGAAGACTGTTTAATTTGACTCTGTTTTATTTTGTTCAGGAAGGGAAGGATTCTCCGTGATTTAGCCAAATCATTGTCAGTCCAGAGAAGACCACTGACAGTGGGGGAAACTGAGGCAGAAGCAGTGTAGTGGTGGACTGGATACACAGCTGCTATGTTCTCAGTGGTGAACAGTTAGGCCTGAGTGGTCCTATTGAATGTATATAAAAGTGCTCATTAACATGAGTAAGCGTTGAGAAATCAAACCTTTAACACCTTTGCTTAGTCAGACCCTTTGCATAGCCACATCCACTAGCAATTAACCATTGGCTTATTTTAGTTGCATATCATACCTGTTCTTGAATGATTGCTGATTTCATAAGTTTCCCATTTCTCACATAAAGCTGGTATTTTAGTGAATATATTTCAAAGGATCATTTTATGTAATCACCAGGTTTCTGGTTTCCAGCATGTCTATAAATGTGTGTGATGCTCTGTCTTTTTTTAGAGTTGCTATGTGCAGTTGAGCCCATCTGTTCCCTTCTGATTTCCATCTTCCAAGTTTGTCTTGTGTTGGCAGCCTCACTCAGAAGTCAGTGAGAGGATATCAGTGCTTGACATTGCAGGATTTAGAGAAAACAATTAGAGCCAAAGGAAAATCTTGTAGAACAACCCAGCATACATGGCACGGCTCTTTAAACCCAGGGTTTGTTAACAAAGAGAAATGGTTAGAAACCACAGATCCCATTAAGGAACAGAGCAAAATCCCTGCCTCATTTGCTGCGAATATAATGTCTCCCCAAATAGCTGAATGGTAAAGATTGCTGCTGGACTGGAGCTCTATTTCTTCATTTGCAAATTAAGTGAATGATAGGGAAATTCTCAGTAGAGGACTTGGAAATTTCAGAAGCCTAAATAATGTCTTTTCTAAGAGCTTCTGACAGACAATCCACTGTCTTGTGCTTGTGCAAGAAATAGAACAGCCTGTTTTTCAAGGAAAGCTCTCCCCATGTGTATTAATGCATAGGAACATTAGTTGTATACAGTATATTTGAAGGTCAGAATGAGTGTGTGTTTGTTTCCCTTTAGACCTCTTCAACTAAATCTCCAGTTTCGGTGAAGCAGAGCTTTGTCTGGATGAGTGAGGAGGAAGGCAAAGTTGACTCTGACACCTCTCTTCCTCTCCCTTAGTCCTTGTGCTGATTGAGAGTAGAACCGGTTTCAGGCTTGAGTTGAGCATGCTATAGGGTATTGTAGTGCTCCTTAGGGGTTATTAGAGGTTGTTTTGCTTTGGCAATGCTTTTACTGAGACAGGGTTAAGTCCTTGTTTTACTTGTACAAAAATATACTCAACTTGTCAAAATAATGAGAGAGAGCTCATAGATAGATGTTGATGCAGGCTGTAGGTGGACTCATCAAGTATGTGAGAACCTATATGTTTGGGCTGTGACCACATTATTCATGAGTGGTGGAACTTCTAGTATTATGGGAGTCATCTGTAAATAAGAACCAATAAAACTTTTGTGCCTCACCATCATGTATTCTGTATATGCCACATTTTACAGGAAAAGATAGCTCTGCAGGGTCATGAGATATAAGATTTTCAACAGGATGGCATATATCCCTTCCTGAGTCTCAGCCAGGGTAACTTTGTGGGGTCCAGTGATGTAAATATTTCTTCATCAGCCTGGTGGCTGTTTTTCAATACTTCTGTTTGCAGCTGTGCTGAGTTTGGAATTTGAAGGGAGGTGGATTGGCAGACAGAATGTAGATGGAGGCAACCAGCTCATCATGCAATTTATCTCATGGGCATCACAACCACCCAGAGGGTATGAACTCTAATATAGTTAGAGCCAGATTTACCCCTAGTTTATACAGGCTTCTGCTAGTGTAAGCCAAACCCCAGCCATGGCAAGGTCAACCAATAGGAGGTTACAGTAGAGGAAATGGTAGCAAGCACTCCTCTACCTGGGGCCGTAGTGGTTTTAGAATAGCCCAAAAGATGGTGCCAGTTGGCTGGGCTGGGCATGTAGCATGGCCATGCTAGCCAGTGTATGTGCTAATTCTGCCAGAAAGGCTGCTCTAGAACCCTCAGTATAACATAGATAATCCTGGAAGAGGACAACTTCATCAGTGCACTTATACAGCCCTCATCACCTCACCGTCATTCATGGATTTTTTTCTATTTCTAGAACCCGTATGAGATAGAGAAGTGTGTCATTTTTTAACAGAGCTGAGGCACAGACTGTACAAGATTATTTGCTCACAATCAAGTAGAAACCTGCGTTATGGCACAGAACTGAACCTAGGGCTCTAGAATCTCAATGTGATGACTTAGCTACTAGTCTGTCATTCCTCTACCTCTTCTGCCTTCAAGACGAATCTCCCATGGACTGCCAAAGGCCTCATCACGGTGCATCTGATCTTTGGGGTTCTGTTCTCCCTTAAAATGCCTGTCTGTCTGTTAATAATATAGACTGGAGTTCTGCGAATAGATTGAGGAGAAGAGAGGAGCATAAAGCTCCTTGTCAGGAATTGAAAAGAACAAAATCAGATGTGAAACATATGCTCTTTTCAATATTTCTAGCTGCTCAGGAAACGATGTGATGTTTTGAAATGCTGTTGTCACAAATCTAATTTTTTGTAGAAGGCACTTCCTACTGAAATGAAAGCTTATTGGAAATTTGATTAACCATACAATGATTTGCAGAGACTGTGTCTAAATTGGTGCTGCCACCTGTAACCAATCATGGAGTGTGTGATAGGACATACAAATCCTGCACTAAGTGGGAAGGGATTAAATAGAAGCTATGAGCTCAGGCAGAGCTGCCCTGCCTCACCTGTGAAGCATGCCAGAGGCAGAGGGAGAAGCTCAGCTCAGAGGATCCTGAGTGATGGACAGAACTCTCACTTCAGCTCCTACAGACAGGAACAGAGCAGAGAGCTCAGGCTTCCAGTGAATATGAGCAGTAACACAGATGGCTGAAGAATCCTTGAGGGAGGAACAGAAGGGCTTGTGACACTTTTTATTTCAGTTTCCTTTCCTTTGTCATGTCAGGAACTGCGACCAGGACCTGGCCCCCAGGCAGACTGCTGCTGACAATGCAAGTCCTATTAGAAGGTGGGTCAACATAGGAAGTGGTCCAGGGAAGAAGCAAGAGATCTGATGAGACAGACTGCAACCACTCACTAAAGAATCCCTGAGCTGGAACCCAGGGCAGAGGGAGAGACAGGGTTCCCCTACAGCCTCATCAAGAAGCCTAACATGAAGACCCTCAGCAAGGTGGGAAGCCGGGAATGGGCTACTGGACCTAGACCCAGGCTGATGATCTGATGTGAGGACATGGGACCTTGAGCTAAACTCTGGTTTATCCCCACAGGGTAAAAATTGAACATGACCATAGGGCCAAGTCACAAGGCAAAGGGGACTGCCGGCCAGTCAGCAGGGGTACGCAGAGGTGATGGAAGTGGGGGGAATGTACAACGTTGAACCCAGCCGCATAGTGGTGAGTCACTTTGTCATGGATTTGAAATATGAACTATGTTTTCTAGTTCTGAAAAATCACAAATAAATAAGAAGGTTCATGCACTTAGAAAAAATATACAGCAGCTCACTGCTTACACAAACTTACCTGCCAAAATGGATTGAAAAAATATGTTTTGAATCTACCTGAAATAATTTGGCTGATTTGAAACATTTTTTTTTTTTTTTTTTTTTTTTATTTTTTTCAGTTAAAAAAAATTAAAATGTGTTGGTCTTGGTTAAAATCAAAACAGATATTTTTGCGGAGAGGTGGGAGAGGTGAAACGGGGTTGGATTTTTTGTTTGTTTGGGTTTGGCCCCTGAACCAAATATCCATTATTTGCTCAGTTCAATGCAAAAGCTTTACTTGCCTTATAGTATACACCCCAAAAGTCTGACTCAGTCCCACCATACAGCCCCTCCAGTGCATAGGGCAAACCTTGTACTCAGGCTGTTAAACATGAATAGGAGAAGAACTATTTTTTTCTTTTTGTCTTGTATCTGAGGAATACAACATTAATTGTGTGTGATTATACGAGTCCTTTTATAATTCAACAACTAAACCCATTCATGCTCCGTTAGGGCTCAATCTTGCAAAGTGTTGAGCACTTTGGCCGTGATCCAGCAAGCACTTAAGTATGTGCTTGACTTTGGCACATGAGCAGAGGGAAGGATCATCCAGTGGTTAGGCCACTAGCCTAACTGAGACTCAGGCTCAGTTCCCTGCTCTATCACAGTCTTCCTGTTTGACCTTGGGTAAGTCAGAGGTAGTCGCTCTCTCAGTTTCCCATCTTTAAAATAGTCATGAAAATACTTCCCTACCTGGATTGTGAGGATAAATACAGTAAAGATTGATGGGAGTCATAGTTAGCACCCTAGTTAGATGAACAGAAGCCCTAGTGACTTCACTGAGACTGCTTACGTGCTAATGTGAATCATGTATGTAAGGGCTTTGTTGGATCAGGAGCTGAGGCATAGATACTCAAAGATATTTAGGAGCCTACCTCCATCAAAGTTGGATGCCTAAGTACTTTTGAAGATCCGGCCCTGAGTGCTCAGTACCTGAAAATATGGAGCCCCCAGTTATGTCATTAGCATTACCCTATAATTAAACATAGGCACGTAGACTATCCATCTCTCGCTATCCCTTTTGTGAAATTATAACAAGCCTATATATTTGGTTTATATTTAAGTCTTTCTTCATTTCTGCATTTGTCTTTGCAAAGGCACATCCAAGCATCTCAGCGCACATTCAGTCTCTCTCTATAAATATGTTGGGTCAAGAAAAACCTATTAGTGCTTCTTGTACACTACAGACAAAGTGTTTAATATCTTCCATTTCAGAGGCCTTTGCCAAAGGTGTTGTCAAAATGAATGATTAGACAAATTCATAAGTGAGGGGGGAAAGAGTCCAGTAGATGGGTGCTGAGGGACTAAAGTTCATGTTTGGTAATATAAGCTAAATGCTTGAGTGGTTTCATTTTATCCCACTTCTCCAAACGGGGATTTATTGTTCTTTCTTTGCTTCTCCTTGTCAATGACAGGTAAAGAATTGAGAGATTTAAATTTATCCCAAGAACCTCAATTCAACAGAAAATTATACTTCAGAGTGAAGGAGGACACTAAATTCTTGTCGATCAGACTTCTTGTTTCATTCTAGCATTATTCAATCTTACGCATGCAGAAATCCCATTTTGAAAATATTTTCCTACCTGTGAATTGTATTCTGGAGGATCATGAAATGAAAATTGATTTTTTTTTAAGGAAAAAGGTTTGTTCACTGGTAAAAAGCATGCCATTTACCACCATCACTTTCATTAATATGGTCAGCATTTGTAACACATATTGTCTTGCAAATATTTTCTTGAAGGTTCTCAGTATTTGCTTCAGCTTACAAAGATTGTATGTTATTGTCAGCACATTACAGCTTCACAAAATATAAAGGACTAGACTGAGCATTTTACACAGTGCCCTGAGTATGGGTCGGCATAGTAATTTGCTACAGACTTCTATCAGGTTCAACATACTGACTCCCTCATCTCTCACTGGCTAACCTCCACTGATTGGAAGGGGGAACCAAGATTCTGCCCACTCTCTCCCCATTGGCTTGGGTGAGGTCAACTGCTGGGTGCATAGCTCAGCTTCTTCCACCCACTATGTCTAGGAATGTGAGTGGGAGGGCATTTAACTCTCTCCTTCCTGCCTCTGAGCAAGGCAGTGATAGCACCAGGCACAATCTAGCCCAAACTTGCATATGGATGTATGTAAATGAACAGGCACTGGTCAAAAGATAAGTCGTCATTATATTTTTCGCATATTGCACCTTGTGCATGGTGGGAGGGAACTCCTTCTGAACTCTAATTTTGGAAACTTTGCTTCTCTTTCCCTGTTCCTGTTAAATGATTGACACCAGCATGGAAATGCACTTCCAAGTCTCCTGGCGATCCTTACACACCCCTGTGCTCCTCTTTCTAACTTGTTCCTTGGCTTCCTTGTGTTTCTCGTGTTGTAATATGCAGGGGAGATTAGAGTGCTGAAGTTTTGTGACACGGTATTTGCATCTCTGGCAGCCATGTTAATCATACAAGCAATTGTATTTATGGTTTGACATGGGAGGACAAATCTCACCTGCCTTATCTGCATGGGTCGTCACTTTTTGAAATCAGTATGATTGCTTCTGTGAGAAGGGCAAGCATAGGGTGGCCTGAGATGGAGCAGATAAAGAACAAGTAATATCCTAACAGATACGGTGCAATATTCAAAAGCCATCGGTATAAAAATATGTTGCTGTATGTCAAATGATTGGGTACTCTGCCACTGGCATAGGGAGTGTGTTGGAAGCATGGCCAGGAGAAAAGTAGCATGGCTGGAGAGCTACTGTGCTCCTGTGATCGCAACCTCTCCAGGCAGTAGCCAGCCAGCACAGACATTTCTATACTATGCCAGAGATCAGACCAGAGTAGAATCAGCCTCAAGGATCAAGAAGTCTCAAATGGCTCCTTTGTGGCTTTGCTAGTCTGGCCCTGTATGTTTTACATTATCATGTAAATTAAGCTTTATATATAAGCTTTATATATATAAAGGCAATATTTTTTCTATATGATGCGCTTTCTCTTCTTCAGACTTGTTTCAGAAATAACACAATGTTCACAAATAACACATCTTCCTTTATTCACAAACACACAGTCCTTAGCACGCAAAGGGTCTAATCTACCATTCAGTGAAGTTAATGGCAAAACTTCCATAGACTCCAATGGTAGCAGGACTGGCCTTCAACATAATCCTGTTTATTAGTTTCCAAACTTCCACGCAACACTTTCAGTAGGAAAGCAGTCAAGTAAGGATGGAAGCTGGAAGAGGGGATGAAAGCGAGAGTGCATTTATTACAGCTGCTGATTTAAAAAAAAAATCAGTGGATTATGGCATATACAGTTCAGCATAAAAATAACTGGGGTCATTATTGCAATATTTATTTTACTCATATCCAAAATACCCAGATTTTCCTTCAATAGTGCAAAAAAAACCCTCAACCTGATGGACAGAAACAGAACTCAGATATGGGGAAAGTCTATATAAAAAAGGCAATGTTCAGTTCATCATTGTATCAAGAAGTGTTTGTTTTAAAACACTGTGAGCATTCAGCGCTGTTCGAGATTAGGGAGCCCTTTAAAGGAAAGTCAAAGTTACATGTTAAATCTGTATCCAAGGTAGACAGCTGTGCAAAATAACTTTTCACTGAACTTCTTTCATTAGCATCCATGAATATTTGCATAAATCTTGTCAAGAAAAAATTGGCAAAGGTGCAAGGCCTGCTTCTAATTCTTTTCATTTCCAGCATAGCCATGGAAAATGCATTTCCAGATTAGAGGCTTGTGTGCATGCACAGAAACAAAAAGATATCAACAAACCGATTAGTGATGGTAATTACAAACCTGTGACAAGCTATTTACTTGAATTACCATAGGAGAATGCAATTGACATAATAAAGTGGCAACTAAAAACAAAAATGAGGTTTGTGTTCCAGTGTCTGGAAAGCAGATGCAAGCTAAAAAAGCTTCAAGGATTTCAGTTTATGTGGAACTTAAATGCTACTGACCTGAGCTGTCACTAAGTAGATCACTTGTGTGATAAACTGAACTCTAAACAGTGATCATCAGGTGTTTCAAACTTGATACCTCATCTGTAGCATTAGCATGAATATTTGCTATGTTAGTATGAAATAGCAGGCAGTTTTTATACCAAGTGTTTATTGAAGCCATAAGTCTTGACTCCAGTGATATTGCAAAAATGCAGACATGTTATAGTGTTATCCCATCTCTGACCCCAGCATTGCAAGTCATCTGAGTGGTAACAGAATTCCAGGGCCTTGTTGGTTGACTTCCCAATGGAGGAGAAATCAGTTATGTTATTTTATAAGTGCAAATTGATTTATTTATTTAGAAAGAGCTGTGTGGTAATTTGCAGCTAAGCTTCTGGAAGGATTAGATTTTTATTAGTAAATGTTGATAAACATCGATTCCACCTCATACATGAGGAAAAAATATTTCATCAATGATCAAAATTTATGGAAAGAAAAGTGTTGCTTGAGAACTTAGTTTAATTTAAGTTTTTATTTTTAAAAGTTAAAAAGCTTTAACTTTGTTTGAATCTCAAGGGCTACAGGCATTAAATAATTGTCTGACCCCCCTCCCCTTCCCCCCGGCTGCCCCTTACAACTGAAAATTTAAATAGAAAAAAATTCTTAAAACCCTTAATTTTGTGCGGCTGGGAAAACTGAAATTCCTAAAAATAAAAAATGCTAAAAAATAAACATAAATATTATCAATTGAAATTGTGTTTAAAAAAATAGAATAAAATAAAAATCTAATTCTGCCAAGTCTGCTTATTACTGCCAGCAATTACACTGTTCATAAGCCTTTGGAAAGAAAGTGCAGCTGCTGACCTGTTTACATGGTCTTGCTTGCTGGGGATATCACAGAAGGTGGAGAACTGTGCCATCAGGGAAAAACCTATTCAGGAGGGAGAGAGAGACAGGACTCTCCCCATGAGAAGTGATGACGGGTGAGTCAGGAGCCCAGACTGGGTGTCCTTGAGGGACCATGGATTGGGCATACAAGTTCAGTTTCCCTGAAATATGAGAAATATCACTGGGATACACATGCCCAACAATGTCACCAAAATGATGAAGCTATCAGATGTCAGTGCTATACAATGTCAATCCTCATCTCAGTGCTGGATGAACAAAGGAAATAAAACAATATCGTAGATGAACAAGATATAAAGATGGAAAGCTCTGCACAATCCGTTCTAACTAGGATGCAGAGCATCGGAGCCTTGTTATAAAGATATATTTCAAAGGCAGGAGGTCTTCCTTTTTCCACTTTAGACTGAAGTTTCTAAGAACTGCTTAAAGTAGCAAACAGAGAAACATTACTGGAATCAAATTTTATTTAAAATGTAAAGAGTCATGCTGTTTGATGGAAATTTTTGTTATTCTTAACCACTTCCTGAATTTCTAGGTAAATAATGGTGCTAGCTAAAAACCCTATTTTAGTGATGCAGCAGGTTTGTCATCTAAATGTAAGCACTACTATTTGTTTGGAAATATCTGTGCAGAGTGGCAGGTAGTGTATTCTAGGTAAGGTATTAAACCAAGAATCTGACCAGTTGTTTCCATTTTAATACCACTATGCACATACACACTTTTCATTCCACATTCTTTACAAAGGAAATGTAGGCATTGTTACATTTTACAGATGTGGAAACTGGAGCATGCAGCTATTAACGACCCTGATCCAGCAAATCAGAGGGCCAGAACTTTAAAGGTAAGTAGTCATTGCTCCACACAGCTTAAGTACTTAGAAAGTCTCATTTTTAAAAGTTACTCAGGCCCAGTTCCTGAAAGATATTTAGGTACCTAAAGACATTTGATGAACAAGGCCTAAGAGACTTCCCAGTGAGGAAGCAAGCCAATGGCAGAATCAAGACTAAAATTCAAGCTGGGTGAATCTGCATTAACTGATTTGCTGGTAAGAGAATGGTAAAAGAAGCCAAATGGGTGAAATTTACTCCCCATGTAATTCCATTGAAATCAGGGCAGATACACCAGATCTGACTTTGGCCCCATATGTTTAATGGGATTTCTTTTTCTTTGTGAGGGAGAAGCTCTTTTTAAAAATTAAAATTCAGAATGCTAAATTACAGCCTGGTCCTATCAGTTACTGAGCTCCTCTTACAAGGTGCTTCATGCCCGCAGTTGCCATTGAAGGGCACTCAACCCATTAGAGGTTCAGGATCTAGCTCAGTATGTCTTCTGTATCACCAATATTTAATAACATTTAGTAAGTTGAGACTCTGTTCCCCCAGCTACAAAATGGGAATGCTGTCATTTACCATCTTCATAACAGTATTGAGGGGCATGAATAAATAATGCTTGTAAAGTGCTGTTCAAGTGCCAGGTATTATTATGCTGAGGAAGTGCTGGGAAAGGAATTCAGGAGTCCCTGGCTCCCAGCCCTGTGCTCAGTCTATAAAACCATGTGTTTATAGAACTCATCATCACCTTTTTTCCAGTAAGGGAAAAACCAAAAACTCACAAATGTGATTTTCCTCTTGACCGTGCCTCTTCCCCCTGCCCCTCCCATTAAAGTGGATTTTTAATTTTTTTATGTTCTCATGATAAAAAAAAAATGTCCTGAATATTTGTCATTTTCACCCATCTCCAATAGACCCTTTATTCTGCACATTTATCAATATGAAAAGCTAACAAGACCCACTCCTTTGACAAGTGAAAAAATCATCACGGCATTTTAAGGGGAATACAATTAGCATGAAGCATGTCTGTCTTTTCATCGCTTTAGACAGTAATAAAATGAGATTGTTTCCCTTAAAAAAGCTGTGGCAATGTTTTTTTATTTGTCAAAGGGGACTGTATTTACAGTTCCTGATAGTTATGTGTTTGTTTGAGGGTGCGCCTGAAGTTCTTAGCTTTGATTTGTGTTTTGCGAACCCTTTTCATAAGTGCCATCCTGAGTCTTTTGTTTTTCCTCCTTTCAGCCATGTTTTTCCTTACACTTCAGTGAATGAACTCTATGGAAAAGAGAGGCAAAGATCTGTTGGAAATGTATAACCAATTTTGGCCGTCTTTCTTCGGAGAACTTTACAAGTATGACTTTTAAATTCTCTATACTATTTTAGCTGAATGTCATATTATCTGTTTTATTCCAGATACATCTTTATGCGCCTGGCAGATTTAGACAAGTACTCTTGTGATCCAGGACTAAGGAAGAATATTATACAGACAGATCTCAAACCAGCAGAGAGAATGTCTATATGAGCAAAGTGTGCAGTCAAACACAGCAACTGAGTAGCAACTACTAAAATGCACAGAGGCTGCAAAATCACAAAAGGTCAGATGCCTACCTTCTAGAGCTATAAGGAAAAAAGAGGTAAGTAAAAGAAACAAATGCTCTCAGTTTTTCCATCTTACTGTCTTTTCAATGACAAAAGAAAATAACTGGGTTGTTTAATAGTTTTATCCCAAATAATCTTGCTAATATTTATATATTACATGTGGAGCCCTGCTGTTGTCAGTTACTATAAAGAGTGTGCCTGGAAGCGAAGAAACATCTGCACTGACAACCAGGCATATATTTGAAATGTGTGTTGTGTTTGGAGGGATTTATTAGCTCACCACAAATTTGAAACAGATTTTTGTATATGGGTTTGAATGGAGGCCCATGATAAATATCATTCCATTTCCTCATCTGAAATGATTTAATTGCCCCTTTAAGGGCTAAGTTTGATATCATCTTTCCATGCAGAATGTTCGACTCAGGCAGACGTTTGTTTTAGAGGCCACACTGCTTCTACCCACAATCACTGAGACCAGAGCAGCTGGGGTTGCAGGATGATCAAAGACAGGGAACGCTCACTCCCTCCCCCCATTGAGTATTGGCAATAGCTGTGAGAGGGTGTAATCTAGATGGAGACACCAGCTAAGAATCAGTTTCTGTGAATGGATTGTCCAGAAGAGACTTAGATACAGATATTATTGCCATTAAATTGAACTTTTTTTGTGTTTTTTGGTGTTTTTCAAGTCCACATGTGGCTATTTGCCTATGTGCATGCAATTTTGTTTGCACATAAGTGGAGGCTATGTAGGAGTCTGGACAAAAAGGTGGGTCTTAAATGACATCAGTTGCACCCATAGATAACAATAGTGGCATAACACAGCCCACAATTATTTGTGTCCACCAAACTGTAGGCATAAAAATAGAGGCCAAGCTGGAAAACAGTCCATTACATTGTGCGAAAATTGGAGCGTGTTGTAAAATACAAACAAAAATCTATATTTTTTCCATGTTCACTAAGACTTACATACAGAGGTACCTTTTGATTTTAAAAAAACAAACAAAACCTTTATTTCCTGACACCAGTCACAAGACCAGGGTTAAGGTGATAAAGGTCAATACTATGACTGACAGTGATTACTGTTAAGTACACCAGACTCAGTGTCTGAATTTTCATGTGTGAAGCCTCCACAATTTCCATCTAAGTCGATGGGAGTTGAGAAAGCACCTCTGAAATTTGGGGCCAAAAATCTTAACAGAGAAGCGTGCCCCAAATCCTTCTCATGGATTACAGTACCCCACTTAAAATATTACCCGGCAGGTGCCACTTGCACAACTTTCCACATACACACACATTATTTCACTCATCATTCCTCTGAGACTGCTGCTATTATTATTATTATTATTAAGCCAATGTAAATGTCTGTGCGTACCTTGGCTTAGAATCAGGCCCTTACTCTCACTCTCCACACAGAGCTTGAAGATGCCAGATGGTCTGAAAATTCTGGGGATTTGTCAGTTGTGGATTGATGACTTTTGTAGCTATATCATATAGTTATACAGCAGAGAATGATAAATATCCATTTTCTAAAAACTTTCCAAAGTATATTTTTCTACCATTATAACAGGAGGGTGCAACGGTTTGGAAGACTTTTTAAAAACATATTTAATACCTCATTTTTTAAAAGTATAGTTATGATAGGTTTAATCTTTTATGTGGTATGGAAAAAAGGGTAGAGATTAATAGATTAAAATGTAATATTGTCATATGGAAAAAAGCATATGCCATCTTCCTGTATATTACATTCTGTTGAATTTTGCATTTGATGTTTAAAAATTAATTTATAACTTTTGATACAAAAATACTTCCTACTCTGACGTCTCAAAAATACAGACACATAAATGACGGATAAATAAAAGTACATCATATATTAACCTTATGCTACAGCTCATTTTAGGATTACCTTACAGCGCACATTTCTTTGAATTAAATACTACATAAATAAAGCATTCTCATAATTACAAAACAAGTTAACTTGCTAATTCACATAAAATGCTATTTTCTGACTTCCAAATTAACTGGCTACTTTTCATAATCCTTTTGCAGTAATGTTGTCCTATGGCATGAATTGCCTTGTCAGAAACCCTGCATTCTGCATGTGACAAACACAGTGTATATTAATACCTTCATTATACATCTTCCAACTCTAATCATTTTAATTACTGCAATCATTGTAGAATAGCACCTGCAATTCAGAGCAATCAACTACTTTAAATTTGCAAAAATTAAGTATTCATATAAAATATTAAGTAGTACCAAACCTTTAGTAGAAGTTTGTAAATAAGTCAGCTATAGGCTGACCTCTTGTCCTGAACACTTGTATAAGCTTCTTGAGCGTATTTGAAAAGAAACAAAATGGAAAAACTATGGAACAGAAGTTGAGTGCTGTTAAGCAAATAAAGAAGAGAGAAAGAATATAAAAGTGTGTATTAAGCTAGTATTCCCTATGCAATTCTTGGCATTTGGCAGAAGGTTATAAGGAGTGAACATAAACTGAGCTAGGAATTAGTTTCCAAACTGGATAGCACTCAAAGTAGTTCAAATTTAACTGCTTTTCCACATATGGTAAAGCTGAGAAAGAAATGGGGAATGATTTTCAGAGCATAAAGCTGCCACAATACCTCAGTTAACAGAATGTTCTAAATAGCTGGGCATCATGTATTGAATAAAAATGTGAGACTATGTACCTGTCAGTTCACCCATGCACTGCCTACCTAAAGAAACAGCTACTTATATGAAATTGGATGCACTTCCATGATATTTAATATGCCAAAAGAACTTAGAGCAAGAATGAGGGAGACTGAGAACAAGCCCCACCAAATTATATATGAATGGTACAAAAGATCCCCATTTTCCTACAATTGGTAACTAGGGTCACGACTAAACAATTTAAGAATTTTTTTTTAAAAGGTCTTTTGACTTCTGCTGAGGATCTGCCCAAAGTGGGCGGCCCAAGACATGGTTTCCCAGAGCAACTGAGCTTAAAAAATCAGAATATAAATAAAAACAGCACCTAGATTGTCCTCACTGTGAGAATATTAGTACATACACTATAAAAACACACATTGGCTAAGCAGTTTTATCTAACCAGTTGAAAATACAAAATCTCTCTTAAATTTGGAGTTCTAGGTACTTAGCTAGAATAATTCTTACACAATTTTATGGTTTTTGCTATTTGAAATAGAAATTAATGTTCAATAAAATACATAAAATAAAGATGTTCATATGGTAAAGTTTAGTGAAATTTATCAAGTAATAAATCACAATAAGTCAAATTTTATCACAAAATTGTAATCTATTATCTAAATCACTACTACTCTGGAACGTGATTTTGATACCATTCTGGAACTATGGAGCTTTTACAGGTCCTTATCAATTTGTTAGTCAGCTTTTTGCTAATTAAACATTATAGGACCAACAGTGACAGTTCTATCAAAAGTAATTCTGAAATTAGAAATTTAAGTTACTTAGTAAAATGTATTCTCTGTCTCTTCATATGACTCCTAAAATGTCAGCGATTTCAAGTTATACTAAGTTATTACTTGAAGATTGATAGAAAATACATCTCTTAGCTGCTAAGTTTGGCCCCCGTCCTATAAACACTTACGTATGTACTTAATTTCAAGCACTGAAGTAGTTACCAAAGACTTCAATGAATAAAGTTAAGGACGAGGGTTGGTTGTTTGTAGGATCAGGGCCCTAATTACCAGCAGTATTTAGGTTCTTTAAAGCTATTATCATTGACTATTAAGGCAATTAATAATGCTGATATAAAAGTATGAATAAAAGGTTTTTTTGGAGGGGGGAGGCGAGCAGTCTAGCTGACATCCAACTAACAAGTACTTACTTTGAGAACTGTGTTATGGTCAAGAAGTCTGTATTTTAATTCTTCCAAAAAATTCATGTCTATTTTTCTGTATATTCAATTTCAGTATTGCTGCCAAGTGTCCTTGCATCAATCGAATTGTAAATTCAGGGCCCAGATTAGTAACTGGGAATAGCATTATAAGAGGAAAAAGGAATCTTTGATTAAAACAGCAAGCTTAGCCAACATATGAATCATAGAATAGATTAAATATAGGGCTGGAAAGGACCACGAGAGGTCATCATATTCAGCCCCCTGTGTTAATGCTGGACCAAGTAAATCTAGACCATCCCTGACAAGTGTTTATCCAACCTGTTCTTAAAAACCTCCAGTGACAGGAATTCCACAACTTCCCTGGGAAGCCTATTCCAGAACTTAACTACCCGTATAGTTAGAAAGTTTTTTTCTAATTGCTAACCTAAATCTGCGTTCCTGCAGATTAAGTCCATTATT
Organism: Emydura macquarii macquarii; assembly: GCF_026122565.2. Classification (NCBI taxonomy): domain Eukaryota; kingdom Metazoa; phylum Chordata; order Testudines; family Chelidae; genus Emydura; species Emydura macquarii. Next base: position 7,912,938 of record NW_027130155.1, on the reverse strand, counting down.
TCTTATCCTACCTTCAGTGGACATGGAAAACAATTGATCATCTGTCCTCTTTGTAATAGCCTTTAACATATTTGAAGACTGTTATCAGATCCCTTCTCCTCTTCCCCTCCCTCTCCTCTCCCCCCCCAGTCTTCTTTTCTCAAAACTAAACATACCCAGATTTGTTTTTAAGCTTTCCTCATAGGTCAGGTTTTCTAAACCTTTTATTATTTTTGTTGCTCTTTTCTGGACTCTCTCCAATTTGTCCACATCTTTTCTAAAGTGTGACGCCCAGAATTGGAATAGAATTCCAGATGAGGCCTCCTTAGTGTTCAGTAGAGTGGGACAATTACCTCTTGTGTCTTACATACAACTTTCCTGTTAATACACCCAAGAATATTAGTTCTTTTTTGCAACTGCATCACATTTTATAAATCACATTTTATGATCCATTATAACCCCCAGATCCTTTTCAGGTGTACTACCATCTAGCCAGTTATGCCTCATTTTGTAGTTGTGCTTTTGATTTTTCCTTGCTACATGTAGTACTTTGCACATGGCTTTATTTAATTGAATCTTGTTGATTTCAGACCAATTCTCCAATTTGTCAAGGTTGTTTTGAAATCTAATTCTGTTCTCCAATGTGTAATGAGCTCATGTGTAAGAATTGCTCCTGTTTCTCCTAACCTATATATTACTATTGCAATCACAGAGCACATGCTGTGAAATACATAGTAATACATAGGTGATGTGTTGGAACAATTTGCAGTTAAGTTTTGCAGCATTTTCTGATGTGGCATGCCAGTGAAATGAAGCGTATCTCATAAACTGACTTTTCAACTGTGACATGCCCGGAGGGTGACCAGATAGCAAGTGTGAAAAATCGGGACAGGCGGTCGGGGATAATAGGTGACTATATAAGAAAAAGTCCCAAATATCAGAACTGTCCCTATAAAATTGGGACATCTGATCACCTTACAGGCCCCCTATTCTGTGGCATGCTTCAGTATAGCAACCAGAAAGTGACAGGCTTTTCATTTTCTAGAGAAACCTGCCACATGTTACCAAATTATGCAGTCCCCTCTTATTTCTAGTCATTTCTGTTCTCACACACCGGATTCTGTAATTGTTAATAAACTGAGGGAAAAACACTTCTTTCTTGTATTTGTAATGTGTTAAAAAGCATAATGAGTTTTTAGGTGAATAATTTTGTTCATATCTGTCAAACTTTAAAAACCTATAATATGGGATGAATAATGACCCATTTAATGAGAATGTCACAAATTAATGAGATATCCCTGAGTGCTGTTCTTTGTATCTCTGAATTAGCTATTGACTACACAGCTAAGAAAGATAATGTGTGATGTTTATTTCAAATTAGTGGCATATTCTGAACTCATGGGGCTAGTTCTTTAGCTGGTGAAAATCAGTGTATGGTACCTCTGTTGACATCAGTGGGTTTACACCAATTTACAACAGCTGAGGATTGGGCCCCATGAAATATACTTGTGTGCTCATTTGCTACAAGCATTTGTGGATAGCAGGTACCTAGCACTGAACCTTCTATCCTTTTAACAAAGCAGGGCTAAGGTACATTTTATGTCATAGTAACTAAATTCTGTGGCAAGATCCCCTATATCTTGTGACATTTAATGCAACAAATCAAAATTCTGAGGAAGCTCCATCTCTGCTTAAAAATGGAGAATTTTACTGAATTAAATACAAAAATGAATAACACAATCAGAATCATTGTTCTGTTGGTGTTTATTTGGACATTAAATTAAATATACATTAGGCTACTTCCACGTTGTCAGTTTTCAGTGTGTTGGGATTGGGCAGCAATTGACTTTAAAAGGCAGTACAGAGACAAAAATCAAATGGAACAGAACATTTCCACTTGTTAATTTTCTGCTTTTCCTCTGGACAAGATGTTCCTCATCTAGATATGTGCTGACTACTCAGCTGTATTTCCTCAGTCTGCATATAGATCTGATAATGTATGCTCAAATTGTTTATACAGTTGGGGAATCAATGTGTTCTAGTGGACAAGGCATTACATTGGTAGTCAAGAGACTGGAATTCTTTCCCCACCTCTGCCTTTAATTTGTTGTGTGACCATAGGAAAGCAGTTAACCGCTCTGCCTCAGTGTTCTCAGCTGCAAAATGGTGAAAATGATGCTTATCCATTATAAAGGGCTTGAAAATACTCAGATTTAAAGTACAATTTGCCTGATCCTGTGCTCTGTTGATTTCAGTGGACCCAGCATCAGGACCTGGGTTGGCTACATATTATTAATAAGCACTTACCTGTATAGTTTTTGAGATTTTGTAAAATAGCCATTTTAAAGAAAACTAAATGACCAGAGAACTGTAATAAAATTGTGAGTCTATAATAGAAATGTTGACGTCTGTCTCCATGTCAGAAATTCCTTCTTTAATATTAATTCACAAATACAGCATTAGCAGAAACAGCTTCTGCACAGTGTCTCCAATTTGCCGTCTTTCAAATTATAGATTGTTTACTTAACAAACTTCATTGCCAGTAGAAACTTTTTTTAAATAGAAGTTTATAAAGCAAGTTATCCAGCTGTGAAATTGGAAGCACAACTGTTGCAGTCGATCTGAATTTTATTTTTACTAGTTCCCACACAGTAATCTGTACTTGCCTTTATAGTGCCTCCAACTGAAAAGGATTATCTAGTCAGAATACATCAGTACATAATAAATGTGCTTCATTTCTTCCACAGTTCTTAGAGCTGCCAGCCAAAATGAATGTTTTTCTGAGCATTGGCACCACTGGTACTTTTGCAGAAACTATTTCATGGTCCACTGGACCCTAAAGGACATTGTTTTTAAAGGCATATTATCAGAAGCATACCATCAGAGTGGATATTGCCATGTATTACTATAATTTAAGGGCAGTAGTATTGCTCAGTTGATATCTTAAGACAATTGGGTCAAAACACATTAAAGCTAACCTTTATGCTTTTCAGCATTTATATTTTTACTATATCAAACTAATAAATATAGTTCACCAAAGGTATTTTTCTGTTATTTGGTAGTTCCAAATGGAAAAAGAGAGGAAATCTTTGTAAATAAATTAGAGATTGTATAGTCTCTTCTCTGTATGCATGTAAAACCTATTACTGATACTGGGATTTATATATAGTAGATTAGGACATTAATTACCTGTCGAGGTTTTATAGCAAACAATCTCATTTAGTTTGCTTTACAAATGTAGATTTATTGAATGTTCACCACTTGAAATTATACTGTGAAGTAACTGGCTTTCTTCTGAAGCCACTATTGAATTGTAGGATGTGAATGTCTAGATCTCCAAGACTGAAAATTCATCAAAATATTCATTGGTCAAATCATTGCTACATTAAAATTTGTGTGGGCAATACCTAATTTAATACAGACTGCAATGGTGTTTGTTAGGATAAGATTTTATATGATCCTGACAGTTTAACTGTCAGATAAATTGCTGTGGGTACAGCACATGGACAAGCTCATAAGCAGATGATATTAATGTTACCAAAATATGACACCACGAACTAATGACTATCTTTGAAGCATCTGGACAGAAGCAAAATCTAATTTTGTCTAAAAGATCTACATTAGCAGTAATCATATTGTAATATGACCAAAATATTCTTGTCAAAGGAGATAGTATTATGGAATATTAATACAACTGATTAAACATGACATGCTATTCTAAAATAAACCTTTCAATTTTAACAGTCAGGGCAGATTGATATAGATTAGATTAGATTAGATTAGATTGGTTAAAAAATATCCAGAGTAGAAGAGATAATTAGTTCCTCTGCCAAATGATTGTCAGGAGGGGAGAATATATAGTACTATAAGAAGAGATTAAAATTAAAAAGCTAGACTTAAAAAAGATTATTTTAATTAAAGAAGAACCTAATACGATTCAGGAAAGGAAAACGTTGTATATTTTTTTTTAAAAACTCAGTGGCCATAGATCCATTTAAGAATATTATTCAAGAGGAGTGAAGATAGAAATGGATTATGTAGAACAGGGTTAGATAAGGCAACTGAAAGCATGAAAGACAGAAGGTAGGACACCTGTGCCTGTACTACGTGGGTGAGAATGTATGAAGACAAAGGGTTCAGAGAGAGAGAGGACAGAGACTTTATTCTCACCTCAGTGTTATTTAGCCAATGTGTTAGAGAAGATTGGAGGTGCATGCATGTATCGAGTGCAAAATAAGCCCCTTAGAGAGTATTTTGTTAATAAACTGGCTAATTAAAAAATAAAGTAGCTGCGAGAAATTTTTGCTGAGCTGTGTTTTCCCTACCAGCTGCAGATAAACAGGGCATATCATCATCCTCACTTACCCTAAGGACAGTAAAGGGAAGAATAAAGCTATATAGGAACATCTCTCCAAATACCAGTATTAATAAATAACATGAGAGCAGCAGTATTAGAAAAGATCTAAACATTACAGGCTGCAGGCTGCCTTTCATGGCCCAGGGGAAGAGTAGAGGTAGTTACACTGCAATGGAAGACCTTAGGAAGAATTGTGGTTGACCTAGGAGTTGATCCAAAGGACAATCAACGGAAGGACTTAAGATATTTGAATACCTCAGCAAAGTTACGGTGTCAGTAGGTTCATTTTTCCCTTGCTTGTCCCTAATGATCAACTGCTTAGACAGCCAAAATTTCTCCTGGGGACTCCCAGGAAGTACACCCTGCAGCTAATGAATCTGCTGAAAGCACATCACTCTATGACTTTCACTGCATTGGCTCTGTACTGAACATCTGGTCAGTTTTAATGTATTGGGTTTTATTTTCAAATCCCTCAATAGCCCAGGCCCAGGCTACCTAAAAGAGTATCTTATCCTCTGGGATCATACCTGTCCTCGACAGTTACCCGATGACAGCACAGAGACCTGTGGCATGCTGAAAAACTAGGACAGCATAAAAGAACTAGAATTTAATATCAAAATACATAGCATAGAGGCACCTGTAATGATTGCATTTATTTTCATATTTAATTAATAAAAAATCTTTGTGTTTTTTATTTAAATTGAATCTGCCGTAGAACTTCCAGGCTGCTGCAGAATCCAGGAACTTTGCCTGAGAATTTATATCCAGCTTTCTATGGAGTGCAGAGGGCCTTGATTAACTTATAATAGAGTATGCTGGCCCTTTAAGGGCAGGCGTGGCCCAGAACACCTGTTACAGAATCTTCAGACTCTTTATAGCTGGGACATCTAGTCTCTCCTGATTGTGTGATATTAGGCTGAAAGCCAGGCCTGCAGGGAAAAGAAACAAGATATAAAAGTCAAGCTATGGCAGCAGTAGGAGAGAGACCTGGGGGAAAACAGAGGGCTTCTCCACTGGGAGGCCTGAAGGGGAACAGCTGTGGTTGTTAGGTCTCTCTTGTTGAGGGCCTAAAGGAGGAGCTGCATGGAACTATTGTTGCCCTCTACAGCCAGGATGGGTGAGAAAACTATATTCCCTGATTTGTGAGAGGGCTGCAGAGAACCCCTGTAGCTGAAGGGTGGAAGGGGTTGTTGTGTTGCCTGACAAAAGCAAGGAAGAATTATTTGCAGATCTAGTGTGTGGGATGTGGAAGCATGAGGACAAAATAGATATGGGAGGGGGTTTCGTGTATAAACATTGGAGTATAATTGGTGTATTAATAAATCAGAACACAGGAGAGAGGAGATTTTATTTAGCAGTGCTGGTCATGTGGCATGTGATTATTGTAGAGCCATGGTTGGGCAGGGAGGCGGGAAAGAGGCATGGTAGTTCACCTAATGATGCAGGATAAAAACGTTCCCTGCCCCATCCTTGTCCCCAAAATATAGAAAACTGATAAAATACAGATATGGACCTGGTCCAGAATCCCAGTTCTGACTCTCAGACTTTGGAAAAGTCCAGATTGAAACATAATGGCTTATGATAATTTCTAATGAAGTATCCCATTCTTTGTTGTGAGCTAGAGACATTTACTATATGATCTGTACCTGCATGCGCGTGCACGCACAAACACACTCAAAATGAAGTAGGTTAATAATGAGTATTCAATCTGCTACTAATTTTGTCAGCCGTCTATATCTGAATTTTGTGATCTGGCTTTGTTTTGTTTCACTGGCCAAAATGTAGTTATTGTCTTGGCATAAAATATTTCCCAGTATTTGTCCTTATGAAGAGAACAAGGTGGATAAGTGTTAGAAAATGTCAGAGAACGTAAGTTAGATTTCCACTGACCTGGCTGTGTCTAACAGGACCAAGCATCTGCTCCATGACACTGTAGTGCTTTTGTGAGAAACACACCTCATTTTTATAGCAGGAGACAAGCTTTTAAGGTGAGGGATAGAACACGTTTTCTTTTCAGTGTTAAATCATTAATTCAGCAAGACTCCTCTGTCACAACAAACAGGTTCAATTTTAAAGTCAAAGCTGTACATTGAGTATCTGTGCATCTAAAAAGAAGACTGTTTGATGATAGATGAGATCAGGGTAATAGACATCAATCATTCTAAATAATGTGGGCTAGATTGTGACTTGGTCTATACCATCAGGTAATGGAGTAAATTGGAGGAAGAATGCATGTGGACCCATATGAGTAAGCAGATTCTATATGTGGAGTAGATGTGCAGGGAATGGCTTACCTCTTCTGATTTGTTGGCCAGTTCAGCTGCACTAACCAACAGGCAATGTCTGATTTGCTACTAGGATAGGCTTGCAGCAAATTACAGCCTTGCCGCTACTCCGCCAACAGTCTAACCCAAGCAAGAAGGAAGCAGGGGGGTGATAATGACGCAGAGGTGTGTGTCTGTGTCACAATGCTTCCAAAGGCAGTATTCCAACTCAGAGCTGTGCCTAAAATCACAAGCTAGCCTTCTGTTTGCAATGATTTTTTTAAATATAGCTTCTTTAGTCCTTAAAAGTTAAGCTACTAGGGTAAATCATTCAAGAACATCATTTCATAGCAGAAATAATGACCCAATAATATCTTATTGCAGCTAATGATTTTCTCATCAATGGAATTTTCACTCCATTTGCACAGTCAAACTGAAGGAATACATAGGACCAGAGTTGCTCAGAAACTGAGATAAGGATTAAACTGAAAACCAATTATCTGTTAGTTTTTTCACTGTCTCTATCTTGTAATTATCTTCCCCTCAGTACAGCAGACTAATTGGGAGGAATCACAGTTTATGTACAATGGATAAAATCTGGAAATATCCCAAATATCACTAGTTTTTGAGTTTTAGTGCCAGAGTTAATGGATTGATCCTTCAGCTGAAGATACAGGACTATAAAGGAATTAAACTAAATAATGTACTCTGTATGTGCACTGAGCGCACACATAATATGAAGATAATGGTGTAAAATTTGATGGAATTAAGCATGTGTTACACACACATATTATAGGTCAGATCATATGCTTCTTCTGAAAAAACTAAGGGCTAAATTTTGGTGGAAAACTGTACCACCTAAGAGAATTTTTGGTAGAGAAGAAGAGGGGGAAAAGCTTGGCCACCCAACAGGCAGATTGGTAGTGTTGCCTTCCTAACTTACGGCTATCCAAAAAGCCACATGGAATTCCCATGTATTTCCATGCACTGACAGAGGTGCAAGGCATTCACACAAAGTGCCAGACCCCCTCAGTGGTGCTTTCACCAAGTTAAGGTTGACAGCATCAGCATTAACTTACTCAGGAGGACCTCAATGGGTTTCAAAAGAATTATCTCTGGATCTTGCTTGTCAAACTACTCCTTTCCCTCAGAACTCAAGGAACCCTGATTATGTGGCGTTTCTGTGGAGGGGTTTCCACAGGGTTAGAAAAAGGGGGATAACACTACATTGCCTTGTTTACAATCTTTTGTCAGTTATGACCCAGATAGGCAGGTTTCTGCACCTTTCATTTACTCCATGAGAAATATTAGAGCAGTGGTTCTCAACCTTTCCTATTGTACTCCTTTCAGGAATCTGATTTGTCTTGTGTACCCCAGGTTTCACCTCACTTAAAAAACTAATTGCTTACAAAATCAGACATAAAAATACAAAACCATCACAGCACACTACGGAAAAAATTGCTCATTTTTAGTATATAATTATAAAATAAATCAATCGAAATATAAATATTGTACTTACATTTCAGTTTATAGAGCAATATAAAGTCATTGTCTGTATGAAATTTTAGTTGTACTGACATCGCTAGTGCTTTTTATGTAGCCTGTTGTAAAACTCAGCAAATATCTAGATGAGATGGTGTACCCGCTGGTTGAGAATGGATGGTATGGTCTTTTGTATATAGCGGTATAAAATAGATATTATAACAAATTAGAGGCTGTGTCTATGAATGCATACATCGGCTAATTGGAACTTCATGGCAACAGCGATGATAGTAGTCAGATCATTGTGCTCCAAAAGCACAGACCTCTCGCACTTGAACTAAAGAAAAATCTCTGTTAGCTGTTAATTAAAATATTGATATATAAGAAAACAGACATTGCTGATGTTGTATTGCTCCCTTTTTATGTTACATAGAAGCATTTAATGCTGAGAGGACACATATTCAATCCTGCTTCTTCTCTCTTTATTTAGATACCATTTTCTCAATAAAAGGAACCAGTTAGAGCACCATATATTGAAAATGATGCAAAACTGAGATTTTTTTATACTAATCGAACATCATAGCATGAATTCAGCTCTGAGAATAATTAAGGTAAAGCTTCCCCAGTAGACAAGATGAACTGACCTGACAAAGCAATAGTATGGATAATGCAGAAGTGAGACTACTAAGTTAATATAGGTAATGCTGTGAATAAATGTATTCCAAGGAAAGTTTGAGTGGTATTCAATTAACATAGTAAACTCACATGACTCAAAGACTGTCTTAAATAATCTTGGGTTTATGTTATATTAAATTATGACTTGTTTTATTTTGCTGCCATTACAGAAATGGAGTACAGTAAAGTTTGAAACTAATCAAACACAATTGCAGATGATTAATTGACAGATTTATTTGTTTTAACTGTAGCTTGTACAATGCCATTCTTTGCTTTAGGCATTTTCACTAGATATTATTACATTATTTTAAGGCAAGAAATTAATGAATTATCTCAAACTGAGGGGTGGGGCTGGATTGACCAAAGACTTTAGTGAATGCACAACTTGAAACATGGCCATGACATGGGACTAATATCATGCTTAAATTACGCATTACTTTAGGTGTTTTTCTGGGCGAAAGATAAGGCTATTAAACTTCATTTTCATAAAATCTTCTTTAGCAAAAGGCTATGGCCCCAAGAACCATTTTTGGAAATTATTATACTACTGAATCATGTTGTGTTTGAATTGCAAAGGAATAAGGTTCTATATATATGTGATACCTCTTTAGTCTTCTTTCTAAAACAATACATTCAGGATCTAATCCAACTCCTTTTAAAGTCAATGGAAAGATGTTCATTGACTTGAGAGGGAGTTGGATCAAGTCCATAGTTACGTTCATGAATTTCATTGCTAGGCTATAGTTAAGATTGATTTTTTTTTTCTTCCATGGGATATTGTGACTTTTACAATAGCTATAAAAAATGAGCTTGACTATAAAATTAACATAATTAGTATATGAAATAGGTGTAATTAATAAACAGATTCATAAATAATGTAACACCCTAATTGTAAGTGGTATTTTGCAATTTTTTTCTTAGGGCACATTTATTTCAAATGATTTGCTTAAGTATACCTGAAAACGTAGGTAGTGCCATTGTGGGAAAGTTATTTTAAAACGTTGTTTTCATTTAAAAAATAATTAATAGCCAAGTTTCCCTGATTATCTTCTATGCTTCACGATTGTGTTTCTCTGAAATAGCCTCATAAAACTTTCTTTTGTTTTGATTCTTTATCCCCTATGCAACTTTATCAAAGTGGGGCACTCCCATGTGGCTGCATCTGGGTACTAGCTTTGCCTGGTCTGACACTGGCCATCTCCTCAACAAAGAGGTAGGTGAATGCATTGATCACTGACTCACCATACACAGTTTTCTACAAGGACAAGGTGCAGCTGAGACCATACCCTAAATTATTTTTGAAAGTGATTTCTGTCTTTTGTTTGAATCAATTTATCTACTTGCCAGTGTTCTTCCCGAAACTGCACTCACATAGGAAAAAGAGAAGACTCCACGTCCTTGGTGTGTGTTGAGCATTAGCCTCTTACTTGAATAGGACCACATGTAATGGACATATACAAGCCCTCAAAGAAGAGGAAAAGGTTACTTACTTTTTGTAGCTGTTGTTCTTTGAGATGTGTTGCATATGTCCTTTACATGACCCACCCTCCTTTCCCAACATATTGGAGTCTATGTGAGATTCTACATATTGGATTCTTGTGAGAAGGAACTGAGGAAGAGGGGAGCAATTCCACTCTTTATATCTTGCTTCACCGCACAAGGAGATATTTGATGGGCGAGGCCACCCCATGAGTACCACTAAGGAAAACTCTCTGGCATCAGTGCATGCATTTACAGTGTGATAGGCATATGCAATATATCTCAAAGAACAACAGTTGTGAAAGATAGGTTAGCATTTTGTATCGTATGTATCAAGCTTGAGGTCCCCATCATATTGTACAGCATGTGTTAAATTAATATAGTCAGGACTGGTCAGCAAATTACAGTGGTTATTAAGGGCATGATAGTCCATCACTTGTGTACCCACTTATTATTATGATTAATCATGTTTTATTCTGGTAGTGCCTAAGAACCAACTAAGAACGGGCCCCGTTGTCCTAGGTATTGTACAAACACAGAGAAGCAGATGGTTACTGCCCCAAGGAGCTTTCAGCCTAAATAGGCCAGACTGAGAAAAAGGATACGGCACAGACAGTGAAGAATGCAAGGGCAGCAAAGAGTATGTTAATTCCATTGGGAGGAGGGGCGAGTTAGCTCGAAAGGGATAAGATAAACTGAAAGAAAAGTGAAGGCAAGGTGTGGAGTGAAATTGAGGTGAAGAGACTGAGGGATGAACAGGGAGAGCATTGGAACAAACAGCCAATCAGCACAGGGCAGAGGAAATTCTGTGAGAATCACAGAAAGTTTTCCAATTGTCTAAAGATCCTGAAGGGGAGGGAGAGAGGAGGCACCAGCTGAGTTCTCGCTTTCCCAAAATGTGGGGGAGTCTCTCCTAAGCAGTTCTGGTCTTAGAGTGCTGAGGGATAGGGTGGCCCAGGCTGGGGCTATTTTATCCCCCTTTCTACCAGTGCAGCAATCCCTGCTTTGGCTGCTTCTTCTTTGGCTGAATTCTCTGACTGGTTCAATGGAAATTTAAAATACACATGGACTGTAAGTTTGGGCCCAATATATTATGATACACAACCTTAAAAAGCACCATACAAATGTGCAGGTAGATTGACTAAGGATAATTCTGCTTCCAGGAAAGAAAAACTTGGGAGACCATAAAATAAATCAACACTATGCCTACATATGTGTCAGTACCTTTTGTGGAAAAGGAAGGCTGTGTAGTGTATACGGAGCAGATCGTAAAGATGAGATAAAAGAAGGAGAGAACAGTTTATTCTTAGATCATATAGTCATAGACATCAGAGTTGGAAAAGGCCCATTAGGTTATTCATGTCCCTATAAATGTCGGATTGGTGCCTTATGTGCTCAAGTATCCTTTTTTTATATTAGAAAAAGAACTTTACTATCTAGACGTGACTCTCTGCCTGCAGAAAGTTCTGCTTAATAATTGGTCAGCTACAGTTGGTTGAAAAATGTTTACTTTGCAAAGACACAATTGTGAGGTCAATTAGAGTTTTGAAATTGACTTACACTGTACCAGAATCAGTCCCCAACAGTGGGACATGGAACTGCTTAGGGATCATTACAGTAACAATATGTTATGCCACCAGTTTTACTGCCTAGATAAAGAAAATGTGTCCATCCCCCTTTTTGTTCCAGTTCGGAACTAAAGGAAATTTTGCGATGTTGGAATTCAGTTCTACTTTTCAGCACTGTTAGAGTTAGTGAAGATGTGCCTGGGACATTAAGGGACAGCTCCAGGCGTGGAATTGGCAAAGGTCAGATTAAATAATGGTCAAAGATTGATCAAGCAGAAGTGGGCGAAGGGACATAATACAACTAAGGGAATGTCCAGAAAGACCGGTATTATCCAGGAAATCCATAGGAACATTTCTAGTTCTGCGTACAGAAGAGCTAGGCCTTTTACACAGGGAGGGCACCTACCCAACCAGATAGCCATTTGCTGCTATGCTGAGGAAGGTATTGGCCGAGTTGGGACACAATCTAGGAAGTTTGGGTATGCATTTCTTCGGGATTAATGCAGCAACATCTGCAGCTTTGGAGGCATTTGATTCCCACAGAGATTCAGGTTACTGAATCTGGATACTGGAACATCATGCCCTATGCTTGCCCTGTAGTGGGGACTTTTCTGATTGTAATTTTCAGGAGACATCTGAAACAAGGTGTATGTCTGGATCAGGCAATTGATAATGAACTGAGCTCACAAGAGAACTGGTGAAGAGCAAGTGGATTATAATTGGATTTGCAAGTTTTAGTTCATCTTTGATAGTTTGCGAGGAGAGGCATGTTGTGGGATGAGCCTTTTATGTGCTCCCTGATGGGCAAATCACATCCATCTAATGTATTAACCTTCACTTCAGGGAGAATGATCTTGGGGTTTGTTTGAGAGTCCTGGGGTGAGTTTGATTTAGCAGGAATGAGGGTTGGATTGCCCAGGCACTGCACACAATTTGGTCTGAAATACTGACAATGCAGGTATGATGTGGACATGATTGGGGGTAGGTATGCCACCCTGTTTGCCTGCATCAGGCCTGGAGGAATGTGAACTGATAGTAATGGTGATATCACACACAAAAATCAGGCTGAGGTTCCTGAAATTACCGAGAAGATGGGCATGTTTATCAGACACAGGGATCGATATGTGGCTGGGACAGTTTAGAGATTAGATTGATTGGAGGCAGATATCAGGTTGGGGTTGGTGCCAAGCTATTTCATTGGCATCCCCCATCTCCAATGTCCAGAGTGAATGAGAAATTCAAAGGGGCCAGCTCCCAGACGTAAACCTGAGACCCAGGAGATAGCTGGTGAGGATGCTGTTCACCTGGAGGAGGAAGGGAAGTCATTAAGTCTTCATAGATGTTCCTCCCTTTCACGTGTACTTTCATTTACCCATGTGGGGGGCGGGGCATGAAAGGATTCAGAGATGGGATGAATTGGGATTAGGCAGAAGAGACAATGCTGAATATTGACTATTTGGCATAGAAGCTATTTAACACTGAATTGAACCCAAATAAATGTCTGGTATTTTGGGGTGGGTGTATAGGAGGTTAGCTTCCTTCACTACTCCCATTAAAATTAAAAGGTGATAAAATTTCAGACTTATGCTCTAAAATCTGTCCCTGCATCTGTGTTCCAATCTCCTATGCATCATGGTCAATTAGCAAGTGTAAAAACGTATAGGAAAAAAAAATCTATATGAGAGTCTCTCACTAAAGGTCCATTATGCTCCCTTACTCATGATGAGTGACACCTTGCTACATAAATATTCCCATTGACTTAAATCACAACTACCTGTGGAGTAAGATACTATTCAGTATGAGTAATAGTAGCCAACTCTGGCCTTTGTGGATATACAGTATTTTCTTGCAGTGCTCTGCAAAGGATCTTAGATGGGAGATATTTCACATAAATAACAAGCTGTCACTAAAACAGAAAGAGGAACAAAGGTAAGATAAGTAAAAAGTATTTAATTAATTAGTAGGATAACAAAATACAATATTCTGCATGTCAGAGCAGCCCATGTAGACGTTGTTACTTATATAATCAATTTTCACACTGAAACCATGGTGTACTGTAAATACAGATAAATTAAATTAAATAGACACATCTGCTGAACAGGCATTTGGTTCATCATTTTTTGGTCATGACTACATATTCATCGCCTGAATGTCTATAACATTTCTGCCACATTCCTACACAAAGTGACAATGCAGGTAGTTGTACTTATTTGTATTGCCAACACTGCACTTGTCTTTTTTAATGATGTATGGGCTTGCCTTAATAGTGGTTAATCTAATGATAGAATAACTTGCTGGAGGTTACAAGGACCATTTTCTGTATTTCTAGCCTGCAGGCAGAATCTCATGGTGATTGATGTCTTGAGGGTTTTTTCTGTGCAAAATATGTGTGCACATTTATTGTAATATGAATTATAGCTATAGTCCTAAATATTGTAATATGACGTTATAGCTATAGCCCTAAAGAGAGCAAATCTCAGGAACGCTCCTCTGCGGTTTTTTGTGTTCTTCTCCAATTAAACTACATTGGGAAAGAAAACTTTTAATTAATTCTTAGACACGAAAAGAGGTGTCCCTGAGTTTGAAATTGAAATATCTCATATGATTGTGAAAGGAAAGCTGTGACAGTTAACCAAATCTGCAGAGAGATTTTTATGAAAAGTTCCAGACAACTTTTAATGCTTGAGCTAATCTGTATACATGAAACATCATTACATTGAAGTCTGGGCACACCATTTCAAAATGAATCTCTATATAATCAAGAGAAAAGACTCTAAAACAATGATTAATGCACTTCCTGTAAGCTAACCAGAAGATACACCCATTAAAATAGGAGAGAAATCATAAATCTTACACAGATTTCTCATGATTAAGACATGACTGACTAACTTTCCAAGTGATATGAGGCATATATCTGTGGTCAGCCTGGAGATCTTTATCAGATAATAAATAATGATTACTAATATGACACCTATTATGCAAGATTCCAAATCACTTTACAAACATTAAGTCTTCACACTTATAAGAGGTAAAGAACTGTTGTTGTTAAGGCATTTTATTTTGTGTAATGTATGTGTACTTATACGTATGTATTATATACATTATTTTCCTGGAGAATACTCACATTTGAGCCATGCATGGACATCATACATGTTTTAAAAATACTCTTCAACGTTCACAGTCATAACATAGAAATTGGTACATTTATTTACTGGTTGCTATGGTTTTATCTCCTGCTGGCCTGCTCACTTGCCCTGGCTAATGTGGTGTGCTTGGACGTCCCTGCTATTTTATGCTCTTCTTGTTGAGAGGGCTCATTTTGAAGTGGTCCCTCTCATTCTTCCAGTTTGGCTATTTTTCATTTGTAGGCTCCTCCGTGTCCTAGTGGCTTGTAGGGCTTACATTTTAAATAACCCAGTTGTGCATGAAAAATGCTTATGCCACTGTGCACTTAACATATTTAAAAATGAGTCCAGTTGTTTTTATTTGAGGCTCTCGCTGCCCTGGATCTGGCTGCATGTCATGTCACCATGGCTGTTCCCTTTGAAGTGTTTAGTTTATGTCCCAGCTGACTTCCCATCACTTGTGATCTTCAGATTGAAGTCTCCATTTGTTCACATTCCAGACTCACATTTACTGCTGCAGTTTGCTGATTTACCTGCTGGATCATTATGCCCCAAGCCAATAGATCAGAATGGATAATGAAGATTTCTCCAGGAGAGATTCACTATGAACAAGACTGGACTTTGGAACTGCAGTACTATCTGCTTGCTTTGGAAAACCAGAAGTTTGCATGTGAGGTTGGAGAAACTGATTAAGGGCATCTAACAAAAGTGGGGGTGGATGGGCGGCAGGTATAACTCAGTGATAACACTATTGGCATCTTCAGTGTTTGAACTCCCTTAATTAAAGAAGCACTGCAACAGACTAAGTCATTTCTTAGTGGAAGTGTGACAGTTTTATCAGCCCACTAAATCTTTGCTGATAATTTTTCAGATACCTTTCCAAAAGTCTCTTACAACTACTAAGTATAAACCTCAGCATTAATAAGTAGCATACTGATATTCAGTGTAGAATATAATCTGAACATAACAAATGTTGTATAGATTTTCGCTCTATGTTATCCTACAACAACTGTGGAATATGTTATTGGTATTGCCAAGCAAGTATCAGATGTCAGGGTCTTGGAAGTCAGTTCCCCATTAGCAGAAAAATTAGAGAGGCAGAGTCTGGAGATTTTTTTAGTGCAACTTGTTTTAGTTAACACTGTATACACTAGTCTTTGAACAGAGGTGGTCACAAAACAGTACTGAAGCAAACCCCTTTTTTCTGGTATCAAACCGCAAACACCGGTGCCTCATTCTCAGGAAACAACTCTGCCCCCATATTAACTGTAATTAGAAAGATTAAGGCAGAGAGCAAATCCGCTTGCTCATTACTGCAGCTTTCTCCAAAAGTTCTACATCCATAAAACTAACAACTAATATTTCTTCAAAGGCTATACACTGCTTTCACATTAAGAAGGAGAACTGATAAGCGTATATGTAACAGTGCCATCTGATAATTCCTGCCATAACAAAGCAATTACCATAGGTAATCAAGACTTCAGTTTCAGATTTTTTTCCTTTCATTTTATAGAAGTCACTGACTGGATGTAGGATTCTTGATAAATAACTGGGCCAACCATGTGTTATACACTTGGATATACCTTGCAGTTGTTTATCAGCGTTCATGGCTATTTTATCCAGATCCTGCAATGATTTAGGCACATTTAACTTTATGTACTATGAGTAGTCTCACTGAATATATTCATTGATGTAACTCAAAGAACCTCTCCTACCCTATTGGCAATTTGCACAATAATTTTTTAATAAGGAATAAATTTGAGAATTTCAGAGTCATCTCATGGACAATTTGTAAATAGATATAAAAGGTAAATTAATCAAATTATTCCTAGTTAATTGTTAGATCAAATTTAGCTACCATCTCTCCCATCTGTCAGGTACTAGGTCCTGGCTATTTTCTCATCCCAAGTCTTTCCTTTGGGTTGTTTGACACTCTCTCTCTCAGGTGGTGGTCTTAGTTAATGCTTAATTAATAAGGTCTCTCACATCCAGATTACTTCCTGTGTAATCAACCCAGCTCTAAAGCAAAAAATTTTGCACTAAAACGTTAAACCTTAAATAATCTATTTTTGTTGGGAAAGAATATTGTCATTGGTCTGAGCTTTACTGGAATATGTTCTCACATCTTTAATTGGATTCATATGTCAGAATGTTTTTAGTTCTCTTACAGTCAATGAGAACCACAACAATAGGTTTTAGTCCCTCTAGCATTCTGTTCAAGACAGCAACATGTTGTATGCACTGTATGTCACAACTTTAACAGCCAGGAAACTCTTGGGATGAGATCTTGAATGGTCAGAAAATCAAAATGAAGACCATTTGAAAATCTGAAGTAGTAGGTTGTGCTCTCTTACAAATTATAGAGCATTACACTGCAGATATTGATATTCCCTTGATATTCCCAAGGCTCTAATATGGTTGTAAAATAATATTTTTATAGTTCACTCATGTTTATGCTTTCCCGAGTCTGTTGGGATGCCAAGTTGAATCTGACAGAAGAGAAGGAAGGAAGGCCCCCAGTAAATAGATTATATATTTTTCAATTAAAATGGTATTAAAGTGCACTTTTAAAGATTGAGAGAAGAGAGTCAACTGAGACATGGGGAACTTCAAAAACAGCTTGATTTTTCAAGAGGAATGTAAAGGTGTCATGCCCCCTGGAAAACAGTAATGGTTGGCAGCTCTGAAACACAGTTGGCTGATGGGACGAATAGCATCTGTGTGGAAAGAACTTCCTCCTTGCCACATGGAGATTGACGGAGAAGAACACATCTGTCCTTTGACTATCTCACTCCCTATGGACCCCCAACACCAGCAAAGGTAGGTGTGTTTATTTTGTTTTTTGTTCTGTTTTCTTTTTCTCGGAGGGAACACTTAAGAACCCATACAAGCCCCTCTCTCTCCTCTCATGACTACTTCACTATCATGCTCTGCTCTCTCCCTGTCCCCTTTTCAGAGGCTAGTGCTGACAGCATAACCAGCTGTTCTGAGTCCTTGCATTCCCTGAACTGGTCTCCCCATTGTGCCTTGCCCTGGAACATGAGAGCGAAACTCGTTGGGTCAAATCTGAGAGAATCGCATTGCAATCTGGCAAATGGGGTTACAGCACTGATCAGGTTCCGTTTTGTGGGGGGGAGGGTTCCCACCAGTGGTTTGGGGCCTTTTTGATATAGGGGTGCTTGTGTAAGTGCATTGACTGCACATTGATTAATTCAGGACTGCCCCTCACACTCCTTCCTTTCAATGTCTCCTCTCATCACTTTTCTTTCCATTTAGTTTACCCCTTCCTAATTAAACACAGCAACAACAACAACAGCAGCAAAATCATGGAACTAATATGCCTTCAATACCTATGTAGGGCACAGACACAATCTGCCTCTAGCTAGCTGACCGTCATGGCAACCCTGTGATGTGGGACAGGTTACTACAGGAGTGTTTAAGGGTGTGATCCTTCAAAGACTTACAAATGTGTTTATCTCTACACATGTGAGTAGTATAGAGTTCTACGGGACTATTCATGGAAGTAGTTACATGCTAACCTATATAAGAGTTTGCAGGACTGAGACCTAAATTATGAAATATTCAAGAATCCACTAAAGAAAACATTTACTGGTAATGTAAATAGCTGTGAAGTAGACATCGATTTAAAATTGAAGTGATACACCAAGACAGCTTTATATTCATCTTTGTTTTATAATTATATATGAATAAAGTACAAAAACTGATTACATTTTGAAAATATGAAAAGGACTTTTTATTTTTTTTTAAAAGAAATGCTTTAATTGAGATCTCTATAGTGAGATTACTTTGACACTTCATAGTAAATGGGTTTAAATTAATTCTAAATTGCAATAAAAGTCCTAATGAATTAAGATTTAAATAAAAAAAATGGAGGAAGCAATCTTGAAAGTCACCATTAATATAGTCTGTATCATCTCTCAGGATGTCTTTTATGTGAACACATTACAATAAAATTTCTTATATCTGGCTTCACTGTATGAGATTTCACTTTGAATTTATTCAGTATCAATTTCTCACTTAAAAAGACTATAATGAGATTCCCTCCACCTCACTGTTAATTTTACTGCTATAACCATATTGACACCAAATGCAATGTCACCAATGATGGTTGCTATTGGATTCATAACTCCAGAGTCTTGACACCTAGGATCTTGATGCCTAGGATTAATCCAGTTATTGCATGTGGGCTTAATAAAAGTAACTTTAGCTGTTACACACACCCAAATCCCATCACAATGAGTTCTTGTAATGAAACAGATCATGCACAGAGGGCTTTGAAATTTTGTGCTAAAGCAATCGCTGTTGCTGTCAGATACCAGTAACTTCGTTTGACAGCCATAATGTCGCTATTTTGTCTTCATTTGGGACAACATTGCTCCAGAGGCTAGAAAACATGACAATGAACTGAAACAGCTACCAGTTCAAAATGCTTTCAAAACCAAATGTTGAGGTGATTATAATTGCAAGTTAAAAAACATGAGAGAAATCAGGTCTTACTGGCTCGCTCTTTGCCTGCGATTCAGCCAGGGATATTTCAGGGAGAACGCCCCTTAGTTCTCTTGTGATTGATTCAGTACACAGACCAGTATCTCTACTCCGGATTTGGTCTCCTGTAGGGAGAGGTCATTGTCCTTTGTTTCTAAATAATTGGATAATGCTTGTTGATACTAACAGACACTGTAGTTAATTCAGGTGGGGTTTTTTTTAATAAAGCAAAGTTTATTAGGGGAAATGAAGGCATAATAATTATCAAAATAACTAAGACTTATGCTGGCCTTTAAAACCTTCCTTGCAGAAGCATTGCTTGGCCTCCAGCCTCATACACTTGAAGTAAAGGGTTTTTTGGTTAACAGCTGAATGGGCCTATCAGAACAGTAAGTAGGGCTAGTTGCATTTTTTTAAATTTTTGGGACAATTTCTTTTTTCCCATTGAAGGGGATGGCCTTTCTTCTAAATTGGGCATTTACATGCTTTCTAAAAAAATTTCCATTTTGTTAATGAAACTAGAAAATGAAAAATACTTGGTCATTTGTTTTCCCTTTTTCCTCCTCTTTTCCTTTTTACACTGAAAACTAGAAGGGAAAAATGGGGCGAAAGGAGGGAAGAGGAAAAAAGTGGAGAAAGGAAACAAAAAAAGAAGGGAAAACAAGTCAAAATATGAAAAATTTTGAAACTGAAAAATTTCTATAAAAATTCTCATGGAAAAAAATCCTATAAAAGAAAAAGCCTAAGCCTGAATTTAGAATTTCCATTTGAATCAGTAGAACTAACCATGGAGAAAGGGGCTACTCTTCTTGAATAAAGCTGTCCAAATCTGATCCTGAGTGATTAAAACAAAACTGTTAATAGCTTCCAGAGCTGGTGTCTCATCATAATCTAGATGAGAGATTCCTTTTATCTGTGAAATGTTTCTTGTAATTTACCTTTTAATTTCCCATTGTTGTAAAGGGTATAAACACAGACTTAGCTTACATAACCACCATTCTCTAGCTATTTCAGTATTCCCTTGGGAAAATGGATAACAAACTATATTATATTTACTTAGAAGTTCATTGAAAGTTTCTTTTAAGCATTACAAGGAAAAAATAACATTTTGAGCAGTTAATAGCCACTCATACTACCTATCTTCTAAAAATGCTTCACTGAGCTGATATGAATTGATCTTATGTTATAAATACCAACCTCTTAAAGGGGTTAGCCATCAAACTAGCTTGAAATCAGAACACAGATTAATAGATTCCAAGGCCAGAAGGGACCATTGTGATCATCCAGTCTGGCTTCCTGTATAACAAAGACCATAGAACTTCCCCAAAATAATTCCTACCGCATATGTTTTAGAAAAACATCCTATCTTGATTTAAAATTGTAAATACACCACGACCCTTGCTAAATTGTTCCAATGATTAATTACTCTCACCGTTAGAAATGTATGCATAATTTTCAGTCTGAATTTGTCTAGCTTCAACTTCCAGTTCTTGGATAGTGTTATGTCTTTCTCTCATAAACTGAAGAGCCCATTATCAAATATTTGTTCCTCATGTAGATACTTTTAGCCCACATTGTATTTTTCTTTGTTCTAGCCTACACTACAAAAGATTTGCTGGTATCGTTATATTGGCAAACTCTTCCAGTGTTGACATAACTTCTATCAGCAAAAACTGTGCTTTTAGTGATACAGCTTATACCAGTTCTCTAAATGAAAAAAGCTCTATTGGCAAAAACACCTTTTGCTGGTAAAATTGTCTATACAAGGGCTTTTGCCAGCATAGAAATGTCATTTTAAAAAAATTGCATATTTAGCTGACATTACTATACTGGCAAAAATTTCTAGTGTAGACTTGGCTAGTGTCAGTGGGACTACTAGTGTGAGCAAACCCAGCAGGCTTTGACTTCTTATGTCTAACTGTAATTTTCTAAATCCAAAAAGATTTACTGTATCCTTTTTTTAATTCTTCCTTGGTGTAACTCCATGAAGCCACCAGCCTGACAGTGGTTCATCTCTTCATCCTAGTGAGGTATTTGCTTCTAGAAGTAGCCTTTTTCCTGTGGTTATACTTGCTGATAAATCAATGCTGGGGTAAACAGATTATATGATACCAGCCATAGGGTCAGTAATTGCAGCAGTGATTCCCCTAAATGTTTATCGTCCTTGTTTTTCATGTGTGATCAAAGCTGATTTTGAAACTCAATATGGAAAAGGAAAGTCATTCTTCCTGCCGCTATTTTAAATCTGTGGGTAAAACTTTTCATAATCTATCATTCTTTACCTCTTTCTTTTTCACTTTCTTTTTTAAAGCATGTGCATTTCTGTGTGCAGTTGCTTTAAAACCAAGCAACTTCTTTAAAGACATTAAAATGAAAAATGAC
Source organism: Emydura macquarii macquarii (assembly GCF_026122565.2). Classification (NCBI taxonomy): domain Eukaryota; kingdom Metazoa; phylum Chordata; order Testudines; family Chelidae; genus Emydura; species Emydura macquarii. The sequence continues at coordinate 7,891,121 of NW_027130155.1, read as the reverse complement.
AAAAGTGAACCAGCATAAATAAATCTACTTGGACAATGGTGCATATAAAACTAGTATATATGCTTAGTAAGGAAGATACTGATGGAAAATCTCTTGACAGGATAAAAAAATTTGTCTTAATAACCCTGTCATGGTGGTAAATAGCTACAGATCAAGGGCAAGATGGTGACAAGTTTATTGCAGAGATTGTGCCAAATTCCATCTTGTTCATACGGCATTGGTTGTGTGGAGGAGGGAATGTGCAGAAAGGTATATTCATAGCTGTAGATGATACAGAATTGGGCTGACCAGTCAATGCCAAAGGAGAAGTGTGTTTTAGATTTATTAGATTATATGGGGTCATGGTATTCCAAATGGCACATTGTCCTGTCATTTATGACTCTGCTCACATCTTAGTTTTTTTTCTACCTTGTTCATCACTCAGTAGAAAATATTTTTACAGGGGTGTGGCTTCAATTTCCTAACTGTGGATTTCTTCATTACTTATTTTTACCATGTTAAGATCAATCTGTGCACAAAGGGTTGAAGAAACATGGATTGAGAACCACTGGAAATCTGTTCTCTTTTGTTATTTTAGCATGGAACACAACAGTGGGTCATGAATACGACACAGTTGAGATTAATTTTACAAAGGCACAATTTTCTACACTTACAAATATTTAATTTTGGCATTTGGAATATAGAAGTGTTTAAAGGCAAAAATAAACACTTAAGCCAACATTTTGGATATTCCAGTGCCTCTGTGTAGTTCAGTTTAACTCTTAAGACATTGATGGTTGTGTGGCAAAAGTAGAAAGGGAAAGGAATATTCACACTAAGGCCCAGATCATGCAAAAACTAAGGTCTGGTCTTCACTAGAGACTTTTGTTGACTAAAGTCAGCTTTTTGGTCCAAAACTGTGGTGGTGTACACACTGCAATTGCCCTACCCCTCCTCCCCCCACCCGCTGACCCAATTCCCCTGATTTTGTGACAAAATAAAACTATCTCAATGAGAGGTGTAGAGCCAAACTTTTTGTGACAAAATGTCAATGTAGACACTGTGCTTAGTTATGTCATGGTAAATAGCCTCCAGGAAGTGTCCCAACATGCCTATCGTGACCGCTTTGGCCATCAGTTTGAACTCCACTGCACTGCAGCCATTTGCCCCTTCCCCTTTAAAATCCCAGGAATTTTGAAAATTCCACTTCCTGCTTGGTCAGTGTGGAGAGCTCACATCTCATCTTCCCAGTTGATCATGGAGGCTCCATGCACCAAATGCTCTCCCACTTGGAGCACACTGGAGCTTCTGGATCTGATTGGCATTTGGGGAGAGGAGGCTGTGCAGTGCCTGCTCCACTCCAGCCGAAGGAACTTCAGTATGTACGGTCAAATTTCTCGTTTAATGGAGGAGAAGGGCTATGACTGCTACAGTGCCATGAGAAAATTAAGATGCTGTGGCAGAGGTACCAAAAGGTTAGGGAGTCAAACTGTCACTCTGGTGCGGACACAAAGACCTGCCACTTTGATAAGGAGCTGGAAGCTATCCTCAGCAGTGACCCCACCTCCATCACTAAGAGACCTGTGTATGCCTCTGTGGGCCTGGAGGCAGCAGATACCAGATTCAACCTTGACAAAGAAGTCATGGGTGAGGAGGTAGAATTGGGAGATGATGCAGAGCAGGATACCGGCTCATTTGCTGAACAGGAGAACCAGGACCTCTTCTTGACCCTGAGGGTTTGAGCCAGTCCCAGCCCTCCAGTGCTGGCATGCAGGATGCAGGAGAGGGGAGCTCGGGTAAGTGATATTTTTGAGCTGATGCTGCTTGGTTACAATATATAGTTACAAATGTGTATAGGTGTTGGCTGGATGAAGGCCTAAGGTACATATCCTGGCCTTACATGGGGACAGAGTAACCTAATTTGCCTTTTTTCTCTTACTGCTATGATTCTTCTATAAACACTTCATTAGAAGAGTGCTATGTTCTCAGATGAAGCAGAATTATATACTCTATTGCTTTTGCAAATGGATGTGAATATGTTTTATGGCTGTAATATTTTAAACCCATTATTAGTTAGTAATTATTATTTTGTAATTAACAAAGTTGGTATGTGTACTCTCACTCCATGTAGAAAACCACTGTGTGTCTTTGTGTAAAGAAGAATACAAGAAAGGGCAACCATACATGTGGTGAGAATGGCTGGAAGAAAGAGAGAGAGGTAGAAGACAGAGCATTAACATTGATTATTTATTAACCCTGGTTTATGATAATATACTGCTAAAGGTGAAAGTGTTTTCTTCTGGAGAAAGGGTTGTGCTGCACCAAAATGTTAATAGATTAAAATAAAAAGGTATCTTTTATGAATATCTTTTGACAGCTATGGATACCTTTTTGTAAATGGAGCTCTACAAGCTAAATATAGTTGTGATTTTTACATTTTCATAAATCCAGTGAGCTCCCTACGGGAACATTGTCTCTTTTCAATGATTTATATAGTCTGAATTATAGGGGATGATAAGCATTTGCAGCTCAACAGTGTAGTTAATGCTCAGCCCCTAGGGTAACAGAGCAGTGAAGCATTTACTACTCAGTGGTAGTTCTGCAACAATCAGCAGCACTGTGACTCTTTTGTAGTAAATTTACATCAGTACGTTTTGTCCTCAGGGAGTTGTATATTCACTCTCTGTATCCTACAGCTATTATGGGCAGTTTCCAGCCTTTTTTTGGTGGCACAATGAAAAAAATTACTATTGTAACAGAATCAGAAATCACAGATGGTGCAACATCAAAATAACCCTGCTTCTTTTACTCTCCTCCTTCCCCAAACAACATCAAAATAATACTCTTCCCAGAAAGATTCTTCATTGACAGTTACTAATCAGCTAGAGGCAGATCCTGCCCCAGTCAGTGCAGTTGCAGATGATACTGAAGTAGCAGAACCAACAATGTTCTGCTCCAGAGTGGTTGGAGATGGGTTGTGGGAGCTCAACTGTGGTGCATTTACCCCCGTGTGGCATGGAGCCCTATACCCTGCCAACATTACACAAAGAATGAGATGGTATTAGAGATACCCCAGCTGTCCAAATCTTCTGTTACTTTGCTTATAGAAGGAGTACTGTAAGATCCACAGTGGGCTACTTCAGCAAAATGGAACTTTTTCATTTAGAGCAGCTTCATGTTGCAACATGACTAGCAATAAAAGTGATGACTATCAGGTAAATTTTTTCTGATATGCCACAGGAGATGAGGTAGATCACATTGTGCTGACTAACTCCAGATCAGAAGAATGTGTATGAAAGATTTACAAAACTATTTATCAAATACTTCAACCCCAACAGAAGATGTTGGGAGCAGGCAAATGAGGACAGGAAGTTGAAAGACTTATGAAAGATGTGATAGCTCACCTCAGTCTACCTGGAAAACGTTCCAAGAAACTGCATGCCATAAGTATTATTAAAAAGGACATTGTGATATTATGACATTATGAAGCTCCAAGGAAGGCAGAGGTCATATGCAGTGAAAAACACCAGAGAAAGAAGAGGTGTATGCGATAGACATGTTACAGAGCTGCTGACATATGATCATGGCAGAATGAAGTACTACATCTTTGCGACCACATCCAACTGAAGGGTAGCTTGCTGATAGTTATTATCATAACTCAGTCCAGGATTCAGCAGCAAATATAAGAGAGTGGTAACTCTCAAAGAGCATGGAATTTATGGGAAATGAAAACAATGAAAACAAAGCTCATTGGCCAGGCAAATATAGGAGGCTCCCAGCAAATTGTTTGGTTCCACAATTGGCTTTAAAATGTTGAGCTTACTGGAAATCTTGCAGATTGTTGTTCCTGAAGAAGAATGAATTTTTTCCCCACAGACTCAGCCCTCATATGGGCTTAAATCTGAGGCACTCGGGTATTATGGTGTTGAGGGCCAAATGAGTGCCTAGATAAATAGGGAGTGGAATGAGTGCTGTAAAGATGACATTGACTATACAAAAGAGAGTGGTTTATCTGGTTACTGTGGATGAAAAGGTCCAATCTGTGAACTGGACCCATAAGGGAATTTTGAGTTTGAGACAGTGAAAAGAAAGGAAAAATAGAGTCATGACTAAAATCAAAAAGGAAAGGGTCAAGCCTAGAGTCAAAGAGAAGACAGGAGAGCAGTAGACTAACAGGAAGCCACCTGACTATGAGGCATAATAATAATCTCAACAGATTTAGAGATTCAGGTCGCTGACCCATTTCTTCACTTAATGTTGAATGTCAGGCCTTTCAGAGGAGTTGTTGTGGAAGGAAGGTACAGAGATAATATTGTAAATCTCACTGAAATAGTGCAGACTATCCGTAATAAAGTGTTTATCTTGGTTACTACAAACACTTCTCTGTGCTCCTTGCTCTTCTCTGCACCACAACACAACCAAGGCAATACGATTGCCCCAAGGCATAACATGAAGCTGCATGGCTGCAACTGAAGGCCTGATATGGTACAAAGAAACTTTATTTCTGGTGATGGGGTGCGTGAGAGAGAGGCTGAGTATGCAAGGCTGGTACTTAGGTGGAAAAAAAATCCTTTTTCTTCTAAACTTGGTGTGAGTAGCAGAGAAATGATTGATTCAATCAGCATGGAATTGCACAATGCCAGTTGTACAGTCACTTTTCAGAGAGGAATTGCACATGAAAACAATTCTGGACAAAGTTCTGTAAAATAGGTTGCAGGGAATAATCCTAAATTGGCAGAGGTTGAAGTAGACATCTTAATATAATTTCTGAGACTGATTCTTCAAATTGCAGTCACATAATTTGAGTGTGCTGTATAGCTTTTCAGTCATACAAAATCTTCTAATTTAAAACTTGTACTGTGTATAATGAAGTCCAAATTGCTTGAGAAAGAAGGGAACTTTAAACATAAAAACAGAAATCAAATATGACACTGCCACCTGAAGCCCTAGATTTGATTTGATTTTTTTATCTGTGGAATGAAATATACAGATAACAAGTATCTGTAGTGCCCAGCTCCCCTGGGGTCTTTATTAAATCCTCATATTGAGAAAGTGCCGAGCAGTAAAAGTGGCAGAGAAATATGGTTAGGAGGTGAGATAAACAGAAAGGGGAATGAAAAAGATTTGGCTTGTAGACTTGCCTCTTTTTGTAGCTATAGCGGTTGGAAGTGGAGTTTGTCATAATATAGATCAGATAATGCATTCTATTTGTAACAGTGGTCACTGAATTCATGTGACAAAGCTATAACTATAAATATGACCCATGTGAAGTTTGACTTGGGCCAGAAAATCATGATCAGTTTCTCACCAGCACCTTTTATCACATGTCAGAGGAAAGCTAAATCTTTGGCAAAAATGTGAAGTCCACAGCTTGGAAGGGAATATGACAGAAAACAGGAAAAGCTGATTGCAGTGCTTCTGAATTTTTCTGAAAACAAATGATATTGAAGAGAAATTTGAGCGCGTGTTCTCTCCACAATGCTACGTGCAAATAGGCTCAGAGGCATTGCAGCTCTACAATATATTCCAGTGGGACCATCAGGGAGATTGTAAAGCTGCTAGGAAAAGCCATTAAAAACTTTAAAGAATACTTTGATATATGCAATAATGTTGCTTGGGAAAGGCACATATTCTTTATAGCTGTCAAGCAAAAACAATGACTGTTATGTTACAGAACTGCCTATGTCCTATGAAACTGAATAATTAATAGATAAGCTAAATAGAGATGGGATTATTTGTGATAAAAGTAATAACTGGTTCAAAGCAAAGTTACTCAGAGAAATGGATGTGACATTGCTAAGAAAAGGGAAATATTTGCAGGGTAGTGACGACTGTGCTTTACAAATGAAAGTGTTAGCAATGAGTAAAAGACCCGGAATTCATCTAATTAAAAAACTTTCTAAAATATAACTACAGAATACAAGAGTAAATACATAGGAAAGGGCAGATTTGTTTGAAATAATTGTGAAGGCAATTTTCATTTCCAGTTGTGAGCTAAACAGTATGGAGAGTGATTATTAGTAATTAGTACGTTCTATTCTAGGTGTAAGTCACTTTATCCTTTGGAATATTTGTTTCTTGAAAATCAGATAATTATTTTTTTCCATTTAAGAGCAAAATTGTGTCACCCTCACTCACTTTGATTAATACATTACTCTGTGAGTAGTCATAATAACGGTGAGTAAAGGTGGCATTATTGCTCCTCTAAATGGTAAGGCACTGGCAAGCAGGTTAAAGGTAAGTGACTGGAAACATCCCCATATTTCGGTAGTGTCTACCTTGTGTGTACAAGCTTTCTAATGCTTTTCCTAGTAGCATAACTCATCCAAAGTTAGGATATTTAAATGTTTATGTTTAAATATACCATAGGCTCAATTCTGCAAGGTACTGAGCACTCTGACCTCAATCTACCAAAATACTTAAGAAAATGCTTAGTTTTAAGCATGGGTCTATAATGGAATTGTTATTGGGTCTATAGTGGAATTGTTCACATTCTTAAAGTTAAGCAAATTGCTTTGCTGGATCAAGGCCAGAGTGCACAGAGCTGTGGAGAATTCAACCCCATAATTCTGAACTATATGACTAGAGGTTGCCATATACCAGAATCCCAGATGTGAGTTTACCCAAAGTTTGGGAAGTTTGTATCCAGTTTTCAGTGAGTTGGGATTGTCTTCAGTAAAAATGGATTAGAAATGACTGAGTAAAAATCAACAAAGAAAACTAGCTTTTTAACTGAATCTTATTTACCATGTGCTCTGAAATCTTGGCTTAGACAGGCCTTTGGATATCCTGTTGAGGTTTGTCAGAAGCCAAGTGTTAACATCATATCCATTTCTACTATTGATGTAAAAGTTTGTTGGCAATAACTTTAGTGATAAATTAAGATACTACAAACAGAGATGGAGCGTTCTATTTAAATTAGTTCTGGACATATTTACAAAATAAAGTTTGTTACTGTGATGATCTTTGTTTTCAAAACCACTGCTCTTGTAAATACACAGAAAGGGCTACGTTCTGCTCATTCTACTCACCCAAGAAATCCCGTTGTGGACAATGGGACTCTTTTTTTTTCATGAGAATGGTGATCTGGAATTGGCCCGTAGTATATATTGCTGCAGTCAGCAGTACAAAGCAGAAGTTGAAGCCATAATTCAGTATGGAGTACAAGCTAAATGGTGAACTAGCAATTGGATAATACATGAAGAAGGGCTATATTTTTAAAAGACAGATTCCATATTGACTTTCAGGTAACATATTGATCCACTTAAAATGTATTGCAATGTTTACATCATCCTGTATCTCATACTTTATTCAAAATAATTTAATATTGATCAACAGGCTAAATGCTGTACAAATACAATTATGTGATTTTTATGAGAAATCATTGCATCCATAGTGAAACAAATTAGACTGTCAAGCAAAAGAACAAATTGAGCAGTTTTAGTTGGTTTTTTCTTCTGATTGCTGATTTACAGAAATATTTGAATAAATCAATGTAAGCTATGAACAATTTGTGTTTGTTGTAAGATATTTTTAAGATGCTTGTATTATTTTAAACAATGCAGTCAAACGAATTTGGAAATGGGGCAGTGCCATAAAATTTTCCATTGAATTCAAGGAGAATTGAATTATTGTTATGTATGATTTGAATTACCATAGCATGTAGAAGGCACAGTCATGGATCAAGGCACCACTATGCTAACTGTACAAACACAGAACAAAAAGATGGTCTCTTCCCCAAAGAGTTTATTTAATTCATTCAGGCCCATCTCTAAAAATGTAATCCTGCTTTCATTGAATTCAATGGAAGATTACTCATTGGTTTGAACTGGAGCCAGGATCACATCCTTGAATATATGAGGACAGTGTCCCTTTATTTGTTACTATATGCAATGTAGGATGGTTTACTAAAATGAGCTGATGTACAAAGGGACTTCAAGTGTTGACATAGTTCCATCAATTCTCTGAGAAATATAGTGCCAGATTCTGGTATTCTTATGCATAGTGGGCTGGATCCTAAATCCACTGAAGTCTTTGAATCCTATCAAGTCTTTTGACCAACCTGAGTCTAAAGTTTGAATTGCTATGAAAAGCTGTAACCAGGCATTTTTGCAATGTTCTAGTTTCTTTATAAAGATTTGGGCGTCTTGCCTATAGTGACTCCCTCTCCCCCACCTCCCTTCAAAATCTTGGCTCTATATCTTATTTTCATCTGAAATTAAAATTTAAACTAGTTCTAACTGAACTCAGAAACAGAGGCTCTAAATAATCAAGTAATTGAAGATTTAGAAATAATATACTATGACACCAAGATAAATTATACGCTACCACTTCTATATTCAGTATAGATGGCAGTAACAACTGTGATAATTTGAAATGGGATGTCCTACTTCAGAGTGGTAAGGGGTGGTTGCATACTCAGAATTTGTTAATGTTATAGACAACTGCAACTTAGACAAAAATTTAATTGGAAACCAAGTAGCATAATCACTTTTTAAAAGTTAAACTGTTAATGGAATAAAATCCTTTTACATACAACAACGGAAGAGAACAGTGAATTGCACTTAATTCTGATAAATAATGAGAGACTTGGATAAGCTAAGTGATTCAAGCCTCTTATAAGAGAAGTATAAAAATATGCTAAAGAACAAGTCCACAGGCAGAGCCATTACATTAAGACCGAAGAGCAGAAGCATGAAAACAGCTCTGTTTTTTGCCCTTAGGATGCCAACTTTACATCTGTAAACAGACATAGGAAGATGTGCTTAGGAGGCACATACTTCAGTTGAACCTAATTAGGTATGTTCTATTTATTTTTGCATATACCCTGGTGAACAGTGTTTTTCAGGATGATTGAACCAACCAATTTTTGAGTCCCATTCAGAGTTTGTTTTAGGTGGCTAAGTTTGGTTTGGGTACAGCAGTTTAAACACAGTGTGTACAGATTTTCTCCACTATAATTTTAGTAGATACTGAAAAATGTTAACAACTCATAAAAATAAATCACTTCACTTCCAGAAAGAATGCAAATGTCCCCCTTAAAATAAAAATACTGAATATGAAAAGAGAGAAACCATAGCAAATTCACTGATGAGATGTTCAGAAACCGTAACACCCAGAATCTGCCTGCATACCTGACAACCAATATTTAAATTTAAGCAATTTTTATGACTAAATAGCTAGAACCAAATTACTGCATGTTCTTCGAAACCTGATGGAGGCCACTGCTTTTTTCAGGCAAATTTGCTTACAGTAAACAAAAGAAACAAAAAAATCTTGCCAGCAGACCTGTCAAAATATTTGTATACTTTTGTAATGGTTTCCCAAAATAGCTATGTGAAACAGATTATTAAAATACAAGAAAATAAATTTGGAACCAGGCTGTATTCAACAAGCTTTTGTTTTTTTCTGTCCTGGGTCAGTAGAGTCTCTCACTTTTACTCTCCGCCTCTTCTGCTTTTGGTGTGTTATTTCTTGACCCATTTCCCCCCCATGCTAAGATGTGTTCTGTCTGCCAGGCAGTGTGTAGTTCAGGGAGGCAAATGTATTTCTGTGTGTCAGACTGCTTGTTTCTTAAAACTGTAAATGGTTTGACTTTGCAACTATTCACAAGCAAGACCTGAGGTTTTCTTGAGCTTCGGTAAAATTCCTCAAATATTTTTAAGAGCAAAAACTTCCCATTCCCATCCGATGAAAAATGGGAAATTTACCTCCTAGGCACTTTCTCTATTTGCTCTCAACTTCTCAAGAGTCACAAATTTATCCCAAAATAAAATGTCTCCAAGGATTTAGGAGTCCTTGTAAATGAAATGATATCTGGGAGTTGCAGTGCAACTAACTCCTGAGTAAATTACCTAACAAAAGCACAAATTTGGAAACCACACTAAGCCATGAATAACTTGGGACACTCTGAAAAAAGAAGGGAAGACCTCAGGATGGGAAACTGTGATTGTGTGTGCGGGGGGGAGGAAGACAGCTTCCAGTATGTGACTGACCAAAAAGATTGTTTCTGCAGTGAAAAAGAGGTCTTTTGGTTTTTCATACAATTTGTGGCAAATTCAGTGTTTTATTGTCTAGGTGAGACTTTTAGGTCAATAACTTGAATGATATCTTTGCCAGAGATTTTGGGCCTGATTCTGATTTTACTTACACAAGTGTAAATCAGAAGTGACTCCATTAAAGTCAATGGATTTACGCTAGTATGAAATTAGTGTAAGTGAGATCAGCATCAAAGCTTTGAACCAGGCAGTCTAGGCTTAGGCCTTGTTTATGCAGGCCAGATTTTTCAGTATGACTTAAGGTGTGAATTTCAAGTGCTATCGTTCCTCTAGTGTAACCCACCCTCACATTCTGGCAGGAGTGCCTTTTTTCAGTTTAGCTTATGTCGCTTGGGAAGGGGTTTAAGCTACTCGAATGAGAGTGTCCTCATGGGGGATTTATACCCTCATAGCTATACCTGTATAATGCTTTCATTATACCTGGTAAAACTTGTTCGTGTTGACAAGGCCTTAGCTGGAAATGTAGCTGATTAACTCACTGTAATTTGTGGTGTCTGGGACATATTGGATAAAAAGCAAGCTTTAACAATACTGATAGAGACTGAATTGATCTATAGACCAGACAGTTTTGTGGGTGCAAAAATGATGTTGCATATTTGGCAGATGCAAATTGCACCTACAAAACAGGGTCCTAGACCTCTTGAAAATTGACCTCATGATATTGGTATCTATTTATGTAGTTTAGACAGGATTTCCACTTTTTACAGGGTACCTAGCTTGTGTCCCTTTTCACTTAAGCTTATGGTTGTACTCTCCTCTTCTTATATTTTATTTGTCCACACACTCAGAAACCTTTTCTTAGAAGCAAAATGTTAAGAAGAAATTTAATTAATTTTCTTAATGAAAAATTTTTGAGTGTATTTGCTGTGCTAAAATTAGATGCCACCATTTAATCTGCAGCCTCCAAACCTAACACAGTTCCTTATGGGGCAAGCTGAAAATGTGTAGGCAGAGGAACAAGTGCTCCAGATTTGTTAGGGCTTGACACCAAATTAAAAGAAAGAAGCAATTTGCTCAGCTGTGCTGTCTGACACATTCTTCAGTTGACTCTATTCTTCCAGGAGAGGAAAAGTGACAAATGAGAGGTGCGACTTACAAATGCAAAGTGATCCTGGTATCAAAGATAATAAATGAATTTTTAAAAATAGAAGTAGAATTTGTGCTTAGACTGGTGACAGGATAATGTGCAGATATCTGAGGGGAGAGTATCTGGGAATAGGGGAAGTCAGCTCTCAGGCATCAACATTCACATGCAACAGAGGTTCAGAGTCCAATTTCTTTTGAAGATGCTTTTATTGAAGGGCTTCTGAGTGTGGGGCTCCTTTTTTTAAAAAAATGATGGCCTCTTTTCTTCCTTCATTCTCCCTTGATCATTCACCTAGGGCTGCATTGTATCTCTCACAGGGCAAGTGAGAAGTTAGATTGAAACTGGACAACACCAAGATAGGTTCCTAGGCAAGGAGTTAGCTGTATTGTCTCCTTGTATATTATGTGCTGTTGCACATTATGGACAGCTATTCTCAGGAGTTGATAGATAGTTCTTGGCTGACAATAACCTAGTGAATACACCTGGAAACAAGCCACCAAAAAAGCAGCAATGGGCGTAGAGGTGGTGAAACTACCAACTGGCAGATGTAGAAAACTGCTTGCTATGGTAGGTTAAACCCCTACCTTGTTGGTTTGCAGTTCTCCTGTAAGCCAAAGCAATTGGCATCTAGGCAGGAGAAGGTATCACATACTAGGTTATACATTCTACAAGCATGTCCCTTATTAAGGCTCTGATACCAAGAGAGGAGGAAGAATAGCAAGGGCAGTTCTGTTTCCAGCTTGTCTGTGTTTTTTCACTGTTACACTGCATGCACAGTATTAGGCATTTAGGATTTATGTTTCCATTCCACCTTCACATGTAACCTGAGGCTGGACTTGAAGCAGAGATGGTTTGAGTATGAATGGTATTGAAATGCCATGAGGTACAAGAAGAAAACGGATTGAAGTCCCTGTAAGGATAAAGCATGCTGGGAACCATCTCCAGTGCATGAAGTCTAGATTTTCTAGTGGGATATCAATGTGGTTGTATATTCTTTAAGAGTAAGGGCTTCTGGGTTGGAGAGCTCCCAGTGACAACAGCACTTCCTTCACTCTGCTCAGACAGGAGCTACCTGATTCTACCCCTCCTGCCAACCTTGATGTGTGAGGAGAGAGAGCCAACATCTCTTGTCTCACATAGGAAAAGGTTTCCCTTGACTTCAATGAAATTTGTATCAGGGCCTAAGATAATAAGCAGTTGGGCCAGGGACTTTCAGTTGTTATATATCTGAACAGTGCTTAGCACGAGACCCCAACATGATTGAAATCTTGTTGCCTGATCTACTGATCGTTGATCAGAATTCCCAATTTAGTATTCTGTGGTTTGGCAGGATCCCTGCTTCAAGATAAGGCCCAGAGTTGTTAGAATTATTATGATGACCCATGAGACGCTCACACTCAGGAAGGGGCTCTTGACTTTGTAATATTTTAATAGCATAGTTACCAAAAACACAAGCACTCCAACCAGCAAAGTAGGTAGAGATGATACAGAAATCCAGCACCAGAACATTCATATATTCACACCATCTCTTGCAGAGACCTGTGATCAATGGGACAGGTGATCCATGAGTGGTCCTATCTCTGGCATGTCAAGAAGAATCCAACAGTGTAGGCTGTGGTTAGCTCTCTTATTGAGTTACTGGCATCCATGAATATTCATAAGGATGTCCAGCATCCTCCTACCATAACCTAAACTTCCTCAACCTTATAACATTGAGGTGTTCTCCTCTTATAACTCATTATACCATTTAGCTCAAGCTCATTAGCATATCCATCAATTGGTTGCCATAGCATTCTTCCAATAGAACATCAGCAGATGTTCCTATCTTAAAATATCCAGAACTAGCATCAACTGGCATCTTGCCATTAGCAGTTTAGTCATACTTGTTTATCACAGCATTTTATCTTATGATCCGTGGTTACTCCTGATTAGCTACTTATGCTAAGGATTTTGAGCCTGATGCTTCAGTCTGACTAAACTACTCTCTTACTGGCTTTGGGGCCTGTAGGCTTCTTGCATTACTGCCTTAACTTATACCTATGCCTTATCTAGCAAATACCCATACTTATAGGCTACAGTCTCTAAAGGTGTGGTCCACGAAAGGATTTAGGAGCCTAAGTCCCATTTGTGGCAGCACTAAAATCCTGCTCAACTGCCACCTAATCCTTTAGGTGACTAAATTCTCTAGGCACCTAACTTTGTGTCATCTACGTTCCCCAGGTCCCTATGCCCAAAACCCTGGGACATGTGCACTATTGTCCAACTCTAGGCATCCAGAAGCCCAACTCCTGCCTCAGGGTACGTGTGCAGGGGTCAATGGGATATTTAGCTGTGATGCTGCCTTGTGGATGTAATCCTGGTCTGGACAATCGGAACAATGAAAGTGGAGTCCGTAACTGTGCAATGTGGCTACTGTGGTCCATAACCCTTAGTGTACATGTCCACTCCATGTATTTCATAATTCTCTGGCTTCTGTCCTTATGTTCCTATTTACAACGCTGTTGGCGGTGCATTTGCATGGTATCCAGCTCCCCTATGCCCATCATGGTCCAGGCAGTGATGGGGGGCCCTGCCACCCTCAGATGTTCCAGGAGCTGGGCTACTAAAGCTTCCTGACTGTATGGCCCGCCTTCTCTCCTTGTAATCCCCTGGAAGCCTGCCCTACCTGCTTATGAAGAAGTCTCCACTTGTTCTTCATGTCCTCACTTCCCTGCCTGTGCCTTCCAAGGGCATTGACCCTGTTGCTAAATTCCCCTCAAAGCCTGTCCCCAGCAGATGAGCATGTTTCTGCAGCATGAGATCTTCTGGAGTTAAAACCAGCCCCATCACCTTTGCCTTTATATCTGTCTTTCCTAAACAACACATACCCTTCAATACTTGTACACCAATCGTGACTACTATTCCACCATGTTTCTGTTATTCCTATAATATCTGGTTTCACTTCTTCTACAAGTAGCTCTAGTTCCTCCATTTTGTTACCCAGCCTTCTCGCATTGGCATATAAACATCTTAATTTTTGCTGTTTGGCTTTGCTCACGTTCCTTACCTGATTTGGCACAACCATTCTACTGCCAATGTCGTCTATTAGACTGGTATCTACACTACCCTTCCTCTTAATGTCCATTCTGCACCCCACTGCTGCGTCTTTTCTTACTTCATTTTCCTCCCTCTCAATGCTAAAATCAGACGTGGAGATTACATGGGCATCTCCCAACCATCTCCCCCAACTCCCTAGTTCAAAGCTATCTTAATCGGTTGTGCCAGCCTCCATCCTAGAAGTGCATTTCCCTCCCTACTCAGGTGAAGTCCATCCCAAGAGAACAGTTCTCTGTCCATGAATGCCTCCCAGTGACCATACATCCCAAACCCCTCCTTATAGCACCACTGCCTGAGCCATCTGTTGATCATCAGAATCGTCACTCCTTTGTTGTCCTCCTCTAGGGACAGGCAGAATCCCACTGAAGATCACCTGAGTCTCTATTTCCTTAAAAGTCTTCCCCAGCCTGGCATAGTCTCCTTTGATTCATTCCAGTGAGACTTTAGCTATATCATTTGTACCCCCATGAAGGACAATCAAGCCCCGCCACCTAATTAGGGCCAGCTGATCTCAGTATAGAGTGTCAGAGGAACTATTGTTCTGCATGAGCACTGAGTGTGGGGCCCCTGACTTCTGCCAGTCGGAGTCACAGCTTCTGTCTGGAGTCCTTGCTGATTCCTTTGGCTGGCTGAGGCAGTTCCCTACTGTTGTTATATTTGGGTCTACAATTTTACCTTAATTATGAGCTCAACTGTGAAAAGTAAGTGAATGTTCAAAACATGTCACAATAACCTATAATAACAGATGCTAATGGGAAGAGGTGCAAAAGCGAGATAGAAAGACTGAATTAGTCCAAACAAAAAGGCCTACTGATATAACTCTAGGATTGTGTTATAATTATGCTTGGTAAACAAGAAAAGTGTGGAATCAGAAATCAGTGAGCCAAAAGTGCTGTGTCAGAAACTAACTGGTGGACAAAATAACAAGAGGATGGACTATTTTGCCCATTACTGAGGAGTCCTCAGAAAGACTTTTTTGGGGAAAGCTGATTCCTGTTGTGCGGGCTGACTGAAGAACAAGAGAAGAGGAAGGAGCAAGCTTCACCATCATGGCTGGCACACAGCCCCCAATGTCCTGGGACCCCCGACTTTCTTAATCCTAATCCTGAGAAATGTCCTGATCAAATCAGGCCAGAGAGAGGGACCCAGTCCAGATGACATTATCACCTTCATTGGCTTTGGCTAAGTCTCAAAAGCTACTTGGGAAGTGAGACTTTGTTTTTCCTTCTCTCTTCCATATTTACTTTTCTTTCCCTACCTTATTTCTGCTGTTTCCTCTTTCCTTTTTCTTTCTGTCTAATAAGAATCTGGTTTAATTGGCCAAGACTGCATATTTTGCACACTGCTGTAAGCCTGTGATCAGAAAGGAAGCTAAAAGCAACCCGCTAATGAGCCCAGTGCTAGTACAAGTTTGACTGGTCTCAGCATGCCTGATCAGGTCATGTGCTGTGCCTGTGTTTTTCAGCCATAAAGTTGCAAGTGACAGTCAACATCGGAAACAGAAACTGTTTTTTCTATATTGCTGTTCTTTTGTGTGTGTTCATCTTGTTTTTAATCTTTCAGGAGATGGGATTGGACTTGAACAGCAACAGCTCCAGTCCATCTTAACTAAACTAACTTCTCTTTTCCCCAAAAGAGAAAGTTATTACTATCTAAGAAACTGTCAGACATGGTTTCTTTTCCTTCTAAAGACTCCCTCAAGCTAGAAACAAAGAGAACAAACAAAGGAATGTTGCTTAAATGAAAACCATGTTTATTACTTTACATTTCAAATGCTTAAACTATTTTTCCTTTGTCTGTATCTTTAATGAAAGGTTAAAAGGAATTTTAATAGTGTGTTTGCCATGGTTCTAGGCATGCTGAGGTCACTGTATTCCAAACCCTGAATCGTCTTTAATACTGTTTAGTGTTGGTCAGTTTCAGGATCATGTTAACATCTTTGACTCTTTGGGCCTCTTTATTCCATCTAAATTAATACAACACCTAGCATGCCGGCTTGATGGACCACCTTGCTGTTCCTATTTTCTAGGCAGATATGATCAGGGATGTCCCACCTCCCTGGTGGGTGCCCTAACCACTGGAATACAGAGTCTCTCTCTCACTCTCTCCCACAATGACTATTGAAGTATTTATCCACAGTGGAACAGTCCTAGGGCCTGACAGAGAGAATGACTCAGTAGTCCAGGTTTGTACACTCACCTGGGAGGTGTGAGACTCCCCACCACCCGTCCAACGATTCTTTCATTATTTATCCAAAATGAAACCGTCTCTCCAGGGCAGATTAAGGGAACCCCACATCAAACCATCCCATAGGTCAGTGGTTCAAGCACTCTCCTGAGAGGTATGGCAGAACCCTATTCAAATCTTTGCTTCCCCTCTGGCACCGAGAGAGGAATGCACCTTGGATCTCCCCCATCCCAGATGGGTGCTCTAACCTTAGGCTTACAAGGAAAACTGTCGATATCACCAGTGCTCACCTCTTTCTCCGCCTCTCCCCCACTTTGTGTAGAGCAAAGCAAGCACCTAACTCATTCTCACAGGAAATGACTTGGGCATGTAAGCCACTTGACTCCTGTTCATGGGTCGCTAGCAGAGCTTGGCATCTCCCTGCAGCCCAGACTTAGATGCCCTTATCTGCAAGGGAAGCAGGCCTAGAACACTCCTGTCGGCTGACTTACACAGCTCCCATTCTCATGTGCTAGCTTTTGTGGATCAAATGTTTCGGAGCCTGTCTCTCCCCATTCATCCTATAGGGTTAAGTGCCAGCTTTGTGGATTTGCAGCATTGCCGCTGTGATTTTTCTGGCTGGCTAAAAGTTAGGTGCTGTGATGCTCAGTGTGGTGGTGTCAAAGTCCCTTCATGTATTGCACCCTAAGGACCACCATAATACGCACTGCTGCTAATAATATTTAATGTGCAAAACATTCTCTGAAGGGGTGGATTGTAAAAGGGGGAGTTCTAGTGGACTCACCTTAAAATGAAAGAGGGTAGCAACCGTGCTTCATGAGTAAGGGTCTGATTCTGAAGACACTTACTCATGCAAGTGATCTTTATTCATGCTGAAATTCCAGATTACTTGCATGAGTAAGGGATTGTCAGATCAGACCACTGATTTATAATTGAGACAGTCTCCGAAGTCTCACTAGAATATGAATATCAAGAATTTGAGTAAAATAAGTGCTTTAAGAGGGCATAAAAGTCTGTAAAATACTAATTCAGAAGTACAAATGTGAAAAGAAGCTCGGTTCAAGAATAACTAAGTCTGACCTTTTCGTTGTTTCTGTGAATTTCCAGCAAGAGACAAACATAAAATAGGTTTTGTTTCCATGAGATAATATCTAAAATCCATCGAGAGAGAACATTTCATCTGGAAAATGCAGTATATAAAGAACACGTGGACAATGTAATTAAATACTAACAGATTAACATGGTGTCATAGTAATTAATGTTTTGCATAGAAATCGCTTAATATTTTTAACATTAGAAATCTTTTAATAATAATTTTAAATCAGCTGTATGAAGGATAGTCTGCAGCCTAGAATATTAGACTATGAAAGGTTTAATCAAATAATTCAGCTTGCAGCATGCTTGGCATAATGAGAAATGTTTGTTTAGACTCCAATTTATGGCTGTTTTATTATTTTACCCTGAGGATGGAGCTTTAAATTGTTTAACTCTAAAGCTTTCCTAATATACAAAGCACACAATAAAGCTTAAACATGTGCTGCCTAATTTATATTGATATTTTTAATTAAATGTTTTTCCTTTTCATTCCAAACTGAAATAAAATGAGAGTCAACAGGCTTAAACTTTGCAAGTTCCATTGCAGGCAGTGACAAAACTCCCACTGGTTTCAGCTGGAACAGGATGGTCCCTCCATACTGAATGTGTTTGTTTGCTGTTCCTGTCTAGGTAATTATATGGCCCACATCACTGTAGGATCTAAGCCCATCTCAGCCTCACAACATCCCTGCGAGGCAGGGAAGGATTATTATCTGCATTTACAGATTGGGAACTGAGGCATAAAGCATAGTCTCCCAGGGAGTTAGGATCCTAGCTCTCCTTGATTACAATGAGTGTTAGGGTCCTAAATACCTTTGAGGTCTGGGCCTAAGTGATTTGCTGAAACTCACCGTGGAATCAATCGGTGGCTATTTTGGGATCTGAACTGACATCTCCTGAAGCCCAGCAACAAGACCATCATTCTCCTGAGCTGTAGTGAATGTCGTCAGCTGTTGATTCATAAAGCATGAGGAGATGAGTGTCTCTAATATAAACAGTCTGATCACATAAACTGACAAATGGAAGGAAATTCAAATTAAAGCTTACACTCAGTGGGGCAAAGTTTGTTCAGATTTGCAACCCAAGCAATTCTGTTGGAGTCAGTGGATTGCAAGGTGCAAATCAGTACAGAACTTTTCTCTATGGGCCAAAAAAAAAAGCAATTAATCTCTAAATCTAAGGCTGAGGTTGTGACCTGCACCTGCTCCCACTTTACAGGGGAATAAGGAGCCCTGCATGCTTCACTGCTCCTTCTCCCTCACAGGTAGGTGGGCCCTTCTCCCTCCAAAGTGGCTCAGCTGAGCAGGCCAGCACAGCTGACCTGATTTAGAAGGGGAAACTAGCTGAATTTTTGTTTTTTTTATCTGAACTAAACTGACTTAGTCAAGGCTTGCCCACCGCTAGAGAATCCCGGGAAACCCCTTTCAACACCCCTGAGTTTTCAGAGAGCTTGCTTCTGGATCTGAAAATTTTGTGGCTCATTTCTACCAATCACTAATGTAAAACATTTTCTGTCATTATCCCCGAAGCTGAAAAGGGTTATCTGCTAAAAGCAAGAACTGTACTACAGAGATTTCAGTAGAAAAGCAAGAAACTGGATCCCTCTAGAGGCCACTTACGTAACCTGTACCAGTGGGAAAAAAATAACGTAAGTTGTTTCTCTATTCTCCATCTACAAATAAAGGTATCTTAATTATCTCACATCACTGCTTATTATCCTGGCAACCTTATTCTGGAATTCTCAAAGATGGAGTGGTGAATAGTGTGGTCTCTCCTGCTTAGAACTGCTCTTATTTAAAGCAAAATATTTTCCATGAGTATTCACTCAAATTTTCAAATGAATCACTTTATCCATGGTCGGAATTTTCCTACCAGGAGTGCTCACAGAAAACCATTATTTTACACAGAATGGGACACTAATTGATGCATCAGCTGAATGAATTTCCCCTTGAAATAGCATTGACAGGCAAAGATCAGACCGTTTCCTTCACATCTGGCATTTACTTTGGGCCTGAGTCTGATCTCACTTACAATGACTTTACTCCTGATTAATACCTGTGAAGTCAATGTGGAAAACCAGTGTGAGTGAGAGGAGAGTCAGGCTCTTTGCATGGCATTTGTCATAATGATGAAAAATTGCACATCAAAAAATATAGTTATACTTAAGTGTACATTTTATTTGGAAAGGGGACACTGCTTGACATAGCAGAGTTTTCAAAACCCATCACATTAGCTCTGGCACAGAAGCAAGTAAGCCCCAGTTAGGAAAATGCATAAGTATATAATTAAGTCCAGGCCTATGCAGAAGAGTACTTAAGCACATGTTTAAAGTTTAACCCCACATTCTTGTGTGCTATCTCTCTCTCTTAAAAAGCCAAGGGCTCAGTGGTTCCTTCAGGCCCTCCTGATTACAAGAGACATGCTCTTCACGTCAAGGAACAGAAACAATTTCATGTACCTTGTCACCAGTCACCACAGTGAGAATGTTAAAGTACTGGATGCACCCAGAAAGCTGTTCTTCATTAAAAAAAATTGCCAGAGAAAATCAAGCAAATTCAAAAAACAAATCTAGGAAAACTCAAAAATCTGTTCAGACATTCTGGTGAAACAGACTGAGGCATAATTTGTTGAGTAACTTATTTGCCACGAATGACTTATTGTCCTATTTCATATGAGTGCAATTAATGACAGCCATGAACACTCTATATATTTTTATCCTTTAAAATAATTCTTAACATTTTGGATTCTACTCTAGTTCCAATCCTATTTTTCTTGAAAAGCGTATCATTCTTATCTCCTACAAAACAAGGTTTTAGTGTTCTCTACCATTGCGTTATTCCACAAGATCCTCCCAGGCATTAGAAAATTAATTTTTATTTTTTAATTAAATAAATGAGAAGAGTGATGTAATTTCACACTTAGTTCTGGCATAATATAAACTTGTTTTTGTTCATTAATTACATACAAAATATCCTGTTATACTCCATGAAATGTAATTTTATCCACGAGTGAACACTGATAATGTGCATTTGAAGAAGTGTAGGATAAAATTACAGGCCACATTCAACTTTGCTGTAAAGGTGAACAGAATAATGCTATGATGAGAGATAAAGACGTGGGAGAATACTCACAAAGGCAATTTACAAAACAATTTACAAAGAGCAGCATATTTTTTGCATAATATTATGCTGCCTTGGAATAATTTCTGCACTATCCATTCATTGTGTGTTACGCTATGCCAGCCATAGGTTAACTCTAAACTGGACATGTATTTTGTGACTATATGGTGTTTGAGAATACACTCCATACTTTGAAACTTAGTTCACTTAAAGGTTTTTAAGCAGCTATACCTTTTGAAATCTGAATCCCTCTCTCATTTTGTGTCTGATCCAATGCCCACTGAGGCAATGGAAAAAAATCCAGTGGGCACTGCATCAAGCCTTTGGTGTCTACACTCTATTTTGCTGCCTTGTATAAGCCTGCACTTCTTCCATGTACTCCTTCATGACTGGAGTTTCATCCCAAACCAGGAAGTATTCTTAAAAGGATGTAAGCTGTCACTTTCTCTCTGTATTCACTGCTTTTTAATGTTGTGACACTTCATTCCTATTTGATAATTTAGGTAATTGATTTATCTCCTGTTTACTTTTGGCTCAATAACTAAGAGAAAAACAATAACTCAGACACTGCCATCTGCCAGCAAGGGGAGCTCTTTGCTAGTACAGGAAGGTGCGCCCGGTCGAACAGCACTTCTCTTCTTCAGGCTAAAAGTTTTGTAGAGTTGGCACTGGTATTTTCTTTAGCCTGTACTCTTCTTGGCAATAGTAAAATTCTGTTTTGATTCTGGCATCTTATAACAGAAGAGCATAACACTAAACCCAGCAATGTTACATTTTTTTTATTCCCCCTTTTGTTATATCTGGGAACAGACAAGATTTATGCCCCCCTCAAAAGAGGAATAATACAGGGCTTAAGTATTTTAATTGTATCCCTATTAAATTTATCATTTTAAATTCCCTTCCCTCCCCACTCCCCTCCATCCTTCCACACAAGTATTTTTTAGAAAAACATATGACTTTCTGGTCACACACAGAGAAACCCAAGGAAAATATCATTCAGTCAAAATGAGATGTTGGGATTAGTTTTCTAAAGCTAAAATCTCCAAAGAACCCATGCTGGAAACCAGCTCCAGCACAGCAAAATCTTGGTAGTATGCTTCTTTATGTTCCTCATTAATGCAGAATCTGGTTTAGTATGTTTTTTTCTGTGTGTTTATTGCCAATTTTTTCACCCTGCTTGGTCGGGATGTATAATTTGGCCATCTTGGGGCTGGCTAACGGCAGAATGCTGGGGGCTGGTTCATTTTGTGCATGGGATAGATTTTGTAATGCTTGTTTGTTCCTCCCCATCTCCTGAGCCCTAGAAGAAGAGTAAGAATTACATAAAGAGGACAATAAGATTATTTTAACTGCTTGGTCATGAGTGAGCAGGGGAAAGCACACAGTACTTCATATTCCTATAGGTCAGGTGCCTCACCTTTGCTGGAAGTCCAAACTGCACTTTCCTAAACCAGCAGGGAATTAACCTTTCCACCTACCCAGGAGACATTTGAACTTCCTGCCATTCCTTGGGAGGGAAGCTGTAAACTTTATAGACTACAGAGAGGGGTATACTACTAAATTAGGGGGATGCAGCTGCACAGCTACTCTTATCTCAGTATTTCTATGGTCTTCAGTAGTACCTGAACACCTAATAGCTATTAATGGATTTTGTCCTCTTAACACCTTGTGAAGTGCTGCCCCCATTTTACAGTTGGCTCAGAGTAGATTAAGTGACTTTCTGCATGAGAAGTCTTCATTTGAGGTGGAAATTGAACCTAGCTTTCTTGATCTCCAAGTCCAGTGCCATATCCATTAGACCGTCCTTTCTTCCTCCCTTCACTGCTTGTTACGGATGCCTTCAGCCACGCCAGTCCTACTCCCTCTTTTCTGCCGAAGGGGTCCTGTTTCCTGGAGGTGCTCCCCAGTCCTGGATCCATGGTTACAGGCTCCCTCCCATGTGAGAAAGTAGAGAGGAGCATGGGAGCCTAGAAAAGCAACTAGTTGTATTGTGCTCTCCATGCTTATAGAGAAGCTATGAAACAATGGGATACCAATGAAATATCCTATTTATACAAATCCCAGACACAAGATCGTAGTGGATAACTTTAACTTTGATTTCAATTTCAAGCAGGAAACTGTATAAATGGCTGTCCATAAGGCATCTCAGATTTTCATGTTGCTGTCCCATAATACTGCCTCCCTGATCTCTCATATCCTTCCAGAAACTAAGTTTTCTCATCTTTTCTGAAGGAATGTTGGACTTTAAAAGAGCTGATTTGATTTTTTTTCTAATGCCTTGATCCTGCAATGATTTATCTATGTGCTTAACTTTCAGTGTCTGTTAGTAGTACTGTCAAGTTTAAAGGCACTGCTTCACAGATGCTTCAAGTTAAGCATATGTTTAAATCTTTGGAGGATTGTGTCACACCATTTCTGTGCACACCTCTGATATAGTGTACAGACCTTACACTATGTGTTTCACACTACTGCCATGCCAATCTGTTTTTGTTTCATATGGAAGCAGGATCTCTCATAAACCATAATTTGTTTTTGAAGTGTCATCAGTAGACTCTTCTTGTCTTTTGCACTCATGAAGAATTCATCATTTTAGAGGATAATGGATAGCTTCAAACAGTAGCTTGTCAGCCATAACATGGTTTCAACGGATTCCAAAAAGAAAATGAAACTTTCAAACAGATAGTGTGAGGAATAAGCCTGAAGGCTTCGGTAACTTATATTCCTTTCACCTGTGAGACACTTTTCTACCAGAATTCATCTGTCATTTAACTGGAATGAGTACTTGCCTACACATCCTCTTCCTCATATCTAGCTAACACACCAGAACTTGTCTCAAAACATTACAGCAACATAATATCAACCTACATATCTAACTGTGATTTAGTAGAATACAAAACAAAAGCAATATAAAAAAAGTTTTAAATGGAGAAAGGTTGGAGAATCTGGCAGATTTCTAATCTCTTTTATTACTCCTGGGGAACTTCTTTATCACTGTACAATGCAGAATTTGTGGAGAATTAATGTTCTGCACAGATTTCCCCCACCGCACAGAATTGGTGCTGCACTAGGGGCCAAGCCTCAGCTCTTAGTAAGTGGAGCGCCCAGCCCTATGGGGATAGAGGCTCTCCGTGCTCTGGCTGATGGCTTCATCCTCATCCACGTGCGGGCCCAGGAGACACAGCTCTGGAAGAGGGTGAGGAAGAGTGGGGCTGCACCACATCCCCCATTAGTACAGTAACAAAGCTGCCTGGAGTGAAGCCTGCAGCTGGGCTCTGGAGGCAAGGGAATGCAGGTGTCTGGGTTGTGGGGGCTCTTGGAGGACCGGGGGTATGGGTGTGTGTGCTGCAGCCCTCTCCATCACCCACCAAATACCCTCTCCCAGTACATACAGTCCCTTCCAGCACCCCAAATACCACCTTCAGCACCTCCTGAATACCCTCTTCCAGTACACACACACACTTCCAGCACACACCCCCCCGAATACCGCCTCCCAGTATACACACACATCCCTCCAGAGCACCCCCCCAATACTCCCTACCAGTACACAAACCCCTCCAGCATGCCCCCCCAAAATTCTCCTCCCAGTACCCCTCAACTGTACTCTCCCTCCAGTTCCTCCTCTCCCTCCCCCCCAGGTGTGTGTTCTGCTTGGGACCTTGAAATATGGTAACCCTAGAGGGGCAGGTCGAAAAAATGAGAATCAACTAAAAGACCAGAGGGGCAGAGCTTTCCCTCAAGATGTGCCCAGATGGTGTGTGTGACACACCCAGACTAAGGTGCCCAACAAAAGCATAACAGAGAAACAGGAACTGGGTTGTCATAGGGGTTTCTTTAATTCTCTGATCCAGGGGAATCTTTTTTGTTGTCTTTATTGTTACAGACATACTTGCTGACAGGTATTTTGAAATAAATTACCAAAATAATTGAAACTGGTATGATTATATTGTTATTTTAACAAATAAAATATGCCGAATTTTGCAGAATTTTAAAATATTGTGTGCAGAATTTTTAATTTTTGGAGAAAAATTCCTGCAGGAATATTATATTTCCTTAAGCAAGGAACAAATAATCTACCCACAGTGCAATCCCTCTATATTCTTTATATTATCCTCATCCTCAAAGACATCATACATGCGCCATACTGAGAAAATTCATATCCATTTCATGTCTGTACACAAAAATTCATTATAATTTTTCAGGAGCATCACAGATAGCATCAAAGGCCCTGTTGCAGCAAACCATTTATGCATATGTTTATGCTTGTGAATAATATTGTTGACTTCAGTGGGACCATTCACACACTTAAAGTAAGGCATATAGTTAAGTGTTTTGCTGGACTGGGGTCCCGTCTCATCCACATTTTGCATCAAATACAAGCAGCATTGAATGCCCTGATATGCTGTAACAATCATCAGCAAGGGTGTGAGTGCCTGCCAAATAATCAGTGAGGCTACTGGATGACAAAGGTGCTAAATGAGCACTCAAGGAAGACAAGTCCGTTGTGGAGATGCTAAATGAATTCTTTGCATTAGTCTTCACTGAAGAGGATGTGAGGGAAATTCCCTGAACCGTTCTTTTTAAGTGCCATATTTGAGGAACTGTCCCAGATTGAGGTGTCAATAGAGGAGGTTTTGGAATAAGCTGTTATATTAAACAGCAATAAGCCATCAGGACCAGATGGTATTCACCAAAGAGTTTAGAAGAAACTCAAATATGAAATTGCAGCACTAGTAATTGTGGTATGTGATACCATCACTTAAATCAGTCTCTGTACCTGATGACTTGTGGATAGCTAATGTCATCACCGATGTTTTCAAAAACCTCCAGAGGTGATCCTGGCATTCATCGGCTGGTAAGCCTAACATCAGTACCAGGTAAAATGGTTGAAACTACAGTAAAGAACAGAATTATCAGACACATAGATGAACAACATATGTTGGGGAAGAGTCAATACAGCTTTTGTAAAGGGAAATTTTGCCTCACCAATCTGTTGGAATTCTCAGAGGGGATCAACAAATATGTGGACAAAGGTGCATATTGTTTATTTGGACTTCCAGAAAGCCTTGGACAAGGTCCCTCACCAAAGGCTCTTAAGCAAAGTAGGCAGTTATGGGATAAAATGGAAGGTCCTCTCATGGATCAGTCCCCCAAGAATCTGTGCTGGGATCAACATATTCATAAATGATCAGGAAAAAAGGGTAAACAATGAGGTGGCAAGGTTTGCAGATTCAAAATTATTCAAGTTTAAGTCCAAAGCTGACTGCAAAGAGTTACAAAGGAATCTCACAAAACTGGGTGACTGGGCAACAAAATGGCAGATTAAATTCCATGCTGATAATTGCAAAGTAATGCAGATTGGAAAACATAATACCAATTATAGATACAAAATGATGGGGTCTAAATTAGCTGTTACTACTCAAGAACTGGCATCAATTTAGATAGTTCTCTGAAAACATCCACTCAATGTGCAGCAGCAGTCAAAAAAGCTAATAGAATGTTAGGAACCATTAGGAAAAGGATAGATTATAAAAGAGAAAATATCAATAATGCCACTATGTAATCCACGGTATGCCGACACCTAGAATACTGAATGCAGTTCTTGTCTCCCCATCTCAAAAAAGATATGCTAGAATTGGAAAAGGTATAGAGAAGAGCAGCAGAAATGATTTGGGTATGAAACAGCTTCCATGTAAAGAGAGATTAAAAAGATTGTGACTGTTCAATTTAGACAAGAGACAAATAAGAAGGGAGATATGATAGATATCTATAAAACCATGAATGGCATAGCAAAAGTGAATAAGGAAGTGTTATTTACCCTTTCACATAACGCAAGAACCAGGAGTCATCCAATTAAATGAATAGGCAGCAGATTGGAAAAAAAAAATATGTAAGTACATCTTGACACAATGCACAGACAGTCTGTAGAACTTGTTGCCAGGAGATGTTGTGAAGGCCAAAAATATAACGCAGCTTAAAAAAGAATTACCTAAATGCATGGAGAACAGGTCCATCAATGGCATTTGGCCAAGATGGTCAGGGATGCAGCCCCATGCTCTGCATGTTCCTAAACCGCGGACTGCCAAAAGCTGGGACAGATGACAGGGAAAGGATCACTTGATAAATTGCCTTGTTCTGTTCATTGTCTCTGTAGCATCTGGCACAAGTCATTGTTGGAAGACAGGATACTGGGCTAGATGGACCGTTGGTCTGACTCAGTATGGTTATTCTTATGATGTTAAGGGTGAAACTCATCCCTTTGCAGTGGGTCAGGAAAAGTCTTATTTATATCCTCTTTTGAGGGTTTAAAGTGATCGTGTGCTGGCCCACTGCACAGGAGTGAATTTCATTGCAAGTGAATATTACAATAAACAGAAATCAGATACTGATTAATTATCTTGTCACATCACTCACCTAGTTCTGCTGAAAATACTCGAGTACCTTAAATACAGCATTTTAGAAAGTGTATTGATTTTTTGGCATTGTGTTCAAAGCTTATGCTGTTAGGTAAGTGGCATATGTAGCTAATATGTGGTTGTCACCAGGGTGTCTCTCAGACATAGCTTTATTCCAGAAATTCACCCTTGTGCAGAAGTTCAGCAGAAGGCCTATGCATCACCTAAGCCTTCAAAGAAGAACTTCAGAACAAGGTGTAGGTCCCACTGGCCTTTTGCTAAAGGTGAATTTCACTTTTGGTGAGTCAGGGAGTTAGGACTGACCTCCTGGTCCTAGGTAAATGGAGAAAGGCTAGCAGAAAGCATGAGAAGTTGGAACTCGAGGATAATTGAAAGTTAAAAGCGGGAAGACTGTTCAAGGGTTGAAGAGCTCATGTATCTCGCATAAGCCTGCACAGACTGTGTGAAAATGATGGGGTCACAAAGAAGAGGATCATATCGAGCTCAAATACCTTCACATGGAATTATTAGTAGAAGAAACTTGATATTTCTGTCTTCAAAAAATTAAGCATACGTGTTTCAAAGGCTTTGCCAGTTGCTTTATATAGTAGCCGTGAAACTTGGTTCATGACCAGAGACCATGAAAGATCATCAGATAAATTTTACAGAAGCGGTTTCAGACCCATTGTAGAGATATGACAGAACCTAGGAAATAGACCATGATCCCGTTGCCTTAGATTGAAAAGAAGTATGTGACAGATTGGCAGTAGATATCATCACCATCTTCCTATTATCATGACTTGCAAGCAGTCAGACTTGGACTGAAGGAGAGATTTATTTCCTGTTTTTGGAGAGAACTGACTGGATGCAGAAAGAGTATCTTATTTTACCATGCTTACAGTTAGGAATTCCAGATGTCAGTGTATATTTTTATCCTTTTTCCATATTTATTTCTACCTCTGGTACTTGAATGCCTTACCACTGTTTTAGGGGGGAAACAATTTTTTGGAGCATTATTTGAATAGTAACTGCAAGAATGGGTTGGGTCATTAGAAATGAACATCACAAGGGGGCTAAGTCTCTGTTCCATTCAGGGTATATCTACACAGAGCTGGAGGTGTAATTTCCAGCTCAAGTAGACATAGCCACGCTAATAATAGCAGTGGAGCTACAGCTGCATAGGCATAGGATGGGCTAATCACCCTGCATATATACCTAGGGTTTCAGATGGGATTGCACGCAACAGCCAGCCTGTCCCATCATCTGTGCAGCATGGTATGTCTACCCAAACTGAAAATTATACCTCCGACTCCAGTGTAGATATAGCCCAAGTCTCCTTTTTCCTGCTCTGGTGGCATAAAGAGGTATTAAGGAAGCCAGAAACAGCTCATGGGCAATACCCCTTGGCAACCCTGCTGGAACACACACTGCTCTGGCTATTCTTGGCTTTCCATGATGGAGTATGGGAACTTGGGAGTCATTTAAAGAAGCCCTGAGGCTGCTGTTCTTGATGATGGCAGTTGTGCCAAATGGCCTCAGAACACTTGGGCACAAAGGGGGCTTAAAGGCACCTTTGCCACCCACCTCCGGTTTGCAAATAATAATAAAAAAGGTAAATGACATTTACAAAAAAAAAACTCTTCATCAGCTTTAGAGGCAGGTGCAGAATATTCATGATAGCTCAACCTTGTGGATCGAAGAGGAGAGTTTTCCCCTCAGATTGTAGCGTTGGTGACAAGTAGTCAAACTGAGGCAAGGTGCTTTCTGTCACAGCTCAGAAAAAAAAATGTGAAAGAAACAGAATCCCTCGAACAATAAATGGAAAAATCAGGCAACGCTGGGCATTTCAACTGGATGATGACCCCTTTGCACTCAGCCAAGCCTGCATTTCTAGTCCTATATATGAAATTAATATGTCAGATTTGATCTTAAAGAAAATCTCAAAACATTGCAAAGAATGAATGTGCACAGTGTGTTTATTCTTTTGTCAAATGCTAATACATCAAACTGCAATATTTCCCTCTAGCCCTTGATATTGCCAAAAATAAGTGATAGCATGATAGGAAATAAATAGACCACAGAAATATTTCTCTGCCTGTTGGTGGAGGCAAGTTTGGTTTGAGATTCTTTCTTCTTGTTCCCTGAAACAGATTTTTTTTCCGGATATTGTTCCTTTCTTTTCCCTGGCTACTGTATCAAAGCGTGTAATAGTATGGCATGAGAGCTGCTGGGAACTCAGTCACTATATTACTGACCTGAGGCTACAAACCTGCTCAAATGGAATTGCTAGATTAGCTTCCTGTGTCTTATTTTCATTTGTACTCTACTGGAAAGTAAGGTGGCAAATGAGAAGCTTTGAGACCTTTAAGCTGAGGTGGAAGTTCCTTTGACTTACAGGGCAGTCAAGATCATGTCCACAATGTATTAAGCAAGCGCAGTAGAAATTACCACTGTTGTAACTGGTTTGATTTTTTTTTTAGAGATCTGAAACAACTGCTTTCAGTTCTGGGGAGAAGAAGGGTGATGCCACATTTGACTCCCTGGATCTACACGAGACTAAGGTTTTGATTCCAAGCTTATGCCTGCTGAAATTAAATTTGTTAGTCTTTAAAGTGCTACATAATTCTCGTTGTTTTAGGTTGGACACAGTCTATTTTCTGCTTTAGACTTAATCTTAGAGGGCACTGAAATCTTGTGATTTGGTCACTCAGACTACCCTCTATAAATCTCATGAGAACAACTAGTGTTTGTCAAATTTCTGCCATCTCTCAAGAACAACTTGTAGGATTTTGGTACTGTGAAACCCAAAGCCTAACCTAAACTGAATCCAAATTCAAACCTAACTGTGAACACCACCTTCCCAGCCACTGTAGTTTTCTTAGTGATATTAATACAGGAGCAGATTCTGCCTCCCTTACTCACTTACATGAAATTCATCCCTGTTTAGAGGGCCTTTTTATTTCTGTTATATTCTGTTATATTCTGTTATTCTGATTTAAGTATACAAGTAACAGGGACTTCACGGTAAGATAGAGCAGTTTAGCTACAGCTGTACTGGAACTAGTAAGAGGTGGATGAAACTCTGCTGGAAACTCAAGAGATATTTAAAAACTCTGACTAATTATGTTGATACTACCCGATAGCAACCTTATTGCACTGAATTCACCTTGGTCTCAGTCCTCTCCTGTGCCAGAGCAGAGCTTGACATTGCTGAAGGAGGGAATAGGAGGTGGATTCTTCATCACTGACATTTTAAAAATCAAAATATGATACTTTTCTAAAAGACACGCTTTAGGAATTATTTTGGGGAAGTTCTATGCCTGTGTTATACAGGAAGTCATATTAGATTATCTCAATGGTCCTTTCTGGCCTTGGAATCTATGAAATTATGAATCTCTAAATCAAGTCCCAATCAAGGGACTGGCCACACTCCAGCCCCAATAAGCCCTCTGTGCCAGAGTATTGAATGATGCTGGTGTACAACCATCCCAGGAAGAATCCTTACTTCAATGAGGCAGCCTTAAGACCACTTTATGCCACTCCAGCTGCACAAAGTGACTTTAAGAAAGGCAGGATCTGTCACCTTGACTAAAGACCCATGTAACTTCGGTAAAAAAAGGACATTGTGTGCTTAGTGTCACTGTTTTCTTTTGCACAACAGCTGTGTTTGGGAAAGCCAGTATTTTCTGTGCCCCATCAGATTTAAGACTACCATAGCAGTGGTATGAGGCTTCACTACTCCCTCTGCTGAGCAGAGGTTATTACATCTGGTGTTAAATTAAAATACGCACTGCACAGGAAAAATATTGTTTTGCATAAATAGCCGTTCAAAAGCCTTTTGCTCTTTGGTCAGGCAGTGCTGCATCCTCCCCTGTGATTGCAGACAATCATGTTAGAATGCCTTTCAGATTCTTTGGCCTTATTCCTCTATATCTATATAAAGTGTTTGTATTAAGGTTTAAGAGTTTTATTAGAAAAACAAATACTGAAATACTTAGTATGGCCAAATTATGATCCAGGATAGGGGCCTTCACAGGAGATAAAGGGGGATAAGGTGACCCTTACTTCCCTGTGCAGGCTACCTATGTCACTGCTCATTGGATGGGAAGAAGAGTAGCCACTCTAGGACTGCTGCTTCTCCTGTGCATTTGGGTGGAGAGTGGGCAGAGCCTTGAGTATGCCCTTCCAGCACACTGGAACGCACATTTGAGCCAGCACACTGGGGGAACGAACTAGCTGTAGAGCTCATGTAGTTCACTTTCCTTTATTCCCCCCCACAGCAAGGGAGAAACGGGGATTGACTTGTGACGCTGAGTCTATTTATGGGGCTGCACAAGCTAGGACAAGAAATGAAAAGCAGAAACAGTTACACGCAGGTTTCATATTTCAAGGCAGTCATTCAGTAAGAGGAAATAGCTTTTTTTGTTCTGGGTAGTGTGTAACATAAAATACACGGGTTCATGTAAAAATGAGGGCATAGTTCTAAAAATGATGTTTTCTTTTAATGAGGTCATTGAGTCTATGAAGCAGCTCAATTTACTGTGCTTATTTATCCCAGTTATTCCAAATGCCTTTAGGAGAGGTGCTTCCATCCTTACTCACTATGGGTAACATTTGTCCCAGTGTAGAAGGTCTGTGCTCCACTTATGCCCTGTTTTGAGAGCTTAAGTGTTAGATAGGTGTTTTGTTGATCTGCACAGTGGTGAATTTCACCGATGAGAAAACTTCTTCCCCACCGTGAATCTGCAATACCCTCCTTTCATACATAGATCTCCATTGATGTCAATAGGCAATACGTTCATCTGGGGGACACAGGCTACTGGATTTGCGGTCAACATCAATATCTGAGAGGACGGTATTCTGATTTATTATGCACATTAATATTAACATGACATTCACGTTCAGCAGCAACTGTCCTCTCATTCCTACCCATTTGTGCTGTAGGCTTTGCCACGTCTATGGAGGTGGCAAACCACATATTAACATATGGGCAGAAATTATCTTTTCTGGAGGTTAGCAGGGTTCAAAGCAGTTCATTCAGCTTGGATTTTTTGTATAGCTCAGTGCTGACCGTTACATTGTGGGAGGTCTCAGTACCTCAGTCATGCATTTCTATTTTTTTCTAATCACTGTATCCATGGAAAATGTTTTCACTCATAAGAAGGTTTTAGTTGGCCAGTAAAAGAAACTCTGCACTGCAGCTGCAGTCGCTGCCAGTTTCTCGTCTAGTAAAAGTATATTATTCCAGCGGTGCTGTAAATTTCAATCACTTCTAAAAGTGTTACTATACATGCTGGACTGTAAAGTGCCATTCACCAGATGTTTTGTGTGTTCAAATACATCTGCTGCTTCTGTCATGGTGTCTTTTTTTCTAACTGTGAATGCTTGATTGGAGGCATGATTCTGCTCGCACGGTCACCATTATGAATCTGGAATATCTCCTTTGACATCAATAGAGTTACACTAGTGTGAAAGCCGTGTAAGTGGGAGCCAGAAGCAGGCTCTGGAATATTAAGGGAAGTGCCTGGCAAACTGCATTAGCCTATTGTGTTAGGATATTACACCGGGACACGGTGCTGTAGATGGAATGGAAAGAACATCGCACTATTGTATGCCACCACTGTCTTTTTAGATAACAGAAAATGTCAGGTTTAAATAGAATTTTACTTGTATCAGCTTATGTACAAAAATTATTTTTCTTCAGAAAACATTTGCTTGAAACGCATGTTTGTTATATAATGGAGTCTCATCGACTTCCAATGAGATTTATGCCCTTAAATCCCATTTTCGGAAGTACCTTTGGAATTTCAGAGCCTAAATGCTATTGACTTTCAGTGAGACAGGCTTTTAAGTGTCAAATTCACAACTGATACAGTATTGGGATTTAGGTCCCTAAATCACTTAGACACTTGAAAATTCTACCCAGCTTGTTTTTCCAAATGAAAAGGGGAATACAACATGGAATTGAATAAACACTGTTTTGAATAATCTGGGAATGTTTTAATATATTTAATAAAAAATCAGGAGTCAGCTTCTTCAATAAATGATATTTCCAGGCGATAAAGGTTCAGATGAGCAATGTTTCACTGCAGTCAAAAAATGTCTGTTTTAGTTTCTCTATTCTATCCATATTTTACTTCTAGGGAAAATACTATAAATCCAGTACCAAAAATATATTGACATTTACTTGAAAATGGAAGCATTAAAGAGTTAGGCATTTTTCTTTGTATAATACTAATTTGCCTTTCACTTCATATGCTACATCTAGTAAACTAGACCCCTTAAACCAAAATATATAATTGCAGGGATTTTGTGCTTGTTGATGTGGGGTTTTTTTTTTGCTGACAAAAACAGAGAGTTTGTAAAGTGCAGATAAATTTTGAAAAGCCACAACAGAAGGAAAGAAAATGACAATAATTACAAAAGAGACAACGTAAAGGTCAGAGATGGATTTGGTCAAACCCCTTACCAAAAGTCACTCTGTAGTTTTCCTGTGGTGCGTCAGAGGCCCTTCAGACTTACTGGGCATGTTGCTAGTCTTCTTTGTTTTGTTTGTCTTTTTGAGAGTCTGAGTCTTTTTTTTTTTTTTTTAAGAAGTTCAGGAACCACAGCTGCATCATGAAGAAATAACGTATGCTTAAAGCTTAGGACATCAACCTATAACCAAGGTTGTTTCCAAAACTCAGCTGTGCTGAAATCTTCGAGCTGGGAGTTCAAAACATCTCTGATTTTTCTCAGACTTCTGCTACACCTATACTCATTTTTAACTAGCAATGTTACTATTCATTGACACTGATGCAGAAGAATGGTCAAACTCTGAGAATTGCTGAGCATCTGTAGCTCCCACTAAAGTTAATGGGCTTGATTCTGCAAGGTTTTGAGCACCTGACCTGAGCACCTAGGATGCAATTCACAAAGGTATTCAGGAGCCTAAATCCCATTGTTAGGCATCACTGAGAGCCACAAAACTCCTGTTTGGCTACTGCCTACTCTTGTAAGCACCTAAACACACTTGGCGACTAAGTTTTTGCCTCTGGGCATGCTTCCTGCAGCCTCACTCTGTGCTCAGGGGCCTATTTCCTGCCTCAGCATAAACACAGCTGCTTTGTGATCGAAATCCAACCGTCTATCTCCCACCTAAGCCCCAGAATGATTCACAAACCAGGAAAGTCAGACATTCAGCCGCCTGAGTCTTGTGCAGGGGGCTGATCCAGTAGGCGCATTCAAAGGCTATCTACTGGATTGGGCCTCTCAGGCAAGTTCACATAAAATAGCTTGATGGGGAGTGCAGGGGGAAGAGGACCTCCCTTATAACCTTTAGCCTAGTGATAGTGGACTCACCCAGCATGTAGAAGAACCCCAGTCCTGGGGAGTGTGGGGAAGGAAAGGATTTGAACAGGGATCAACCACCTCTCAAGTGAATGCCCTAATCATTGGGCTATGGAACATTTTGCTTTGGGGTACCCTCAATCTCTCCTATTGCAGTTGTTCCACTTTAATTAAATTATTGAATAATTAAATATTAATAGGGCTAGTGAAAGCATTAGAATGACTTGATAGTCTAGTGGTTAGGGCACTTACTTGAGAGGTGGCAGACTCCTGCTTAAATCCGTTCTCTCCTCAGGAGGAAAAAGGACTTAAACACGGTGTCTTCCGTATCTGGGGTAAATACCCTATCCACTAAGCTAAAGGTTATAAGGGATGTCCGCCTTCATTTTGGGCCCTGCATGTGTATTAAGCAACGAAACGTCTATCTTCCCATGGTCTGTGGCTCAAAAACAGAGCTAGGCATCTCCATGCAGCCTGGACTTTGGCCACTATATCTATAAGAGGGAGGGGCTTAGGGCACACCCCTCTGGTCAGTATCTCCCATTAGTTAACTTAGGCAGCTCCCTGCCTGGTGTGCTGTCTTTGCGGATCACAGGCTAAGGCACCTTTCACTCCCCATCCATTGCGTAGGCGCCTACCTCAGTCTTTATGGATTGCAATGTTGTTTCTGTGATTTTTTTTTTTAGGCACCTAAAAGTTAGGTATTGTGATGCTCAGTGTCACAACACCTAAGGCCCGTTGTGGATCTGGGCTGTAGTATTCAGCATCCTGCAGGATCAAGTTCTATAAGTGTTACAGCTGCTCAGCAACACTCAGGATTTGGCCCATGGAATTTTTATTAGTTACATGACAAACTCAGATGCACAATGGCATTATGTCTTTTAAATAGTATAACAAGATTGGACTACATTTTGATAAGGATGTGAGATTATCATGGAGCAGTACAGGTACAAATGGGACAGAATTCAAGTCTGTATATACTGAAATAGGAAAACAGCAACACTACCACTTTGTCACAGTAGATTGACCTAATTCACGAGTGAAAGTCATTGGCTATAGAAATTATCTCATCTAGTAGAATCAAAACAGAATGAACATTACCAAATCAGGCTCACTTGCTAGAAGCTGCAGGGGTAATTAGAATAGGAAATTCAAGGCAGTTTTAAATCTCTTTTAGCAAAGATTTATACTGTTTAAAATAATGGAGGCTGAAAAAGAGCAGTAAAGCACCCTTCCTTTCGCAGGCTGAGCAGGTGTGAAGTAGTGGTATCTCCAGTAGAGATAGGAAAGTATTAGTATCATTATACTAGGCACTGGTGAGACCTCATCTGGAATTCTGTGTGCAATTCTGGTCTCTGATGTTTAAAAGAGATTAATTCAAATTGGACCAGGTGCAGAGAAGGGCTACTAGGATGATCTGAGAAATGGAAAATCTGCCTTATAAGACGAGACTCAAAGGGCTTGGCTTGTTTAGCCTAACCAAAAGAAGGCTGAGGAGAGATATGATTGCTGTCTATAAATACATCCAAGGAATAAATATACCAACAAGGGAGAGGAGTTGTTTAAGTTAAGAACCAATGTTGAAACAAGAACAAATGGATATATACCGACCATCAACAAGTTTAGACTTGAAATTAGACAAAAGTTTCTAACCATTAGGTGAGTGAAATTCTGGAACAGCCTTCCAAGGGGAGCCCTGGGGGCAAAAAACCTAACTGCTTTCAAAACTGAGCTCGAGAAGTTTATGAAGGGGATGGTATGAAACTGCCTACAATGGTATATATGGCCAATCTGTGACTGCTAGTAGCAATTATCCCCAATAGCCGGTGATTGGGCAGTAGATGAGGAGGGCTCTGAGTTACTACAGAGGATTCTTTCCTACGTGTCTGTCTGTTGGGTCTTGGTGAAATGCTCAGAGACTAAGTGCTCACTGTATTCAGGGTTGGGAAGGAATTGTCCCCTGGATCAGATTGGCAGAGACCTGGGTTTATTTTATTTTTTAAATCCTCCTCTGCAGCCTGGGATACTGGTTACTTGCAGGTTTAAACTAGTGTAAATGGTGCATTTTCTGTAACTTGAAATCTTTAAATCATGATTTGAGGATTTCAGTAACTCAGCCAGAGGTTCTGAGTCTATTACAGGAGTGGGTGGGTGGAGTTTTGTGGCCTGCATGGTGCAGGAGGTCAGATTAAATGATCGTGATGGTCCCTTCTGGCCTTAAAGTCTATAAGTCTATATGCACAGCCCCCAGGAGGCAAGGAAATTAAACATAGCATAGAAGACCCTGTGATAAAGTATAAAGGTCAGACTTAAGTCCCATCATGCAAAGAGTTACAAGCAGAACACATGTCCCCTGACTATCACATGAGTGACTCTGGGATGGGACCAAGGGTGTGTGCAAGAAGGGGCAAGCAGGCACACGGGACCGCCCCCCCAATAATTCTCGGGGGCACAGAATTCCTCCAGGGGATCAAATGGAAAGCTACTGCAGTAGTGGCTGTCTGGCCACCTATTTGGAAGATGGTGGCCTCTCCTTTCTCAGAATGCTAGAAAGGCCTCTGGTGTTTGTCCCATCAATGACTCTGTTCCTAATTTGAATCTTCTTTGTTGTAATAAAGGCAGCTCTGAGCAAAGGGACTTGAACTGAACTCTTGTTTGGAGCTTTATTTTATCTTTCATAGCTGGTGTATCTTCCCACCAGCTCACAAACCCCAAATAAGCAAAGAAGCCCTGGGATGTAATGATCTTTCATATTAGTCTCTGACTACGAGATTTAGTAGTGTGACTAGTTGTTATCTGGTAAATTTTTCAACCCCCTGAATGGATGAAAGTTTCAGGTGCAAAAAACAAAGAAACATAACACTTCACATTAAAAAGGAACTTTTTTTATTTCCTTGTCCAAACCTGAAATTAGTATTTTCTCATGTTTCAGGTTACATTACGATAAGCTATAAATTCTCCCGACTCTAGAATCATGATAAGTGATATTTTGTGATACTGAGGCTCCAAAAAAAAAGTCTCAGAACAAATATTGTGGATAATGGTTAAGAGATTAGGTTACCGGTTCAGAAGAAACAAACAAAACATATTTTCTTATCTATACATCTTCAATCAGAAATTATAGTTTGAAAGTTGGTATATATGTTGCTTTTACAGTACAATGTAGTTATAATAAAAGTCTTGTGTAGTACATTTAGCACTTTCAGGTGGTAGTTACCCTTTGCTTTCTATAAATGTTTGATTTATGTTCCACTTTTCTAATACTGCATCCACACAAATCTGATGTAGGGGCCTATGGTTACCATTGGAACACTGAACAAAGGGCCCCACAACCTCCTCTAGGTCATAACAACTACAACCACTTTTAGCATTTCTTCCTAATTGTCCCTTTGGAATTGGTGGAAAATGTTCTGGTATCTGTTTATCATCACCTTCTTCACCACTGTAGAGTGGGCATAGGAAATTTTCACGAATAACTGCATTGTAAAGAGACATTGAAATTATCAGCTGAAAAAAAATAGGTATGTGTGTTGTAAAATGTGTTGACAGACAGAGAGATTTGGCAACATTTCCTCTTAATTTTTTTAAGGGATTTCTGAAACATACACTACCAGACCAGCTGTTGACCTTTCTTGTGTACACATCATTCTTGATTATTTTGGGATATGGCACTATAAAAACAGGATTTCTTCCTTAAAGATTTGAAAAGTACGCTTTCCTGTATGGTATTACTGGAGTCAATATGAGGCAATTTTCTGGTTTTGTTTCCTGTCACTCTAATCATATTTATCTACTTTTAAGTGCAAAAGAGTTTGAAAGGCCTTGTTTCTTGGCTATTCGATATTGTGTTTGTAGGGTTTTTTTTACAAAAGCTTAATTTCAAGAAGAGAAACTATTTTCATAAAATGTAACTCAATTCATGTGCACTTTGTACACAATTAAATTTGGAACTTCGGCAAATGCTCGCTAAAAAATCTAACTGGGATATACATCGGATACAATGCCTTTCTTTATAAACTAATATTAATCTCCAATTGATACATTGGACTAAACCTTGAAGTTCTTATTCAGCACTTATGTCAATGAGAGATATGCTTGTGGATAGCCCATAGGAATTGGCCAATTGTAAATAAAAGTGCTTTTTTTTCCTGGAGTCTTTTATAGCATTTTATAGTCACAATCCTTTCATTGGGTAGAGGTGTCATCCTTCAAATGAGATGTTCCCTTCTTCTGTCTCTTCTTGCTTTCCAAAGTAAAATTAAAGATTCCATGGCATCTTAAAAAAAAATTGCAGAAAACCCTAGTATCCAACACCCCTTCTCTCCAAATCCAATGAATTTGAAACATGGCAGCTTATTCTTGTCTACAATAATTTCATTACTCATGGTTTTCAAAACAATTTGAAATTCCTGATGCATAAAGGGCATTGGATAAAACGAGAAGTGGAGCTAAACAAGAATTTTAGACAAGCTCATATTCAACCCCTGGACCTAATCCTATCCCTACAGTTTTGTTTCTGAACAGGATCCAAAACTGGAAGACACCAGTTTTATGGTTCTGCTTTGTATGCAGCTGTAATCTCACAACCAACATCTCTTGAGCTTCTGGCACAAACTAACTTGATTTGGCAGTTCCAAACACCACCACTTCTGACTACATTTGTATGTAACTAAATTATATTCTTATGCATTCTTACGCATGTAACCAAAGTCAGTAAATGAAAAATGAAATGATCAAACAGTAAAATATATACAGTACACAATGTATTAAAAGTGCATTGAGCTGTAGAAATTTCCAAGTTCCAAAAATTGTGATTCCACACTACAGGGGGAAAAAGCAATGCTTCCATTTAGAGAGAAGATATGTTTATATAGCAAATTAATTTCAAACAAAAGCAATTTATCTTGTTTGGAGATTTGTGTGGAATGTAATGCAATCCAGTTAGAAAAATAAGGACAGGAGACTCAAAAACCTTCACCTATTTAACAGCTGCAGCAGCAGCTTTCTATTTTAAGACTAAATATAATGGCATTCTGCTATATACACTGACAGGACACTCATTTTATTGCCAGCAGGTGACTACAGTTCCAAAAAAAAAATGTGCTCACTCCAACATAGCAGTAGGAGCTGTTGTTACTTAGAAACTAGCATTACTCATCAATCAAAATAAAAAGACCAAGCCATTATATAAAGCAATAATTTTACCAGAGAAGTACTTTGAGTCTGAGTCTGTCTAAAGAGATGATCAGAGTATATTAGCTAGTTCTCAGTTTATTGTTTCCATGAAAACTTGGAAAGATGTACGTCTAGTCTGTTAAATGTTTTTTCCAGGCACAAAGGTTCATTTCAAAGAGTTTGGGTTTTCATTTTTTTAAATTTTCTAGTTCTTGCAGCATCTTTACCTAACTATGTCTGGCTTATTGCTGTAATACTTCAAGTATACATATTGTCCACTACAATAAATGCATTAAGGTGTAAGCATGAGTTGAAAATAGTGTCTGAATATGAGAGACACTGAGGGCTTCTGGAAAGTTTTTGACCCTTACTACAAGGGATATTGTTGACCTCTTCATATTTTTCTGTTAGTAGCCATGGGAACTATGGTATATTTAGAATGATTAAAAGGAGTCTAAATATGCGTAATAGGGTAAAATGAGCAAAGGGAAATTTAGTCTGAGTCTCTGGAAAAAATCCATAATAGTGAGTCCTATTAGACTGTGGAAAAAGCTCTCATGGGAAATGGTGGATGCCCCATGCCTGGAGTCATTTACATACAATCCGGACGAAGAATTTGAGAATCTGCAGTAGGAAACAATTCTATGTTGGCAGGAGGACGGATCAGATGACCTAACAGGTCTCTTCCATCTTTCATTTCAGTGATCCTATTTGCCTTGTTTTGCAATAACATCATTCTTGATGATCCTAATTGTACAGCACGTACATTAGGAATAATGTAACTACTGTAAATGCTGATTGAGTGATATCATCATTCTTATTAGGAAATACCAAATGGGGAAAGAGACATTTCTGGAAAAGAAAACCAACATGCTGTCTTAGAAAAATGCAATGTATAGGAAGTCAGACTAGATGATCATGATAGTCCCTTCTGGCCTTAAACTCTGAGTCTATGATATGACCCTGAGTGATTGCAAAGAAGTTGTTGCTATTTCAGCACACTAGAGGGAGTGCAGGAAGTTGTTAACCACGTTCACTAGCAGTTTGGGAGCTGGTATGGAAGGCTTCATTAAGATCAGAGATTCCTGCATGTACACACACAGCCCCTTATAAGCTGGAAGCTGCTGGCCAATCAATAGTGAGTTCTGTCCTGGATTCAAAATTGGCTGCTAGTTTGAGCATGGCTGTGATCCAGCCCAGCCCTGCAGGGAGGCGCTAGAATTGCCTGGGGTAACCAACACTGTATTTGTGGTTTGTAGCTCAATACAGTTTCCTGTAACTTTCCAGAAATTGGTGAGTTTGAGACTGGGACAACAACATAAAAGAGCAATCACAAACTGGAGGCCAAACGACTTTGGAAGATGTACTACATCATTGAACCAAAGACACTGTATGAATCTAACAGCTATAGTCATTGGCAAGTTTTTTTTCCTTTCTTATTTGAAGTTGTGAATGTGATCAATGACGTGGATAGTGAAACAAGTGGTTATGTAGTACAATTAAATGTTTGATTTAATTATCAGCATAACACCCAGGGTGAGCCTGTGTGAAAGTAGAAGATCTCCGATTGTCAGAAGTCCCAATCCCTCTTTGTAAGGTATCATATATGTAATATTGACAGCTTTATAAGGCTTGTTAGATTGGAATATATTAGGGATCAAGCAGAAGTATACAATTAATTGGGTTATTAGGGTATGTTATAGTTAGAGGCCTGTTTCATTAGTGTGAAGCCTTGTGTGAAGAGTTATGCTAACGCTGAGTTTTTGGCAGGCTCGAAATGTTAACCCCAGGTCACAACTTCTGCATTCTCATTTTGAGAACCAAACAAGTGACCACAAGAATATGGATACACCAAAGAATTACAGAAGTAATTCTGCAAGAAAGGTTTTTTGGAGGTGCTTTGGCAACATGGTAATGTGTCAGTAACAGGTCAGGTAGACACTATTAATGTTTAGAAATTGTTAAGAAATGATTGTTGCAAATCATTAATATTAACAATTGGAAGTATAATTATGGGCACCCAGAATGCCACATATGGATGATGGGAAAGTATTAATCTTGTTGCAGTCACAGAAAATGATCAAATATGGTTGTGTATCCAATTGGTTTCATAAAGAAAATGGGTATAGAAGTCTAGTTCCCTAATTATTGGGTTCTTGAGCTCCTGACCTGGTGTCAACTGATCTGTGGTCTTCTGCGGTGATCCACTGACTATGTATTTGTCTCTTTATTTCTTCTAATTGTTGTAAGTATGCTATGCTACATTATGGTTTAAAAGTATTTACGATGTATGAGGCTTTCTGCTCTTTTGTCACACCGATGGGTTGAATTATATGGTTTTTATGTAAGGGTATAATTGAATACATATATCTCACGTTATAGTTTATGTGAAAGGGCTACAGTAGGATATAAAGTTATTTCAAGATGCATTATTCAGTTAACCATCTCCTTTCTACACATATTGATTTACGGAGAGAGGAAACTACAGCTAGCAAGCAAATACAAAACACAATATTTGTTTCCTTTCATTTTTATTAATGGATTCCTTAGATTAACCATGCAGCAGACA
The DNA here is from genome assembly GCF_026122565.2 of Emydura macquarii macquarii. Taxonomy (NCBI): domain Eukaryota; kingdom Metazoa; phylum Chordata; order Testudines; family Chelidae; genus Emydura; species Emydura macquarii. The sequence goes on along the minus strand of NW_027130155.1, from coordinate 7,849,035 downwards.
CTAGTTTGATTTTTTTTTCTGGGCCAAAAGTGGCTTGAAAGAGTGGCAAATTAGCAGCATGCTCACACGTTACTGTGGGGTAAGACGCTGTACTAATGGGCCTTGATACCCATCTTTGATGCTTCCCTCTAGTCCTCTTTGGTGGAAAGGATAGTAGCTGCAATGCAAATTTGGAGTATGGGGTTGACTGGGAAATCTGTATGATTTTGGAGCACATAATTAAATTATCAGTGAATCTGTATCCTGGGGCTTTCCTTTACGTAACTAGAACAGATGCCGTCTCATTTCTATGTTGTCTAAATCTTGCAAAGATTGTGTATTTAATATTGTGTAATGTATACATAGTTACAATTTATATTAGAAACAGTTAATGGTAAGGGGTAAAGGAAAATTCCCTCCTGTTATAGCAAGTGATCTTTGGATACAAATTCATATTGCATGCTACACTTTTCTTTATTAGATGAATTAACCTCAGAGCACTTTATACTATAAAAATTTAGGAGGGCTGTCATAATGTAGCATTAAACAGACAATAAATCAGTTTAAATGCAGTGTTCACGTTTCCAATTTAGCTACTTCACAGATAGTAAATACACACCACTATTCTGTGATTGGGTGGGGTTTGTTGTCCTGTATCATGCAGGACATCAGACTATATCATCATAATGAATCTTTCTGGCCTTTAAATCTGTGTATTACTGTGTGTGATTTGGTACAATAAAATTCCCCTCTTTCAGTTTATAAACCATATATCTTTGCAAATGATTATGAAACTAGATTCAGGGAGAAACATTTCTTCAAAAAGTGTCATACAATATTGTTTACTAGTTCCAGACTGTGCAGCACATTAGCAAGATCTGAAATTTACAAAATCTATGTATTTCCCCTATATAGGCTTTGAAAGAAGTACATTCTGCTACTTTGTAGGTTTAAATTCATTATGGTGATTAATGGTCCAGTCTTGCAACACACACTCACAGGGGTAGGTCCATTGGCTTCAATTCCTTGTAGTCACCATTGATTTGAATATTTATTCAAGTGAAGGCCATAAAATCAGATGCTCAAAATCTGTGTTATCAGTGGAAACTTGCAGCAATATTTTTGGCATAAAGGGACTCATGAAAACATGTTCTTTGGTTTCAATCTGTGTAGTTTTGGGTTACCTGAGTTTTACTTTAAATTTTGGGCTCAAATATATCCAGGAACTGAAAGCTCAGTTTGAAACAGCTGCTTCACTTGAAAATCAGCCCAAGGTAGCTGAAAGATTCTAAAATCTGGGCTGAGTTTCATATATTATATTAAAATATTTTTGAAACCTGGCAAGTTCTTGTGACCTGCAATCTTATAAGAAGTTTTGCACAGACCTAATGTTTAGCCTTTGCCTTTCTCCTAGTAATGCTAAAATTTGTCTTTGTTACAGAAATTTCCCTTGCTGCGACTCACTCTCCTGTCATTCCTTTGAGTGCTACTGGTGGTGTTGCCTATCCTCTCTTCTCTGCCTCCCTACATGTTCAGCAATAAATATCTGCTCATTGAGATTCCAAATTGTCCTAGCCAAACTAAGCTCTGCCATCTAAGCTAGGCTCCAGTAGCCAGCTCTGTCCCACACATCCTATGTGATCTTGGGCAAATTACTTAATGTCTTTGTACCTAAGTCCCCTATCTGTAAAATGTGGATAACACTTCATTTATCTGACTGTTTGCCTGCCTTGTCTGTTTAGTTTGTAAGCACTTTGGGAAAGGAACTGTCTCCTCCTTTGTGTATGTAGAGTACTTGGCACAACTGGGCTCTGATATCACTTGTAGCTTCTAGGCACCACTGTGATATAAATTAAGAAAAACAACAAGAAGCTCCTTCACTTCCAGCACCAAACTAAGGTACGCCCTGGGGGCACTAACATTCACTAGTTATGAAGCAGAAGCCTGACACATGCATACTATTTAGTAATCATTTTTGTATATGTGTAAGGCTTTATGATATGATTTCTCATTGCTTTATCTAGATGCGTAAGCTCATAAATTCTGAAGGCCTTATCTAAAGGTTTTCAGGTTTGTCCATTACTAGCTTTAGACATACTAATTAGTTTCTTATTCCTTAGTGAAGTAAGCATTTTTGGAGCCCATTTTATGACTGCAGTATGTTCCATTTGCTGGTTAGAGGGGAAAAAACACAGGTAAACCTCCTCAGTACTATAGTCTATGGCAAGCTATCTGTCAACAAGTCATTTAACATATCTTCCAGCAAATTCTGAGACTAGAACATAAAATTCAGCATCATGTGCATTCCTGAGAATCACTGGACTGATATAGCCATGAATGGATTGCATTCATCCATATGGAGTTTTCTGTATTTATAATCCAGGACATAATTTTGATGAATATACTTCATTTAATAATGCAGTTCTGACTCAAAGTAAGTTACTTACAAAGGTTTATATGTTTCAGAAAACTAGTACAAGAGACCTTAACAGTTATTCTGGCCTCGAGCCTCCCCTTCCACAGCCTACCTTTGCCTCACTGGCTTGTGGGGAAGTCTCACACAGCTGAACTCTGCTGCACACCAAGGTGAGGACTTCCTGCTCAGCCCCTAATAAATAGAAGGCTGTTATATTCTCACCCTTATGCATAAAAGCATGAGATGCTGAAGAAAACACTTAGAACATTCAAATTAATTTACCTCAGAATTCTCTCCCAGATATTCTCTTTAAAAGAACTCTATGAACAATGGAAAAAGCTTGTAATCATCTGTATGTTGCACACATTTACAGAGCACTCCTAAATTTCACCATAATTTAAAATGCTGACTTGAAAAACCTAGTGTAGGAAGATGCTATTGAGAATCTGCAGTTACTCAAGATTTAGATGAGAGGATATTCTCATTCTCTATGTAGTTACTGAATTTGAAAACCTCAAAGGATTTTCTGTCAAAGAACTTATTAAAAGAGACTCCTATAGCTGCGTTACAGGGATGAAAGTTATAACAGAAATTGAAGTTCAATGCAAAGAGATATCTCTGCTCTCTTTTTAAACAGGTCTGCATGGTCACATAGAGACATCTAAAAGTTTCACAGTGCAGTTATAAAATCAGCACAGTCTGGTCCTTTAGAAATGTTTTTTTTCCTTTAATACAGAAAATCCAGAAAAACAGAATTATAGTAATATTTTATAACGTTCTATTTCTGATTAGTCACTGGATTGAAACAAAATATTCACAATATTGGAATTGATGGTAGTATTTTCTATGAAACATGCTAACTTGAGATAAGCAATATATGCCCCATACAAGCTCTGGTTCTCATTTAGGATTTGGCTTTTGAATTTATCATTCTCATTCCATCAGAAGTTAACCTTCTGGGTGCTCCACTACTCTAGAGCCTTATTTAGTGGTTTTAAAAATTCACCTCAGTTTAATTTTCTTTAAGCATTTGCTTTTATAGTGATGCAATGTGTATATGACACCCATGAAAGGGTCCATGTGTTAATCTCTGCCCTTGCTCAATTATAATGCCCTATCCACAGAGGTTACCCTCCTCCCGCCCCCCCCAAAAGGTTTGATATTTCATTATTTGAATATTCTGATATTCAATGTGCTGCTGGGACGCTTGTGTGGATGAAGTTCTAGAAAACCAGAGCTTTCTTCCTTGACTTTTCTTGGGTATTTTGAACATATATCATTCTTAAATACAGTTATCTTTAGATTTTTAAATTCTGTAGTGGAAAGATATGAAACATACTTCTATTGTAGTATATTCAAGATGGGAAAGGAAACTCACTGACAGAGTTAAGAGACACCTTAGATTCATTTGGTTCAGTACTGTGTTGGGGGTACTTTGTGAGGACAATAGATGGTTTAAAACCTGACAGACACTTGAGTCTTTGATTGAAATTTAGCTCTGATGTAAGCAGATGTGACCCCACTGAAATTAATGAAGTTGAACACACTTTTGTAAGGTTTGAGAATTACCACTTCTGCTTAATATAGAGAATCACTGAGCCCAAATAGGTTTATTTCATGTTCCCAAACAGTTTCAGGCAAGGGGGACAGGAAATATAGGCGGTAAAGGTCACTTGAATTCAATATTCAAGGAACTTTCTAAAAAGCTGTCTCAGTGCATTAAAACAATTTAAACTCATGTTCTTTTAAGATAAAGGATTCTGTAGGTAAGTAAGCCATGTTCTTTTTAATTTCTACCAGCTAAACAGTTAAGGACAACACCTAATCCATCATTACTCTTCAGTGTTTAAAAAAAGCCAGGTATATTTCATTCCAAGATAATGAACCACAACACTTTTGATAGGTTTCATCACAAGCAGCTAAATATTTCATAAATGGTTTAAACTCAGCATAACTGATCAAACGTAAAAATCCTTGGATGCAATTGCTAAAGGAAACAATGATACAGAGGCATATATATATATCTAGTAAATTCTGAATTAGGCAATCACCTAATATAGCTATAAAAGTATCTTAACTTTGTAGGCAGGTTCAAAATAAAGCAGCTTCATGTTAATATCTTAAGCTTTGATCCTTCAAACACGTAAGTGTGTGTAACTTTAGTCATGTGAATAGCTCCCCAGTGTTCAATGAGCTCCTTATGTGACTAAAATTATGTGCTAAAAAAAATGTGCTTTCAGGATCAGGATTGTAGGCTTTAGCTCAAACTTTTATCTAGGCAGGCATATTTTTAGGTAGCCTGTGTTTGTATGTGAATGTATAACTATAATAAAGTCTGGGACAGAGCCTTATCTGTTGTAAATCTATGTAGCTCTCATTAAAGTCATAGGAGCTATGCTGCCATTTATATCCGCTAAGGACTGGCCCTCTGTTTCTAAGTCTCTGATTTTGATGCACAGACTGAACAATTCCAAAACACCTCATCCCCTTTTTTTCCTCCTCTTGTTGAGGTGTTATCTAGAATCCTTCAGAGTCCAGAATGGCTCCCCTTATAGTGTTATATGTTCATTAGCTTTCTCCCTAAATCACTGAGTTTTTAGCCCTGATGTATCTTCATGAGTCATCAAAACAAGGTTAACTGTTTTGATAACTACTACTCTCTTTCCCTACAGTAGTTTCCTCCATTCCATTAAGCAGGGTCTGAGTTACTATTCCTCATTTTACACTTTCTTCCTCTATTGTTGGCTCTCACACTGTTTAAAAAATATCCAAGATATTTTCAGTAACACAGCTGCTGCCAAGCATCTCTCTACTATTAATCTATCTTCATATATGGTTCTTGGTATCAATAAGTGTTGAGAAATGAATAATAAAATAATGTTTCATGAGAATGAAAGATATCTTTTCTTAAAGTCCTTTGTGGTGCTCCTGTAAGAGTTAATACTGGTGTTACTTGTAACTCATGTCAAGAATAATAGAAAATGTAAACAGGATGGCAATGGCTTTGCTTCTCACACTCTGAAATATGATTTATAGCATTTAAGTCTCTTATAGGAGGGGACTGCTAAATCATTTAGCAAGCAATATGGTACTAGTAAATTTAACCCCTTCCATTGTTCCTATAAACACACCTATTCAACCCTGCTGATAAACCCATATGTCTTCTAAGTGCCTAGTAGTGGTGTCTTAGAGAATCATTCAATCGTGTTCTGAATGAAGAATTCTAATGTGTTTGATGGTGTTTGGGGGCAAGAGGGGAGGAAGAGTTAAGACCCTGAAGACTGACTTCACAGTTGGCCTGCATTTTGTGTGGTCACTTACCAATGCAAAATAGGCAAAATGCTACCAAATCACAATGGGATATATTAATCCCACATTGCATAATTGTGTGTGAATACATAGGATGAAGGACTGTGGTCCATGTCATACTGCATGATCTGGGACATTACATAAGAACGGTCATACTGGGTCAGGCCAATGGTTCATCTAGCCCAAGATCCTGTCTTCTGACAGTGGCCAATGCCAGGTGCTTCAGAGGGAATGAATAGAACAGGTAATCATCAAGTAATCCATCCCGTCAGCCACTCCCAGCCTCTGGCAAATAGCAATCCCTGCCTATCCTGGCTAATAGCCATTGATGAACCTATCCTCTATGAACTTATCTAGTTCTTTTTTTGAACTTTGTTTAGATTTGTCCTTCACAACATCATCTGGCAAGGAGTTCCACAGGTTGACTGTGTGTTGTGTCAAGAAATACTTTCTTTTTTTTGTTTTAAACCTGCCGCCTATTAATTTCATTTGGTGACTTCTCGTTTTTGTGTTATGAGCAGGAGTAAATAACACTTCCTTATTTACATTTTCCACACCAGCAATGATTTCATAGACCTCTCTCATATCCCCCCTTAGTTGTCTCTTTTCCAAGATGAAAAGTTCCAGTCTTATTAATCTCTCCTCATATGGAAGCTTTTCCATACCCGTAATCATTTTAGTTCCCTTTTCTGTACCTTTTCCAATTCCAATATATCTTTTTTGGGATGGGGACAGAGTGACCAGATCTGTATGCAATATTCAAGATGTGGGCATAACATGGATTTAGAAAGAGGAAATTTGATATTCTGTTTTATTATCTATCCCTTTCCTAATGATTCCCCATATTTTGTTAGCTCTTTTGACTACTGCTGCACATTGAGTGGATGTTTTCAGAGAACTATCCACAATGACTCCAAGCTCTCTTTATTGAACGGTAACAGCTAATTTAGACCCCATCATTTTATATGTATAGTTGAGATCCAATAACTTTGTGCATAACTTTGCATTTATCAACACTGAATTTCATCTGGCATTTTGTAGCTCACTCACCCAGTTTTGTGAGATGTGTTTGTAATTCCTCGCAGTCTGCTGTGGACTCAACTATCTTGAGTAGTTTTGTATCATCTTCTTACATTGTTTTATGTAAGAAGTTTCTTTGAGTTTGGGGCTCTGTTGTTTGGTGTTTTGTCCTAGAGCTGTTTTACCTTATGCTGGAGGCTGGTCTGTCCTCAAACAGCTCAAGGATCAGAAGAACACAAAAGAAGGCAGAAAGACATTTTTGCCTCTTGCTACGCCCTATGCTGAACACAATTCAGATGGACTAGAGAATCTGGGCCAAAGAGTTAAAGTATGGCATAAAAATCAGTGGTAGTATACAATCCCTCCATTACCTCTTTGTAACAAGAGCATCAAGGATGCATTCCGGTCCAAGTAAGTAGTAATGTCTGACTTGGTTTATAGCAGTCCAATTTTGTTATTCTTTGGGACACACTTCAAGGCTTATCTGTTTGACCCCTCTATCCCACTTTCCTTTTCCCTTAGGCAAGAGTACATAGTGGCATTAATGTGAAAACTCCAGTAAAGAATTCTTTTGGGAGGAGTTTAAATTGCATTTTATAATTTATGTTGGTGGTTGTGATCTAAGGGATATCTCACTATCTGTTTATATCTGTGTTTTTCTGTGTTTTTAATTATGGTCAAGGCTCCCACTAATCTTGCATGGCTGCTCCTTTGTAGTAGAGCAGTAGAAATTCACATAAAGAAAAGATGGTTTTGGCAAAGAGCTGAGAACTAGAAAATGTCTGTGTTAAAATGTGGGATGGGTCACCTCAGTCCTTGGGCTTGATTCTCCATGATCTTTCACCAGGTAGTGTCATTTGTACTTGTGCAAAATGAGTGTAAAATCCTAAAAAAACCAGAATGATAGCATTTTACATCCACTTTGCACAGAGCAAGGCAGAGGAGAATCAGGTCCCTTGTTGTAGTTGCAATCAGCTTATGCTGCTATAAAGATGCAAGAAAATTAAACTTCACTGAAAATCAGATCTGTACTGAGGTACAATAAGCGTTTTTTAAAAATGCATTGCACCAGCCTGAGTTCAATGGTTAAAAGCTGATCAGGACTTGTCTTAAAAATAATGTCTCAGAAATATGCAGTAATTAGTCATGATAGTCTTGAGTTACACTTCTTGCACAACATCAAGTCTATGATGATCATTTAACTCATGGAGATGTTTTCTTTCATTAAAAATGATTACTCAAGCATGATTTTAATAATTTATCAAGGAAAGAATGTAAACAGCCATTAAATCCCCAAGCTTTTATGTTCTGCAGATGTTCTTTTCTGCTGCAGTCCTGGATAAGCGGAAACACTAAAAAAAAATGTTTGAAATAATATTTTATAACACACCATAGAAATTTTCCAGTTTATTAAAGGAAATTTAATACCTAACTTGAATACCAAATGTATTTAATAATACATGTAATGTAGCTTTATCTCTTTCCTCTAAGGTGCACCATGGCCTCCTTCTGAATAATGCAAGAGATAATTTCCTCATGATCATATTGTTAGGTATATCAAAGTAATTTTTAATTTACATTTCCCACCATTATCTCACAGCTTATTGTTAAAATGCTTAATCCTCATGCTGCTGAATGCCATGAAGTCTCCCTGTCTTGGAAGTGAATAGAGCTGGTTAAAAGTTTTTCTTTGCTTTTCGACACATCATGCTATAAAAATATAGGGCTTGTTTCTTATTTCACTTACACCAGCCGTGCTCTAGTGTAACTCCATTGATTCTGTGGGCATACTTCTGATCTAAATCAATGTCCGGGAGATCAGAATCAGACCTACAGTAGAGGCACAATACTCAAAAGACAGAACTCAAGTCTACTCTTATCTTCAAGCCATACACTACCTTCTTGCGCTGAGATTCAGCTTGCTCTCACTGATCTTGGAGCTTGATCCAAAAATCTTTTAAAGTCAGTGAGAGTCAGTCAGCGCTATCATGGCCACCTCTCTCTGCTCCTCCAGCCTCTTCTGCTCCACTCTCTTGGTGCTCTCTCTCTCTCTCTTTCATATGGGGAGTTCTTTCTGGATATCCACAGTGCCAGTTTTCCAATGGGGATGAGAGGTAGAGGGAGAACACTACTATTCCCTCTCCCTAGCATTATTAACTGTTCTTGGTGGCCTAATGTGTTTCTTTCACACAGATGCCATTGCTCCTCTATGTTGCTGCTTCTAGCTTTGCCCTTTGCTGATACAAACCCAAATCCTAACTCCTTACTTTCTCGAAACGGCTTTCAAGTTGGAAGAAACTTTTCAAGTGCAGCCACTGTACAAGTCAGAGCCCTTATCTCATCCACTCTTCGAGCAGAAGTAATGGCTACTAGAAATGCAGTTTTCATTGACAGGAAGGAACCAGATGGCCATAGGTTCAAAGGGAGGCCTCATAAGACATCTGAGTACCAAGCTGAGGTACCATGCTGGTGTAGGGCATCTGATTTGTGAGGAGAAGTTGTCCAGTCCCTTGAGAAACCTCCTCATTGTAGGATGAGCAAAGATGGAAAAACCCTCTACCATATGAAAGAAGGCCATAATAGCTGCCAAATGTACTTTTACAGAGTCTAAAGATAATCCTGTCATTTTAGCTCTCAAATGTAATCTGTAATCAAATATAACAAATTATAGTGGAGAGGATGTAGGTGAAAGATGTTTTAGGTCACACCAGTGTTGGAATCTCATCCACATTTGGGCACGTGTGTCACAAGTAGATTGTTTCCTGCTATGTAACAGCACTCTCTTTACATCCTCAGAGCAGGTTGTTTCTAACTCCATGAACCATATTAGTCATGCCCTGAGGTTGGGTTGATGGATTTGACAGGCATCCTGAGAGAAGAGATGAGGCACAGTAAAGTGCGTGATCGGTTGACAGATAACAAGCTGAGTGAGGTAAGGAAACCATGTTTGTCTTGGTCAAGTTGGAACTTCGAGAACTTTGGCTTTCTTTCTCTTATAAAGTGCCTTGGCTATCAAGGGAGTCTGGGGAATTCCATCCAGAATGCCTGCACTCCGGTGAAGGAAAATGGCATCTCCCAAGGAGTTCTCGAGCAGAACTAGGAAAGCTTCTTGTTCTTGGCTGTGGCAAACAGGTCTATATTATGAGACTGTCTGCTGAGGGCATCCACTGTGGTGTTTTGTATGCATGAAGGTAAGATGCTGAGATGTCAATCTGGTTTAGTATGAACCAATTCCAAAGCCTCACTACTTTGACACAGAGGGAAGGTCACCTTGCTCCCCCTTGACAGTTTATGTAAAGCATGCATGACATGTTGTCTGACATGGGCTTTCTGTATTTACCCTGATTAGTGGGAGGAAATGGATACAGGCATTTCTGACTGCTCTGAGTTCCACCAAGTTGATGTGCAGGGTGTACTCAAGAGGATACCACCTGCCTTGAACAGTGAGAGTTTCTAGGTGCGCTTGTCATCCCAGTAGGGATGTGTCCATTTTAATTATTGACATCCAGATTATTCAATTCAATTAGGGTAGATGAGGCCTATTCACAACCGTTGATTAGGCCTCATCTACCCTAAGGCCTCATCTACCCTAACTGAATTGACTTTGTTAGCACTTGCCCTCCCCACTGTTATGTTTCTTACCCATGGATGTATATATAAACCTCCTATCTGTGATTTTTATTTCATGCATCTGATGAAGTGGGTTGCAGCCCATGAAAGCTTATGCACACAGAAATTTGTTAGTCTTTAAGGTGCTACAGGACTCTTGTTGTTTTTGCTGTATACAGACTAACACAGCTACCACTCTGGAACTTTTCAGAATTCCTTGTGTGCAAAGATGAGCCATTACCACAGACAGAATTTTTTAGAACATTCTGGGCACAGACAGAAGACCGAATGGGAGCACTGTGTACTAAAAGTGCTCTTACACAGAGTGCAGCATAGGAACCTTCTGTGGGAGGGGTGGATCGCTATATGGAAGTAAGTGTCTTGAAGTTCAAGGGCCAAAAACCAATTCCCTTGGTCCAATGATGGAATTATTGCTGCAAGAGTTACCATTTTGAACCTCTGAATCTTTACAAATATATTGAGTAGTCTTAGATCTAAAATAGGCCTCCAAATGCTGTTCTTTTTTGGAACCAGGAAGTACCTGGAATAAAATCCCTTCCCTCTGTGTTGTGCGGCAACTAGTTCTATGCACCCAGATTAAGGGAGAATCAATTTCCTGCTGCAAAAGGTGCTCAGGAGAGGGGTCCCTGAAGAGGGACAGGGAATAGGGGTGGGCTGTGGGGGAGGGAGATAAAGTGGATGTTGAAATTATCTTAAATAACCACTTCCATAGTGATATGTTCCCAGTTCTGACCGAAATGAGAGAGGCAGTCGCTGAAGTGAGGAACACATGCAGATTGTTGTAGCAGATAAGGATAGGGATGGTAACTCAACACCTTGATCAAATCTGTCAAAATTAGTGTTTCAAAGTTGTGGGTTGTGAGGTCAATGCCTGAGAAGCAGCTGGTCTCGTCTTCTGGAACTGTTCTCTCTTGTGCTGGGATTCATAAGGTCTCTAGGTGGGAAATTGAGTGGGATGAGATCTCTGTGCTGAGCTTTCTTTCTTTTTTGGCGGGGGACGGAGGGGGAGATGCGGTGTAAATTCTCAGAGAGTGAAAGGTGGCTCTAAAAAGTTTTAAGATAGACAGAGATTCATCAGTTTTTTCTGCAAACAAATTTGATCTAGCAAATGTATTTTGAACTTCCCTTGGAAACCTGAGAGCTGAAGCCAGGAGGCCCTCCTCATGACTACCATGGAGATAAAACGAATGGCTGTCCAGAGAGGCCTGCAGAGATGTTCTTGTGAGCAGCTGGCCCTCTGCGATGATCACCTGGAATTGCTCCCTCAGGTCTGTTGGAAGATGCTCAATAAAAGCATTCAACTTTGAATAATTAGCATGGCTGTATTTTGCCAAGAGGGCTTGATAATTGGTGATCCAAAATTGTAAGGTGGCTGATGAGTGTGACTTAAGGCCAAAGAAATCAAGATGCTTTAGGTCTTTATTGGATGGAGTCGATTTAGCCTGGTGCTGTTTGCCACGTTCATTCATAGCATCAACCACATAGGAGTTGGGGGATGGACGCAAAAATAAAAATTCATAGTCCTTGGAGAGAACATAATATTTTTGTCCACCCTCTTACAGGTGGGTGATGTGGCTGGGGTATGCCAAATTATTTTTGCAGGATCTAACAAGGCCTCATTAATAGGTAGTGCAATGCATAATTTATGCTGCGACTCCTTAATCTTCTCCAGTGGAATTTGCAAGGAGGCTATCCTTTTAATGAGGTCCTAGAACTGTTTACAATTGTCATCCAAAGACAGTGGAGGAGACATGACTGCTTAATCTGGGGAAGGGGAAGAGATATTAGTTGTCGAGGTAATCTCTTTGTCCAGTCTTGCTTCCTGCTCCTCAGAGGTTGCCTCTTGTGGATCAAGAACCCTGGAGAGACAGGCTGGTGGGGGTTGTCCGCTCTTCTCCCAGTGAGAAACACTAAGGGCTCTGGAGAACTGCTGGCAGTAAGCAGTCCAGTAGTCCAGTATGGCCACTGAGATGATGCATAAGGTATGGGTGAAGGCACCAGGGTGGAGTATGTTTCCCATGAGGGGATAGTCTGACTCCTTAGAGGTCTCAGGATAGAAAGTTCCTTGATAATGGAAGGGAAAGCCCTGGACAAAAATGTTGGAGATCGATGAAAAGTCCCCATTGTCTTCCTCCTCCTTGTTACTTGATAGAAACGGAGCAGTCATAGAGATAGGCAGAGACTGTCGATACCAGATAAATGTCTGGGGATCGAAAGGCGGTTGGTGCCAAGCAAGGGAGATTCATGTGTTTCTGTTACTGCCAAGTCCTGAGAAAACAGAAACTCTTGCAGTACCAGATCAGTGGACGGTACCGATGAGCTAAGTTGGGTAGAGGTAACTGTGGTAGAAGGCAATGATGGTATCGAAGGTCTTGTGCCCTCTAATAAATAACCAGTAGGTGTCGATCTGGTCTCTTGTGGAGCCAAAGTGCTGGGTTCCAAGGACCTAGTACACTCTCAATACCGATTTAGAAGAGCTGGTCTTCTCACTGCTTCTCTGATCATCCAATGACACAGATCTTCTGCAGCCAGAACCATTAGAGTCCTTAGGCTTCCTGATGGTCACAGTACCTTAGGAACCTGCACCCTTGTGGGCACTGAGTCTGAAATTGGTAGGTGCTAACGCAGATGTCTGAATCTGAGATTGTCTCTTTGAGGTAGATTCTCTACCAAGAGGACTTGAAGAGCACTTTCTAGAGTCTTTTTCAGAGGATTCCAGCGATTTCCTCTTTGATGCATTAGTGGAGTGGTGCACTAAGATGGTCAAGGCGGTCGATCTGTTTGGAGACCATTGTACAGGGAGGTCCCCTGGCCAGGGTAGAAGATAGTCAGAGTGAAGTCTCCATCATGAGGAAATGTAGTTTAAATTCCCAGTTCTTTCTGGCCCTTGATTTTAATTGCAGACAGAAATTACACTTTTGGGGAACATGTGACTCTCCAAGGCAGTAGGTTATACTGGGAGTGTCCATCACTGATCAGAATAGCCTTTTGGCATGAAAGGCAACATTTAAACTGGGGAGAACTGAGCATACCCCTCCCAGGGTTCAAGTTCCCCTTATGGGGAAAAACACAGAAAAATAAGTGAAGGGACAATGGTCTTTAGCCTACAAGTATAAATAAAAAACTTTTTATTTTTTTAAGATTTGTGTTTGTTTTTAAATCTATAAAATTACTACAGTTAACAAACACAAGGGGAACTAACACTAACTAACACTAACTCATGAGAAAAATATAGTTGAAGTAAGCTCAACTCAAGCACTGCTGAGGTTCTGTCTTAGGCTGAGACAGTTGAGAAGGAATTGAAGGCAGTTTGGTCGACCAGCTTTATATTGTATCGGTTCAGGGCACGAACCTGCAGGAGGCACATGTGTGGGCCAAATGGACACTGCTACCTAAAATCTCTGACCTGAGATGCAAGGGGCACAAGGGCACCTAGGGTGGAGCACCCATAGGGACACTACTCGAAGAAGTAAATATACTTCCACTGGCAATGGAGCTACGTTGATTTACATCAGCTAAAGGTCTGGCCCAAGATAAACACTTGATGAAATTAGATCATTATTGCTAAGATTATATTATGTGTTAGTTTCTTTTTGAATGGTATTAATTTACTAATCTATCTAAAAACAAAAACCAACCATCCCACCTTCATTCTAACAGAAAAAAAAAATCCCACCACCATCCAGGATCTTCTGTTTGGTTAGGTTGTTAATCTGCTTTTCCATTTTTAATTTTACTCTACTCCTTGGCCATATCTTCCCATGCATATCTTGATCTATTTCTATCAATATGACTGGCAGAGATAATATTTCATAAGGTATATTTTAAATGGTGCATTTCATGTAGTGGATTCATATGAAATGCAGTTTTTACACTGTGATTGGTAATTCAATAGCTTCCATGGCGTAAGAGCTTTCACTGTTATGCACACAGTAGGTGATGCAGAGCAGCACATAAAGTATGGATTTAATTAGATGCGTTATGCTATCAGTTATGGACAGAAAGAAATAGAATACAATTCAATCCAGTCATTGGGTAGCATTTCTCTATCTTCAGATGATACAAAAGTAAAGCAGCACCCCAATATTGAACCCTTACCACCAGAGATTTGACTTCAGTTCATCCATTTGGACAACAATGTGAAAGGTACATATTATTATTAACGGTCTGTTTTTCTAACTCAGATTTTTTTATGATTACATTGTATGGAAGAGCAACGGATACAGGGTCTAATCTGCATTCTTTTCTCGTATTGAATTAGAGGAAGTTTTGCACAAGAAAGGACTGCAGGATTGGGCCCCAAACTAGTGAAATACCAGTCTCCAAAATATTTTAAAATCCTGTTATAGAATGAAATTGCTTTTTTGCTTTGTAGTTCCTGTGGAGCATGGTATAAATGTCTAGGTGATACATCAACACTCCCAATAATTGTTTAAGACATCTAGTTATAGTCTTACTAATGCCATTTATATTTCTTGTTACTTTATCTAATGATTGATTAGTAAGGAAAAGTTTGCAGTAGCAGCTTTCTGAAGAACAAGTGAAACTTAATAGTACCTGCTGGTACCTTTTATCTTGAGCTTCCAGTAGTCATTCAGCTTTGTTTTTCTCTTTCTAAATCATGGGTTTATGATTACACAATGACAAGAATGTCTTTTCACTCCAACAGTATCATTGGTATCAAAGCTCATTCATCTGGTCAAAGGACATAAGTTACATACACCTTGGTTCTTCCACCATTTTGGTTTTTTATCTTCTGAGATTAACAAAACTAACAATGATAGCGTAGTGTAGCGTCTGTGCTCCTGGAAGGCTTTCTCTCTCTCAGGTATTTATATAGCTTCCCATTACTGTAGTATCTGAGTGCCTCCAAATCATTAACCTTACAACAACCCCAAATACTATTATACAAATAGGAAAATGAGGTATAGAAAGACTCGTCTAAGGTCACATAGGAAGTCTGTGATAGGCCAGGGAATCGAGCCCATGTCTCCCAAATCCCATGCTAACACTCTAACCACTGTACCATCCTTCCAGCTGAGTAGAGGGGTATACCTAAGGGAACCTTTCTAATTGGCTGGGTCTGTAAGTAGATGCAAGCCTTTTTTGTATGCCAGTGTCTGTGTTATGTATCTCCTGTACATGCTGTCATTCCAGAAGCTCCAATGGTCAACAGGTGACCATTCTGTCTTCTAAAGGAGCATAGTCTAAACGAGGCCTATATACACCAGTACTTTTGGGTCCCCCTAGCGTATGTGTGCCCCTCCCAAAAGAACCGCCTCCCATCCTCACTGATTTTCCTTTCTTCCTTCACAGACCCCATAGATGTTTTAATCATTCCATTACAGACACTGAGGTAGATTCTTGGTTGATTACTCTGTCACCTACAGGCTCAGTACTCCTTGCATTTTACAACTAGGTACTGTATGTATCTGATCTGGTACATAAGGATATATCAGCATAGCTACACAGCATTTGATAACACATATTGGGAGCCTGCACTGCCTGCCAAGCTTATACAAAGTTCACCCCATGAAGACCATACTAGAATGTGAACTTCAGATTTCATTTCACTCACATGTTAACTGGATTTCTGTCTAGCCAGCTAAGCATTTCTAATGTGTCCATCACGATAGTTCTGTACGTAGGTGCCAATGAATCAATTGCTACAAAAGCAGTTAATGAGCAGTTTGATAATTAATGGCTCAAGAAGAAAATTAAAGGAGTGAATTTTGTGACCACTACACTCATGAATGATTGGGAAGGAAATGTCTTAAGTTTTTGATAAAATGACACACTAAACCAACCATAAAGAAACAATATAGAAAATAAATTTCTAGGATTTTATGGGAACATTTTATAGCTTTTAAAAGGCCACGTTTAAAGGTTCTGGTTTTAAATAGAGCTGAGGGACCTCTGAAACCAGCCCAATCAGCAAGGTCATCTTTAAAAATGGAAAGGAAAGAAACCTGCCTGTACTTGCCTCGCTCAAGGGCACAGCCTGGCTTAGAGGCAGAGGAATTTTTAAACTGAGGGAGAATTAAAATAGGAAGAAATATTTTTAAAAGGTAACAATGGTTCAAGATAGTCCAGGAGAATCTGGAAGAACTTGGTTACTAGTCATCAACAAGATGAGGGGTGAGAGGTAGGAACCCACTACTAGACTTTAGGGGTCACTTTAACAGCAAAGGAAATAGAATATGTATTTCACTTGCTATTTCATTTTACTAGGTCCTAGTAAGCTCAAGATGTCCAAATATTGCCACAACATTGGGACGAACGTTGTCTAAATATAACCCTCATCTCTAGAGAGTTATTTATGAAACCCTATCCTATTGCCATGTGTCATTAGGCCAGGTGATTACCATATGCTAAGGAAAACAAAACAACTACCATCCCCAAAATAAAAAAAGGCACCAACAAAACCCCAAAACAAAAACAAACAATTCCTTTTTGCATTGGGGAAAACAAAAACAAAAAACCGCAAAGCAAACTATTTTAGCAAGAAATAATATACCAGGCTGTGTCCGTGTTTGATAAATGGAGAGCAGAGAGTAATGGCAACAACAAAATGTGTTAATTGTGTTCTTGATTTTTTTCTTTCAATTAATCTCCCCACCATGCAAATTGTCAAACTGCATATTCTGCAGATGGCTGACCACTGTCAAGCATATACTTGTGCATATTTGCCACACTAGCATTTGACTGTGGCCCTTGAAGGAAGTCAAGGGGGCAGAATGGGAGAATCTCATACCCATAGTTATGGTTGGAGTATGGAAAGATAACAGTGCTGTTCATTTCCCTTGCTTTAATTCAGATAATAATTCTCTTCCACAGTAGAGTTCCATCAGTGCATCAACTGACTCTACAGAATCTTATGTGCACCAATGTATACTAGTTCTAATTATTATTATCATTAGCTTAGATTGGCCCAGATCTTCAATTAGGCACCTAACTCCCCTTGAAATTAATGAGAGTTAGGAACCTAGATGCCTCAGAGGATCTAGGTAATTGTGACTTAATCTACCCTGAGTAAGGGGCAATGCATGCTGGTGCTGTCCCCAGCACAGACAAAGGAATGAATTGTGCTTCTGAGAGTAACAATTCAGAGCCTTGTTTCCTTTTTGTTCCAGAGGGAAAGCAATCTGCTGGTGGTGCATGCATGTAGCAGATTATTTACCCTTCAGCTGGACTGCAGAGTGCATTTGATGGAGGAGCAAGGGCACTCTATATTCTACCCACTCCATGCCTACCTGTGCCAGAAAGAGTAGCACACCTGTGAGCTATGCAGGAGAGCAGAGGGCACCTTTATACTCACTATTGCCCTACATGGGCAAATAAGGCAATCAACAGTCTTATTATTGGTTTATTTGCACAGAACCATAGCCTGGTAAGCATTTCACTGGCTGCTAAAACAGCTTCCAGCTTGAAGTTCAACAACAGCTTACATGGACCAATCTTTTGCAAAAGACGTTTTACAAAAGACCTCACTAGGACTTACAGTACATCTTCTGCCAAATTGTATCTTAAAGTTAATTAGAACTGATAATTGCTTGCCAAATGTTTTCAGTCAAGGTCATGTTCAAGTAATATAAATATAAAATAGTTTCTCAAACTAATAAACTGTTTCATTTTCATATAACGTAGAACTTGCCAAACCTTCCTCCCTGCAATTAAAAAAAAAAATTTTAGAAACAAAGATTTGTAAAACTTCAGCCTGAAGCAAACTTTAGCAGAGTTCACAATTCCTGAAAAATAAGGTGCAGGCTCGGGAAGGCTGAGAGAAATGTAGCTGGTGCACTACACTCTACCCAATTAAGAGAGATGCCTCTACTAGTCCTTTATTAGAATTTGAGACAATAACTTATATAAAATATTCCTACAGCCAGATTTTTCTAATGGGTTAAGGCAGTTTTATGTAGTTTAAGTCAAATAAGTCAAATGGAACAAACACCAGAATACAAACAAACACAAAAATAAAAAACATCCACAGTGACTGCACCTTTAAAATTTTCTATTTTAAAAGATTCTACTAGTTTAAAAGATATTCACTATATTTATTTTATTTATTTGTATAATCAAAGTGCCTAGAAGTCTCAGTCATTGGGAATTCTGCTCCAAGTGGTAATATCTCTCAAAATGGAAGACATAACTGTGAGTGCTGTACCCCAGGAAAAACAGAGAGTGCTGAGCTCCAATATCCTCAGACCATGTATAGCCCCAGTTTGACAAGTGACTGTCCAGACCCACAGCTGTGCCCTGGCTGAGCTCCACTGACTTCCGTTACTGCTCACAGTCATTGCAAGATCCTGGCCTATAATATTATAAGGGACATAGGGGGAAATTTGCAAAATTTCAAGCTTAAATCCTAAGGAGGAGCCTAACTTGACCAGTTTAGCACATGGTAAAGACAGTAGGTGAGATCCTTATCCTGACTCCCATCACTTTACACAGACCAAAAGGGCATGAAGAGTGTAATGAGACACTAAAAACTCCAGTTGTATCTCTGGTGCAGCCATAAGGCTGCCTCCTGAAAACCTCCTTGCAAATCCTGGTGTAGGGGATGTGCTGGGGTAGGGCTGGGGTAAGAGGTATTCATTGGGGACAGGATTGTAGTGCTGCAGAGATTCCCAGCAGCGTTGCAGTTTAGAAAGGGTCTGAAATAACTACAACACACACTGAAAAAAATTAAAATGTACTTTTTGTGCTCAATATTCTGTTTCCTTTACCCAATGGCTGTGGGAATAGAATGGAGTGGGAGGCTTACCTAGAAGATGTCTTGTTTTTTTGTCAGTTTAAGTTACCAGCTTAACATAATTTTTACATGTTTACTTAGTGCTGATGTTGACTTGTTCCTGATGTAAGTTTCATTTACTGGAGCATCATTTGCTGTCTTAATGTCAGATATTTAGCAAAACACTAATATAATTCTTTTTTGGGTGGTAGTATGTAACACATTAAAATAGATGATAAAGTTTTAGTCAACTCAAAAGATTCTGTGGTTTGTTTATAAGTTTTTGATTTTCAGCTTTCCTTTTAATTTACAGTAGATGCCTAGAGAGAAACAGAAAACAAAAAAAGTTTCATCACTCTGCCCACACTGGGCTCTGCATCCAAATGTCATATTTTTTTCATGCTGCTGGGCAAGATCATATGAGAAAGGACATAGAAAGATCACAGAACTGTCACTTTTATATTAAAAAGAAATAGCCTCTAGTTTGCTGGGCTTCATCTCAATTTTCAGAATTTAATGTCAGACAGCACATGGCATTCAAATGGCATTTCTAAATTCAGTCCACTTCATTGTATCTAGAAAATAAAAATGGATTTTTGCACCTTCTGGCTATACTTTTTAAAAAAATATATTTAGGAAAATATCTGATTATAGGAAGAATTATTTATTGAATTAAACATGCTTTTGTATGTAAACACTCCTACCTGCTGCAGAAATTGCTTTTATATTCCCATATTTCTTGGTGGTAAATTATAGTATTTGATGTGCTGATAGAGATGATAAGGTGCTGGATGCATAGAATGAGAAATGCAAAGTAGATCAAAATTGACAGCTGAAATTGAAGATAATTGGTGAACTTGGAGCTGTTGCTTGACTATACTTTTACATGCTTAGCACACAATGTTAAAATGTAGTAGAAAAATGTATGACAGAACATATTTTTGTGCCTTATTTATAGTAATTCTATCCTACAAGGAATGGTTAACCATAATGAAAAATGGAAACATTGTTAGCTTGCTAGCTTTGGAAGATGGATTATTTTACTGTCCTAATACTACCATCTTAGTGATAAAGGAAGGATATTCTAGGTGTTAGAGCATTGAAATCAATGGAAGTTAGGCAGCAAACCTGCATAGATGCTTTTGAAAAATCCTACTAGATGCGTCTCTGCATCTTAAAGTGCTTAAATACCTTTGAAAATTAGGCCCATAATGAATATGGATTTAGTGATGCATGATATCAAATGCAGTAGGAGTGTGGCTGCACTTCCCTAATCTGGGGCTAAGAAGAAAGTAAACATCAGAACAACAAGTGCTGTTTCCTGGCCTGAAGTCTGATGGAGAAGCATTGAAGTTACTGCCAAAGATAGGTAGAACTGGAAGCCATTTTATGCTACCTTCTTGATTAGCTTGCTCAGGCTTGGTTGACACTAGAAAATTAAGTCAATTTAACTTTGTCAGTAGGGGTATGAATAATTCACACCTCTGAGTGGCGTAGTTAAGCCTGCCTAAATCCCCATACAGAACAGTGGTAGGTCAACAAAAGAATTCTTCTGTCAACCTAGCTACTGCCTCTCTGAGAGGTGGATTACCTATACTGACGGGAGAATACCTCCATTAGTGTACATATTGTCTACACTGAAGCACAGCTTGCTGCTGTAGCATTTTAAGTGTAGACATACCTTTGGAAAAATGAGGTTAGACACCACATGATAATTTGTAAAGTCGTTAATACTGAGCAAAGGTTCATTTTGCACTAGCCAAACTATTGCATATTTTAGAGTGAGGAGTAGATTCCTCTAATCAAAGGAAGTGTTGACAGATCCTGTTAGTAGAGTCCCTGATGTTCTCTACTGTCTTTCACCATCCAGGAAAGGCAGGGTCCAAGTCATAGCTGAAGGCTGTGATTCCTGTGAATACTTCCAGAACTTTGTGTGCGCCTGGGTCAGATTTTTGGATGGAAGGTATTAGACTTTAGTCCTGCACTTTGTTTATTGTTCTTATTCCTGAATGCAGATGATTTTCTCTATGAATAAGATGAAGATTTCTCAGAGTGATGATCATTGGGTTCTGACATTGACTGGAAGCAGTATGGGTTTAGGAAATGATTTATAATCTGGAAAAGTTCTGCAAAAAGTGATTTTGCTACCTATGTAACAGAGGGGAGCCTGCAGCTGCTCCTTGCCTCCTTCTCAGCAATGACAAAGACTTGTAGAAATTCTTGTCTGTCTGTATCAGGCAATGTCTTCCACCTCCACTGCCCAAGTTTTCATCCTCACTTTTTGTCGTAGGAGGATTTAAGAACCACGTCAGTGTGGCCAGTGGGATGGGGAAGTGCCAAAAGCAGCTTTGTCGTGCTGCTTCTGCTCCTTGTTCCTTAGCTGGAAATGTACTTTTGGAATTTGGCAGACTCCAAAGGTGAAATCCTGGCCTGGATGAAGTTTTGGGAGATGGGTTAGGGTAGTGGTGTCTTCTTGGCTTGCAGTGAAGTTTGTCCTTACTACTACTTCTGCCTGCTGGAGAAAATGGTCTGAGCAGGATTACAGGGGAAGAGGGAGGGGGACATGATTCTCACATTTCTTATGTCCACATCCAGTCTAAAGATCCAATTCAATTTAGAGTATGGTCAGGTGTTTGTATGGGTTCAAAGAGTTATCTGTGAGAAACCCCAAGAAAGTCTAAATATGAGATTTTGGGCTATTGTATCATAGGCAGTGTCTGTGTGTTGAAGTCTTCCAACACTTTATTCCTGTGTCAGATGGGCTCTTTCTCAGCTCCTCTAGAAAGCCTTTGATTTCTGTAGGTTTATAGGTCAGATTGATTAGTTTTGTCTCTGGACTGGCATAGTAAGTTAATATGATCAAAGGATTTTATTTTGAGTGAGATTTTTCCATATTTGAGCTCAGAAGGAAGCGAAATGACAACTCCAACAATAATATTTGGACTCCCTGGGTCAGGATCTGTCGTGGAAGCTTACAGGTAGAGTTTACAGGACTGCATACATACAGTTAAATGCATGTTTAAATATTTGGAACAACCAGTACATCTAACAGCATGAAAATACTGTATGCCAACAACTGTAATTAAATTTAATTTAATCTGTGCTTCTGATAGATGTAACTCTCTAAGTACACAACCAAGGCACAAATAGACTTAACTAGATCCACTATGCTTCTTTTTATTTGCCCTAAGCATATCTCTGCTTTCAATCTATTATATTTTTTCTAATCCTAAATTACTACACTGCTGGTACTGCTGTTGATAAACTCTCTATTTAAATCTATTTCAAACATCCAAATGTATTCTTCAAAAAACATGGTACTAATGAAGAAATGCCAAGGAGCATTAAATTAGCTGTGCTGAACTTGACTAGTCATAATTTAACTGGCAGCTTTCCTTAATTATTATAGTGCTTTATGCATATCCATTTGAATTGAATTTATCAGAAATTCCTTTGAAGCAGCATTTACATTATAATGCTCTCTCTAAAACAGGTTAATTGCTATTCTTTTTAATTATTCTCTACTGGGTTTCAGAAAACCTGTCAAAATACATTTTAACACTAATATATTTGACAGTAAGTTTAGAAAATGTTGGATGGACAACCAGAACTTAAAGTATAAGTTCATTATTTCCAGAAAAATTCTTTTTCTCATCAGCTGTCTTGAAAAAATATGAACATAACAAATTATATACTCTTTTTTCTTGAATTGGTGCATATGCTGTGGAACATGTTACTCAAAATATCAAATAATTGGAATCATAATTTGCCAGATGGAAAATATAGCAAATAAGGAATAAGAAAAACAATAAATTTAAAAGAAGTGGTTTAATAGAAATAATTAGCACTGAAAAGAGGGGCAACGCTCACACAATTATTACCAATAAAAGCTCTGAACAAAACAAATTGCACAAATAGTAGAAAATTAGGCCTGGATTAGGCCTGCAAATACTAAGGCATATGCATTATTATACATTTGATTAAAGTTATGCATGTGTCTAAGTGCATATAAAATTGAGACCTTATACTTCTAGGGAAAGTATTTACAAAAAATAAATTACCGCAAGTCACCACAGGTGATTATCTACATCTTAAATCAGATTCTATGTGGCCTTTTTCAAAATTATGCTGCTTCTTCCTTTGCTCTTTGACCCATGTTTCACTTCTGAATTGTGTCATGGCTTCTTTAAATCATCCAAGTATATCATTTCTGTTATGCAAATATTTTCATCATCACATGGACAAAACTGAGCCCACTTTATGTCTTACCTGTTCTGAGAAACTGTTTACATGATCTTTTTCCTAAAGTGTCTGTGTCTCTGAACATGCTTCTGAGATGGACATGGCTAGATTCAGCTCTTAGGCTATTTCAGCTAAGCTACATGATAATTATAGTTCTAACATTATCTCTGTCTTAGGAAACTAAACTAAACTTCTTCACACTACATACCACAACAAAGTTCCAGAATTCAAAGCATCAGATTATAGTCAGAAATTTAGACTATTCTTATGGCGTGGATTCCAGAAGTCCTCTTCACTTGCTTGTCTCATTAACTGCAACAGGAGTTGTGGGTGTTCAGCATCTCCAAAAATCAAAGCATATTGATCCCTAATATCACATCTATTACTGTCTCTTCTGAATCTGCCATTATGCAGGGAAGCTAATGGACATGTTACTTGATCATTATTTCATCATTTATAGCTCTGTGTGTGCGCACACACGCATGTATTTCTAATATATAGCATTGTAAAAAATACTCCAGTTATTGCAATGGGCAAACAAAATAAACTTGCTGTGTTAAATTCAGGCTGCAAATCTTTCAACAGCCTTATATCTTGTACCTTTCCTCTGGAATGCAGACAGACACAATAACAAGGAGCAAGTTGTTAAATTACAGAAGTCAGTAAACCAATCTGAGGTTAATCACTAAGGTCTTATGTGCAAGGTGCGTTTAAAGGTATTTTAGTGACCTCTGATCAATTTTTCTCCCACTAACAGAGAACTATAAAATACAAAGTCTGATTATTAAAATCAAATGTTTATATTCTGAATATCAGTTCATTAGTAAACTAGGAATTTAAATAAAAACATAAAGCTTTTTGACTTCATGCCTCTCCAAAGGTGATAAAAATCTATGAAGAGGAGAAAATAAATTCTTGTTGCTCCACTCTGTCCGTTTCAGGCTCAATGGTCCTATATCCACTTTCCTGTTATTTGAATTACGTCTACATGGCAATAAGACATTATCAGAAATATTTCTGCAATTTTAAAAAAAATATATTTCACGACATTATCCTTTCACAACAATTTGTCCCCTCTTTTGTTGACCAACTGAGATGTTCATATTCTCTTGACATGCTTAAAAAATCAAACCAATTACCAGTGTGTTTGGTATTTCATCAAATACAGAGGAAGACATGGTCCCTATCTCAAGACATTTCAGTCTAAATCACCCCAAACTCACTGGGCCAGTTCCTGCTCTCACTTGTGTCTGCTTACACTGGTGCAACTTTATTAACTTCAGTGGTGTTGATCCTAATTCACACTGTGAGAAAAGGATCAGACCTACTTATGTGATTCTCTTTCTTGCCACAAGTTGCAGTGACTGAATGTTATTCAGTGAGGACGAAATTCTCTCCATCTGCCTAAAACTAAGTTATCTCTTTATACCATGTGAAATTCCCAGGGACTGGGAGATTAAATTCTCCTTCCAGCCCAAAGCCAGAGATTGTTCTTTTTCTCCTTCGCTCACCCATGGTGATTTCTATTCCATAACTGCAACAGCAGCAGTAGCTCTTCTGCACCACTGCATTGGGTGTTGGGGTCTATTGAACCTGTGCAAATGTGGTCCCACAGCTCCTTCCCTGATCCATAGAGTCATAGTCATAGAATTTAAGACCAGAAGGGACCACTAGGTCATCTAATTTAACTTCCTGTATGGCCCAGACCACCAGCACCCGCACATTAACCCAACAACTCAATGGAACCTTAGTGTTACAACGCACAGGAGAATAAACGAGTATGTGCCACAGTCAGAAAATAGGAGGGACCAAGGAGTACCAGTGCCAAAGGAAATGATTAAGTGAAATATACCCAGATAATCCTGGCAAGTGACCTGCACCTGCATGATGCAGAGGAAGGTAGCAACCCCCACATCCCAGAGGTCACTGCCAATCTGACATGGGGGAAAATTCCTTCTTGATCCCACATATAGTGATCAGTTAGACCCTGAACATGCAATCAAGAACTAGCCAGTCAGACACCTGAGAGAGAGAATCCAGTGCCTTTGTGGCTTATTCTGCATTGGCTTATGAGCAGCCAGCAGGGACACTGTTTCCACAGTGTACAGAAGTACTCAGGCACAATTACATGGCAGATATACCTGTGGTTCCCAAGCACAGCACATCTATGAAGCTTGAGTATTAGAGGAATATTTAAAGCATTGTGTAATATGCAGTCCTGTACCTTAAAAATCCCTCCCATCCTGCAGAAAAGGAGTATTATTTGTACTGGGGCACTGTGATTTTGAATAAAACTAAGCATGATGGGATGAGAGATGTTTTATCCAACTGGGACTGTAGGACCTGTTTACACCCCTGAGCAATGGAGTGGTACCGACCAAACTCCTGGTGTAGACAGTGCTATATCGATGGGAGGACAAGAATGAGAAGCTGGGCTCTCTGTCCCAAGAAGCAATGGCCATGGAATTATCTCCTCATCCTCACAAGTAGAAGTACATCCGTGGCATCCTTCACGTGTAGGCTTGACACTTGAATAATTTTACTTTGTGCCTGGGAGAGGTGAGCACTAGTGCACTTAGAAATTGTTAGACTTTGTTACCATTCTGAGATTTAATTAGGCTGTTGCCTGTTTGCTGTGCAGTAAAAAATATTTTAAATGTTATAAATTAACTTTTCTTAGGACACCCAGAGGCTTTTATGGCTTGTATAAACTAATGGTGGTTATTACTGTGTCTTTGAGTTAAAATATCGTTCATCTTGGGGAAAAGCACTTCACATTTTAAAAAAAGTCTAGAGAGTACATAATTGGCTAGAGAAGAATTAACAGATCTGAGGGCCCCAGTCAAATGGAATGGCTTTTCACCATTTCCTTAATTATTGTACTTATAAACAGGGGTTAAAATAAGGGGAACTTGGGAGATGGGGGAGCAATCTCCATTCTAGTTCCTCTCCCGGGCTTGGGAAAGCAGCCCTGTGTTATGTAAACATGCAGTATACCACAGAAACTACAGTAGCTATAGGATAATAGCCTGGCAATTGCCAATGTCTTGGAAGAAAGAATCCCTGAGAAAAAAGCATTTTGGCTGCCCACAATTGTGCTTGTTTATACAGAGCCGTTTCTTGAATAACAGGCTTTGAACTTCATTTCCAAGGAGTCACTCGTAGCCAAAATACCACAGGAGGAGGAGTTGGACTGTGAGGTGGGGCTAGTAATGCATCTTTCAGGATGCATCACCAAAACATGTGATTTGTAAGCCCAGGATCTGTAGTAAGATCATCATGGTAGACCACAGTTCCCCTAGTTTTCTGTTTAACATTAGCACTGGCAGTAAACCTGGGATGTGAATACTAGTCCAAAGAAAAGTTTATACTTGCTTCAATATTGAAGTTGCTTAAAATAAAATTGTTACCAATGTTTAGATGTCTTAAAATAGGTTGAGGATAAACAATAGAGAGAGAATATTGTAATTATGTGTACAAACCTAGTGAGCTGTCAGAGAGCAGAAAGAGGTGTCGGTTGTTACATGGCATTTGTAATAGAACCTAAGTGTTTTTTTCCATTTTTAAAGAAAACCCAGAGAATAGATTTTTGAAATCCAGGGTGAGATTTGTTAATCTGTAACAGACTTATCTATGTTTAACATGAGGAGAAAGCACAGAGGATAGTCTTGCTATTGAGAAGTCTCTATCCTGATAAAATACAGGAAAAATAAGAAAAATCGGTATGTTTAGCTGGCTGCTATGTGTTTTCAGATGTTTTATGCAAATAAATATGTAAAAAGTGGGAAATATTCAAAATGGTGACTCACAAGCATTGGGCGCTGTCCTGCAGTCGTTACTTAGCAAAACTTTCAAGGTCTGTGCCATTGTTCTTTATTCCAACATTATTATTAGTATTATTAGTACTATTATTATTATTTTATTTTCACGTAGTATCAGCTATGAACCCCAGGCATGGACCAGGACCCCATTGTGCCAGATGCTGTACAAACACAGAACAAAAAGTCCCTGTCCTAAAGCTCTTGCAGTCTGAGGCTTGGTCTACATTACAAACTTATGTCGCTATATCTGTGTTGCTCAAGGGTGTGGAAAATCCATACCCCTGTGCAGTGCCATAATTCTGACTGAACTCTTGGTATAGAAAGCACTTTGTCAATGGGAGGGTTTCTCCTGTTGACATAGCTACCTCCTCTCAGGCATGTAGAGTACCTATGCTGAAGGGAGAAAATCTCCTAACAGCATAGGTAGTGCCTCCACTAAACTGCACAGAAACGCAGCTGCACTGTAAATTTAGACAAGCCCTAAGTATACGACAAAAGATTACAGGTGAATACAGACGGGGAGCGCAAGGAAATACTACTGGTCAGCATGAGTGGCAACAATCTCAACATGGAAGGTAAATTACGTGTGTGTGTGAGAGAGAAAGAGAGATATAGAGAGAAAATGAATTAAGTATTGTATAGACAACACGGCATCTTTCAAATATATATATTTTACTACAGGTGGACCTGGATGAGAGTGAGGAAGTCATTTTAGGTGCAAGGGAGGGTGACAAAATGAGTGTAGAAGTCTGGCCTGCATGGAAGGGTGCCAAAGAAGGAGGAGCACTGTGGGAGGGGAGATGCCAAGAGCTGCTATCCACTCAGAAAATGCTGGTAAGAGATTGCTGACTAACAGGCTTCCCTGCAGAAGACAGCTCTGCCAGTTGTCCAGTGTGGGTCTGTCTTGTGGAGAAGGTGGGCATTGTTTTGTACGGGGATGGAAGACCCTCGGAATGTATGTAGACCTCTATAGGTTGAGGCAGTTAGGATAAACATTTGAAACTTTGGATACTCACTCAAGCTGAATGCTAAATCTTTTGATATTCCTCATCACTAACATTTGTGTGTATTTTTGTTGTGTTGGGGCAAGATTTCTGCATGCGGATTCAGTGTTCTGATATAAAAGCGCACACACAAAAAATAGCACCAAAGTAGTAATAATGCAGGTTGGTCCACTCTGGGGCCTGGTTTACCATTTGTTCTCATAGCAACTTTGTCAATGATTGGGCATGGTAACTGCATGTTTGTAATCTATATTAGCTCTGGCAGTGCTTGAGGCTGGCTAGTTTCTGTGCTTATACATGTATTGACAATGTTGGTTTACTGTACACACCTAAAGATCCCCACCTCTGTTCTGGCCCCTTTGTGCCAGGTAAAATGGTCTACAAAGTATTGCTAAAACCCGAGTTTTTGGCTTGAGGAGACAATTCCCTCAGCACAAAAGACAGTCATAAAGACCCCCTCACAAGCCCTGGAACAGGAGGTGTGCTGCGGCATGGTTGGGGGTAAGTAGGGCATGCTCGAGTGAGGCCACACCACTGTCATAATCCTGAGCAGTGCTGCAGCCCATCAGGAAGCCCCAGGATGTTACTGTAATTTACACAGGTCCTCAGTGCTGTATATATTACACTGGGAGCCTCTCAGAGCAGTGGAATGGCCCAGAATAAGGAGGATGGGCTGGGCTGAATTTCTGTTCTATGCCACTTAGTTGCTTAGCACAGAATCTCTTCCTTACTCTGTATCTGTATTACTGAGCCTGATGTTTTAATTAATCAATCAATCAGTCAATCAATCAATATTGTTTATTATTTTATTATTATCTATTATAGAACCCCCATAGCCCTAGCCCCAAGGCAAAATTATTTAAAGGGGGAAATATTCTATAAAATGCTTGGTTCTTTTTAGTTATTACATTTTTGTGGGTATGTTTTTTATGAACAAAAGCAGAGTTAATTAAAGGCAACTGCAAATACCATATTTAATGTAAACTCTATTTATTAAAATTTTTATTCACAGAAAAATGAACAATGTAAGGTTTTACTATTTCAATTATCACATTTTTAGCTCAAACTTCGAAGGATGTAATGCAGGATATATTTAGTCTGCACAATTTTATGTAAGATAGTGTTATATAAGTGGACAGTAAATTTAACTATGAATGCCTGAGAAATTATTTTGGAAGTAAACTAGACAAATATCTAAAGATGTTTGTTTCCCATATAATATATTCATTGGCAATACAATTAAACTGCATCCAAAATTAGATAGAAAATGGAATATTTGGTTTGTTACTTTCTAGATCATCTCAGAAACATCATTGGATTCATTTCTTATCCTTCTTTGATCAAATGCAAACCCAGCCATATCATAAGCACAAGTGAAACAAGTCTTATCATTGCCAAGGAAACCACATGGCTGCTTTGAATTTCCTACTTATAATTTCTGGTTATCCAGGAACAACCATCATTGAGTGGTGAAAGGATATATGATTAGCATAATTGTATGTCATATGTTCGCTCTGCTTCGAATAAGTGGCTTTTTGTTTCTTTTACTAGGGGAGTGATGTTTCTGAGAAACTTGTATTTGAATCATCTCTAAAAGCTTTGGAATTTTTTGTTAGCATCTGACACACTAGACAGTATTTGTCAGAAGTTGCTCTCTTTCCAAAATTTAATAACTGCACTGTGCTTTTATACAATATATATAATTGTCATTTTATTCTAATCTGGCTCTTATATTAGGGAGCCGAACAGTCAAATATCATAGTTTAAATAAAAAAATAACCCAACTTGCTGGGCTGGGAAAATCCAAAAAATGTACTAAAATACCTTAATATTACATTTTTTCTTGAATAATACTTAATGATTAAAATATGTACTATGTTATATAGTTTCAGGACATTTCTGTTCTCTTATACAACTTTCATTATACAATGTAATAATTTTAAAGTCCTATATGCAGGCTCAAACCTGTAAGCCCTATTGTGCTCAGAAACCTGAAATCTTTAATGGGAGTTCTATTTGTGGCATACTCTTGGGATGGGCTTTATCTTTGTTTAGAGACCACCTTTTATCAGTAACCATCCACAAGACTCCCATTCACCTCACTGGGCTTTGGATCAGCCAATAACATACACATTAAAGGTGCTGAGGACATACAATTCCCATTGTCTTCAGTAGACACTGTGTGTGCTTAGCATGTCTCAGGACTAGGCTTTTAGGGGGTGTCTATGATCCCAGCCCAGGTAGACAGATGTACTAGCTCTGCTTGAGCCAGCGTGCTAAAAAATGCAGTGTGGATGTTGCAGCATGGGCTAGTTGCCTAGTACAAGCCCATTCAATCCCATGGGTCCAAACTCCGATGGCTAGCCTGAGCCACTGCCTGTGCCACCCTGGCCATTAACTACCATGTCTATCAACCTGGGCTGGGAAGTTCTGTCCTAACTTCAGTGTAGACTTACTCTTTATTACCTTACATTTACCATGAGTCTTTATAGAAACTTTCCTTGTTCAATAGCTTCATCTTTAGCATACAAGTTGCATGGGAAAGTAAGATTTTAATAGAAGCAGCAGTTTCTGAACAAAGATGCATGTTCAAAGATAGAGCTAGACAAATGGTATTGGTAGGACTGCCCACTCAAAATGGTCTACCTCTACTCCCTTGCTTTAATTCAACATTCTCATCTTTTAGTTTTGTCTGACTGATTTTCCTGTTTTGGAGAACAAGGTCTTTCAACAGGACTAGAATCTATGGCAGAGGATTTAACGTTGATTATTTTAATACTGATTGGTTTTGGTTCTGTGTTTGCTTTCCTCTATTTCTGTGCTTCATGCTTCCTTTCTCTAGCAGAATAGGGTTTGTTCTAGAATGCAAGGATACCATTTTTGAGTCCAAAAAGTACTTTGAAAAAAATGTTGTGGTTCTCAGGCTGTTATTTGGGGGCCCTTTGCATGGAATTTATCCATTCCAGTGACCCTTTGTAATTTTCTTGGAATTTGGAAAGACTACAGTCATGCGTATACTGAATGGGCAAAGAGTACAGAGGACAAAAATACGTACTTTCCAAACACAGGGATGTTTATATAGACAGTTACAGAAATGTGAAGTAATTATGGTAAGGATCCAAATATCCTGTGAAGCTGTATTGGCTGCACATGAGTTAGTAAAGAAAGATTTATATTTAGTAGAGTTCCTGTCTCCCAAAAAAGAAAATAGTAAGTTAGTACTAGTAACTTTCTGGGCCTCTAAAGTGTCTCATAGAAAATCAAAACAGAAAGAACAAAAACTCTGAATCTAGATGAAAATGCATTTTGCATTCTTTGTCGTCATGTTTCAATGTATTATTCTGGAAATGTCATCAATGGAGAATTGTTATTTTCTATAGTGGCAGCATCTAAATACCTCAGTCAGGATTAGAGGCCCAGGTGTGCTTGTCATTGTATGGATTTACAATGAAAAGACAGTCCCTCTGCCAAAGTATTTGCAATCTAAGTACCATGCAAATCAAATAAATGCAGATTCTTCATTTTGTATTTATAAGTAGCAAGAGTTAAGATACTGACCTTGAAATAGAACCCAAATATCTGTTTCCTTAGGCGTGATTTATGCTCATGCTTAACTTTAAGCATGTGCGTAAGTCTTTCCACAATCAGGGCCTAAGAAAACAAGTATTTTGGTTCTATTCCATTTTTATGATCCATGATGCAGCTCAGCAATGAACACTGAACTGCCAAGTGCATCAGTGCTATATAGGTAATCTTTTTCTGTGTTCAAAGCATTATTTATTTTAATTGTTACCTCAATAGAGATTCAAGTTAAAAACTCAATGATAAGACTCCTAGTCTTGCCAGGTGTGCCACAAACCTTCCTAACCATGTAGAGTGGTAGTAAAGCAGTAGATCTAGCTGTCTGTCTTTGTATAAGGGAAATATTTGGATTTGATAGAGTAGATGTAGTCACTGTATGACACACCTGTTTTTGGCCTCTGGTTTTGGAAGGGTCTAAGTATACTGTGATACTTAGCCAATGGAACAGTATCTTGAGTTATGGTGCAAGTTGGAGCAGCCGTCAGCCTGAGGACTGGATTGCACCCAGGTAGCCCAGGATTGTAGATGTAAAAGTGAGCTCTGTGTGTGCTCCTTACCAAAAACTTGCATCATTATTTCTGTTTCTGGGGTTGGACCTATGCATTCCCTCACTTTCCCCTGTTCTATACATTTAATATACTATATTTATTCTTTGCAGACACCAACTTTCATGGGCAAGAGTGGAAGGAAATCCTCTGAAGAGCCTGTAATTACTTGGTTCCAAGAATCATTGTTGAACTATGGAAAGTTTCCCCTTCTTTCCCACGAGTGGAGTCTATTGTATCCCCAGCATTCTTAGTTTCTGCCAGCAAAAACTGGGAGCCCTGAAGAGTGAGTATTATTTTTAGCAAAACAGCGAGAGTTCTGTGGCACCTTAAAGACTAACAAATTTATTTGGGCATAAACTTTCGTGGGCAGAAACCCACTTCACATCTGATGAAGTGGCATTCTGCCCACGAAAGTGTATGCCCAAATAAATTTGTTAGTCTTTAAGGTGCCACAGAACTCTCGCTGTTTTGCTAAAAACAGACTAACACAGCAACCCTTCTGGAACTCATTATTTTCACTACAATTTAAACAATTGCATTTGAAGCGTGCAGGGAGATTATATAGACTGTGAAATATCAATACTTGCCCATATTTAGTGTTTTCTTTCAACTGTAGCATTCAGTTCTTCTGAATATTCTCTGAATATTCTTGTGTTCCAGCAGAGATTGCTTTTTAAGCAGCAGTTATTCAGACATGTAGTGAACAATGTAACATCCTCCCTCCCCACAGTGTCTGCTTAACTTACATACATACAATAAAAACAGTGCTATAAACTTAAGCTAAAAAAAGTTTCCAACTTTATTATTCAGGGCAAATTCAAACAGGTCTCACTGTTAAATTGCATAGATTTAGTTGTTGCTTCTAATTAATGTGGACATCTAAGGGGAAAATGTACATGGTGCAAGGTCCCAGCACAAGGTTTTCCATAATACTCAAGTCTCAAGTTAGGGCCATATCAGCCAGGGATGCACATCAGCAGGCAAACAACGAATTAGGGGAAAAGAAGATGGTAGTGCTTCTCCAAGCTCCACCCACAAAATAAGCTCCTTCCATGTGAATCATCAAAATAAGAAGTCAACCACAGTAGTTTGCACACATGTTCAAAATATGATTGTGTCTACTATCTCAGCTCGAGATTTCTCCCCTTCAGTGAGGGTTGAATATGTCCAGAGAGTCAGCAAGGCAATTTGGATTTGGCTTCTTCCTGATTTTTTTTTAAAGGGTTGGGAAGGAGAATATGTGATGTAACTTTCCCAAATGCCCACCACTTCTGGTTAAAAAAAGAGATTTCACTCATAGTAAATTATGCAAATCTGTGATATCCTCTCTCCTTTCTTACATGAGGAATGAAATAGTTAATAACATTGACATATCAATTACCACCCCAGCAGAGCTTATAATATCAATTTCATGAAAAAAATTCAAAATTAAATGAGCATTTATTCTTTTTCTTCAAAATTTTCACTTTTTCCTTTTTCAAAAGAATTGAAATTAAAAATGTTCTTTCATTTTGGGGGAAAAAATTGTTTAGACTTCTTGCTTTTCCCCCCTTTTACTTTTCTTTTCTTTCTACCAGTGGAAAAGAAGACTAGGCTGGAGGTTATAAAAGTGATAGAAGTTGGGGAAAACATCTTTTTCTTCTTTCACTGGAAAAAGAAGGGGAGAAAAAGGTGAAATCAGGTGGAGGATTTTTTTTATTTTGGGTTTTTTATTGTTTTTACTGGAAAGCTGAGGAGACAAGTGAAAGAAAATGTTACTTTCTCTCATGGTATAACATCCCACCACTTTCCCCCCTTTTTCTAGAGTGAAAAAAGGGTGGGAAGTTCAAGAAAGTGTTTTTCCACACTCCCCCACATCTTCCCCCTTCCCCCGTGGCAAAAAGACAAGGCAGACAAGTGAATAAAAAACCTGAAAAAAGTGGTAATTTTCCCACTCTTTTTAAAGAGAAAATTTCAGTTGTTTTTTCTTTTAAATAAAAGCAGAGATTCTGGAGAACAGAAAGATGGTAGTAGACTTTACCACCATGTATTGCCCCAGTCTGAGCCCTGCTGGCAGGGTGGCCATTCAGGTGCCTTTTTCTGCTGCCTGTGCATAATGGAAGGGAACCGCATACCATTTCAGCAAAGGGTACAGGAGGCATCAGATTTGTTCCCTCTATTACAGTCAGCGTGACCAGATGTTCTGGTTTCATAGGGACAGTCCCAATATTTGGGGCGTTTTCTTATATAGGTGCCTATTACCCCTCACCCCCATCCTGATTTTTCACACTTGCTATCTGGTCACCCTAATTACAGTACATTGGGCCAATGTTACAGTCTTGAAGGAAACATGCCGTCCTCTGTACAGCTTTTGTAGTTGGATGAGGTGGAATATGTATCCAGTTCCATTGTTTCCCCTACGTAAAAGTTAATGACCACTGAAATCAAGGCAAGTTATGGGTGCACAACATCCAAGAAAATCTAGTCACAACTGTTCAATGATTTTGTCCAAATTTGCTTTGGTTAACATAAGTGCCATGCCTTATTCACATCTTTATCGTGAAAGTGCTGCATCTCTTCGTTCAATTCAGTGTTCTTTCAGTGTGATTATTGGAACTACTTTACACTAATGCCAGAATACATTCCAGAAAATGGTGAGATGCAAGCCAAAAAGAGATGGAAATAATTCCTACTAGGGAAAAAGAGGGAGCTTAAAAAAATCTGTTGTACACATTTGAGGTCTGTATCTGATGTTGGAAAAAATAGGTGTGAAGTTTAAAGTAAATGAGGCATTAATGTAGTTAACATTGGAAGAAAACCTTGGTCTAATCCTCAATTCATAAAAGTCAATAGAAAGCCTCTCATTGGTTCCAGAGGGTACTGAATTGTTCCTAAACTGCCCTTAGGTTCTGGAATCACTGGAACACTTGAAGAGATTTCAACCAACTGCTGAAACCATTGACTTGAATGCAGGACTAAGGGTAGGATTTAATACAGAAACAGAAATTCTGACATTATTTGGCACCAATATATATGTATGGAAGAATACACCACCTCTGTTAAAACTGGCACAATGTCACCTTTCTATTGGATTCAAATTAGTAGAGCAGAGCATTGTGCAATTTTTCTCTAAAATAGGCATTCCCCTAAGTCCCACTTCTTTGTTAAAAACCATCACATACTGTACAGCATTGAAATTATTCTGCATTCAGTCTTTTTGCATGACTGTATAAAACACACTTAACCTAGTTTTGAGAATATATTATATGGATTTGCTTTGGCTGCAAACAGTTGTTCCTTTTGCAAAAGCAGATGTACCAAGAAGCAGCCTTCTGTGCATGTTGCCCTATAAAACTGACTGTCGGCTTTACGATCTTAACATTAACAGCTCCTTGAAGGAATTCATTTGAAATTTGCACTCTGCCCACACAGTAAATAGTGTGCACATGATGTCAAAATTTTGTGTCTAAACATTAAATTGCATTCTGTTGTTAGATCAAAAAACATTTCAGATATTCACTGTTGTTTGATGTCAGAATGAGAAAGCTGGAACTGCAAATACATTACATTATTATTATAAATACCCTTCGGCTTTTTGGCAGAAATGCCATTGGCAAGGTATTCTGTTTTCATGCTCAGTTGTCACATTTCAATGTATCGATGGAGGAAGGCCAAACTGCAGTATCCTACAAAGCTAAGTGAATGAATGGTTAGGAGGAAAAAGGAAAGCACCTATTATTTTTTGTCAGGCTTTAACTCTGAAATGGTTATTCTTAAAAATCATTAATTCCTGTAGGAAACTGTCATTCCCATGCCCCTTAACCTGGCAGTTGCAAGCATCTAGACATATGTTTAAGTATGGCTGAATTTTTCAGCTGAAACTTTTTTTGGTGAAAAATGCAGATTCAGGGACACAAACTCATGACAATTTCACCAAATTGTTTCAGTTAAAGAAAATCTGAAAAAATGTAAATGATTCATTTTTACATTTTTAGTGAAACATTTTGATTTTTCAATTAGATATGACTTCATTTAGAAATTCAATTAGAAATTAATTTTATATTTTTAAATTAAAACATTTAAAAATGCTCAAAATTGAAACAATGTTTCATTTTGGATACAAAAATTTATTTAACACACATATTTTTGATCTTCTGATACGCTTAAAATTTTGAAAAATAATGTTTATATTTTAACCTGAACACATTTTTTAAATTGCCAAAAAAAGGAAAAATCTGTTATTCACCCAGCTCCGCTACTTTGCATATACTAAAGGCTGCTTTCAGTTGCTATCTGGCAGTTAGATTCCATGGTAACAGAGCCCTCAGACATGCTTTTGATAGGTAGAGAGGATTAAGCATTCTATATAAGAAGATTCCAGGTTTGTTACTGTCTGTGTGTCATTTTGAAGCCTATAATGTCAGTTGAGTTAGTGTGAAGCAATGGAAACAGCAAAAAGCATCATCGCTGGGATTTATAGTCAGCTACTGTCCAATTTTTAAGTTCTCAGCCATTTTGATTTTGAGATACACCTTTGCGGTGTACAGCTACAGGAAGGCGTGACATGCCATGAGTTCTAAACCGTTATGATATCAGCGGTAACAACTAATCACCATCCATATTCTACAACTAATTTGTATGCAACAGTTCCATTGGTTGTATGAGGGAGACTGCACAGATGGTGGATTATTTGGCCCAACTGCCAAATCCATGCGACAGCACAGGCTTTCAGCTACTAGTTAATAGCAATAATAAAAAAATTATGTTGTTAAGACATAATTCAAAGCCCACTGAAGTCAGTGAAAAGAATGACCCTGGGTTTCATAAACAACACCATGCCATCTGGAAGCAACTTCATGAGCTGAACTTGGTAATGCTACAAAGAAGGCAATATTGACTCCACAATCGGAAGAATAGTTTGGGTGAGATGGAGGAGAGAGAGACATATTAAAGACTGGATGGAGGTGAGCAGCTTGAAACAAATATTTTGTTTACTGGATTTGTATTATTCTGCTGAGGAATTGCTTTGGAGCCATATAACTGAGGAATTCAGCTAGAATGTCCAGGACAAGTTGAACACGTCTGATTGTCAAAATCTTACTTCCTGCTTCTTTTATCATCATCATCCTATTGTTCCCCCCTCTCCTTCTAACTTCCCCTCTAATAGAAGGGTCTATCCATACTCAGCTCTGTCTCTTTGGTTCTTCCTTTTGTCTTCTTAAAAGTCCTAAAAACCTTAATGACAAAAGAAGTCATCACCCTATCTGAAGTATAAAAATCCTCCTACCTTAAAAGTAATGCCACAATTTAAAATGATGGATAACACCTTAGGTGTCATTCTGAGCACCATGTTGCAGGCTCTCCCTGACTCACTATATGTCTCCTCGAGGCTCTGGAGCCAGCCACGAAAATTTATCCATTTCTTTGCTGGAGTTGGTGAGGAGAGGAGGGCAGTGGTCGTTGAGCTGATGTTATGGTGCTGTGGAGAGTGAGGGAGTTATGTACATTATTTTTCATACATGTCATGTGTACCTCAATTTATATGTGTGGTATTGCCCTGCCTGACTGCATACAGTTGAGTCAAAGGAGGCTCTAAGAGGAAAAACTATTAACTGGGAAATACCCCCTGACATGGCTCCAACTAGGCTGACAAAGTTAACTCTCCTTAGGCCAAACCTAGGGAAGAAAGAGGGGCGGGGGTGAGTGAGTTGTCAGATGCCCAGGAAGAAGGAGAGAGAATGCAGCAGGGCAGTCTAGAGGTGCAGGTGACTTGCCTGAGGGGAACTTCAAAAACTTATGTGGAAAGATTATAGTGTAGATTAGAACCATGTGCATAGACTTTTCTTTTTTATTTCGTTTTAACTTTTTGCTCTGCTTGCTGTGCACCTTTGGGTGAAGAAATAATACTTTGATTTGAAGAGGCTGTTTTTGAGTCATTTTAATCAGCTGCTGTCAAAGGTTCCCGGAGGAAAAAGGCTTACAGGTGCCAAACACAGTTGGGCCTGCTAGGTTAACACAGTGGGTATCGGGGAAGCTGCCAGCCTAGATGTCCTGACTGAGTGGGAGTCCTTCCTGGTTACATCCAGAGTGGGGTGAAGGTAGTGAAGCCTGTAACCATGACAGGTGCTAAAAGAACTGTTTTACTCATTCATTTCATATTTAGCTCTAGAGGAGACAAACTGGTTTTGCATTCTAAAGAGGGTCATGTACTGCAGGTACTGTGTAAAGTATGAAGCTTCATAAATAAATAATTATGAAAAATTGTGTATACCTTAGTGTGGCAATGGCACTGAATTATTAAAGTTGTTAGCAAAGCTGTGAGATGCCTTTTTTGTGTCTCTCTTAATGGGTCATATTTAATTAATTCAACATCTCTATTTCTTTACTGCAGTGTAGTCCCTTATAGATAGGAGTTTAGCTAACAGAATATTTCTACCTATTCAATCTGTGTATCCAGTTATAAATCTTGAATCACTTCACCAAAAATAACTAGCCACAGTCATTTAGAGAATGACATGGAGAAATAAACAGTCTAGGCCGGAGCTGTAAATTGGCCTAACTTCATTGAAGTCATGGAGCTAGGGCAGCTAGGATACAAATTAGGACAGGCCTCAGGGCTTCTTGAACCTTTCTTCTCTCTGGGGACCAATGAAGGAATGATAGAAAAGTCCACTTGGTTCACAAATCCAAATTCATGATCTTCTGCCACCTATCTGGAGATTCCGGAGATATTGTCATATTGTAAATAATCATACTTTTGCATTTGTGTAGTACAGTTATATGAGGATCATTATCCTTGTAATTAACCCTTACACAACGCCTCTATATGCAGATCAGTATTATTGTTCCCATTGTATAGACAGGGTAACTAAGCTATAGGAAGTTTAAGTAATTCTGTCCAAAGTCACACAAGAAGTGTGATGGTGCCAGGAGTGGAATAAGGTGTTACTATGCCCCTCTATGTGCTTTGACTACACAGCCATCCTTCCTGTCCTAAATGTTAAAGTTGTTGAGATTTTATTTATCTGACTAAAGCAGTGGCTGTTTTATTCCAGGATATTCAGTGTTATTCTGTGTCAATCCCAGAATATTAAAAAGATCAGGTGAGTGAGGTAAGAGCTTTCATTGGACCAACTTTCTGTTTGTGAGAGAGAGAATTTGGTTGGATAAAAGATATTACCTCACCCAGCTTTTCTCTCTATTCCAGGATAGTCATCAGAGGGAACTGGAGATCTTGGAACAATGCTCTAAGTTTTATCTTGTGGTTTCTTAAATTAGTCCTTTTAGTCTCTCTTGTTGCTAGGAAAGAATGAAAGAAATTTGACAAAGACTGTGGTGCTTTGTAGTTTTACCACCCTGCATAGAGATAGAGAAACATGTCTCAAAACAATTTCACTGAAAATGTTGCTTCTAGAAAATTTCAGAAAAGTTCCAGCTAACACACTCCTGACCCATTAATTCTCACCGCCTTTAGTGGAAAAAATGAAAATCAGTTTCTTCATGAGATCATTCTTCCACGCTATTAAATCTTCTCATTTATAAGCCACTGCAATTCATTTGCTTATAAGATGCAAGCATACAAAAAGTGATAGAAGAGATGTTTGTATATGTACAGCCAAAAATATTGGTAGTTGGAGATGAAAAGTGAATGCTGAACAGGGTGATTGAAATTTTTGGTTTTACTTTGTTCTCTCATTTGAACATGCCTGTGGCTCCCTCTTTACCCTCCCAGCCCTGTCCTAGATCGCTCGCTAAAATGCCTTGCTGCCAACCTCCACTTGGCTGAGTGTTCCCAGTCTAGTTCAAACCATGCAAAGCCCTGGGGCTCCTCATATAACTGGTTTATCTTGGGATTTTGAGTACCCCTTATTTAATGCTTTGAGCTAGTGTTCTCACTCAGCCAAGGGAAGGCTGGCAAGAGCGTAAAGGCAGCTACAGTTCTTTTGTGTTGCACACAGCTTATGGTGACAATTATTTGCTAGTGTAGGTAATATTTGTCTTTAAATTTTAAGGTTTCCAATTAGAACACTGCTTTCCTAGGGGAAAGGTTTAACGGGAAACAGTATCTGCTATGAGCATACTAATAGGAATGCAACAATGGGAAGTGCACTTCCAAGCTTTTTAAATGTTTAATTTTTTTAAGCAAGAACCAGTGAACTCTGGTATGAAAGAGAGATGGGTTTTTTGCATGTCTTTTGAATACCCAGCGTGCCTGATATATTACTAAATGAAGTTAAAAATGTAACCAGAATACTTGAAAAAAATATTAGATCTCATGCTTCCCCCTAATTATTCGAGATGGGTCAGGAAAGCCTTATTGGGTTGCAGATCTCCATTAGGCCAAACCAGTATTCCATCTATTAATAATTCTTACTTAATTGTGTATGGTGGTGTTTAGAGGCCCCTCCCATGCCTGAGACCCCTTTGTGTTAAGCATTGTAAATTGTTACAATTGAGGCAGTTACTACGCTGAAGCTTTATGTTCTAAACAGACAAGGTTGAAAGGGGGAAACAGAGGCACATAGAGGTGAGGCAACTTGCCCTGCTCACATAATAGATCAGAGGTAGAGCTGGGAATATAACAGGGGTCTTCTCAATCCTAGGCCAGTGCCCTATTTTCTAGAGCACACTTTCCCTCTCCATCTAGGAGTCAAAGTTACTAAATCTTCTGATCTCACAAGCTGAAATGGTTGAAAGTCAGAATTTTTGAAATTCTAAAAATAATCATTCCCTTTGAAAGTAGAATTTTTGACGATTCCAGTGGAAGCAAAAATCTGAAAAAAAAATTTTTTTTCAAATAGTCAAAATGTTTAGTTTGAAAAATGTCAAAACAAAATTGAGCCTGGAGGCCAATCTCTGAGGCTCCCAGCTCAGCCATAGCTTCTGGACTCCCAGCTCCTTGTCATTCTTCTAAAGTTGATGGGTAGAGCTGGAAACCTTAGCCCTGGAAGCTACAGCTGACCCAGTAGCCAAAGAGTTTGGGAGCTGCGGCTCCCAAGATTACAGCTCTATAGCAGGGAGCCTGGAAGCCTTGACAGCCCCAGCACGAGTCTGTTAGAGCTGGGGCTCCCAGCACCATAGCAGGGAGCCTGGAAGCCCTGAGGTCCTAAACCCTGGGGGTGCTCCAGGTGATAGGGCTGCCTTAGGGACATGGACCTTGGAAGCCCCTAGGGTCTTTCTCTCTCAGACTGTCTGAATGGTAGGTCTGTCCCAGAGCTATAGGACTGCAGACCCTGTAAGGCCTGGCTCCCCAGCAACTTTACAGTCTAGGAAACTAGGTTTCTGTTGGAACCCACCTGTTTTTGGTCAGCAGTTCATCAAAATCAATGTTTCCATTAAACATTTCAGTTTCATCAAATCGGCATTTTCCAGCAACACCCTTTCTCATCAGAAAATTCCTGACTAGTTCTCAAGATTTCAACCTCAACTGGGGGAAGTTTTGAGTTCACTTCAGTTTCAGAATAAAGGCGTCAAGATTTTTTTTTAAACAGACAAGTCCTGTTGTGCTATGCTTGTGATCTGTTGTTTTTGTTTTTGTTTTGTTTTTTGAGAGAGGGAGAGAAACTGATTTACAGTCTGACATAGCATTTCTAGATTGGCAGGACTCTTCTCATTTTGCATGTGACATGACCAAAACCATAAGAAAATGTTTGGAACTGGGTATTCAAACATGATACTATTTTAATTCTTTTAAAGGAGTGTTGGGTATGTAGGAAAGATTTATTTCTCTAGTAATCATTAGTAACTTTTCAGCCATGCGTACTAAAGCAGAGTTATGTATAAAAATATCAGTATTTAAATTTTGCTGATGTGCTGTAATATCATCAATTTCTCTGAAGCTTCTCTAAGTCATATTGGTTACATCGCACATTAGCAGATGGTAATGTGAGTGGAACAGCATGCACTGTTCCATGTATTTTAAAATAAATCAAACATATTTTCCACAATAAAACAAATAAAACAACATTTTCCTATGAAGCCAGACTCTTTGAGAGCTTTTGAGGATTGTTAAAAAGAAGGTTGGATAAGAAACCAGACTAAGACAATGGGTTCTCATCTCAGGTGGTCTTCTCCCAGCAAGCTACAGAACTGAAGGTATTACAATCCAGGGGCATAGGAGCTTTTCCTGTACTTGCACCGCTGGCTCCAGATGGGCTAATGTTCAGTACAATCACAACTGCATGTAATCACAGCTTCCCTGGACATATTCTTTACCATCCCCTCTGAAGAGCATAGGCAGCACCTGCAGAGCTGAGTTGTTATACCACACCCAAATCACCACACGTTGTTATATCTATCCAAATCATGTTCCTCCTTGCATTGTGAAACAGCACCAGTTCTTCTCTATGTAGGGACTATGGAGGGAGCAGAATTTGAACCACCATGATGCAATGCCTAGGAACAGTTTCTTTGTGTCTAGCTCTTCTGAGGAGGATATGTATAATGGAAGAGCACAACAGACACTTGTTCTTGGGAAGGTCAGACACAGATACAAAACCTGTAACTCTCCAATCTATTTGGATGTCTTTTGAGTCAAAAATATAAAAACTGCTACAATTGAACAGGCTCTGTCAACTGTGGAAGCCCTAAAATGCATTTTAAAGAAAAGTTATCCCCTGAAGGATGAAAAAACAGTTAAGTAGTTAAAAGTTTTTAAAGTCTTACTTGGGGCAGTTGTTACCAATATGTGTTTATTTGCCAATATTTAAAAACTAACCAACTTATTTTAAAAAAGTAAAGATATATAGAAGAATATAGATGAGATTTCCAGAAAGCCAGAATAGAGAAAGAATAAGTTAAAGAATATTTAAATAAGTTAAATATATTCTAATCATCAGGGCCTCAAGAAATCCCTCCTTAGGTATTTAAGGAGCTAGCTGAAGCAATCTCAGAACCATTGGTGATTATGGTTGAAAACTCATGAAGGACGGGGAGGTCCAAGAGGATGGAGAAGAGCAAACATAATACCTATCTTTTAAAACAGGAACAAAGAGGATCTGGTGAATTATAGCCCAGTCAGTCCAACTTCAATATATGGAAAGATACTAG
The DNA here is from genome assembly GCF_026122565.2 of Emydura macquarii macquarii. Lineage (NCBI taxonomy): Eukaryota > Metazoa > Chordata > Testudines > Chelidae > Emydura > Emydura macquarii. The sequence goes on along the minus strand of NW_027130155.1, from coordinate 7,805,722 downwards.
AACAAATTATTAAAAAATCAATTTGTGAGCACCTAGAGGATAGTAGGATGATAAGGAATAGCCAGGATTTGTCAAGAATAAATCATTCTAGGCCAACCTAGTTTCCTACTTTTACAGGGTTCCTGCCCTAGTGGATAGAGGGAAAGCAGTTGATGTGATATAGCTTGGTTTTTAGTAAGGCTTTTGACACCGTCCTGCATAACATTCTCATAAGCAAGTAGGGAAATGTGATCTAGGTGAAATGACTATAAAGTGGGTGAACAACTGGTTGAAAAACCATACTCAAAAAGTAATCATCAATGGTTTGCTGACCAATTGGGAAGACCCAGTGGGGTCCTGTAGGGGTCTGTCCTGGGTCCAGTATTATTCAATATTTTCATTAATGGCTTGAATAATGAAGTGGAGAGTGTACTTATAAAATTTGTGGATGACAGTAAACTAGGAGGGGTTGCAAGCACTTTGGAGGACTGGATTAGAACTCAAAGCAGCTTTGACAAATTGGAGAATTGGTCTGAATTCAACAATGAAATTCAATAAAGGTAAGTGCAAAGTACTTCACTTAGGAAGGAAAAATCAAATGCACAATTATAAACTGCAGAATATCTGGATAGGTGGTAGTACTGTTGAAAAGTATCTAGGGATACTTGGGTCACAAACTGAATATAAGCCAATAATGTGATGCACTTGCCAAAAGGGCAAATATTCCGGGGTTTGTTAACAGGAATGTTGTATGGAAGACATGGGAGGTAACTGCTCTGGTCTACTCAGCACAGGTGAGGCCCCAGCTGGCATATTTGCCCAGTTTTTAGTGCTGCACTTTAGGAAACATGTAAACAAAACGAAGAGAGTCCAGAGAAGAATAACAAAAATGATGAAAGGTTTAGAAAACTGACCTATGAGGAAAGGTTAACAAAACTGTGCATGTTTAGTCTTGAGAAAAAAAGACTGAGGGAAGGGGGAAACCTGATAACAGTCTTCAAATATATTAAAAGTTATTATCAAGAGGACTGTGATCAATTGTTGTACATATCCACTGAAGATAGGAGAAGGCTTAATCTGCAGCAAGAGAGATTTAGGTTAGATATTAGGAAAAACTTTCTAACTATAAGGATAGTTAAACACTGAAATATGTTAACTAAAGGAGATTGTAGAATCCTTTTCATGGATGTTTTAAAGAACACTTGTCACGGATGATCTAGGTAAACTTGGTCCTGCCTCAACATGAAAGGATGGCCTAGATGACCTCTCATGGCCCATCTAGCCCCACATTTTTATGATTCTCTTTCATTTAGTAGGACTATTGCAAGGAATTTACTCTTCCTTTAAGCAAGGTAAATTGGAGGGTCTAATGAAACTGAAAGGTTCCTTTAAGAATACATTTTATCTTTTTTTTTTTTTTTTTTTTAAGTGACTTGTAATAATGTAGCATAGAATGCTGTAAGATGCTTCTGTTACACTATCAAGTGTAAGGTGCACAACATATTCTCCTATTTTGGTTGTCATTTCTCTGTTGCTTTGATCTTTAAAACATTTTAGCTAAATCATTTCTTGTAATTCCAATTCAGTAATCACTTGGAGTGTTCTATGAGTATAAAGCCTCCAAATGAAGAGAAAAGGAGCTAATTTACATAACTCATAACGGTGCTTTGCAATTTTGATTCATAAATAGCTTGAAACAGCAAACAAATCTGTTAAGAGTCTGAACCAAAAACACCCTTGTATTGTCAGTCCTAGTACACCAGGGATGAATTTGGCTCACTGCCTTTAAAATTTTCAGCAGGTGTAATAGTAGAATCCATTCCTAGCTACAGTGTTTTAATAGATAATAACCTATTGAAGAATGGCATAATAATCATTAACTAGATAAAGTGGAAGAACCAGGAAAGTCTGATAAGAAAGGAAATACATCTTAGGATGAAATGGAAAACCATGTGGAAAAGGAGATAAGAATTTTGCGAGTAAAAGTGAAGGAAGAATTATAGCTTAAACAATCTGCTTGGGAGACACTTACACTGTCAAACAAGCCCCTTTAGACTTACTGGGAAAGGTTTACAAATGTTTGGCCAGTTAAGCCTAGAACATATATACACTTGGCAATTCTATTGTGTAATCTAAGGCCATGTCTACATTTGGAGCTGGGAATGTGATTCTCAGTTTCAGTAAACGTACTCACACTTTCTCTTATTGAGGTAGTGCGGGCAGGGGTGAGTGATGGCATGGGCTAGCCTCTCCGAGTACAAACCCCCTGGACACCAGGGGTACATACTTGGGGAAGCTAGCCTATGCCACTGCTTCCTTCTCCCTGTGCCATTGTTCCTGCTGTATGTCTACATGATCTGGGAATTACACTCCTCAGCTCCAAATATAGACATAGTCTTAGTGTACAAGGAGTGAATGTGAGATTTTGTCAGTCAAAAACAAAAAAAGTGCTTTTCCCTGGAGATTTAGCTGTTTGAGTTTAATTATGCTTCTATATAGACATGAATACCTGCACATGGGATCATCTGTAAGAGTGTTAATGCATTAGCAGATTAAAGAAAAATCTAAAGATTGCTAAACAAAGGTAATATTACTGCAAAGTGCACTTGCAGATTGCTGTTCATTCAGGGTTTTCCAAGGACTTAATTGATGCCACTTCATTAAGATTCCATGAATAAAATTCACCATGAGTGTAGAGGGCTCATGCAAGGTCCTCCTCACCACTTAAGCCGTTCATGGAGATTGTCTGAGTACATGCCTTTGCCCCACCTGCATGCACTGGGTACTGTGTTTTTGCACTGAGCTATACAGAGCCAGGGTGGACAGGCAAGAGATTGACAAGATGCACATTTTTTTTGTGTCACGTGGCCCTAGTGCCCCACCCAAGTGGTGTGCAGGGTCTGGAGCATCTATTCCAGTCTGTAGGTAGGCAACCCTGCATTCTGGCCCTGGATTGGGTGTGAATTACACCTCCCCAGCCATTGCCTCAACTAGATCTTGACAAATAGTCCTATGAACTGGCTAGTTGAGGTGCTATCTTCATACTCACAGTGGCTAAAAGAACTGTTTGCTGCAGAGCAAATTAAGGAAATTATCTAATGCAAACTGATGGAATGGAAACACCACATTAGTAGAAAGGGAGGTATTCTAAGATAGCCCATGTCCTAAACCTAATTCTTTTGTAGCAAATGAAACCATCAGCATCACAGGATTTCTGTTCCATTGTTAGGGTCACTATTCGTTTTCTTCCTCCTTTCATATAGAGTAATATAAAAATTAGACTGAATACATGGATCTCTTTTTTTTTTCTCATGTTGACAGGGATATTTTATTTGGTTTTTGTTTATTTTTCTGCCATAATTAGCATATTCCTTTGTAACATGCAATTTCATTTTGTACATTTAAAAACATGTAAAAATATCAATTATAAACCAATTCCTCAGCCACACCCCAGGAGCTTGCTAAAGAATCCATCTCAGTGCCAAAGAAACTCTCTTACCATACTACGGAAGGCATTAGTGTGGCCTAATTCTTGTATAAAACATGCTTGTGTCATATAAGATTAATTTATGCATAAACAGTCAAGGGGCCAGTTAACATCTCTATTTGACAACAGTAGTTGTCATGAATGATTAGCTTCCATTAGTTTCAAAGTAGTAATGCCAAAATGTGCATTAGCTGGGGATCCAGACAAGAAATCACCCATCATGCCAAAGGTGGGAGGGGTTAAGTGCTGTGAAATGGTGTTACTGCTGCCAAGTTGTGATGGCTGCTGAGTGCTGCTGTTTTTGCAGCTCTGGTGTTAGTTGTACCAGCAGACAATGCAGCATGATAATTCAGCAGGCCTTGAGGTTATTCATAAGAGAGACCACAGGCTTGGTTCAGTGGTGAAGGCACTCGGATGCGCTTCTTGTCGACAAAGCCTGGTATTAGCACCCCATGGGAGTTACAGGTACACTGACACGTGTATGCCTGTGACAATGATACCAGTTCAGTCATGCTGCCCCCTCAGCTGGACAGTTGCCCCTTCTGTGACTTCTCCTTTTCTAGATTGATATAAACAAGTGACGTATGACACTCCAGACCTTGCTCTTCTCTTTGTACCTGCTAGTTCGACCAAACATCCTTTCCTGCCACCTCATCCTTATCTTACAAGGGGTCAATGTGTTCCTGTACCATCTCTTAAGAATGTGTTCATATAGTTACTTGAGAAGTCTGGGTGTTCTTGTGCCATCCTCTTTGGTCAGGAATGTGCTTACTTGGTTAGCCAAGACCTAGTGTGTTGTTATTTTGCCAAGGCAAGCCTACTCTGGTTCACAGCCTATTAGTTATGCCTAGGGCTCCAGCAAGGCCTACAGTGGGACTTGAAGAGAGCTATGAATGGCCTTTTTGATCACTTCAGGCAGGGCCATTCCAGACATACAGGGCAGCATGGAGGGAAGCAAGAAGATATTTGTCTGAGAAGTTGACAAACAGGCTCATGAGACTGACTCAGAGGAAGAGTCATAGGATAAGGGCAGAGAATAAGAGACAAGAGTGGACAAGTAAGTTTGGGGAGGCTTTTGAAGCTAAGGTAAAGCAGCTTGATAATAGTGCAGTGAAATGGGAACCAGTGGAATGATTCAAAGAAGGGGGTGATGTGGACAAAGTAACTAGTGAGGCAGATGATCTTAGCCCCTACTAATTGTAGGGACTGGGGTGAGGGATGATGTAGCTATTAGGAAATATAGAGAGGATGAGGTTACATTAATCAAGATGGGAAACAATGAAGGTCTAAATAAGAACTTTTCAAACAAAAGAATAATCTTTACTTTATACTACCCACCATCAACCTAAATACTATGGGCGCGATTCACAAAGAAACTTAGGTGTGATGATGCTGAGCATCAATATACCTAACTTTTAGGTGCCTAGAAAATCACTGGCATTCACAAAGACTGTGTTAGGTGCCTCAGATTTGGGATTCACAAAAGCCAGCATGCTAGGCAGCTGCTTGCCTATGTTAGCCCATGGAAGATGCCAAGCTGAGCGGTGTGTGCTAAGCCCTGCATCCTTTCTCAGAGCTAGGCACCTGAGTCTGGGCTGCACAGAAGCACCTTTTTCTGCTTGGGATTCTCCGCTGCAAACCCTCTCTTGGCAATAGACGCGTATGCCATTTTATCAAGGTGGGGCGACACAGCAGAAGAACTCCCCCAAAGCATTCAGCCAAGATCTTAGGGTACTCAGCTGGGACATGAGAAACACCTGGTTTAAGGCCCTTCCTCCACCTGAAGGGGAGGAGAGATTTGATCTGGGATCTGCCACTTATTAGGTGAGTGACCTAGTCATTGTGGTATAGGATGTGTTCCCATGGATTGACCTCAGTCTCTCCTGTTGAAACTGTTCAATTAAAAAATCACTGTATTGAAGAGTTGGGGGACTTTGAAGCTTGATGGTTATAGCATTTACCTGGGAGGTGAGAGGCCCAGGTTCCAGCCCTCCTGATCCCAGGACTTTTTAAAAAATTATTTATCCACAATGAAACAGCTTCAAGAGGAGAGACTCAGGAAACCCCATGTTTCCTATAGCCCAGTGAATGCTCCTACGAGGTGGCAGATTCCAATTCAAATCTTTCTTCCCCCTCAGGCGAGTTAGTGGGAGGAATGCCTATCCTCTCCTGGCTCATGGGTCACTCTGTGTCTTAGCCCCATGTCAGGTATCTGGATACCTGTAGATAAAATGCTCAGAAGCGCCTAGGGAACAGAGCAAAAATTTAGGTGCCAGTGATTTTAGGTGCCTTCAAGGTTTGGGGATAGCTGAGCGGGGACTTTGTGAATTAAGTGCCTATAGTGGCAGTTAGGCACGCAAATCCTTTTGTGAGCCTAGTCCCATGTGCCTTTTTACACACTGAAAATACTTTGGTAACAACTTTTGTCACAGAGCTTTACTAACAGAAAATTGTGTTTCACAGCAGCTATGTGATGCAGATAAATATCATAATGCCGCTTTGATAAATGGGTGAATTGAAACACAGAAAGGATAAAGTGGCTTGCCAGTGTTCACAGTCAGTGACTGGCAGTGCTGGTCACAGTACCCAGGAGTCATTGGTATTACAGTATCATCTAGAGGCCCAACCAAGATGCCCCATTGTGCATCTTGCAAGACAAAGAGGAAGAGGGGAAACAGAAGACCAGTAACGTTTTCAATGTCACAGAGCAGGTCAGTGGTTAAGAGTAGAACTCAGAACTCCTGGGTCAATATGTTGTCCACTAGACCACACTGCTAGCCGTTTTCTCTTATTTCCCATTAGAGTCCAGTGGTCATTTGTCCCTTCTTCCGCTGAACACCGCTGACTGAGTACTGTACCTTGGTTTGTTATTGTCTCAAGCTAAAGCTCTTGTGTTGATTTTCTGTTGGATTAGCTGCATTTGTTTCTAAAAGGTTCCCCCCAATTCTTCTTTTAACATCTACTAGAGCAGTTTTTCAGAGCCAGACAACACACTCTCTGAAGAGAATGCCAGTTATAGTTTTCATTTCCTTAAGAAATACATGAAGACATAAAAGCGTTCTCAATGCATGTTGCTATGAAGACAGAAATAGAACCTGCTGAGTTTATTCAAGAGTTAGAATTTCCATTGTGTTATCCTTATCAACACTGAAGGCTGTTTCTACAGGATTGAATGCACATGCTCTTCAGATGGAAGGTGTTCAGAATTACTAACTTTAACAGAATAGCAAAAAAAATTTCTTCCTTCATTGTGGCCTTATGATTCAAAAGTCGCTGATTTGTTTAAAATGCTAGCAAATGATTAAAGGGTTCATTCTGACATGAGTTCTTAACCACCCTGATTCATTATATTCTACTTAGTTGTTTCTATTATAGCCTGGAAAACAAACTGAAGTCCTGGAAAAAAAAATATTCCACATAGACAAATGTAAAAGCCTTATCCCTGCTGATTTTTTTACAGTCAAGAGTCTGGGATGAATCATGTCAGGTCTTGAATCCCAACTACAGTTACTAGAATAAGTTTCCAGATCAGGCAAACAGTGTTAACAAAACACTCCTATTTTGCTACATGCTGAATTCCAAGACTTACTTTATGAAATCCAGTCTCCTTAAGGACCTGAAAGAAAAAGAAAAGTGATTAATATAGAAAAATTTTTGATAGACATAAAAAGAAAAAGAGCAAGAAAAACTCAAAGATTAAACAAAGCGACTTTTCTGAACACATTTATTCCTGCGAAATTCAACATGAAAAAAATCAGTTGGACTGTGACCTGCTCTGCACATTCTCCTCAGAGAGACCTAAACAAATAATGTTTAAATGAATTTCTTACCCGCTTCTTGACCCAAATCAATGTTTGTAATAGATATTATAAAGTTCCAAAGTTATTTCCAATTGAAAGTATGGTAACTCCGCCTTCAACGGCATTCTGCCTCCATGTGTGTTGAAAACTGATGGGCTGCAGAGGTATTTTCAGTTAGCTAACATGTGAATGTCAATTTAAATGTACTTTTTGACTCAGATTCACTGAATGTAGGTATAATTTGTGTAGTGTCACTTTCCACACAGGAATGCACCAGGCCAGTGATATAAAATAGAATGTGGAATTGAATTATTTTAAATCTCACTAGAGTCCACATGTGACTATAAATTAATCATTTAGGACTTTATTCTTTAAAAAATGTTCTGAGTACTTAGGTACTAAGGCCCAGATCCTCAAAGATATTTAGGCATTTAACTCCCATTTAAATCAAAGGTTGTTAGGTGTCTAAACACTTTTAAAGTTCTGGGCCTCAGTGACTCAAGTGGGGACTTTTGTTAGGCAGAGAGTTCTCTCTGCTTTCCACCCATGCAAGAACCTCAGTTATATATAAATTCTTCCCTTTACGTTTCAATAATTTGGAGAAATAAAAAAGCAATAAACAACATAGTATTGTATTGTTTTATTTACACTTTGGTCTTTTTATGCTGTTGCACTGAATGCTAATCTTCTGAAAACTATAATTCTGCATTTAGTACTAATACTCATGGCTCCCATGAAATTCCTGTTTCTTCTTTTACAAGAGAACTTATTTTATACCTATATTTCCACTGAATACATAAATAAAAATACCCCAGAATTACAACTTGTGATGTGTCTCTAGTCTCTTTCATTTCTATGTTAAATTTCATGTCAAAAATTCTTTTTCATCTTTCACAGAAAGCCTTTTGAGGATACCTGCAACAACAAAAATAACAAGTGTTCTGACAGCAAGTGCTAAAATATTTTTTACCTGTCTACAAAGGTTTCATATCTCAAAAAGCTTTTCATTCTAACCTCACTCACCGTAAGACCAGATGGATGCAGTGTGTTTCACTCATTCTTGGCTAACAACTTTTATATGCTCATCTCTGTTAGAGAAAATTTAGGATTGCTCCTTTTCTCTTGTTCACACCTAATTTTCAAAGAAATGATCTCTCAATTGCAGAATATAAAAAGCCCTGAAGGTGTCCTCTACTGATAAGAGCACTGCACCTGCCATCCCATTTATACCAATTTTTATAATGAAAAGCTTTTTGAGATGCTCCTGCATACTGACTGTAGGCACAGGTCCAAATAATGGAGCGTGAAATCCTGGCTTCCATAAACATCAATGGCAAAACTTCCATTGACTTGAATAGAGCCACCCTTCACTTGGAATCTGTCACCAGGCAGGACAAAGTCATAGGGGCTAATGCAGACAAATACAACATTCACCTCTATGAACTTGTAATCAAGGATCAATATTCATCTCTACTATGGGAAAGCAGGTACTGTTTCCACAGGGTTTGCACCAGAAGATGGCAGCTTTGGTTTGCAATTGGGAACCTATAGAAATCTCACCAAGATGCCAAGGAAGAATATATACTGATTCAAGACATGTCCTAGCTGTGCACCTTGCCCTGACAGCAGCATCGATTTTGGGCTGTTATTGTACTCTGCAGGAGGGCAGCTTGTAGCTGTTGTGTGCGGCAACCTTCCTTATGCCCCAGCACATTGCAGTTCCGGGAGTCCTGTAGCCTGTTTTTCATTGACAGATATCGTCATGTGAATGCACATGGCCCAAGAGCACATGGATACCAGTTGGTTCTAAATGAATACATAAATTCAGGAATTTCTGAATAGATGTATAAATCGTCAATATGTACATATATGAGAGATTTTTCATCTTTCATCTCCTTATTTGCATACAAAATGGAAAAATTACATCATTTTTTAAACCTACAATGCATAAGCTTCATTTCCTCCTACTTAAAACAAGCTCTGGGGTGGATTATTTTAGTTCATATACTTTTATGGGAATGCAATAGTTACCTTCCTACTTAATTCTCAGCATATCAGGGTGTCTCTGCCTGCTTCTCAAATGTGCATCTGTTTGTTTTGCTTTTTTTAAATCCTTGTTAATGGCAAAAACTAAATAAAATCCTGAGACAAAAATCTCAGTGAAAATAGAGTTCAGGTTGTACAAGGATGTCTATTAACTTACAACATACTTGGAACATTATTGTTAGTTTTTAAAAGTTTGACAGTCAAGCAATGAGACTGTAAAAAAAAAAAAAGTCAGAAAATATTAATTCAAAAGACTTAGCATAAGCCTTTTATTTTCTTCTAAACTGCTACCCTCCCACCCCCCGCCCTGAACATTTAACTGTGGACCACAAATCCGTGATCTGCATGATGTCCTGTCAACTGTGACTGCACACTCTAATTAAAGTCTGTAAACTAGATCCTGGTTCCTTTCCTGGTACAGGCCAGAGACCACAACATATCATTTATTACGCTCCACGTTTATTACAGCTACACAAGATGCTGAACCTATCTACCATCTCTCTCTGGGTTCTATGCCACGTTCCTCTCACCTGCTATTGGTCAGTGAATGTTGTATACATTCTTGTTTCTATGGCTAACGTCTCGCTCCTTCTCTCACTGAAATCACAGAGAGTTTTGCCTTTGAATCCAGTAGCAGCAGGATCAGCTATGAGGGGCTTGTCTCCACATGAACATTATTCTAGAGTAAGGGAGGGTGGGAATGTAAAGTAGAATAGTTATTCTGGAACTAATGGATTCAGCCTGAGGGTAGTCCTTGGCCAAGGGCCAGTTGCGTGTTCAGATCCTCCTCCACAAGGAGAAGGAATCATACTACCAGGCCTTGGAGCAGCTGTTAAACCCCTCCTGAGTGGCTAAGTCAGTCCGCTGGCTGAAGTCACCCATGCAGGGCATTAACATGGCGCCTCTGCCAGGCAGGCTTCTAACACTTTCCAGAATGCAGTGCACCCCCTCGCCCGTGTGCACACATACACACACATCCTGCCCCCCATTTGTTCAGCAGAATCACACAGATGCAGCTGTCCATGGGCTCTCCATTGCTGTAGAAGAGGATATTTTATTGTCCCTAAATAAGTAAATTAATATATTACTGTTTACATCATATATCACTGTGCTTAATAAATATTCTAGATAGCATAACAGTGCAGCTGAATTAACCTGGTTGTTGGACCTTGTGATTTTAACTATGCACTCTTGACAGGGCAATAGCAGAAGGCTTTTTCTTGTTGGCAGCTATTGGTATAGAAGATACAAAAGTTAAATCCTGGAAGATGCTGTGTGAGCACATATGGGCCATTTCAATGCAAGTCTGTTTCCTAGAATGTATTTACTTAAGTGCCTCTTTGATGTAAATACCATCCACGTCACCTGGCACTGAGGTAGTTAAATCACATTTATATAAGAAGAACAAAGATTGGTCAGACACCCTGCCTGGGCCTGTATTGAGAAGCAAATTAAGACTGTAGAAATAGTGGAATTGAAGGAGAGAAAAATAACTGCTGGTACCTGGAGAGAAAGAAGCAATAAAACCGAGAAGAAAAAAAATCTTTAGAGCTTAGGCTACGGTAAATTACTCTAAATTTCCCTTGAATTTAAAGGCATTTACTTCATTTTATAGAATATACTTGATTGGTTAATTTAGCTTTTCCTCATATTTATGCTGTTTAGAAGCTGCTTGCAGTAAGAAATACTACTGTACAAACAAAACTTTCAAAAACTAGCATTCCATGATCAGCTGTTAGATTTTTTTGAACCCTTCATCATATGGTTTTATTTTTAAATGTTCATCTGTGAAGCTATAGCTTATTTTAGGGCTCAGCATAAAGAAGTTCTCTATAAATTACTATGGCATGTGAGTGCTTAAACCAGAACAGCTGATCCTTTTAAGCCATCAACCGACCCAGCAGTAACAGTTGCCTACACTAAGTTGATTGGTTTCGCTGTATGCGTACTGTAGTCAGCTCACTAATGAGCAGTTGGCAGTATGTACAGTGCCCTCTGGCTTTTGTTAAATGGGCCCAGTATGGCCACTTAAAATATTACCCCAGGAGTTGGGCTCATACTGTAGGGTAACACTGCAGTGCATTAACTAAGATGGTGCTGTGTTGTTTTTTTCTGATGAAACTTTAACTCAGGGTCTCTCCTTTCGTTGCCTCTCTAGGCAAGACATAAAGATCCAATGGTACTTTAATGTACATTGATTAGTTCAGTGACCCAATTAATGTTTCCTCTCTCAACAGAACAGATTCTAATATTCAAGGCCATGCTGGCATAATATCTGAGTGTATAATGACTGCACAGCATCCCTGCAGTCATTGGTCCAGGTCCTCGCTCTGGTAAGGCTACCTAGCATTGCTCCAGCAGCATGAAGTAGCTTTATAGCTTGCTTAACCGAGTAAATTACTGACATAGGGGAAGGTACCCTGTTGGTGTAGAGCCAGCATAACCAGCTTTATGTCCCAATTCCTCTAGTAGGCCACGATGTGTAAGGGCATGCTAGGGAAGAGGGAAAGTCTGGAGCACTATTTCACTCCAGATGTCTTTGGCTACAGACCAGGCCCTAGGGTGCCACTGCAGTCATGTGTAACACAGCTGTTTCCCCTTGCAGTTATGCTGGGGACCAAACCAGGCTCCAGCACCCCCAGGAATGGGAGGTACAAAGGTGTCAAAAAGCCACTTTTGCCCTTCCGGTTCTTCCTGCTTTGCTCAAATGGCTCTGGTCCAGTGTTCCTAGCTAGTTATTGTGAAACATTCTGGAAAGACCAACGAGAGTCCTGTAGCACTTTAAAGACTAACAAAATTTAATTTCTGCAGGCATAAGCTTTCATGGGCTGTAACCCACTTCGTCAGATGTAAGGAATAGAAATCAGATAGGAGTTATATATATACATCCAAGGGTAAGGAACAACAATGGGGCAGGTAGGTATAAGCAAAATCCATTCAGTTAGAGTAGTTGAGGCCTATTCACAACCATTGATTAGGAGGTGAGCATGTGTGAACAGTGACAATTACTTCTTGTAATGAGATAACCATTCCAAGTCCCTATTCAGACCCAGTTTCATTGTGTCAAGTTTGCAGATGAGTTCCAGCTCTGCAGTTTCTCTTTGAAGTCTGTTTTTGAAGTTTTTTTTGGTAGAAGTATGGCAACTTTCAAGTCAGCTACAGAATGTCCTGGGAGATTGAAGTGCTCTCCAACTGGTTTATAGATGTTACCATTTTTTTATGTCTGATTTGTGTCCATTTATTCTTTTGCGTAGTGACAGGCCGGTTTGGCCAATGTACATGGCAGAGGGGCATTGCTGGCACATGATGGCATATATTACATTAGTAGATGTGTAGGTGAATGAGCTCCTTATGGTGTGGCTGATGTGGTTAGGACCTGTGATGGTGTCACTAGAGTCGATGTGTGGACAGAGTTGGCAACGGGGTTTGTTTCAGGGATAGGTTCCTGGGTCAGTGTTCTTCTTGTATGGTGTATGGTTGCTCGTAAGTATTTGCTTCAGGTTGGGGGGGCTGTCTGTAAGCAAGGATAGGTCTGCTTCCCACAACTTGAGCGAGTGAGGGACCATCTGCTAGGATAAGTTGTAGATCCTTAATGATGTGATGGAGAGATTTTAGCTGAGGGCTGTGGGTGATGGCCAGTGGTGTTCTGTTGTTTTCTTTGTTGGGTCTGTCCTGTAGTAGGTGACTTCTGGGTACCCATCTGGCTCTGTCAATTTGTTTCTTCACCTTTCCAGGTGGGTTTTGTAGTTTTAGGAATGTTTTACGGAGATCCTGTAGGTTTTTGTCTCTGTCTGAGGGATTGGAGCAAATCCGGTTGTATCTTAAGGCTTGGCTGTAGACAATGGATGTGTAATTTGTAATGTGTCCAGGGTGGAAGCTGGAGGCATGAAGATATGTATTGCAGTCAGTTGGTTTTCGGTATAGGGTGGTATTAATGTGACCATCCTTTATTTGTATTGTAGTGTCTAGGAAGTGGATTTCTTGTGTGGACTGGTCCAGGCTCAGGTTGATGGTAGGGTGGAAATTATTGAAATCCCAGTGTAATTCTTCAAGGGACTCTTTCCCGTGGGTCCAGATGATGAAAATGTCATCAATGTAGCGTAGGTAAAGCAGAGGTGCTTGGGGACGAGTTTTGAGGAAGCGGTGTTCTAGGTCAGCCATAAAAATGTTGGCATACTGTGGGGCCATGCGGGTGCCCATAGCTGTGCCACTGACTTGAAGGTATAGATTGGCTCCAAATCTGAAGAAGTTGTGGGTCAGGACAAAGTCACAAAGTTCAGCTATATATACCTCCTATCTGATTACTGTTCCTTACATCTGACGAAGTGGGTTACAGCCCACAAAAGCTTATGCCTGCAGAAATTAAATTTGTTAGTCTTTAAAGTGCTACAGGACTCTCGTTGTTTTTGACGTATACAGTGTTATGCCAATTTATGCCAGTGTGACCTAGAGCAAGGAGCCCTGGTGGTGGTAAGGCCACCCTGTGGTGAGAATGTAAAAATGCAAGGTAACAGCACTCTCCACTCTGCCAGCCAGAGCCACCCCTGAAATAGATGGTGCTGGCTAGGGAGAGGACATCTTCAGGGCCCCTGAGATGATGCCCTTCCCCGGAATCCTTGATGCAGTGCCAACATCACCTCCCCTTCTCTATGAATGGACCCCCATGTGCAGTGGGACCCAATGTTCACAATTCCAGTCACTCTTCACATGGTGTGGTCACATTATGTTGATGTATACCCCATCCAGCCCCATTGATTTCAGTGCATAATTTGGCCTGGTCCACTGGTCTGCATTCACAGACAAAAATCCCATTCAAAGCAATATTATGCATGTAACTTTTGGATTCACAAGCCTGATTTTATACAGCATAATTCTAAAAATCCATGCCTGACTCCTTAGAAGAAACATTTCATCTGAATCTGTAAGGTACCCAGGTTCTGTACACAAAATATTTCAAACCTAAAACCAAGGTCTGTTATCCAAACTACAACTCCCTACAGCCCAGTATTAAACGCTTCTCCCTATACACTCTGCACAGAAAGATAGATGGAAATCCAAATGCAAACAGGGAAAATTAAATAGTTCAAGAAACAGAGTGTGTCTGTTTGTGTGTGAGAATGAGAGACTCAGCCGGAGGTCCACAGGCAAAGACTAAAGTTTTCTTTTAGCTCGGTCTTCACTGTCCATATGTTTTAGCACCCAAGCTCCTTCCACTAGGTAGTTAGGACATAGTTCAGTTCCCAAGTCAATGGAAATTGGATTGGACCTATAAACCACATGTATTTTTGGGGACAGAGACAGAAAAATAGGGCACAAAGAATCTTTACTAATGGAAGGTTCATGATCTAAGACCTGCTCTAAGTGTAGGTTAACTAGCGCTTTATACAGTATTATAGCATTATATATACATCTATAGCTAGTAGCGGTAGATGTGCAGAGTCAGCTGCTCTGCTTGCATTACTGTAGTATGGGTGGTCCCCACAATACACAGCTTCCAATTAATTAAATGGCAGGACGTTAGGCAAACTGCCACCTGTACTGCAGTATAATTTCCTGTGGCTAGTATTGTACAAATAATGTAGGTGAATTTATAGGCAGTCAACAGAGATTATCAAATATATTTTCCAAATTAAAAATGGCATTTTGATTTAATGAGGAGCAGACCACAGCTAACTTCCGAGAAATAAAAGATAGCATTTTCTGTTCCCCTATGCACTCTTCTATGTATATAGAAATTAATATGACAAAGTTAGTACCAGGCAGCTTTCTGGAACTTATTCACCCAAGATAGTCAAACCCAGAATGTTACTGTGAAGCTTTGCTTTTCTTCTGACTATTACCTGGCTATTATCTTTTATTACAGCCCTCCTCCGTGCTCCCACACTTTGGGTAATTTGATTATCTCCAGCTGGCTCAGAGGGGAACAATACTGACTTTTATTTTCTTAGCTCCATCTTCGCCTCTATTAAAGTATTTATGCTCATGACTGACGAATGGGTTTACTGAGAGAATGTGGGTGAGTGTTCAAGCTTTGGGCAGGGAGGAGCTCATTTGGCAGAGTTCACAGCTGTCTGCTGCAGCTCCAATTTATCATAAGCTGAGCTGTCCAATTTAGTGGGCACAGTTTTATTCCTCCTATAGCAGTGCTCAGTGTCCTGCTTTATTTCTTCACTTCCACTCCAAGGATGAAGTCTCTAGCACTAGCTTTTGCAATATTTGTTGAGAAATCTTTTCTTGTCTTCATGTTGCAGTAGATTTCAGATTAGTAGATACAGTAGTTCCTCCTTCGTGTCAAGACTTATTGTTTGAGACCTCAACCTCCTCCTCGGAGAGACCCTACTTTAGATAAAGAATGAAGAAGACCAATAGGTACTCAGCTAGTCCCTTGCTAAATACAGCCCAGATCCTGACCCACTGGTGCAATGATCACAGTGCTCTACAGGGCCAAATGTTACTGCAATTCAGGGACAGGATGCCCACCTCCATAGGGCTACTCTAACTTACATAGGAAGTGGGCAGGTCATTGCACAGCATGAGAAACCAGGGAGCACAAAGGTGGCTTAAGTCTCCAGACCACTCTAATTCATTCTCAGCTTTTCCTAGCCCCCATAAACTCTGGGGAGCAGAGAACTGCCATGATGAAGTGCATGCTGACCACACTTCTGATCCACCTCTTGTTTCACAGGCTGGGAGCAGGCCTATGAAAGAGCTCTAACCCTGACCAGGAAGGCTGTCAGTGCAAAAGCTTTTTCAGGTGCCTGTTTCCACCCAATTAAAGGACCAATTTCACTAGGAGAGCAGCACAAAGAGGCCATGTTGTACCTGAGAATCAGGCCCCCGTGCAGAAGATAATGTCCCCCTGACAGGCGGGGACCTCAGCTGAAAGATAATTAGAGAACCAAGCAGCATCCCTCTCTCTGTTAAGGCACAAGAACCAGTTCTTAGTTCTGAAATGGCCAGGTGTCAGACAGGAATGGGGAATCTCTCAGCCTGAATCACAGAGTAAACAGGAAGAGGAAGTAACGCCTAAATTCTACCATGACTCCCTGGACACCATTTGCTAGCTTGCCCTTGTGGAGTATCCCAGTGAGTTCTTCTTCTGATCACCAGCCCAACTCTCTGTCATCCCGTGCAAGTGGAGGAGATGTGGGGCTCACAAAGCTTATCCATTCAGCAGATGAATACTATGAATAATTCTTGTTCTATGGATTGCTCACAAATAGTGTCTTTTGCAGGTGCTCAAAGTCTGAGCTGTGTTGCACTGCAGCACATCCATGCAGAGCTCATTGGAGGACTGTGAGCTTGGTTAGTTCCTGCTGGATACACAGGTCTTATTGTTTCTTTTCCCTAAATGGATTACCTGAACTCTTCGGATAATGTTTGTGAATGCTACAAACATCAACTTCTCTTTTCATGAGTATTCCCCAACATTCATTTAAAATTCACCATTTCAGTTTATATTTCTGCCATTTACCAAGCTAGAATAGTCCAACAAGGCTAACACAAAACGTATATGGACCACAGACAAAACCAATTAGTTTTTATTAAAGTCAATGTTAATCGAAATGCTTTTGAACATATTCTGTCAGTTCTACGTATAGTATCCTAATAGGCTGCCTGTCTAGTAAGATACATCTTTACTATATTTTGTGGTGGTAGTTATGAATGTTTAGTGCCACGATTCACAGTGGCTATTACAGGACATAAAGCAAAGAGGTAAGAACCCATGTAAACAGAAAATAAAGATAGTCTTCCATTTATCCCAATCATGGTGTCCTGGGTCTCTGTAATCTACCTGTTTAATGTACATACATTCAGTTCCATAGCTAATGAAATACACAAGAGCAATTCACCAAAGTCTCATTCTGTTCCATCCTTTCTTTCCTCATGCTCTTCTGATTTGTTCCTGGTTTCACTTTCATTATTTCAGCCCTTTATTCTTGTCCTAGTCATCCTTAAGTACCGATCTAAAGAGCTGAAAAGAGAGATGGCCAGAATATGAATTATTTGCACAAACTCCTATCCTTGTGGATTCGAATAAATTGGAACTTGCATGTAAACCCCTCGACTGATGAGGATTTTCAAAGTCATCATTATTTTTGGAGATCTCTAGTTGCCTAGGAAATTAACGAAGTTGCGTGTCATCTATTCTGCTCTTTGCTTAAGCACTGTTCTTTGATCAGAGCTCAGATGGTTCATTAGTGGATAAAAGTTGAGTCTGACTTGCTGTCACAGTTTTAGATGTATACATAATAAGAGATTATTCTCCTAACAAAACTGCATTGAAACACATCAACTTAGCCTTAGAAAATTACTTATAAGCTCTCTCTAATTGGAATAACTCACTGCTTGAAAAGATTTCTCTTCGTGACCTACATTTCATATCTGGTGTCTGTGTCTCAGTATTTGATCAATCCTCATAAATTTATAATAACAGTAGGAAAAGTTCCCTAAACTGAGCTCATTTCACAGACACCTCCCAAAGGACTTTTCTGGGTGCCACAATGTGCAGCCACTCCCTAAAAACTGCTTTTTAAAAAGATAAAGAGTCTTGCAAATTAAGCTCTTGTTTTTAATGACTTGTGCCTATTCACTGATGTCTTCACATGAAAATAAACATGAATATCTTAATTAAATAAGTAGCAAGGATGGCTGCTAAAATGAACCCCTGAAACAAGCTTGTGACGATATTATCATGACCAAGCATGATCTGCAAGGTAAACTTCCCACTATAATAATGCATTTGCTATATTTATAAATAGAGAAAGGCAATTCCTTTTAGAAGAGGAGACCTTAAAGGCTTTGTCATTTTTACATTCAGAAAATGTAATTCCTCACAGCCAATCCATTTTTTAAATCCACACAGTGCAGTAACTTATACATTAAATAACAAGTTACAACAAAATTCAGGGTTTTTTTCTAAATTCCTTTCAGTTTTTGTTGATTATCTTCTGCACATCCGTGTTGCCAGTTTCTGCTGGTCGTCAAAGGAAGGTGCATTGGACTCTGATCTGCCTTAGGTTTAGGCTAGAATTTGGGCTAGTGCTAGAGTTTGGATTTTATCTTGCCAAGGCCTTAAATTCTTCTTGGAGGATTCCTTCTCAAACTGACAGAAATATTTTAAGATTTTTCCCCTTTTTGAATGGTATGTGTGCGTCTTGAGGATAGATACATTGTGAAGGCTTTAGGTGCTCTGTAAGGTTGGGGGGGCGGGGAGAGGCCGGGATTTACCTGTTCATGAGAACTGAAGGCTTGGAGCTTTAGACAGCACATAGGCATTTATAAGAAGAATGCAGAACATTTTAATTTTCTAGAAATAATGGGATTGCTCAGGGACCTGTCTGTGTGTATAAGCATGTAAGATCAAAGCCATGGAGCCCACCTAAAGACTTCACAATTTATCTGATGTTGCAAGATGTAAACACTCTCGATGGGGAAATTCTTGCATGATTTCTACCATTTTCACTTCATTGGGGATCTGCAGGATAATGACATGTAACATTAATTAAAATCACTACTTTAAAATAATGTGCCTAATGAAGATGGCCTTTTAAATGATTTCTCGCCTCATGATACAAACATCAAAAATATCTTATTAAACATGTCTTTTCTAGTCTGTGACAGAACTCATAGTTCAAACTATTTATGCATCAATTGCCCTCATTAGCTCCCTAGAGAAAAGTCTGCTCAAAATTACATCCCTCTAGTAGAGAAATGAAGTGAGGAATTGTTTAGCGCTCTCTGGTTTAATCTTCCACTTCCCAATTCCACCATGAATTAAACTTCAGTCTTTTTCTGGTCACAGGAACTGAATAATCATTTAAGAAAACAAACAATATTGAAAAAAATTAGAGTGCCAATAAGAGAGTGCCATCTGCCACTAATTCTTTCACTTCCATTTGTGGATTATGCAAATTACATATTGTAAAATTTAAGCAAACCCTCCATATGATTTCATCGAAGAGCTGTGTTTATGGTCTTGGGTACCACTTGATGATCTGTCCTTATAAATAGAAACTTTTCTGCATCTTGGAGGATGAATGAGCTGACATTTCTGCAGAAAGAATTGCTGCATATACATTTATGGTTCAGAAATTGGCAAACAGCTAATAGTTACCAAATTCAGCCTTTTGATTCAGATATTGACCACAAGCTTGATTCCTGTCTGGATGAGTCACAAAAAGTTCTTGCAAAAGACATTTTCATACCCACATCTAATACATTCTGAAATGCCTCATGAACTACATTCACTTTGTTTCTAAGCTGCTATGGAGGAGACTGCCTTGAAAATCATCATTCACTCTACCCATCAAAGTTGCTTCCAAAGGAGAGGTGAGACTTTAGCCCGTTCTAAATATACAGTAAATACAATAATTTAAAACTCCTCTAACTTTAGGATTTCATCAACACTAGAGTAAGTGTCAGTGTTCAACCCAAATAACCTGCACAGGGCCTGGCTTGACATTCTGGGGACATGGAGGGAGAACAGAAATAGTATCCAGGGTCCTTTCACCCCCATAAGGGGAAGGGAAAAGAAAAGCAACGAGCTTTCCATTGGAAGATTCTCTGTTCCCCTTCCTTGTCTACCCATTCCTGGCCCTTGAGTAATGTCACTTTGTAGTCCCTCTGCAAACAAACAGCAGAAGCCATCTGTAGCAAGGCGCTGTAGCCTTCCTCAGAGCCTGGGCCCGAGGAAGGGTCACAACACCCCTGCTGGGCAGATCAGTACCCTGCAGGCCAAATACCCCAGGAGCAGAGGGGTGGGGCCAGAACTGGAAGGGGAAGTACAAAAGGCCAGCCTAGCAGCTCAGTCAGGTGGAAGCTGCTGCTGGAGAATAACGTGCCTTCCCTGAGGTTGCAGTCTGGGCCTGACTCAGGCCCCATGATTGTGCAGAGCAAACACCTCACCGACTGGGGACTCTAAGGCCTGCCGGGCCCTAGTGACTGGGAGGTGCTACCTGAGACTGCTGACTGGGAGAAACCCCCCAAGGCCAGCCCTGACCTAGAGGAGCTGCCCGTCGTTGGGGACCCACTGGAGATGCCTGAGCCTGGTGTGCTGGAGGACCCTGTGACCTGGAGGAGCTGCCATCTGCTAATGGCCCCAAGGAGTTCCCGGACCTGCCACCAGCTGTCTACCCCACCGACTTGGAAGAAGACCCCTGGATCCAGGTACCTGGGTTCAGGGTGGGAGGAAGTAGCCCAGGGACAGCCAACTATAGTTTGGCTGAGTCTGTGGTCGCAGCGGTGTCAGTGTGTTGCGGCTGGAGCCCCACTGACCCAGTGGCAGAGCCTCTTTGCCACTGATAGGGCCATGGGCTGGGATGCAGTAGAGTTGAGTGGGCCTGCGTTCCCCTCTCCCCTTCCTTAGCCACCCTGGGAGTGTTCGTGTCCTCTGGACCTGCCACCACAGAGGATTCTGAGCAATGGGACTACAGACTGTGTTGCCTGCCCTACCCTGCTTGAGGGCTGCGGGCTACAGACTCATAACCCGCTAGCTTTTTCCCGGGATAGCAAGGCACTGTGGCCTTCCCATGGGGGCTATGGCACTAACCTATCACATTTGCATCGAGCAAAGACAGCACTGTCATCTGCAGCTGAGAGTAGGGCTGAGGCTTTAACTCTGGTGCTGAGTGCTAAATTATTCATGTTGATAAAAAAGCAAGAGCAAATGATTGTTCCAAAGACAACCTGATCCCACTGGGATGAGAGAAAGAGAGCCACAGTAATGCAACCTTTTCCTAGTCTACCAGTACTGGCTTCACACTGTGCGACCCAAGCTGTTGAGTCTTTCTTGGCAACTTCCTTCACTTCAGGTAGCTTGGTGCAGCTGCTTGTGTTAACTATCATTTTCAGGGTTCTCATTGGACCTGTCCACCTCACATAATGCCCAAAATGATATTTTGGACCAGCTTTCATTGCTGATGGCATAGCTCCAATGAGCAAGCCATTACTTCAGATGATACACCCCTCCACCATGATGAGATGCAGGTTGGACTCTGAGGGGAATAATAAACTTGCTTTATTTTTAATCTTAACTAATCCAGTTAAACTGAATTGTTTGGTAAATCCAGTTAAAGTAGCAAACTGTTGAATATTGACCTTTTACAGAGGTAATGGACCTTTAATATCTAAACTTTCCAGGAGAGGGCTAGACAGTGTAGAGCTCACATTTTTGGAAAAATTCAGGACTGGGAGTGTGTTGAGGCTGGGGGAAGCCAGAGTCTGACTGGTGTGTTGCTGACAGGCTGCTGGGGTCAGAGCTAACGGACCACAACAATGATTGGCTACAGCTGTACACAAGAGTTCAAAATGTGACCTGCATGCTGGTAGACTATTTGTGAGAAGCTCCCAGGTTGCTCATTTCTGAACCTGCATATTTTGTGAGCAAAAACGTACTCCAAGTAGCTTCCATGTTACAACATGATAATTGTACTCCAAGTAGCTTCCATGTTACCTCTTATGGCATCTACCCTTTGAAAAAATGTGGTGCAACAGCTGGATGAGCCCAGCACAGCTCCTGAAGAGGAAAACCAGCCCACATATCAATGCAGAATGGAAAGTCCTCCCTGGAGATGGCCAATTTCCATGGATCTTTGGCTCCATTGGCCATGTCACCTGCCTCCTTCATACTCCTGCAAACCCCTTCCTCGTAGGATGGGAGACTAGGCAATGCTCCATGACTTGTGTTTTCTCTTTAGTAATTTCCTTTCTCTTGGATTTTTCCACAGGAAGAGATAACATAGCTCTCTATCACGTCTTTATTTTACTTTACTGCCACCCTACAGATATTTCCAAAACATTAGTAATGCCTATCTCTGTTTCTTAATTCCAGATTCATATGCTGGAACAGAGGATGTGTGTGTTGTGTGAGAGCAGCGGTATGGAAAGATAACTTCTTATAAAAAATAGCAGCTAGCATGAGGCAAGAGACATCCATGTGCATTTATTCATAGAGGAACTTTCCGTGTGTTCTTCCAACTGTTTTGTTAATTTACATGGTATATATGGGCCAAAGGTGTTAATCATAACCCAATCGCTGTCCAACATAAAACAATGTTAAACAAGGTTCAGGGTGCGATATACAGAGACCTCAGGCTGCTCAGCACCACAGCAAACAAACCATTAAAAATCCTTTTAATCTTTTATTAAAGATACAGAAAAGAAGGAAAAACAGTTAAAACATTTGAAATTATAAAGTATTAAGTCTTTCATTTTAACATTTCTTGTTCCCTTTTCCTTTAGCTGTGGAGAGTTTTAGAAGGAAAACCCTCCTTGTTTGACAGTCTCTTAGGTGATATCAAAGATGGTAATAACTCTCCTTTTAGAGGAAGAAAAGAAGTTAGTTAAGATGGGCTGGAGTTGCTGTTGTTATTGATGTTGTCATTAAAGTGCTGTCCCATTGGGCCACCATCCCAGGTGGTGTCTGGGATTCAGCCGAAGCTGGTAGACGGACTCAGATAACATTGCCACCTCTATCTGTCTGGGTCTGCTCATCTCATGAATAAAATGACTAAAGCCTTGACTTCCAGGACATGGTGCTAGCCATGATGGTGAAGATTGCTTCAGTAGCCTGTCTGGTTTTTTTTCTTTTCTTCCTCCCAAAGTCTCTTTCTTTAAGGACCCATAAAGGGAGCAATGGGTGGAATAGACCATCATATCATTATTTTGTCCACCAATTAGCACTGATATTCAACACACCAGTTTTGGTTCATTTATTTCCAGTTCCATGTCTTCTATTTTTACTAAGCATGATATTAATGCAATCCTTGAAATTTATCAATAGGCCTTCTTCTTTAGACTAATTCAGTCTGTCTGTCTTCTTTTCATACCTTTTCCCATCAACATTTGTTATTGTGACATCTTATGAACTTCCACATGCTTTTTACAGTTGAGCTCATAATTAGTGTAAATTTGTAGGCCCAGTAATCACAATACACCTAAACGTTTCATTCTACTTTTCACCACAGAGAAGGCTCATTTTTTGTAAGGAAGGGCTCTGGGCCTAATATTTTTATGTTATTAAATACTCCAGTCAAGACTATGTATTGATATATCAGGCATACATATAGCCAGTAATTACTCATTAGCTGGAGTATGCAGCCAAATAGGTTACAGAAACCCTAGTGCAAATATTGGCTACACCTCACAGGTACTGCCAAGATAAAACTAACCATAGACTTTCCTCGCTCCCCAGGCATAACTTCTAAGGATGTCAATAGGAGATCTGCTAGAAAACAAAAGTAGTATATAGCTAAAGTCTATGTGAGCTATTGATGAGAATCTAACAGCCCTGATATTTGTCAGTCTTTCCATTCTCAGTATCTAACTCACAGTTACTGTGTAAGGTGTTATGGGATTCCTCAAACACAAAAGGCACTATATAGTAATAAAATAAATGTATGTTTCATAAGAATCTCCTGGCATGCCTTTACACAGGGAATTTGAGGCTTCTTGGTTGCCAAGATCTAGAAGGGTTTATTTTGTTTAAATATTTTATTTGCTATGGTGAGCTATATGCTTTTTTCTCTCAATTGGTTTGATAACATTAGTAAAAGGTAGGAACAACTAACACTGCTTTACAATATTTCTTGGGTTTATTTGCTGCTTTTGCACTTAAATCAGACCCTGGAGAGACCAGCTAGCTCAGAAATCATTGTAAGGATGAAGCAAGAGCACAGCTCCATATGTTTCAATACACCCATATCTTGTATCTTAAGTTTGATCACATTCTGTAGATTTACGACTTCTACTGTGCCAAACTAGCACTTTCAGAATCCTCTAGAGAAGCCCCAGGCATCAGACTGCTGCAGCATTGATCAAATTAGCCTCCTGATAAATAGTAGAAGGTTACTCTGTCAATAGTCCAAATTATTATTCAGGATACAGCATAAGCTACTCTAGGAAAACCTTTATCTATTCTCTCAAAATGATTGCAAGTCAAATTAGATAACATCTTGTATTGAATATTAACATTCATGGGAGTAAGTTGTAGGCTTGCATCCATATATATATGGATATAAAATATAGGAGAAGATGAAAATGTCCCTTGTACATAAATTACATTATAAGAACAAGAGAAAAAAATACACTGGTTGGAATACTTCATTTTTTCCATCTAGTTAATTTCTAGGATGGCAAGTATTTACATTACTTGTTCTTCTAAGTTTTTTGGCACATATGAATGGTCATAATAGATCAGACCAATGTCCCACTCACCCAGAGGCCTGTCTCTAGTAGAGGACAGTATCAGATGTGCAAGAAACTCTAGAATAGACCACTATGGATAATTAACAGTTTCACAGTTGGGAAAGAGGACCCTAAAGGGGCAGCCTTTCACTACTGGAATAATACATTTGAGTGGATTTTGTCAAAAGTGTAAACAAGTATCATGGAGATATCCTAGTGCACATCCCAGTGCAAAACTACCCCACAATTTGGCTCAACATCAACTCAAGGCAGACACAGGACAAAACACACTGATGGTCAAAATATAGGGGTGTGAGGAAGCCAACATGACCTCCACCTGCACAATACTTGCCTGAAACTGAAGACAAGATTCAATAAATCATTGGCGGGAGGAGTCAGTTACTTTCCTGGTTAACCAGGCTTCCTGCCCTCAGGTAGGTGAGCAGTACTACCACAGCTGCATTCCACTGAGGTTCCCACACAGTAAGAGAGCAGTTTTACTGAATGTAGACCATCGTTGCAGTCCCAACTGTAGAAGCTGCTAGAGGAAAGTGTGTAGTAGTGAATACTATAATTGCCCTTGTCAACCCTCCCTAGCTACAGCTTCCCATTTCTGAGGTTGTGTTTACTAGGGCCCATTCAGAACAAATAAGGTTGCAGCAACTTTCTACCAGTGCAGTCTGTTTCACTGTTAAACTCTGCCAATGCCTCCGCTGGCTGTATTGCTATCAACATGCATTGAATTTAGTCCCAAAGCTATTAGACTTTCATCAGTACTAAATGCTCCTAACATAATTTTAAAAAAAATAAAATAAGATAGTAAAGGGTGACTTGGAACTGATTTGATATATTATCAGCTCAAGGCCTTTCTAACGAAACACATGGCAAAAGAACAAAACAAAGCTAAACAGCAAGATAAGTTTATAAAATGTTTAGTCACATCCAACATGACTAGGCTGAACTTGCATCAATGATGGCAGTTCCAACATTGTCTTCTACTACAAAAAAAAATTGAGTCTTTAATACTATGTTTATTTTTATAACTGAGGAAGTCCTATATCTGAGCTGAGTCTCTTCTTTCTCCCAGCCAAAAATGTAGGCTGCATACAGTATAGTGAAAATGAGCTATATAATTAAAATTCATGTAATGTCAAGGATGGTCAAACTCATTAAAATGTGGCTGCAACTTCCCACAATTAACTCGTATTTGGGGAAAAAATATCAGAACAAGCTCTGTGTAGTCACTGAAAGATAAAACTTTTGATGCCCATGGAAACATAAGCAATCAGATTGAAAATATCAGATGTGTTCCAGTGACATACGGTAGTAACAAAAGAAGCTTTCCTAACGTTGTCTTTTCAAACACACATGAAGACAAATGGCGTTTGAGGTTCAGTGGGCAGAGAATAAAACACAGCAGTTGCTGTTGGCAGTCAGACTAACCTAATAAAGCAGAAGTTAGATCTGAAGACTGGGACTTATTCCAGGAAGCAAGGAAAAGTTGTAAGGCATGAGGCTGTGGGACAAATATTTCTCCGTGGAAAAATATGTGTTTCTTCATAAGTAGCAAGCCTAACCTGATAGCATTTTTTTGGTAAAGACCACAGAAGTAACACTCCTGCCTTGCAGTAATGCTGGGAGTTTACAAAAGAACTGTAGACTATCTGTTCAAGAGACAGTAGCACAAGCTGTTTTGCTAATCAGCACAATCGGGGAGGAAATGATTTTATAGCGGCCACTCGCATCTGTTTTAAAAACTAGCAGTCCTTTAAAGAAATTTCTTGGCTCCATCATAAACCTCTGTTGTGGTATGTCTTCTGAAGCAGAAGGCAACTTTAAACTAGTCTCCTGTGCCCTTTGACAGGAATATCTGAGTCCTGAAATGCTGCTACAGTATGGGTCAAGGGTGTTCCTGTAGCCAATTACTAAGTTTATTAATAATGGCTTGGGAAATCTTAATGATGAATAAAATGACTAGCATCATAAGAGACTCATATATTACATGGCCTTCCTTGATTAATTGTGGTAAAAAGATTTCAGCAGTCCATAAACTGAACTTTCTAGCTTGTTGTCATTCTTGTTAGCATATGTAATTAATATCTGAGTATATGCTTGACTTTTATAAAATATTTTGCTAAGTTCTGTACTTTGACCCTGTAGACCGTTTACCAAGTCTATATTTGGTCAATTTATTTTCACCAAGGAATGAAAAATAATTGGAAAATATAAGTATGTCAGCGGTTAATAAAAAAAATGAACTAGTTTCCTAAAGGTAATAATACTTGGCTGGAGAGTGCTACGACAGGGCTAACAACTCTTAAAGTACTTTTCCACAAAGGGTAAAACATCATCAGTCATATTTTTTGGTTGGGGGAGGCAAAAGCATGTAGTTCTGCACTGCTCTGTTAGCACAAAATTGTCATTACACCAGCTTGGTCAGCCTCAAGAGGTTGACACCACTGTACGTGGATTCTAAATGGTGTGTGAGTATCTATGGTGTCTCTACAGTATCACCCCTCCCTGCAATCATTGCACAGTTTGGCCAGAGCACAGGAGACCCAATCAAGGTCTCTTTGCCCATCTCTAGCTGGCAACATGCAATCTTCAGTGTGCTTTAACTATCACTGAGAGATCAGACGAGTTATAATGGCCCCAGTTTTGAGACAGTGCTGAGATGCCTTAAAGCCACCTTTGTACCAAAACCTCCCTTGAGTCATGCTTCAGGGCCTTGCCTGGGGCAGAGGATGGGCCCAAAAGTTTAAGGCCATAATTGTCTAATGTGTGTGTCTGATCAGGGAGCCTGACATTCATAGATGCTCAGCACCCAGAGCTTCCTTTGAATACTGCAAACTAGAATACGTTATTATCATGCTTCTCATCAGGGTTATTGCTTTTCCTGGCCACCAAACATGAATAAAAAACTCATCCAGTGAATAGTCCATCACAGCCATGTCACTGACTTTAAATACATCTTAATTACTACATTCCACAAAAACCATGTTACGAATAGAGAAAAGACAGAGCATATGCTGTTCTAAAGTTGACTTTGTTTTAGTGAATTATGAATATACTCAAGGTAGATTGTGCACAAATTATTTGAAAGATTCAGGGATATAACCATTCTGTAAAATACAGATCCCATGATGAATGATCATGAAGTAATATGAACTGACTGAAGACTCTACACAAATTGAGAAATGTACATTTCATAAACTATTAAAGCAGTGTTCCAAATTATTTTAATTGTTGTTGCACTCTTTTAATTAACCGGGACAGAAGCTTTGGGTGTTCAGCACCACTGAAGCCGTGTGTGTAGGTGTCAACTAAATATGGGTTTAGGTGTCTCACTTTAAGCATCACAGCTGTACATTTTGGCTGAAGGGATTCCCCCAAATAATACACATTAAGTAAGTAAGAGTGCCTGGAATAAAATCCTGACCTCCTCATTCCCAATGTCGTGCCTTGTCTACCATCCCATGACAAAGTTATATTTGCAGTGGTTTTATGAAAGTTAATATTTTTTGTGAATGAACAAACCAACCAACCAACCCCAAGTTGCTAATCATTGTTGGAAGAACCACAGTATTACTAAAGGAAATAAGAATTAGGCTCCTTGATCTTATCCTTCAGCCTAAATATGAAATGAAAGCAAATCAATACTAACGGAGCACTAAAACATTTTCCACTGACTGACTAAATCAAGCAGCCTGATGAACAGAAATCAAATGTGGCCACAGAAAAGAAAACCAGGGAGCGAACAGGCAAAACGAGAAAGAGTGGGGTTCAAAAAAGGACAAGATAAGTTCATGGAGGATAGGTCCATCAATGGCAATTAGCCAGGATGGGCAGGAATTTTCAGATCTGACATTTCAAAATTGGGAAAAAGCATAAATAATTATTCCCCACCTTTCTAAAGTGCATGGAGGTCTATGGATCATAAGTGCAAAGGAGGTACAGAGTTCACAACAGGAAGCACTAGTTCGAGATATATCAAAAACAACTAGAGTTCTGTGGACTAACACATTTAATTTCAGTAGGCATAAGTTTTCGTGAGCCTCAGCTCACTTCCTCAGATGCAGTAGGTAGAAATCAAATAATTCAAATCCTGATCTGGGTCTGGATTTTGAACATTCCCAAGTTTTAACAGATTTGTGAATGTGTAGAGCCAATGCACTTAACTCTTGTGTTTTATGCAAGTTTAATTCTTGACAACAAGGTATTTAAGACAGTTTTGGAATATGGTGATTTGATTTCAGTGTCAGACTAAATTTCTAGAACACATTGATTTAAATAAGTTTCATCGTAGCATGCCTAGAAATAAATTAGGAAAACACAGACTTACTGATGTAACAGAAAAAAATAATAGTTGTGTGGTTCATTATACTGATATTCTATAATTGTTGTAGGTTGGAAACTCAATTCTACTGGCTAAAAATAGAGCAATATGCCCTGAAATTTTACTTCATCAAAAATATTGGATCTGAAAACCATATGCCCAGTAGACTTGGAACGCTGCTCTTGTCTAGGAATTTCAACCAATGAATAAGAGGTTCAGTGTCTCCAAATGATTAATTCAAAAGGGAAACTGAAAGACAACAACAAGCAATCAAGTTTCCATTTACAGCAATAATAGCAGAACAATAATGAATGATGAATTTCCTGAATAAAATAAAAACAAAAGCAATCCTTTAATCACTTCATTGTTGAAAAAAATGTACTTGTCACAATGCATTCAGGAAAGTTGCATTTCCAAAGTTGCTAAATATGCCTACTTCATTTTGGTACTCCATTTATTTGAGGATTGTTATGTTCCCCCCGCAGCCCCATACACTGCTGATTAAATACTTCTTGTATGTTTTTGGCAGTATGGGCAGGTGTTAACATTAATAAAGACTCTCTTAGGGCATTATTGTTCTCCATCAGAAAATATGCAAGAGGAAGGAAACTCAATAAGTTTTATTGTCATATTTTTGCAAATCATTCTGGATTTTCCACTCCATGGGTTAGGCAGGGTCCCTCTCACCTACTGGTACCCTAAGACCCACTAGGAAATTGCATGGATCTCAGCGCATCTGCAGAGGACTGGGTATTTGCACAAAAACCCAGTGTTTCAATGCTAAGCCTCAGAAACCCTGCTTCTGCTCTGATAGCCTCATAAGCATTTGCTGGCTTCATCAATGGCTACCCCAAACCTCCGCTCCAGGGGATTCTAACATTTTTTGATGATTGGCTATTCCATATAAACATGAGTTTAACATTATTTTATGCCATTATTATATATTGTAAGTGTCTCCTTAGGTTTGATGTTGCAAGATAAAAACCCTATTGCATCTTACCACAGGCACACAAACCTCTAGGCCCTGGTAATATAGTGATCCCAGAGAGGGATTTCAGTGGTCTTAAAGACCTGGCAACAGCAGGCTGAGTAGGCAGGGATCACCACTGAAAGGGTCCTCAAGGGTGGTGTGGCAGTAATGGCTCATGCTACATCTATCTTCTACCTGTACAGATGAATGGGGGTGGCCCTTAGTCTCTTCACATTGTGATTCTCTGGGGCATCCAACAGCCTCATAAGCAGGACCCAGCTTGGACTTTAGCCCACTACCATGCTATACATCAAGTTTAGACGTAGTGTCTTAGATTATACCTAATCATAACCATATAATGCAATAAATTCAACCATTAGAGACTGAAGAGGCCACCCAGAAACAGCCAAAAATCTTACTAGTTCCCAGCTTCCTACCTCCACTTTGCTCCAGCAGTGCTTCCCTCCTCAAACTGATCTGTGGCTATAAGTTCTATTGGGCCCTGAATCCTTTCCAGCCAGGAATTAGCACTATAGTGCAATAGGATTTGTAATTAATTTGCAACTTCTTGGAGGGTCTTGGGGCCCTCAAGCCATAGGGCCTCCCAGAAAGTTTCCCTGTAGTCTGAGACTGGGGGGGTTGAGTAGGGATTTTGGGGGGGTCTTTGAAATTTCTTTGCCTCTCATTCTCCTGTGCACCTCAGCTTTATTATTACAGAGAATTTTATCTCATACCACTGGAAGTCTAAAAAGCCCTAGTATACCCCCTGCATTAAGTGTCAAACTCATTTATAAAAGCCACAGTTAGGGTGGGTTGATTTAAATCAATGCAATTTTAATCATGATTTG
The DNA here is from genome assembly GCF_026122565.2 of Emydura macquarii macquarii. Taxonomy (NCBI): domain Eukaryota; kingdom Metazoa; phylum Chordata; order Testudines; family Chelidae; genus Emydura; species Emydura macquarii. The sequence continues at coordinate 7,775,070 of NW_027130155.1, read as the reverse complement.
AATCAGCAAGCAGAAAACCGTGATTTAAATCATTGATTTTAATCATGTTTTGCACTTGTACTTTTTAGTTATGTCCTAAAGAAAAGTTAATTCTCTTAGTTGCTAACCATTAAAATGTTGACTTGCAATTCCATATCTTAGCTTGCATTTAGTCTGGTTCTCAATTTTTTACAATGATGAAAATAAGAAATGCATTATTCATTTACTAGATGATTAAGTTTTTACTTATGAGCTGTGCCAAGCATTATTTGTATGGAAATACAATTTAATTAAAAATGCACAAAAGCAGCAGTTGTTTATTATTATTATTTAATTAACACTACCTTAAAAGTGCTGGATACATAAAAAAGTTGATCTAAAAGTTAAAACGAACTCATTTATTAAACAAAGGCAGTATTACCTGCTGTTAATTAATGGAACTGATTGTTTCTGGTCACTATGTCCTTCAAGATTTTAGAACTAGTAGATTTTAGAACCTCTCACCTAGTTTGTATTCATTGCTTGGAAGCAGAAAACAAGTTTTTCTATGCCCAATTGGTTTCATTCAAAACTAAGAACTCGTTGTTGTATTGAACTAATTGAATAACCTGCAATGAAGAAAATATTTTCTCAGTACATATAGCAGAGCATGCTGCTGTCAACAAGCTCTGGTTCTAGATACTTAGCCAGTGACTTCCACCTGTCCAATCATTTGACTTTCTTTAAAAACAGGGCAGTAAACATGCACTGCTTAATATTATTTTTTGTATTTAATTTAAATGATTTTAATAAATTAGAATAAAATAAAATTTAGCCATAACATAGCTTGTCAATGTAATAAGATTTTCTTAAACAAAGCTGTAATTTAAATTTGAGAAATCTGATTAAACGTAAAAAATCCATTTTCAAAAAAAAAAAAAATCATTGATTGTTATCCACCCGTCTCCAGTACGAAAAAATGCACACAGAGTGAAACAGCTAGTGAGGACCAGTTAAATGAGGACTGAAGAGACTTTTTGTATAACTGTAATATGCAAATCTTAACTCACCATTAACAGAGAATCACTATTAAAATCTCCCAAGAGCATACTGCCAGTCATTATGGACCAGTTGGGCTTGTAATAAGCATGAGGCAAATTTGCCAACGAGGTCCATCATCCCTGATAGTGCTCTCCAGAGAAGGATTTCCTGCTTGATTATTTGATTAGTAACCTGATTCCTGTATTCTTTATGAAGTGTGTGTAACATTGCCTTGCGTCTGCAATAGCCCAACAATGAACACAGAATACTTCAAACAGCAAATCACTTACTTGGCATTCCCTCAAATGTAAGGCCTGTATTTTAAGGCTTGCTAAAGAGGTTTCTGCATAGATTCTAAATTAAATACTGAAATACACAGGGGAAAAAAGTGACAGGGATATGGAGACATGATAGATCAATGTTAGAAGCCTTCCCTATGTTTTTCATCTATCTCTATGCAAATAGAAGGATAGGCTGGCTCCACAAAACATAGGAGAGTGCTAGGCAAGGGGCTGACTAGTCTACTGTCCCACCCACACATATGGTGACACTCCCCAGGGGCGCCCAGGGTTGTGGGGCAGCTCACCATGACCTGCCCTTATCATAATGCAGTCTTATTTGAGCCAGCTGTGGATCAGCTCCCTGAAACCAACAGCCTCTGGCTGCACAAGCACCAGCTTCCAGGTCCCCACAGGCTTCGCTCTCTCAGAACAAGTGGCAATAGGCACACACCAACTCCCAAATACTTGGCGTGGTCCCTGAAGTGTCCAGCCCATATCCACTGAACAGTCACAGAATTACCAGACCTGCTGTTTCTAAGGGAACAGTACACACCAATTTGTATGAATCAACTCAGGACCATCACTTTTCTTAACACTACAGCACTGATTTTACATGTGTGTGTGTGTGTGTGTGTGAGAGAGAGAGAGAGAGCGAGAGAGAACAAGAATAAGACTATTATCAAAGACTAGCAATTTAAGTACAAGTGAGTAAGAATATTGGAAACAAATGTTTACATATAAAACAAAAATCAAAACATGCTTTCTAGAGACTAAATTTTAATTAACACTTATTCTCTTATCTAAAGAAGCGTATTTCTCCCAAAGGTCTCTCCAGCATTTTCAGTCAAGCCGAGCTGAGACCCCTTTTTTTTTCATGAAGCAAAATTGCTGTCCTTTTATTTCCTCAGTGAAGGGTGCCCTTTCAGCCCCTTAAATACAGTAACGCAAACCTTTGATTTAACCTCAAGATAAGGTTCTCTCCCACTGCTGTGTTGGGCTTCCTTTGTCTTTCTAAAGCACTTACAACCCTTCATTTGCATTCAGTTCAGAGTGGCAATAGGAGACCCACTATGAATGAGACAATTCTCAGTTTACATTGTCTGACAGAAGAATCTGTTTTTCACCTTGTCTGGTGACTATATCTCACCCCCACCCTGCCCCAGACTAAAAGAGTATATTTTCAATACACACACACACACACACACACACACCTTACATAATAGCTGCATGTACATTTCACAATGAGATTGATGACTAGTGTGACAATGGCTTTCCTTTGAGAACTAACATGACATACTTTGGTGAACCAGACTGTATACACTGGAATCGGGAGGTTCGCACCCCTTTGCCTGTTGGGGTTCTTCAGTCACACAGCTCTAAAGGACAGGGATCTATGGTTTTAAAGGTTTGTGAACCACCCAAACAGTCATCAGCAGGAACAAGCTCTGGCCAAGCAGATGATGTGTGTGCACATTACAGGAAGGCATTAAAATACACTTGACTCTTCAGTACTTCTGGCCAGCAGAGCCTGCCCCAGTAAATGTTTGCACCCCGTGCTGCATCAGCCAGGAGAAGATTTTATCTGATGTGTTTATGGGTTTGGTAAAGGATAATGACAAGAAAGAAAGAATCCATGTTTTTCACATGCTTACATATAAAACAGGGTTACTTACCAGTAACTGTTGTTCTTCGAGATGTGTTGCTCATATCCATTCCAATTAGGTGTGTGCGCGCCCCGTGCACAGATTCCCGGAACCTTTTTCCTTAGCACACCCGCAGGGCCGGGTACGACGCCCCCTGGAGTGCCGCGCTCATGTCGCAGTATATAGGGCACCGCCGGCACCGCGGGTCCCCAGTCCCTTCTTTCTGCCAACTCCGACAGCGGGGACGGGGGGTGGGTTTGGAATGGATATGAGCAACACATCTCGAAGAACAACAGTTACTGGTAAGTAACCCTGTTTTCTCTCTTCGAGTGATTGCTCATATGCATTCCAATTAGGTGACTAATTTAGCAATACTGTAGGCGGCGGGTAGGAGTCACTGGCGAGCAGCTCTATTCAGCACAGCCCTGCCCACTGCTGCATCATCCCTCGCCTGTTCGACAATGGCATAATGGGTCGTAAAGGTATGTACCGACGACCAGGTCGCCGCTCTGCATATGTCTTGCAGAGGTACACTCTCTAGAAAGGCCGCGGAGGATGCTTGAGCTCTGGTCGAATGTGCCATCACCGGGCCGGGGAGGGGCATCCCTGCCCTGTCGTAGCAAGTCTTAATACAGGCTACAATCCATGAAGAAATTCTTTGGGTGGATACGGGAGAGCCTTTCATACGGTCTGCTACCGCTACAAATAGTTGTGTGGACTTCCGGAAGGGCCTGGTTCTCTCTAAGTAGTGTGCTAGGGCCTGTCTGACATCTAGGGAATGCCACCTGCGCTCATTTGTCGACCCATGGGGCTTCGGGAATAACACAGGGAGGAAGATTTCCTGATTACAATGGAATTGTGATACTACCTTGGGTAGGAAAGCTGGGTGAGGTCGTAATCTGACCTTGTCTTTAAAGAAGACCATGTACGGGGGCTCCGATGTCAATGCCCTCAATTCAGAAACCCTCCTGGCTGAAGTAATGGCCACCAGGAAGGATACCTTCCAGGAAAGGACCAATAGAGAGCATGTAGCCATAGGCTCAAAGGGGGGACCTGTTAGCATGGAGAGTACTAGGTTTAAATCCCAAGGAGGAATGGGATCTCTCACTTGCGGGAATACTCTTTCGATACCCTTAAGAAATCTGACTGACATGGGGTGGGAAAAAGAGAGCGCCCCTCCCATGGCTGATGGAAAGCCGAGATGGCTGCCAGATGTACCTTGAGGGAGGCCAGGGCTAGGCCCTGGGTTTTAAGGTGTAAAAGGTACTCTAAGACCATCTGTATGGGCGAACTATCTGGGAAGAATCCTTTGTCTCTCGCCCAACCAATAAATCGCCTCCACTTAGCCTTGTATGTAATTTGCGTGGAGGGTTTTCTACTACCTAGTAAAATGTGCTGGACCTGTAGGGAGCATGCTCTTTCTCCCTCTGTCAGCCAGAGAGCCTCCAGGCTGTCAGGTGGAGGGGGTCCAGGTCCGGGTGCAACAAGCGCCCTTGGTCCTGGGAGAGCAGGTCGTACCTCCTGGGAAGTGGGATCGGAGGAGCGATAGAGAGGTCGATCAGAGTACTGTACCAGTACTGCCTTGGCCACGCCGGGGCAATGAGAATGACGTTCGCTTTGTCCCTCTTGATTTTGAGCAGGACTTGAGGGAGAAGTGGAATGGGGGAAATGCGTACATCAGACCCCCTACCCATTGAATCAGAAAGGCATATGATAAGGAACCCTGCTCTCGCCCCCAGAGAGAGCAGAACCTCGGGCATTTCCTGTTCACGGATGAAGCGAACAGGTCCAGTTGGGGAGTACCCCACTGTTGGAAGATTGAAGTCACTACGTCCTGGTGCAGTGACCATTCGTGTCGGGGTAAGAACGATCTGCTGAGGCGATCCGCCTCATCGTTCCTGCTCCCCGGAAGGTGCGAGGCGACTAGATGAAAGTCGTGCCTCACTGCAAAGTCCCATAGGCGTACAGCCTCTTGGCATAAGGTCAAGGAACGTGCCCCTCCCTGCCTGTTCATGTAGAACATGGCTGCGGTGTTGTCTGTGAGGACTTGCACTACTTTGCCCTTGAGGAACTGGAGGAAAGTCCTGCAAGCCAGCCGGACCGCTCTTAGCTCTCGGACATTGATATGTAGAGCTCTCTCCGCTGGAGACCACAACCCCTGGGTACCTAGGTCTTTGCTGATGTGGGCTCCCCATCCCACATCCGAGGCATCCGTGATAAGGACCAGTGACGGAGTCAGGTCTGTGAACGGGACTCCCTTGAGCACCTCCCTCGGAGATCTCCACCACTCCAGGGAGGACAGCACCTGTGGGGGAACCGTGACCACCTTGGTCAGTACATGCCTGGAAGGAGTATAGACTGAAGCCAGCCAAGCTTGCATGGGTCTTAGTTTAAGACGAGCTAGCTTAACCACATAAGTGGAAGCTGCCATATGGCCCAACAGCTAGAGGCAATGTCTGGCCGTCGTCGTGGGAGACCTACAGAGGTCTGCAATGATGGAACCCATAGCTTGGAAAAGGGGCTGTGGGAGGAAGGCTCTTGCACATCGAGCGTCTAAGGTGGCTCCGATAAATTCTATGCGCTGCACCGGGGTGAGAGTGGACTTCTGCTCATTAATGAGCAATCCAAGTCTGGTGCATGTGGCGCAAGTCAGTTCAAGGCTGTTCTGGACGTGTGTCCTGGACCTGCCCTTGATGAGCCAGTCGTCCAGGTAGGGAAAAATTTGTACCCCTTTACGGCGGAGGTGGGCAGCCACCACCGCCATGCATTTGGTAAAGACCCTGGGAGCCGAAGATAGGCCGAATGGGAGAGCCGTAAATTGATAATGATCTCCCTTAATACAAAACCTTAGGAATTTCCTATGACCTGAGAAGATAGATATATGAAAGTATGCATCCTTTAGATCTAGGGCTGCATACCAGTCCCCGGGATCTAAGGCGGGAATTATGGACGCCAGTGAGAGCATACGGAATTTAATTCGCCTTATAAACTTATTCAGGCGACGGAGGTCCAGTATAGGTCTCAGCCCACCCTTGGCCTTTGGAATTAAGAAATATCTGGAGTAAAAACCTTTTCCCTTTTCACCCGGGGGCACCTCCTCTACCGCGCCTAAGCGCAATAGGGAGTGAGCCTCCTGCACTAGCCGTTCCTCGTGATCCGGAACCCCTATGGGAGACAGGGCCGGAGGAGTGTTAGGGGGAAAGGCCGTGAGCTGGAGAGCATAGCCATTAAGAATCACTCCTAGGACCCATCGGTCAGTGGTGATTGCTTCCCAGGCCGGATAATATGGCCGAAGCCGATTATCAAAGGGCCGGTCCCCCTCCCCGATAGAAGGAAGAGTGCCAGCCTCAAAATCGCTGTCAAAAGCGTTTATTACCGTCTCCAGATCCGGTTTTTCCACCCTGTTGTGCCCGTACCGAAGAGCCCCGCTGGTCCTGGTGATTGGGGCCTCTGAAACGCTCCCGACCCCTCCTTAGCTGGGAGGGCCTGGGAGGTGGTCTGGGTGGGGGGGGCGGGCGGCGCTGCGGTTGACCCCGAGACTGCCTGCCCGTTGTCTGGGGGGTATAAAGCCCCAGTGATCTAAGGGTTGCCCTGGAATCTTTTAGGGCATGTAATTTATCGTCAGTCCTCTCCGAAAAGAGGCCTGATCCTTCAAATGGCAGGTCCTGTATAGTTTGCTGGACCTCATTAGAGAGACCCGAAGCCTGCAACCAGGAGCAGCGGTGCATAACTACGGCCAAAGCCATCGCTCTGCCCGCAGTGTCTGCGGCATCACTGGCCGACTGTAAGGCCGCTCGGGCCACTACCTCCCCCTCCTGAGCCACCGTGGCAAGGTCTGTAGCCTGGTCTGGGGGAAGCGCCGCTACTAAGCGGTGCAGGGAGGCCCACAAGTTCTGGTTATACTTTCCCAGAAGCGCCTGGTGGTTAGCCACCCTTAGCTGTAAGGCAGCGGTGGAGTAAACCCTACGTCCAAAGAGGTCTAATTTCTTCCCTTCTTTGTCCTTGGGAGTACTTCCCTGCCCCCCTGCCGGTCCCTTTGGTTGGCCGCATCGACCACAAGAGTACCCGGAGCAGGGTGGGTATAAACGAACTCAAAATGTTCCTTGGGGACGTAATATTTTCTCTCCGTACCCTTAGATGTAGGGGGAACGGAGGAAGGCGTCTGCCAGACTGATCTCACTATTTTCATGAGACTCTCATGAATTGGCAGTGCCACTCTAGAAGGACCCGATGACCCTGAAGGCCCAAAGAGGGGGTCGTCCTCCTCTGACATCTCCCTAAGGGCTAGGCCTAGGTTATTGGCCACTCTCTTAAGGAGGTCTTGATGCGCCCTAAAATCAAAAAGGGGCGCTTTGTGATCCCTTGAGGTCCCTTCATCTGGGGACGAAGAAGAGGATAAGGGGGTAGGCCCTGTAGATGGGCCCTCCTCGGGGTCAGACTCCGCTTCTGAAGGAACATGCGGAGCTGGTTGAGATGGAGGTGGCTGAACCGCCCCAGAGTGTAGCGATTCTCCCCCGTGAACAGGGCAGGAGCCCCATGGACCCCAGTATGGCCCTTGCCAAGGTCCTTGGGCCCAGCCTGGCATGGGATACTGCAGGGCCTCCCCCTGCTTGTCCCTGTGGCCTGAACCCGCTGAATGCCTCTTACGGGCCTTAGGCGGGGAATGGCTTCGAGAGGAAGACGAGGTGGAAATATGTCTACGCCTATGACGGCGTCTAGAGGAGGACCAGCTAGAGGAGCTGGATCTCCTGCGTCTATGAGGTGACCTCTTGTAGTGCCGCTTGCCACCTCTGGAGCGGGAGCGACGATGCCTGCAGCCAGACGCCCGGGAAGGTGATCGGGAGCGCGGCTTTCCCGTCAACGCTGCACCGGCGGGTATCGCGCCCGGAGCAAACGTGTGGAAGGCGGGAATCATCGGCGCCGAGGGACACGATGTCGGTATCAGCGGTGCCGAGGGTAGCGGTGCCGGTATCTGTGGTACCAAAGGAAGCGGTGCCTGCATCAGCGGCGCTGAAGGAAGCGGTGCCTGCATCAGTGGCGCCGAAGGAAGCGGTGCCGGTAGTGAAGCTGCCGGCATCGGCGGTGCCGAGGGGAGCGGTGCCGGTATCGGCGGTGCCGGAGGAAGCGGTGCCGGAATAGTCTGCGCCGCGGATGCATCTGCACTGCTGGGGTCGGTGCCGGTGCCATCAGCAGCACTGCTGCCTCAGGTGCCGCTGCCCCCAATGTCGACATGGCCTTCGGTGCCTGACGAGCAGCGCTACCCGCCTGAGAGTCAGCACGGTGCCGGGGTACCTCCCGCACCGGGGTGCCCGAGCCCGAGCTGTGGTCGGTGCCGGAACCGGCGCTAGAGCTGCTGCGTCGGTTCTTGGGCCCTCTTGACCGCCCACGGTGCCGCGGTGCCGAGGCGCTCGACGACCGAGAGTCGGAGCTCGGAGGGGAGCGACTCTCCACCCTCTTTGACCGTCTGGGTGAGGATCGGGAGCGGTGTTTCCTCCACCCACCAGGGCCACCCAGCGCGGGTTTGCCCCGAGACGCATGTCCGTGGGCCCTCGGCCGAGGGGGGACGGAGGCGTAGGCAAGGCCATGAGGGCCCTTGCCGCATCAAACGCCTCTGGCGTCGACGGCCCTTGTAGGGGCGCACCCCCACTCATCCGAGTCGGGGGAGGCTCCCTACGAGGAGACACCGGTGCCGGAGGAGCCTCCACGGCACGTGGCTGGGGTGTCTCCTTAGGAGGAGGCAGGGAGGAGTCTGTCAACGGGATCTCTGGCCGCTTTGACTTCTTTTTACCCGGCACCGAGATCTTCAGCGGTGCCGGTGGTGCGCTCTGCACCGAAGAGACGCTCGGTGCGGGGGACCTCGATGGCTCGGAGGCCGGGCGCAGCGCGGACTCCATCAGTAAAGCCTTCAGCCTCGCGTCCCGTTCTTTCTGGGTGCGAGGTTTGAACAATTTGCAGATTTTGCACTTATCTTTACGGTGCTGCTCCCCGAGGCAACGGAGGCAGCGGTCGTGAGGGTCACTCACGGGAAATTGCTTAGAGCATAGAGTGCAGCTTTTGAAGCCTGTGGAGCCAGGCATGACTCCACAGGGGCCCTGTAAGGGCAGATAACTACTATAGATGTTTCTTTTTGAATAACAAAAAGTACTAATTTGACTAGAATGGTAGGTAAGCTAAGGACTGTGACTTGCACTAGCAAGGAGCAGAAGTTCCAGCAACCGTCAGAGGCGGAAAGAAGGAACTGGGGACCCGCGGGGCCGGCGGTGCCCTATATACCGCGACATGAGCGCGGCACTCCAGGGGGCGCCGTACCCAGCCCTGCGGGTGTGCTAAGGAAAAAGGTTCCGGGAATCTGTGCACGGGGCGCGCACACACCGAATTGGAATGCATATGAGCAATCACTCGAAGAGAGAACAAAGTGTTTAGCCTTTATTTGGTAATATCCTTTTTCTGCACCTTAGGAGCAGCAGTAATCAATGGCACAGAGTAAGCTGCTGGAGTTGAGAGGTACAGTTCCTCTGTCATTTGATATACTTGTCAGCCCTATAACTGAACTGCTGCTTTTTCTGACCCTGGCATCCGGTTTCCTGGTGGCCACTGTTCCCAGCCTTGGGGGTTTCTGTGCTGCAGGGATGCATGTGGGGGGTTACACCCTAGAAATTGAGGGTGAACTGCTACTACAATTGCTGCCCTGTGGAGAGTTAGAGCACTTAGAGGAAGATGTCTTACTTCCAGCAGAAAGCAAAATATTTTGCCATTTCACTTTCATCTTTTCCCCCCTGCTTTGCACTACAAAGGACAACTATTGCTGGTGAAGAATATAACAACAAATGGCTCATGACTTCATACATTGTGTCTATAATTTGACAAAACTGCTATTTCAGTCTTCAATTTGAGAACTTTGTTTTGCATTTGTAATGTTAATTTTAAATAGGATTTTTGTACGACTGGCAAAGGGAGAGGAGCTATTTCAGTACTATGGGAGAAGCATTTCACATCTGCATAGTGAGGACTACTGCATCTTTGATGAGCACATCACTGAGAGTCACGCTCCAGTTCCGACTTAGAGCAAGCAGGTTTTAATCATGATGTGTGATATGGCTTGATTTTCACTATATTTGCGGCTAACCTACATTCAGGCCCTCTTCAGCTGCACCCGTTACTGGCACCAGTTGCCAGCCAAGCATCATTTTTGTCATAGAGCAAAGTCCCTGCACCAGAAGTTTTGAGGCTATGGTGCTACATCTGCCTCTCACAAACCATGGAGTCAACTCTGCAATTCCAGAGTAGCCTGGCAAACATTTTAAATAAACAGCTTTGCAAGTGTAACATTCATCCTATGAACCCTTAGGGGCTGCATGACCATACAGAAAAGCAGCATGTAGGTTTGTGAAGCTCCTGTGCTCATTGAACATACAGCCTAATGCAGAAAGCAGATGCAGGACACAATCTCCATCAAAGTCAGAAACATACATGGTTAATGTCTGTCGACTTCCATTTCAGTCTTGAGAGGCAATCAGCAAGATGCGATACTAGCTGAAGGAACAGATATGTTTCCTTGTTCAATTGCATCTTTAGAAAGTACTTCCTGAACTCTGAAAGTGGTACAGTATTATTTTGCTGAGGACATGAGTGTTTCAGAGACCTTCCTTTCCACATTTAGTCTGATTTTAGCATCTGGTCTGAGAGAGCTTGAACATACTACAGCAGTGCTCAGAGTGTGTTCTTTGCAGACAGAGTGCAAGGCCTCTGGGACACCAGTATCCGTCAGCACACCATTGTCCATATTACTCCACTTCTCTTTGTACAATTGTCATGGAATCTTTCCCAGTCTGGACCCCAAACAGTGATCCTAACACAAGAGAGGCCATGAATTGCTGCATAAAATGTGAAAAGCTTCCAAAAATTAATCCCCATAGTTATTTTTATAATGATATAGTAAACTATTTTATTTCGTGGAAATATCCATTGATTGCTCAAGAATTTTTGGGGGTTTCCCCCCCCCCAGATTAGAATTACCATATGGGTTTTCAATGTGGAAACAAAGAGTCAGATTCTGTGAGGTGCTGTATATCTACAACTCGAAACATGTGAGAGTTGAAGGTGCTGAGTAGCTTGTAGCTTGCTTCCAAAAGCATTGAAATTTCAGCTCATATATATTGAGGTTTCTCTCATGAAAATTCCAGGTACTCTGGAGATCAGTATTGATTTCCAGCAGCATGTTGGACAAGAGCCTGTACATTCCCAGGCCTATTGAACATGCCTGTCTGCTTAGAAACTGTTTTGATGACCATACTAATTTTTACACACACATTCAGACAGCATGTGTTATGCAGCTTAGAATTTCCCTCCACACATATTTTCAAATTCATCCAATTGCATACGCATTGTTTGGTCTCCTTCTGTCATCATCCTTTCATTATCTGTCTTTCATCAGATGAAAGGCTTATCATACATGTTATCACTTTGAAACTAGCACTGCATTCTAAGATCTGTTAAATAAAATATACACACCACGCAGCATTCTATGCATATCAGCCTCATTTCTGTTACACAAGTTGTGAATTCATTCTGAGATACACCTGGCTTCCTACTGCTTGCATCAAGACTTCTGGGAATTTGCGACCATATGGAGTCTGTCATTGCACTATAAAAGATTTCTTTCTTCCAGTTATGATTACACAAACCATGTCGATCACATAGGCAGAATGATCCTGCATCTGTACAGTTTGCTCCAGGGAAACATTTCCATTACAGCGAAAAGGATCAGTAAATGGTTTGCAGCTGTCTGCTGGCACTTGTTCAGCTACATGTGCAGTCATAGTCTCCATACTCTGTAGGTAACTTGTGCTGCTGAATAGAACAACTAATCATGGAGGATGAAATTAATATCTCTTTTTAGAGCTAGATGCATGTGTTTCACTTTCACTGAAGTAAATGTATGGGACACATCTCAGAATCAAGCTCTAAATGTGTAATATGCATTACGTGTATTAAAAGAGTTAACTTTTTTTTTAAAAACCTTCTAAACATTATCTTGTCTTCATTGCAGATTCAGACTTTTAAGTCAACTGGCTTAAAACAAACTGATTTTGCTTCAGCAGCAGTTAATAAAAAGTACCCAGCCAAAAGGGGGCCGACTGCTTTATATCATATACCTCAGTTAAGATTACAGCCTTTTATCTTGATTATGGAAAGCTTTATAATGCCAGCATTATTCCCACCTTCATACAGCACTCTGCAATAACTCACATTTTCTTTCTTATCTTGCCACTGGAGTATTGTAAAGCTTTCAAAATGGTAAGGAAAAACCCACTGCTTACTTTTTAAATTCCCAGCTAACCACATCATTCTCTACAGCACTTTCTTTCCTAAAGAGAAACACCAGTCCCTGCTTCCTGAGGAACTGCCTGGTTTTCAGTGTGGAAAAATACAGATTAAAAGGGACACTGTCAAGATTTTGTTTTTAAAGCAGCTTTAAAGCAGATCTGATCTAAGGCTCACCACTTGTGCTCTTTGCTAAACAGACTGGTTAAAAATCAGCTGAGCAGCCTTTATGTGTCTTAGATTTTTTTTGTTTTGTTTGAAATGCAAGGCTGCCACAAAAGAAAAGAGGGATACTTTTATACTAGAGGTAGGTGTCAGAATCAGAGCTGTAGGACTGGAAGGGAACTAGAGAGGTAATCTAGTCCAGCCCCTCATACTAAGGCAGGACCAAGTCTACCTAAACCATCCTTGACAGGTTCTTGTCTAACCTTTTCTTTAACATATCCAATGATGGGGATTCCACAACCTCCCTTGATAATTTATTTCAGTACGTAACAATCCTTCGTTAGTTTTTCCTAATAGCTAACAAATTGATTGCTGTCCTCTTTGTAACAGCCCTTAACATATTTGAAGACATATCAGTTCACCCCTCAGTTTGCCTGTCTCATGACCAAGGGTTTATCTACACTACCCCATAGTTCAGACAGAAGGGGTGTGAATAGTAGTGCACACCAAAGTGCTGCATGGTAACTCCCCCGGTATGTACACTCTGAATGAAAAGGTTCCTAGTTCATGTTTAACATAGTCTTTGTCAAACAGGACTATATTAATGTGAACTAGGAATCTTTTAGTTTATGCCAATGGGGTCCACACAGGAAATGCACTTTGGTATGCACTGGTATTCATGCCCCCATAGTCTGAACAGCAGGGCAGTACAGATATAGCCTAAACATGCCCCGTTTTTCTACCCTTTCCTCAGGTCAGGTTTCCTGAACATTCTATCAGTTTTATTGCCATACCCATTAAATAGCATTATTATTGCTGGAGGTCCTGCTAATATAGCTGACTTCAGTCTCCTAGGTTAAACTCCTTTATGGTTTTGGGGTTTTATTAGGTACCCAGTCTGTGTTCATTGATCCATGGGTATGTTGACATATCTCCAATGCTTTGTAGAGATTAATAGCAATAACCTACAAAGCTTCTTTTAACTCCTCTGTCTGTGACTGAAGGCTCAGGGAAAATCTTAGTATGCTTGTTTTATAGTGTACATTTTCCTGCCCTACACACTTTTTAGCTTATAGGTGTGCTACTTTTATTGAAGGTTTTGTTTTGTCTCGTTTAGTGTTTCCCAAGCCACAGTCTGTTGACCATCAGAGCACTTCTTGTGGCTTAGGAATTAAACAATTTGAGAACCAAGAGTACTGAACAAAGAGAGCAGTTTTCTCTTGTTCATTGGCCTACAGGATGAAAGCAGTACAGAACAATTATTTGCAATTTATTGTAAAAGCAGATAGCTTCTTTTCTCCTCTTCCCCTCTCCCCAAAATATGGCTTAAAATATTTCTAAATGAGAACTGGGAACTATCGGGGAACTGAGCTGCATAATTCTGATCTGGAACTAAATCCAAATCCATATTTTCCTCCTTTTGTGCTGCACCTCAGACATTTGTTTTCATTTTCATTGAACAGACCATTCTGTTTCATTGCAAGTTTTGAAAACGTCGATATCTCATGTGACATGCTGATCAGCATCTTACTCCATCTTTAGACAGTCTTCCCTCTTTACTACCACATCTTTCTTTTTCTTTCACATAGTACAATATCTGCCCCAATTCTCAGCATCTCTGCGTTTGACTTGGTTGAAGCTGGCTATTAATGTTTAAATTCCAGTAATGGTGGCTCAAAATTTGACTTAATTGGCCTTATCCTAATAGGGTCTGTCTAAATTAAGATGATTAGAAACTGTACCCATGAATTGCAAATGCACTTATTGATGCACTCTATCTTATCATCATTCACTCCAAAAGCCAGATGGAATTCATATTGAGAGAAAGTTCTCTCGTGAAAGCCAGTGGAAAGCAGAAGAGGCAATAATACGAATTAGTTCATTGATAATATGGCCCATTTTTAAGAATCTTCTTAAGAACAGATCAGAATATGAAAAACAATTCAGATTGTTTGCGTGTGGAAAAATGCACAGTATATTGGCTAGCGTCCATGGCTGTTTCTCACTACCACCACTTCTGTGACTTTTCAACCCCTGATTTTTCAGTTCCAGGAGGTAGTGCACCCTGTCAATGACTGACAGCAGGCTTAAAACACATCAGTGCGGACCCATCATACAACAGCAACAGTAGATGAGTGGCACTGGGGTAAGCAGAAAGGTCCCAATCCTCATTCCAATTAATTCAATGGCAAAACTCCTATTACCTCCATGGAGAGGAGCATCAGGCCCTAGGAAACTTTCAGTTTAGAAAGTTAAAATACATTCTTTAGGGAAGTACCCTGAACCATCACAAATATTTGATGGAATATTCCACTTATCCCACTCAATAAAACTGACCACTTAGTGTAGCTCATCTCAAATTATAATTGGTTAGAGAGAATTTATTCTTCACCTGACACCTGTCTGCCAAATTTGGTAGAAGGTGTGCTTAAGAACATAAAAGTTATAATTTTGTCTGTCATCACTAAGACTGCTCAGTTCAATGTAGTAATAAAACACACTGGTGCAGTAACTAGAGGAAAGGCCGAGGCTGCAGTTAGTGTGAGTTAGTGAAATAACTCTCAGCAGTATTACTTGGCTGGGGTGGTATCTGTGTTCCTAGAAATATAAAGGCCCACATACAGATTGCACCCTGAATGCTAGTAAGATGTAGCCTCCACAGGTGCAGTTCTCAAACCATGCAATATCAGGGAGGGACAGATCAATTCATGGATAGGATGAGAGAGTAAGATTACACTATACATAATAGTAGGGCTTCCCGCACCTTTGCTGTTCTGCCCACCCACATTCTCAAACCAATGTCCAGGTTTTTGGGAAAGGAGGCCACAATCACCAAGTTCTACCACAGGGGGCTCCTATCTAACAAATCCTGGTACACCAGTTATCAATGAGGGAAATATCTTAGACTTTCTATCCCAAGTACACCATGAAAATGAACTAATCCCATGCAGGACAGACCACTCGATCCAGGGATCCCATCAGCCTATCTGCAGCCAACATGCGACATTCAGGCACCTAACCTTCAATTATGTGTCCTCATCTGATAATCCCAGAAACAAACCAAAGAAAGCAACAATCTACCACAGGGAAAAAAATTCATCCCTGATCCTAGATAGGAAAAAGAATCAGTACTAAAGCGCTCTAGATTCTGAGTGCTTTAATCACACAAAACACAGAGCACAGACTTGATTCTGTTAACACAGTGAAATGGTTCCCCTTAGCCAACACCAGGGGGGAGGCTGGGGAAGACAAGTATGGCTCTTGCTCCCACTGACAATGCTTCCTACCAGTTAGCAAAGAATCCCTGTGTGTCCCAGTCTTCATGGACCTGCTGCCAGTTGAGTGCTGACGTACACTATTCAACATCACCCTGTTCTCTGGAAGCCAAACATAGTTGTCCAAAGGTCAGCTTCCCACTTCGCAGAGAAAAACAAACAAAACCCACAGTTGGTCATGTACTAGCAGCATCTGCAAATATCCTGATGCGATCTAGTAGCTCATAGTGAGTTTGATTGCTGTGGAGGTTCTCCATCATGATTTTGAAGATGAAAGATAACCTGCAGTTTAGTGGTGCCATCTTTACTTTTGCATTATTTTCTTGGGCAGTGGCAGCATCTCCATTTTCTTAATGTAATTCTTCACTGACACGGTTTATCCTAGTTGTCTGAGGAATCTTATGGAACAATTTTAAATCACCGAAAGGACCTGGTGTCATCATTAAGCTGTGCTTTGCTTCCCAAATTTTGGAAGAATTGTTGGCAACTCATCTTTTGGACTAGGTGTCCTCCATAATGTTTTTGAACAATTTTTATCTATTGATTGACCAACAGGACTGACTGTTCCTTGTTAAATTTCAGCTTGAGCTCTTCCATGTCTTTAACTCAAGTTATTATGTTGCACCTCTTCCTGGGACATTAAGACTCACATTTAAAGCATAAATGTACCACAAGTGTAGGACCTGAGTCTAACTTACCCCATTTGACTTCAGCTGAATTACTCCTGCTTTACACCAGCATCAGAAAGTTCAGATTCAAGCCCTTAATACTGACTTTGCTTATTTGTACAATCAATTAAAAGGGCTTATAATACAAATTATTAAAGAAAAATTACCACCATACAGTTAACAGGCTGGATTCATTATTTTGTTCTATAGAAGTTCTTATACCACACTTATCACCATAGTATCTGAGAGCCTTCCAGTAGTGCATTACGTAGCTGTCACACACTGTTTGTTCGTAGCCCATGGTCTCCCAGTTGCAGAAACTCCATCTGCAGGGGCATCACAGTGGTGCAATGAGGCCACAAACCCACTCAGCCAGGTAGGCCACAGCTGGCTAGTGCCGCCGCCAGAGAGGAGTAGCAGTGCCTACACATGGTTGTAACCTTGAGATGTGCTGATTTAGTGCATCCCTTAGGACAATTTAACTAGCAAGCACCCTACAAACCACAAATTAAAGCTGCCCTCCCCCAATACTGCTCCAGTGGAACTGAATCAAATCCAATACTTTCCAATCAATTTAATTTTTGAACCGTCCTCATCATATTTCTTGTTTGTAGATAATACACACAAATCCTCTCTAATGATAGCATGGTGGTGTACAGTAGTGTCCTGGGAGGCCAAAGACCAAGGGTGACTTGCCCACTCTGATAATGAACTTGTTGTGAGACCTTGGGCAAGTCACCTAATCTTTCTGTGCCTTGGTTGCTTTAGCTGTAAAATGAAGGTAATTCCAACTTAGCACTGAGATCCTCAGGGAACATTACTATGTAAATGCAAAGTACTAGCAAAACAAATTGCTGTACAGAATCAGAACCACTGTATCATAGAAGTCATTTTATGTACAAGCAGAAGCCGGGGATGAGTTATAGTAGAGAACATTATTGTTTATATACAGACTTCCTGGTAACAAACTGGAATGAAGACATCAAAGAAAGAGTTGAGATGTCAGCTCAGTTTTATTTAATTTTAAAATATACTTTTTTTTGCATGCTACAGTGCAGACATTTCTTTTAAAGTAAACATGCTGGTGTTTTGGCAGACAACACTGAAGCTATAAATGACAGTGCTGGAAAACCTGGGGTTCAAATGAGGAAAGTCTGGAAAAGTCGCACTGTAGCTAGTAAGTTTAATTTATTTACATTGAACTTCTGCTCAAGATTTTTTTTTTTTTTTTTGCCCAGTGCCAAAGTTATCTTGACTTTTCTGTTTTTCCTTAATTTGTCCTTGAATAGCCTAGAAGTTACAGAAGGAAATCCAAAGACCTTAGAAGATTTCAGACAATAATTTTCACAAGGATATGAAAGATGATGGTAACATTTTTAAAGCTACATGGAGGCTGAAGTTCCGTTATGTATGTCTGTTCTGAAACTGAAGCCTAAGTGCAGCTGCAAAGTGTGGTAGGAATTCAATTCCTTCCTGCTAAAGTACATATTACAAGTCAAATATTTACATGCTATTCAGTTATTTTGGGAAACTACAAGAAGATTTGTGTACTGAGAAAAAAATATTTTAGAGAAAACATCTTAGTTCAAGCACACTTTGTCAAACTGGTCATTACATGTGAAATACCAGCCTCTGCATTAGCAATACAACACTGTTTCCCAGAGCTGCACGGAGCAAATCCTGGAAAAGCCTTAAAACAAATATCAACAATTCAGTGTTGGAGCATGTACTTCTCTTTGCACTTTGGAGGCACAGATTAAGATTTGTTACACAACCAGTTCATTCTAGATTTCTAGCCAATGTCAGGAATGTAAATCAGAGTCAGAGGCAGAAAATTCTCTTATTCATGTGGACAGTCTGCTAGTCCTGAATGTATATGTATGTAGTGTAGTTGTACCCATGTCAGTCCCATGATATTAGAGAGACAAAGTGGATGAGGTAATATCTTTTATTGGACCAACTTCTGTTGGTGAGAGAGACAAGCTTTCAAGCCACACAGACCTCTTCTTCAGGTCTGGGAAAGGTATTCAGAGCGTCACAGCTAAATTCAAGATTGAACAGATTGTTTAGCATAAGCAGTAAACAAACTGAGTACCTTAAATTTGCTCACCTACCTTGTCTCTCTGAATGTATATGGGCAGATTTACAATGATGTAGAGAGAAGCCCTGAGAAGTTTTGACTGGGTTGTTCATTTGTTTTTAAAAGGTTACAAAGAGAAATATAATGAATGACACACTTGGCCTTCCCTGGAAGAAACCTAGGAGGTATCAGGGATGTGTATTGGAACTTTAGGATTGACAGTCCCTTCCCTCTCTTTCCTTCATCTCCTGCCCTAATCTTAGTATAAACTTAATATAAGAACACGAACACACTGAACTGAACATTGTTCTACTTTAAATTCTGCTTCCGGAGATTGTGTATATAAGGGTTTTGGTTTAAGAATGTTGGACTAACATGACGGTCCACTCCTTCTCCACTAAAGTAATGGGGGATTTGCCCCATTACTTCAATGGGAACAGAAACAAATCTTAATATTTTAAATGAAGATTTTTTTTATAAAAAGACTGGGCAGTCAATTATAGTGTTTATATTTAAGAGTAATGTTCACGTTTGGAATAGACTATGGAAAAGACTAATAATATGCTAGCTGTAAGTGCCTTTTACTCAGAATGCTTTGCTAAATGTTTTAGCTTTTAGATAGCTGCAGATATTGACGATAATGGTTTACATCCGTTGCTTTTGGTCTCTGCCTCTTACTTCTCCAGCTTGGAGTTAGAACACAAGCGCGTAAGCTATAGGAACAGGGAAAAGCCATCTGGCCCCTCGTGTCCACCCATTGAGTTGCTTTTGTTCCAGCACTACCAGCATGATATTGCTTGATGTACAATATTCCCAAAAATAATACAAGAACATATTGTAAAAGAATTCCAAGCCTTTGACGGCATTTTATAGGTGCTCTAACAATATGCCTAGCACACTAAAACCACCTACATAATACACTTTGCTAAATAGTTTATGGCCTGGTTACCTGCGAGATTGCCTCTCTCTGTGCCCTGCACCTGAAATGTTTCAGCAGGAGCCTCCTTGTTAAAGTGAGATTAGATTTTGTCTAAGAGGCCACAGTTTTACTATAACTTAAAACAGACAAGTCTGGCACAACTGCAGCATAGGAACCAGGCTGTCCACATGGGACTCTCAACTAAGTGAGCTTCAGGAGCTCACATGAGTCTTCCAGAGAGAAGCTCAACAGGAGTGTCCAAAAAAGCTGGCTTCACAGAGACTCCACCTGATTGAAATGAAAACACTAGTGATTAAAAGGCCAATCTGTGATTCACTGAATGATGATTTGTCATTTGGAGTGATCACCTCTCTTAAGTGTAGGGAAATATTGTGTGAGCCCAAGTAATGTTGGATAGTAACTGATACTGAGTGATATATTCTTTTAAAAAACAGGAGACCACTGTAAAAGCAGAACTATACATTCAATGAATTGCAACATTACAATTTTTAGAGAAAAAAGTCAGTATTTTAATATCTATTCAAACATTTTTCAGTGTCAAACTTGTAGTTTTGAGTGTTATCCTGTGAGAGGATCAAGCAGGAGATTCTGGGATTGGGAGTGGAAATCAAGCAAGGGATCATTACTTTTCCCCAGCCTTAAAGTCAGGGTTCACTGACAATCACTGGCAATGATGCTGCCAAAAATAAAAGACCCAGCCTGAGAGAGCTTGTGGATCTAGTAATTAAAAGACGAGATGCTTCTGTTATGGAAAATTGGCACGTTTCATAAGAAAATCACTGATAGACAAACACAGACCCCCACACTGCCATTTTTACAGGATCACTTTCCAAAGTATAGCCACATTTAAATTAAGTATCCATCTTTTTCTAATCTCAAAGGAACTTCAGCCTGTTGAGATCTCATAGCAAAATCATGTATGAATATACAAAATTAAAGAAAAAAATTGAGACTTGACCATGACACTACTTTTTTTTAAAAAAATTGTTATTTGTTTCACATAGTTGTATATAAGCATTTTACAGAGTGCTTTAATGTTACATTTTCATACCTGACATAAATATATGAGAGAAGGTGTGAAGAGGATCAAGTGTTCAGTAAGATAACTGAACTGCATAAAGTGTGTCAGTACATACTTCAGGAAGAGAAAAGGCAATGAGCACTTATGAATGTTTAATAATTTTACTCCAGGACCAGCAAAGTCCTAATCAAAGTGGAATGCATACTTAGTGTGATCAAATAATGCATGAAGAGTCAAACATTCTTTCTGAATACTAATGTGCTGTTAGGTCTGAACTTTATAAGCAATCAAAAGTTGAAATATGTCAGAAGACAAGAACATATAGAAGAAAGATAAAATTCAGTTAAATACTTTAGATTTCAGTTTTCAAACATGGATGTTATCCTAATTCCTGGTATTAAAGTGTCTACATACGTTCAGCAAATATCCTGAGCCTGCTTGAAGAATCTCATTTGGGAAGTTCCAGAGGGGTAGCTATGTTAGTCTGTATACAGCAAAAACAACGAGAGTCCTGTAGCACTTTAAAGACTAACACATTTAATTTCTGCAGGCGTAAGCTTTCGTGGGCTGTAACTCACTTCGTCAGATGCAAGAAATAGAAATCAAATGGCAGGTATATATATATATACACATCCAAGTTAAAGGAACAACAATGGGGAAGTAGTAATTCTGTTCACACATTCTCACCTACTAATCAATGGTTGTGGATAGGCCTCAACTACTTCCCCATTGTTGTTCCTTAAACTTGGATGTATATATATATATATATATATATATATATACATACATATACACCTGCCATCTGATTTCTATTTCTTGCATCTGATGAAGTGAGTTACAGCCCACGAAAGCTTATGCCTGCAGAAATTAAATGTGTTAGTCTTTAAAGTGCTACAGGACTCTCGTTGTTTTTTCATTTGAGCAGTGTACTTTCAGAAAGGTTATATAAATATATTCTATATACAATCTAAAGCAAAGCATTTTCACCACTACATAAACATAGCAAGCAGTACTAGTATGCACATAAAATATGTTTAGGTTTGAGGGAGTCAGAATCTTGCACCCTAATTATCAGTCCTTTAGGTCAATGCCAACAGCTGTCATGTTTATCCCACTTGAGGGCAATGCCAACCCTAATGCTACATACGTATTGAAAGGCTTTTATTTTACTTATATAGATACATACACACGTGCATAGCCATCCATAAATATATATGTATGGAAACATCTATACAGTAAACACAGATGGTATACATATACACACAAACACATGTAAAGTCATATATATTTATCACAATTCAAAAGTTAATTTATGACATCTAGAGTTTATTTGGAATTTCTATGTCAAGCTTCATAATTCCATGTTCAGCAATTTCTGCGCAGCAGTTACCATAAAAAAAAAAAAACAAAAAAACAAAAAAACATACAGCTAATCCAACTGGTTGCAATTTACATAAATCTTATATAGAATATAGTGTTTTAATGTTGTTGGGACCTAATGTATGGTGCAGTGATTGTATTAGACCATTGAAGATGCTTAATGGTACAATTTTTATTAGTTAGTCTCCTTTGTGTACACATAGGAGGAGGATCAGGAAGTGAGAAATCCGCTATATCCCCAAATGAGTCTTAGGAGCCTTCCACTCTTCGCTGTTTTAATGAGATGTATCTGTAACAGGGTAGCAGTTTAAGGGCCCATCTCAGAAATGCAGGGCTCCTCTTCTGAGTCATTCCAATCTCAGGTTCTAGAGGCATGCATGAGGATGCAGGTTAATTACCACTGACTTACATTGGCAGTAGCTCTTGTTCTTTGCTCCAGCTAAGCTATAAGAGAGCTTGGGGTGTTTCTTTGGGACATTAGTGGGAAGAAATATGCTGCTGAGTTGGCATGATACTCTGGGGTGCAATCCAGACTAGTGAGTGGCTGTGTCAACCCTGCCCTGCAACCGTGGGTGCCTCATAATGCTTCGCTGTTGTAGCTTCCAACTTAAGTCACTCACAAAGCCTGCCAGCAAGCAGGTCACCCCGAGTGTCTGTGTATAGCTGCACCACTGGTCGAGCAATTCTGACCCCAGCAGCCTGTCAGCTACACACCCTGACTTCCCCCAGTCTTGGTTACCACATGCGGGTGACCTCAACACACTCCCAGTCCCTGATTGTCCCCAAAACACAGGCATTCTGCACTGTCCAGCCCTCTCCTGGACAGTCCAGATATATTGGGTCTGTTGCCTTCCAAGGGGTCAATGTACAACAATTTGCCACTTTAAATGGAATTACCCAACACAGTTCACAACACTGGATTAGTTTTGATTAAAGAATAAAACAAGTTTATTTAACTATGAATGAGATAAATGTTAAGTGTTTACAAGTGATGAGGCATTGGAGTTAGAAATGGTTACAAGAGAAATAAAGAAAAAATATTTCTAAACTTACCAAACTAGATTTAGTTCAAAGTGAAGTCCCTTACAACATGTTTCCAGCAACAGTGCTGACCAAACCCTCAGGTAAAATCTGCTCCCAAAGTCCAGCAGCTGTTTCTCTTGTCTTCTTAGGTGAAGAGAGAAATGGGGGAGGGAAACAGAACTTGGGGTGGTTTTGGCACTCATTTTTATAGTTCAGTCACCCTTCGAAAAATTTTTTCCTGAGCCTGAGCCCTAGTTAAAGTTCTTTCCAGCTGAAAGGAAGGCGACATGGAGCCTGGTGATGGAAGAAGGCGTCATGCTGTTTCTTTTCACTTGTGTATGCTGAAATACAAGGTTGCTTTGTCTTCTTTTTTCCATCTCTCCCTGTCTGAGGCCTATTTACAGTTTATATGCAAACTGCGGCAAATACACATCCCATTGTCTAAGACAGGCCTGCTTGACCAGTTCTCCAAATCAGGGTTTTGAGAGTTTAACCATGTATGTGTCTTTAACGTCACACAGGGAGGGTTTCATAACTTTACACATAATGTCGTTACATACATTTCAGCATGATATTATTGACCAGTGAGTTATTAGTCTTTAAAAGATATCTCACAAGGCATACGGTGTACAAAGATTATGACAATAGTGTGAAGGATGTGAATACAGGAGTGCATTTGGTCATAGTTGATTTTGTAGTGATTCTTATAGTGTATATTTTAACCAATGGCCAGATTAGGGCTTTTAATGTTACTGTGTTTATATCCAAATAAATAATGAATAAATAATTTTATTTTTTGAAATGTGAGGTTACAGGGATCAAGATTTTGACTCACTCCAGCTACAATGCTCAAGCTCCAAGAACACCCTGGTGTGACTGGCATACTTTTGTATTCTTGCTTTTTATTTTAGCTATTTCAGTGGGTATTTTATGCACATAGCATGGCTAAAGCCTGAAACATGGCACATTATGAAATTTCAGCTAATGGTGACATCCCAGCCCCATGCAGAGGCAAGCAGTTGGGGGTAAATGGTCAGTACTATGCAATGCCTGCTAATGACAAATCCAGAGAGTTAACTAATTCCAGATGGAATAGCTCATCAGAGCAAAAGAGGACTTTTAATGGCAAGGAGGTTCTCTGATGGTTAAAGATCACACTCAAACTCACTATTTTCAAAACACAAATTCTTAATGAACGCACCCCATAACCATTCTGAGGGAGGGCAGTAAGAAGAGGCCACAACACATTTTTTTTAATAAAGGGATTGTGGGGGATGCACCTAATTAAGTTGGTTGATGCAAAAATACTTTTGGATGATGTACATCCTCCATAAATGCACAATCCATATCTCAATCATTATGTAAAAGACATATGGAGGTGGGTGGGAGGAAGCTTATTATTTCTCCATGGTAAAAGAAGTAATTGAGTGAGATCACCTATGCAGTTATTTTTAATAGGGCAAGATTATGCAGTTCATTTTTAGTTAGGGTTGGAGAGGAAGCGAGATAAATCACTTAAAAAAATCCACTATAGTGCTCTCTGCTCACATGGTTTTATTATTGTTAGCATATCCAAAGCCTATTCCCTGCTAATGCCATACTGTATAAATCTATAGAGAAAATGTGGGGGGGGGGCGGGAGGGAGGGAGCAGGAAACCCACCACTGTCATCATTTAATGCACCCAAGACCAAGAAAACACATGGGCCATAGAATTATTAGTTTATAAATTTAGGAAATTAATGTGCCTCCATTTTTCACTTTACCCCAATACTAGAATTAACTACTTATTTTTTTTTTGTTTAATATTAATTCATAATTTGTCCTATACTCCAAATAAGGGGATTATTGCCAATTTCCTGGCACAATTACTGCAATATGTGCAATAGTTTTTACTATCTGGTTCTATTGAAAATGATCCTGTCCTACATGTTATTAGGCACTATAGGAATTTAATTTTTTTTAAAACTGTGTGTGTAGAACTGTTGGCAATTAAACCAAAAAGATTTCCACTTACTACCCATTTTCAAAGGCTCTTTAAAAAGGTTTCTGAAGGCTTTTCGATTGTTACAATTATAAGAATACAATATTATAACAGTCAAAACCATGTTTTTTGAGCATTCTTAAAAAAAATAATTACAAATAATTTTTAAAAAATCTTCTTCCAATATAGGGCTGGATTTGAGCCAAAAGTGGTTAAATGGAATTGGTTAACATAGATTCTCAAATGTTTCAGTAAAGCTCACATGTAAGTCATGCAGACTATCAAATAACATCCCTACTACAGCAAGCACTGGCATGGAAAAGTAATAATGGGAAAGCATTTAACAAATCTTTAGTGTGTGTTAATGCAGTTTAGCAGCTGGAAACAAAGAGCCAGCAGCATGGTCTCCGTAGGCCATCAGAAAGTACTTGAACTGCTGCCTCAGAAACATTTGCTAGGTGGGAAATGGCTGTTCTTTGTATCAAAAACCAGATTCACATGCAAACAAGGGTTTTTATTCATGAACATATTTGCTATAAGATATTTGTTACTTTCCAGTTTCAAAGTCTCAACCATCTGTTCAGAAGCAAGAGTGATTCAATATGACCAGTCACTTGCTATGAATACTCAGAGTCAGCCATGGGCTGAAAGTTATCCATCCATATTATTCAGCATATACTTACAAGTAGTGATCACATCAGCAGAAATCGAGATTTACAAATAGAGGGGAGAGGGGAAGGAAAAGGGCTAAATTCAGAAAAAAAATACTCCTAATGAATAATTTGACCTACTGTAAATTCTACAGACCTGACCTGGGTGAGAACCAGCAAAGTAGAAGCAAAAGCTTCTATATATTATAACATTACCAAGCCCCTGATGCATCCAGTCCTTGAGAACACTGGATAAGAATTAACTGTGTTCTGGAGTTTGTGTATGTGGTGTTTAGTGATACAGTTTCACAAAAAATTAATTAAACTATGACAATTATCAAAATTGACAGTAAACTCTGAAAAACAATTACATAAGGCTGGTTACTGAATAGCCCTCTGTCTCCTGGAGTTCACCATACCCAAACAAAGTTAAACATCATTTCCAGTGCATTGTGCCAACACTGGTTTTGCTGCTATCTGTGTATAAACTGTATGCTTAGTTTCCACTGTTGTTAAAATCTGGCACATCATACTTTGGATCATTCAGCTTAGACCTTTTAAATAGCAAAAATCTTGCACAAGTTTCCTCTAATGTCAGAAGTTTTACCATTTAAAGAGTTTTTAAGAATAAAGGGTCCAATCCAACCCAAGTTCAAAGAAATCCTTCTGTTGACTTCAGTAGGTACTGGATCATGTTTAAAGGGAATAACAACAACTAGCTCTTACTTATCACTTTTCTACAATCAGGAGGTCAATTAGTATCATTATCCCCATTTTATAAATGGGGAAACTGAAGCACAGAATGGTAAGCCCTGCTGGGCAGACAACTCCCACCTTTTACATGCTCCCTAGCCCTGTGAAAGGTGGGAGTTGTCTGCCCAGCAGGGTTTAATAGAAGTAGCTCTGATGGATATGTAAAGACCCCTTAGAGACAACTTTCGAGTGTTACTGGGTTCCAACATAAATCCTCTATGTCCTGACTCAGAGGTCGGCAGCTGAGATGGTAGACCTCTCATATGGACATTGAGGAGAGAATAATTTGGGGGATTATGTTTAAAAAAAATCTGAAGAGATTGGGATAACCTCCAAAATATTAGCAAATTAACCCACTTACTTTTTCCTCTGCAGAAGATTGAAAGCCAGTTTATGATGTGGATGTCTCCAATCAACCAGGTATGATATATTGCTATTCAAACAGCTGCTTCCCTATTAGGAGACAACACCTTGTCCTTGCAATCACTTTTTCTTGATGTACTGTCTCCTTGACCCTGATACTCTTAGAATTGACTGAATTTGTTGGTGCAGAAATGTTGTCAGAAGTGATTCCTCCAGAAATGAGGAAATATATTTCTGTTCAATAGATAAGTGGGGAATAGCCATGAGGAATGGATATTTTATTATCTGTGCATCTCTAGTGAAGCTTTTAACTTCTGTCACTATACAAATGCTCAAGTGTTTATATCTTGAAATGGGAATCAATTATTAACAGAGCTGGTCGAGAATGAAAAGACCTTTTTTCATGACAAATTGCCCCATAAACTGTGTCCCATAATCCACTGTGCTACTTCTTTGTACTTCAGAGGACAAGGAGAAGGACAGATAATACATCAATTTCAACGCAATTTTGTTGCCAGTTTATGGAAAGCTGTACTTATTCTCTGGGACCAAACTTACTTTACCATCTTTTTAAGACAGAGAACATAATGAAAACATCTGTCTTTGGTCTCTGCTAAGCCTGTAATATTGGATATCAACATGATCATTACTCTCCACCCACCCACTCAATCATATGGCTATTCCTTGAATACACGTCTGCTCCTCAAACAACTTATTTAAGCCACCTACAATGGACAGTACTTCTTTTAATCAAAAATAGGTCTCATTCTGCAGTGAGTTTATTCACACAGTTTCCATTTCTTTCCATTAAATACTTTTATGGTATGCCGTGATCCCTCTTTATAATGTTCTTCATCAGGATGGTTTTAGTTTTCGGTTCCTCAACTCCATTAAAACCTTGAATATGTTTTCTCTCTTTCCAACATCCCCCTTACCATGTCTTCTCAAATGTTTGACTCCCTAGAAAAGTGGGCCAGACATTGGGTTATGTCTTCTGTGATTTCAATGGAGCTATGCTTAATTACACTAGCTGGGGGTCTGCCTGTTTGTTTGTTTTTTAAGTGATATTGTTAGGAGCTGGGTATTGGGTCTGTGTACTACTCCTGTGCCATGAATAGATTTAGAATTACTCAGCTGTGTATCATAAGCCATATGCTGCCAAAAGCTAATGGAGATTGCCTTTTAGCTTAAGTGCTAGGTGCTTGTTGTTTTTCAAGTCAATGGATCTGAATTTTATCCTCCCAGCCACCATGAAGTTCTGAGTGTTCAGCCTAGTGATAAGGCAAGAGTGAAGGGCCTTCTCAGAAACTGCACTTTCCCAAAATGCTGATTCATGGAGAGTTAATTTTACAAGATACATGGTGCTGCACCTCTGCCTACATCAGAGCTGGAACTGGTAAAAATCCAAGCTACTGTTTCCTAGTTGAATGCTAGAAAATATCCTTAATATAATGATACATCACACAGATGTATCTCAGCTGAGCTTTTCTACTTTTTATATATACCAACTGCCACTTATTAGAAAAGCTTTATTAATAAAATAAAATAAAATAAAATACACCCCCCTCCCCACACACACCCACACCTTTTTGCTTTGAACATTAGACATAGGCCTTTTGTAATTCTTTGATTCTGGGACCAAAGACCTTGTCATAGAATCTACTACTTGCTCCAGAAATGCAATCCAAAATCTCAGCTTCCATAAATACATACATAAAATAATAATAATAAAAAAGAGTTGTTCTAGCCTTTACAGCTGTGAAGAAAAGCTAACACGAACTAAGTGTAAACTGAGGAAGCATTAACTACGAGTCTGCAGAGCACCCAAAGAAAATAGCTCTGAGAGGGGTAAAAAATTCCCATTAATCTCCATTGGGTACAAATATTTAAACATAATGTTGACAATTTAAGAATTTTGAGGCCTATGTAACTGGCTAGCTGGGAATTCCCCTGGCATAAAGGGGGCATGTCAAAGGTGAAGCTTAAAAAAAGATAGGGCATGCTGGGCTGCTGCTGCTTCTTGCAGTCTCTGGGTGCATTCTCTTCTGTCAGTATGTGATGCTACTGCGTCTCCTCTTTCCCATCTCCCCCACTCAGCAACACTGTGAAGAATGGTACTATTGTTACTGGGCTTCTCACTCTCCCTCAGTTTGTGACAGAGACTGGAGTGCTGTTTTTTCCACTGGAAAAAGGACAGTACTTAAAACACTGTGACCATTTCACTTCATTCTTGCCTCTCCTCCCCCCACTTTGCAAGCAGCCTCTTTTGTGTTTTCAGTATGTGTCATTTGCTGCACATTCTTTTAGTCCCATTTCCAAATTGTGCCCCTGCCTCCAATTGTTAACACTATCTTATGAAGAGCACACTACACACCCACAATAATAAGAGACAAAAGGAAAGAACATCTCAGCTCTCCTCTCTTCTCAGTGTCTGTGATATTGCTGCTGTGTTCAGCTCTGTGTGCCATCTGCATGGCCTCTGTTCTGCTATATGTAGTGATGTGTAACTGACAGTCAGTCCCTTTTCCTACCCGGCAAGTCCAGAGCTTTAGGGTGTGAGTTTTGCTCCGAGTGTTCTCTGTGTTGATACTAGTGTACTCTGCTCCAGCTGCCCCACTGCTAATTTGTAACCTGCTCTGCATCATACATAAGGGCACATGCTGAATTCCTGTTTCTATAGCCAGGCTGTGTCCTTTTCATCCTCACACCTGCCATCTCTACTGCTGCATGTTACTTTGCTGTTGTCTCCCCTACTGCTTATAGCACATGTCACACTGCTTGTAGGAAGGAGGAAATATTTCATTTGAATGATTGTTGGGTAGCCTGCATTGCTGCATAATGGCACCCAGGGAATGTGATATATAGTTATATACTATATAACCATAGTCTGGAGTTATCTGTTGAAGTTTATGTCAGTGGAGCCTACAGATTACTTCTATTGTACAATACATACTCAGCTGCTACTGCTCCCTTCATGCCATGACTATCAGAGCCCACATTTTACCCATACCATTTTCATTATAAGTTTTATTTAAACTCTTCATATTCTTGAATATTTCCTAACTAACAGGATCTCCAATTAGGAATGTCTTTCAAGTCTGAAATCAGCCTATTTATTCATCCCCTTACACACAGGCATGTTCTTTAATTAACAACTAATAGAGCATTGATGCCTCCTAACACTTAGGTTATTTCTGTGTAGAATAGTTTGTATTGCTCTTTCCAAAGAGAAAAACAAAACTACTTCCTGACATTTAACTTTGCCTCATTCTTCACTACACACATTTCTCATTGGCTACAGATGACAAAGGCAATTTAGAACAATTTACAGATTAACCACAAATACAACCAACATGAAGTCAGTCCGGATGCAGATTGGCACATTATTAAATATCTGTAGTCTGTAATATGTTCAGATTAGCTAATTTGTTTCAATTCATTAATTTTTAAATTAATAAATTGCACACCTACTTTGGAAAAGCTATTAGCTTCTAACTGTAGCTCAATGTTGCCCTCCTGTGGACTGCAAAAAGGCAAGACTTGTGTTTTTTGTGTTTATTTAAGGCATTCTAAATAGTAATGAAAAGCAGGGAGGTGAGCTATTCCTTTCTGTGTACTGTCGATGGTTTCAGTCGCTGCAATTCTAATCTTTACCTCACACTCTTGTCTTTAGACGCTCTTTCACTTTTAATTTGATGAAGCCCTTCAGAAAATGTTGGAATGGGATTGTCTGGGAAAGACTCTTTGTAATGTTTATTCGTAATTCACATCACAGTCTCTGTAGCACATTAACAAGGTAAATCAATGAGCTGGGTTGGGTGAATCTGGGAGCAATTTTAACTATGAAACCTGAAGAGAGCTGAAGTATGACTGAATTTAGTAAAATTTGTAAGCATGTGTGACAGGCCCAGTCTAGTCACTGGCATGCAGTGGACTATTTTCGATCATGTTTCCTTGTTCCCCTCACCCACTCCCCCGTTACTTGTGCCAAAGGGGTTGGAAAAGAGGCAGGACTTGAGACTACAGGCCAACCAGATTTCCTAGCAGGATGGCTGCTTTGGAGACAAAGTAGATGGCACTTTGGGATTAGGAAGACTCTACAGCCAATCTCTATATGGCTGAGGCAATAGCCAGAAAACAAGAAGAGGACATCCAGTCTGGGCTAGGTAGGAGCAGTTTGTGCTTATTTGTTGTATATATTGCACACTGATCACCAGGAAGACTGGTAGCTTTAGGGGGAAGAGGATACCTAAGGCCTTTTCTTTTGCTGTTCAAACTGTCTAATCCCTCTGTAATTGCTAGGGCAGCAGTTTTAGGCATGGCCATGTTTTGCAGTAGCAGAGATCAGGATCTGAAGGAACAGCTGACTCACACTAGACACAGCCAAGACCCACATGATAGTAGGGAAAAGAGGAAATGCAGCAAAAAATAGGCAGGGCACTAACGTCCTCTCCTATTTGTGAAAGTGGAACAAAGCCTCAGGGTTCTGCTGGGCTCATCGCTACCCGGAATGACCATGTAGACCCGTGCTTCCTTGCACTTGCAGCTTGCTAGGTGACTCCAGCCTGTCCTCTCACATGGGGATCTGGCCACAATGAGCCACATACTTGTCATTGTCAGACTGGGTTGCTGTGACTCACTGTATCTGCAGATGAAGGTGGAGGTGACAGAGGCTCCTGCATGTACAGGATATGGCAGCCCATCTCTGCAGTGGAACTGGCCATGTGTACTTCTTTCCTGTGCCCAGTGCTCTCCACCTGCAGTTCAAATAGAGCTTTTTAGAACATGAAATACTCTGGGAAGATCAATCTGAAAATGTAAGTTACCTATGCAATGATTTCATACCACAATGATGAAAAATTGGATAGATAGATAGGTTAGATAGATAGGGGAGAGAATGGCAGCTCATCTTCTTTGTCTTTCTGACAATAGAAAGTACCATAAATAAATCACTGAGATATAGAGGTTTTCAACAGTAGATAAGAGCTAGATAATTTGGCTATTCATGACATTCTGTGGAAGTCTACAGCACCTATATAATAACCAACACACTCTTACAAACAAGTATAATTATATGTTCTATTCTGGTATGTAGCCTAATCTATAGATTATGTATTCATTATATTGATACTTAAGAATTCTCTGTTATCACTCTGAGATTTGACAGGTTCTTGTCCCAAGATCAGGCCCAGTATTATTAAAATTACTGTTTAGTTGGGAACCCTGATGCACACAGTTGCAACACTCACACTTTAGGAACCCTTCTGTATTTACAATAGTTTATTAATACATTTAGCAAATTCACAAACTCTCTAGTCTAACCCAACAAGGTAGCTGGAGGTAATACAGAATGTACATCTGAACATCCATATTCTCACACCATCTCTTTTAACACAACCTGAAATGTTAGCCATTATCTTCCTCATCACCATCACCTTCCTCATCATCACCAGTGGACACCATTCTAGCATCTCCCAAGGGCTATCTTTCTCTCTCACCTCCTGCACACAGGCAGGGATACAACATTTATAATATGTTACGCTGATGCCACTCTGTCTAATGCATATTCAGTAGGAGTTTCTCCCCTCTTTCGTATTTGTATTTCCTCATGTTACTAATGTTGTGGTGCCCTTCTCCTATAGGTTAACAAATTAATGATCTCAACTTGTCATATCTGTCAATTCATTGCCATGGCACTCTTGTGGTCAGACATCTGCAGATGTTCTATCCTAAAATATCAAAAAGCTGGTGTTAGCTCATATTCCGGTGGTTGGCTGGTGTCATTATGGACAAACTTTCTCCTTAAACACTCTATTCCCAGTTCCGCAAAACTTAGCGGTTACCGTTAGGCTGTTTTTCTGTGCCAAAGTACAGAGGTCTCAAACCTTATGCTAACTGCTGAAACCAATGCCTGTAGGTACCTTGCATTACTGCTGAATAAAATAAATGCTAAAGTTAGCTTTATGGGCTACAGGTGATGGGTTCTATATATAGAAACTCCAAGAAAAACATGAGTTAAATCCTTAGGCACTGGTTACAGATGGATCCAAAGCAAAACCACATGTCTGACTAGCCCTGAACTTTAGGGAAGCTCATATCTGAATCTGGAAATTGAACTTCAGACTGGCCAATGATGAGCCAAACAAAAACCCCAGGTCCAAACAACCTCAAATTTGGGGAAGTTGAGATCTGACTTTTGTGGCTTGGGCCCATGTCTGGTTACTATAGAGTCAAAGGCTTTTCTCTGAGGAAAATGGGATGCTAATAACCAAGTGAAGATCCCAGTACGAACAAGGACTTAAGCAGAGAGATCCAGAAAAAACATCTGGAAGCAGTAGTGAGATGTGGCCAGATGTTCTATTGCCAAAGAGTAAACAATAGTAATGGCAAGGGAGATTTTTCCCCCCTCTAAATGCAAAGAACATCAGCAAAGGAACTGTATAGAATAAAAGGTTAGTAACAAAGAAAAAGAAAGAAAGAAAGAAAGAAAGTGGATAAGGAACATCTGCTTTAAAAAGCCATTTGAAAAGCAATAGCAAGGGAAAAGACAGCTGTTTAGTTTGTAGTAGGTCACGGTCAGGCTGCCCACTAAATGGTAATCATCATATGTATACGCCTGCCTAACTATCCCATAAGCGGACTCTTCATTTCTTAGCAAGTAGCAACTAAATTTTATAAGCCACCCACTACTCTTGATTGGTAAACAGTATTTCACTTGCAGAGCTCTGAAAACTTGAGCATCACAATGTATATGTTAATAAAGCTTCAGGATAACTTAAGAATTTCAATATCATAAAAACCATTTGAAGTCAACAGAGATCCATATTTTACACTAATAGGAAGAATGACAGAATTACCTTTTAATGAGTTCCAGAGACACCTAGGTTTATTTCTAAAGGCAGGAACTGAAAGATTTGAGGGAAACGGTGAAGCTAAGACAAGTTTTTAAAGTGACATCCTGTACTAGATGGTCCTTGACAGGTCCTAAAAATGCAAGTGTTGTTGCACTGTATGACATGATCACTAACCAGTCTTTTGTACAGAGAACTAAATTCCACTCTTGTGCAGTTCCCTTAATTTCAGCTGAATTGGAGCTCTTTACACCATGTCTGAATTTAGCTATGAGTTTCCTCCTTGATATGCAATCCAAAATACTATCAAATTAGTCAGTAAAGAGACCTTCTGATTCTGCACAGTCTACTTTTTAACCTTAGGATTTATCTGAATTTGCTGTACATTTAAATGCAGGTACAATACAGAGGATAGAGAAAGTAGATTTCCCAATCCTAAGAAACAGGGGGAGGATGGGCGAAGACTGACAGTAAAATGTAGGAAAAGGGAGACCCACAGGATTTTCCTCTTCTTGGTTTTCTGATTCCTTCTTTGTCAAAAGCAGTGCACCACACACATATGAAGAAAGCCTGGTGGCTCACTATTTTATCATTCCAGGCCAGTACAGTGCATTGTATGTCAACAGGGATAATGTTCTTGTCACATTCTGGGGTGCAGCCTAAACCAGTGAGGAGTTGTCACCACCTGCGCTGTAATCCTGGGTGCTTCACGATGCTTTGCTGCTGTAGCTCCCAACCAAGGCCACTCACAACTAGCCCAAGCATGTGTGTGTGCAGCTGCAGCCCTGGTCCAGCAGCTCTGACCCCAGCAGCTTGCTAGTGACACAGCAGTCACACTCTGGCTTCCAACAGCACACACCCAGTCCTGGAATTTCCCCAAAACATGTGTTCTTCAATGTCCAGCCCTCTCCTGGACAGTTCAGATCTTAAGGTTTGTTGATCCTCTAAAGAGTCAATATTCAACAATTTGTTACTTTAACTGCAGTTACCAAACAGCTCAGTTTAAACAGAGGACTGGATTAGTTTAGATTAAAAAAATAAAACAAGTGTATAACCAAAACAAGACAGGATTTTAAGTGAATTCAGGTTTAAGAGATAAAGTTAGAAATGGTTACAAACAAATAAAAGTGAAAACACACATCCAGAAGTCTAAAACTGAATATAGTAAATTTTGGTTCAAGGCTTTATTTCCGATGACCTTTCTCACCCCCAGTCTTTCAGCAAAATAGTGACTGACCCTTTCCATGGTCAGGATCGCTCTCAGACACCCAAAAGTTCTGGTGCTTTTTTTTTTTTTTTTTTTTTTTTTTAGGTGAAAGAGAGCGAGAACTTGGTGTTCTCTGCCCCTCACTTTTATAGTCCAGTAAAGTCCTTTGAAGTGGAGTCTTCTGAGGGTTACTCTTCCAAGTAACGTTTAGTCGAGCAGTAAGGAAGGTGAAAGAGTGCAGTGGTGAGTGGCTCCATGCTCTTTCTTCCCCCACTTGTGTTTGCTAAAATGCAAATTGTTCTGTTTCCTGCTATCTCCTCCCCCTGTGCTCTGGAGGAAGCTGTTTATTACTTATATGTAAATTGAGGCAAACGCAGTCCTTTGTTTACGATAGGCCTGTTTAACAACTTTTGCCTAAGCAGGGCTGTATGGTTTTGAACATGTACTAACAACATCGTAAGATGGAATTCAAAACTTTACATATAATGTTGTTACATGCATTTCACCAAGATATCAGCAAGTTATTAGTTTTCAGATGAATCCTCACAAGGCGTATTTTGTATGAAGATTATTTCAGTGATGGGTAGGTTGTGAATACAGAGGTGCATTCAGTCACAGTTCTGCACATGCTTTTAATGTGAGGTTCTTTTACAAGGGGTACAAATACAGAACACAGGAGCCAAGTCTACCCAGTCCCCTTTCACAGAAGTTAAAGACTCAATAGAAACCCATTGTCCCCCCTCCCCCCACACACACAGAGTGTAGCTAGGACTGCCACTGAAAGTGCTTTTCACTTTCTGTCATGATGCTTAATGGCACAGAGCACATTTTATGCCCTTTCATGACCCTGCTGGAAGTCAATTTGCTGGTTCTGAAGCTCTGCAGCATCAGCTCAGCTGCCCAGTTAAAAAGCTATATCTGAAGTGCCTATATCCAAATTACAATTAAAAGAAAATTTATAATGTGTACATTGATTTATGTTGAGGAGCATCCTTCCCTGGTAGATAGATATTTTGCATGTGTGTATGCATTGGAATTCTGAGCAAAGATGTACTGCAGGGACTTAAGTACAAGGCTGGAACTGATGAGCAAGCAGCTGTTTCATTAGCGACTGTATAGCTCTTGATTTAGAGGTTTCATTCACTTGGAGCTGAGAAACATCTTTTGTGCCTGACACTATAAATGTGGGCAATTACTAAAAACTAGAACATGACATTTTCATTGTTGCCTTCTAGTCTTGTCATTTGGAACCAATGGAGTTGAAAGAGCGATACGAGACATTGATTCTCTAACTACGGTGCAGTAGATGTTCCCATTCCCTCTCTTTCCTCTTCAGTGAAATAACTAGATATTGCCAGGGATTAGCAGAACATGAAAACAAAATGGTTCCCTTATGTGATTGTCTATGGACAATCCATGAGGTCACATCTTGTTTTGGTTCTACGAGCTCTCCCCCATGATGAAATCTTGTCCACTGCAAAACTGATTTATACCCTCTTATCCAGGTTGTTAGTCCTAGATTCACTCAAGGCCAAGATCAGTCTCTTTTTAGGGTAAATGTACCATGGTATAAATTACACAAAGCAAAGCCATATTGTAGTGTTGACTGTTAGATTTGCTCAGGAATTTAAAAAAAAAAAAATTTTTTTTTGATGAAATATCAATTTGTCGAAACGACGTTTTTAAAGGACCATACCAGATTCAATTAAAAACTTTCATCAGGAAAGGTTTCTGAGAACCAGGATGGAATTTCTGGTCAAATTCAGAGAAAGAGAGAACATGTAACTCATCCCAGAATGACCAGATGATCAGAGCCCTTACCTGGGATGTGGGAGAGCCAGGTTGAAGTCTCTTTGCCTGATTCAGGCCAGGGTTGTGAAACTGGGTGTCCCAGGTCCCAGGGAAGTGCCCTAACCATGAGACTGTGGCTACTCTGGGATGGGTCTTTGCTTTCTCTCCTGCTCATACCCCCATTTCTGGTGTGGGTGGATCTCTCACGCTTTGAAAGGTCTTGGTTTCATCCTAAGAAGAACAGAAACATTTTGGAAGTCTCAAACTTTTGCAGGATAGAACCATTTCCTGCCCAGCTCCATTGATTATGATGACTGCACATTATAAACCAAGCACTGAGCATAACATTGGTGTAAGACAAGTATAGAAAATTGTGGTATTTGTGTACTAGAGTGGTGATATGCCACACACAAAAGCAGCCAGCAAGTCCTTTGTGCACCTGTTAGCTCTCTCCAGTGACTGGTTGTCCTTTCAGACAAACTTTTCTCCCAGCTTTTCTTTTCGAAGTTCGCTCTTTATATTTCCCAGAGCCAAACAGATACAGCCCTATTGTAATAAGTTTGTAAACTGTTGCTGCATCTCTCACTCTTGCATCTGAAGACAATTCTTCATCTCTGTCTGTTAGCTTTCCTTGAGGAGATGGCAGTTGCTTTCACTGTACAATCAAATATATTTAGCCTGGTGATTTCTAGTGCATTAGCTCTTTAGAAGAAGCAGAAACAACTAGCAAGCAAACAAAAAAAGACTTACCATGAGTACCTTCTTTCAGGCTACATTAGGAATTTCTTTGTATTCCAATTGGTAAGAGAAAGAATGCCTTTCACCCTGAAAAGGCTGTAGTTGGTACAAAAACCACAGCAGCTCATCTACTCTGCAGCACAGCTCACCGTGATCAAATTACTCCATTGCTCTATTTTCTGAACTCGCTCAACATCAAACTCAAAATCTAGTCAAAGGACTGGGAATGGCCCTGTCTACCTGCAAAACTGCCTCTCTTCCCTGTATAATGACCTTCCTCATCAGCAAGGTTCCACTGGAACAACTAAACTATTAACCAATACAAAGAGAATTTGTGAGGTACAGGGACAGAGGTGAAATCCTGGTTCATAACAGTCAATGGCCCAACTCTCATTAATTTCAACTGGCCCAGGATTTCACCCAGATGTATGTGGGAGTCAGACGTAATCTAGAAAAATGTAAGCTCACAAAAGATACGGATAACCACAAACTTCAGTGTTCAGATCCAAAAGTAAAGCTCATGTTTTCAACTTAACTTTCCCACACATACTTAGCTAAACCACCCATTGAAACACTACAGGAGTCTCTACTATCTGTTTAAGGTTTTTCTTACTTGATTAGAGTGAGTAGAGACACCTGCCAAAGCAGAGCTTTTATCACATGAAAAGTATTTCTGCCAGAACATGTGGTTTTGTCTAAATCGACATTTTTTTACAAGAAAATGTTGATTTCAATTAAAATTTTTAATTTTTTGATTGTTAGAACCTAAATGAAAAATATTATTTTGACCTGTTGAGCTGTTTTGATTGAAAATACTGGTTTTCCATTTTGATATTTCCAGTTCAAAACTTATTTTTGTGAATATTTTAATCAACTTTTTGCTTCAATTTGGAACAGAAAGTCATTTCAAAATGTTAAAATTTCCCACAAGAGGGAAGTTCCATTTATTAAAAAAAAAATCTCTGTATCAAGGAGAAACTTTTGACATAGACGTTAAATATCTGATTCTACATTGTTGGTCCAGTTCTCCAATTTTTCTGTTGTGAAATTTAGATGGCATTTGTAATGGGTTAACAGAAATAGTCATAGTAATTAGTGGTTTAATAGAAACTACAGATGTTTCCCATCTTTAGGTCATATCCAGTTCATACACATCACAACTTGTTTTCATTCTTTATGAGTCCCAACTTAATGAAAGCTTGAAATGGGGAAAAACCATTATTCACAAAAATGTTTCAGAGATGGAAAATATGCCCCATACAGTTATCTAGGAAAAAAGGGGGTCTGTAATCTGATAAACTAAACAGATGCTTACCCCAGAGAGAGGGAGAAAATGCAGTATTAAAAGAAGGCAATGTAACACCTAGACACAGAGACATTCATCAAGAGCAGTTACATTAACCACAGATGTACTGTAGCTCAGAAAGAAACCCCTCTCCCGCACAGAAAAAAAAATAATAGTGAAGAAAGACTGAAGGAAGATCTCTACTCTCAAAACTCATCTATAAGGAAAAATAAGGTTTTTCAAAATTATTTGTAATCGGTTCTCCTACTAAGGTTTTTTCTAATATGAAAAATTGCTGTATATCTTCTCTGCAAGTATGAATTAATGTTGTTTAAGAACCCCAGACAGTTATATACAGCTTTACTTTCCACAGCACGATTTCTAATCATTAGTGTTTTCATTATAGTAGCACATTGGAGCCCCATTGTGCTAGGTGCTGTACAAATAGTGGACAAAAGCAGGAAAATAGCTAGCTGTAGAGCATAGAGCCCAAGACTTAGATTCAGCAAACCTGGGTTCTATTCCTGACTCTGCCACTGAGCTGCTTGGATAAGTGACTTCATACTCAGTGTCCCATCTGTTGAGAAAAAATTGCAAATAATTATACTTACTTGTTTTGAGAAGTATTTTAAGTTCTACAGATGAGAAGAGTTGTATGAGAGGGAAGTATTATTAATGTCAAAGCCTTTATTCAGCCACACAGAGGGGTAATTGTGACTCCAGCCAGGGGCTACTCACCCGTTATTCCCCAGGGTGAACAAATGGGAAGTGAGACGTGTGACAGTTCCCAGGACAGTGTCACCTTGTTACTCTTCCCCTCACCACCACACACACCACCACTGAGAGGAAGACTTGTTTGTGTTTAACTGGGTGTCAGCTCCCTGATACCTTCAGTTTGTTAGCCACCCAAACAATCTCCTCTGGGCTATACCAGCGCTTACTTTACCTTGCAGGTTAACGACAGATGCACCTCAGTCTCTGAGCTCCTTTGAAGCATTCGCCTGTAGTATTCAGCCCCTTATCCACTGAACGCTCACTCAGGTTTGCTCTCCGCAAGGCAACACACCAGCTTGAATGATTCAATTTAAGATCAGCTCCCCTATAACATCACAACGCAGAGAGATGTATAATGAAAACAGTAATACATTTATTCCCACAGGTTAAGATTTAAAAGATAGTGAGTAAGGATAATGGAAAGAGAAAGTTTACATATTCAAACAAAATCATAACACGATTTCTTGCGATTAAACTTAACTTTAACAGGCTAACCCTCTGTGTAAAGATGCTTAACTCACCCCTGATGTCTTTTGCAGCATTTCAACCTAGCCTGCTTGAGATCCTGTTTTCATTAATGTAAACATGCTGTCCATTTATTTCCTCAGGTACAGGTTAAAATAGTGTCTTTGCACATGGCCAAGCTAACCCTCGTAGCTTGTTTTTTTCATGTGTGCTGCTGTTCTGTGGACTCCATACGTAAATGAGGCTTCCATTGTGTTGGCTTATAATGCTTACTTTACATCTGACAGAGAGCTACGCATCTGACTGCCTGTCTGGAAGAAACTTGTTTTTCTCTTTGGTTGGTAAACATGTTTTCAGTACATACACATGAAAACATGTTTTCAGTACATACACACAACTCCTTAAATATCATTCATCCATCCATCTGACAACAATATTCTGACCAGTATGAGACTGGCTTTCATTGGAGACCTCACATGATATTCTTTATGGATAAATAGTATGAAAGGGGTGCACTAGGTGTAATGAGTTTGTCAGGCCTGTTTGGAGTTACTGTTACACAATAGTGAACCCTTTCCCAGTTGGCATGGAGGGGCTCTTAGGGGTCACAAGAGGGCAGAGAGGAAATGGGAGCAGCAGGTTGGGTTCATGGGGAAGCAATGAAATCCACTGCACTGATCAGAGAAGACACCAATACGCACCTTTGCTTAGCAAAATTGCTCCCTGTTCTTCTGCACTAACACTACCAAAATCTAACTTGTGCTATCACTGACATTTTTCTACCTCCATGTCATCAAACCCTGCTCTGAGTGGGAATTTATTCCCACTTTACAACTATGAGACACTGTCTGAGGGGTGTGAAGGAGTCTTAGTGCACATGAGAATCAAGACGTGTTAGATAACTACTAAAATAGATAAACGCAGGAGTTCATATTCAGTATGCGGATCTAGTTTGCCACAGATCCAGAGTCTTAGCGTACTGAGGGAGAGGTGGGCAGGCTGGATAATACATATCCATCCTCTTCCCAAGATCTGAACCTGGACCTCTGACCTCCCAAGTCAGTCCCCTAACCACCAAGCTAGAGTCATTTCCTCCACCCCCGCATGCACACACTGTTTCACCCGATGACTAGTCAAAATTGTATTTTGTATTTTAAACAAAAATGAAACCGTTTTAACGGGAGAGAGACCTATCCCAGAATACCCTATCCTGGGTGTTAGGCCATTCACTAAGGAGGTGGAGACCTAAATTCAAGTGCTTGCTCCTCTGACTATTCAAGTATTTTATATAAAGTGATTCAAGACTTGAACCAAGTAATTTAGGGTTCACAAGAAATGACAATGAGTAAATTATGGTTTTGAATAACTACAGCTGTGACCTAATGTCTTAAATCCAAAGCCATCCAAATCCAATATTTATATATTTTACAACCAACCAGAATCATCAGGAAAATCTTGTATCATTTTCTGTAATATTTACCACTATAGAGACTTCTATTAACTGGGATAATACAAATAAACACTAGTGAACCTGTAAATCCAGTACTTTCAGTGACCTTCATATTTTGAAATGGAGATATTCTAAAAAAATCCTAGGGGAAAAGAGAGATACACTATGGAGAAATTACTTAGTTATTTAGTGGAAGCCTGCCAGGAACAGAAGATTGTAACAAAAGTTCTACCAAGACTTCTAAGAAGTGTTTACATGGATGTTGGAAAAAATATTTTAAACAAATATTCATAGTAAAGTTCACATATGTTGCCAAAAGGAATCTGTCACTAAGCAAGAATTAGGCGCATTGTAGGAAGCCGCTGTGGCTTCCCACGGAGCCAGAGCCTGAGGAAGGACGCCCGCGCTCTGATTGGCTCAACTCACACCCTGCCCTGGAGTCTGCCCGGCAACAAAGGGCCCGGGCCGGGATAGGACAACCCGGCCAGGCCAATTGGCTGCCGCAGGGCGGAGCCCCAACAGGAAGGGGAAGTACAAAAGCCTGGCCCTGAGCTCAGTAGGCCCCAGACTGCTGCCAGAGGCGGACGTGCTGCCCTGCCAGCAGAGGCCTAGGCCAGAGCCTAACTGCCAATGACGACGACGACGAACCCCGGCCCCACCTGGGCCCGGGGATTGGATAGGGCCCTCGAGAAGCTGGACTAGGCAACCCGGCCAGGACGACTGGGCCGAGTTACCCCGAGCCCGGGGCCGTACTCTGGAACCGCCAGACTGGGCCGAGACCCCAGAGCGGCCCGAGTGGTGGGCACCCCCGGAGGCTGGGCTAGATTTGGAGGAACTGCCAGCCGCCGAGCCCCTCCCTACA
Source organism: Emydura macquarii macquarii (assembly GCF_026122565.2). Lineage (NCBI taxonomy): Eukaryota > Metazoa > Chordata > Testudines > Chelidae > Emydura > Emydura macquarii. Next base: position 7,733,100 of record NW_027130155.1, on the reverse strand, counting down.
GCGGGGCTGGACTTGGAGGAGCTGCCCGAGGCCGAGCCGCTCCCCACATCCAACGACCTTGAGGAACTGCCCCCTGAAGAGGAGGTCCCCGCCTTACCCCCGGTCGACGAGGAAGGACTGACGGCGCTACCCCTGGAGGACCACCTTCGTGGCACGGAGGAGGCAGGTACTAGGGTCAGTGGGGAGGAAGTAGCCCAGGGACAGCCACAGCCTGTGGCTGAAGCCGCCTTATAGCCGGTGTGTTGCGGCGGGAGCCCCGCCGGCACAGTGGCAGCCGCTTCTGCCACTGCTAGGGCCCTGGGCTGGGACGCAGTGGAGACGGGTGGGCCTGCATCCCCCTCCCCTTCCCCTTTTCCCAGCCACCCCAGGAGAATTGCTCTCCTGACCCCGCCTGAAGCCGTTGCCTTCTCTGCTCACCCTGCCTAGGGGGTGGAGCAACTGACTCCTGGTTCGCTCGCCCTGCCCGAGGGCCTGAGCGATCTGCCTCTGCTCACCCTGCCTAGGGGTTGGAGCACCTGACTCCTGGTTCGCTCGCCCTGCCCGAGGGCCTGAGCGACCCACCTCCGCTCACCCTGCCTAGGGGTTGGAGCACAGGACTCCTTGCTCACTCGCCCCGACTGGGGGCTTGAGTGGCAGACTGAGTGCTCGCCCCCACAGAGTGGCGAATTGCCTAAACTGACCGCTCGCCAAACGCGAGCTATTCCCCTGTAGGAAGCCGCTGTGGCCTCCCACGGAACCCGAAACGCTTACACGCATACTTCACTAAAGGAAGATGTCTACATTTCTTGACAATTTCTAAATTTAATATTACAAGCTGAGATCATTTTCTTCTATAAAATGATCTTGAATGAAAGTTATCCCCCACACAGACCATATTAGTATTGTTGTCTTTCATTTCGTGTCCTAAGCTGCTGCTGCTGGAACCATTGTGTGTCTTATTTGTGATGTCTACATTTTTTAGGGGCTGATCCTGCAATTGCTTACACATTGGAGTAATTTTACTCATGTGAGCAATCCCATCACACATGTTGTGTGTTGTTGTGTGTTTTTATTTCCCTCTACCCCCATCAATACTACCAATAACTGGCTAGTGTCTCCATGTCATTTAAACCTGCTCTGAGTGGGAATTTACTTTCACTATGCAGCCCCTTTGCACTGCAAGAGTGGTGTAAAGGAGCCTTAGCCACATGAGAATCAGCACATGTTAAATAATTACTAAAAGACAGATAAATCTTATACAGGAGTTCACAAACAGCATGTGGATCTAGGCAGAGACAATGACCAAGAATGCTGATGGAGAGATAGGTGGGTAATGCACTTCATTCCCTTTCCCACTCCATGGAGATTCAGTAGCACTGTGCAACATTGACTTTTCAGTGGGATCACCCTATGTGGTTGGATACCTTTTTAAGGGTGGTCCCCTGGGTCCAGAACCCACCAATACATTCCCTGGTAGCATGGCTCTGGAGCCATGACATCAGAAATGCAAAGGTAGGAGAGCAGATGCTGCCAAAGACATTACTACAATGGAGACATGGAAAGGCTCCACAGGTTGTGCTGCAAAGTAGCAGAGGTTTCTCATCAGCTGCTTGAAGGAGCACTTAGTTTAGTGGCTGATTTGATCACTTGGAACAAGGCCCAGAGTTCTTCCCCCCCCCCCCAAAATCCATAGGGTAGAAAGTAATTTTGTGTGTATGTGTTTAATTAGTCTGAGATACAGTGGGTGGAATTCATAGGCTGTGTAGTTTAGAAGAAAATCTACTTTTGTTTGGATTAGAAGCTAAAAAGTTAGGATTCTACTTATCTACGGTCTTATCACAATGTAAGTCTCTCTTAGTATAGGACTTTCTAACTTCTCACACACTAAGCACTTCATAACACTGCCGTAAAGTCTGAGAATTAGATGTAAAATAAAACAACAACAACAACGAGGGGAACTTAGCAAAAGATAATAGCAAAATAAGAGAAAGCCACAAGGAATACTTACCTAACAGTGATTACAATATAACGTAGTAAAGACTCCACCCCATTGCACTCCTTAGCTCTTCAGGTCTTTGCTTGCTGTGCCAAAATGGAAAGCAGGCTGAAGACACATTCGGGGACTGTCCAAACATAAAATACTGGCAAGAGAAGTGTCAAAAAAATTGTCTTCCTAAGAAGCTAGATAATCAAGATAGCTAGAACCCACATTATGTCTTCACAATGGATATCCAGAGAATCCCAGAATTTTTCATTGGGTAGGAAAATGAGAGGTGATGAAGTTTTTAATCATACATATACAGTAACACTCAGACACTGGATTGTAAAGACTCAACGAAACAAATTCAGTGATGTGTGGCACTCATGGTGCCCCATGTACTAATGCATTTTCTGTGTATTACTAATTCCTCTGCTTAAATATGTCTGACCTTAAATTGTTTCATTATAATATCAAACAATTGCATGACTACCCAGGGGTACATTCTAAGAAATAAGCTTCTGAGATCTGAGCCAGGCAGAGAGCTAGGGGTGCCACCCAGGAAGAGCCAGAGATGCAGGGAAAGTATGGCTGTTGTTTCAGTGCCGGCTGTTGGTTATTGCATAGATTAAGGTGCTAGAAATGCTGGGACCTGTAATTTCAGGGGAAAGAGCCTTAAAAAGGTACAGGACAGGGAGGGGCTCACACCAATCAGCATCATCTCTCTGTGCAGTACTTCCCTAACTTTTCATTCTTTTGATGGGAAGCCTGACTGGGTATCACATGAACTATCCCACTCTCAAACCCTGTAATCTCACAACCATTTGACTGTCAAAGTGTCTAATTCTACAGACCACCAGGAAGGAATCTAGGGAACACTAGATGACCACAGTTTGAGAATCACTTGTCCAATGGTTAAAGCAAAAGACTGCAGGGCAAGCATCCTGGGTTCTTCTCTGAGCTCTGCTGCCAGATGACATTGAACAAATCACAAGTCACTTTCCCAGTTTGTAAACTGGAGAGGATACCTACTTCATTGTGAGAAATTATGCTTGCAAGGTACTTTGAATATCTATAGAAGCATTGCTGTACCAAGAGGTATTGTATCACCCTCTGTCAAACAAGATTGTATTACTATCACCTCATGAAAGATGTATATAAGAGCTACAAAAGTGCTATAAATACACACATACTTTAAAATAAATCATTAATATTCAGGATCTATTATTTGAATAGCTAAATATTTATAGAGAAAATATAAATAAATAAGGGAACAAATAAATATAAATAAATGAATTAATTAAAAATAATATAAGTATATATTATAAATTATATAATATATGTATTGTTATTATAAATAATAAATACATAATAATAAATAAATAAATAAAGGGAATTCATTTATACAGGGAATAAATAAATAAGGGAATTGGCATATTTACAACACTAACATCTCTTCAGATTGTATGTGCCAGTTTATAATAACCTTTATACATTTCTAGTTTGACCACAGGATGGCAGAAGTATAAAATCAAAGAATTATTTTTAATTCCACTTGTTCCAGATCTGATGAATGGTGTATATAACAATGCCTGTTTACTTAGATTGCCTCGGTCTTCTCTTCCTCAGTAACTAGGCTGAATATGTGACCTCCACAGCAAATTAAGAAAAAGAATTGCATTACAAAGATTTTAATCCTTACTCTAGAATGCAGTCAAGAAATGGTCATACATATTATTTGCAAGATGTAATAGAAGTCAGATGTTGTACAGAAGCTCAGTAATTTACAGGCATGACCCAACAACTGAGACTATTTTATTTTCCATATCAAGTATTGTTTTCATTGTGGGCAAACTGGAATTACCATGGTTTATTTTGGATTTGACAGATCTTTGAGACACTGCTTGCAATAGTAATTTTAACAAACCACTGAATAAATGAAATTAAGACTCTGTCGTCGTGGCATGTTTGCTGGATACATATATGTAGATTGCATCTGAGCTAACAGGATGAATAACCAGAGCAAAACATCAGCCAAAGAGGATACCATAGAAATACCAAAACTGTATTCTTAAATTATACCCCAAAATTTTTTGGGTTGATTCTTGGTTCAACTTTGGCAACTTTGATGGCATCCTGTCCTGATTTTAAAAAAAAGAGTACTAAGCACCAATGACATAATTCAGAGAACTTTACTTGGGTTTTGTGTGTGCTTCTGAACTTACTGCATCACAGTGTACTCTAATTTGCAGACAGCAACAATTTAATTTGAATGATTGTAATGATCGTTTAAAATAGGAATTTCTCTGAGTGAAGAAGTGCAAACTCAACATTTTGCAAATCAATAAGCTTCATGTATCTGTTTCCATTTTGGAAAGCAAAGGAAAGTTTTTTTTAGTTTATATTTGGTTTGAAGGAAGATAGTATTGCAGTGAAGAGGAGACAGTGGGGAGAGAAAAACAAGGGACAGGGGAGGAGAACATCTATTTCTTTTTAATAAACACGGAGAATTCCTTAGTTTAAGTACTTACTGAGTTGTACTCTCAGTTATGCCAGCTATGCCTCAGTGTTTTTATTTTGCTGCAACACCTTACCATAAAGAAAAATTTCATAATTCAAAAGCTGAGTGGTTGAGAAGCTATCTGAAAAGGATGAATATTCTCTATCAAATTGTGCAAAGCGATGGCCACCGGTGCTTTCTATTAAAGTCAGAGGTGTCAGTGCAAAAAAGAAATGGTTTTTCTACCACTGGCTTCCAGGAGTTTGAAAGAAGTTAACCATTTAAGAAAGAGGTAAGGAAGGACTGCAGCTGATCTCTTTACCAGTGGACCACAGACATTTTAGAAAAAAGGTGGGTTAAAATATGGAAAAGTGCCATTCATCGGCAGAGTGGTATTGGAGAGAGGAAGTGTAATATTCCACTTGTAGTTTCCATGCAACACATATACAGCAATTAACAGCAGCAGGATTGAAGTACAACAGACTAAGGTCCTTTAAACATTGAAGTCAAATAGGATTACCAAAATGAAGGCAAATAAAAGCTAGGAAAAAGCTAAAATTTCCAGGCAGTTTCTATCAATCATCTTATATACCATCATCAAAGACATATTCAAAGGATCGTGTGCAAGTGATGGAAGGAGAATTTGTTGGGAAGCAGTTGGTTTCTCAGACCAAAGCATTATAGGCAAAAAGAGGCTTTGTTAATCTCTGAAGCCATTTACTCTATTTCTTTGTTCACCAGAGTTTGACAGTCTTGTCAATCCAGTTGGTACTGTACTTCATTATTGCTATTTACTGTTTCACAATCAGGCCAAGTTGAGTAGAATTACTCATGGTTTTAAACCATCCCCTTCACTCCCATAAAAAAGCTCTTTAGATGTTCTGCAATATCTAGGCATGAGAGTGAGAGTCAAGGTTATTACTGCTGCGTCTATGGAATTTCCCTTATTTTATGTTAGTATAGATTTGGTTTAGCCACAAAACCAGATATCCCTGCAAGAAAGAAAGCAGGCAAAAATGAGGTTCTTTTGAATCTTCAGTATACTTCAATACTTGTAGAAAAAACATAATTTCCGATAAGCTCTTCTCACATCTTCCTGCAGAGAAAGAATAGATACAAATCCAGTAAAGCAATGTCTACATAAAACGAAACCTTTTGACAAGTCAAAGTCCTGTGGAAGATATTCAATCCAAGTAAGCTTTTTAGGTTTCACTCTTTACAGTAAAGAAGCAGCATTACATACCCTACTGTATATGAAATCATCAGCTTGAAGTTAAACACTTTAAAAAGAGACAACAAAAGCAGTATATTTATATATGGAGAAGATAAAAACCCATTTGCTTTTATATGAGACACATTAATTTATACAACAAATAATTCCTTATCTTTTCCTCACAGACCAGGCTGCCTGTATTGAATCCTAAGGGCAAAATCTGAGCACAACTCCAGTTAGTGGCAAGACACACACTGACTTTAATGTGGCCAGGATTTCACCCCAGGTCTTTTGCATCTCTATTTCTATCAGGCCATCTAGCCTATCTACTTGCCTGTACATGGTTTGTACCTACAGTATATAGTTTCTTCCTGGGCATGTATGAAAGAAACCCAGATCCAGGATTGCTGCAGCCTGTGCTTATCCTCTGCCCAGAACATCATGCTATAAAGCTCCCTTCTGACTGGGAGGGAGGAAGAAACTGATACCTACATACAGCTGTATTTTATGTATAATATTTATAAAATATACTCTTATCCAGCAGGAATATGATATCTGATCCTGTGACTCTAGATACAGCCTTTGGCATTCGGTCTTAAGTTATAGTTGCTAAGTATTGAGCTGCTTAAAGATGGATAAGACAAGATTTTACCATTTTTTGCAAAGAAACAGGTTTTAAAATAGTTGAAAACAATGTACAAGAGCTGGCAGAATTTTCAGAAAAGCCTTTGACGATGTGCATCAGAGTGGAATAACTAAGACAAAAGCCTTGCCACCCTGATGATTATGCTAGTAAAATGTCTTAGCTTCTGCAACCTACAAACTTTATGGTATTCCACCAGTAACACTGGTTTCTCCAAGGTTTTCCAGTATACAGTAGCAGTTTCACTGAACTGTTGCAACTTTAATAATATTTTCCACCCTCTTCCACAAGTAAGAATAGTAACAGGATCAACACAGTAATTATCTTTTCCCCAGTTTCTTTGTGAAATGGAAGAGGATTTGTCACTAGTATGAGACCAGTCCTGCAAACCTTTACTCACATAGTCCTTACTCTGTGCATTACACATGTAAGCCAACTCAATCCATAGAGTTCTTTTCAAAACAGAACATAAGCTTCCCTCACCAAGGAGTTTCTTCCTCATCGAGCATTTCCCAGAGGAATTTAATTTAATTTACCGTCCATTCTCAAACAAGGACTACACCCAGTTTTTGAGACTAAGCATGGCCCTCCAAGAGGGGTTGCACGTTTTTTTCTCCAACTAAAAATTCCAGTATATCAAAATGAGCCAATAAAATAATAAAAAATAAAAAACAAACAGCCAACAGGAATTCTTAGCTCTTCCAGCTCCCTCCAACTCTCTCTCAAGATTACAGAGTTCCTTATATATTGTGTCCTACACAGCAGGCCTTGCTGGAACCGGAACTACAGCCCCAGCTGCTCTGAGAAATAAAACTCCCAACCTGCTCTGCTCTTATGGTCTGGTGAGAGGAAGACTGGTTGGAAATAAACAGCCCCAGCTCATGTACTGAGCGGGAAGGGCAATTTCACTTCCCCAAACACTTTGAAGTGCACTTTTGGGCTCTAAACAGAGATTGCAGCTAGGGGATCTTCCCCTCAGCACCCACATTCACCCTCCTATAGATATTTCTTCCAGAACACCATAGAACAGTGTAATTTCCCTCATTAGACTTAAAGGGGTTAATATATTACCAATAAAATTGGTTGCAGATTTTTTTTTTAAATTTAAATATTTATTCAACTACAATAGAAAAACAGGAGGGGGGGGGAGGGTCATTTTTCTGGGTTTTCATTGATAACCCAGAAATTTAATCACTAAGTTTTAGTAAAAATTTTCAGTTTTCAGATTAGGAAAATTGAAATAATTGGTTTAAATTAAAAACAGATTTTTTTTTCTGGTTTTCATAAAATAATTCAAAAAATTTGTCGTGGAAAAATAATTGGCATTTTTGACTGGCTCTATTTACAATTGCATTTTCATATCACATTTTGGAGTTACCAGGTTTATGAAAAAAACCTGAAGTAGCATCATGTTCAGTTCATCGCTGATATGAACACATCCATAGTCCAACAGAGCTTTATCACAGTCACTTTTTGTTCTCTATATAAACTGTGTTGCTCTATTGACCTGACAAAGGGACCTCTGGCTTTCCTACATGGCCTGATTCTGTGGAGCGTCCTCGATTCTTATGGAAGTTGAGGGGACTTAATAGCTGGTCAGTTAGGACTTGATCCTACTTTATTAAAATTAATGGGAGTTTTTCCATTGGACTTGACTAGGAGCAGGACCAAGCCAACGGTGATGAAAGGAATACATTTAAAAGTATGTGTTGTATAAAATGTGATTAATTATAGTTATTGCTAAGGCCCTACTTGAATTGCACATTGATTGTTAAAAATTCCAACTGAGTTATGGACAAGCCATGGAAAATTTCAGAAAAGTAATAATGGACCTTATTTGCAATAATAAAATCTATTATTACTTTTTTGTGATTTTTCGCAGTCGGCCTCCTGGGGCTGACAGCGGAGGGTGGAGGGGGGGGGGGCGCCTGCTCTCAGCCGTGGGGCAGCCAAGGCTCCCACTGTCAGCACCGTGCATGGTGGGGCTCCTGCTGTCAAAATTGCAGGGGAAGCCTAAATATAGCAGAATCCACAATTTCCGCAATAGCGCAAATTAAGTAAGGCTTTAGTTATTGCACATCAATATGTTAAGAGACAATTCTAAATTTTATGGCAAGCTTACATATACGTACGTTTTCCTAACTCATGCTCCCTTTAAATTTCAGAATTTCCAGATTGTTAAACTTAAGTTCAAATATTGCTATAGATTCCAGTGTGTCTGCAATTTCACACAAACTTTTTTTCAGCTCAAATTTCATCCACTGTGTCCAAGCAAATAATTTGTTTTATTTGCTATTGCCAGGAAATCCTCTCAAATCTACAGGAATTTCACTAAATCTTCATTCAAGTTGTAAAGAAGTCCTTCAGAAGAAATTATTTTACTCAGACATATACATCAGCTTTGCAGTATTGGTGGAAATGCATTTTGCTATTTATACAGATTTATGGAGGTTTAATAATGTGAACAGCCATATCAGAGAGAGGATATTCAATAGGACAGTTTCTGTATTATTTGACTGCTTTCATTGGACTCAGACCAGGAGGACAGCAGTACTGGAGACCAAATGGTGCATCTGGAAGCCTGTGTAACAGATGTCCTCATTACAGTACAATCAGTCATTTCTGTCTAGATGAAGGATGGTCAGTATTTTAACGGCCAAAATAATTGCTAATATAAAGTTAGAGAAAAGCCTGAATTTCTAACTCTGAAAAGTTCTAATTTTCCTAAACTGTAAAGCAAGAACAATACAGCTTCCAAGATTTTCTTTTAGATTCTAAACTTCCTTGGAAAATCTTCGACCTTCTATAAAGTGGTATCGTTTGCCCTATTGCAAATAAACATTCATTGTAGAAATGGACAGAGCTTTAAGATGGATTTTTTTCTAAATACTTCAGAACCACAACCCATTGATCTAGATCATTGATTCAATGCCAATTGAAGTTAAAGGACAAATACATTAATTTCAGTGGGAGATGAGGCAGACCCTTACTTACCAAATATTTCAATCTGCTCAAAACAGTCCTAGTATTCGTCAATAATGGTGTTTTTATTTTATTTTTTTTAAATTAGCTTAACTTGTTTACCATGCATGTGTTAGTAATTGGACCTACAAGCGGTACATCGACTCAACATGAGCTTTTCTCTCATGGGAGAAAAGCTAAAAGTCTATGGATTTGGCTCCCATATTTGTGAATGATAATATATATGCTCACCCCAAAGACTGAAATTTCCTGGAAGTACAAATTTATAACCAAAAACATAAAATGAGTGATGTTTACAGCTTAGGAGTCCTTGCCATTCAATTTTTAAGGTTATTTTTCTAGAACGATAAACTTAGTCAAAACCAAAATCGGTATCCCTGCTGCCATTATATGATGGACTGCTACTGCACCTCTTGTGGGTTTTTAGTAGTTCAGAGTTCCATTAAGGGCTGTGGAACCTGTCTTAATGCTTTAATGGCAGGATAGGTTACCTCTGTACGGCAATAAATTGCTGTATTCCAACCATATTTTAAAAAATAAATACAATTTTGATTCCCAGACTTTCAGTAGTGCTAAATAATCAGGCTATCAAAAGTATTTCTACAATGTGTTTCTCTTCCTTTTAGACTGAAAATAATTAAGAATGACCCCCAAGTTGCCAAAAGCAACAGAGTCCTGGTCTACACTTACCTGGCAATTCGGCAACAGTCAACGGGAGTTATGCAAGCTATACGGGGTTATTTGCATAACTTCTGTCGACTGCTGGGCTTCCCTTCTGCACGGCATCTTCATTGAACTGCACTGACGGGAACCGTGTTCCTGTTGACGCAGTGCTACGCCACTTGAGGGGGTGGTTTTACTGTATCAACTTCCGGATCGATTGAGCGGGTCTTCGCTGACCCAGATAGGTTGATCTGACGGCGGTGACTTTGCCACCATCAGTGTAGACATATTTTCCAAATATCAAGGACAACTGCATATCTGAATTTTGAAATGCATTTCTCTCTCTTTATCCCTGTATTTTACATAAAATATTAAAGAATGAGTTTGACCCAAGCCCCCATTATCTGTATGGAACCCTCTGGGGTCTAGAGAGCACAGCCCCTTTAAAATCCTGTCCTTTAAAAACAAGGGAAGTGCTATTTTTTTCCAGGAAGATGACATACTGATGGTTTCAGGAGGGAAGGAGGTAGAGAGGGCGAGCGACAGGGCAAGCGAATATGCGTCTGTAGCTCCAGACAAGAGGGCCTACACTGAGCAGGCCTCTACGTAGGGAAGCAACCAAGACTGAAGCCCAAGGAAGACAGAGGGCCGACCAGAGGACAGCCAAGGATGGGAGCCAGGAGGCGTGCCAGGCCAGGAAGGAATCACCCGAGAAGGCCAAACTGGAGCTGGACCCAGTATCATCGTCCCCAGAACTGCATGGGGCTGCAAGTACTGGGGCTTATGACTCTGCAATGGGAATAAGGAGGGCAGTTGTTGTTAGTTAAGTGGGGAGGTTGTTGCTGTGTGGGGGTTTGCAGAGAAAGCAGCACTGGAAGAGTTTGTTGGGACAAGTTTACTGGTGCCGAAGACAACCAGGACCACCCAAGATTCACTCTCAGACTGGAACTCTGCTCAGAATTCCTCAATTTTGAGTCCAGATGCATTGCTTAGCAGCTATCTGTGGTGCCACTAGTGCTGCCTCATGGGGGACATCACCCTGTGTGACTGGCTCCCTCTATCTTCTCCCCCTGTTCTTTTTTCCTACCCTGTAACTAAACATTTCCCTTTCCTATATTTATTGCATCGTTCCAGTGTGTGTGTTTACTCCACAGGGTTTGGAAAAAGTGACCCCGGGTGGAAAAGGAGGTTCCCTGATGTATTCACCTTTTCTTGGTTAGAGCCATCCCTCAAAGTGGACTCCATCTTGGTCACAACGGGATTACAGTTACATGCATCTCTGTGCTACCAACTTTTCTTTCTTGTTCTACCTGGGGGTAGAAGTTCCTTGGATTGCATAAAGATCAGAGTCCTTCCTTTTAAAACTGAATACAGTCTCGTTCTACCCTGTGGGTCGTTTGAGAACAAAAACATTTTATCACAATTATTCAGCTTGTCTATGAAAAATTTCCCATTTCCAGTGCCTGCCACTGCTTTTTAAAGATAGTGGAGTCGTGTCAGCTTATTCCACTTGGATGCTGACTTGGGTTTAGTCTTAATTTTAAGAAGGTGGCCTTAAAATATGGCTTTTGCTTGTTAACAAGCAGAAAGTGCGCATGAAGGGCACATAACCGGGTGGCCACTGAGCAGATGTGCAGAAGGCAGGGAGAAAATCTTCACTGCAAACTGCAGAGTAGCCATAAAGCCATTTTGATGAGACTGCACCAGTCAAATTGCTGACATAGCTTCTACAGGCTCATATATAGCCTCTGACATGGTGGGGAGGATCAGAGAATCCTCCAGTTCTACCCTGTCCCCTCCAACCTGCTATGCTGTAGCAAACAAAGCTTATAAGAAGCTGAACTCCATTCCATGCAGGCGAGCATGCTACCTGTGCAGCCTCCCACTCCTATCCTTTATCAACTGGAAATACACTGGTTCTATTGCCACAGAGGAAGGAATTCGATTTTGCATTTAAAGTAAATCTCATAATAAAAAACACATGCCTTGCATTTGTCCTGACTTTGCTTGTCCAACTACATGATACTTTGGATAAGAATATAAGCCTGGACTGGCACAATATGGTTATATCTCCGTTGGAAAGTTGACATCCGGTAAACACATGACAGGTGAAAGGAGTAGCAGCTTTGGATAGTGTGGGATGTGCAAACAGGCAACAGGAAGGTAGAAATGGGGCATGATGTATGTTATTTGTATTCTAGCTGTATATTGTAATACATTTAAGCAAAGTAGCAGATACACATTATTTTACATAAGTCTACATGAACACCTGTATTCATTCATCATACACTGATAATACTGTTATGTTCATTAATGCAGATGATTAATCAATAGGTTTTACTAACTGTCTTTGTGTTTTTCTTATTGCAGTGGTGCTGTGTAAGCTTTCTATCCTGCAGCACACATGCAATGGCATGGTGTATCCTTTTCAGCAAAGCAATGGCAGAGAGGGAGGCAATAATGTTTTTATACAGAACAGGCTACTTCCGATTAAAACAAGTGGTGACTGATAGGGCACAAGTTTCAGGAGACAGTTGGAAAAAATGAGTTTGTTCTAGGATACTTTATTTTTTCCCCATTTATTTACATTCTTTTGCTATAAGTCAATTCTCCAGAGAGCACTTTAAAAGTCCTATGGAAGTTTCTCTCTAAATCAGCGGGTCTTGAACATTTGGAGTAAAAGTGCCATGTTATTAGACCAAGACTTTGGATGTACAAACCTGTGTTTCTCGCCTCCTGTTCATTTGTGCTCAGAATCACAAGGCTGCTCAGCAATAATTCCACAAGATTGACATTTGGAACAGCTCAGCCTTGACTGTGAATCACAGTTGGACCACACAGGGGCTGTGCCCCAGGCCTATCATTCAAGAGGGTGACATTTAGAGCATCAGACCCAAAGATCTCAGACTTGGATTTAGGTGACACACGATTGACTGGACTCTTTTGAAAATCCAAAACTACGTAGTACTGGTGTATGTATCAGTAGTTGAGACCCACTGCTTTACATGACACTTGCAGCCCCTCTGCATGTCTACTGCTGAGGGGTGTCTGTCAGCTAGAGGAAAACAGGGTTACTTACCAGTAACTGTTGTTCTTCGAGATGTATTGCTCATATCCATTCCAATATAGGTGTGTGCGCGCCCCATGCACAGATTCCCGGAACTTTTTTCCCTTAGCAAGCCCCGTAGGGTTGGCTTAGGCACCCCCTGGAGTGCCGCACTCATGCCGCACTACATAGGGTGCTGCGGACCCTGCGGGCCCTCAGTCCCTTCTTTCTGCCGACTCCGACAGTGCAGATGGAGGGTGGGTGTGGAATGGATATGAGCAACACATCTCAAAGAACAACAGTTACTGGTAAGTAACCTTGTTTTCTTCTTCAAGTGATTGCTCATATCCATTCCAATATAGGTGATTAAATAGCCACACCTTGGAGGTGGGCAGGAGTCAACAGTGAGCTGCTCTCATGAGCACGGCCCTGTTGAAGCCCGCGTCCTCTGTCGCCTGCTGCACTATGGCGTAGTGGGATGTGAAGGTGTGGACCGACGACCAGGTCGCTGCTTTGCAGATGTCCTGCAGAGGCACTCTTCCCAGGAAGGCCACCGATGAGGCCTGGGCTCTGGTTGACTGCGCTGTCACAGCTCCTGGAAGCGGCACCTTCGCCCGCTCGTAGCAGGTCCTGATGCAGGCGGTGATCCAGGTGGAGATGCATTGGGTGGAGATGGGTGAGCCTTTCATCTGGTCCGCAACTGCCACGAACTGCTGCGTTGATTTCCGGAACAGCCTGGTCTGCTCGATGTAGAAGGCCAAGGCTCATCTGACGTCCAGTGAATGCCATCTCCGCTCCTCCTCCGAACAGTATGGTTTAGGAAAAAACACGGGGAGGAAGATATCCTGGTTATAGTGAAACTGAGACACCACCTTAGGCAGGAACACCGGGTGGTTTCTCAGTCGGACCTTATCCTTATAGAAGACCATGTAGGGGGGCTCCGAGGTCAATGCTCTTATCTCGGAGACCCTCATAGCCTATGTAATGGACACCAGGAAGGCTAACTTCCAAGAGAGGACGAGCAGCGGGCATGTAGCCATGGGCTCGAAGGGGGGTCCTGTCAACATGGCGAGGACCAGGTTCAAATCCCAGGGAGGCACCGGGTCACGGACCTGCGGATACAGCCTCTCCACCCCCTTGAGGAACCTGACTGACATGGGGTGGGAGAACAGGGATCGCCCTTCCATTGGCTGGTGGAAGGCCGAGATGGCCGCCAGGTGTACCCTGAGGGAGGCCAGTGCCAGGGCCTGGAGCTTCAGATGGAGCAGGTACTCCAAAATCACCTGTATGGGCGAACAGCTCAGTAGGATACCCCGGGACTCCGCCCAACAGGTAAAACGCTTCCACTTGGCCCGGTACACCACCTGAGTGGAAGGTTTTCTGCTACCCAGCAGAACCTGCTGGACCTGTATGGAGCAGGCTCTCTCTCTCTCCATCAGCCAGAGACATCAAGGGGACGAGCTGCTGGAGGAGCTGGATGATCTCCTCCTGCGTCTCGACCTCTTGTGGCGATTCTTCCCACCTTGGGACTGGTAGCGGCGTCGCCTATGTCTCCGTGGTGTTGACTCGGACCACGATCAACTCCTCGGTGCCGAGGTGATCGGAGCCAGAGCAAGCGTTGTCGGAGCCGACGGTGCCGAGGCAAGCATTGTCAGAGCCGGTGGCGGAGCTGAAACGGTCGGTACTGAAGTAGTCAGTGCCGAGGCACTTGATGCAGTGGCAGGCACCGTGACCCGCGTCAGGCTGCGCACCGGTGTTAGGGATCGGTGCCGAGCGAGGCTCTGTACCAAGGTACCGAAGCCAGAGCTGTGACCCCTGAGTGAGGCAGAACTGGAACAGCGTCACCTCGCACGTTTGCCTCCCGACCGCTCGCGGTGTCGAGGAGCTTGACGACTCAGAGGCGGAGTTAGGAGGGGAGCCCGCACTCTTGACCCTCCTCGACCATCTGGGGGGAGACCTTGACTTCTGTCTCCTCCACCCACTGGGGCAACCCAGGGCGGGTTTACCCCGAGACGCCGGCCCCGGAACCCTCAGCCGAGGGGGGGACGGAGGCGTGGGCAGCCACGAAAGCCTCCCGCCTCGATGGCCCTTGCAGGGGCGCTCCCCCACCCCCAGGAGTCGGGGGGGAGGCTCCTTGCAAGGAGATGCCGGTGCTGGAATAACCTCCACGGCACGTGGCTGGGGCAGCTCCTGTGTCGCTCCCTGCTGTACCGGTCGCAGGGAGGAGTCCATGTGTGCGGCCTCAGGCCGCTTCTTCTTCTTCGGCACCGCAGGCTTCGGTGCCGGTGCCGGCGCCGGCGGAGCACTCTGTACCGAGGAGACGCTCGGTGCTGCTGGCGATCGTGATGGCTCGGAGTCCGGACAAAGCGCAGACTCCATCAGGATAGCCTTTAGCCAGGCGTCCCGCTCTTTTCGGGTCCGCAGCTTGAAGGCCTTGCAGATCTTACACTTCTCTCGTCTATGCTGCTTTCCGAGGCATCGGAGGCAGCGATCGTGAGGATTACTCACTGAAAAAACTTTTAAACTTTAAAGCCAGTGGAGCCAGGCATGGCTCAACTGTAGCCCCTGAGGGCTGCTATCTAATTACTTAACTTCTCTACTAACACTAATCTATCAACAATCAACTGTAACAAAGAAATGCACTAGAATGCTAAGGGAAGCTACTTGCGATATGCAAGAGGCAGACGTTCTAGCAACCATCACAGGCAGAAAGAAGGCACTGAGGGCCCGCAGGGTCGGCAGCGCCCTATGTACCGTGGCATGCATGCGGCACTCCAGGGGGCACCTAAGCCGCCCCTACAGGGCTTGCTAAGTGAAAAAAGTTCCAGGAATCTGTGCACGGGGCGCGCACACACCTATATTGGGATGGATATGAGCAATCACTGGAAGCTCTTAAGCTACTGGTCTTAGTTGGGGGTGGTGCTAAGGGGCACCAATCCAGCTAGATCTCAGGGAGGGCATTATGCTTTTGGGAAACAATCTCTCTCAAAACTCACTGGCATGCAGGAGCGTGGCCACTGCTACGTGGCTTTTTGGGTTGTAGTGGGCACTCCTCCATGGCCAGTCAGGGCAGAGAAGGGTGTGATGTGGTGCGCCATCCTGTTTGCAGTGATTGGCCCAAGTATCCAGGAGCAGGGTTTGCCTTCAGGGGAGCACAAAGACTGCGGTTTGTCCACCTAGGTATTCTGCAATACTGCACTAAGTCACAGTTCTGCAAACAGCGTTGCACAGAGAGCATGGGTGGGCAGTTTATTTGCAGCAGCACTCCCTCATTCCCGCTCCCCCGATCTCTCTCTCCCCCCCCCCCCCCCCGTTCAGGATCAGGGAAAAAGCTGCCCCAAAGGCGTTAGCTGAACAGCTCCTCCTCACAGCTGGATAAAGGTCTTAGAAATAGCAGAGATGCTGGTTTCAGGCCAAAGAAACAATTTCTGTATAAACTTGCTGTTGAGTGACATCATCCTTTTAGGCCCTACTCCAGAGCCAGCAAAACATCTAAAAATAATCAGAGGAATTCCAAGCCAGTGGACGCAGTGAAGGCAGCATATGTACAAGACAGAAGATTCATGTTTCGGACCATGTAAAGCTTTTTTTAAAAAATAAGCTGGAATCATAGCAGGCACCATATTGCTCTTGAGCATCAATCTTGTGTTAATAATGTAGGGCCAGGATATCAGTTGGTTATTTCAATGGAGCTACACCAATTTACACCAATAGAAGATTTGGCCTACAGATTGCAAACATCCTGGGCTGAAGCTGTCTTTGGGCTGTTGCCATTTCCTACTAATACAGCGAACCACCTTAAGCTGAATATGCTTTGTTTGCACTGTTTATGCCACACAAGTGTCTTGAATAAAACAATTCCTTGGAGGATCATTGTAAACAAAACCAACACATGGATCTTTGAAAAACAAAAAGAACATTTGAAGTCCCATTCAGAAATGTAACTTTCCAAAACAATTTGTCCAAAAATATTTAAACAATACAACCTTCTCTTCCTCTTCACCTCGCTAGACCTTAGCATCATCATAGGAGACCTATCACTATCTCACAACTTCTGTCCTAATCTGAGGGAGAGGCGGCCGTAAGAGCACAGTACAGGATCTCAGAATATGCATGAATGACTCTTAGGCCTATTCCCTGTCTCCCTTACTTTGAGGGAAGCAACTCTGAGGTGAACTTTGAGGTTTCCTGAATACTAACACTCCTGTTCCCATTCCCACCACCCCGAGATCTCCCATCAATAAGTACATAAGCACATGGCTCTTTCTGCTGCATATGTGTGGTGTAGGCAGTTAAATGCACACACAGAGCAGTCTATTATCCTCTGCTCTTAAAGCTATATGTCAACAACTATAATAAACAAATCACTTCTCCCATGAGAGGAAAGGAATCTCCCTGCTTCAGGACTCTTCCCTCCTCTGGCCATATCCTATCTTTGTCTTGCAATGGATGATTAAAAGTTAATATATGGATCATGACTTCATGCATAAGATAAAGTAGGTTTTCAGGAAGCCAAGACATAGGACCACTGGACTGGATCTGCGCTCTAACTCTCAACCTAATGATACAGTGAAGATTCCACCATATGGAATCCCATCTCACTTTCAGTTTTGGCTTGGGTCTCAGCAAAGTTCTGGCATGGCAGTGCTCCACCATGAAAAAAAAATACTTTGGGCTTCTTAAGGCCAACGAATGGATCAATCAACAGAAGAGTTATCATCAAAGACAATGGGCCAGGAACCTGATATAAGTTGTCATACCTCCATTAAAGTCAGTGGAATTATAATCATTTACACCACCTGAGACTGACTTTTGCCCCAGTTAAGGACTACTGCTGACGGTCTGCAAATGATTACTTCAGAACCAGTGTGATTGTTAATGCTGCAGACTGGAGCTCTGCTATATCAACAGAAAAATCTTCAAGACATTCAGCTGATAGCTTATTCACTCACAGCGTTCTCGAGGGGAATGAGTACATTCATACCATTTATAAGGCCAACAAGCAGCCTACTCCTTTCATTCCAGAAAGGCATAACCCAGTGCTCCCCCACGCTTTCTCAGTCGCTGGACCATATCTGAGATAAAGATTAAAGAATAAAATAAGCTTTTTGCCGTGGCTGAAAAGAATTCATACAAACTTCACTTGCACAGATGAAAATAAATCCCAGCTGAAGGCAGTTTTTGGAGCAGGTTTGGCAGAGTCCTTTCCAAACTTTTGCATCCTTTTCATTTCCTTGCCTCTTTATTTCTATAAGACCTACAAAAGGAAGGCTTTAATGTGGATGCCCTGCTTTTGATTAACATATATTCCATCCATAAAATAAAACGGGGGTGGGAGGAAGCTCAAAATTCACACTTGAGATGAGGTCAGCATTACCACATTATTGAAAATCCATCATTTCCCTTTGTGCTTAGCTGTGCTCTTATTCCTGTCAACTCATTGCAGCAACAGAAGAAAATGAAGTGAGTGACGAGCCTATGCTATAACAACTTGTGGCATAGTGGCTTTGATGCGGGCTACATACTTTTTTTTTTTAAAAGAAGGCATCTGACATACTGTGTGTTATCCAGTAGTTGGCCCACAAGTAGTGCTGAAGGGTCACAGTGGCCCCCACTGAGGATTAAACATACTCGGGATTGTCATTTTGTTAAAAAGGAATTAAAAATTGCCCTCTCTTCCATCACACCTACCACTGAATCTAGAATTCATGCGTGGGTTAGCAGTGAAAAACTAGGTTTGAACGTAAGCAACACTGATCAGATAATCTGCAAACATCTCATCTACTACAGTTAAAGAGCTCACCTTTATGTCCTTGTACTCCTAGTGCTTTATTTATACTGCCAGATTTTAGGCTGCTGTTTCTCCATGTTACTTATCTTGTGTCTCAGTTGTGTAATCTAACACCTCTCAAGGTTTGCTTTACGGTATTACTAGTGCAAATTCAATTCAAATGAGCTAGTTTACTAACAGTATATTAAAGCTAACAGTGAATTTAGGTACGGTTTGTTAAGGCCAAACATTTGTGCATTTTAGATTTTAATGCCCATTGAAGTTTACCTATTCTTCCAATATTCGGTCAATGCAGAGAAGTAAATGAGTGTTTTGTCTCAATGTTTTAACATTCCTATCAGCCTGAAACAGATTTAGTAACCTCTATGGATGAGTAACCAAAGGTAAGGATTCTAGTAATGTGCGTCTGAGCAAGGTAAAAGTGTCTGCTGTCCAAGAAGAGTCTAGCTCGTTCACACGGCTCAAAGCTGAAAGGGTGAATTAATGAAAATATAGATGTTTAACAATGAAACCAAGTCTTCAAACAAATAAGAATCAAAAAGTAAATCAGTGAAAAACAAAATCTAAACTATAGAAGCAAAAATTATGCAGAGTGATCTGCAAAAATCTCTCCTTGTCCTATTTTCAAAGTATCTCTTTATAAAGCTTTATTATACTGACCTATATTAAGCTGACCCAGTAGCAAAAGGAATACTCTGTTCCATGCCATCCTAACAGACCGTAGGCAAACACTCAGAAAAAAACATGTTTGTTTTAACAAAGGCTGCTTTCATGCTGTAGAGTTCTGAAGATTTTCTGAATTTTATAATTTGCCCAAGTGCAGCCTACATCTAGCCAAAAGCAGCTCATTCAGTCAAAGGTATCTGCAAAATTGGAATTTATTCATGTCAGGAAACTCAATGTGCTGGTGCATTTCTGAAATATGTAAGCATCTGCTTGAAATGGAGAAAAGAATAGAAATACGGGAAATGATAACTTGGAAAAAAACAAATTGGTCTCAAAACCACTCTGACTGACCTACAGTACTGGTGTGAATTCCCCTCAACACAGCATCAGTCAGGGTACTGGGGGAAAGGGTTGCTGTTTAGATCACCATGAAACCCTGCTAGCAAAAAAAGGATTATTACAACAAGCAGCAAACACATTGCTGCTGAAGCTCTTAAAACTTTGCCCATCTTGATAATGAGTGAAGCACTGATTAATGAGAGACATTATTCAATAGCAACAAGTAAGTAGCGGTGAATACTCAGAATATTTAAAAGAAAACTTTTTGCCAGCATAAATCATGATTCCCATGATACACAGTAGTTCCTTTTAAAATTGTTAATTAGTAAATACACTACATTCTAAAAACAACAGTTTTGGATATATTGCCATCTTCATTAAGACAAACAATAAAAACTGTTACATTAATTTAAAATTACCTTTTATTTTTCACAAGTTTTTAAACACATTGTGCATTCTGGCGCCTTAGGTTCCATGGTTTAGAGTTTGCTTCAAGTTTCTTTAAATTACACACAGTAGATACAGTAGGAATATTTAAAACAGATTCCTTTAAAATAAATTGTAAGTCAAACCTCTCAGGTTTCAAAGAGTGACTTCACCAATTTCATTTTCCTGATACAAAATTCAAGTAATTTTAAATAACAGAAAATTGTGTTTACAAAACATCCTGATATTAAAATTTACCAGTGTTCTGAAAATAGGATTCTGATTCCCAGTATCAACCTGGTGCAACTATACATTTAAAAAAATAGCTCATTTTAATTGAAGAACACTTGGTAAGGAGAAGTAACTTTAATGGGATGAGTTCTTCTTTAAAACACATATTCGCAGTTCTTGACAAAAACATTTTTTAAATCTAACTTATTTAATCTATTCCTCAATCTCTGCAACACATGCTTTCTTTAGGAGCATATAGATGTTGATATTTAATATAAACTGAATATTTTAAAAAAATTTTACTGAGGTGTTGAAGTGCACCTCAACACACAACAAATGCTTTTGCTTAAAACCAAAATTTGTGTGCAATTCTGCTAGGGTATGGGGTTCACTTGATGCTAATTCTCTATGTGGTTCTTTTATTGGTATTTATAAAATATGCACAACACACAACTTTATCTGCATCATTTTACTGAATGAAAACCACAAGAAAAGATTTGGAGATAATTTTGTATCTAGGAACTTTTCATTACAGAAAAAACATATTCATTTAAAAATGCATTTCTATTTTCCCTCCCCACTCCACCCCTCAAGACAGCAGAGTACAGAAATAAGCAGGACATTTTTCCTTTGTGACTCAAGGCTCAGAGCAGACATTTCGAAGTATCCAACCTTTTTTAAAGTTGTTTTTTCAATCTTTTAGCTCGAAGTAAAGCTGCTGTTTAGAGGAACTAATTTAGAGTTTCTTTTATCACCATCTTCTTGGAGGAAAACTATAAATAAGAGTTGATGTCATAAAGAACCAACCACTGGTTTTGAAGAGGCAGGAAAAATAAAATTAGGGATCGATAAATGACACTGCAATGTATCTTGTTCCATTTAAAATGGGAAGTCCTTCGTGTAAATGAGTAAGTCTTCCTGGATGCATGAAACTCCATCCTTTCCTGGGTGACTCAATGGAACAGTTGTACCTAATAAATTTACATCCACCTCCCTGTTGCAAAAATGAGAAGACAAAGGTCTTAGTTTGGGTTATAATTGCATTTACAAAGTAAAGATTTTCCTTTTGGCCAGCAATTAGAGTCTGTTATTGTTATTAACAGATACTAGTATGGATAGAGAACTTCTGTGGTTAAGTAAGGCATATTTCTTAAGCAACATTTCCTTTGCAGCAGTACATGTGGCACCATCAACACATGGCAGTAGGGATTTCAGTCCCTTTTATTTTGGTAACCACTGCAGAGCAGCTCCTTTAAACAGCCTTAGTGGTATAGTTGTTTCCAACCAATTGCCACTGAATAACATTGCTGCAGGTGACAGTCTAGTTAACCATCTTTTCTAGGCCCTGCTTCAGGACAGCCGCTCTATTTGAGACAGCACATTTGTGCATGATTAAGTGTTTTCCTTTATCAGGGCTCTCGAGCTGAAGCATCATTCCTAAGGTGCGGTTTTGAAAATAAGCTAAATAATTTAAGTATGGGAGTGGAGAATACATCACATGCATTGGTGGGCAAAACAGAACAAGTTGTTCTACCTGTGGATCAGTTAATATCTTTTAGAGCCAGATTCTACCACCATTAAGTTGACTACTACCAT
This sequence comes from Emydura macquarii macquarii, assembly GCF_026122565.2. Classification (NCBI taxonomy): domain Eukaryota; kingdom Metazoa; phylum Chordata; order Testudines; family Chelidae; genus Emydura; species Emydura macquarii. The sequence continues at coordinate 7,711,047 of NW_027130155.1, read as the reverse complement.
ATGCCATGGGTTGTTCCATTGACATCAATTAATAGGGCAGCAGCAAACGGTTCATCTCAGCAACACATTATCTCTGTTGCATGTCTTTTCCTCTTACACAGGGTCCTAATCATGTCTATTTGGATCCAAGCATGGAAATGATTTAATAAATTGAAGAAGAGCAATATTTAGTGAAATGAATAAGTGATGGACTTACCTGAAAATCTTCTCCTACTTTATTGAGAGCAATGTTGATTGTAAAGGTAGAGGAGTCATGATGAGGTCGGAGGGAACGCTGTCTGTCAGTAGTGTATTTGACAACAAAATTCAGCATGGCATATCCCTGAAATAAATGTGTAGTAATCCAAAGGATTTCTCATCAGTGTGTGAATTTCAAAATCAAACGTGCTTATTCATGGAAGCTAAATTTTAAAAACTACTTACTGGCAAGCGTTTTTGCTTAAAATCCACGTCAGAAATGGTTACAACATTGGATTTATTTTACCAATCAAATGAGGCAACACAGCGCAAGTCTGGAATATTTTCAATCAACACATGGAGTAACACATTTTTAAAAAATATATAAATAAAACTGAGAAAAGTGTAGCCTCCTTTAAGATATTCCACGAGTAAGATTCTGAGATTAATCTAATAAATCATTCACTACAAATTAACCACTCAGCTCAACAACTCACCAATAATAATTTTAAGAGTTTACCTTTGTATAATAGCCAGCAAAGACTTTTAGTGTTACTGGTGCAATGAATTCTCTAATAAAATGTAGCCATTCACCATCCAGTCCAATTTGCTTCATGTGAATATCATCAGTTGGGACATTTTCGTAACCTCCAGATATACGACTATCCTAAAAACCAGAAAGGCCTCAAAATGTGATTATTTTTTCAGGACTTACATAATACAGGCTTTAATTTCTTTGAAAACCGCAGACATACAGAACTACAACCAAGACAATAAGTTTCATTTTTAACTAAGCTTTTAGTACTTGCAGACTACACTTTGCAGGGCACTTTCTAATGAAGCACTTATTAAACATTAAAGTACATGAAGACCTGCTATTAAAGATGTACCAGTTTTATTTACAAGAGATGACACTTACACGATGTTTTCCTCCAGACCATTGTCCATAATGTTCCATTTCCTCTACCAGTTCATCACAGGCAGTCTCCGAAAATATGGGAAACCAGTACACATCTGGACATGGCTATAAAAAAACCCCATATCATTATTGGTTTAGAAGTCATATTTGTTACTGCAGTAATTTTTTAACTGTTTTTAAAAAAGAGCTGGGTAGATTAATAAAAAAATGCCACTATTTCCACTCTAAGTCAGAATTCAGATTTATTAAAGTAATGAAGGAAGTTCTGATCCGTAGCTGCATTTGCACTGAAGGTGGCAAAATCTAACAACCAGCGTAATACAGCGTGCCTTTTCATTTCACTTTGAAGTGTTATTTATTGTGTTTAGTTTGCGTACCTGCTGGGAAAAAAATGTGAATTACAATTACTTTAAGCTTACCCTCATTCATAAAAAATGTTTAGATATACAGGAGAAAAAATTGATCTGTAAAATCTAGGATTACTGTCATCTAAACGTGCAAATCTTTGCAAAACTTATCTTTGGAAGGCAAAATCTGCATGTGTCAGTCTGGGATATTTTAAGGGGTCTCTCCTCTGATGTCTCCAAGTACCACCCCAATATATGGTGTCTGCAATGAGCATTGCTTTGCGAGTTCCTATTGTCCAGACCGACAAAAAGTTTGTAAAACAGGGAATTTTAGTTACCTTAGTTTGGTTTCTCTTAGGTCTTACTGGTGAAACTGCTCGCCTCCTCCTCTGCCCTTTAGTCTAAGGGCCGAGAGATAGGCAAGCACTGATGAGAGTAAGGCATGAAAGGAAAACTCTTATGACCTGATCTCTCAGCACATCATTGTTATTGACCAACCTCTGACAGCTACCCACTACACTTATTCTCTTTACAGTTTTGTCCATCATTCCTTTTGGGGGTGATTACTTAGGGCTGGCTTCTGCCACTCTCACTCGCACTCAGCAGTACCTTGCTCCAGAATTAGTCTAGGTAATTACAGTGGAACTACTCACAGAGTACTCAGCATGCATGAGGACTTGTGGGAAGTTTTACAGACGGGGAAGATCCTCACAATGGAGTTATCTAGCAGATGCTCTTTTAGGAGATAGATCTCAAAACGTATGGATTTTTCTCAGTTCCATTTGCTGGGATACTAACCAATGTTCACTCTCACTAAGTAAGGACTAAGACAAAGCAATTTATCAGGGATAAGTTTTAATCCAAAAATTAACCCTGAAACCCACCAATCCAGTCCCGTGTGCAGTAATAAAGTCCTGCATTGCATGCTCGTGTGCCACTGACATTGATAGGTAAAGCACTAAAATCTGGCACACACGCCGGATCTGGCTCCACTTTCCTCAAACTGCCTTTTAAAATATATATATTCCTGTTCTACGAAACAATGTATTATATCTACAAAATAACACAGCAGCTGTCTTCAGTTCCCAGCTACTCTCAGTGGAGTGTTCATCAATGTCAAGTCACTGTCAGCATAGCTGGAAGACAAGTGAGAAGATGAAGGGTGGAAGTCTGCATGCTTGCATTGCCATGTCAGTCAACTCCATCTTCCTTAGTTTGTTTTATTTGAACCCTCCAGCTCATCAGCATGGATTTTATGACTGCCTGATAACATAAATTTTAGTTAGATCAATTCTGAAGACTGCCAACTTGACAGTATGTATTCAAGTTAGGTTTGGCATAAATATCCATATTACTACAGATTTCATTTCCCCATCACTCTGGCCCATTCATTTTTTCTCATAAGCATCCCTAGCTCTCTACAGTTTGCATTGAGGATGGACTTGCCAAAAGCACTCAGCATTAGTCTAACTCCCATTGACTTCAATGGGTCTAGAGTTAGGCCAATGCTGAGCATTTTTGAAAAGCCCACCCTATCTATCCATGCTCTCCTATAAAAAGTTAACCCTTCTGTGAAAGTCATTAAATAAAACTCCATGTGCCAAGCATCTGCAATGCTGAAAATCAACCCCAACACTGCCCATATCAACTTCTACGGTAAAATCCGATGGGAGTTTTGCCACTGACGTCATAGAGCCAGGATTTCATCTCCAGCATCAACCTAGTGATTAGGGTCAACTTCACAGAGAATAAAAGATGTAAAGCTGCTGCAAAATGGTTGTTTTACATCATTATCAGTTGTGCCAGCATCTGAGCTACTTGGACACTTTCACTGTTGTCTGGTAAAGTAATCTTTATTTTAAAATAATTTGTGGAAGGTTACTAGAAGTGCATGTGAAACAACTTGGCATGATTATGGTTCTGAGGAATCTACGGGTTTTTTTGTTTTGTTTTTCTAAACAGACTAAATACAAGGATCAAGCAATTCTGAGGTGCAAATGTTAGGCATTTGGCACTAAAATCACTGCACTGAGGGCAGGAGGATCTGTTTGTTACAAAAAAGGGAATAAAGAATATATTTTCCAATTAAAACAACTGGGGGAATTTAAATATAGGGAACGGACTAGAAGGTGAAACTTCACCAGAACACTGGGATTGACATTCTTCCTCTTGTAGAGAGTTCCATGGGGTCCCTTTTTATCTCAAGTGCTCTTCACATCAGTTGCAAGTCTCACTCAGAAAACAGTCCTTCCAACAGCAGTGTCCCTTAGCATTACGTGTGGGTACTGATGCATCTCCTACCTAACGAATTATGACCACCACTTCTTGCTGCACTTGAGTTTTCCTTGGACATCTCCCGTCCAACTGTCGAAAAGGATGAACCTTATGAAGCTTAACAGTAGAGAAAGTTCCACAATGCAAAATTCAGTTCGGTACCCATGTAACAAAATTTCTAATTTTGTGAGGTGCTCACTTCCATTTTGCTTTAGGTCCAGATACACTGTGAGATCTAACAAAATCACAGCTCAATGTGATATGACAGTTGAAGCAATTATTCTATGCCAGTTCAAATGTTTTGTAAAAGTTTTGATTAAATTGATTGTGTTTCTCTCATTTTAATAGTATGATTACCAACCTGTTCCACTAGATTTTCAGTGAAGATCTTTGAGTAGTTGGGGTTTATATAGGTTTCCTTCCAGTCCTGAAAAAAGTGATTTGAACAGATGAAACAGGCCATTTGTTTTATTTTTTAAAATGTATGAAAAATATAGAAATTAAAAATAAATTTTACTACTCTGCAAATACCTTTGATTTCTTCCATTCAAATCATTAAAAACAAATGTTTTATTATATCTGTAAGTTAACTCTTGATTTTATTATCTCAGGAAACATTTGGGGCTTTAGAGGGCCATTTTTACGACTCACACGTGCATTTCTTTTTCCAGATCATATGTCATGTATTTTATATAATATGCTGCTACTGAATATATTATGAGGCATGTGCCTCTTTGTATATTTTAATATTTTCCAATATATATTAACCATAAAAAGTTATAGTTTTCCATATGCATCATATATTGACTAAAACAGTTAACAGTTTTCAAGAATAATCTGATATATACCACAGGGTTTTCAAAAATCTGCCACAGATCATTGTTGTAGTGGGAGGTATTGTAGTTGGCAGTTGAAATAAGTCTCCCAAATTCATGTCTGTTGGTAATGTACATAAAGACACCCTGTATCAAACAAAAAAGAAAATGATGTTAGCAACATTGTTTAGCTGAGTAACAATAAGAATAATAGCTTACATTTTATATATATCTCTGTAAAACACAGACATGTAGCTAAAATATATATATTCTGTGGGCTTGTTTTTAAAGGAAATCTTTAACCTTTCACAGGACACATGCATTTTTTCTATGATCCGTGCTAAAAATAACACATTTGGTATAATTTGTCTTCTAATCACATCAAGGCAACAAATGTTTTGTAATAGTGCAAAGATGCAACTGGAAAAAGAAAACAAATTCAACCTTTTTTGTTTTTTCTTCAGTAAGCCGAGAAAGACCATATATTAAAGTCCTCAATGCTCCTGAAATACCTGTTTTCAAACAGAACTCATACAAATAAATCTGACAAGGAAGTCTAGGGCTGGGGATTCTGTCTAAAACACCGAAAGAAGTGAACCATTAGAAAAAACGTTAAAGTACTGCCTGAACACCAAACATCTAAGTTCTGCATTGCTTCAGACTATTTACTATTAAGTAATCCTTCTGGTGAATTGATCTGAAATAAAAATATATATCTGAAAATACAATCCATGTTATAATTATGATGAGGAATAAAGACTCTCTCAGTATTTGAGTGAGATAAGCCCAAAAATTAAATGTGCTGGTATATTGCTTCATAAATAAAAGCTACAGGATATTAACTTGGCTCCTTTGACTAGAATTAGTAGCGGAAATATTTTTGTTTAAAAGAAATTGGTTTTCTTTTAGTTTAACTGTTTTTCAGACCAACTACACATTTTACAAAGTTCTCTCTCTTTTTTAGATTTGCACAACACAGAGCAATTCCCTCTTGTTTTCTTGTACTTGGACCTCAGTTTTAGGTCTGAAAAAGTGTTAAATTGCCAGCATGGTAAACGTGTTAAACGTGCTCAGTTCTTGGCTCTTCTCAAAACACTAAATAGCTGTAGCAGGGAAAATAAGGAGGGTCTGGCAAAAGTGGCTAAACAATGCTGATCATAACACTTTCCTATATAAGGCACTCTGGGCCTGATTCACCATGTTGCTGTTCCAGATTTATTCAGTGTAACTGTAATTTCAATAGGACTATATCAGCATAAATCTGGAGAAATGCAAATGTAAATCAAGCCCTTCGAGGGAGTAAACTTAAGTTTGTTCTGGTTTTAGAGTGATTTTGTAGATTTGAAATGGGGAAATACTGCTAGAGATGCTATCAGTTCTAGGACCGGAAGGAACTTTTTAAGTGTGTCCAGTCCTCCACACATGTGATTGTAATGCACCATTAGTGTTTGCTTCCTTTTCCTGAAACATGACATTGAAGTTAATGGACACACTGAGATCAACTCTGCAACCCTTCACACATGTGGGGCCAGCAATAGGACTATTCATGAGAGTAAGCATTGCAGGATTTTGCCCAATGACCGCACAAACACAAGCCATAGCAAAACTGAGCAAATGGAGACTTTACAAATAAGACAGGCTAGACAAGCTTTGCACTGTGTCATCTTTTGTAATTTTGAGTAGTATTCAAAAAGATTTTGAATCGTAACCAATTTCATTGCACTAATAATGTCAGTAATTAAAATGTAATGGCCTATATCCTCAAAAATGGCTAATGATTTTGGTTACCTTGATTTCTGGATGCCCAACCAAACTGAGACAACTTAAAAGGAACCGGATTTTCATAAGCATTAAGAGCCCTCATGAAAAATCAAGGCCCCTTACGATGTCTTGATTAGGCATCTGAAGTCACCAGTTTCTTTTGAAAATTTAATTTAAGACTAAAGAGAAAGGTATAGCAACATTTTACTAGAGTAAGTGGAGAGAGGGGAAGGATTTTCCTGCGTTAGAATAACACTGCATAATAGTAATAACTAATGAATTATAAAAAAAAAAAGCAACACCTTTGGGGGTCTGAGCATATGGAATGTTTCCGAAGAAGGGGAGCCTTTTTCCCTTTGTACACTCTAAAATGAAGGAGAAGCATCACATCAGTCGGTCTCTCTCTTTCTCAGAGATATAACTGTGGAAACCTAAAACCTAATACATTAGGTAAACAGCAGCCTTTGATCAAAGACTGATATTCTGAAATAGCTTTTACGGACAGCATGCATCTCCAAGCAAAGCTCATATGTACATGTTAAAGTTGTATCCAGCAGCCCCTTCTTATCTGCTGCAATACAAAAACAAGCACGTTCCAGATAGTCTCATAGCAAAGGTTGAGAAAGAGAAAGAAAGAAGGCAATTCTCTGATGAGCCACAGAGTCAGATTAGTTTAACACGAGCACATAGTAAGCACAGATGGCACTAGCTGATGCTAAGGAAGTTGAAAACAAGAGTAACTTGATTTATTGGGCTGTTCTGTAGAATGAGTACAAACAAATGAAATCATGCCTTGTTATGGAGGGAATAAAAAAATTAATACTTGCCAACTTTTCTTGTTCAATTCAGCAAGCTATTTTTCAATGCTATACTGTCTGGAAATAGCTGTGGTTTTACCTCTTATTTGTCTCTGTTCTGAAACTAGTGTAAATATCAGTACAAATATGGATTTACATATTTATACTCTTATAATATAAATCAGTCTTCATATTACTGACAGTATAATACAAGTAACACTCAATATGCAACACCCTTTAATAAGAGTATCACCATTCTGAAAACAGCTTAAAATAAGATGTTTATATTAACAGCTTCAATCATCAACTTTAAGTATTCTCACTGAAATATAAAACACAGTGTTCCATCTAACTTGCTATAAGTTCCAAACTGTGTAGATTAATGAAGAAATTTCAAGACAAATGGATATACTCAATGATAACTGATACATTAACAAGGTAGCCACTGAGTTCTCCATCATATTACACAATTGTGCCAACAGGCAAGGTAATTACAGTACCTATGAATTTTCACTCTGTATAAATAAGAATAATTGTGCAGTCATATAAATAAGAATCATTGTGCAGTCAGTGCACCAGTCTGCTGGTCTCGAACAAAGTCAAATGCTTCCATTGTATTCTTCTCATTGATTAAAAAAATTTATCACAAAAATCCTAGTATCCTACAAAAAATTGGCTAGTACTTTTAATTAGAAAGAAGTGAACACAATTTAAGTTTAAATACAAACAAGTGTAGCAGGACACATCAAAAAAAATCTGCATGTACTGTTTAAAAGCAAATCATTATACATACACCTTACCATTTCCCGGGCATTCCTGCAGAGTGCCATATCAGGATCCAACTTATCACGAACAAAATAGTTTCTCTCTCTCATCTCTGATCTGAGAGTCTGTCCTTTAATTAAGTATACATTAGCGACATAAGGGATGTTCCAGACTCCTCTGTAAAAGAAGTCCAAGGGAAAAGGTTTAAGACTATGAAAACTGGAATGTGTTGTGTATTTTACAGTTTGAACATCATGAGTTTATTATTTACTGACAAGCCTAAGCAAAGTTCAAGGCAATCATGCTGTAAGGTTCTCAAGATATCTCAAAAACTACAGATGGACTTGAAGGGAGCACACCCTTCTGTAGGGTCAGGACAGTAATTCACATTTTATGAGCTTTTATCATGAAGAAAGTAACACCACCAAGTTATCCAACGTGGATTTAAAATATATAAACATGTCCCTTTTCAGATTAGGTCAGGCTATCAATCAAATTCCTTTATATTATAACATTACACTACTCTGTGAGATGGAGAAAACTAGTAAACAGATTTTATGTTTACACTAACACCCTACTGTAGCTTCTCACAGATGGGACTGACCTCTTTACATTGATACCCAGAGAATGCAACAGGCCATAAATTTAATTCAGTTGGACCAATAACAACGAATAGGCATGTCCACAGTACAATGCACTACTCTGCAGATTTTCCTTTTCTCAGAGGCAGATCTATAAAATCAGTACATAACTGTAAATGATTATCAGGCCAGTAAGACCTTTTTCAATTGTCAGGGCTAAGTGAAGGTCATGGGCACACATGAGAATCAGGCCCCAAGTAGTTTAAAGTGCATTCATTTTGGGAAAAGTTACTGTATGTGAAATGAAAATATTTTTCATTTGCTTCGACTTAGTCTAACATTTTTGTGCTGTTTTAAGGATGGAATATAGACAGCATTTAATGGAACAAATATTGCAGTGACAAAAATGGTTATTAATTTTAGTTTCAACTGCTGATTAAATACTGTGCTTGTCCAGAGGAGATGGGAAAGCACTTTAGTTGTTACACATTTAATGAAGTGTCACTAGGATTCTTTTTTGGCATAAATTCACAACAGCAGATTAACATTATAACTCCTTCAGTTTTTGCAATTAATTAGAGTTCATTTTCATAGTGTAATCATATTCAGTACTGACAATCATTACTTATTAATTAGATGTATTGTGATAGTACCTAGGCCCTCACTGCGCTAGGCCCTGTGACTTTCCATTCCAGGTTGCAGAAGAAGAATAAAAAAAGTGATCCCAGATTATTGAAAAAATTTACTGACAGAATTGACATGAACTGTTCAGAAATTCTCTCTCTTTACATGGAAAATATTGATATTTCTAAGGCAAGGAAAGAATGTATTGCTAACTATTGTACACAGGTATCTAGTGTTCGTGATTAACTTAAAACTTACACTCTGTTCCCTTGGACAATATCCACATAATCTTCTGATCGAGCATAATAGCCATCAGGGCTCAAAGCACCCCAAAAGTTGGACCATAGCTTCCCATGGCGAGTTACAAGTGGAGCAATTATCTTTCTGTAAAAATGATGTGCAATAAGAAAATTAAAATGAACTTTGATACTATTGGCATTAAAACAGTTGTGAGGCTGAAGATCAATGTCTGCTGCATATCAATGGCCTCTCTCACTTCTGTGCTTTGACAGAGCATCAGAATTGAAGGACCATCAATCATCAACTCTTAGAAGCAGCAGTTCTACACTTGAGCTTAAGGGAAATATTTTCATTAACTGTCAGTTTCCAAACCTCCAGCTACCCAAAGGTGAGAACAACAAATAGGAATTCAGTTGCTATGCCCAGGATGCCTATAAATCATAGAGTTTTCAGGCAGAGGTAAATACTATCTTGTCCTCTTTCTGCAGACAGGAGTAGCACAAATAGTTGCTCTTAACAAATCTTAGCTAAGGTTTTTGTAGCAAAGGCCAAAGATGGCAAGGATTTAGATTATGGAACTTATTTCAAACAGTAAAACAACTCGGTAGACATTTAAAACAGAGGTTAGAAGGGAAATGTGACGTGGCTAGAAATGGAAGCAAAATAATGGAAATTCTGTTCTAAGTACTGTCCCCTGGTAGGTCTATTTGTGAAGCTTGTGCTACTTCTGTCTGCAGTACACTGGATCCTAAACGTCTCTTTTACAAAAGTAACACATTTCAGCAAACAAATATAAGCAAAATGACACACCAGCTATGCCTTTATCTACAACTCAGTCCTCATGTCATGAGGTAAATGCAAGGTTGCAACATATGCTGATGGAACTAACATTCTGCCTCTTTCTCTGACCCACCTGAACAGCCTGGCATTACCACTCAGGGACAAATCCTACCTACTTTACTCACATGGGAATTCACAGATCCACATGAGTAAAAGCAGCAAGGTTTGGCCCTAAAGTAGAAAAAAAATACGAGCCATGAATAGTATTCAATGTTGGATCTTTTCTGGAAATTGTAAAAAGCTAACAAATTCTATTTCTATCAGAAATATGTCAAAGTTTAGTTTGTCATGTATCTTGAGAAATTATTTAACAATGAGAAACTGTTCTTAAGAGCAAGAACAAAGATGTTCTATCATCTCCAAGATGAAATCTATTTTTAAAGCTCCAAATACTAAGACTGAAAGAAGTGGGCTACTTTTATGCCTGAATTTTACAACTTTTGATCAATCAATCTTGGAAATCCTGCTTCATTTAATGGACAGCAATGACAGCACGTAGCTGCCTTCAGAATGGTTTATATACTTTTAAGTTCAGATTGGGAATTGCTGTTTGAGAATTGTACCCAGAGATGGTGCATGTTCTTCTATGCAAGACCTTTTGTGAATTGCTAGCTCCCTTGCTTGGTATAAAGAGTCAATCAGAGTATCTTCCTGGTCAACATGGGCTAGATACACAAGAGGACTTAGGTACCTATAGCTGCGCCTTTAGTTTCCTAAACTCCAGAATCAGGCCCTATTGGGATTCACAAAACCCCCACCTACCTGCTTCCGAACCCAGTAGGTGCCTAAACTTGCTTGACATCTACGGTTTCATAGTAAAAGTTCCCCAGGTGTCTATGTTCCTGCCTTTGCATATGCCTTCAGTGGAAGACGACCTGTCTTCTCCCGCTTTGTGCATCCAGACACCTAAGCCCTAGAGCTATGCACGAATTGGGGGGGAAGACAGGCACTCCTCCACCTAACTGTCCTGTGAGTATGCTCACTTCACCTACCTTTTGCTCTTTACCATTTTCAAGTGAGAAAGTGCTTCCATTAACCAGTAATTAGGTCTGATTATTTTTCCTACAGAAAACTCAGCATTCCTTTAAAGCAGGCTTTTGCAAAGAAGAAACCAAGATTAATTACAAAGTTAAAAAAATGTTTGCCACTGGAATGGTTTAGTGGTCTGTTGGCAGGTCCGTTCCTCAGTTTTGAAGGCAATGGCAGCACACAGTTTGCAGTAACATGATCACCTTGTGCTCCCTCTCAAATAGAGTGGAATGCAGATAAGCTCCAGCGTGAATTGTGCTGATTTTCTCTTACAATAATTCAATGCCTGAGAAGGAACAAGTAAAAAAATGGGGATCCTGGAGAGTATTTCCAGACTAGGGAAAATCAACATCCTCAGTTTTAAGGCAAAGATATATCAAACCTGTTTTGCTCTATCAGAATTCTTAAAGTCTTTGGGTTTGTCAGCACAACATCCGCATCTATGCTGAAGTAATAGTCACAAGCTTTATTCTGACGACAAAGGTCCCTGCAAAGAGAGAAAGCAGCTCTTAGCAGGCACTCTTATGATGTTAAAAATAAGCTTATGTGAAAAAGTCAAGGACATTTAAGAAATACTTGATAAAACTTTTCCAACTCAGGGGCCTAAAATCATGTACTTAAATCCACATTTAAATGCTTAAGTAAAAGGGGTCTCCTTTTCAAAGGTGCTGAGCAATCTCCTGCTTCTGCTGACTTCATTGGGAATTGCAAGTGCTTCACATCTCTGAAAATCTCCAGCTTGCATTTAGATGCCTAAATATGGACAAGTTTGCAAGTGTTGGCTTCCGTATTAATGTATAACTGAGTGTCTAAGGAGCTTTCCTTGAACAAAGAAGCTACAGATGTGATCTGCTGATTTGAATGGTAACAGAACTCCCTTCCAGGAAGCTGTTAACTGAAACCCTTAGCAAAATACAAGGGGATGTACTTTCACCAACTAAAGAGGGGCCGGGAGAGAGGGGGAGAACCAGGGTTCAGCTCCACGCAGCTCCCTGCTGGGTGCTCAGCTGCCCCTGGGTTTCTCACCTTTCCACTCCCAGCCGGGACTGGGGGGAGGAGAGGGCAGCTACCTGGGTCTTCTCACCTCTGGTGGGGAGATCTGCACCCTGCCAGGAGTGAGGAGCTGAAACCCCAGGGAGCAGCAGGGCTCCCAGCAGGGAGCCTGGGTGGCAGCCTGGCTTGGTGCGAAGACCCGGTAGCAGCCCAACTGGGGACCTGGGATTTCTTGTCAATTTTGCAGCTCCAGTACAGCCAGCCGATGTAAGTAATGCAGTGTCTACATTGACACTGCATCACCCTAACTACCCCGACATAAGCCCTATGCCTCTTGTGGAGGTGGAGTTATTATGTCAGCATAGTAGGGCACTTACATCAGCAGAAGCAAGGCTGTAGTGTACACAGTGACATAGTTAGGTCGACATAAGGCAGCTTATGTCAACCTAACTGTGCAGTGTAGACCAGGGCTCAGAGTCAGTTGTCACCACAGTTGCAATAATCATTTGAGCTGAATTCCTAAAATAATACTGAGTTAACAGGAAGGATAGTCCGTACAATGAAGAATTCATTGAAGAAGAGGTGTTTATGCACAGGTCCATGTTTGATAGTCCCAGGTGAAAATACAGGCTATTATTTAACCGACTCCTCCTTCACAGCCAATGTTCCATCATATGACTTTCCTACATGTTTGTGTCAGGTTATGAATTATGATTCCTGAATTTCCGGTAATTCTTTACACTCAATACTTCCATTTGACACTGGCAGAGTTTATTTCAGTCTATTAATTTGCTCTGGCCAAAGCTTTGTAACTTTGCCATAAAATTCATTTGGCTTTATTATTAGCAAATAAAGCCCCAACTAAATAGCATAGGGTTTTTCCTTTTAATCAAAATGTGAAAATAATCCATATAGATCGTTTTTAACCATATACTACATAAAATGAAACCAAAAATAGCAGCTTTAGATTCATTTTTTGGCAGACATAACTGGAAAAATTAACTAATTCTCTTCAAATAAAATGTTGTAGGCAATTTGTGGGACTTCAACTTGGTATTTTTACAAAATAAATTGTCAGAGTATTGTGTTAAAACTGGCTTGATGTGTCTAGTGTTAAAAATCCTTCTGTACTTCATTCAAATATATTAATCTAAATGACAGGCTATTAGACATTTGAAAAGCTTCCAAGTTAACATATAACCAACAGACAAGTGATCTATTTGGAAGCCTTTAAATATTACCTTAAATATAAGTGAATTCATTTGTAATAAATGAAGTTATAATAATAATTTTAACCAACAACAACAAAAAAAAAAAACAACCAAAAATCTTCAAATCCAGTTTGGACTTCCTGACCTTAGTTTGAACTCTTTCATTTTTAAAATCTTTCCTTCCATTCACACTGAAGTATTATAGGATGGATCGCTAGGTTAGAACTTCACTTTTAATTGTGAGTTTCCTTGCATTTCTACAATTTTTGTAGGAATTCTGGTTCTTATCTCCGCACTAGCAAACACCATAAACAAATCCTCTATAAAATTCCCTAGTTTTGGATTATTCATAACATGGAGTTATAAAAAGAAAACCTGCTCATAATGATGAAATTCAGATTTACTTTTCTAAGGTTTTCAATGCAGCCTAGTAGCTTTCCCTTGGAAAAAGAAATAATATTTTAGTCTTCTGCTTCAGAATATTATGTTTTGACAATACCCTAGTCTCTAAGGACACATACACTAGGATAACACGTGACACTACTCCTTAAGGACATTAGGGTTCCAATACTCAAGGATTGTCCCGGAGACAGGGCCGGATTTCCAACTAAACACAGTAGGCACATGCCTAGGGGTGCCTAAACACTGGTGGATTACCATACAGGACAACAGGGCCCGAGCCTAGTGGCCCTGACCAATTTGGGGGCCTCACATGAGCGCCGGAACTCTGACCCCCTGCTCCTCCTCCTCTTTCCCGGGGACCCGCCATCCTGCTCCTCCTTTTCCCCCTAACGCCCTCTGGCCCCTGGCTAGGTCAGAAACTGGAGCCTGGGGGTGAGCATATTCCCCACACCCAGAGCTGGCCGAGCAAGTCACCCCAATCCCCCCTCCCCTCCTTGAATGGAAAATATGAAGGTCAGCTGTAGACCGGAAGACTGCTGAAGATCTGTGCCTAGGGATGTATAAAGTGTAAATCCGGGCCTGCCTGGAGTCTCCAGGAATTTTAGATTAATCTTTCATTAAAGATTATGTCATGTGATTAAACCTCCAGGAATATGTCCAACCAAAAGGGGCAACCCTAATAGCAATGACAAATGGGCTGTTTGCTTTTCAAAGATGCCCAAGTCATATACTTTTTAGCTTAAACGCCTCAAGGAGAATTTTATTCCCCTTGCCTCAGATTTATTCCTTTTGCTTCAAATTTTGCCTTTATTCCCCTTGCCTTAGATTTATTTTAGTAGTATAAAATAAAGTAGAGATGAGAAGTGGCTAGTAGGAGAAGACAGTTTCTGTGAGAGGGTTAGAATACTGTTGAACTCCGCTTATCACTTGATCCTCTGTGACAGTGAGGATCTCAGGAAAAGGAAAAATGTCACTGTTCTTTTGTGCACAAAACTTTCCACTGAGACCATGTGATCTTGAAATAGGTTACTGCTAACCCACAGTAATGTTTTGGGAAGAGATATATAATCGAATCAATTTCCTCTAACAAACAGCCATTTAAAATGTCTGCAGGCATGATTTGTATTTGAAATTGAGGCAGACTATCATTTTCTGCCCTTCTTAGTTTGGAAAGAGAATTTCAAGTCTGGAATAGATGACATAATACCTAAGGACATATTCAGACTTCTCTTTATGAATACCCAATCTCCCACTTGAATGTCCTAATTGAGAAACACCTTAAAGAAATGGTGCACAGTGATATTATACAACATTCACCTCTCACGTGTGTCTTATGAAGGACGAAGATTAACCATCAGTATTAACAGCCATTTGGTGAATGTGAGTTAACCATTGCATTATATAGTTTAGTCATTCCTGCTCAGTTGGAGCTGAATTGAATAGATGTGGTGCCTTTTCCATAAGATGTTAGTAGCATACAGTTCCTGCCATGCCATAATTTGTCATCTAGATCTTGTTACCCTTGCCTTGGGTCAGCAGGTGACAAACTGCACTTTGCAATTTCTGAATCTCATTAATGAAATCATTCAGAACAGTATATACCAGCATTTCTGTCCCAGTAGAGATAAACATACCTAACCACACAATGGATAAAGGACTAACTTTCATTTATTAAATTAAGCCTGTGGAGCAGAACTACTGTAGTGGCTCTACTGCATCCTGAAAACTGTAAAAATCCCCTGAAGTGGGAAAGAGGTAGTGGGGGATCATCAAATAAGATGCTAGGGACTGATAATCCTACCAAGGACTGAACAAATTATTTCTTACATTTGTCACAGCCTGAACATATTCACTCTAGAGTTTTCTGTTATACCAAAATCTACAACAGCTGGTTAAATTTTTATACCCAAATTACAAGGGTGAATATATCCAAGTTCACAGTTGAATTGGAAAGAAAAATGACAATAAAATATCACACATATTCCTTGAAGACAAGGTTTTTAAAAAATGAACAACAGAAATTTCAAGAGATGTGCATACATTGAGAGAGTGCTCAGATGGTATTACATCTTTCTTTTTCTCTTTTTTATCCTCCCTCCTTCTGCTCTCACTTTGGTTCTACAGCTGGTGCAAAGAATGTCCTTTTGTGTTCCCAATATAGATTACACTCTGGAATTATATCAAAAACCATTGCTGTTAATGCACTGACAATACACAGCTTTAGGTCTTTTCAATGACAGCCAGCATTGCCACCCAGTTGTCACAATGTCTGAGAGGTAAATAGGTAAATATACAGATGGAAAGCAACTGTCTCAAACTTATCCCAAATAAGACATAAATGAAAATGGGGGAAGAGGGAATCTTTTTATCAATCTATCTGGGAAATTAACTGCAACAACAGTTGAGGAGATCTGGTCTCCAATCTTCATGGTCTTGGAGTTCTACTGGACTTATTGATTGATTGATCCAGGACACTCAGATTGTAACATTTTCCACCTTTTCTGGCCAAGTAACTGTGTTCCACGATTATATCAGCTCCAGGTTAAATTCTGCAATTGACTGTACATAGTGATGAAAATGGAAGCCGAATGGATACTATAACTAGTCCATCACAAGGTTGACTGCCTCTTAAATGTACTTTAAAAAAAATCTGAGAACACATCAATGTTCCATGCTTCTGTCGCCTCATATGAAACTAAATAAAACTCCATCTTGGTTCTGGTAAGGGTCTTAATGGAAAGTAGTGGGGGATAGAAAAATGAAAATCTACCCCATCTAATGAACATGCTGTGACAAAAGATTGCCCAAAGCAAAACCAGGAATGTCACAGGACTCTGCCATAAGTTTTAGAATGGCAGGTAGGATTTGTGGCAGGATTTTTGTCTTAAGATGGCAGGTAGGATTTATGCATGCCCTTCTCAGCATATTCTTTGTAGTGATAAGAGATGAGCAGAAGGTAATGTGCTACATAATGGATCTGATACAGCCCATGAATCTATGGATGAAGTCAAGAAAATTGGGTCTATTTCTCACAAAACTTGGATATATAAATTAGAGTGGTCCAGTTGTATGGAGCCCTGGCATCTGTACAAAACCAATGTTTACTGCTTTGATAAGGTAAAACAGACTGACTAGAAAATAAATCCAAAATTAAGAAGTCAGGAACTGAAAATAGACATTCACTAGTCAAGAAATTTATGCAATGTTGATTGATGGATTACTTCTATTTGTTCAAACACATATTCCCACAAGGAATCTGTTTAAGACAATGGGCCAAATTCAGATGCAAGTTTAAGGGAATCTCAGAGAGAAGCAAAGCAGTAAAAGCAACTTACAAGTGGGGGTGGTGAAGAATCAGTTCATATTGCAGATACTGAGGTGGCCAGAAGATGATGTATTGTAAATTACACCAGTTTAAATGACTTTTGAATTTGGCCCAAGCCCATCAGATTGTAACAACTGTGTGAGCATTGCTTGAACTATGCAATGAAATCTTGAAAAACAGTCAGGTCTGTGAAGAGTCACTCTTTTCAATGCATTCACATTGGAATACTGAAGGGAATGGAATGAAATTATTCTGAATGCCAGATGAAGAGAAGACATGGCTGAGAGAAAGCAGCAGATATATCCCACAGGGAATTTGTGTAGCAAATCTAATCCAAAAGTTTGTTGGATTTATCAGAAGAAAGCAAACATACATTTTTCAGATGTCCGCAGGAATCAGATTAATTTCAGAAGGGAGAGGAAACAGACCTGGAGGAAGTTCAACACATAGTTGAACTTGAAATTGACTTAGAATTGATTTTAGGTTGAATTAAGATGATCTGTCAATTTATATTTGCATTACTCACTTTAAAATTCCTACTTTTAATAGTTATTTAATTACAATGCAATTTTTTGGGGTGGCTTCTATATAATTATTTACACTTTCTCTTTATGCTACACATCCCCTTGAAGACAGAGACAGTTAGCAAGGGGCATTTCAGAGGAGAAGCAACATGGGCCAAATTATATTTGTATTGTTGTAGAAATAAGTATCCAGTGTTATGTTTCACAATGTGATTATACTTTTATCTTACAAAGGGGAGTCTGATAGAATGCTACACAACGCTGACAGACATGTTTACTGCAGCTGGGGGGAGGAGGTGGGCTCTTTCCTGTTTTTAATATTCTGGTGAATAGCTAGTTTATAGCCACCACTCCTGCCACCCATTTAAATTATTTATAATCCACCGGATCTCAAAGAGTCTTAGGGGCTTTTGTATGTTGTTGTTCTGCTTTCTGTTACATCCTGCTACTGTAAACTTCAGGAGAGAAGGCAGAGATCTCTAAGCTCTTCAAGTGAGATCTGGAGCTTAGCATTCTAATATGGTATAAGCTTATTACTGAAGATAGCACTGCCTTGTTATGCTTGTACAATAGTATAAATGGGGGAGGTGAGAAGATCCGCTAGACCTGTGCATACAATAAACCAGCTCACAAGTTTTCAAGTGCAGTATGTGAATGCAGAGAAAAAGCAGACTCTTATTGATTTTTTTTTCAAACCTGCAAACATCAAAAGAGCAGCACAGAGCAGACTCCATTATCCTCTGTCTACCTTGTACAACTAGGGTCACGCCTAAAGATGGATGAAGAAATAAGTCAACTGAGGAAATATCCTTAATCCCTGGAATCTAAGTGATGTTTGACCGTTAATTCAAAAGAAATTAAATGGGACTAGAGGAAGATAGTTTAACATACAGAATTGTTAATCTAACTGTATCTTGGAACCCTGCATGATGCAGTACACATTTTTACATGACCCCATAACATACAAATAAATTTAACCTCTTACATTAGGATACATATGTTAAAGAACTACGTAGGCATGGAGAGAAAAAGATGCAGGACAAAATATATAAATACACAAAGGCCAATATCAGCCCCAGCATTAGGCATGCAACTTCTATTCATGTCTAACAGAGCAGCACCTTGGTTGCACCATGGATGCATTTGGCCTATAGATGTAATAAGAGACACCACTGGTATCTTCAGTGATATCTAAACAGGCTCTAACAAGCTTATGAGGAGAATGTGGTCCATTAGCCATCCTCTCTAGTCAGTGGGTTTGCCAGCAGACAGGAAGCATTTATATATCTCCCTAACAATTTAATGGTTGTTTCTTACTACCAAATTTGGATCATCTGGGGTTTAGCTGTGCTTCTGGAGTTGTAGGTGTTATTCTATTCTGAAACTTCTAATTCTGTTTTTACAGTGAGGGTCCTTTTCTTCATTATTACTATGCCTCCAAGGAAATAAAAGGCCCCAGAGAACACTCAGCAGCAGGTAAGATTGCCAGAAACACATCGGTAATACGAAATGTGCCTTTTTAGGGAAAGAAAATACCTATAATCCCCTAAATGATGTAGACCATTAAGTCAAAAGATCTTAAACGGGAATAAAGATAACATCCACTGAAGCTTTAAATCAACAATTCTCAATACCAAATGAACAATAGCTAGGAGCCCTGTATGATGCAATTCCTCTCCCCTAGGCATTGTTTTGCAATGTCCAGAGAATAATCATGATTGCAATTTCTCATCAGAAGTCCCTGGAAATATAGTTTTAGAGGCCATTAAAGACATGAAAGCAAGACGTAAAATTGAAAGCAGCTGCATTTACATTTAGAACAAAACATGGGAAAAGACCAAGAAAGGTCTGCTAACAGTTAGCACCTGATGTAATTCTACATAGCACTAAGCCTTTCCCCTCACAAATAATAAATAAAATATTGAAAGAAAATGTACTTTTACAGCATAAAACAAAAGTTATTGTAAACCCATTGAGTAGGAATGTATATATTTGGTATTAGAGAAAGAAAATGGATTATTAAGAAGTTTGATCTGGCATTTAACATAGTCTCTGTAGAGACTATATGAATTCTCACTGTTAACTAGTGCGAATAGACCAAAGCCATAAAGCCATAAAATACAGATCAAAGCTCAGGTTCCAAACTACACCCACTACGATACACTACATTATAAATCTTTGGGGAGGCTCAGAATGGATTTGAACTAATGAAATTAAAATTAATGAAATAGATGCCAGATGCAAAATCTGGATCTGGGTTCAGTTTCTGACCCCCACCCTATTCCATATCTGCAGAAAGAGAAAATTCTGGTGTGTTCATCTCCAGATCAATATCTACTTCTACACTAAATATAATTTTACTGTAACAAACAAGATGGAAAATGTAGAGTACAAGAATGCATAGATATGATGCATCTTTGAATGCAAGCTGTATTTTTTCCTTGACACATCATTCTATACTAACTTTGTTTTAGGTTTTGAATATATGTGCTCCCATAAAAATAGCATCAGAAACAATACAATTTTTCAGAAATTAACATTTCTTTTTAAACTTGAAATAATATCCACATTTTGTAGTGTAATGTAGTATAAAATTTGACGTGTATTTTATGTTGTATCATTTACTTTGTTTTGCATATTGTGCTCTTTTTAAAAAACACAAATTTATATTTGGACAGATTTTACTGCTCATCATATATGCTTAGAAATATGTTCATGTTCCTGCCAGATATACTTCATGAATAATCCACAACATCTGTTCCATTCCTATATAATCTATTCCTCTCAATATTCTTAAAGCCTTCATCAGAAGTCCAAATGATAGATCATTTAAACAAAGTCAAATCCAAGCCAATAAGAGATGCCTTCACAAATGAAC
Organism: Emydura macquarii macquarii; assembly: GCF_026122565.2. NCBI lineage: Eukaryota > Metazoa > Chordata > Testudines > Chelidae > Emydura > Emydura macquarii. The sequence goes on along the minus strand of NW_027130155.1, from coordinate 7,690,545 downwards.
AACAGATTCTTATATTAAAAACAAATGTAATGGTATACATAAGGAGGACTGGACATAAAACTCTCAATATTACACTTTGTGTGTCTAAATAGAGATTTATTCCATGAAAACTCTCACTTAAGTGTCTATCTATTCATCTTCTATTGAAAATTAACTTAACGTTTGTATGCAATTTTTAAAAAAGGATTTAGAAAAACAGAAGTTACATTCCCATGTTCCTGACTTCTGCTTGACTCAAGTTCTCCTCGGGTCCAACAATTTTTATACTTCTGATAGCCTTCTTGGCTTTCTCCCAAAATTTCTTGATGTGCTTTTCGTGATAAACCTCCTGTAATCATGTTAACATAATTCAGAATTAATGTAAAATACCAATTAGTGTGCAATAAGACACAAATAATAAAACACAGTGTCCAAGTACAAATTGTACTATGACAGGAAGAAAGAAGAGGTGATTGCAATTTTTGCAGATATCTTCAGAATACTTTCAAATACAAAAACAAGCTCTTCAACTGAAGAATTTAGAAAAACAACTGTAATGCAACAATGGAATTCATAATACTGTGGTTCTAGTATTGGGGAATCACAAACTGTTTACATTATAATTTTGCTGGATGCATATTTTGCAACCTATAGCCCCACGACCACAATAAAATCTGTACAGATGAACCCTTATGCCAATGCAAAGTCCCATGGACTTAGTGGGCTCCAGAGATGCAGGGGTCCACCCAAACACATCCAGTTACAGGATGCAGGCTTAGAGCTACATAAAGTGTATGTAAGAGATCAGTGTTTGATCTTAGCCTCAGTCTCTGACTTTCATGCTAGGAATGCTATAGAGATAGTGCCTATCACGCTCTCCAATAATCTCGGATGGCCAGTAGGAGGAGAGGCACAAAACTTACTTTGGCTAGAACCACTTTTCCTCACAGTTAGGAAGTTTGTGATGACATGAGACCTTTAAAATGGATGAAGGTGCAGAAACTGGCTGGAAACACTGACTGAAAGAACGGAACGTTTGTGCGGGGGAAACGGGGTGCAAAGAATCTTCATCCAACTGGGTAAACCCAACATTTCTGTGTTTATTCATAGAAGTGCTGAATATTTGATAATTCCCTCAGAAATTACTTTTTATTTATTATTTATCTTGATTGCTAATTTCCTTAGCTATGCCTTACAGTTCTCTTCAGCATGCAATAGTTTCAGGCCAAGTTTCTGTTAACGTGGCTGCTTTAGAATAACTAAAAAAACGCACCTGAAATCCCCTCCAATTCCCCCCCTCTTTATATTAAAAAGAGGGAGGATAACCAACTTCTTTTGATTATTTCAAAGGCTATTTAACTTCTGATTGGTGAAATGACGCACTATTTTTGCACAATGATCAAAGCCCATCATTTTTTTACTGGTCTACACTTTACATGCTTTTTGCCAACCCCCAAAAATATATATTCATAAAGCTTGAGGGCCAATTCCTGGTTTCATCATCAAAGCATGCCATGGCACTGATGTCAATGGGACCAAATACCTGTGTAAAGAGAAAAAATGTAGGGACAAACCCTGTTATCACATCACCTGTGGGCCAATCCTGCAAAGACTGTCATTACTCATATGATTAAGGATAAGATTATGTCATGGAATCCGTGACTTCCTGTGACCTCTGACATTTTCTGCTTCAGCTTGGGGCAGGGAGGGACAGCTGTCAGCTGGCGGGGAGCCTGTTGGTTCCCTGCCCTCATGGGTGGGAAGAAAAGGGGCCCTGGAACTCCAAGTCCCCACAGGTCCCAGGCACCGCTCCAGGCAGCGGGGGCCCACAGACACAGAGCTCCCAACCCTGGCCCCCTATTCCCTGCCTCTGCAGGCATTGGGGGAGGGGACCCTGACACATTGCTCTCACCCCAACCCTACCCCTTCCCCAGTCAGCCCCATTTTGCATATATTGTTATTTTTCGTAAAAATCAAGGAGAAGTCATGGCTTCCGGGAATTTTTGCTTCTTGTCCGTAACAAAAATATAACAAAATAATTATAACAAAAATAACCATGACAAAATCTTAACCTTACATGTGATTAATGCTACTAAAATCAACAGGTCATAAGTCTCTGCAGGATCGAGCCCTGAAGTGATTAGCAAGGAGCACTCTAAAAGTAAAAGTCAGCCCATCTGTTCTCCCTTATGTGTGTTTCAAACGGAGATGGAGATTCAAATATCTTTCACTTTAAGGCTAGTGACCTCATGTAATCCAAATGTTATGACAAACAGCAGGAGCCCCAACTGTAATAAAATAACATTGAGGACTCTGTCACAGCAAGCAGAAGAAACTAATCCTATTGAATTAAAGGCTCCAGAAAGTGCCTCTTGAATTTAACCAAATAAGCCCTTTGAGAACTGTGCCGTTGCTGTTTAATAAAATGATATCATCATATATTTTCCATTGCTGTTTACCATGTTACGAAATATCTCAATTACCTTTATTCAAGTGCAATTGCTAAAATGTAAACTGCTGAAGATAGTTCCCGAATACTTACCTTATTATGAATGAAGATACTAAGTGATTCCTTTGGGTAATCCAGAGTCAAAAGTCGGTCTAAAAATTTAGGTAGGAAAGGAGTTGGTTGTTCAATGAAAACACCAATTGTAACCCTTGGATATTCCTAAAAGAAATAATATGTTGACACAAAACACAACCAGTAACATTTGCCTCCTCTCTAAGACTACAACCGTATGAGTTCAGTCCTGCTTTTAGCATAGTTGAACTAAATCACGTATCTAAATAAAAAGGATTTAGGTTTATTAGGAACTGGGGAACCTTTTGGGAAAGGAGGAACCTATACAGGAAGGATGAGCTCCACCTAAACCAAAACAGAACCACACTGCTGGAATTTAAGATTAAAAAGGTCGTAGAGGAATTTTTAAACTGAGGGCTTGGGGAAAGCCAACAGGTGTGGAGGAGCATACAGTCCGTAAAGACATTCCTTAGGGGAGTGTTCTATATCTTAGTAAAGAGGAGAGGATAGAAGTTGATTAACTACAGGTAGAAACTGAAGAGAAACAGTCAAACGAAAATATCCTATTCAATTACACCACATGAAGGCAGACAACTAAATATTGACAAATTTTATAAATGCTTGTTGTATACAAATGCAAAAAGTCTAAAAAGACTAAGATGGTGGAACTTGAGTGCCTGGTATTAAAATGAGGATATTGATATAATAGGCCTCACGGAAACTTGGTGGAATGATGATAATCCATAGGGCATGGTAAAACCAGGGTAGAAAATATATAGGAATGGCAGAATAGGTTGCACTGGTGGGGGAGGGGGAAATGGCACTATATGTGAAAGAAAGCATAGTGCCAAATATAGTAAAAATCTGAAATGAATCAAATAGTTCCATAGAATCTCTGTGGATAAAAATGCCATGCTTGAATAATAGGTGTATAACAATAGGAGTATGCTACTGACCATCTGACCAGGATGGTGATTGTGAAGTGCTCAGGCTGATTAGAGAGGCAACAAAAACAGAAAACCCCATAAGAATGGGAGATTTCAACTATCCCCATACTGACTGGAAACATGTCACCTCATGATGGGATGTAAAAATAAAATTTCTAGACAGCATTAATGAGTGCTTCTTGGAGCAGCTAGTTCTGGAACCCACAAGGGGAGAGGAAATTCTTGATTTAGTCTTAACCTGGTCCAAGAGGTTAATATAGCTGAACTGCTCAATAATAATGACCATAATGTAACTAAATGTAATATATTTGTATGGGGGATACAAGAGTGAAATGCCTGCACATTAAAACATACACACCCCAAATAAAAAAAAGGTAGAGGACCAAAAAAAATGCTAGCATGGCTAAGAGTAAAACAGGCGGTTAGAGATTTAAAAAAATCTGTTAAAACTTGGAAGTGAAATACTACTGAGGAAATATAAAGGAGCACAAATTCTGGCAAGTCAAGTGTCAAATTAGACAGGCCAAAAATGATTTTGAAGCAAAAGACAAACACTAACAGCATTTTTTTGGGGGAGGTGGGGGGTACATAAGAAGCAGGACATCTTCCAAACAGCCAGTACGGGTCACTGGATGATTGAGGTGTTAAAGGAGCACTCAAGGAAGACAAGGCCGTTGTGGAGAATCTAAATGAATTATTTGCAATAGTCTTCTCTGCAGAAGATGTGAGGGAGGTTCCCGCACTGAGCCATTCTTTTTAGGTGACATATTTAGGAACTGTGCCAGACTGAGGTGACAGTACAGGTGGTTTTAGAACAAACTGATATATGAAACAGTAATAAATCACCAGGACCAGACGCTATTCACCCAAGAGTTCTGACAGAACTCAAATATGAAATTGCAGAACTACTACTAGGTGGCCCATTGGTCTGACCCAGTATGGCCATCCATTCTTATGTTCTTAACTAAATTCTCTACAAGTTATTTTCATTCTCAGTTTTTCTACTGAACATTGCAGGTCAAGGTTTTAAATTACTGACCTATGAAAGAAATGCACATAAACACTGGAAAAACAATATTTCACAAAATAATTTTAAAATAATATGCAAAATATATTCAGTTAATATTTTAGTTATAGAAAATATATTTTAGTTGTGTAAAGAGAAACAAAGACTGATTTTAAAAATCAATTACATAACTGAATTTATGCCACAAAATATCTTGCTCATCCATATAAGAGTTCATTAATGCATGGAAAGCAGCCAAAGACTGGCAATGCATAAATCTTATAAACAATTCATGCCCTACTTTCCTACTAACAGATTTATACTCAAGGAACTATTGATGAGTCAGCTATAGTAGATATAAATTGTAGATACATTTTACTGTAGTTCATTACCATAAAAATTTGTAATCACACGAATAGTTGGTTGGTACTTGCTCATTAGCATTAAGCAGCAGTTATTTTTCTGTTTGCAATTTATGGTAACAAGAATAATTAAATAATTTACACAGAGTTTAGTATTTATTCTTTGTTAGAGTAAAAATACTACATTTATCATTAAGAATGAAAGAGAAGTGTTGTAAAGCCAGGCAAAGTGTTTTAAACCATTTAAAAGCTAAAATTATTTTGGACTTGCATGTGATGGTTTATAAAAATTACCAGAATGTTATATAAAAAGATCATCATCATTAAAACAAAATTAGAAAACTTTTTATCTAGAACAGGTTTGTAAGTTAATTGAGACAGAAATCTAAGCTTCTAGTAATGTACTCCTACACACAAAGATTTACCATAAAATATATTTTTCTACCTCTAGACAGCTAATATAAACATTTTTAAAACTCATTGCAATGGACTTCAGACTGAAACCAAATATAGGTATAAAAGATTTCAAGTTAGTTGTCTTTAAGCAAGTCTACACCCACTTACAGTGTGTCTGCGTAAGAGATCAGGATGTGTTGAAATTTCAGTGTCATTGTCCATATGTGAGACACAAGGTGGGTGAGGTAATATCATTTATTGGACCAACTTCTGTTTAGTGGGAGAGGAGACACACTTTCAAATTACACAGAGCTCTTATTCAGGTCTGGGAAAGGTAGTCAGAGCTAAATACAAGATCAACCAGACAGCACATGTTCTATCTGGTCCATCATGGAATCAGAGTAAGGAGACTTTTCCAGATGGCTAATAGAAATAAAAAATTACATTTCAGTAGATTCTAGCAGAAGCACATGTAAGCAGAGAGAATAGTAATTGAAGTCTGTAATTGCAGATTCCAGTATTAGAACTCTGAACGCAGAATTTGGTTCTATTTACCATGACTATATCTTGAGTTCCACCTTTTAGTAGAGAAGAGCATATAGTTCTTGCTCAAATCTAGGTTTCCAACACCTCAGATCTGAAGGATCTGAGATCTATATTTTGGTTCAATACATTATAAAAATAGGGGTCACTGCATAATTCTGATCCACATGGTGATTTACATTTTTATCCCAATATTCTGGATTTATCACATGTGAGGTTTTGGTTATGTCTTGTTTATATTTTATGGAAATCCTTACAAAACTCTAAGCCTGCCTTCAAATTTTAGGTTTAATTTGGTAGGAACAATTATTCATCTGTACTGATCTCACTTGTTTGCCTTTTAACGCTCATCTTTCCATAAGCAGCAGATGGGTGGGTAGGTAAGGATGTCTTTTCTCAGAGAAAAATACAAGACAATGTTCTGTATATATATATTCTGTATATATACAGTATATATTAACAACAGCCTGTGGGAGTAGTTTCCCTCAGATTTGGGAAAGAAATGGGAGAATGAAATTGGGCCTTCTTTTCAATTCTGAATGGGGAAGGATCAGGACAAGCTATGAGTCTTTGAGGTTTCAGAAATAGTTCCAAAGAAATTAAACTCTACCATCCTGTTATAATTCAGATTTTAAGAATATGAAGAGTGCCAAATATTCACGATGATACTAGCCTCTGAACCCTAAGGCAACCATTCTACAAAGGAATTATATTTGTATACAGAAATCATATCTAAACTTGTCCAGATCTAGGTAAAGAGAATCATTTGAGATGGAATCAGTCTAAAACTTTTGTTTTACCTCCACATAGCTGGGATCAGTAATCTCAAGATCTTTACTTGCATGTTAAGGGAACTGAAAAAGCTCAGAATCCATAGACCAAGTACATCAATACAGAGAGTCAAATAAAGCTGTACAAAAAAACTCTGCTAGGGCCCAGAGTTGTCATAGGTGGTGTATTTTTCACTGAAGATTTTAAGCTGTTTGGAACCACGCAGGTCAGAATTAAATGTATATTCAGAAGAATGAAATACTGCTTCATACTCAGAAGCCATCGATAAACATGCTTACAAAGCTCTAAGAAAAAAGATCTCACTATTACTACTGGCAGAAGAAAGATTTGAAGTGAAAAATATGCATTATATTAAGTATAGTGCCTTCAGAACAGATACCTTTCAGCTCTGGGCAGCTATCCAGTGGCCAATTATTTCACATTACTCTCTATAGGAGTGTGCACAGGCATGATTGATTAATTAATTAATTATCACACCAATATATTAGTATGATCATTACTAACTCTATTAGCAAAACTCCAACTACCTTATATTCTCAAGCAAACTTTAATTTAGAATTTGAGGGCAAATATATATACACCTTGAAAAGAGCCTGATTAGAATGTCGCAGTTTCAAAAACAAAACAAAAAGCACTACATGTAAGAGAGTTTGTAAATAATTTAAATTCCAGCAATGACATTCTACCCATAGCTCTGCCCACACTCAACTTATTGACCAGTGACCCTTTTAGCCTGCCATCATACACTCATCTGCATTCACAATAGGGGCCACAGAGCACCACTATCCTCACCCTCATTGTACTTGCACCACCAATAATATATGAACCAGGAGACTTAACCCTCCTCTAATCCACCTCTTCCATTACAGGCCAGGAATCAGACTAATAAACTTGTTGACAAAAATCAGAGGGTTCTTTCTAGAACAGGGCTCAAATCCATAGTATGTTTGTAAATGGTCTGCCTCTAATGAACTCAGTATAGACTGTAAAAGCCTGACATGGAGGGGCAGAACCCCAGCCCCAGGGTGTTTCCAGGACAGGTCCAGCCCTTGTGTTTTGCCAGGGTTGGGTGCAGCCTCACTGCCAAGTCCATGTCTCCGTGCAGTCAGTGGCCTGTGCTTCCCTCTGCCATACTGGAGCCTCCACATTTATTTATTGACAAAATATGCAGAATTTTAAAATATTGTGCACAGAATTTTTATTTTTTGGCACGGAGTTCCCACAGGAGCACACTGTGCTAATGTTATGGCATTTGGGGATTCCTCTATTCTGGGAATCCCCAAGTAGCTAATTAAACCGACTTTGTGTTTGTTGTGTTGTGGCACAGCAATGCAAAGCAGCTGGTATGAGGCCAATGATCTGACCTTTTGATTTTTTATTATTATTACCACACATGTAGAAGCAACTGCTCCACTATCATTGCACTGTTTGGATAAATGTTTTTTGTTTACTGAACACATACCCTCTCTAAGCACAGAAGATTTTGGTCTTAATTCCCATCAATTGATTACTAATAGTAAGAATATTTTTTATTTAAATTTATTGTAATTATAGTAATGGGAAACTTATGCCAAATTATAACCAATATGAAAATATGACATTAGGCATTTAGCAGTACTGACATGCTTGTAACTCATAAATCTGTTTTCATTATTCTGTATATCTGACATATGAAAACAGCCTGAAGTGTACTTAAAATGTAACATTATCTATTGTAGTCCTTTTGTTTCAGAAAAATCACTTTATGTGCACTGAAATTCATGTATTATAAAGTGTTCAGTTATAAGTGAGATATACTTACTTTAACCATTGATAGGTCTAATAAATCTAAATCACAAACACCACATCCAGTTTCACGTGTCCAAGCATTAGGGACATAATTTCCAAAGTAACTGAGGTAAATCTGGTAAGCAAAAGAAGAATTCATGTTAACTATATGTAAATGTAACCCATCTCTGTCACTTTTACTAATCAGTGTTAATCCTCAAAATAGGCTTAATGAATTCTATAGAGGTATGCTTTTCTTCTTTAAAAAAAAAAAAAAAAAAGACACAAACAAAAAAGACCTGCTAAAAGCCATTTTGACTACTTGTACAAGATACAGGGTGTCTTCACTGACGGTGGCAAATCCGCCGCCATCAGATTGATCTATCCGGATCGACTGAGCGGCAGCGAAGACCCGTTCAATCGATCTGGAAGTCAATTCAATTAAACCACCTCCGCAAAAGGCATAGTGCTACATTGACGAGTACGCAGTTCCCATCAGTGCAGCATAGTGGAGACAGCGTGCGGAAGAGGATACAGGAAGTTGATGTAAGTTATGCAAGCTACCGTGCATAGCTTGCATAACTCCCATTGACTGCCATGGAATTTCCCTGTAAGTATAGACCAGGCCACAGATGTATCATTCTCTGGAATTTGTGGTTACAGCTTCAAAAAGCTGAACAACTGTGGTGGGCATTAAAAAAAAAAACGTATACTGCATTGCACCTGTCTTTGTAAAATGCCACAATTGATGCTTTGCCAAAAATTATCATCACAACCAAGTTAGTACCCTTCTTGTATCTGATGGCCACTGGCATTTATGGGAAAATAGAGATGGGCAAAGGGCTAAACTCCCTGGGAAGGGTGAAAGGATTATATAACATTTAGAAGATACAGATGCCCAGATGACAAATGAATTGGACTGAAGCTTTTTCCCTTTCTGAATAGCTATTCCGGGACCCAGAAGACAAAGAGTGGAAACATTTCATAGAAGCATCGGGCTCCTTGACAGATTCTTTAGACGGTTGTGTTGGCAGCTTTGGAATTGGCTCCAAATCAGTTATATAATTATTCTGATGATGTCCTGTCTAGGGTGCTGTGTCCTCTTGGAAACCATATTTTATCCACTATCACTTTAGCAAACAAGGTCTCATCCAAATTTATATTACCATTCTCATGGGTTAAATGACTTCTTCCATACTATCATAAAGCCTGTTTTAGAATTTTGTGTACTCATATGCCTTACAACCATCCCTATTACACTCAATGAATAGGCAGCAAAATTTCCCATGTGAAAACTGCTCCACAGTAACTCAAATGTTACAATTTGCTTGTATTTGACCTGATATGTTTATTTCCCCTCTTCTTCATCAGATGTAGTTAATGGAAAATATTTATTATAGCCAAACAAAAAATAAAGTGTTACCTGACTTTCAGATATCTTTAAATAAATCTGTAAGAGAGCTTAGCCAAATAAAAATATTACACCAGCACAAAGATAACTACACTAAGGAAAAACGTAAAGAACACTTTACATTATTGCTATAATTTTGTTACTACCTTTTAGATAAAAATAATCCACTGAATCCTAATCTGAGTTCAACAGAACATGTACAAAATAGAAGTTTCTTGCAAATACTAAGTATTTACATTTTGGAGATTATTTCAATGTGCGGCCATTCCCCAGCTGGTGAATGTTTAAATGCTTTTCTAACCTGTTTGTCACATTTATGCATCTCTGCTTAAACTCTATTGCCACAGAAGGGCCCAATGATAGACTGACAAAATGGCTCAGAGTAACTCCTAGGAGGATTTTTTTCCTGCTTCAGTAAGTTTTTAGACTAAAATTTTAAAATGCTTCTGCTCCATGACAGAAGGGGGTGAACTACTGTATGACTAAAAACAGGAATCAAGTTTTGTTTAATATAGACTATTTTGGGAATTCGGTTTCATCCGATCCATTTGTTAGATATATATTACAGGTTTTTTAAAAACAGGAAAAATACATTTGTAGAATCTGAATGTTGATGGGTAAATAGAGGTACTAGCTAGCGTCAAATAGAATTAAAGCAAATGTTAGGACAAATAAGAAAAAAATATCTACTAAAACCATTCCCAGAACCCATAAAAAAGTGTTAGCAAATGAGACCTAAAGTATGTTCTAGATGACATTACAACCCAGAGCTGATCTTTTCAAATGTTTTCAATTACTAGCTTTTATATTATCTGTAGATTAAAATTCATGAAAAAAGAGTAGTACAGTTTACATCTAATACATATGACTAGAAGAATACATGCAAACATTAACACTTGTACAAGGAAGCAATATGGAAGAAATATCCGCTATCTATTATGTATTTTAGAAATATAAGTCAACCACAGTTTACCATATCCAATAGAGTAGATACTAATTTAAAAGATGAAATACTAGGGGGAAAACTCTGGGCTGGGATTTTAAAATGAGTGGTATTGACTGGCAGGACTATGGTGGTAGTAGCAACCTTGAAGGACTATACTCCACTTCTGTGCCCTGCCTGGGACTTCTCTTTCCCAAAGCCTCTACATACTTCACTCGCAAAAAGCCTCACTATGCATAAATCACCTACTGTGATTATCATGGAATAAAGTCAAAGTTCTCCACTTGCTGTTCAACAATGATGATGTGATGTTCAATCAAAATATTAGCTTTTGAAATTCAGAGCTACAATCCATTTGCTAAGCGAAGAACGAGCAGTTGCTGTAGCTTATCAATACAGTGACCATGGACTAACAGGCTGAGGAGTACGCTATCAGCACGATACATGAAAGGTTAGCCATGTGATGCTTATTAACTTCAATCAGAAAGTGAGCAACTCATTTCCTGGTGCCATGCTGAAAGCTGATTTCCGTTTCTTTCATTTTCTGCGCCCTTATTAAAACTGGCCCTTCATAAAAGCCAAAGAAGTGACTGTCACTTACTTTAGTGGGGCCATTTCCATGTAGAGTGACGGGCAGCGTCTCATACATTGAATTCCTAACTCTTACTCTTCCTTCTTCAAATTTCAAGAGAACTTCATCTGCAAATTAACCAGCATTTTAACAATAAAATAAAATTATTAATTGTAGGATGCTCAAGCTATCGGTGCTATGTCACAATTAACACACTACATTTATTCTGGTACTTTGTAAATTGTGGGCGTAGTAGGTAGAGCACTGGATTGGGACTCAAGAGACCAATGTTCAATTCTTGGTTTTGCCACTATTTTGCTGGGTGAACGTGGGCAAGCACCTTTCTGCCTTGTGTCTCAGTTTACCATCTGTAAAATTGAGATACTGTAATGATACTGACCTCCTTTGTAAATAGTTTGTAGTCAATGGATGAAAAATGGTATAGAAGACCTAGGTATTAAGTAGTTAAAAAAAATCTAATGGGTTTTCTTACTACCTTAGTTTCTAAGCACTGTATACATAAATTAGATGTGGAGGATAACATCCATAGGGGACTTCAGAGTTTTTTATGCTACATCCTTCACATGTTTAAGGAAGCTTTGCTTAGGGCTTGTGCTATTTTATAACCTTAACTTTCCATTTATGAAGGAATGCAGTTGAGTTATTCCACAGCAGAAGGTCAAAAATAGAAGTAAGGAAAGAAGTTTATGCATACACAAAAAAAGACTTTCAATTAAAATTATGATAATCCAGTCAATGTAAGGAAATTTAAAATTAAAGCTAGCCTTTTTCATTATGCCTGCTATTAGAGTGATCTCAAATGAATATGTGATTTCAGTGCCCATATGTACTTTGCAAGCCCTAATTAAATTTAGTTATAAGAAGGATGAAAAAGCCAGTCTTAACTTCACATTCACTGTTTGTTTTGATATATTTATACTAGATTTTGTCTATTTAAATCAAATTTTTGCTAGTGATAAATAAAAATCAATTAATATTGTAAATATCTGATCCAAAAGGCATAATAATCTTACTTAATGTATGCATCATGGAGTAATCTCTTGCACACATGTATAATTTATTTTAAATAAGGGAGGAGACAACTATTTTCACTTTAAAGCAAACAAAAAATATATAAATGACAGACACATATGCAGCACACGCCAATCAATATATGTGCTAATACACATATTATATGTGTACCATATTATATAAAATATATACATACCAACAGCTCCATTCAGGATCTGGAAAATGTTGCACTTGTGGTCCAAAGTAATGTTAATACGTGCCTAAAAATTAAAAATAGCAAAGACACTGAGGTATTATAAAAATTAGCATAGCACATGTTTAAATGTATTGACAGAAGATAAAACATAAAAAGCATACAACTTTTAACTGGTTATCTGTTTTGGGATCTAATTACAAGTTTTTAATCTTTCAGGGCTCTTCTTTTTCAAAGTCTCATTTTGCTTTAGAGCTCACAGTTTCTTGCATACGTCTAGAACATTTGATTCATCAGAAAATTGTTTAAATTGATATAATACAAAAGCAATGAGTTTGTTTTAAGTTCTGTAAACTCAGTAAATGGAGATCATGACTTTCCAAAGGAATCACAGTTTGGCAGTATAAGCTAGAGAGAAGTCTCTGCTTGTGTTTTCTCTCTAAAAAACCCAAAGAAGTCATAGCCACATAGAATTAGCATTTTTAAAAACACAAAATAAAGCATATTTCTTAAAATATAAAAGTTAAAACTAAGCTTCATGATATAATACAATAATCAGTGGCCCTAATATACAGAGCACTACAAAACAGAAGTTTCTACCCTTTCCCCCTAGAAACTAATTAGGGCTTGATTGTATATTCATTGAACACCCCCAAACTCTCCTTAACTTCAGTGGTGTTTAGACTGCACAAAGAATTCAATATCAGGCCTAAAAGATGATCTGCAAATATTTTTAAAGTATTTCATTGCAGTGAAAACATCACTTTGCAAGGATCAAATAGGAATTCTGTGCTGCAGCTCTGATTAACTACACCTCTGAAACTCAGGGTATGAGTTACATTTGTAATTATAGATTTAGGTGCCTGGTTGTAGGAACCCAAATTTAAAAAATGTAGATCTAGGCATATAAATATCAAACAGAAAACATTTGTAGTGAGCTTTGAATTACACTATTTCCTTTGGGCTCTCCAGATTTCCTCACGTATTTTGTAACTTTGTTTCACCCAACAATCAATTGTTTGATTTTATATACATTTCAAAGGATTTCAGGTCTCAGTAATCCATTCCCTTTATCCCATTTTGTAAACTCCAAATTACTTCTAAAGCATGACCTTCTGAAACTTCAGCATGTCATTCTGGTTCCCAGACTCTTCCACACTGGGACCTCTCTTTCCATACCAGGACCACCCCATGATCTCCTCATTTGCTGGGACCTAATTGAAACTCCCATCTAGCAATATGGGATGGATGGGGGGATTGTGCTCCCCACGTTGAGAATCTCTGTTTGGTGAAACTTTAGAAAGCAAAAGGTACCTGCAGGCAGGTCCTGGCATAGCAGGGGAAAAAAAGAAAACGTTGGGTGCAGCAAAATGGTGAATTCATTCTTGGCAATGCCAAATTCCATGGCTGCAGAACTGACTAAGATTAATGGGGCTGATCATCTCTCAGAGCTATTATTTTAGCCAATGCAGTGATGCCTTCCTGGATCGGCAGACAGCCTGAAACAATATTCTCATAAATTCTAAGGTCAGAAGGGACCAATATGATCATCTAGCCTGACCTCCTGCACAATGCAGGACACAGAACCTCACCCACCCACTCCTGTAATAAACCTCTAACTTATGACTGAGTTATTAAAGTCCTCAAATCATGGTTTAAAGACTTTAAGGTACAGAGAATCCACCAGCAAATGAGCCAGGCCCCATGCTACAGAGGAATGTGAAACCCCCCCAGAGCCTTTGCCAATCTGCCCTGGGGGAAAATTCCTTCCCGACCCCAAATATGGCAATCAGTTAAACCCTGAGCATATGGGCAAGACTCACCGGCCAGACACCCAAGAAAGAATTCTCTGTAATAACTCAGAACCCACCCCATCTAACATCCCTTCACAGACCATTGGCACATCTACCATCAGTAGTCAAAGATCAGTCAATTGCCAAACTAGCCTGTCCCATCATACCATCTCCTCCATAAATTTATCAAGCTCAGTTTTGAAGCCAGGTAGGTTTTTTGCCCCCACTGCTCCTCTTGGAAGGGCTATTCCAAAACTTCACTCCTCTGATGGTTAGAAACCTGCATCTAATTTCAAGTCTAAACTTCCTGATGGCCAGTTTATATTCTGAGCCATGATCCCCCTGAAACCTATTCATTCCCCCTAGGCTGCCAGCCCCTGCAGAACAGCAACCATCTTTGCACTGTGCCATTTACAGCTAAGCACAGAAACTTTTTTTTGTTCTTAGGGAGTTTGTAACAGCCTTCTGACAGTATAATTGAAGCAGCAAGTGATTTCAAGGAGATAGAACTACTATTAAGGAGAAAACCAGTCACTACATACCCTCTGCACTGGGTCAATATAGATTTTGGTATAAAACAGCCGGTCATCATCATTATCCTGCAGGTTCCATTGCTGTACAATTTGGTTTATATATGGTGCATAACCAATAAATCCTGCAATGTCACACAAGAGAATTTATTTCTATTTGAAAACTAGCTTTCTGTTAATTCCATTGCACCAGTCAGACTGCAGCGTAAACATTCTCTGCCAGCTGGCGCAGACAAAATAAATTCATCAGTTTCCAGCCAGAACTCATCTCCAAAGACTTATGTCTTCATGAAATACATTTTGAATAGCTTTCCGCTGCTTAGTTAGTTTTCCTTATAATAGTATTTTTAAAAACATGGAGTATTCTGGGATCTGTTTGAGATGGTTAGAAGAAAGACTCAGAGTTCCAGGGTGTGGGTCTGAGGCTATTACTGCTGCTAAGAAAGAAGTGATCCAACTGTGGAAAACAGCATGAAGCTAAGCCTTAGTGTTGTCAGTCTCCCCTTGCTGGCAGGGAAATATAAATCCAATATACCAGAACAGTACAAGACATTCAAGAAATGTAGCTGAAACTTGTTATACATCACATTTACTTCAAAGACCAGAAAAAAAAAAGCACGGATTAGGTTGGGTGGGGTTAACTCTCAAAACTCTGCCCACAAAACTCCACCCACTCATGAGTCCAAGAAAAGCCCAAGATGAGATGCTGTGCACAATAGATTGTGCAGCTTTTCATAGTGACCATATTTCCTTTGTGACTGCTTTAATCAGCAGTGAAATGGTTAACCATGCTGACATTTAAGTGATAATAGTTAGGCTTCCGAGTTAGCACTTCACTGAAATCAACAGCAATAGGTCACACTTCTCTCAGAGCTATTGCTTCAGGCTGTCTGCAGACTCAGATGAACACTACTTTTTAAAGTTACGTCTACAGTACAGCCAAGGTGCTGCAGCGCCATAAGGGAGATGCTTCCTACATTGACAGAAAGCTCTTTCCATCGATAATGTTAATACACCTCTTTGAGAGGCGGTAGGTAGACTGACACCAGGGTTTAGATTGATCTAATTTTTAAGTGTAGGCCAGGGGTCAGTTACATTTGGTTTACGTTGTGTAGGTCATCTTTGCAAACATAAGGTCTAAAGGCTTTATGCCTTTTTTATTTTTTAAGTTGTAGAATCTCTACCACAAAAATGGCAGCCATCAGGAAAAAGTCATCATGAAGAAGCCCAATCCAGACAGCTCCAAAGCCTGAGTTTATGAAAACAATGTTTTTGCAACTAAACATTTTAGCTCTATTAATCCACCAACCCTCCTTTCCCAACTCACAAATTAGCACTTATCTTCCTACGTATTCCTTCCAAAGAAAATAGAGATTATTACTACAAAAAGTGTTGTGACCCAAGAACCTCTCAGTGCCAACTGGCAAGGGGGTACAGAAATCTCATGAGTCTGGTGTGTACATGCTAGTTCTCCTCAGAACGTCATGCGAGATCTCAAATGAAAGCTAGTGTCACAATGGTCATTAATACAACTGTCAGTAACTCCCAACAGAAACTAATTAATTGGCTTCAATTAAGCATGCACTCTTCCCAGTGCTGTAGCAACCGCAGAGACATGGGTACTACTAATAGTGCCCTGTCACAATACCTCCGTTAGATATTAAATCAAAATTTTAACTTTATTGACCAAACTTGTAATCTGATCAAAAAAAGATATCAAGTTACTTTGACAGGATCTATTTTCTATAAACCCCATGTTCATTTGCATTAATTACATTACTCTTCTTTAATATTTTGTTAATGAAGTCCCATATCAGCCGTTCCATTATCTTGCCTGGGATTGAAGTCAGGCTGACAGGTCTATAATTATCCGGTCTACCCCATTTACCCTTTCTAAAAATTGGCATAACATGAGCTTTCTTCCAATAGCAGTGTCAGGATTCTTTCTGTTCCTAATAGATTTTCAAAAACTATGTCTTATTGTCCTGAACTCTGCTGGCTATAGATGTCTCATGCTCCTTTGCTCCCATTATCAATTTTCTACAATTCCTAACTTCTGATTTATCTTTTATTTATTACTTTCAGCTTCCTCTTTCTTCCATTTGTTTTTATTATATTATATATATATCAAAATAAAATAGCTGCTTTCACTCCCCCTCTCAACCAGGTTGGTTTTTTTAACCAACACAGCCATCTTCCGCTATGGGATTGGGGCTTTTTTAGGCATCTTGTAAGGTGTTCTTAAATGATTCCTAATCATCATTCACATTTTTCTGATAAAATTCTTCCTCTAAATCAGATCTGGCTTAAAATCGTTTTCAATTTTGTTATATATTACTGGCCTGGACTTGATTCTGCTTACACATTATAAATGTGATTAAGCCTCGATCATTAGTAAATAAGCTACCAATTTAGTTCTGTTATCAGTTCCTCTTTATCTGTTAGGACAAGGTCCAATAAAGAATTCCCCCATGTTAGCCACAACACTTTTTGAGTTAGGAAAATTGTCACCTATAATGTTTGGAAGTTCCAAGGATGTTTTAGCACTAACAGTGCAAGACCTCCATATTTTTTTTTAAAGTCTGTATCAAGATATTAGTCACCAGAAAAGATGAAAAACAGGTTTTTCTCCAGCCAGTAGGTAAGAAATGTGTATCCCTCTTGCAGGATGTAAATTAAGAAATACAAGCCAACACAATGGATGCGCACTTACGTACAGTGTCAAATGTTAAAGAGATGTGATGTCAATGCAGAAGCTGCACGTGGAAGGAAAAAAATAAGCCACAGGTGGTTATTCTGTCCATGAGCAAAGACAATAATTTTGGGGGGGAAGGAGGGGAGAAGAGCATAACTAGAAAGCAAAGAAAACACCCTCTCACCCTACACCCAGGAAGTAAATGGACAGTGTGTTTACATTCATAAAAATGGGATCTCACCAGCCTTGGTTGAAAACACTGTAGAGGAATTTGGATAGATAAACTTCTTTAGGCATGTGGTTAACCTGTTATTTAAGTTTACACTCTAGATAGTATGTTACGATTTTGTTTTAGTTATAACCATTTGTTTCCAATAGTCTTACTCACTATCACTTGAATCTTTGATCATATATTTATAGTGAAAACAAGAACCAGTTTATTTACGTACTGTGATATTAAACCCAGTGCTGAAACTTACAAGGTGATGAATTCCATTTCTTTGGGAATAGTGGACCTGGAAGTTCTGTGAGGAGCCAGTGTGAGAGAGGAACACTTCACAGGGACTTGAGGACAGGGGTACATCTATTGTTAAACTGCAAGGTAAAGTAAGAGCTGGCATAGCCCAGAGGACAGTTCTTGAGTCACTAGCAGGTTGGTAGTGTTAGAAAGCTGACACTGAGTTAAACATAAAGTAAGACTCCTTCATGATGGAAGCAGAGAGGAATAAGGTGACCCACAATCACAAGAGTTAACAAAAATGTTCCTCTAATGGTGATATGTATGAGAATAACAGAACAGCTAGCCTTAAATAACCTTTAATATGCACAACAGTCATACCTACCTCCTGAATTAAGGAATCGTTTTCCACTCCGGACAACAGGATACTTGTCTGCTAATCTTTTATCAGGCCATATTAGTCCATCTGCTGCAAATACTACTTTATGGTTAGCTTGCTGGAACTTCTTTAGCATCTCTTCAGGGCCACCCGCAAAGATAACATCATAGCTAAAGTAATGGGAAAATACCTGTTAGCTCTGATTTTAAACAAGAAAAAAAAAAAAAAAATATATATATATATATATATATATATATATATATATATATATATATAAATAAAAGAAAACATTTGGCTTATTCAGACTTAAAACTATCCAAACTTAAATAAACAAAAGAGAGGCTTCATAATGCTGATGTAATTCTTTCATTCAGGAGCATGACATATTATGCCATACTTTAACACCATGTATAGATCCTATTTCTTACCAACACATGGCCAATCACTATCTTAACCAGTCTACATATATGTATCCCTTCCCTGTTCACCTACAAACAAATATCTCTGACTATTTCATTTTTTTGCCTGAAATTTTTAAGGCTTTGCCTCTAACCTGGCTTATTTATTTAAAGTTTAAAGTGTTTTAAATAAGAAACGAATAAAAATACACATTTTCCATTGTAAAACAATCTTTTTTCTTAAAAAATTATTTATTGGTGGGGGCTCAATAGCTAAAATAGATTCGGGTTGAAATTTGAAATCTGGCATAAAATAGCCCTTGTTGGAAAGCAGTGAGTGGTCTTGCTCCAGAAAGCAATTGGTTTTGATTTGATGGAGTGAGCTATGTTTAAAGAGTCACATGCTGAGCATGTGCAGTAGACTTGCAGTTGTAAACCTAGAGAAACCCATGCATGCATACACCCTAACTTAGCTATGCACTTTTCAAAGGTTTCAGGAAAATAGAGAATCTGATAAATTGGATCCTGTTCCTGTTGCATTCCCCACCAATATGGCCAATCTTAAATGATAATGGACAAAGCTTGGAGGCAGGATGTGCTGAGTTCTAATCCCACCTCTTCCACCCAACAGCCTTCACAATTCTCTAACTTTACGTTCTTATTCATCAAAGCCTGCAGTATACACCTCCCAGAGTGATTGTTAAATATAACTCTCATATTCCAGGTGGGAACAACAGACACAAAAAGGTTTAGGGTCTAGATTTCAAGAAATATTAAGTACTTAAACTAAGCTGAAAATGCTCCATACCTCAAGGAAAGCATAAGAAACAGAAAGACAGACTTAAAATGACCAGGCCAAAAAGTCAGAGGAAGTTTGCAGCACAGCTGGGAGCAGAATCTAGTTTGTCCAGCATTACAGTTCTTGTCTACTAGAGATCAAAGAGCTGCTCGGAAAAAGTTTCAAATCAAAAGTGGTTGGTTATATTATTTATAAAACGGGGTTGGTCATATTCCCCCACCTTGCACTTTAAGATCTAAAGAAGAGAAAACATTACGTAAGTGCAAACTATTATTAGGTCTATTTTACAGAGAGTAGAACCATGACACAGAAGTGCTGAATGATTTGAAGGGGCTGCACCTCATGATAGCCAGTTAGACCACTGCCTGAAATCCCAAAGCTCTTACAGCTGATACTTACCTCTTTGTACAGATTTGGTAGCCTTGTAGCTGCCTGACCAGAAAATGGAGATACTAGTTCTCATAGCATTTTTATACAAATCACGGGAGAGACTGTGAGAATTAATTGGAGACTATCAGTTCTTCAAGGAAAAGAAAAACCACTGAGCTATAAAAATACAGAACAATACAAAACAATTCCCCTGCCTGCCCTTCACTGTAGAAATCTATACATTCTTCACACTCCCAGGAATAAGGTGGAGAATAAATCATATCAGGTAACATTATTGCAACAGGAATGCAGCAAATGAAACATACCTTTGTCAATAATGACAGTATTTGTGAGCCCTAATCCATTTAGTTACACCTTCATGCTAACAAAGAAATACTGTCTACATCTAATGACTAGTTTCCTTGTTTATGCATACTTTAGGTGCTATTCCAGTCAGTAAGAGGGAAACTAAGAAGCCTGCCTTCCTTAGTAACAATTATACAGGTTTGACATTTGAATTTAAAGTGATTACAAATGAAATTCATACAATGAATTCATTACATAGCACAGTTATATGACCTGTGCGAAGCTTGATCTACCACATTTAAACTATGAGTTTTTAATATGCAATCTTGTCACTTACTTAAAAAAAAGAAACCAAATGAATAGGAGAGTAGGAAAAAAAAACTGCCAGTTGGATTAAATCAGCAGTCCATCTTGTGCAGCATCCTGTCTCCTAGCATGGCCAGTACTAGATGTTTGAGGAAGGGGAAAGAAATCCTGCAACAAGCCAGTTTGAACTACCTGCCTATAAGAGAAGTTTCTTCCGAAATCCTGTCAATTACTGGATGGCTATGAAAGAGGAAGTCTTATATTCCTTGTAATCCCCTACTGCCGCTCCCGCTGTCTAATGTTACTGTGGATGTTCTTCTTACCCATAAGAATGTCCAGTGCTTTTTTTAATCCTGCTAACTTCCTGGTCTCAGTGATAGCTTGTAGCAATGAGCATCACAGGTTTATTGTGCTTTGGGGGACGGAGGGAGACATTTCTGTTTTAAGATTGTTGCCTTTCATTTTCATTGATGTTCCCTTGTTCTTGTACTATGAGAATCGGTAAATAGAAGCTCTGCATCTAACTTCTCTATTACATTCATCATTTGGTATTCTGCAAATATATCCCCTCTTCTCCATCACCTGCAAACTAAACAGTCCCAATATTTCACTCCATCCTCCTAAGGAAGTATTTCTACTTCTAATAACATTAATCTCTCAACTCTGAACACCATTTTCCTGCTATAACTCTTTTGAGCTTGGTTGAGCAGAACTAAAGTGTATTCCAGGAGAAAAAAAGACATATCATTGAGAGTATAATAATATTTTCTATCCCATTCCTTACATATCTTAGCGTTTTGTTTTGACTGCTATCGCTTATTGAGCAGAAGTTTTCACTGAACTGACCATAATGATGCTCGGATCTCTTTTCCAAGAGGTTAGAGTTAATTTGAAAATAAGCAATGTTTATGTGTAGTTCAAATTATTCCTGCCAACGTGCATTTCTAAAGTACATGTCCCAGTTATGTGATAAGACTCGGATTCCACTCTGGCCTTATCTAATCAGGCAGAACAGTCAGTGACCAGCCATTGCTGTAGCTGCACCATTACCAAGTCCCAGGATACTCAGCAAAGCAAAAATAAGATGCTCTTTGCACTGATGCAGCTTATTTTCCTTGAAACTGGGGCTAATTGCATGTCTTTGCCTTCCCTTTTTACACTAGGGATTTGTACCAGTGAAGCTATACCTGTGGCTGACGTCTCCAAGACCTGACATAGTGCTATTGTTACATCTACTCCTGACCCATACCAACCACATGATGCAATTAGCTTCCCTACCTAACTTTGACAATCCCATGTATATTATTTGCAATGGAAGGCTATACACCCAGAAAATTAGTGGCATTTACCTTATTTAATCTAGAGGAAAATACTAATTTAAGTAATAAAATGAGTGTTGAAAGACACATTTATGAGAAATGCGTTTTCAAAGCATCCTCTATAAATGAAGAACAAATCACTGGCAAATGCTCCTTGTTACGAACCATAACAAAAGCAGTATAGTCCCTTTGCCAAAAAGATGCCTTATTCTAAAATTGAGAGACTTGACATAGCTGCATACTTTCCAGCTTTATTTCCTATTGGGGGAAGAAGGGAAGGAAAAGATACTTCAGAAACAAGCTCAATCTATCTGCCAGGATGAAGACACAGTAATAGCAACAATACTATTTTTTGGAGTCAGGGGAAAAAAAAATCCTTGCCTCAAATTACTCTGAAGACAAATGAGTAATTTGGAAGGAAAACTAATTTTTCTGAAAATGGTATCTTTGGCGTCCATTTCTCTTCAAACACATGCAATTTCCTGCTGCACTCTACTCCAAAAGGCATAAGCACACACATCAGGGCATAGAAGGAGCAGGCATGCCAGAGCACACTGCACTACAGCTATTCTTTGCTTCCTAGGTATAATGGGAAGCAGAGTGGCAGAGCAGCTTTGAAGTCATTCTAGCTTACCTGGAGGATCTGGGAGAGGGCTTGACTCATAGATTTTAAAGCCAAAAGAGACCATCATGATCATCTAGTCTGACCTCCCGCACATTGCAGGCCACACCCAGCCATTCCTGTAATAGACTTATAACCTCTGGCTGTGTAACTGAAGCCCTCAAATCATGATTTAAAGACTTAAAGTTACAAAATCCACCATTTACTCTAGTTCAAACCAGCAAGTGATCCATGCCCCCACACAGTAGAAGGCAAAAACCACTCGGGTCTCTGCCTGAAAGCTACTTCCCTCCCTCAAATGCAGGAACTAACTAAATGAGAATCCGTCCACTGAATACTACTCTAAGAGTAGTCCTTTGAAGTGAAGGGGACTTACTTGCAGGATAAGGTTCTACTCACTAGGAATAAGGGTGCTGAAGTCTCATCTTTACAAACTTTTCTAACAGGACAAATTTATGCTAAAATAAAATGTTAAAATAAAATGCTTATGAAAACTAGTTTTCCCTTCTGTAGGTTTGGCACAAGGCTTCATGAAAAGAAATAAGTATATCTTGGAGCCTCCCAGTCTTACAAAATTTGTCTGCCTTTCCCCAGATACATCCTTCCCTCCTCTTCCTAGTTGAACTGGTGAAGCGTGATTCAGAGCTAGGATACAGCAAGACACAGGATACGCTGATGGGGCATCAAACTCAAATAAGGTTAACCTCCTTTAAAGAATGAAACAAACTGCTCTCAAGATGCATTCCATTGATCAAACTACAGTGAATTGGTAATAAGGTTAAATATGAAAGAAAGTATCAGTATGTAGCAATTTAATAACTGAATGGATAGCTTATCCCACCAACCAATTGTTCATCACTTTAAATGTAAATTAAATGTAGGAGAGTGAAAATATTTAGTCCTATATGTCAGTTCTATTACAAATCTTACTCATAAAGTACTTAAACTGATTTATGCTTTCAATTTCTAACTACTTCTTGCATATCATAAAGAGAAAAAAAATGAGAGAATGTAAGTAAAGTCAAGTCATAAAACATAGCGTCAGGTTAACAACCCAGTCTAACAGCTGCCCTAACTCATAATATAGACAGAAAAGCATGGGAACTTTTGAATAAATAAGATCATGCAGGAAACTCACTCTCACATATGAACTTTGCTAATTTAGCCCCTCCAAATCTGTTTAACTTTCAAAAACATTCGTACATTTTGGAAGAAATCCTAGATTGCACAGAAGTTATACTAAATCAAAAGAGAAATTAACCTGGTGTAAACCCAGGAGGACATTGCATTGTCAGCTTGCGTAGAATGACAGCATGTGAGACTGAGAGACTGAGTGATTTTACAGATTTAAAGAAAAAGAAAAAAGAAAATTAGAGTATGTCTGCCAAACATTTTATTCCCAACTGACAAAAGTCAGTTTCAGATCTGACATTGCTGTGAATAATGAAAGCAGCAGATGTTACTCAGCTCACAAAAAGCTTCTCAGGGTATGCTTCAATTTGCACTTCTGCAATTCTCTGCTTTGTGATTCTTTCTCCTGGCATCTCCCAAGGCAACAGCTTTAAAGGTGTGACCTTGCTCTGCCTGAAGTTGACAGGGAATCTTCTGTCAACTTCAGACCAGATTCTCAGTTACACCAATCCAGTCCTCAGGGCAGGAACAGAAGGGATTTGGGGAGTATGGGGAAAGATGGCTTCAAGCCATCTCCTTATATTCTGGGACTGAGAGGGACCTGCCTGGCCCCCAGGAAGGCTGCTGTAACTTACACTTTGCTATGGGCCTTGGGAAGCAGAGAACAGCTGTAGTTTAGTGTACTGCAGCATGCTACATCCCTACCCTGGGCTGTCCTCTCCTTACACACCCTTACATCGGCAGCAGAACCAGGGCTGGAGAGGAGGCCCTTACTGCAGCTCTACAGCAGGTGGGGAGACCCCTCACATCGAGATATTCTCAGAGGGCATTTCCAGCCCATTTAAGACCCCTTTAAACTGTCAGAGCAACAGAAAGGGGCTTTAGAGTTTCTGAGAGTTATGCCCCAACTATCTACCGGCCGCCACTTCTGTTTGAAGCTGCTTTTACCACATCCTCACACACCACACTTCTATCTCACAATCACTTTCTGCTAGAACATCAACAAGACCGTTGCTTTATTGTGGGAAAGGGTAAACTAATAACTAAATGTTTAGTCAGTCCATGCGTTTCACAGCTTGTTAGCTCTTGATAACATTGTTCATTGTACAGCAGAGCTATGGCCCTGAGACAATTTTTACATCTGTAAATCTGACAAGAACAGAGACATCTGCTCCAATTGCAGTCTAATATTTTTATGAATGGAAAAGTAGAAGCTAACTTTCTCAGATAAAAACTAAAGCAGGGGAAAATATCAGCCTGTCACAACAGCTTTTATTAGCATCTTACACAGGCTAAAATGTGAAAGCAACAAGCAGAATTTGCTTACCATTCAATAAACATTACAACCAAGTCTTCTTGATCAGCATAGCTTTCTATGCCTTCTTTCAGCAACCGTACTTTCTGTCCTCCTCCAATAGCGTTAACTAACTTTCCACCTTTCCACTCTTCATCTTTACCAAGGACCTGGGTGACAGCAAGAAAGTACATTTTTTTACTTGTGCCCAGAGGGTAATTTTTAATATAACCTCATTAAAAAACAGATGTCAAAGCAGAGGCAAGAAAGCAAACACTTTACAATGCTATAACATCCACTAGTTAAAGTGTAGTGAGTCAACATTTCAAGTATCGTAAATTTTCCACGTCTTAAGCAGAACTGAGCACAATTACATCATTTCAGAAATATGAGAGAGATGTTTTCTAACCAAATAAGAACCCAGAGATTACTGTCTGGTACATCTGGTTACTCATCTCTCTCTCTCTCACTTAGGAAGAGAAGATATGTTGATGGTAATATTTCTCTAAACTGTGTATTAAAATAGTCATCCGTTATATCACCTTTAAATATTGCTACAGTAATTGGAGGGAAAGATGGGGTAAAAGAGCATAGATGGGACATGACAATGGCCAATAGTAACTAAGTGTCTAGTTGTTTTTGATGCTTTGGGCCACTTTCTCATATTAGAAATTTAGGATGGATTCCCAGGCAATTAAATCAACTAAACAGAACTCCATCCTTATCAAGTACTGTCATATCAGCAATAAACACTTAAATATTTTGTAATCCTTGAAAGTTTAACACAAGCTTATTTCTTTTATTCTTTTATTTCTACTAAATATCAGAGGGATTACAACAATATAGTGGTTATAGTACAATCAACAAAATTACAAGCAAATGGCACTCTCCAGAGATCAGTTTCCTAGGATTTTTAATATATTATTGTTCAGTTAGGAGAGATGTATTTTCCCCTGTATTTTTTCAAGACTTGGTGGTTGAAGTAAACAGACTGCAACATTTCAATTTATTTCTAAAAGAGAAACCAATAGGCTAACCGTCATTAATTAGCCTCTTTTGATTTATAGTTTCAATAGTGTGATAAGCATGAATAATATTTGACGCAGATACCTTTGAATCCCTTGGTTTTGTCTTGAGGGACTGATTTACGGGAAAGAGTTAAAAAAAAAAATAGGGCCTGTTCATGCCCCTGAGATTTGCATGCTGGAGACAGCTTCAGGATACAGATTTCTTCATCCTGCATGGAAGTAGTGGGACAGAGTAGGCCAGCAAGAGGAGTGGCCTATCAGAAGTGGTGGAAGAATGATAAGGGAGTGGGTGGGAAGATTTGTATTGTCCTCCCACCAGCTCTACAGAGACTCCTGGGAAATGTAATACAGCAAAGGGATTTATTATGTTGCCATGCTCCCCCTCCCTATAGTAGAACCCCATTGAAGTGGCATGGGGCCCTAAAGGCATCTTCAGTTGCAGAAGCCCTGTCACCACAGCTCCCCTGGTTTTTGCTGCAGGAGGGATGATGAGGTAGTCAAATATATAAAGCTTTGCTAAGCCATGACTAAGGTATGACATGATAATCTAGAAACATTTGAGGGGTGTGAATACCAAGGGAGAAGTGGCATGCCTAGAATAAAAACAGCAAAATAGCTAGGAGTAACAACAAATTCAGTAATAAGGGAACGGAATTAAGAAAGAGAACTTATACTTTCAGCAAAGTTTTCCCAACAGTGAAATCTAATAACCTGTGGAATAATCTCCTGAGGTCAGTGGAAGAAACCCCATCACCTGGCACATTTAGAAGCAGACTAGACAAAACACTAGCAAATGTATAATAGGAAACATATCCTGCAGGGATATGGAACAGATGACCTTATGAGTCTTCTCCATTGCTAGGTTCCATAATTGTTTTACCTTACAGCAGTATTATCATGGCACATCGTTTCTGTGTTAAGACTATTTCATTTCTGAGTTAAGGCTATAAAACTATTTCCAATACTCAACACAAGTGACAGAGCATACAGTACCTTCACTGTATAGTTGAAGTGCTTTGCAGTTTGCATGAAGCGGTGAAAGCCATCAGTTTCTTTAGTTGCTATAGTTAGAACTAATAGTTTATCTGGTGGGGGGAAAAAGACAGAAGATCAACAACTTTATATCATAAAGTCATCGTTTACAACAAAGAGGCTGACCATCAGACTTGAATGCATATTAACTTTCATAGTCCACACTGAGCAACACTGTGGAGTTACTAAGGCACTTGTGCCGCTGTGTGTGAGAGTTAGAAAAAAGTGGAGAGGATGTCACATTACAGGACTACGACTTCAAATGATGAACCAACAACTTCAGATGAACATACCCTGTGTTCTTCCAAATGCCCCAATGAAAAAAGCAGAATATATCTAATATGCAAACAAGTGTAATCTAAACGAAAAACAACCTAATATCACTATGAGACAGGAAAGGTTCTTTAAAGAAGAATGATTCAATACATTTCTGGTCAGAATCTGAACTAAGCCTATGCCCCTTTACCACACAGCAGCAACACATTACAGAATCTTGTACCAGACCCCAGCTTAACAAATCCTTTAAATGCAGTTGCAGGCACAGAGGTTGGGAAACTCAGAGTTTACAGGTTAACTTTTTTATAGTTCTAGAAATACACTGCTGAGAATAGAATCTCTGGGAAGCCTGCAGTCCTGAGATTGATCACATTTTTTGGCTTTATAACACGTTATAAAAGAGCAAAACTGTTCCCTCTTATTCAAAGTCTGAGGTTTGTATGCCACCTCGTTGCCTACTCTGTACTTTCAGTGGCATGCCACCAAATGACAGCAAAACAAACTTCCTTGTCATCACCTTTGCTTTTGCCTGAAGTCCCTACCTTGAATAGCTCAAATGAAACTATGAAGCTCCAAAAGAGCTTGGAATTGCCCTGACTCAGCTCTTGAGCAGTACTCAGTACCAGAGCCTCCCTGACGTGCAAAGAAGGTTCACACTCAGTGATGGGTATTTAGTCATGCAGGAACCCCAGCCAACCTTCTCTTCTTATCTTTTAAGTGGTCTGGCCTCCAGTGAGTAATTCTCTAGTTTGGTTTAAGCCACAGCTGTTTTCTAAACAGCACTAATGAGATCACCCCATCCAGAAATTCAAAGTTCATCCTCCTCCAGGCCGAGTTCATGTTGCTTCACTTTCCCAAGAAAAATCCCCTAGGTTTATCTTCAGCAGTGCTGCAACATCTGTTATAGGCAGAAGCTGTGACAATATCCCTACTATGACAGTATCTCGCTCCAGGACAGGCTGACCATCCCCTAAACACACAAGTCTTCAACATCTATGTATTTCATTGGTCACCTTCTGTTTGGCATTTTATTTTGTTTGGCAACAATAGAATTAACAAACAATGGTGTAGCAAATATACTGCTTATCCCTTTCCATCCCTTCCCTTGTAGAAGGAATGCATATCACTAGTTACTGTTCTCTGGGAAAGAACAGTTACTTACCTTGTAACTGTTGTTCTTTGAGATGTGTTGCTCATGTCCATTCCCAATTTAGGGTGCGTGTGCGTGTGCGTGCACCAAAGGCACCGGTGCCAGAAAACTTTTCCCCCCTCGAGGTACCTGTGGGAGCTGACTCTAACGCCCACTGCAGTGGCGCGCACATGCGCCCACATATAGGCGCCATCGGCTCCTCCTCCCTCTCAGGTCCTTCTTGCTGGAATTCCGACTGAGGGGAAGGAGAGCAATGGAGAGCAAGCTCCAAAGCAGGAACCACATTGAACTCTGGGATTGGAAAAGCAGGGACGCACTGCATGATGGGAGATCTCTGCTCCTGATGTTAATGAACCCACACTTGCACACACCCAGCTCCGCAGTTATCAGACCATTCTAGTTATTGATCTCCAAAACATTGAATCTGCCTGATTGCACTGTGAGTTCCCTCGAAGGAACACTGCCCATAGCCAGGAATGATCAGCTCCTATTTTCCAGCATAACAAAACCACTCTGGTATACCCCCTGAGTCATTGTTTACCCATAAACAAACCTAGTGTTCTCCCTTGAACCATTGTTTCTTCCTTACAAAAACCCCTACCCAAGTTCAAACCTCTGTTCTGATGCCTGGATCCAAATGCTGCATCAGTTCCAGTTAGACTTCCCCTTTTCCTGACTGATCGTGTTGGGGGCTCTGCCTGTCTCAAGTGCTCTGGACCCTAAGCTGAACAGCCTGTCTCCTGGGAACTTTTGAGCTGCATGGAGTGGTGAGACCCGACCCCCCCCCCCCCCCCCCACCACTTGTTCCCCCAACACACTCTCTCTCTCTCTGGTTAAGCCTACTTCTTCCCCTTAGACCTAATTTAATCTCTCTCTCTCTCTCTTTTAGTCCAGTATAACTTTCTACACGTGACTTTTGTAATCAAACCTGGGCTAGATTTCTCCAATATCACAACTGAAATTGTGTAATACTGTAATTATTTGATTGTTTTTCTTTCCTTGTATGGTTATTACTATTAGTATCATAAGTTTTATATACCTGGCAATAAAATAACTCTTATAATCATGCTGGTTGCCAGTCTCTCTCTCCATACTTCATTTACTTCTTTGTGTTCTTGGCTTCCCTATCTTGCTCTGCAGCAATGCTTCTTTTACCTAAGCCAAAGATCCCTGGAGTGCCCAAAAAGCCTATGGGGTTTGCTCATCAAGGGGGTTACTGCTAGAACAATTGTAGAGTGAGAGGGGGGCAGCTGAGAAGTGCTGCTTTGCCTAGCCCACGGAGTCCAGGGGCAAATAAGGGCGGCAGCTGAAAAGTGCTGTTTGGACTCAGCCTGCTCAGAAGTGTGCTCTGTTCTGGTGCAGTGCAAAGGGGCATATAAGGGTGGCCGCTGAAAGTGCTGTGTCACCCAGCCTGCTGAGTTCAGGGACATAAGGGGTCAGCTGAGAGTGCCGATAGCCTGGTCTGCTCAGATGCACTCAGTTAATCTGGAATGTGTGTGTGTGTGTGTATATGTGTGGGGGCTTATTTGAATCTGGGGCTGGAGGAACCCAACCCTGAAAACCTTAGGTCCTGCAGGGTAGCTCCTTTGGGAGGGGACTTGTAGCCATATGAACACACAAATAACACAAGCAGTACATTAATAGAATCACGCACCCCCTTCCAGGAACGTAACCCTAATAAATAAGCGTACCCCAAGGTGACAGGCAAATCTGGTAACACTTGAAGCACCGCCCTATCAAAGCCAGCATCATCCTGAGCTTGCCGTGTCAAGCCATAGCGGGATGCGAAGATATGCATTGATGACCATGTAGCTGCTCTGCAGATGTCCAGCATGGGGACATGCGCTTGGAAGGCTGCAGATGATGCCTGTGCTCTCATTGAGTGGGCTGTCAAGGACACCGGAGGCATGACTCCTGCCTCCGCATAACAGGCTCGGATGCAGGCCGTGATCTACTTTGAAATCCGCAACTGCCAT
Source organism: Emydura macquarii macquarii (assembly GCF_026122565.2). Taxonomy (NCBI): domain Eukaryota; kingdom Metazoa; phylum Chordata; order Testudines; family Chelidae; genus Emydura; species Emydura macquarii. Next base: position 7,660,222 of record NW_027130155.1, on the reverse strand, counting down.
GAAGAACTGCATAGAACAACAAAAGGCTTTGGTTCTGTCAATGTAAAATACCAGGGCCCTTCTCACTTTGAGAAAATGCAGGTGCCTCTCTTCACTGGAGCTGTGTGGTTGGGAGCAAAAGACAGGTAGGAAAATCTCCTGATTAAGATGAAAATGGGAGACCACCTTAGGCAAAAAGGCCGGATGTGAGCATAGTTGGATCTTGTCCTTATAAAACACGTGTAGGGTGGCGCTGATGTTAATGTCCTGATCTCCAAAACTCACCTGGTGTACGTAATAGCCACCAGGCAGGCGAGCTTCCAGAACAGGTCTGTAAAGAGGCCCAAAACCATGGGTTCAAAGGGGGCCCCAGTGAGTCTGGAGAACACTAAGTTCAAATCTCACAGAGGAGGAGGGTCCTTTAGTGGCAGGAAAAGCCTTTGTAATCCCGTAAGAACCTAGCCGTCATTTTGTGCGTAAAGACTGTTCTACCTTCCACCAAAGGGTGGAAAGCAGATATGGCTGCTACATGGACCTTGATTGATGAGAAGGACAATCCCCCTTGTTCCAAGTGCAGCAGATTCTTCAAGATCATTGGATCAGCGCCTCCGTTTGGGAAATGCCACGCTGGGCCGTCCAGCAGGTGAAGTGCTTCCACTTGGCCCTGTAGGCTGATCTGGTAGATGGCTTCCTGCTTTCCAAAAGCATACATTGGACCTGGATTGAGTAGGCTTGCTCCTCCTAACTTAGACACAGAGCATCCATGCCGTCAGACGTAGGGAGGCCAGTTCTGGGTGGAGCAGGCAACCTTGATCCTGGGACAGATCTGGTAGCAGTGGGAGGGTCCATTATCTCGGTACCACCAGCTCTAGAAGCATCCAAAACCAATTATGTCAGGGCTATGCTGGTGCTACAAGGATGAACCATGCCTTCTCCCTCTTTACTTTCAGGAGGACTTGAGTTGTTGACTCCTGGGAGATGTACTGCTAGTGGGTGAATGTTGTGACTGATCCAAAAGTCCCAGAAACTTATGGCCTCTTTGCACAGGGCCGGGGACCAGGTCCCATCCTGGTCTGTTGATATAGTACATGGACACCGTATTGTCTGTGAGTATCTGCAGCACTTTGTTGGTAAGATGTGGCAGGAAGACTGTATAGGCTAGATGAATTGCCCTGAGCTCCTTAATATTGATGTATAGCCACAGTTCCCCTGAGACCTAGTGCCTGGTAAACATTTTGGGTAATTGCAATGCTGGCCTGAACCTGAGACCTTGACCTGCCCCTGATGAGACAATCATCCAGGTAAGGGAACACCTGCACACCTCTCTTTCGGAGGTATGCCACCACCACCACCAACATGCACTTGGTGAAGACACTTGGTGCAGTTAAAAGACCAAAAGGGAGCACCGTGAATTGGTAATAGTGATCTCCTACCATAAACCGTAGGAATCTCCTGTGAAAGTAGGCGTCCTCTAAATCAAGAGCAGCGAACCAGTCGCTCAGATCCAGAGAAGGAATGATGGTGGCTAGGGAAACCATACGAAACTTTAGCTCTCTGAGGTACTTGCTGAGGCGCCTTAAGTCCAGGATAGGCCTCAGTCCTCCTTTTGCCTTTGGAATCAAGAAATAACGGGAGTAAAAATCTCGACCCCATAGGTCCTAGGGAACCTCTTCCACTGCACCCACCTGCAAGAGTGCTCGCACCTCCTTCTCGAGAGAGGGGTCGCTGAAGAGGAACGGGGAGAGAGGGTGGGAAGGCGGGAGTGAGGCAAATTGGAGGCCACTGGGCTGAGCACCCATCGGCCCGAAGTTATGGTGGCCCAGGCCCAGAGAAAGTGGGCTAGGAGAGAAGAAAACAAATGGGAGACTGGATCCACAGGCAGAAGTCGGGGGGGGTCATTCTCAGACACACCTTCAAAAGACCTGCTTTCTGCCCTGATTATGGCAGCTAGAGCCCAGCTGAGGGCCGGTGGATGACGAGCAGCCCTGGTGTCTTTTATATTCTTTGTTCTTTCTCTTATCGGAGTCCCTGCGGGAGTGCTCCCCAAACCGCTGATGATGTTGAGGCTTGAAGTGCCTCCTAAAGGAAGACAGGGTACAGAGGCTGAGGGACCTCAGTGTTGCCCTCAAGTCATTCATACCATGCAGCCTGGAGTCCATCTGCTCAGCAAAGAGGGCTGTGCCATCCAAGGGGAAGTCCTGAATTGACTGCTGCATCTCTGACTGGAGACCCAAGGATTGCAGCCATAATGACTGTCTAATAGATACCACCGAGGCCATTGTCCTGGCTGCAGAGTGCGCTGCATCAGAAGCTGCCTGCAGCGATGCCTGGCTATTGATCTTCCAAAATGGCCTCGAACTCCTGTTTAGAGGAAAGGGACAATGAGTCTGAACTTTTCTAGCGACTGCCAGATATTGAACTGATATCCTTCCAGCAGCGCCTGTTGATTTTCCACTCATAGCTGCAAGTTAGCTGTGGAATACATTTTTCAATCGAACAAGTCCAGTCTTTTTGCCTCTTTATTCTTGGGGTCAAGCTCACTTTCCTGTCTGTCCCTCTCGTTGGCGGCGGTGACTACCAGGAATCTTGGGGCGGGGTGGGTATAGAGGTATTCTAACCCCTTTGCCAGTATGTAGTGTTTCCTCTCTGCCCTGGGGGGAGATGTGGCAGGCAAGGAGGTTGGAGTTTGTCAAAGTGCCTTGGCTAATTTAACCACCCCTTCGTGGACCGGGAGGGCCACTCTACTGGGAGCCACTGAGGCCAGTATCCCAAAGAGCTCGTCCCTTGGCTCATCCAGTTCCTCTATTTTAAGGCCCAGGTTGGAGGTGACGCTTTTCAGCAGACCCTGGTGTGCCCTAAAATCATCCAGTGGTACCGCCGAGGAAGGACCTGCAACTGCTTTGTCTGGTGAAGATGAGGAGCCTCTCTTCTGGGTGAGGTGGTTCCCCCCGGGCTTGAGGCATGTGAACCCTCACAGTCAGAATCCGTGTCCAAGTGCGGTGTCGAACTCTGAGGGATGAAGGACTGCGGTACCGATGCTCCTCTCATGGAACTGGACTGTGCAATCCCAGAGGGAAACTCCCACCATGGGCAGCACTGTAGGGAAGCCGGGCATCGGGGCTGTGGTTTGCCTAGTATGAATAACCTCCTTGCTGTCCAAGGAGGAAGAGCTGCTGTCCGACGGCCAGGGTGGCGCTGATTCTGAATATCTCACAGTGCAGTGTGGAACGTGCTGATGCACCGGCACTGGTGAGCAGCATGGAGAGCATGAACAATGGACGTGACGGGACCGGCTCTTGTCTTTTGGCTTCTTGTATGGACTATGCAAGCGGGGTCACAGTGCCGAGGAAACGTGCCGTGTGTCCGGGGACCTGCATCGCTTCGTAGCTCCATGGCAGTCTGCCAGAGACCAGCGGCGGCAGCCTGGTCTGACACTGTCCTGACCCGGAGAGCGTGGTCTGGACTCCGGGACCACCTGTGCACCAGTGAACGGAGCCTTGAAGACGGGGACTGTCGGGCAGATCTGTCCCTTGATAGGTTGCCTGTTGGTGCCAGTGCCAAATCTCAGTGTGGCGGCCTGCCATCCATCAGCAGCTCAAACAATGCCAGGAGGTCCTTCACCACCTGGAAAGCCTCCGGAGTCTATGGCACCACCAGGCGGTGAAGGCCTCTACCACTGCCTGGAGTCGGTGGAGGGCCTGGTGCCGGGGTTGAGGCTTGCAGCGGCGATGGACCCTTCTGAGGCTGGAAGGATTGGCGGCCCAACACGGGTCTCGCCTGGTTCCCCTTAGTGTTCTCCATAGGGGAGTATCCCCACTCTTTGCGGGTCTTCTTCAGTATCGGAGATGGTGATCAGTGTCGAGAGGAGGAAGAGGGCGCCGGAGGGACACTGTGCATCAAGGTCATCGTGCTCAGTGCTGAGTCCGATCTGCCATGCTCTGACACTGGTCTAAGTGCTGACTCTATCAGGATGGCCTTGAGACAAATATCTCGGTCTTTCTTAGTCTGTGGGCAAAACGTTTACAGATTTTGCACCTCTCACAGACGTGCACTTCCCCAGACACTTTAAACAACTTTGATGTGGGTCGCTCCTCGGCATAGGCTTCTTATACGAAGTGCAGGGTTTAAATCCCAGGGAACAGGGCATGCCCCGACCCTGGGACTCTAACAAACTAGCACTAACTATAACCAAACAATTAACTATGTACACTAGAACAATGAATAAACCACTAGGTTTTAGCAAGAGAACTTGCGAAGCCAAGAGATGTTCCAGCACCGTCCTGGCGGCAAGAAGGCACTGAAAGAGAGGGGGAGCCAATGGCAACTATATGCAGGTGCATGTGTGCGCTGCTGCAGGGGCTGTTAGAATCGACTCCTACATGAACCACTAGGGAAAAACGTTTTTCAGCACCAGTACATGAGGCACGCACACACACACCTAAATTGGGAATGGACATGAGCAAGCACTCGAAGAAGAACAATAAGCTTCAGGAAACCAACTGAGCTATCACGATTTCATTGCTTCTTCACCTACTCCTCTGATTACTGAGTGAGAGCTAGCAAAAATTAGCTAAAGGAGAACTTGGAACAGAACAACGGGGCCCAAGAAAAGAACATGAATTTCTAACCATACTGAAAGAGAACTGGAGTTTAAATCGAGAGTGTTTGTGACGGGAAGCGTTTCCTTGTAATCCAACCCCACTACACTACAGAGATTGGCCTCAAATTCCACTGACATTGTCCAAAAAAATACGGGGTCAAAATTACACTGCTGTTGTACAGTGCTTTGGTATCGTTGTCTGCCTAGCTGCTGCCTTCCCTCCCATGTATGGCTTTATTTCAGTCAATAGTTTAAAATTGAAGTATTTGGAAATTCTTTTGGATCAAAGAGCCTATAGAAACTGTGGTAAAGTCAGGCCAGATGGCCACAAAAGGGTATTCCAGGGCCGGGTGTGGGCCCAAGAATGCCAAAAGCCCTTTTTCCTGCAAGCAGAGGAGAGATTACTGCAGGGCAATTAGAGACACCTGGACCCAATGAAGGACTACTCCAGGTGTACTTAAACCCTGCCTTCTCTAAAGGGATTGGGGGGGGGGAGGAGAAGGAGAAGGAGAAAAAGAAAAAAAAAAGAAAAAGAAAAGTTGCAGTAGCAGTTGCCAGAAGGTTTGTGGCAGCTGGAGGAGAAACTTCCCCCAAGCTAGGAGATGGTGCTTCTCTGCAGCCAGAGGAACAGAGAAGGAGAGAACCCTTGGCCCCAGCCAGCAGGAGGGAGACACAGCAAGGTACCTCCCCGGGGAGATGGGGTAACCGGTGACTCCTTAGCCCACTACAAGGGGCAGAAGTGGGAGATCCACTAGGGGGAAGCTGGCCGTTTGCCACAAAACATACATGCTATTCTAAGCAAACAATTTAATGGAGATCAGTGAAGTAGTAAAGATAAACTAAGAACTGAGTGGACCAAACTTCTGGAGGTTGGAAAAAGAGAGCTTTATTTCCCACTCCTGTGGTCCTTGAACATCTTTATTTCCTGGTTCCAGTCAGGACCAAAAGTACCAAAGTTGTGCAGGAGAGGTGACTCTGATATTCCAGCCAAAGTGGAAACTGGAAATTCCTGAAGTGTGACAAGAAAAAAGAAAAAAAAAAAAAAGTTTGAGATTTCCAGCCCAATTTTGTATACTGGAGAGGTTTAGATGAACATCCATGCTTCAGGGTGCTTATCCAAATATTGTGAAATTTCTCAAGCTTTGCAACTTAAAAATATTTCAGCAGCCTTTTGTAAAAATACAGTCCACATGGTATTTAAACATATGGGTTAATCTCACAATAGGACTTCAGTGGAATGTGTCCACCAAGGTACTGACCTACAACCAGACACAAAATGTGAAAGAATACTTCAACATGACTAAAAAACTGTTTGTTTTAAAGGACATCCAGTCTAAAGCAGTTATACGGGAGCCCGTATGGAATGGATAAAAATAAATCCTGGACCATGACTAAAATAGAGCCAAAGAGAAATGGGTTGGGGTTTTTTTTTCTGTGCATTCAGAGTAAATTATATATTCTGAAAAATACAGCACTTAAAAATATAGAATGAACTGGAAAATATGATCATACTAGACTGTGTTACAAAGTCAATTTAATCCTTTATTGAAAATTTCCTACATGAACTCTAAAAAACTGGCTACAAGTTTACAAGACTTGGCAGAATTTCGTTTGGGGCAGACATATTTTACACCTACCCTTTCCTGCGGAATGTTAACATCAAGGATTGCAACATCTGTACTAGACAAGATGATGTAAATGCCAAACATTGTCTGGACCAGATTTTTTATTTATTTTATATATAACATTCCATTTAATGACTCAGAAAAGAAGTTCAAACCAATGTATGTTCTGGCAAGCACAAGTTATCTAGCATTGCTAAGTAGGGGTGTTTGTTTTTTAATATAATAAAAGTTTGTATAAAACCATTAGCACTTTGTGCAAAGATGGGAATGCAGGCAGTCCCATCTGCAGTGTGTTCATTTAGCCCAATGTTCATTATACAGTGCAATAATGGTCCAGTAAACTTTTCTAGTCTCATTCGGAATTGGGGAAATGAGCAAGCATGCCGACATGTAAATAATCACAACCTGGGACTGCATAAAACAGGGAAACGTAGGCAGCCAAATTGAGGAACAGTCAACACTGAGCTTCAAGAGGACCTACAAGATGGTTCATATTAATTGAAAGCACAAACTGATTCCATTATATAGTGTCTCAAACTGTGTCGTACCAAACTGAGGCTATAGATAATATTTGCAATAAGAATATTTTGGTTTTTCAGTATATTTGTCCTAGTTTGAACATGCATTTTTTACATTATATCTAATGAGTTGTTACATGCTCTCATTCAGCAGCTCTATTGCACTAGTCACATTGGGGTACAAGTTGTTAGGTATATGTGATTCTTAAAAAGTTCTTTTACAAGCACAGTAGCAACTGCAGCTACTGTGCTTGAAGCTGGACTCTGTTTGTGGAATAGTTACCCTTTGCGTTTTTTTTATACCTGGATCTGCCTGAAGAAAGCAGAGAGAATATACCATCATCCTGTCTATTGTGTGTCCGGTGCAAAAATGATACTGCAAAATGTATCAGATTACATTTATATGGGCATGCATCTGAAAAAGCAGCCCCCTTTCCTTTCAAACCAACAAGTAATTAGAAAAATACTATAATTCATATAACTTCATAGGCCTTAATCTGATCTCATGAACTGGCATAGCTCCACTGACTTCTTTGGAGCTGCTCCTCACTTATTCCTGTGTAAGTGAAAGAGGAATCAGGCCCTAGAAGACTTCTACACATCACAAAATCAGTCATTTCTCGCTCTCCCGATGGAAGATTGAACCATAGATCTAGGACTGAATGCTACACTTAGCATCCAGCTCTTGAAGGTGATCCTTCTATATAAGGGTTAAGATGTATTGGTGAAGCAATGTTGTGTAGCTTCCTTTGTCGCTGTACTCCATATATATTTTCCTGGGCCAATACCTAGCCTCCTTACTCATGAGAATAGTCGCCTTTACTCAAACAGGGTTACTCACTGACACCAAGCAGGAGTTGGCCCCATGGATAAAAGCAGGACTTTTATATTAAAGTCTGTCAGTTCAGTACCTTTAACAAACTATCATTTCACTTAAAAAGGGGGTGGAGGGAGAGAGAGAAGAAATAGTGTTAAAAAACCATCATGCTAAAACATAGCATTTCATCTCCATGAGACTACATAATGTGCTTGTAACCCAAGGTCACCCAGTATGGCTCTGTCCAGCTCAAATAGCTGGACTGCTATAGTTCATACAGCCTTTGTGCTAACAGAGAGGGGTCTTTTCGCTTAGCCAGTAGAGACTTATGGTTTTAGATCTAGAAGTTCTGGGTTTGAATGCCACTACTGAGAGGCCACCTAGGGCATGGTGTTGCATACTGCTGAAATTAAAATTGATCCTATCCAGTTTCTGGAACCTTCCAATACCGCACACAATTTACACACACAATAATATTTCTGACAACAAACATGACCGTGCACCCCCAACATCCATACATATAGGGAACCAAGGTAACTGCAGGAGCCAGTGACATCTACACAAAGCAGAGGGACTCCCCGCCAACATTGCTCATCCACCTATTCTTTGACAATATGCTTCCACTGACATACAAGCTGTCATTTGCGCCTTGTCAGTCACCAGAGGGGAGCATCAGGCCTGGTGTTTCTTTATATAATAGACTTAAGAAGCATTTCAACATACGTAAACAGGAAGTATGCAATCCTATAGCCCAATGCAATAACTAGGTATAAAAAGATGCATGAAGACCAGAACTTCAAGCCAGCAGAGTGTGCTAAACTTAGCAGAGTGTTACTATAGAGGGCATTCTGACAATTAAATAAATAAAACAGACCTGCTTTCCAGAGACAACAGCTGAGACACACTCAGCATTTGGCTGATACAGTATCTCCAGAGGCAAATGCACTCATTTTAAAATGCAAATTATAACTTTACCAATAAGGAAACACTTTGCTAGTCATGTCTAGAAAGACAAAGCTGCATATGAGGTCTTTGTAATGTATAAAGAATCCTAATGAATGTTTACTACATCATCTAATTTCCCTTACATAATTGATTTTTGGTTGCTATTCTCAAGGTTTTGTCAGCGTTCCCATCATAAATATTTATTTTCAGGAATCAGAACTATAATTCAGAATGTTTGCTTTGGGCTGAAGTTTAGCCAACAAGGTCTAAGCCAGGAACAGTTACGCCATGTTTAAGTAACAGTGTCCTCTGCCCAAGCCCCCTGCCAAACAATGTGTGACTAATCAGATTTTTGCCATGCTCTGGCCCATAATGGTTTTTATTTGAATGAAGACACACAGCTTACTAGTTAATTTGTACCAGTGCTTGAGGACACTTGCAGAATTGTTTTAGGAGCAGCCAAGACTCAGAATACTGTTCGCTGCCATGTGACGACTGAGATTCAGTTCTTAGATCCAGACCTTGGACACCCATTGGCACAGCGGTGCTTGTACTCTGCCCAAAGAGAAAATGAATAGTGGATCTCTGAGCCACACACTGCATTGAGTCTTAAAGAAAATTTACAATTGCAGGAATATAGTTCCACCCCCAGGGTTCTGGCAACTATGCAAAACCAGAATGGTTTTATATTTGTGGATTATTTTGTTACTAGAACCTGTCAATGGAATTACAGCCCCATAACTGGTAATCTCTTCAACTCTGCATCCTCTGCCTCTGTTTTAGGTGTAGGGGGAGTGAAAGATGCACAAATACCTGCCAAGAGTGGCTAGTAAGGAAGAGACAGGGAGCGGGGGAAGAAGAGAGCCTAGGACTCCACAGAGCGAGGACACAGACATAAAGACAAACACCTGCTCTCCCAGGATGTGTGTATACTGCAATTAGACACCTATGGCTGGGCCATGCCAGCTGACTTGGGCTTGCAGGGCTCAGGCTAAGGGGCTATTTAACTGCAGTGTTGATGTTCAGGTTCAGGCTGGAGCCTAGGCTCTAGAACCCTGCGAGGTGGGAGGCTCCCAGAGATTGGGCTGCAGCCTGAGCCATGCAAGCCCAAGTCAGCTGGCATGGCCCAGCCATAGGTGTCTACATGCGATGTAGACATACCCCCACTGTCACAGCAATACTTGCATGTTTCCACCCTGCAGCACAGTGGAACCTCAAAAATACAAACACCAGAGCTAGATCTGATCAGTCAACCCAATGCCACGTGGAACCGGAAGTAAGCAATCAGGCAGCAGCGGAGGAAAAAAAAAAAGAAAGCAAATACTGTACTGTGCCTGTATCGCATCTTAAAAGGTCGGCACATCTGGGCTTCCTATCCCCACCCCTACTCACCATGGGGCAGCCACTTCCAGGTAGGAGGTGAAGACACTGAGATTTACGGGCACTGTTGAGAGCCCCTGCTGCAAGCCCAAGGCACCCTGAGCAGAAAGCTTGGGGTCTGCACTGCTCTCCTGTAAGCCGTGGGCACTGTTTCACCTCATCCCATCCTGCCAGGATGGGGACGCTATTTTCCTCTCACCCCTTGCCGCCAGGAAGGGAACAAGTTTGCAAGCTCAGTCCCAGCCCAGGAAAGAAGCTGTGGTAGCCCAAGCTGCTGATGCTGCAAGGAAGCTGAGGGTGCTAGGATGGGAACTGTTGCTGTTGCAGCTAGAGCCTGGTCTGGAGCGTGAGGAGCCGGAGTCTGAGCTGCCACTGGCACGCTGCACTCTGGAGGAGTTTTAAAGGGTCACAGCCCACATTGCACATGCGCTGATGCAGCCCAAGCTTTGCCCGTGGCTATGCTCTTGGGTCCTGTCAGTACCTCTGGGAGTGTGAGGGGCAGGAGAGGGAGGGGCACTGACAGCTGGCTGGAGGCCACTCCCTGCCATGTGCTGCCTCTGGAGCACAGCAGGCAGTGCACAGAGCAGAGCAAGCCCTGGGGAGAGGGGGCTGGGGCTTGTAGCATCAAGAGTGCGAGGCTGGCCCGCCCAGCTCAGCCTAAAGGCAAGAAACGGGACTAGGGCAGAGAGCTGCTGGCAAACCAGGAAATGGTGCCAGGTTCCTTAGTGCCAGGTGCCACCTTTGCAGAGATCTCCCCCAGTAGCACAGTTCTAAAAATAAAGGGAAAGTTTAAAATAAAAGATTTGGCAAGATAAGGAAACTGTTTCTGTGCTTGTTACATTTCCATTAAGAGGGTTAAAAGCAGCGTTTTTCTTCTTCCTAGTAAAGTTTCAAAGCTCTATTAAGTCAATGTCCAGTTTTAAACTTTTGAAAGAACCACCACAACATTTTGTTCAGAGTTACGAACAACCTCCATTCCCCAAGTGTTTGGATCTTTGAGGTTTCATTGTATTCAAGTGTGTCAGAGGAGACAGGTCTTGAGGCCTAGTGGGCTTGACTGCCTGGCACCAAATATAAGAGGAAAACCATGCAAGTTGGACAGAGAGACCAGCCATCCATATAGATGGCCTAACCCATTATAGTGTTCCCTGAGTAATAAGGCATACATCACTTTCCAGACTAGAACGCATCAGATGTAAGTGAAGACACAGATCCTTGAAATGGGAGAGCAAGATTTAGCTGACCTTGCATATAAAGTATTACTTGCTCACTCTTCCTCTCCCTCACTGGAAGATTACAGACTTATAAATAGGTTTTCAGTTTGGGTTCCCTCCCCCTTCAAGTGTTCTAAATTACTATGTTTTTAAACCTGGTATTGAGTACTCTAAGCTCACAACCAACTGCGTAAAGTAGCTAAGAGTTCCTGGCTACCATTTGCCTTTCTGATCCAATTTCCGTAGAAAATGGAAACAGATGAGAGAGGGGGTGAGGGGAGAGGAGGGAGAAGCATTTCTCTAAACCCTTGTTCACTCCCAAATTGGATGCTCATTTCCATGGATATGGAATCAGGAAACAGCTGAAATTATTAAGAGTTCTGACTCTGTGTTCTGCTTTTGTTCCCTTCCAACTCCTGCATCCACAGGAGTTGGAACAGAAAGGCAGCCAATAACTAGCAAAAAAGGAACCCCAGCCACTTTTAGATGTCAAGCATCCACATCAAGTGACAGTTTAAAAGTAAAATAAATAAATAAAATTACCTTGAGAATTTAGGAGCCTGCCCTCTCAGAATTTTTAGTACTTTGAATTTAGAAAAAGCTGCTGGTAAAATTTTCCCTACCTTTCCTCCCTACTCCCTCGCCCCTGAACTGGGGTAATCTTAGGTTTTTTGGAACGGAGAAGTAGCTAGTAAATCCAGAACTCTGTTTATAACCAATATATCTGCACAGCCAGCACATCCTCCTGTCACAGTCCTTCAAGCCTGACACAGTAGACCGTTTTATTTTTATTGCTCTCATAACTGTGCTGTCTCACAGACACCACGGTAAACATAAAGGGTAACAGCAACTACTGAATGTACTATTTAATCCAAACCAATTTGGCAAAGAGGAGAAGTGATTCTTGGGTTTTGGAACTATTGAGTAGATTCAAAACTCAAAATTACCCAGAACTTTATGATGAGACTAGTAAAGGTTGACGAGGAAAACTCTTAATAGCTTCTTTGTGATACTGTGGGTCTATACGACAGTTTACATTTTGTAAACTGTATAATAAATGAAGTACTTTTCTGGAGCATATCCTGGAAAATGAAGAAGCTCTACAACATTTTCTGTATATGGCAAGGTAATACAGCGCTGATTGAAAACATATTGGATAGTAACTTATTTTAAGACCAATTTATTTCTCCTTTGAAATCACACACGAAGTACTCCTTGACCATTTGGATAAGTATAGCTCTCAGTTAACTCAAAACTTACACATGTACTTTTAAGGGACCACCTAGTAGACAATTTAATTTTATTACAGTACAAAAGAATCTGAGAAAAGGCAACCACGCCCAGACCAGCATCAATATTACACATTGTAAGTTTCTAGAAAAGGGAAGTCCTTCATGAGAAAGGGTCTAAATCTGAATTAGTTTACTCTGGTGAAGCCTAAAAAAATTCTATTTTTTTCCACCATTTTGTTCCACTACTGTCAGAGCCCTACATGACTATAAGGTCGTCTATAGTGATGACAATGGCTCACCTGCTCTTTCCTCCCCAGTACTGACCCACAAACTGTTACCTGGATGGAAAGTTAAAAACCCTGGAAAGCAATACCCCATTCCAGACCTCTTCACAATAGGAAACTTAAATGCAAGAGCTGGAATGCTCCAATTATAATTCTGCCAACAAACATGAAGATGAGTGAATAAAATTAGATTTACAATGGTCATGAAGTTGTATATGATTTAACATTTGTAAAGACCAGATTCTCCGGGGGTGGAGGAGAGAAGTCTAGTAGATGAATAGCATAAAATGGATGAGGCAGGGGAGCGGTTACTATCTGCCTTAAAAATAAAAAATGGTTATACATGTGACTGTTTATATATACAGATCTATGTAAGCCAGCAACAGATACTGAGATTTTGAGTGCACATGCAATATTTAACACTCATTTCAGTACTGAGAGTGAGGGAACCAGCCTTGATTATGAGACATTTATATAGTCAAAAAAGCAGTGAGCCAACAAAAGAATTTCTGGTTAAATAAAGTATTCAGCATAGGTCATATTTCAAGCAGAAGAATGGGAGCATTTGACATACTTTTTCCAGGATTCTTAACAGACACCAGAACATGCTGAAATAGCAAACATATTGTTTGGTCTAAAGTAAGAACCATATATTGAATACTTCAGATTAATTAACGTGTGAGGCAGTGGTTGGTGCAGCTCAGTTAGATCACACTACCTTAAAAACCTTATTATAATGTAATAAGCCTCCTCTTCTACATTTTCAAGACCTTGCTGGCCCCCTCTGCTGATTCTGCAAGTTGCTGAGTTCTTCTGAGAAATGCAGACTATCTTCAAGTCCCCTTAACTTTAGCACACAATATCTTGCAGGATTGGGCTCTAGGTGATTTCATTAACATTGGAGGGGATAGTTCCTCACTTTTGTCTTTAAAAATATACAGGACAGGAGGAAAGAGATCATAAACATTTTAAACAGAATTGTTAAAAATAATAAAAGCATTAAGATGTAAAGATAAAGTTGAAATTATGTTCTTAATTCTAGAGGCACAGTTTGCTAAGCGCTGAAGCACATATTGACTAGCATTTCATGCACCCATACCTGTTTGCCAGACAGCTGGCTGAGTTGGAGCCACCACTTCAGATTTAACACTGAAGGACAGATTTTTCAAAAGAGCACAGTTCCCTATGTGCTAAACTCTATTGAAAATCTGGCAGTAATTGTTAAGGGGGGAGCTACTGAGTGTGTTAAGCACTTTTGAAAATCTGGTTATAAATATCTGTTTTTATCTGCACCACAAACTTCACAATAATCACTTTTTGTGCTTTGTATGATAAGAGTGTGCCTCACTGCAAAATAGTTAGAAGTGGCTAAAATATTTATGCAGCACCCTAAAGAGTATCAGATTTTTATTTTTATTTTTGGCTAACCAAGACCAGTCACTTACTTTTACCACTTAAAAAAAAAAAAAGTAGCCACCCCCCGCCAACATCACTTACATGTACGTAAAAAAGTAAATAAGCTACTGTTCTCCTAAGACTGCAGTTAATTATACAACAATATATAAGCTGTGTATGTTGAGCTGCAGGTAGTACTGTGCATATCCATCCAACAGGAAACTAAAAAAAAATCAAATATGCAGTATTTATATATTTATTTTTTTGTGATTTTCCACATGCTCTTTGCCTCCATGAATCACATACCAAAACATACAATTAAGAAAGCAAAATAAAAATCAAAGTCTGGTCTTTTGTTGATATTTCCACCATCTAGGGACTCAAATGTTATGACAGGTCTAAGCTCATACTCTGGTTTGGCTGAGTTGTCCTTGGTCAAGGACAAAGGCAGCTAGTTGACAATTTTGTAGCTGTCGAGTCGGAACCAACAGGTACCGAATAAGGTGCGGTTTATAGGATACGGGAGGTCAAGGAGACAGTGACGAGGCTTGTTTTTCTTAACCAATAAGTTTTTATTTTAAACAAATGACAGCAAAAGGTGAGGGAAACTCCATGCACGAAAGGACAAAGTACGCCACCCAAGACTTCTGCGTTAATGATCTCACAGGATCAACGCACGGCTGTCACTTTTGTGACACTAGGGTGCCCAGTTATGGAGTTTCCCAAGAGGGTTTACAATACAAATGACAAATAACAGTTAGTTTATACTTACAAAGCTAAAGTAATAATATCTCATGCTGGCCTATACTTAAACAACTGCTTGCCTTAGATTCTGCAGACGGGAGAGAGTCACTCTGGGTGATCAGTCCGTAGCGAAGCAGGCTAGTGAGAATGTGTTAGCCCACTGAACTAACATGCTCAAAACGTTAGATGTTAGGTAATTCTTCTTCCTCTCTGGCTACTGTTGCTTGGCATCTAGGTTTTATAGTTTTCCACATGCAATAGTTTGCTATGCCTTGGTGACCATTGGCTATCATTTGCCACATAACCTTTTAAGGTTATCACTTGGCTTCCAGCCAACCAGAGCCTACACATCGCCGGGCACTTGCTGCCCATGCACCAGTAAGGTGACGTGGCTTACACTTTTGCCACTTCACTATAGAGTAATATGGCTTAAACCTATGCCATTCCCTTATAAGGTGACATATAAGTTTAGTTCATGTTGCTGAGTCAACCCTCCTGAGGCCACTTCCTTATTCCGCATGGGGGTAAGTATGTGGTGCTGCAGACGCCATTATGTGATTCCATTTCCACAGTAGCCTCCTGATCCTGGGTTTGGCTGGGGGCTGGTTCAAGTTCCAGCTAAACTCCCAAAATTACTAATTCCCATAGATTTAAATCAGTGTTCGTAGGATAGGAACTCTTTAGAAAATTTCCCTGTTGTATGCAGGGTCCTGAAGTATGGGTCACGTCTCAGATTAAGATACCGGCTGATAGCTAGTGCTGCTGCAAATACCTTAGTAACTGGGCCATAAGTGCTGCTGGAATGTAGCCTGGTATTTTGGTCTCTGCATCCCACTGCTTCTTTTTAAATAAAACAGAGATGAGATAATGCAAATAAAATGCTTACATTAACTAAAAGGTGCTTTGAATTTGCCAGATAGCAAAGTGCTAATTTCATACAGAGTGTACTGACACACACTCACAAAATGGGTGAAATCTATCAGCTGATCAGCAGTGCAAAAGACCATTCAAGAGTATGTCACAGGGTATAACTGCAGTTTACACAGACATACCCACGGTAGCTTTAATCTAGCTAGCTCAGGTTTCAGAGCAGTGAAGCTGCAGTATCATGAGCTTCAGTGCAGACTCTACAAACCCATCAGAACCCTTGGTAATTACTCAGGTAACTAGCACATGATGCCACAGCTTCACTGCTCCAGGACCCCAAGTTAGCTAGATTAACGCTAGTTGAGTATGTCTACACAAGCTGCAATCATGATTGCAGTGCAGGCATCCTCCCACGCAGGGCCCAAACTTAATTTTTTCGGGCCCAGTACAAACTTGCAACACGGGCCCCCTCCCACACACATACCACAATCCCTCATCCCATACATACAATCTCATGAGCCATGAAAACTTTTTTCCTCATGGTAATGGGAGTTGCAACCTGGGCCGGGCCCCCCCAGGATCTCTGGGCCCTGGTAAAGTGTATCCTTTTCCCCTCTATGTGGGGGCCCTGCCCCCAAGGGTAGTGCTTCATGGAACTAAGCAATGTACAGACACAGAATAAAAGAACT
This sequence comes from Emydura macquarii macquarii, assembly GCF_026122565.2. Taxonomy (NCBI): domain Eukaryota; kingdom Metazoa; phylum Chordata; order Testudines; family Chelidae; genus Emydura; species Emydura macquarii. Next base: position 7,643,933 of record NW_027130155.1, on the reverse strand, counting down.
GTCTGGTATTACATCCACCCCTGAATATTCCGGCCAGTTTTTATAGTTTAAGAGTTCAGGTTCCTTTCCTTTTCTTTCCCGTTTCTTCAAACAGCTGAAGAACGCTGACTATACAAAAGGAAAAAAGTGAAACTTATGATACAAGTAGAAAAATTTGGCACTGTGGGTAATACTAGTAAATGTTTTTTACAAATAATTTTAGATTTTTGGGTTGATGCTGTCCCATCTCCTAAAAAGCATACGCTATGTTTTGCCAGTAGCCCTAAGCGTACAGTCAACAAAGCCTCATTAAAAATCACATGTTCACCAATTAATCTAGTGTCATTAAGTGACAGATGGAATGTTGGCTTGATGTCAGGGCTGGCTTCCACTCTCAGCACTTTGATATTTAAATGAAAGCCAACTACTAGCGTTAGATGATGAGAGTCTTTCCATTGATTTAATGGGATTTTGGATCAAACCCTACCTACTGAACGAAGTGTTTTGTTTCAGGCAAGCATGGGACAGGTCTCAATTACCGAGTTAAGAAACAAAACAAAAAACAAAGTTTATTGGGTATATCATGTCATTACAATGCATGAAGCAGCTGCTCCCTAAACACCTGTGCTGACTTTCTTGTAAATTGTCAACAGGACTGCTTTTCAGTGCATAATCTGAAATTGACATGAGCTGCACAAGTGAGCAAGTTTATTCAGCTCATGCCTTTCTGACTGTTTAGTGTATCAATAAAAAAACTTGGTGTCCTCAGGCTTTCTTTATGAGGCCAGCTGTTTAAACAAGAGCAGTCAAACAGAATAGTGAGAATTCTCTCTTATAAAGACTTTCTTCTAACTCTCTACAGCTAACCTATCAATGAAGTTGAGGACTGAGATTTGAAGTAATGACCCATCCTGAGGTCAGTCTTGACTTGAGAAAAGATGAACTGGAGCTGTAGCAGAGCTGAGAACAAGCAATGCTGCTTCCCTGCACAGTCATTATGGCTCCTATTTTGAAAAGAGCTCAACACCCACAACATAGGCCAGATTTTCAGAACTGTTCCACTCCTCCCAATTCAGCTCCAAATAAGCAGTAAAAATTCTGAGCTCTTTTGAAAAATCTGGCCAGATTTTTCAAAAATGGCAGCTGGTGGTCTTTTAACAGTTTTAAACATATGGCTCCAGTTGTGGGTGCTGAAATTCTGGCTCTGAGCACTTCAGAGAGTCTGGCTTTAACTATTTAAACAGGTACACGGGCTACAAGAAGTTCATCTTCACAACCATAAAGGACGAAAGTGTTTCTTTATGAAGAGCTCCTTTATTCTGCACAAACAGATAGCTTACAACCCCACAACTGCCAGGGAAAGCTTCTAACTGGCCATTAGCAAATGGACACTTCAAGTCCTCCTATATAGCATCAATGAGAAATTGCCCCCATCCCACTCCTGGAGCTAACAAGCTTCAGCACTCTTATAATGGAAGTCAGCACAGAAAAGCAGCAGGATACCCAGCCCGTCTCTGAGCCAAGACTTTGCATCCTACCTGCTCTTAAGCTAGTGATTGAGATACTTCAATTAGTAAGTCCATGTCTGATTCTGATCTCACTTACAATATTATAAATGAGGATTAACTCTATTAAAAGTAAATAGAATTACATTGATTTAAAACAGGTGTAAGTTCAAAATCCAGCTCAGTAACTGAATAACACCTTGTTGTAATAAGCAGAGTAGTAAATTAACACACACTATGGGAACAAAGCCTAGTCAATTTTTGCATTTCATTAGATGGCAAAAGCAGTTCTAGCAGGTATTAGTGGAATTATATTTTTCCTATAGGTGGGCATATGTTGGCTTTCACTGAAATTAATGGAAGCAGGATGGGTCTATGGAATCTTATCCTATACCAGTCAAAGTCAGTAGAAATATTCCCCTTGACTTCAATGGCTGCTGGACTTAGCCCATAATGAGCAACTAGGTTTGTCCTGCACTTTCCTCCTGTTCTATCTTACATCTCAGGTTCAGAAGCTAACAGTACTTTTTCTGCTTAAATGCTCACATTAATTACAAATATAGGAACCTATGCCAGATTTTAAATAAAAGAGTAATGTCAAAAGAATGAAATCAGCACTGCTGTCAAATAAAAAATATTACACTTTATGTTCTGTAACTTTCATCTCCCTGTAAGATTCTGCAGCTCATTAAATCATGATCTTTCAAATCCCATCTCATACTTCCAAGAAAAATCCACACTAGAAGTCCTCCAAGTTGCTTCCCCAGCAAAAAAAAATTAATTTGTGTTACTCAAAAAGAGTAACAAGCAGCTATTGGAACACAAAGAAATAAACTGATTTTGTTCATGGTTCCCATATAAATTCCAGTTTAAGGTTCCTAATCAAAGCAGAATTGTATTTTGTTGCTTTAAACTACTCTGGAAATCAGCCTGAAGTTACTTTGTACTTCACCACAAAGATAATCATAACTTACAATAAATTACACAGCCATACATAGTGCACCTTTAATTTTGGTTTGCATAGAAAAGAGATGACATGGCCAAATATTTTCACTGAAAGGATTTTGAACATTGTCAGTGATCTAGATATTTCAATGACTAGCAGAGGCTCATACTAACTCGAAGGCATAGTATAAAAGTTACTACAGCCACTATTGAGTTAGCTACTATACTATAGTAGTAGTACTACTACAGCCAATATTGAGTTAAGACCAAACATAATGACAATATACAGGAATGTATATACACATATTACAATAACGGCTGTAAAGCAGTCAGTTGTTTTGAGACGAGCCAAATATAAGATACTGTTCTGTGTCTAAAACACAGTGTACTACAAAGCAGTGGTTCTCAACCTTTCCAGATTATTGTACCCCTTTCAGAAGCCTGATTTGTCTTGCGTACCCCAAGTTTCACCTCACTTAAAAACTGCTGGCTTACAAAATCAGACATAAAAATACAAAAGTGTCACAGCATGCTACTACTGAAAAATTGCTTACTTTCTCATTTTTACCATATAATTATAAAATAAATCAATTGGAATATAAACATTACTTACTTTTCAGTGTATAGATCTGTATAAACAAGTCATTGTCTGTATGAAATTTTAGTTTGTACTGACTTAGCAAGTGCTTTTTATGTCACCTGTTGTAAAACTAGGCAAGTATCTAGATGAGCTGATGTACCCTCTGGAAGACCTTTGCGTACCCCCAGGGGTACACATACCACTGGTTGAGAAACACTGCTATAAAGTAACTACTATATACTGTGGGTGGTTATTTATTGGTGGAAAGTGAGATGTTTTGTGATGAATTATGCATTTTAGACGTTTTGCTTCTGTCTGATCAATATGGGCCAGATTATGATAGTCCTAGTCACCCTAAGTAGCATCTTACTTCAGGAACAGTCAATCAAAGCCTACTCCTCTTCTCCTTGAATAGGGTGCTCCTCAATCTGAGGAAGGTTATCACAATCTGTCCCTTAATGATAAAATATACCACTTCCAATTAAACCATTATCTAGCTATCATCTAAAATCTCCTACACAAACAGGTGCAATACATTCCCACTACAGAAGTGTGACCAAACAAGATACTTTTATGCTGCAGAAAAGTAAAACCACTGTTTAAATTTCTCCTCTCTTCACCTTCATGACCCTCGCTGAAACATAATTATGAGGAGGACTTTAATTTTGCATTTTAAAATAAAAAAACATTTTAAATAAAAAGATACAGATGCCCTTATAATGCCCATACCGATCCTTCATGCAAATTCAAGCACTCGGCATAGTAGACTTAAAAATAGTGACTAGCAATAAGAGATAGATGACATTACATTAGAGATTACATTGATTAATGTACATTAATAATACAATTCACTGGACAAATTGAATGGTCCCTCAATGCCAATAGTCAAGTAACTTTTTTGTTTTTAAATAAGCAATTAAATTTAGCACAGAAAAGAAACCAAAATACTGAAGACATGATCTAATCAGGAGTTTCCAAATATTTTAATTAGTGCAAATAAATACTTCATATGAGACATGCAACCAGTTTAGCCGCTAATCCTGCAAAATGCTTGCACAAAACCCCATTGACTTACAATGAGTAGCAAACCAACCAATGTATCTGTGCATAGCATAGGACCTTGATGATAAATGGACTGATTCTGCCATCTTTACTCACAAAGTAGCAACCTGCTCAGTGAGTAGTTCCACCGAAGTGTGCTTTGGTATAAGTGTGTTTGGAGTAGATTTTTACCACCCTTACACTACACTGCAAGTAGCATACTGAGAACAACAGAACTAATTCCACACTAAGTGTTACGCAATGTGAAGAAGGGTGGCAAGATTTTGTCTTAGTATATAAATTTAAGATAATTTAACATTTCCACCACTGACTAGCATATATCAAAGCATTGGCAAGGTATGTTAACATACTCCACCCCCATTATGTCATTCATATTGAATGTTATGAATGGATTACAAAATGTGTCAAAAGCATTTTGCTAGTGAAGTCTTTCAAAGTTAATCCAATAATATTTAGAATTAAAAAATTTAAGTAGAAATGTGACACAAAAGCAACTTTTCTGATCTGCACTCCAAGAGCAGCAATGTTTGCTAATTTACTGTTATCTTCACACACACACATTTCCTACTGCATACCCACAGCAGTGAGTTATTCTGCATGTTTTAATCTAATTTAGGACCAGATCTTGCAAACACTTCTGCAAATAATCATTTTACACCTGACTTCAGTGACCTGAGACTCAGAAAACCCAAATACAATTCCCTGATCTGCCAGATTTCCAGCATGATCTTGGGTAAGTCATCTGTGGATCAGGACCCAAAAAGACAAAGATACTTAGGTTACTAAATCTGGTGTTTAGGCACCTAAATCTCTTTAGATGCCACTGAAATCCACAAAACTCCTGCTGAATCCTGCTGAACTCTCTTGGGTGGTCACTACATTAGATGACAAGAGAGAGATATTTACTAAGTATGACACAACAAGAAATGTCTTGACATCTAAAACTGTGATTTCTTCATCTCCACAGAGTGGACTAAGCTAGATACTGATTTGAACTTCGCCAAGTATTATGTTCCCAATTTGGACAATTAATGGTCTTTTTGTACTGTTTCACATTTAAGCTGTGTTTTCAGGAGTGGGGAGGGAGGGATGAGGAGGAATTGTTTTTGTTTTGTTTAACTATAATTAACCCCTAATGCTTTTCTTGTAAAATTAGTTGCAATAAACTGGGCAATTCTGGTCAATTAACTGTGGGACTTTTTTTTTTTTTTAAATCAGTAACTATTTTTGTTACTGTTCATCAGCATTTGTAATTCCATATTAATGAACCATTGGCTTTGAGCAAGACTATGTATGTAGTCTGATTTGAAAATAATAGAGCAAGATATAATTTGGCAGCCATTTTTCCTCACTCCAGTTACAAATTATTTCCATTGTAAGTAATATTGAGGTTTAGAAAATTCAACATGCAAGTTGTCTGCTATCCACTGAAAATTAAATATTGTTCCACAAAATACCAGCAACCTAGAAACTAAGCTCAATACTGATATAACACAAAATGGAGATGTGTCAAGTTCTATTTCTCACTGAACAGCAAAACACACTTAATAGAAGGCAATGAATTGTGCACAAAATAACTCAGGAAAAATCACCAATAGCTAGAACTGGAGCCTGCAGCTAACAAACCTTGCTGTATGTCCAGGATCAAGAAACTCAGGGAGCAGCTTCCAAGTCAGCAGAGTCTGTTATTCAGTACAGATTTTCTTAATATTCATGTTTGCCAGAACCCACTTTTTAAAAGTGACAGTCTCCATAATGCAAATAAATGTTTTCTATTAGTATTGTTCAAAACTAATAGATCAATCCTACTTCACAGAGGTATCACCAGAATTAAATTAATGTAACCCTCCTCCCTCCAAACAAGTTAAACATTCTGTTAGCTGTTAGACTATGCTATGATCTATCCCTTAAATCTTGAGACCCTACTTCTAACACCCACCTTAACTCACTTGTTTCCCTCACTTAATACAAATAAGATATACACCACAGTTTGAAAAGGTGTTTTATATGAAGTGTAGTTGGAATGGAATGGAATGCAAGGAGTTTGCTGTAAATTGATTCACTGTGCTGAGTAATAAAAACAGCAGCACACACACCCCTCTAACAGACTGCAATGAACTCTGAACAGAGAAACTTTGAAGGAAATCACTACAGGGGCTAATGCCAGACTGGCAAGCTAACAAGGCCAGCACTGTCCATATAAGGAAGCTAGAGATGAGCAGTTTCACACGTCTACAGTCTGGTATACCTCAACATAGGATTTTGTTACATGAGTTATTACTCGAGCTCCTGACAACAGCTTTACCGGACGCGCTCTACTCAAATGGGGTGAGATTTACAAGATTCACTCCTCAAACGAAAGTTTTCCTCTGCAGGCTAAGAGCGAATTTAACCAGACATTAAAATAACCTTATTATTGCTTTGAACTTGACAAGATTCTAAGTTACTTTTATCACCATGTGAAATCGATCTAGCAAGATAGGATACCTTTCCCGTACAAGATGCAGTTAGAAATGGGCATTAGGTTCAACATCACAGCAGAATTGTGACAAATGGCTCCTGAGTACAGACAAACCTGTCTGACCTCTCTTTCAGCTGGTTTTGGGCATAAGTTCTTTTGTTGTTTTACTCACTAAGGCAGGGGTTCTCAAACTGGAGGGTCGTGACCCCTCAGGGGGTTGCACGGTTATTATGGGGGGGGGGGATCATGAGCTGTCATCCCCTGTGCATGTGGTAAGGAGTCATGGTATAGGCGGAGTCATCACTTTGGGGGGGGGGTTCTTCACAGCCTGAAATATTTTCAAAGGGGGGTCCCAGCAAAAAAGAAGTTTGAGAACCTCTGCACTAAGGATTGAATTTCTAGCTGCACTCCAGCTTCTTGGAACATTACAAGAATCAAGCAGCAGAAGGCGAACAAGCTTTGGAGTGAAAGGCTGGGAGCGCAGGTCTCCAATTCATTAGGTTTCCGCTAGGAGAAGACTCTTACATAGAAGCTAAGTAGCGAAGCTTCACTGGAAGTAAATGACTAAATTTGGGTCGTCTGTGACTGGCGCCATCTGCTCTTCCAGGAGGGGCTAGAAAATATGTGCCCCTCAACACCTTGTCCTGGCTCTCAGGCTATTCATGGGGGAGAGAAGGAAGACTGATTACTTAACAGGGAAGAGACAGGGGCAAATCTCTTCCCCCCCATAGGGGAAAGATCCTGGCTTTGAATTTTAGCTTCTCAGCCAGTGTAAGTCTGTCTTTGTGTGGTTTGCCTTACGATTTGCTAAATACATTAGGACCCGTTTACCGGCTTCCTAGTCAACAACTTGAAGATCTTTGTATAGTTCCTCCCCAGCAGGAATTTCATGATCAATAGGTAATCATGGTCATGCACCATGAAAATGAGTTACTCCCCCCCCCCCCAAAAAAAAAAAAAAAAACCCAAACCCCTCTCTCTGTTTCAGAGGTGTAAATACATTTCCATTTAAAAAACGGCCCCTGTTTCAGCACACAAGTCACCCGAGAGCCAGGAGGAGGTTCAGCTTTCAGGTGGAAGTTGCCCAGGGCAGTGCGCGGAACAGAACACGCGAACAACCGAGTCCCCTGCCTGAGACTCGCAAGCCCCAAGCCAGAGCTGGCGCTGCTCCTCCGTCCTGGAGAGAGCGGCAGCTGCCCGAGAGCAGGGCTTGGCGCCAAGCCGGGAGAAGCAAACCCCGGAGTGAGTTTTAAACCAGGGCTACAAAATAAACCAAAAGCTGCCATCCTGGGGGTGGGGGAGGGGACAGCTCACTTCTCCCCGGGCCAGGGAAGGCGATTTCGCGTCTCGCTGAAACAAGCCCACGGCCAGACGCAGGCTCCTCGCAAAGGAGACCTGGGGCGGGCGGTTTCCCCGTGTTTTTTGCAGTGGGTCCGTCCGTGAAGGAATGAATGGAGCCCCGACCGCCCCCGAAGCGCACGAGGAGGTGCCCCGCGCGCAGCCCACTGCTCACCTGCGGGCAAGGGGGGCCGCGCTGTCTCCGCTGCCCGGCACGGCGGCGCGAGCGGGAGAGCCAGAGCCAGCAGGAAGAGGAGGCTGGGGGGCTGCCGGCGGCCGTTCAGCGCCATCTTCACCCCTCCAGCGGCGGGTCGCGCATCCAGCAGCGGCTCCCAGCCCAGGCTTCTTCGCCCCAGCCAGCGGCGCCTCCCGCGGGGTCCGGCCGTTTGCCCTGCTGCAGCCCGTCACTCCCCCCAGCACCATGGGAGGCGCCGGGTTCGGCAGAGAAGGGGGTGCGGCGGCCCGGGAGTGGGACGGGCAAGTTTCCACTGCTGAGCGATTGGGGGAGGGGGCAGCGAAGCCCTCGTGGCGAGCGATCAGTCTCCACCCGCGGCTGCAAGGGCTGGCTGGGGACAGCCCACCCGACCCGACCCGACCCGTCTCCTGCTCCGCTCGGGGCACTAGACAAAGGGCGGCCCTAGGGCGGGCGGGGGCTTTATGAGCTTAGCGGCCGTGGGAGGGTCCGGGCAGCCGGCAGACCCCCGGCAGGGGAAACGGGAGCCGCCGCCGCCGCTCCTGCAGCAGCGACCCTGCGATTGGCTGCGGGGCTGGCGGGGGGTGTCTGCCGCACAGAACCGGCTCCAGAGCCTGGGAAACAGCGGAAGGGGCCTTGCCTCCAGCCGGTTCGTGGGAAGCCTCCGCACATGCCCTCGGCAGAGCGAAGCCGCTTCGCCTGCAATGCCCCGGCGGCGGCCCAGAGTCGGGCTGGAGCAGAGCGCAGAGCGATCAGACGGGGCCAGTAATGGGAAGGGGGAGAAAGACGAGACAATGGGCCAAAACCTCCCTGGGTGCAAGTGAGCCTCGCTCCCTTGCTCTGGGCTGAGCTGGGCACAGGTGCTGGAACAGGGCTGGTGTCATTGCACCTGGCTTGAAGTGGTTTCCATCATGTACATCATTTACAGTTTGGCTCAATGTGCAAATTGTGGTGCTGGAAGGAGGGGTAGATAGGAGGTTGGGGGGAGGTGATAAATCAAGTGCCATAGCTGTAGCTGACTCACAGTGCAGGAGAGGCTGGCAGCGGAGCAGGGTAAGTTGCCATGCATAGCTCTTTGTTAGCAGCAGAGCCCTTTGCTAGTTCAGGTGCTTCTGAAGTGAAGTGTGTATATGTGTTGTTTTATCCTGGAGCTGGACTTACGTGTTCAGGAACATTATGTAAGGGATGTGGTGCTGACTAGGTGCCTATATAAATCCAATATTCTGTATAATTAATATAAAATTACTGACATGCACCTTTGGCTTTTATTTGGTTCCTCCATAACATTGCCCTCATTTTAAGCGGTGAAATTTACACTTTGTTCAGTTCTCCTTTATTATTAATTTATTTGAAAAAGAAAGCGTGCTAATGCAATCATACCTCTAGGAATTTTTTCTTCAGATATATATATATATAAATATATATATAAAATGAAAAGCAGGGCGATAATCACAAAGCATTGTTATCTGACAGCTGCTATTTTGAATAATCTATCATGTCCATCGTTTCTGGCAGAATTAACATGCATTGATGGATAGTCCATGCATTGATGGGCTGATATTGGGTAGTCAGACTTGGATAGAATCTTCCTCTTGCTTTCAGCTGCTCTCTTCAGTGCTGTTAGGGCACGAGTCACGTGGAGATCTTAGGCACCTAACTGCCACCTCACTGGAGCAGAGGAAGTGGAACCTGTTGTCTCCCATCTCCCAACAAAGTTCACTAACCCTTGGGCCATAGCATCATCATCTTTATTCGCTCTGACCCAATGAATATGTAATTGTTTATAGACTGTGTAACAGGAGAGACCTATCCCAGAATATACCAGAGCCATGGGGTTGGGCCTTCGTGGAGCTGGGAGACCCACGTTCATATCCCTTCACTGCATCAGTCAGAGGGGAAATTGACTGCAGGTCCCCACATCCTGGGTGAGTGCCCTAACCACAGGGTCAAGGTTATAAGAGAATCAATGGCAGCACCAGCTCTTCCTCCTACACTGTTCATTAAAAACGCCTGACCTGGTTTAGGTGCCTACCTCCAGGAGAGGGTTCATGGCTGCGAATCCAGAATGCAGATAGGAACCTAGGTAGTACAAGGGGCCTACCATCAATCAAATGTAAGCCCTGCCCCACTGACCTTTAAGCCCTGTCCCCTGACCCTTAAACCCGCCCCTGTCACTAGAAGTCCCGCCCCATCCGGTCACCTGATATCCAGTCCTGCCCCAGGTTATGACTTCTGGGTCAAGATGGCCACCTGACTGGAAGTGGGTGGTGTGACGCCTCTGAGTATGCGACCCACCCCCTCTCCACCAATAGGAGAGGGTTTTGCTCCCGTGGGACAACCCAGAGAGTGGGATTGGCCCAGAGAGGGCACAGGGAGGAGTGGGGCAACCCCTCCGCCACTCGGAGGGGGCTTAGGCCATCCCAGAAGGGAAAGGTGCACCACTCAGGATAGGGTGGAATCTCTGGGGCTCGATGATTAACCTAACTTAATCCTTTTGGATTTCTTATAAATAGTCTGCTTCCTAAGTAGGCTCCTGTAACTTTTTGTGCGGATCAGACGGTCCATATAATGCTCTAAACAGGCATCCTCTGGTTTGGTCATTTTCTTTGAAACACTGCCAGGGTCTTGACCGAATTGCACAGCATTTACCTTGTGCTAAATGTTCTTGAGTTAAGCAGAGACATTGCATAACAAAACTTATGGCAATTACAGAGTTTAATAAACTCTTAAAACATAGTTCAGCACACAGGTCCTGAAGCTTGCAGTTTATATCCTCAGAAGTCCAAGTCACACAGTCATGGTGCCGTTGGCCTGGAGTGTCTATGACACAACCCTCACAATCTTTATAAGAAATCCAAAAGGATTAAGTTAGAGAATGGTGAGGGGCCCTACACGCGATATCAAGCTTGTTTCAAGAGATACTTTTATTTGCAGGTAACAATCTGCCAGGGTCTTTTCCTTTGGCCTGGCCCGCCGATGACTCCATGGGGATGGACAACGCGAGGCCGTCCGGCTCGTCGGGCTGCCTCACGGTCGCTCGGGTTTCAGGGTCCAGCATGTCGAACAAAGGCTGAGCCAAAGGGCCGTCCTCAGAATTGTTGCTGATGTAGCGCTTTCCACGCAGGGATGCCAAGGCCTTAGGAGCCAAAACAAATTCCGAAGGCCTCACAGGAGTGGTGAAGGTGTCCATGTTCTTCTGTTGGCGTTTTTCCACGAACTGTGAACCACGTGGTCTGGAAAACAAGACACTTTAAAGGCCCTGAGACTTCGGGGCAGCACTGCTGCCTGACCAACCATCGAGCCCCAGAGATTCCACCCCATCCCAATTGGTTCACCTTTCCCTTCTGGGATGGCCTAAGCCCCCTCCGATTGGCGAAGGGGTTGCCCCACTCCTTCCCGTGCCCTCTCTGGGCCAATCCCGCTCTCAGCATGAAACGCACGCCGATTGGCAGAGGGGTACCCCATCCCGCCTCATGCACTTTCTGGGCCAATCCTGCTCTCGGGGCAGTCCCATGGGAGCGAAAACCTCTCCTATTGGTGGAGAGCGGGTGGGAGGCATTCTCGGAGGGATTGCACCACCCACTTCCAGTCATGTGGCCATCTGGGGTCCAATCCCGCTCTCAGGGCAGTCCTGTGGGGGCGAAGCCCTCTCCTACTGGTGGGGAGCAGGTGGGCAGTGCTCTCAGAGGGGTCACACCACTAACTTCCAGTCAGGTAGCCATCTTGACCCGGAAGTCATAACCTGGGGTGGGACCAGATGTCAGGTGACTGGATGGGGCGGGACTTCCAGTGACAGAGGGGTGGGTCTTAATGGTCAAGGGGGCGGGGCTGACATTTGATTGACGGGAGGCGCTCCGTACTACTTTTGTAAATCCCTGCAAAGGCAGGATTTATACTACACCTTCTCCTCAGTGTGCTAATTTAGATGGCTCTAAACTCAGCATGCTGGCTTTTGTGAATCCCATCTTTGGTGTCTCACTCTCCCTCTGCATTCTTTAAGGGGCTGAAACGGGGTTTTGAATTCTGCTAGGCAGCAGGGCACGTAAATGAAAAGCACTGCAATGCTAAGTAGTTCAGCACTTAAGCCCCTTTGTGAATCCCACCCTTAAGACTAATTTTTAATGTCTGAATATTTTTGATAATATTGAATGGATAGTTTAAAATAACTTATATCCAATAAAATAGCAAACAAATGAGGAGTCTAAACCAACTCCTTGTTCAAAATTATGTCAGTCCTTTTCCTTAAATCCCTGGCTGTTACACAGTGCTGTTCATCCATAGAGCTGAAAGATGTTAAGTATTGTCTTCTTAGCATATTGAGTTTCTTGCTGAAAGTTGAATTCCTTTGCAAGCTGTAACATATTAAACCAGCCCATCAAGTCTGCCAAATGAAGATATTGGACCAGACCCTCAGAACGACTACTTTGATGACTATTTAAGTTCAAAGACTTTCTATAGAAATACATTAAGTTTAAAAGACTATTTTGAGAACAGAAAACTTTTATATCTGACATGAGGATGTTTAGATTTATTGGAAGAAGAATTTGAATTCCTATTAAACCCTGATGGAGCTGAAGAAATCTCCCAGAAAAACTGACTAAATAGAAGAAAGAGTTAAAAGGCTAACTTCAGTGATGTTCTGAGAATTTCCCACCCCAGGGAACAAAGACAATAAGATGTGTGTATACTCTATATGCATTAAACAGAATACATATTCTTGAGCTGAGGATGTTACTAAGGCAATCCCAGGAAGGCGTTAAGCCAATGAAAGGATGACAGCATAGGTGCTGGCAGACACCCACCCTGACTTGAAGTAGTAACAACACAAATACAAGGTTTCTGCCTTTAGTACCCCCACTATAAAAATTGTTCCAGCACCACTGAATGACATAGGTAAATTGTGAGTCTAGCCACATCCCTGAAAGAGATATTTTCCTCCTTCCATGAAGTTACAGGAAAGAGAAGGGTCTCTGAGCTGAGAAAGCAAGCCAGCAGCACTCTGCTCCCATCCCTCAATTTTGCAGCATGTATCACAGCCCAGCCTGTTCATTTCACCTCTGCAACCAAACAGCAGCTTTCAAATGAAGTCTGCTAAGAAGAAAACTGACACCTAGCACCATCAGCAAAAAGCAACCTTCCAATTTAGATGACGGCACAAAGACTTCAACATGGATTGGTGAGATGGAAGTTACTAATGTACTGCCAAAACAATTAAAATCACTTTGTTCTGTTAAACACCAAATTGCTTATACCATGTGTTCCTGAAAGGGAGACTTGATGTAATATTAGTAAACAAAGAGAAATAGTCAGATTTCCTTTGGATTTAAGATTCTTAACATTCATTAATTTGCTTGTCTCAAGACCGCTACTTGAATGACTTCTTTCAAGTAACCGATTTAAATAAATACTTTCTTTAGTTTCTTAGGACTTCATTAAGATTACTCACCTTTACCCTTTATAAACTGTTTAGGTTATCCATAAGAAACCAAACAGGACATGCCTGCCCTTTTATGAAATTATTTTGCCCATCTATAAACAGTTTTAGTAATCTGTGGTACACTAAAACAGGACTCACTAATTTAGGGAAATAAAATACTTTGGTTTCCATTTACCCAGAGAACAGTGCCAACATTAGAAGCAGGCCCACTCTGAAAGGTGTAATCTCTGGGCTGGTTTACATTAGAAAAATAGATTTTTGCCCGAGTGATGGGTCAAAAAATCCACACCTCTGAGTGATGTCGTTAAGCTGACCAAAATGCTGGTGTAGAGCAAGCTGGTGTGGAGATTTATCTACCACCTCTTTGTGGGGTGGCAGTAGATTGACTACAGCAATGGGAGGACCCCTTCTATTGTTGTAGTAGGTGTAGATGTAGCCTCTGTTAAAACCTCTGAGAGTGGCATACAGAAAAAATCGTAACTGAAGTCCCCATTGTTTGTTTATTTTTTGTTCAATATTTTCTTTTACTTAAAAACGTAATGATAGCTAATAATTGAGCAGGAGAGACTTCTCAGTTTCCTGCAGCTTCCCTCTATCTCTTTGGGAGGGGTGGCAGGATTTATAAAGTCCCCTCTGTCAGAATGCCTTGCACTACAACTGGCTTTACTACCAACTCCATGACACTGAGGGAAGTGGGTGAAGAGTTCCAGCTTCTCTTACATTTTGACTAAAGTCTACAAGACGCTAAACAGAATCATCAGCCTGCATGTCTCCTGCAAATCTTCAAGTTCCATCTCAAAACTCTTCTATTAACAAGAGCCCCTGTCTCACAGAGTCACCTTTTCCAGAAACCCTTGAAATGTGGTAGTGCTGGCCCCAGAGGCATCCCTCACTAGCTGTAAAGGTTTGATGCGTCCTTTACACAGTAATAAAGCACAGAAGAAGGAAATAATGTCTGTGGAAAACAGCTCTAAAGAGCTGTCATCGGTTCACCCACAAGAGTGTCCAAAGAAGAGAAAACATCTCATGATGACAAGCTACTTTAAAACCCACATATCACCCAACTGCTAGGAAGATTCTTTTAGCAGATGGCAAATTTGTCATGTTTGGCAGAAGTCAATAGGTCTGTTTTGTCTGGTGATATGTGAATCATCCCTCATGCACCTTCAGCAGCAGCAATCAGTGGCTTTTATAGATGACAGAATTCATTCTTCTCCCTTTCCATCCCACCACACCCCTTCAGTTTCTTCTCCACGTAAAGGGAAACATTTTTTTTTTAATTTGTTATATATGGTCCTAAGATATCACTGGCCGGCTCAAAGTCATTGGAAGTCTCGAATTTATGGTTTTGTCTGCATACAATTACCTACTTGTTCTAAAGTTCCAGAGGGGTAGCCATGTTAGTCTGTATATAGCAAAAACAACGAGAGTCCTGTAGCACTTTAAAGACTAACAAATTTCTGCAGGCATAAGTTTTCATGGGCTGCATCTGATGAAGTGGGTTGCAGCCCACGAAAGCTTATGCCTGCAGAAATTTGTTAGTCTTTAAAGTGCTACAAGACTCTCGTTGTTTCTACTTGTTCTAGTTTATTACAGAAACATTACAACTTAGTATGCATTTATTTTTGGATCCTTGATTAATAATGCTACTTACAGTTAAAGTCAAGTTGGTTATCCCAATTTACAAATCATTTCCCGTGTGATAACTGAAAATAAGACAAACTCATTTTAAATTATATAATGAGTTGATGCATATTAAGACTTATATGGGCCAAAAGAAGTACAGTAAGAGCTGAAACTATTAATTCTTGATTTTAAGAATAAGGCAAGTAATAGTCTGATATAATAAAAAGTTTTAAAAAAATCTCTCTTCAGTCCAAAGAAAAAATAAAGATTTTTCAAAAAATATTTCATTCAGGTGCTGACATTTTTAGCCAATTTCTGCATAAGCCTGCAAAACACATTACATGACCCGTACTAAAGAAACGGAAAGCTATATTTTGCAATAAAACTAAAAATAGTACCAATAGGATTTCAAAGGCATAGCAAACAGAACATGGCATTAGAAGACGCATCATGTTTGCATGCCTCAGTTACTTAAGGGTTTTTTTAAGTATTTGATATTTTAGTCCTAATAGTAAATTATCTGCAAGACCTCTCATTTTAAAGGAATCACTTTAACCATTGCTATAATTATACTCTAGTCTTCTGAATATAGTTTTTCTTTGCTTACCACCCTTCAATTTTATCTTTAACTTCAATCAGAATTTCTCTTAATTGTTGCATTGCCCTACAATTGTTGTTAGAGACATGATCCTGCCAGGTGCTGAGCATCTCCTGAGAGGTGCTGAGCATCTCCTGAGAGGTGCTGAGCATCCTCATCTACTATTGAAGTTGAGTCCTCGGCTGAAGATGGAGGTGCTCAGGACCTCACAGGATCTGGATCTTAGTGTACTGCTTGGGCTACATGTATAGCTCTCCGCAAATCACCTTATAAATATTTACTTTGTTTCTCAATGTTATTTATAATCATAGTTATAATAAGCAGTCTTTAGGAACAAAAGATTAATGGTGTTGGCAAGCAATGCCAAGGTGTAATTAGCTGTAGTCCCATAATTATTCAAAAGAGCCAAAGAATGGGAACAATTACAAGGGGAGGTATTTTCCTTTACTCAGTTCTGGAGCCTGTGGACTAAAATGTCAGTGGTGGTAAAAGGTAGTGTTAGGTTTTCTTTACTGGTCCTTCTTTTGGTATGAAACACATGGCTTCTCTCATCTATAGCTTCCAATGGAAGTTTTGCCAGTGACTTCAATAAGTGAAGGATCAAACCTGAAAAGGAAAAATTCTATTGACCACAATGCTGATTTGGCCTGAAACCAGAACCCCTTACCTCTGTCCTAAATCAAATCCAGATCCGAATAACCTTCCTTGCCCACATCTATTCCACACAGAAGCCTGAGCACCTTGTTTTGTGCCCTTAAAATACATTCATGCTACTGGGATATACATATCTGATAATTAAACCAGGGTGCCTAATCCTGAAAAGCACGAAGCACCTTCAACTCCACTGCATTGTAAAATGCTTAGAGATCCTCAAATGAAAGGTGTTCAAGCAGATTATTATTATTTATTAATTCAAAGCCTTTCCTCTGTATAGCACTGGGAAGGTAGAAAAGAGTATAGTGGAAAAGGAACAGACATTCAGAGAAAGCTAGTTGAGGTGATTAAAAATCCAGGTCTCTTGGACCCCTGCTGGGGGGGATTAATAGGAGTTTGTGGACAAAGTTGTTTACCAAGCAGTCTGAAAGTAAGAGGCTGTGTTGGTTTTGTATGTCTGTCAATAAACCATCCTAAGGTAATAAAAAATGTTCCTCTGAAGCAAGCATGTGGTACTAAGCAGACTGAGTGATGTCGCATATATTTAACCAGTGGAGAGGAGTGGGTATGTGTGCATTTTACATCTGTTCACCCTCAAGCAAGAGATAATGCCTAATTCTTAGTCATCCCAGAAAGCTGGCAGAGATCCCACTGTTGACAGAGGTGGAGGCAAACCTTTCAGAATGAGGAAACTTCCTCCCACAGGCCTTGCTCCAGAATAAGGCAGCCTCATTCACATTCTCATCTGGGAATGTCTTCGGCTCCCAGCCTGAATTTTGTTCCCTTCCCCAGCTCTGAAATGTTTATGGTCAGATTGGTCTGACTTCATTCTCTCCAGTTTACTTAGACAAAACACATCCATGCTGCTGTCTGACAATTAAGGAATGTGCTACTGGTTCTTGCCAGAGTGTGAGAAGCTGTCGCTTGTTCATAGTGAGTGGCTGCTCACACCAGTCCCACTGCCTGTTTTCCCTATAGTGCCTAAAGAAGGCATCCCAATCTGCCTTTGAATCATCTCTTTCCAGAATTAATGGAGCAAGTAAACCTAGACAAAAAAGTGAGGCACTTTAAGAAGAAGGTTTCTTCTCTATCACCTAAAATCTAGCAAGGAAATTTGGACACACTTTTCTCCAAGCCTCTAGCAAGCATCATGGGTCTCTGTAATAGAAGATGACCATGGAAAAGGTGAGGAGAGACAAGAGCCGTACGTAGTCTGTCTAGTTTAATGCCTCTGTGACAGGGCAGGGTACTGCTCCGATCTCTTTTTAAGTTACAAACAGCTTGGAGGCCTTCTTCTGGTAAGTACCTCATGTAGTTTATTTCAGTGTCTTTCCCCATCACCTTTACAGACTTGTGCAACCCCTTATTTACACTAACATACAATCCTTATCTCTCTTGGCCAAGGGGGAGAGGGGGAAGAGAAGAGATCTTTCCCCCTGGAAGATCCCTCTAGGCTCTGAGTGTGAAAGCCTCTGCAATTCCTTCCTGTGTCTTTTCTATCTTCCACCTGATTGGCTAATCAGCCTCTTCCTTCTCCTCAGCCCATCCCAATCCACGAGTTAGATACAGCTCTTCTTAACCAGGTCTGTTCTGATTAATTAGAGTTGCAATGACAAGAGTACTGGATCAGCAGTGACTGTTGCCCAGCACACTGTCACAGGGGGCCAATATTTCATGCTTGCCTGTTTTTCCACAAGAAAATGTTTACAGTGAGGGATTCGGCATCCAATGGAAATCACAGGGAGTCTAAACTGTGGAGGGAATTGGAGTTGGAGTTAAAGTGGATTTTTAAAATATGTTTACTCAGAATTGTAATGTTTTGCACAAAGTGGACCATGACTGAGATGCATTCAGAGCTTTTTATGACTGAATCAGTAAGAGAATATTTTCCATCATTAGGGACTTTAGGAATTGAATTGCTAGTTTTGTTACCATGGTTAAAAAAAAAAAAGAAGAAAAAGAAAAAAAACCCAATACACACACAGCATACACCACTATGTTGATATCATGGGGAGAGAACTTTAAAAGCTATCATTTTTCACTTGGGCATAAAGGAATGCTGAGGAGAACTGTACTCAGATCCATTTTAGGTAGGAAGTCTTCTTTGCAAACCATGGGCCTCACATCTGAGCCCATGTATTCCACATAAATTAGTAGTACAGCAGCACCGAAGCCAATGGAGAAACATCAGTGTGAGAGTGGGATGAGAGCAGGATCAAGCCTTATAACTTTTACATCTTTGATACCAATAATGTGAAATGGCTGGCACAGGCAGCTCTAAATCACTGTAATGGTTTTAGATTTCAGATAGGGCAGTAGCCTCAGCACATCCGGAGACTGAGGAAGTGGAGTTTATTCAGATATCCTGAATGTTTATTTTCCTTCCCACTTCTCAAGCCAGTGAATAAAAGCATGCAAATATTTCCTTCTTTAGAACCAGGGCAGTAGCTTGAACTCTGCTTATTTGGGAGGTGTGTGGATGGTGCAGGGTTTGAACAGAAAACACAGTTCTAATCCTTCTGATGCCCACTTCAGTCAGGAAAGGAAGTGAACATTTTAGTGCTTCCCAGACGGTGACTGAGCCTGACAGCTGCTGCAAGGAGTGACAGGCAGCCTAAGAACCTCCACTAATGCCTGCAGAGCAGCTGCTTTCAGAGGATTGGGACAGTTGGATTTTTTAAATAAACATGTCACCCAGAATCAAAGCGTGTTTTACCTTTGCCAGGACACCAAAGCAGGGAAGATGAGAGAGTGATAAATACATAGACATTAGGAATCTGTTTTTCAGCTTGAAAGTAAAGGTCTCAGCCACAGATTTCAGTAATCTGTCCTCCCTTTCACTTGATCTTTTCAAGAAGGTGAGGTCTCTAGGTTAGGTAACTCTGATGGACTTGTGCAGCTCGGCCAACTGAAGTACCTAGTCCACTTTAGCAGTATTTCCATGAGCAGTGACCTTATTGCTCACATTCCAAAGACCTTTTGTCTAGATGGTAGGGGGGAGTTCCAAACCATCCAAATTGCCTGGTCCAATTCCAGACAGCCCAACGCTGAGAAGATTAAGCCAAATTGTCAGAGACACTAGAAAGCCTTTGTAATTTTGTCACATTGCCCAGGCTTGAAGTCAACCCCTTCCATTATATTTCAATGTATGTGGTATTCAGCAAAAATGTCTTCCAGATTGAAAGTATGTAGATAATGGTCCTCGCTACCTCTCTGAGATCTCTCTCATGATGCTTTACCTTCAGATTGTGAAAACAGGAAACAGGAGTTTAAGACCAAGCTAGCAGCTTTCCTATTATATTAGATTATATTGGCTTATAGCCTTGATCTGTGATCAAGGAAAAAGGATTTTCATTGGCTGTTGACTGATGGAGCTGTATGTCTCTGTGTGTCTGAAAAGCAGTAGAAATATCACAGAAGGACAGAGAGAGATGGCAGAAAGCCAAGGACACAGCCAGAACAAGCACAAGGAACATGGACCTGAGGCAAAAGCCTATAGAGAGAGCTTTTAGGCTAAGTGCTGACTGGAAAAGGCTTGGAACTGCGAGCAAAGAAATTGTCTTCTCCTGTTTAACTTCTGCTGTTTTCAGGGAGCGAGAACTTTATACATTCTTTGTAAATAAGCAGGACTGGGTCAAAGAAATACCTGACTCCAACATCAGGTTCTCCTTCTAACCAAAACAACCTGATAAACACCAAATTTTAGCCACCTGCTCTGGTCAAAAAAGGGGTAGCACTACATTTGAATTACATTTTAATGGAGTTCTGCAATATACATGGAAAGAAATCAGGGAAAAACATTCTCCTAGCACCTATGTCTGACTCTGCATGCAGTGGCCTAGTTTATTATCACCTTTTGTAAATCCCTCAATTATGGGAAAGTCTCTTTATTAGATTAGGATATAACTCCATTATGTGAGCCAGTTTTAGAAGGACAATATTCCTGAAATCAGAATTCTCTTGCTGCATTTGAAAGTGTATTCCTTTGTGTATTCATGGCAGTGACCAATATGGTGATTCTATAATGCTTCCCTATTTAGTAAGAAATGTCATTGTTTTACTAGATTTTGGTTTCCAAAGTGGTAGTTACACATCCCAGTTTTACAAAAAATGTTCTCTGAGACCAGAGCAAGGATAAATATATGTGGTATACTGGTCCTGTACTAATGCTTAGAAAGGTTTCTTAGTCCTCTCTGAAGTATTTCCACTAAAGTGTTTCTAAAAAGCCACCCTCACCAATCAAATCTTTCTTTATGCTCTTGCAATTTTCCCAATTCTCCCTTCTATTTTAAGATGATTTTGCTAGCTTATATTTAATGAACCACTAGAATTGGGTTCTAATCCTGCAAAGCAGTTAATCACTTAAATTTAATTAAGCATGAAAGTATTTCCATACAAGGCAATTGGACATGCTTAGATATATGTTTAAGTGCTTTGTTGGATCAGGGCCCTTGAGTTAAATGCATTCTGAAAGATTACAAGCCTTCAGATAATGTAACAGTAATGGATTTCCAGTTCTAGAAATAGTAGCCACTAAAGTCATTTTGGACTTGTAATATGTGGGAGAGACAAGGAAATACCATTATTTATTCTTGGTCTCAGTGCAAATCATACCTCTTTGACCTTGCTGTACAAAACAGCATGTAGCACATGAATAATAGTGATCCATTTTTAATGTGTCATGCACATCACCATGGGATAACAGCCTAAAATGAGATATAGAAGGTAATAAAATGATAATCTGAATTATGAAATTCTAATGTAAAATCTTCTGAGCTCCCAAGAATCCCAGAATTAGTCATATAAAGCGGTCATGAAATATTGGAACTTAAATTTGTCAGGGGTCACTCATCATAGTAATGATTTTGTAGCAGTGATCCAGTAGTCAATGGAGTCCCTGCAGGTCAACCTGTACCTCAGTGTCCTGTGGTCGGGAGGAGGGCACCCTGAACTGCAAATGTTCGACCCCTTCCTCTCTGGGTGAAGAGGCAGCTTTAAACCTGTACCCCCTAATAAGTCCAGCCCCTACTATTACTGTCAACAACCTCAGCCCACCCTTTTCTATTTTCCCAGGTCAAGCCTGGAATTTGGGATAAGGAGTAAAAACCACAGACCCACAAAGTTACAAGACACCAGAACACTTATTTGTAACTCCCTAATTGGGCCATGTCTCAAGTGGTGATGAAATCCAGTCCCAGCAGTGTTTGGTGATTTCCGGAGGAAGATGATAATCCTCCTGAAGACAAGACCAATCTATCACAAGAGAAAGTTCCTTCCTGAATCCCAGATATGATCATCAATAGAACCCTGTGCAACCAAGCACATGTTATACACAATCCAAGCCAACACTCCACAAATGCTGATCCACAACTTATTAGCCCATTTCAGGCACAGCTGGCAAACCCAAACTTGTTGATGGATGATCTTCCAAGTTAGGGTGGGAGAATGGGAAAGTTCTTATTGGTCTAACAGGAGATAGCTGGTAAGTGCTGCTCTTCATTCTTTCATCTCCTTTCCTCATGCCAGTCCCCATTACATGGTCTTTAAATTATCCAATGGTGGACCCACTTGCAGTGTACCAAAATAAGCCTGTTCTGCTGAGCAATTAGAGAGGTCCTCCAGTCATCCTTGGCATCAAGATGGAAGATGTCATAACTCATGTGCCTATGGCAAGTAAGGAGGCAGGATTTTCTGTGGCTAATCAGAAAATAAATACATAAATCCAGGCAATCAGAAAATTAAGCATAAGATTGTGATCCTCCAACGCAATAGGATTAGACATGTGTCTGTAGAGTTTAATATAAATTTCCATAAACAAATGCTGTGCATCTGAACTCTGCTACACGTAGGCCATACAGTCACTTTTTCCATTTCAACTCTTTCCCCCTGCAGTCATTGGGTTTGTCATTTGGACCTGACTCACTTCTAGAGTGAGCCTGAAAAATGAAGTAGAGTGATGAAAAAGCAGCTGCTTAAAAAGCCAAATTATTTTCAGCCAGGATTCCAGGGGCCTCAAATAGGGCATGTTCATTTTTATTAAAAAGGAATCTGTACTTCCCATTTAGCCTTCTGTGTAGGGCTGTCTTTTAAATGAGAATGTGTATGTTCTTCATCTCTTGAAGAAAGTGAAATTTTTGCTGCCCTTGTAATTTTACTGGTTCTCCTTCGCGGATTGCTTTTGATATGGTGCAGGCAGGGTGTAGATAGGAATTTGCTTTACACTCACTTTTCAAGTTGTTTTTCCTTTTTCTTTCAGCCCCAGAGAAACCCAACCTTTGTCCTGGGGAATTTCTTTAGAGAAGAGTCACACAAGTCACTTGTTGCCCAGTCACTTGCAGGAAAGACAGATTCTGATTTTGTTTATATGTCTAGTAAGCCTCTAGTCACAGCAAATGCCTGGATAGCTAAATTGGATCAGGCCCTCCCTCCCCCTGTGGATGAAACCCCATGTGAATTGTTAGTTTGTTGTTAATAGGAGGGCGATTGTGTGTAGATTAATCCTCCAGCTCCACAAAAGCCCCAGTCTCTGATCTCCATAGTTTGGTACTCCACAGTAGGTGCAGCATGGCTGGGAAGAAAGAGGGTTTTGGCACCTTGGCGAAAAGCAGCTTTGAAACAACTAATGTAGATAATATAAAGATCGGTAGGTATATAATAAATAGATAGATGAAGGGGTGGCGGTAGAAGCTGGGGATGCCCATTCCCCCTCCAAACCCGGAAGGGAATTCTTGTGGGGGCGGATCAGTACTGACCCTGCCAACATTAATAAGCTTAGACTGCTCCTCCATCTATGCATACACTCACTGAAGTGGGAGTTTGTGCCCCACTATTTGGTGGGAAAGCCATGCCGTCATAGAGCAAAGGGGCTGTGGGAGCACTGTGAAGGAAACAGCTTCTGCACAACCATCCTGGCCTTCAGCAGATGATGGATATTGGGACTTCCATGAGTAGGAGGACTACCCTTTGTCCACTCCATGGTTGCCAGGGTAAGTATATCCTGCCTTTGATGGGATGATTCCAAGAAACATTTGGAGTTTTCTTGCCCTTCCACACAGATTTTTCTAGTTTAGGGCACATGATTTGGCTCTTCCATTGCATGCTTCTCAGACCTGTAAAGTGAAAGTGCCCCATATTGGTACACTGATCTTCAGACTCGAGAAAGACAAGTGTCAGGAGCAAAAGAAGACTGTTTTCTGACAGTTGCTAACATAAGCTCATCAAAACCAACATTAGCTACAGCTTCACACAAAACAGGAATCTCCAGGAGAGCAAAATGTCTGTTTTAAACTAATAAAATACCTTAGTGAATTCAGATAAGTTGTTTAGATATTGTATGATAAATCAAGGGGGAAAAAACTCACGGACAAAGCTATAAAAGTTTTCTGATTTGACAAGAGTTTAACATCTTCACAACTCTACTTGGTTATTTTTTTCCCCTTCCATTTAATTGGCACGTTGTGTTTTAGAGGATAATTTAGCTAATGAATTTGACCAGTGCATTAGGTAAGCAATAAAACAGAACAAAGGGTATGGTAATGACACATATCTATATGCCTTGGAAGCACTGTGAGGTATATGATGAGCAATGCAGGTTGCCTGCAGCACAAGTTTGGGTATCATGTAATCCAGACTGACAAAACTTTACTCACCTGGGACAAGGTCATTTAAAAAAACAAACAAACAGGCAAGTTAGTTTTAAATTATCATTATGGTAGGAGAGGGACAAGTGGATTTTATGCCAAAGATGATAAACTTATGAAAATTTTGCAAAATTGGTGTAATCAGATTGCTTTTGTAACTTACATTTTAAATCTTGATGCTTAAAAAATAGTTTGTTTTAAAATAAGGACACACCCATCTATAAGTCAGGAGTTTTTAGTTTAAAAAAAAGAGTACAGTTGGCAAAGCTAGTTTTTAAATTGGTACCTGTAAATTTTAGCAGATAAGGCCCAATTCTGTGAGGTGTTGAATGCCACCTGCAAGGTGCTAAATGCCCTCAACCACCATTCTGTACCTTAGAGGAGGTACTCAGCATATTGCAGAATTGAGTCTACAATAACAGAGTGTTATTCGTTCCCCCCCCCACCCCCTATTTTCTTGGGAACAGTGTTCAGAAAAAAATTTGTTTTAAGGCCTAATACAATTCCCACTGATTTCAGTGGGCTTTGGATCAATCAGACTCTTAAAGTCAACTATATATTTAATAAACCTTTATCTTATTTTCACCTTTCCAACAGAGTTGAGCAAATAATTTTAGTGAAATTTTTGAACAATTTAACTTGTTTTCTGTTTGCAACTTGTCTATTAACAAACTATTATTTTTCTCAGTTCTACCTGATATTAAAAATTATTGGTGAATAACTTATTTTGAATAGTTACTGACCCTGTAGTAGATCCCTGTGCAAGTAGCTGGCTGGAAGAATTTGATATTCATAATCGAGAAAGTGTTGATTAGTTTTGACTGCACACTTGGGTCTCAGTATTGTTCTGTTCTTGTTGTGGGCCATCATAACTCTTATAAGCACATTACTGAGTGAATATGCACATTTATGGTTTCATAATTTGCTTTTCACTAGTTTTCGCCAATATTTGCTTTTTGTGCAACCGTTCCTCTGTTAAGCTTATTGATAAGAATATCTTTGGAAGTAAATGCTAAAAGGGACCACATACAGTCCAAGCAAATTTAGTAGGTTTATGTCAAGGACTATTCTCTCTCCCCACTCGCTCTCCCCAGCCCTCTCAAAAAAAAAAGTTCAGATATTTGATCAACTCATCTCTTCATGGAAAAAATAAAACAAAAACAAAAAAATCTAAAAAGGTGAGCTCTTATTGATTTCAGCTGCTGGATTCCACTTCCAGTACTTGGCACAGCTGCTCTTGGTCTTTCCACAGTTTATTCAGTGTAAAAGGAGGATCAGATACAGTGAACCCTTGTCTGTGTCCAACTACTTTGCTAGACTTGCTTTCCTGCATCCTCCCTCCCCGCATCCTCCCTCCTTAGTTTTGGCAGTCAGCAGAATATGAACATAAACACAGTGATTGTAGACGGTAAGGCCCACACTTCCACGTATGCACTAATCCTGGCTGTTGAAGAGTGAGAAGTTACTTCTTGGTGAAGCAGGAAAATATTGCATCTTATTTATTACGCATTACTGTGTTTATTACAACAAGAAAGAAGGTAGCGAGGTAAAGTCTCCTGTTACTCTTGTACAAATCCTTTTATAATCAGTTCTTAGCAATGGAGCTGGTTGCATGGGTGTAACAGAGGCCAGAGCTGACTTCAACTGTTAGCTTGCAGTTCTGTTGTGAATTTTCATGAAATTTACAGTATTTAGAATTCACTTTATTTAAACTCTTTAGGCCAAATGCTGCTGTTATTTACACTGGTGTAAATCCAGAGTATCCCAGGTAAAATCAATTAACTATTCCAGATTTACAAAAGTTTTAATGATGTCAGAGTTTGATCTGAAAAACCGAGACAAATGAAAGAGTTCAGATTCTGAACTGAAATCTGTCCCATTGATGTCAATAGCATTTCAGTGGGACTGGGATTTGTCACAGATAACTGGAGAAAGGATATAAAAAAGATGTAAATAATAGTGGGCCAAATTCAGCAATGATGGTATATTAAGTGTGCAGGCTCCACATTTGGGTTAAACGAGCCAGAAAATAAGCCAAATTCATAAGTAGTGGTGTAAGGTAGTACAAGTTGTAAGGCATATGTAAGGTTTTTACATCATTCAAACTGTAAATAGTCATTATATGCAGTGTTGTTATAGCCGTGTGGGTCCCAGGATATTAAAGAGACAAAGTGGATAATATCTTTTTTGGTCCAATAAAATATATTACAATTCCCACCTTGTCTCTCTAAATAGTCACTGGCATGCAGGAGTTTAAACTGTCACAAGAGATGATGTATTGTAGTGCCACAGCATGTGTATCAGGGCTTGAACTGCAATCTGCTATCTATGCAATGCACAGTTATGTATACCCTCATGATACCAGTCAAATACTCATGTAAGGCCGCACCCTCGGGCCCTTAAAGTGGTTAGTGTTTCCCAATGGCACTGCTGGGTTAGGAGATTATATTTAGGACATTTAAATTTATGCCCTGCTTTGTTTTTATTCTACTTCTCATGGACAGTTTTAATTGTAGCTTTCACCATAAACCTCAGCTTCTAAGGTTTGTTTGGGAGTTTCCATCTATAGCATTTGCCACCCGCTCCTTGAGGCACTCCAGTAATGAACATTTGCATGGATGTTATATTCTATGTGCATAATACCCTCATTTGTACAGTCCTATGGCAGCTTAGCAACATTTGCCCACTTACCTTTGAAATAAGCCTTTGTTCTTGCTCCTTACCCTATGCCTTTACCCTGCAACCTTCATGAACCCATCGCAATCTAGTGACTGATGTAGGGGCTTTTACCTCATATCCTCTCTGTTGCCAATAGAGCATGGAAAAGGGGGTGTGGTTAAGGTCTGTTCTTTAAAGCAGATTTCAGGCATAGGGGAGTGGCACATACTAGGGTCAGGGCAGCGTAAAGGAAGTTTTAAACCATCTTTGTGTACAATGCCCTGGCTTGCACTCTGCACATTTCTCTGCACATTTGAGGATATATCCCTTAGGTTGACTGTTTGTTATAGAATAAATTGCAACGACTAGGGGAAAACACTAGTTTGTTGAACTGCCATAAGATGGCCTAATTTGATAACTAGGTGAGCTAAAGGTTAAACCTTCAGTGTAGGTCAGTGGATGAGACTTGATGGGAAATATGGGATGGAATCCCAGGCTCCCCTGTGAACAGCTTTTCCTGCTGCACCATCTCCTTCTAGCCAAGTTGCTTATTTTTGCACATGCACTAAAGTCCAATATACTAAAGTAAACTGTAAATTAAAGTATACTGCTTTACTATCTATATCTTCCTATGTTCAGTGGCCTAAGTTCATCTGATCATAAAATCGTAGAAGATTAGGGTTGGAAGGGACCTCAGGAGGTCAACTAGTCCACCCCCTACTCAAAGCAGGACCAACCCCAACTAAACCATCCCAGTCCAGGGCTTTGATAAGCCACAGCTTAAAAACCTCTAAGGATGGAGATTCCACCACCTCCCTAAGTAACCCATTCCAGTGCTTCACCACCCTCCTGGTGAAAATCTTTTTCCTAATATCCAATCTAGACCTCCCCCACTGCAACTTGAGACCATTGCTCCTTGTTCTGTCATCTGCCACCACTGAGGACAGCCTAATTCCATCCTCCCTAGAACACCCCTTCAGGTAGTTGAAGACCACTATCAAATCCCCCCTCACTCTTCTCTTCTGCAGACTGAACAAGCCTAGTTCCCTCAGCCGCTCCTCATAAATCATGTGCTCCAGCCCCCTAATCATCTTCATTGCCCTCCGCTGGACTCTACAATGTGTCCACATCCTTCCTGTAGTGGAGGGGCCTAAATCTGGACACAATACTCCAAATATGGCCTCACCAATGCTGAATAGAGGGGAATAATCACTTCCCTTGATCTGCTGGCAGTGCTCCTACTAATGAAGCCCAATATGTCATCAGCCTTTTTGAAAATAAGGACACACTGTTGACTCGTATACAGCTTCTTGTCCATCGTACCCTCGGTCTTTTTCTGCCGAACTGCTGCCTAACCAGTCTGTCCCCAGCCTGTAGTAGTGCATGGGATTCTTCTGTCCAAAGTGCAGGATTCTGCACTTGTCTTTGTTGAACCCCATCAGATTTCTTTTGGCCCAATCCTATAATTTGTCTAAGTCACTCTGTATCCTATGCTGGAGGCCAGGATATCTACCACTTACCCAAGTTTAGTGTCATCTGCAAAATTGCTGATTCAATTTGATGGCTTCACTGACATTATATCTGGGATGAAGTTGGCCTTTGTTGTTTTATCTACTCTGTTGTGAAATATTAGCAGCTTTTTCATTATGTAATAGAAATTATTTCTCAGCTCATTAACCAGCTGTAACAACTGTTGCGGTGTTATATAATCTAGTGTTTTTATTAAACCTATAATGTCTTTGAAGTTATTTGGCTGATATTTTATTGTTAATATAGTTTAATGTCATGTGTGTATTCTTAGTTCCCTAATTGTACCTGTAGTTTGAAATTTAAGAGTCTGATGCTTTGGTGGGAAAAATACTTTCTACAATCTAGCAGTCAGGGAATACATTGCTGAACGATAGTGTAATCTATGATCCTTCCAATAAGAATGACTACTGGTTTGCAGTGGCTCATGCGAATTATGAAGAACATTTTTTACATGTTGAAATAAACTATGATAACACTGCCCCCTATTGTATGTTGAACGTACACACACTATTTGACTACAAGTACATGAAAATGTTGCCTGAAGAGGCTATATAGTCACTATCATTATTAGGGGATGGCAGAAGACAGCTGTAAAAATGGGGCCTTGTATTTCCTACATGGCACGGATTCTCCACACCAGTCTCAGCGATCCAGGATAGGAATAGGCTCAGGAAACATCATGGGATCTTCATTTACATAGATCCATTAGCCCTAGTCCCTGTGCAAGTGATACAAAGGGGCCACAACTGTTATTGTGGCCCAAAGACTGAAATGATGGATATCAGGTGGATACCTGTGCCTCAGACTATGCCCCAGCCCTGCACTGGGTGGCTGGATTTCCCCATCTCCAACCCACTCCTCTGTACTGCACCCACATAAAACCTGTGTATTTAGGCATTGTGCAAATTTCCCCCTCTAATACAGGGGGCCTGAACAAGTGCACCACTGTAGCTTTTTATGAAGAATTTTAGTGGTATGCTAAGGTATCTGGTATGCAGGTCCTGAGCTTTGGGATGGATTTCTTACTCAGAGTCATTTAAAAGTTAATTAAATGTTAAAGACAAAAAAACCTTCAAACAAAAGAAGACCTCAGCATGTCCTATTATTAAATGCTCTTCCGAAAACACCACTAATTTGTGATTTTCATGGTTGTATCTCTTCCAAACAATTTATTTTATTACATCATAATGAGTTGTAGGAAGTATTAGTTTTGTCTCGTTACAGGGTCCTGCAGAACCAGTTTGAGGTTAATAGCAGCATAACAAACTCAGAGCAACTAGTGTCATTTACACTGTCAAATCAAAAGGAAAAAAAATAAATGGTGAAGTTATATCATCTGTTGCTTTGATGACTGGGAGAAGGTTGTATATGCAAGCTGTATCATATATTAATTTGTGGAGACAAAAGCTAAATGCAAAGAAATGAATCAAATACCATTAATTGGAATTTTATTTTCACTTAATTATTCTATAATTGTATTAATGTGTCTTAGTAGTTCTAAAAAGTAAAGAAGTTTAAAAAGAGAAGTAACTATGTTATTTTGTGGTTATGTAAAAACAAGGGCATTCAGATCTTAATCTGTAATAATTTTGTCCTAGGATGTAGCTTTTAATAGCATTTTAGCTACAGACTAGTCTTTTCTTAGTTATACTAAAACATTAGCACTGTAATACTGAAATAGACCAATGCTCTATATGTTCTGGTATCTTGTGCTTGACAGTGGCCAATGCTGGATAGTTTTTTAGAAGTCATATAATAAACAAGATACACCAAGCTGTGTTGTTCTATATTGGGGGAGGAATTTTTATCTCATCCCCACTGGTGGGCAGCTTATGTCAGAAACATGAGAACTGATCACACTGGAAATGTTATCTTACCAGTATATGTGAAGATACTATTCTTGCTAATAAAACTGTCTAGTCATATCCACATTTTTCTTAGTCTATTTGCTTCAATATCTTCAGTCTGCAAGTCATACAGTCTAATAATTTGGTTTATTAAAATATATTTCATTTTATCTCTTTTACATTTGTTTTCTAATTTCATTAAGTGTTCTGTTGTTACACATTTCCATTACATCAGTGTCTATGGGTCCCAGCAAGGCCAGGGCCCCATAATACTAGGTGCTGTACAAACATGGATAATTGTAAGCTGACCCCCTCGGGGTCTATCTAAGGCCCCAATCCTGCAAACACTTACACTTAGCTTTAACCACACACATAGGCCCACTGAGTTGAGAACCCGGATGCATTTTAGCAGAATTGGGGAATAAAAGACACAATATCGACAAAAGGTTGAGAATACAGCTGGGCAGCAAATGGGTTTCCTGTCCCACAAAACTATGCGATATTTCAAAAAATGTTCCCATTCTGCATTGGGACAAAACAGAGACCTTTCAATGTTTTTAACCACGGGGAATCAGACCCACCCCAGAATAGCTAATTGCTTAAGACGCTCACTTGGGAGACCCAGGTTCAAGTCCTTACTCTGCCATTCTCCATATCCCAGGTGAGTGCCTCAACCACAAGGCAATTGGCTATGCCGGGGTGGGTCTCAATCTCTCCTGTTGAAGCGGTTCCGCTTGTAAAATTAAATATTCCTTATAGCAGGAACTTCAAGCTGGGTCTTTCCCAGCCAGGTGAGTGCCCTAACCAGTGGTACATAAAAATCAGTTTCTCTCTCATTCTCTGGCCCAGTAAATATTTAATTATTTATACAATGTAATGGCTCCAACAGGAGAACTTGAGCTAGAAAATGACTCAACATCCCGGTAGTTAGAGCACTCAGATAGGATGTAGGAAATCAAGAATCAAGTCCCTGCTATGCCCAATTTGAAGCAGAGACCTGAAAGTGGGTTTCCCACATCCCAGCAGACAGAGTACCTTGACTATTGGCTATTCTGGGGACTCACTCCCCCTCTGCCTGATATTTCCTTCTGGAGCTGAAAACCTTTACTGACAATAGTTTTGTAGGAACTGACACATTCCCAAAAACATTTTGGGGTCAATGGACTGGCATTTTCTGACCAAAGTTTTGTATGGAGCTGGCTGAGAATACACATACAACATACACATAAATGAACATGGTGATAGGCATTATGTTGCTAGGTACGTGTTTTGTTCTTGTTTTTAAACTGCTTTTAGAGGCAGGATGAAATGTCTATATTAAGGAAAGTGGCCCAGAGGAGCACCAGTTCCCTTCTCAACTTCAGCTGTCACTATTTTAGATCTTTTTTATCAAAATTAAGTGGTCCTGGACAGAGTTTCTCTCCTCCACTGCAGCCAGCTGGGGGAGAATTTCCCACATGCAGGGACTGTGTAGGAGTTCTACACTAAGTAGCTCTGCACTCTCCAGGGACCCCTGCAAATCCTTGTGCAGCTTGTGCTGGATGGGAATCTAATTTAGCGCATCCCCTCCAGAACTGTCCAGGAGCTGTAGAGGATGAGGGCAGCTCAAGTTAGAGCATCCTTTGTGCTACCTCCTGTGAGCAGGCAGAATAGGGAGATTACAAAGGATAGCTTAAAGCCATCCTAGGCTGTGCTTCCTCAAAGTGCAGCACTGAATCTCTCTCTCAGCCTTTTTGTTAAATCCTTATATTAAAGGCCACCATCCACCCATTTCACTAAATCTTTTCTGTTCCAGGTATGTCTTGTCTGAGATTAGCTAACAGTGTTCTAGGTGATGTAGAATCTATAGAATGGCACTAACAGGTTTTCCACGTTAGTCTCTTTCTTAGTAGAGCCAGATTTATGTGCAACTTCATGATCTTTAGAAAATCCCAGAAAAATGGAACAAAACAAAAGCTCTCTCCATTCTGGAAAAGGGATCTTTAGAAAATATGTAGGAGAGCAGGTTAAATTGATGAGATAAGTAATTTTGATTAAGTTTTGGCCTTTTACATAGGCAGATTTCAATGTTTCCATCTGCCACTATTAACTTACACAGGGACACCTCCAACTTTGCTATTTAAGCCTGCATTCTGCTATATATGAGCCATCCTGGAAGGTACTGAGTACCAACAGCTCCCCTTGAGGCTTGATCCTACAAAAGCTACTGGCATTAGAGTTTGCTACTGTGACTAGTTGTCTATGGAAGTCAACTGGGCTACTAATGGTATTAGCACTTATCTTATATGGCTCAAATTCAAAATGTTCACTGGGCATGTATATTAAATTTAGGGGTTGGTGGTTACAGGTGTACATTTTACATGGCAGGTTCTCTTGTTGCATACATCCAAAATTTGAGGATCTTATGCTGTGTCCATTCTATTAAATTCAATTGGGATTTTACCTGAGTTAAGGATTGGTTACAAATTAAGTAAGGAACTGAGATTCAACTCTCCAGTTCATGCATATTGTGTTAAGGGTGGGGGAGAGGCTGTACTTTTGTAATAGGTGATCATTTGGAGTCTTCCTCTCCTCATCTTAATAGAGAAAATCTTGAAGTCTGATGGGAGGGCTAAGGATGTCAGACCATTTTCCAGGCCCCCCACAAATGATTCCTAGCCTAAGAGTGGCCTTCTTTAAGAAGCCTTCCCACATACACCCTCTTATTCAGAATTGCTGCGCACCCACCACTGCCCTTGAAATCAGTGGGAATTGTAGTGCTCAATCTATTTGAAAATCGGCCTTTGTTGCTGAGGGCTCAACAAAGCCAAACCTCATTTGTCAGAAGCCTGAAGTTCACAGATACCTTAAGCCTTTCAGTTGGCTAATCAAAAGAAAATAGAAATAAATTCAGTTTTGCCAAACACAAGCAATCAAAAATCACAACTCCATCCTACTCATCCCCACCAAAAAAGTCATGAATGGCTTAAAAAAATTAGGAGTTCTTTTAAAAAGGCATTTTGGGTTCTTATATTTGGTTTTTGAATCTTTAGGTTTACACAGTTCACATTTTCAAGCTTTTCCCCACACTTTTAATATATGACATCTGAGATGCTCATGATTCCAAGATCTGAGGCATTAAGAAATACACCAAATGTTACAATAGTCACAATAAAATCACAAACATTGGCAACACTAGGCTCTTGGTACATACCACATACTCTCCCTGACAGCAGGATTCTTCTCTCAGACACTTTCCCTCTTCCCTTGGGCTGAGCATTCAGTTCTTGATAACTCCAATGATTCCTAATGACTTGCAGCTGTCTTAAGTGAGTCAGGCTTCACTGGGATCTAGCTGCTTCCTTTTCACTTCTGGGAGCAGTTTTCCTGGGTCCAAGTTCCTCCTAGAACAGCTTTGATCCTCCAGCTTCTACTATTACACTATCAGCTTTGGTGAAGCTTTCCCTTACTAGGGAAACAGAGATGGGGAGTATCATGGCCACGAGGGTTCCTTCTTGGGCTAAAAAAGGGCCTTAACAGTACATTTTCTCAGAACTCTCTCATAAGAATTAACATGTTCTTGCTTTTAACAGATGCCTTACGGTAATATACACTGCCTAAAAGAGTACCTTCCCCTCCCCCACCAAACAATTAAGCATTAAAGCTGATCTTGCTGAAGCTAAAAAATTAAAGAAGTTTGACCTATTTATGTATAATGTATTGATTGTCTTTGTTGAAACTGATAATTAAAGATGTTTTCTGGGGGAGAAGGGGAAATCACGCCGATATGTCTCTCGAGATACTTTAGAGAGACTGTGGTTCCATTAAATGACTGTATTTTGGCCTATACAGCTAAAGATAAAAATTTACAACCATGATACAGCTGGAAAGGTCATTAAAAGATCTAGAGAAATCCATCTGTGAATCTCACTCTATAAAGGTTTTATGTAATAGTTTTATCTGGCCAAGATGGAATTGAATAAC
This sequence comes from Emydura macquarii macquarii, assembly GCF_026122565.2. Lineage (NCBI taxonomy): Eukaryota > Metazoa > Chordata > Testudines > Chelidae > Emydura > Emydura macquarii. The sequence goes on along the minus strand of NW_027130155.1, from coordinate 7,609,917 downwards.
GCATTGCAAGCTGAAAATCTTATAATGCTTTCCAAAGCCTGGATTTATGAACGGGGAGATAAACTGGCCTTATGGTCTGGCTGATAAGAAAAGAGAAGAGCTCTAGACATCCTGGTGATGTATTAAAGTTGGATGTGGTTAAGGGTTTTTCCCCCAGATGAAGTTTGTAAAGCACGATAGTGTGACACATAGGATGAATTTGACCTATCACTTTCACTGGAGTTATGCTAGGGATCAATTTGACCCTTTCTGCTACCACCAGGTTGTGGAAGGATTTAAGGAATGAGTATGTTTTAATAAAATTATTGGAGGCCAAAGGGTGATTGAGAAATAAGCACTGTGGAGAAATGTCATTTCTACATTTGAGAATCTTCACACGGGAAAAACCTAAATGCTGATTTATCATTTAATTAAAGAACTATTCTTTGTCTATTTGTGAAATACAGGAAATAAGTAGAGACTTAACTAGTAGTCTCTTAGAACAGCTTTGATAATGCCACTTGCCATTTGAATATTCTACCACTTTAAGCACCCTGAGCAAGTTTGTGAGGAAGGACTTCTCAGAAGTAGGAGGGCTGGAGAATAGGGTCCTTAGTTTGCTGTTATTTAGGGCCTGATTGAGATGCCCTTATTCATATGGAGTAGCACCTCACTCCACAAGTTGTCTTGTGGGGCTAGTTCTGAGGTAAGGTGTTCGTCAACACAAGTCAGGATATCACAGTCTGGTTAAATAACAGTTTGCGAAGGGCCAATGGTCTAGTAGGCATAAATAAAGAGAATTCAGTCTAATGGAACTAAGCAGATAGCAGTAGAAAAAATTTGGAAGACAGTAAAGGATTTAATTAGATATTGGATGGAATTTTCAAAGGATCCTGAGGGAGTTTCTTGACTACTTTCTTGGGCTATAAAAGGAACTGAAGAAGCATTTGGATATGAGCGTCTGTGAAATGACACTGATGTATTTAGCCACATGAATCGGCATAAATCTGTCTATAGGTACATTGGTTACTTAGGCTATCATATGGATTGTGCCTGCTTCCACTGAAGCAACTGGAATTTTTGCCATTAATTTCAATGCAAACAGGATTGAAATTCTAATGTCTTTTAATTTCTGTTGCCAATTTATATAATACAAAATATAACATTCCGTAAAATCAGTAACTTAAAATAGTAAAAATATATCTCCCACAATATTATGTACTATAAAACTACAGTAATGTTGTATCACACCTGAATTTGCCTCTCACCAAAAAATTAACTAAATTTAGAAGGCATATTTCTCATTATTAAAGTACAAGCTACACAAGATACTCAGAGTGAGACACTTGCCCCTGAAATGAGACCCTAAGTTTTCATAGTAGTGCATAGGTAGTGAGTGTAACTGGGAAACTTATGCGGATAGTTTTACCACTATATCTCTGTGCATTGCTTTGAAAATGTAACCTATTATACAATTCAACATCACATCCTTTGTGCCATGTTACTTGATCAAAAATAGCAGATTTTAAAAAAATTTATCACCATTTTGGGATAGATAGCTTCCATCATCTGTTGATTGGAGAAGACAGCTGTGTTATTAATTAAATTTAGAAGGCATACTTCTCATTATTAAAGTTCAAGCTACACAAGATACTCAGAGCGAGACAGTTGCCCCTGAAATGAGACCCTAAGTTTTCATGGTAGTGCATAGGTAGTGAGTGTAACTGGGCAATTTATGCAGATAGTTTTACCACTATATCTCTGTGCATTGCTTTGAAAATGTAACCTATTATATAATTCATCACCACATCCATGTGCCATATCACTTGATCAAAAATAGCAGATTTTTTGTATTTTATCACCATTTTGGGGTAGATCGCTTCTGGCATCTGTTGATTGGAGAGGACAGCTGTGTTATTACCAGAATCAAGAATGTTCAAAATACATCACATCCTAGAAGGAAACATACATTAGAAAGCTACAATTAGATGTGTTTAGATATACACTATTGGTTGTTTCTATGAATTGTTATATTATTATGTTATACATTGCTACATGTTGCTACTCCCAATCTGATTGGCCATTGTTGGTGTGTGTATTGGTAGTGATCATGGCTAATACATAATGTTTGTACTGCTGTCACCTGCCATCAGTAAGTGGCAGCAGCATTCTGTACCCCTATGCAGGCCACAGTTTTGAAGTGAGTTTCTGATTGCAACACAGGCTAGTAGAGATATTAAAGTGTTTGATCCTACACTCAGATACTTTACATGGAGAGTAATATACATCCCAAGATTGGGAAGACAGGACCAACATAGCATTTGAAAACTTTATTAAATGATTCTGAGTTCAGCTTGTAATATTCTTGGGGCAGGGACTGACTTTTGTTCTCTGTTTGTATAGTTCCTAGCACATTAGGGCCCTGATGCACAACTGACGTTCTGAGGCATTACCACTATATCAATAACTAATAATGGGAAATAATGATTAGGGTGAATTCTCTGATGATTCACTTTGCATTGCATTGCATTACCAACATAAACCAGCCCTGACAGCAGCTGAACCAACTCAGGGACAATCACCCCACTGTAACAACCAACATAGAGCTTCATACACCTCTGAGTGCTGCTACTGCTGGCATAGCAGAAGGGAAAGGCTGGTACAGCCCTCTGCTACACTAAAACTCAGTGGGGGTTTTGGTCTCTGTGGCTCTTGCAGCCAGCATAAAGTAATCTAGGAGACCGGACCAGGCAGTGCAAAGATAAACTTAAAGCTACTTTTGCATACACAACCCATGGCCCTCTATGCAGTTTAGACACACTTCAGCATTGAGCTCTGGTGTTGTTTTCAGGGGGGGGGAGAGAAGGGTTTATTCGCTGTTGGTCTTTTTAAAAAAACATTTAAAATCAAATAGAAATAGAGACGTTGGGAATCATTAAAGGGTTATTTAAGAGGCACTAATACAGTTAAGGTAAAGAAACTGAAGTGTAAAGACTGTAAACAAGTAAATTATATTGGGATGACAGCTGGCAGAGTTCAATAAAGATGTAATTCAGGTTGAAATATAAACAAACTGGAGTTTGACTTTTATTTAATATAAAACAAACATTTATGAATATGAAAATAAAATTATAACATTATTGGCTTTGATGGTGCACTCAACAGGTGTTTCTCCCCTTTATTCATTAAGAGCACTATCAGTCCCTTAGTTAAATAAAAAGAAAAGAAATACCTTGTTAATTCAGAGACTAACAAGTGAAGAGAAAACAATAGTGCATCCAGTAGACAGCAATAAAACATTCTTTTTAATATGAGAGATAATACAAGTCACCATTAGGAGAAATAAGTGCTGCAATTAAAAGGAGTCTTGAATGTAACAAAAATGGATGAGCTACAGAAAAATATTATGAATAGACCTACTAGTGAAAGTGTAATACCAAGCATGATTACAGAACTATCGCAATGTAAACCACCTCTTGGGGCTTGCCAGAGAGCTAGTTAATTTTTTTAAAAAGATACTTACTTAAAAGAAAATTAGCCACACACCTCCTGGCACTAAATAAGAAATACATTAGGTTTATTTCTAGTTTGTTTTCTTCTCTCCCTCCTTCATCTGAGGGAAGCAAAATGATAATTTTTTCCAAAAGCAAGAAAAATCCAGCAGGACTTAAGTACTGTTTTTCATTGTTGGTGATGCCTTGATGTAGAGAAAATTTCTATGTGGTATAAAGCTGGTGTAGCACTCCTGCTTTCCCCACGCCTGGGCAGAAATGAGCTGAGATGCAAGGCAGTGCACTCAGGCAATTCTCACTCAGCAGAATGATCCCTAGGGGAATACTCCAGAGGGAGTGATTTAGAACAGCCCTTAGACTGCTTTAAATTACAAAGGGGAATATTTTGTCCTTTAGCTAACTCCACAATTTGGAAAGCTGAAAGCCACATTTTCCCCCAACCTCTGTGGGCTGGCTGGACCTAGGTATCTGGCCCCATGATTTAAACATCAGAATACATATTACATGGATCATACAGCAACCATGCTTTGTTTTGGCAACAACAGCTGTGCTGAGAGGTTATTTCACTTTTTTAATGTAACAGATGATGTTTAAAGTGATCCTTGTGCAGTATCTTCACTCAAAGAGGAAAAGGTACTGGGCAAGTTAGGTGTGGCTACCCGTAGGCTGTGTTAATCAGTAATGATTGCAGGGAATATTTTTGTAAGTATTATGCACTCTGGCTCTTATGCAGGAGTTAAAACAGATGTACACTTGTCTGATGTAAACATCTGCAAAACACTCTTCATCCCACTTCACAAATCTTCTTAAAACTCTTATGTACCAGGCCACCTACAAACAGTGGCTAGGTTGTGGATGTGCTGACACCACAATTTATCATACTGACCAGGGCTGTCTCATTGTTTCCTTGTGCTCCTGCTGCCGTTTGTCTGTACCACCTGTTGGCTCGTCTTATATGTAGACTGTCAGCTCTTTGAGGCAGGGACTGTCTTTTTGTTCTGTGTTTGTACAACAGCAAGCACAACTGAATCCTGGTCCATGACTGGGGCTCCAAAGCACGATGGTAATGCAAACAGTAAATAATAATAAGGATGTGTATGGGCACGATGCAGAAATCCTCTCACCTGCTTTTTGTTATGTAAGCAGAGTAATTGGCATATTGAAAAAGTCTGGATAACTAAACAAAAGGAATGAGTTTTGAGAAAAGTGAACAAGTAATTAGAATAGACTTGTCAATATTATATAAGGCACTCACAAAAATGCCACCCTTAGCCTGTAATGAACATCTGGGACCCAGAAGCAGGTGTGTGCTTCTGAGAAGAGGGGGTAGGAATTGAAAAATATATTTGTTTACACAGTTAAAATAAAAATGCTTATAACCCATAACCAAAAGGAGGAGACAAAATAGTTCTACTCTGAAAACTGACTATATAAAAATGGCAGCATGGGAACCTATGTCTATCTCTCCCTATTTCCATACCTAATTTGCTATGTTTACAAATAAATAAACTGAACAAGTCTTCTTAAATACCTGTGATAGCTACTGCCTAGATCAGTGGTCAGGAAGAGGAGTAGACAGATGGAAAGTGACATAACCAGAGCAAAAAGGGAGGGAAATCATTAACTGTTCCTACATTTTTCTTCCCTCTCTCTAAATATGTTTGCCTATTTGCCTTTGTCCTAGGATCAACTGTAGTTATTGTGCAAGTGAAAGAGGATTACTTAAAGGTACAAGCCACTCCTACACTTGTTTCCAATAATCCTACAAAGAATCAAAAGTTCATCAAAATCAGATGAGTTTAAAGACCACTATATATGATCTATCTTTTAAAATAGTTTAAAAGTGCCTACAATTGTAACAAATTTTTAACCCGGCCACACACTGTGTTCTAGATAAGGGGGAAATATTTAAGAGAGGATTTATGTATGCTTTAATCTTGCTTATGTAAACTTAATTATGAAAGACATCTAGCTGTATACAACGTTTTAGAAATCATTTTTGCCAATATCACAGTGACTAGACAGTGAACACATGGTTAAATTACAGTGAGGCACTGTACTTCTATTGGGTGAATCTGCATCTGGATAGTGCAAAGCAGATCAAGACAGTGGAAGAATTAGACTCATCATTTATATCACTGCTCTCTCATACAACGTTTTATATTTATATATAGAACATATATAGGAAATCAACATTTTTACTAAGTTATAAATATCAGAATTATGAATGCTGATATATATTTTATCAAAATTAAACAAATTATAGGATTACAGTGTTTAATATATTCAGTTCTCTAATATCTATATATTGTATAATAAATATATCGACAGTGCTGATGTTGAATATTAACAAAAATCTGCCCTTTGCCTAGGATCAACTGTAATTTTTGTGTAAGTTAAAGAGGATTACTATAAGTGTTTCAGTACTACAAGAGATCTTCTATTAAGTGCCCAGAAGAAGAAAGAAATATTTTTTGCAGTTAAGTTCTAGTCAGTGAAGATTCACACACTGTATTTCACATTTGCTATACAGATCTTATTTATACTTATATTAGATATATAATTTTATTTGCAATAACAATAAAATAGGGCAATAGAAGCTCTAAGTTACAAAATAAACTACCAATAAGCAAATGATCCAGGCATCTCCTATGTACACTAGATTTTTGTTATGCATTTTAGGAAAAAAGCATGAAGCGTAAGGCTTTTCTCTGTAAGTATATTTCAAGTCCAACAGTGGATTCTATTGCCACACTCCTGCTGATTGGTTCTTGTTCCCAGTTTGTTCAAAAAACATGAAATCCTAAGCAGCAAAGAAAACAGACATGCAATTAGGCCATTTATACAGATCATTTTTAAAAGTTTTTTTTTTTTGTACTAAGAGTAGGAAATCTGATCTGAGCTTACCCAAAGAAAGGACATTGTCAGGTAACTTCCATATGTGTGTTACATTACATACTCCAGACATTACATGCTTGCAGACGGGGGACAGAACCAGATCTGTCAGTCATTAGCAGCAGGGGAATGCCCTGCCTCTTAATTTCTTGAGACAACTTTCACAGCAAGGATGATTTAATCTTTTTTTCCTAAATTACAAATGTCTTAACTATACTGTGTGTGTGGTGGGGAGTTTCTCATACTACCAGAGCATTGGATAATTTCCCCTAGTGATTAAACTTGAATCTCTGTATGTTAATCTTCATTTCTGTTCCGAATGATCCCTCTGTTTCCAAAGTGAGCTGGATCTGTGGACCTCATTACTTGAAGAAAAAGAATAGGAAAATTTCTTGTCATCTTAAGGTCCACAGAGTCATTATAATGGAGACACACTGATGTAAAAATCCCAAAGTAAAAGCAGGATCATCCTTTAAATACAGACATCCAAAGTGAAGCAAATTTTTATACCCTCCACCTTTCCCTTAGTAGAGTTCTGTGGTAGGGAGAATTCAGCTGAAAAATGGCACTGGCAAAGTGATAAATAAATTTTGGTGAATTTATGTATTGATTGGCTGTCTAGCCAATTTCATTACAGAACGCATAATCAAGCTGGAAGAGTCTTAAGTGCTCTCTACAGGATTGGGTTTTGAGATGGAAGGAAATATTTACTTTGGGAGTGAATGCTATGATGGTTGTGAAGACTTTGCTTGTCTGAATTCAAAGTACAATATTGGGTCTCAACAGAGAAAGCGCTCACCCCAAACACTCTCCTAACTCAATAGGATACATCATCTTGCCAGGGTTCAATTGGAAAAGTGTTGTAACACCCAGACTGAGGTTCCAAGCTTGTGCTCTATGATCTTGTTATAGAATCCAGGTGTAACAAATATGGCAATTTCCCGCAATATCCTGCACAAACCTTACTGAGTTAATCTTAATTCAGTGAGTCTTAACTTCTTAAGTATTTTAGAAGTTCATTATATTAAAATACAAATGTTTATGTATTATTGTGGGATTGTATGCAACATTTCTAGCCAGAAGACTTAACTAATGTAAACCCTGGGAAGTGTTATGAGCTTCAAAGAATGTTTTTAAACTATGTGCCAGACAAGAATGAACTTTTAGTTGAGTTTCCTAGGAAATACTTGGGAAGAGGGAAATGCAAATTCCCACCTCCAAACCCAACCTTTTGAAGCCATGCTCTGAGGACAGAACCATTGTCTGGTTTATTACCTATTCTCAGTCTCTGCAGATCAAAGACCCAGGCTGTTTAAAGGAAAGACTAACCTATGCCTGTGTGTGTTGTTCTGTGCAAAAGGTGCTGTAACCACAGAAAAACCCCTGTGAGGGATCTGAAGAATTGACTCCATGACAGCCCTTGGGGATGATCTCTGATAAGCTAATTAGCATGCATGTAGGTTCTTTGATTGTTTTAGTACATTCTCTCTGTAATGCTTTTACCTTAAAAATACATGTGCTATCTTAGAAAGGGCTGTGTGGTACCTTATAGTGGACAATTATGCTGTTGATAACTCTGAGAAGAAAGCAAAGTAGACCTGCTTATGCTGGCTGACTTGCTGGAGAAATGGCACTTCAGGCAGGGAACTGTGCAGTGTGAAAATACCGTGGTCAGGAGGGATAAGGTGTGTCCACCTGAGAGGTGACAGCTGGGGAGCCAGAAGACAGAGTGGGTGCCCTTGGTGGACCACAGAGGGGGAATACAGATGCAGCTGCCCTCTGCTGTGACATAAGGTAACTGCTCTTAGGGAGCATTTAACTTCAAGCTTCCTTTTCTTAAGCACACTGGGAACATGATAGTACAGAGACTTGATCTTTTAGCTTGGATGCTCTTATACTGCCATATTAAGGCACTTCTGGAGGAACTCAGGACTGTTTCCTTTGAATTAATGGCGTAGTGAAACTATGCATTTACACAAGCGAGTAAGGTTCTGTTTGTTAACTTCTTTCTAGAATCAATAAGTGTCAGGATATGTCTACACAGCAAAAACACAAACACACAAAAACAAAACAAAACCACACACCACACCAGTCTTAGAACCTGGGTCACCTGACTTGGGCTTGCAAGTCTAGGTTCTGAAACCCAGTGAGGGGGGAAAGCCCAGACTCCACCTGAGCCTGAACATCTACACTTGTATTTTTACCCCTGCACCATAAGCCTAGGAAGTCTAAGTCAGTTGACCCCATGCTCTGAGACTCACAGCTGCAGATCTTTTTTTCAGTGTAGATGTACCCTTAATCGCCTCATCCAAGTATCCATTTTGGTCCTGGATGGAGAACTAGTTTTTACAACAGAAGACTTCTCTGTGAGGCATCAGGAGATCCAACCCAAAGTTAATCAGGCCTGGGAACTATAGGCTGTTCAGCCAGAGTGGCATGAGCAGTATCACTGCCACTCCCTCCTTCCTATCTATCTCTCATTTGTAAAGTCTTGAGAAGCAGTGGAGAGGGTGCAGAGGCTTTGCAGCTTCCCAAGTGATCATTTGTCACGTCACATCCCAGGTCATATGAACAGGCCTCAGGACACTATTGTTGTTTGCAGACACAAATAGGTTCATCGCCAACCTGACTAACAGCGAGTGAGGATACTTCTGGACGCATGGAACACTCTGCTGAATCTAAATTTGCACCGTAAGCTAGTTTATGTTCTCATTTCTCTAGATTATGTTCTCATTTCCCCCATGAAATCCCCCAAATCCTGGGCTTGGCTCTCTGTGAAGGACTAGGAGCTCTCTCTTTCAGATAAGATTCTCCTGCAGTGAGAAGGACTTACCTGACAATATTTGGAAGTTCTGTGAGATGTGTGGGTCCCTATTTGTATTCCACTGTAGATATGCATGCACCCCGTGCACCCAGAGGTGGAAAATTCTAGAAAGCAGTGACTGATAGTCTGCGCATGCACCTCTGATCTTCTCTTGCCTCCAACGCAGGAGATAAAGGCACAAAGGATTGACCACCTCTCCATTTCCTTCTTTACCATGAATTCAAGAACACTTCAAAGCACAGGGGAAGGAGAAAGGGTAGTGGAATACAGATAGGGACCAGCACTCGAAGAAGAAGAAACATTTGGCAAAACCTACGTGTATTCCATTGTGGGTGACTGACAAGCAGTACTCAAGTAAGAGAAGAGTACGAGGATGTAGGTGGCATAGCTGTTTGTAGACCTACCATCCTCTAGAATGTATCAGTAGAGAAGTCCTGTACTAAAGCATATCATCTCACAAAATGTGTAGATAGAACTCCATGTAGCTGCTCTGCTAACGTAAAGCAGAGGTACTTCTTGAAGTGATGCCACTGATCATGCTTGTGCTCTTGTAGAATGAGTCTTCACTCCATGGTGGAGGAAGAATATTAGACAGCTGACAGACCAAGATCCACGTAGAGCTCCTCTGAGAGGATACAGACTGACTTCAAACTCTCTTTTTTATGGTGATAAACAATTAGAGATTTTCTGATTGGTTTTGTCCTTTGGAGGTAAAAGGACTGGTCTACACTGGGGGCTTACACTGGCATAGCTACTTCTCTCAGGAGTGTGAAAAAACTACATCCTTACGAGACATGGCTATACCAACCTAAACCCTAGTGTAAGCAGCACTGAGTCAACAGAAGAATTCTCCCATCAGCGTAGCTACTGCTTCTCCAGGAGGCTTCAGCTGTGCCACTGTAGCACTTTAAGCGTAGAACTAAGTCTCCTCTCTTCCTCAGATGCATATGGTTTTTTGGGGGGGGAGGGGGGGGAAAAACAGGTCAGTGAATGCTTCAAGTGACACAAACTACTTTGGGGGTGAATTTAGGTGTAAATGTAATAGAACTTTGTCTCTATGGAATACAGTGTAAGGCAGATTCGCCATCAGTGCTCGGAAGTCAGCCACCCTCTTGGGTGAAGTGATGGCTATCACAAATGCAATCTTCATAGATAGAAGAGACATGGAACATGTAGCTAGTGCTTCAAAGGGACGCTTAGTGAGCACTGACAGAACAAGGTTTAAGTCCCATAGAGTAAGTTTCCTTACTGGGGGAAAGGTTCTGATTAGAGCCTTCCAAAAACTGGTAGTCAGTGGGTGAGCAAATACTGAGAAACCATGTGAAGGTGGGTAGTACATACTGATTGCTGCCAGGTAATTCATAAAAAATTGATGGAAAGACTCACTGTTTTGAGTGGAAAAAATATAGTCCAAAAATAAGGGGAATACCTGCAGCCTCTGGGAATAAAAGTTTGTGTTGCTCCCAGGTAAAGAAACACTTCCATTTGTCTGTGTAGCATTTTTCTCGTGGAATCTTTTCTACTATTAGTAAGAATGCTTTGTATAGCTTCAGAACAAAGATGTTATAGAATTTAACACCCATTCAAAAAACCAAGCCCTGAGATGGAGTGCCGGAAGTTAGGATGCTTGAACTCCTGGTTCAGGAGAATGGAAGAGGACCGAATGTTGATTGGCGACCAAGAAAACATGTGTAGGAGACTTGGGGAACCAAAACTCTCTGGGTCAATTGAGGCAGATGATGATGATGACTTGTGTCTTGTGTTGGCAAAACTTCCATAAGACCTGAGGTAGGAGTAATGAGGGAAGGAAAGCATAATTCAGATGTTCTGACCATGGAAAAGGAGAATGTCACCCTGAGAGTGAAGAGCTAGGGCTCCTCTGGAGCAGCAAATGTTGCACTTTATCATTTGAAAGACAAACGTGTATCTTGTGGGGGTTCCCCACAGAGCAAAAATATTGTCTATCATGGAGTTGTAGAACTCCCACTCGTGGTTGATAGCAAAGTGTCTGCTCAGGATATAAATCAAATATCCATGGATTAGCAAGGCTCTACTTATGGCATAGAAACAGAGTGAAACTTTACAAGAACGGGCATATCTGCAATAAACAATTGTATTCCTAAATATATTTTTGTAATTCAAATTGGACCAAATGTAAATCCCACTATCTGAAATAATTGATTTGTCATGCTTCCTAGGAACTTGATCCTGCACCCTCAAAGTCAATGGGAACTGTGTTGTCAAATTCAATAAGTCCAAGATCAAAATTGTACTGGGATAAGACTTAACATACAGATGAACAGAAATGAACATATATTCATAGTTTAAAGTTAGGGAATTGGCAGACTTACGATGAGGAAGCAAGCACCAAGCATGACAGCTTTCATCTTAACATCAAGATCCAGTGGAAACAGGATTCCAAAATTATCAGAATCTGTAAATGCCTCTCTTACAAATCCACTCCACTGCTTAGAAATTCTTCCAACTACAGAACTTTCATCCATTGACTTTACCTAATGTGAAATAAAACAAGATTTCAAGAGCAAAAAAATTCTGCCACTCATTTAAAAAAAAAAAAAAAAAAAAGTTGCATGATAATTTTAAATGCTTGTTCAAAAATTTCAGGATATTCACATTTGTATTGGTTGTTTTATGTACTCAATTCTACATCAGTAAATCATGGGCTCAAGTCCTATGCTAGGACTTGGGCTCATATTAATGTTGGCTACACAGTGCAGCACAGTAATGGAGAAGGTTGCTGGGCTACACTGTTAGAAATGCTGTAAATCAAGGTTCCTTCACCCAGTGTCAGGTATCTCAATGGAAATTAAAAGATCACATGATAGTTTTCCATAGTAGGGGATACGCCATATGTCAACATTATGTCTTTCAAAAACTGGTTTCAGTATTCAAAGCCATGTAAAATAGCTATTCCGAAGAACATAATGGCTACTAAATTTGCTTAGACTGATCTTGCAAACCCTTGCTTAAGATTACTATACATTGTTTTAGAAGAAACTAGTATCTGGAATATGAAAATAGGGTTCATTAACTCTTCATTAGTTTGATCAACACTACAAATATAAATAATTTATAATAAAATTAAACCGTCCAATCACGCTGTCCATTTTGATCATTTATATCAATTACTGGACAATTAAGTCAGTGGTTCTAGAAAGTTGTCATTTAATTAATAACACTTAAATATACAGTACAAAGGGAAAATTATATGCTGAATCTATTCAGAAGTATATACTGAATCTATTTTACTACTATATCTTAAAGTAAGATAATGTAATGATATTTTCAACAGTTATTGAAATAAACATTAAAGAGATTTGAACAACAACACTGAACACAACAGTGAAACAACTGCAATATATTCAAAGTACATTCTGATTGGTGCCAAAAACTTCATTTCAACAGAAAGGAAAAAGAGACAAAATGTTATCTAAAAACATTCAATATCTCATGGTTTAGTAATCTGAAAGTTGATTTATTATGACAATCATTGAAACCTGGGTTATTTACCAAAGTAAATGTTTTCAAAGATTTTCATATGCAAACAGTTGGTCCATCTAAACCCCAAATGTTATTACTGAATGCATTACAATTTAATTTTGTGGAAAACGGACCATTAGCAAAAGTAAGACCAGTTACAAATACTAAACTATTATTGAAAATCAACTAATTAAAAATAGGAGAGAGGAATACAAACACTTTAAACAATGTTACTTACCTCAAAATTAACATCTGCACAACAGCTGCATACAACGCACGGGCCAGTGATTTTAAATACATCTATTTTTGCCTCATTTTGAATAGTAAATTTAGGCAGACAGGGGTGCCAGTTTTGTTTTATGTAGCCAACTGGTGTACCTGGGGGGGCGTGAACTTCAAGCTTCAAAGGGAAAAAAACACCACCATCACCACAAGTTAAGCATCTGCACAATTATTCCAATGTGTTTTATATACTTATAAAATAATCTTTAGCATAGGGAAATATTGTAATGCAAAGGACTGTTACTTATCCTACAGGAACCATAGTACTTTAAGATATCCTGTCCACAAAGATTCCACTCGGTGTGCATGTGCCCCCATGCTCACAAAATCAAAGTTCTCTTGAATAGCAGTCTCTGATGTGGCAAATATGATTTCACCAACTTGGAATCTAACATTGGTCCTATAAATTTTATGCTCCATGTCAAGAGACAGTGTTGATTTGTCCTTATTGATCATGAGGCACAGGGAGGCAAAATGGTTTAGGGTATTCTGGCTAGAGTCTTTGACTTGTGGAGAAGAGTTTCCTATCATCCAAATTATCCAAATACAGATACACCAGGACTTTTTATCTCCTTAGGTATGCTGCCACCACTACAGCAAGGACTCAGTAAAGATCTGTGGCTGTGGACAGACCAAAGGGTAGGATCCTCTACTGATAATGGGATATTTCTACTATAAACCCCATTAATTTTCTGTATGCTGGGAATGTTGAAAAGAATACCCTACAACCTCTTTGCTGTTATCTGATACTTTCTCTCCATATGCTAGCAAGTGACAGTGAGACAAATGATCTTGGCAGGCTCTAGAAACCCTTCATTAACCGGCAATTGTACAACTGAGAGGGCTGAAGAATGTCTAACAATGTGTGCTGCTTCTCCTGGATGATTTTTGAGGAGAATGTCAAGAGCATCTGTCAGCTGCCTCATCAGGTCTTTCAGGACCTTAAGCTTGCCTGCAAAGGGAATGGATGGAGGAGAGGTTGGTTGCTTCATATGGAGGCAAGGAGAAGCCAACAGTTGCTGATGCTCTGAGGAGAGTTCCTCCCTGTTGAGCTTTTGCTCTTCCTTTGCTACGGACAGTTGGGGATTCTGTATTGGAGTTCTTGTACATGTTGCCTCAGAGATGATTTGTACTGTCTGGGCAGCTGGCTTTCTGGCATATAGACTGACTCTCCAAGGGGCCAATATGGTCAGGGATGGTAAAGGTATTGAGAAGATGGACACACAAATGGTTATCAGTTCAGGGGCTGTCTAATGGAGCTTACTGATCTGTGAGTGCCTCCCTAGCATGTCTGCCTATGTTCCATTGGTATGTCTACAGAGGAGATAGCTCACTGCTTGGAGAGGATGGGCTGCTATGATCCTCAGAGGATGATGAAAAAGCAAAGTCCTCTTCCAGTGGAGGGGCACCGTCTTCTGACTTAGTCAGGTCTACAGCAGGTGCCATTGGGTTATGCGATGGATCTGGTCTCTCCATTGTCTCCCTGAGTCTGTTTAGAATCGAGGACTCTGGTTTTGGTCCCACAGCCAAATATGCCAGCAAGCGTACCTGTGCCAATGAATCCATCAGTGTCAGTAAAGCACTCTGTTGTGCTGTTGCCAGCAGCCCCATAGTGCTCAGTGCTGATGAGCTCTGGGTTAGTTTCCTCATGCCAGAGGGATCGGCACTAGGTCTTCCACTACCAGCACACAACATGTCAGTGCAGAGTCAGCTATCTGAGCAGTAGTGGAGACAACATGGTCTCACTTAGGGAAACAACAGTCAGTGCCAGTTTTGCTTTTGGACTTGTGCAAAGCTTAGAGAGAACCTACATCTCCCCATAGACAATGGAGGTCTAAGTTTTCCTTGGTATGAGTCTCCCTGTGGACTTTGTCTCACACCAAAGTTGAAGCAGCAAAGGAACAGGACATGTGAATGTACCCAGAGCTCAGGAGGGCAGTGCGGCTCACAGGAACACTTGAGGAAAGAGATTGACTGGTGAGAGATGATCTCTTGGCTTGCTTTCCTGGGTCGGATGACACACTGAAGTCTCCAAAAGATGGAGACTCAGTTTACCCTTGTTGGACTTAAGTGCATACTTTGAAAAAGCCTTGCACACTTAGCAGCGCTTAGGCATACGCTCCTCACTGAAGCAAAGGAGGCATCTAGCATGACCATCAATAATGGATGTTGCTGAGTCATAGGAGGGGCAGATCTTGAATCCTGGAGCTTTGCCTTCAACCAGGTTGGTCTTGTGTACAGAGGGGGGAGTGTGGGGTCCTATATATGGAGGTTAGGAGGAAGAAACTATCAATGCCCTGTTTCCACAGGGAAATTAACTTTTTCCCCCTCAAACCAAAAGGGTATGCTATCACATTGGAGATGTTGAAATCACATGGTTCAGCCTGAAGGAACTGAGAGGTGGTTGGGACCACCTCGCCTCCTATAGCCTGAACTACAGTGACTGCAAGGGCTCCCCCAACAGACATTGCTATTCAAAAGACTGATCGCAGGTGCATGCACACCAAGAGTGGAATCTATGTGGGGGAGGAGGGGAGGAATCACCTGAAGACCACAACAACTGTTTCTTAAATGATTCAAGGAGGTTTATCTGAACATTCTGTCAGAACTGTCTCAGATGCTACCATACTTTATGAAGAAGAAACAATGTTCCTCCCTCTCACCCCCCACTCCCAACACCACAAAGCCAAAAGCTGCTGGACTCATAATACTACAAAAAATAGTGGGTTAAGTTAAGCCAGTGGAAGCTGTAACTTTTTCCTTGTAAGACATTTAATAGTGGTTTAATTATAGGAATTTCAATAATGTTTTTAATCTACCTGAACTGTATTAAAACTGAGATTTTGCTGAATATGAAATAATTTTATATTCCAAACATGTGGCGTTTAACTGGAGATCACTTTATTTGCATATATAAAATGTATTTGCAGGAGATAGAACATACACATTTGTAGCAGAAATGGAGAACTTGATCAGATTCTAAAACAGAAGATGTAAGGTCTGAGGCCTTGTTTTGTTTTTTGGGCTAACAGTGGCAGCCATATTAGGAGAGACAGCAGCCATAAGCGAAGACACATGTAGTTAGTTACATCTTCACATTCCTGAAATCACATCAAGACAATGCTACTGTCCTAAGAGTACCTACCACCACCAGATAAAGAAACAAATCAAGATGTTTAAAGAAATCTTTGTTTGATAGAAATCTGTCTGGCAAAGAATCACTTATCAACAGTTGTGGTTATAAAATCTACATTTTCTTATTGTTTTATCTTTATGGTACCCACTTCTCTATTGTTTATCTGAATGGATTTCTGTCTGATTCTTTGATTGTTTCTGTTGCATAACTAATTGTGCTTAAATCAATTTAGGTGGTAGGATATGATTGGTTAAAGAACTGTTTCATAATGGGCTAGGATTGGTACTTTGTAGTACTTTAGTTTAAAATGACTGATTAAGGTACAGCTAAGCAGGACCCAAGTTTTAACTATTTAAACTGAGTTCTTTGAAGGAAGTTCTTTGAAACCTAACTGCAGGACTCAGCCCAATCAGAGATGCCAGACTTCAACATCCTGCCAACTAGTTCCTGCCGCTGGAGCCCCCAGATGATCGAATCCTGATTGGCCACCAGAAGACATCTGTTCGCCTTACTGGAAGTGGTGAGCATTGTATGGTTGGCATGTGTATTCTGTTTTGGTAATTGTTAATAAAGAGAGAATAAGGATATTACTGTGTGAGGTTCCTTCATTGGTAAAAAATGCTGCAAGCCCCCAGAACGTTACACCTGGAGCCCTTCAAATTGGGAAAGAGAGAGTGAGCACTTAAATTAACCAGGTTACGCCCGGACCTCCATGGACTGGGAATGGGTGACCTGAGCCCTAGAATGTGAATTGAGTAAGGGTAGGTGCCTTTCCCCGGATCCCTATGGATTGAGAAAGGGCGGGGGTCCCTTAGCTGGGTTATGCCTTGAGCCCTGCAGATTGGGGTAAAGGTAGGGTGGTCCTAGTGTGCAGGTAACAATGGCACCAGTTACTGTGTAGCCTATAGAGCTAGCTTAATTTTATTTTACTCAGCAGTAACACAAGGAACCTACAGGCCTGTATCCTTTAAGACATTAGCTTAAGCAAGTTAGTATAAGTAAAGTAGGCCTATGACCCTTAGCATAGATAAAATGGCCCAAGTTACTTTAGATTTTGGGGAACCTGGAACAGCTGGCTCAAGAAAGGGAGTTGGTACATAATGACACTAGTCAAAAACAGAAACACTGAACTGATATTGGGTTTGAGTATTTTAGGATAGAATCTTTGGCAGACATTTAACCACAAAACTTGCTTTAGCAATAGGTGATGTATATGATAATAAGATAAAAGGCATTAATATGTTAACATATAGGATAAGGGCACCCCAATATTATGAAGGTGAGAAAGTTAGATTTGGACATGGAAGTGTGGTATTCATGATAGTGCCCAGGCCCTATAATAGCCAAGCCACCATGTAGCAGGGGTTAGTTTTCCATCATTAATCCTTCAGCTCTTTATTGTTATCCATCACCGACCTTTGGGGTTCTGGACCATCAGATTCATTTGGCAATCCAGGAACAAGGCAGGTCTTTTGTCTTTCACCACCAGGTCCCCAAGGAAGGGTATGAATATATAAATACATGAGCATATGCAGGAAACACCACCAAAGATATCCCTAATTCTGTATTACTGTTATTTGTTCATGTGGCTTAGAGCTTTCTTATCTTTACTGATTGCTTTAATAAATATGGCTAAGGCTTTGCTTTGCCTTCAATGTGACTGTCTTTGCCATACACCCCAGGGTTCCCTGCAAGATACTGAACTTGTTAGTTTTAATTCTGTGGAGTCTGATTCTGGGATGAGAACCCTATTAACCCAGCTCATTAAACTAGTATCAGTTGGCAATCCATACAATTCTTATTAATCATTAAAAAGGATCAGCCAACAACACTCAATATATCAGTCAAATAGTTGTGTCAAATTCTTACAATGAGGGTCAGGATCCATGGGTCACGAACCTGGTAATGTTTTTGTCCTCTTTTACTTATTATCGGTATTCAAAAAGCTAAATTCCCTCATAACTATCCAAGATTTTGAATTAAGTTGGTGCCTCATTAGGGTCCAGTCCTAAAAAGTGCTGAACACCCACTTTCCATGGAAGTCACAGATGTCTACAGGCATTTAGGTCACTTCAAAGCTTCCCTTCCAGGAAGGGTTCACAGCATTAAGCCCATAGCAAAATCTACACAGGGCAAGAAGTGCCATCAAAAAAGGGAAACAAAAGTCATGAGAGACATTTTCAAAAACCCCTAAAGAGCAAAAAGCCACAGATCCCCACAAAAATACAGTCAGCCTTGTTCCACCTCACTTCTTGACACAAAGAAAACCTCTGTGAAAACTTTTAAAGGTGCAGGAGAGAGAAAGGAATGACTCACCTCCTGCAAGCAGCAAGGACAACAGCATGAAGAGCATCTGAGAGGTCTCTGCAACGTTATCACTTCTTGACCCATATTGTCAACAATCCTAAGGGTGAAAGGTCGTGATGGTCCGCAACAATTTCGGGTACAACAGTCATTTTCCTCCGCTGCAAAGTATACTCTTTGCCCCATGCTGTTTTTGATTTCATATTTGTTGTTAGTTTCAAAACCAGTAAGAACTGAAAATTAAAACATGAAAAAGCTATTTAGTTGATACACTAAATACAAATATTAACAGAAAGAGCAGAGGCCCCAGTCAGGGTCAGGAAGCCACTGTGCTAATCCCTATATAAACACAATAGGAAAACATGGCCCTTTCCCTGAAGATTTTACAATCTAAGAAGATTACTAACATATGGGGGGAGAAGTCATAAGAGAGACATATATATTTGCAATTGTATTATTTTTTCATTATGAATAAGTCGTTAACTATTCCCATTTGCCCCTCAAACAAATTAATGTGAGCTGAGAGTTATTTTAGATACACAGGCACAGGTGAGACTTACAGTACCTCAGGATGGAGAAGGCCTTATGATCCTTCAGAGAGGCTGTTCCATGGGTCATGTGCAACAGAGATGTTTGCGTGAGAAGTGACAAATAAGCAGACAAGATAGGCATCACTGTCACAGTGGATGTGGCAGTGGGGAGCAATGCAGTAAAAAACAAAAGTGGACAGCTAGGAAGGGGCAGATTTGTGAATGAGCATGACAGTAAGAAAGAGAAGTTTTAATCTGATGTGGTGAAACAGGTGGAGCCAGCAGAGGGATCCAGAAAGCAGCATGGTATGGTCAGAATTGTAAACCAGCAAGATTATTTTAGCAGCTGTGATTTGAATGGACTGGAGGGGGGAAATGTATGTGAAAGGGAGACCAGGGAGTAGGTGGTTATAATAATTGAGATAGGAGATGATGAGGGCCAGAACAAAAAGAAACTGATGGATCTCAGAAATGTTAGGGGATGAAAAAGCAGCAAGATTTGGGTGTAGCCTAATTGTAGAGGGTGAGAGAGGAGGAGTCAACAACATCATCAATATTAAGGGCATGAGTGACATCAGGATCATGATGTTATCAAACACGGCAAAAAACAGACAGAACGGAAAGTATTTGGGAGGAAAGATCAGGTAGTTAGCAGTGAGACTTCCAGGAGGAGAGGTCAGTGAGCTAGGCAAAGATGTAGGATTAGATGGAATTAGATAAGAAGCAGAGAGGGAGATCTGAAAAGATGATAGTTGAAATCACGAGTGAGTTTAAAGATTACACTTTTACATTAGAAATTGTCACATTTTATATATCAGTTTGATAAAGATATAAAAAAAAAAATCAGTAAAAACCCCATCTTTAAAAAACAATGAAGAAATGAAGAATTCTATCATTAAATAAGACTGGTGTTTAACAGTCACGTAGAATTACTAGAAACAGGATTTCATTTCAGTCATTTAAAATATCTTCAATGTAATAATCTTCCATTTAGCAATATAGCAAGATATATACCTTCCAGAAGCTCAATCTGCTGATGAACTAATATCTGGTCAATCTGTTACAGTGGTTAAAAAACAGATAAGAATAAAAGTTAAGTTAACAAATGAAAGTTATAATTAAATTTAAAAAATAAAATCTATAAGTATGTCAGTTTTTATTTTTCAACATTAATGCAAAATTATGCAAATTTTGGATGCAAAATTATGAATATATCATTACAATTTTAGATCATCTTCATCCATTGGGCTATGGAAATGGTCTCTCTCAGATACCCGTTTTCATCTGGGATGATCATTCAACACTAAGACTCCAATTTTATGAGCTGCTCTGTTGTGTGTTACATCAATTTGAAAATACTTGATGGTGGAGAAGGGGAATGAATACTAGTGCTCAGAAAAAGTACCACATGGAAGTCATGAAGTCTAATGCGCTACTGATGACCATACTATAATATAAGCTTTTGACACACTATACTAGCCTTTCCTGGAGTCACTATTTCTGCTAGAAAAATATACCATAGAGCCATAGCAATTCTCATTTAATCTTAAATGATCAGCCAAGTGGGGTGCCAATTAATGTTGGACACTTGTCTACTAAAACTGGCACCATGCCGTATTGTTGTAGCCATGTCAGTCCCAGGATATTAATGAGACAAGGTGGGTAAGGTAAAGCTTGTCTCTCTGACCATCAGAAGTTGGTTCAATAGAAGATATTACATCACCCCTCTTGTCTCTGTAAAACCGGAACTAACAGTATTTTTTAAAATGGGCCAATGAGCAGCTATAAAACAGTAATATCATTCAATTGTGATGGATCTGAGATAGATTTTTAATATTTGACCTAGATATAAATGGCTTTGTATCCCCAATACCAACCATGTAAGCCACTTGAGTTCCCAAAACAGATAAAAAGGTACTTAAATGCTCAGTTACCTATTAGCTTTGTATTTTCATAGGAGTAAAAATGGAGAAGACGCTAGGTACCTGACTTAAGTATTCTAATCCAGGTGGACAGTTGAGAGGGGGAGCAGGTGCTGGCATCCAAGCGGCCCCACTGGCCCCAGAAGGCTGATTTTGGACTGGAGGGACACCAGGTGCATATGGAGTTCCTGCGGGATAACCCTGGAAGAAATCATTAGCTTGTCCTGGAGCGTCTAGTTTGTGGGGAGACAAACAAACAAACAAACAATCACACTCACACAATTCTGAAAATTAGATATTAAAAATATAGTTTCAACATATCAACAAATGCACTTCTGAAGTTCTAGCATTTTCAACTATTGAGAGCCTCATTACATAATGAATGATTACATGTAAAACCACATTATATAATTAGGCTTGGCAGAAATAAATATTTATTTTTGTATAATTTCAACAAATAATATTGACATTTTAAAGTTTTTTTTAATTAATCTAAATTTTCACAGTTGTGCAAAATTATTGTTTGTAAACTTTTTTTTATTTTTATCTATTTAAATTTTTGATAGCTGTGGGAAGTTATGGGGAGGTTAGACAATAATTATTTAATGACAGAAGACACTGGAGACTCAAAAGTTAAAGCTTTATGACCATTAAAAAACACTGAAAACTTCATGTCAAAATATACAGAGTAAATATCCTTAAATCAAACTCCAATAAGTTCTCAAGCAGCATTTTTTTTTAACTCTGCCTAGCTGTGCATTTCTGTTATTACAGATGGAAATATTTTTTCATCAGTTTGTGTTGTACAGTGAAATTGAAGTTTACTGTTAAAAATCTAATCCTTCCAATCTTACTCATAATTCAGTTCAGTGATCTTCAACCTCTCAAAGCTGGAGAGCCACTACAACAGCAAAGTGAGTAGCCAAGAATCACAAAGCTACGAATTGATGCCATCACTCTACTGTAACTTTCACATCATGATAATGAATCACTCCAACAGGTCATTATTTACCACTGCAACTCCAAGGCTCAAACATCACAGTAATGTCAAAGACACTGCTTAACTATTACTCTGTGGCTCTTTGACTGACACAGTAACTCCCCTTTATCTTTGGAGCCTATGTATCTTTCTCCTTTCTAAAAGGCTGCTTCTCTGCTCTGGTCTACACTTACCTGGTGATTCGGCGGCAGTTGATGGGAATTACGCAAGCTAAGTACTATGTACTCTATGTAGCTTGCGTAACTCCAGTCGACTGCTGTGCTTCCCTTCTGCACACCATCTTCACTGAACTGCACCGATGGGAACCAGAAAGGTCGATCTAATGGCAGCAACTTTGCCACCGTCAGTGTAGACATACCCCCTCTGTCCCCATGTCCCAATACAGCAACAACCTCTGTCGGTATAACTGCATCCATACAAGAGTCATTGTATGGCTTCAACTATATTGGTATATTTAAAGCAGTACAACTTACGTGCAGACAAGGTCATGGACTGGGAAGCCACTATAGACCAAAAGATAGAGCACTGACAAGAACTCAACAGATCTAGCTTCTGTTCCCAGCTCTGCTATTAGCCTTCCTGGTTGACCTTAGGCAAGTCACTTCACCTCCCTGTGCCTTAGTTTTCTCATCTGTAAAATGGGGATGATGCTGACCTCCTTTGTAAAGCACTTAGACATCTACTGATGTCAAGTGCTATACAGGAGTTAGATACTTACTCTTTTAATAATAATATCTATCTGGAACCAGCTAATTTACATCCTTCACTCTAAAATGAAAAGAAACCCCTCTCACATATACCAATTTCAGATAGCAGGACACCTATAAATAATCTACATATGAAACGTAATGAAAACGAAGCTCCTCACTTGATCTCATCATTATGATTTAAAAGTAATGTCCAGCAAATGAAAGTAGAGTAGATTTGAATGATAAATGAATGTAAGACTGCCACATTGTGAATAGCGATTTGCAAACTTTTAGAAAAAGATTTTTATAGTTCTCTATTTGCACTTATTTTAGAGATAATGTGTGTCTATAAAAGTCAATCTTCAGCTTTCAAGCCAAAAGAGTATGGGGCACATAGTATACTCCCACATATTTCATGAATTTTGTCTAAATAAAGCATGTTAGGAAGTTTGTCACACTGTAAATACATACACAGAAAGAATTGAATAATTGCATATTGATTTTAGCTATATTAAATGAACAATCTCCAATTTATTTTATTTGTCCACACAGAACTCATTATACAATCAGATTCAAGTCATGCCATTTAACACTTAACATTGTGATAGACCCACTAGATGGCACACATGGTCTATAATTTATGTTCATGGATTAAGATATACAGCTTGAAATCTCTCTGAATTCGTAATATAAATTTTACACTACCAGAGGAATGTGTTATCTGTAGCAGTGTTGATAGTATATAAAGATTTATTTATAAAGATAAAATTGAACAAACGTGTATGATGTTCATGAGGGTTACATCTAAGAACTAAAGATGTTAAATTAATACTAAATTTGAATCAAGTCGGTACAATTCCTCCACCTATAGAAAGTAAAAAGCTTAAACTGCCTCCTCTACAGTGAAACAAGCATTATATTGAAACTATGGAGGATGTTTTATGCAGAGTTATTCACTCACTGTATACTTTGCAAGAAATATTGCCACAAACAAAGCCTTAGTGACAGCTGGTCCACCACAAAAGTTTTGCACAGCCTTTTATAGAACTTGAAAAAGGCATCTTTTCCAGTGAAAATGTGGATTACACTGCATCTGATAGCAGTCATTATAATCTATAGAGAAGATTCTTAACTGGTGTGACTGTGTGTGTTTGTACTTAATATCAGGCTCAAACAGTGAAAGAGCAAACTACCTTGATCTCAGAATTTAATCTTTCTTGTCTTAAAAAGAAGAAACTATTTTTCAGTCTTCACAATGCATACGGCATAGATATACTCATTATTATTTGCCAAGTGCTAACTGTTTACAGAACATGAGGGCAGGATTGCTCTGCCACAAAGCACATAAAATCCAAAAGACAAACAGCAAAGGCCAATGCCAGCCAAATATAACTCGATCCTGAAGACATACAAGATAGCCTACAACTTGAACCCTCACACTCAGTGATATCTTATGTTTAAAAAAGCTAAATTAAAAATGTCAAACATTCAGATTTCAGCAAATTATTATTTAAAGGGTGTTTGGAAGTGGTGTGTTCTGGAGGAAGGATATGAATGTAGAGAGTGAGGTTACTCAGCAAAGAGGGAGAGAGGAAGAGTTTTTAAGCTTTTGTGACAGTGTAGAAGAAGAGGCAACAACATGGGAAAAATCATGAGGGCATTCAGATAGGAGGCAAGAAAGACAGAAATAGTAACAGAGATGGAGACTATAACTTCTCCAATTTTTCCTCCAGTTCTGAATTGCTGAAGAAAATTAGTAAAATATTTGGATTTTAAAAAGAGACTATTGACTGAGCTGCAGAGTTCATAAGCAAAGAGCTGCCATGCATAAGTTACTTCTGCAAATGCACCGTCTACCCTGCCATTGCCCCTACAAGAGGGTTTTCCTGTTGACAAGAGATTTTCTATTTCATTTTCCTTCACAGGTAGCATGTTACCATACTAATACCAAATACAGGAAAGAACACCCAACTCTCCAACAAAATAAAGTCTAAAAATTCATCCTGGAAAATTAATAGCAGAGGAATTAGTTCACAGGTTGCTGGCATCTTGGAAACCAAACAATTTTTTCTGGGAACAAAACAGATCAGTTAATTTGTATGTCATATCATAGTCAAATAACTTACTTTGGATAGCTTGAGGTGCATACTGAGGATATCCATAAGGAACTTGATTTCCTGCATAACCTGGAGGGTAAGAGGGGTTTGGAAATCCAGCACCTTTATTTGCTGGAGAAAAAAAAACAAATATTTTTAATCTGATAAAGCAAAAAATTGAGTAAGAATCTATAAAATAAATGTACAAATATTTTATCTACAATGAAATAATGTGAAAATTAGACATTGTGACAAGTTTGCTATATTTAAAGAACATGAAATGCCCTTAAGAACAGAGGGCTTGTTTTAAAAAATGCTAATGGAAAATTTTACATTATGAAAGAATCAGAAAAATTTGGATGCATTCAAATCCCAAAAGTGCTGAAGGAAAATAGGCACTGTAAATTGTATCTCATTAGGAGGTTAGTTTATTTTTATTGCATATCAGCAATTTCTTTATCTGTTTCTATTTTGAGCAAGTTATTGGTACCATTCTAATTCAAATAATTACTCATGAACACAAGTAAACAAACATTCTCCTCCACAGAGAAGAATTAAATGATTCTCCTCTGTTACTTGTGTATAATTTCTTCTCATTTTATTAACAAGCAGCTTTACAAGTTCAAGATCCTTGGGATTTTTTTTTATTTGAATAGTTTCTACTTCTGTGTTGTAACATTTCACTCATAAGGCACCTATTATCTGCACATAAATCCTTATCACCTCCATCCAGGTAATTTAGGACTGACAGGTAACTACTTATGCTGATAAAGCAGTTGAGGTGTGGCTAGGTATCCTAGGATGTTAAGAGTGAGGTACACATCTGTGTTGAAGAGCCTTAATTCGAAGAAGCCCCCCCACTACTACTGTAGTAAATACGTATTGCTAAATTAGCTGTTTAGTTTAGACTCCTGTAAGTGACCCACTCTATCTTTAAGCTTGACATTAGAAGACATTTACCAACATTAATGAAATATTTTACTTACATTGCATTTCCATGGTTCAGTTTACAATTGTGTCTGCAAAATAAAACACTTGTTTCATGCTTTGAAAACAAAACAAAAATCTACTACACAAAACTTACATTTATGGTTCTCTCTTTATAGGTGATTAGCCAAGAATACCCTCAGGGTATATATTGAAATGGGAAAGGTATAGTTTTTTCAATCTTCTTAGTTTAATCGATTTAACTAGTATTAAGAGGGCTTTTCAGTCATATTAAGACACAGATTGAGAGGGCTGAAGCAGTGTTATCTGGCTATTTTGTAGCTAGAAGGCAGCCTAAATTACAACACAGACAGCCAAAATGGCTTCAAATGTGTCAGCCTTCATCTTCTGGGATGTCTTCACTCAGGTTAGCCTAGTGACACTACAAAATAACACTCAAGCTGCACAAGTGACAGGTTGGAGCAGTTCCAGTCAGCACAACTTGTCAACCACAGTCCACATCCCCCCACAGGCCAACCTTAAAAACACCATCGCACTTGAGTTAAGAATGTGTATGTAAGGCAAGGACTCAAGTTGGGGCAACACGCAAGTTGTACTTAACCCTGCAGTGCAGACAAGCCCTTAAAAGGTATGTTTTCAAAAGAGTTAGTTTGGCCTAGCCAGGGTGTTGCCCTTAAGCCCCTTTCCATCCACATGGAAAGATCTCTAACCTGAGCTTGAGAGTCTGTGAAGCTCAAGATAGCAAGCACAGCTGAGGAGAGAGGCTTGAGGTCAGGTTTGCTTCAGCCAGGGCTTGCAACTCACATACTTTGCAGTGAGAATACACCCTAACCAAGCCCAGGCACTGCTAGTTCTCCAATGCTACCCCAGAATTCCACCTGGGCTGTATCTTCTGGTTACCTTTGGACTTTTTCTCATTATAGTCAACTTCTCTGTAACCTTAGGGAATGTCTACATTATACTCTAAACCTGGATCTGTGGGACCCACACTTGTGGACTCTGTTTCCAAGCCCACACTTGAGCATCCATGCTGCATTGTAAACCCAGGTTACAACTGCTAGAGCAAAGTCTCACAACAATGCAAATGCATCCATGCTGAATTAGGCAAACCTTCGGATTCAGGTCTGCAGGTTGAGCCATGGCCACACTGCAAAATGACTCGGAGCTGAGTTTCAGCAGGTCTTGGGCTCAGATTCCTGCCCCCCCGGGGTGGATCCTAGGATCTGGTCTTGAGTACTTGCTGACCCGAATCAGATGTGTGTGTGGATGGCGGCAGGTTTGGGCTCAAACCTAAGTCTCAGCCTGCGTTTATAGTGCAGCATAGGCATACCCTTAGAGGGAAGAAGCAGAAACATCATTAACGCAAGGTTGGGCATTTGACTGGTCCAAAAATAATTGGTCAATTGACCTGTCAAATACTGTCAATATAAAAAATGGTCAAATATTTTAAAGCACTAATTTATTAGAATAGTAAGGGGAAAAAAAGAGGCTGTACTGTCTCCATAAAGGCTCAACTTCAGATAGCTACTTATGCTCAACTACAAAAATCAGATTATGTAACTGAGTTATTTTAACTCAGAAAAAGTGAAACAATTAAATGAAATTCTAAAAAGTGAAAGAATGGCAGCATGATGCAAAAAAAAAAAAAAAAGTAGGCCACTCAGAACTATACGCCTATCTTCAGAAAAATTAATAGCTAGTTAGTTTATAAAGCCTCTTCTCCTCCAAAAATTAAATATCTCTAAACCAGTGGGGGTACACAGAGGTCCTCCAGGGGATACATCAACTCATCTAGATATTTGCCTACTTTTACAACAGGCTACAAAAAAAGCACTAGCGAAGTCAGTACAAACTAAAATATCATACAGACAATGACTTGTTTATACTGTTCTATATACTATTACATATAAAATTTATATTCCAATTGATTTTATAATTATATGTTAAAAATGAGAAAGTAAGCCATTTTCAGTAAGTGTGCTGTGACACTTTTGTATTTTTATGTCTGATTTTGTAAGCAAGTAGTTAAGTGAGGTGAAACTTGGGGGTACACAAGACAAAGACTTCTGAAAGGGGTACAGTAGCCTGAAAAGATTGAGACGCAATGCTTTAGATAGTCTGCACTTGGAAGAAACTGAACCCAGGCAAAATAATACAATGCTGCTAGAAAGAGGCCATTTTGTTTAGAGTTAGGCATGTGTCTCTATTGTTCTTGTGAAAAAACAGCTTAGGCGCCTGACTCCAGGAGACGGTCGTTAAGTGGATACCAAACGGAGATAGGGCGCCTCCCTTCAACCTGGACTTAGGTGCCTAACTCTGGGAGAGGGGTGGCGCTTATGTGACACCCCATCTCTTAGCATCTACTATTGGCAATTTTAGGTGGCTTTCAATCTCGTGTCTCTCTCTCCCCATGCATTGTATAGGGAGTCTAGATGCCTAACTCAGGGGTCGTAGATTCCATTCATGGCTAGTTACCATGACAGAGAAAAATGCCAACTTCCACTTGAGGCTGGCTGGAAGACTGTGTCCAATCCTATCAGACACAGATATGGCTATAGAATTCTATGCTTCGGTGACCTCCAAGCTCAATTATTGCAAATCAGTCCATGAATGAAGCCATAGATAATAAATCCAAACAAAGAAGAATACCCCATTTAACAGAAACAAAGTTCAACAGACCATTTGCTCAGGAAAATCCCCCCAAAAAACCTGGTTATCATGAACCTGACCCTGTTGCTCCACTTCCTACACTGACTCCCAACTGATCTAACTCCCAACCATCTTAATATTCAAATCTCTAGATACAAGTAACACTAGCTACCTAAAAGATCATCTCTCCCTCCATATCCACAGCCTCCATCAACGGCTGTTCATTTCTAGAGCTATAACTGTTCTATGACTAAAGGAATTCATTTCATGGCTACTTTCAACCTTTACTCTCAACCTTTCAAAATTTTGGATTTTATTTTGCCACTGCCAGTTTATTTAGGAACCTGCAAAACTTAATCTGAGACCAGTGGATTAATCATAAATCGCTATCCCATTTTCCTTTAATCTTAACATACTGCTTTGAGTCAACTAAGAGGATTTATACTATTTTCTAGATATTGAATGAGAGATATGTAGTATGCATATTTGAAAAAAAGTGATTTGAAGTCCATTAAATATTTTAACACAGATTCCATAGATAAATATGAAGTCAGCAACCTAGAATACGACCTCTCTTCTGTCCAAAGATGACAGTCTTCTTAACTCAGGCTGATGTGTACTTATCATTCAAAATTAAAACAAGATAGGTCTGATACATAGGTATTTAAATTACTCTGTCCAGTAAAGATCTTTGGTTAGCCTCCAGCTGTGAATTTCTGCTTTCTACCATTATCTAAGCTATGTTATCCAGCTTGTTGGAGCTTGTCAGAGAGGCGAGGACAGGTATTAGCAAATCTCCACCACTCCCTTAAAGTATGTTTTTAGATATGGAGGGCTGTTGCTAAGAAACAGACTGGCTCTAATCAAGTCCTGACTAACAAGCTGCAGTGGCAGAACAACATGCTTTCTGCTTCCCAATGCAAATTAAAACCTCAGGTCTTTGACATATCAAGGCACCTGTTTAGTTCCATTGTCTTACTCAAGCAGAAACGTTATCAATGTAACTGTCAATACGAATTAGTACCAATATTGTTCTGCTATCATTGGAGAGATCCACACTTCCAGTACTTAACTATTTCCAATAGACAGATTTAGCTGAAATGCCTCAGGGAGATTCAAAACATTTGGAGGAGTAGTTCAGGAAACTACTGCTTTAAAAGAGATCAGGCGAATAGGGTGGTACTGTATTATTTTTAGTTTGTTATGAAATTTATCAAACAAGGAAATAATATCCCCAAATTCTGCATATTAAAAACAACAACAACAAAAAACATTCAGCAAAACATTTCCATGTTTCCTCATACCTTTGTTTTACCATTATTTTGCAGCCAGCTCCAGATCTCAGTTATCCTGGTGTAAATCAGAGGATGTGCTCTCTAGATTAACATTAGCAACCATAAAATCAGATTCTAGCCCTCAATCTCTGTAGTAAAGTGCACTTCAAGATTTTCTCTTCTATTCTGAATATAATTTAATGCAACGGTCATCTCCTTTCATGATGACATCTAAGCAGCTCTATAGCTCTGTCTGGTTACGTCACAGAAAATACTGACATGCACATATTTGCTTAAGGCCACAAAAGTAGTAACTATACGCTCAGCCCCATGGAAGAAGCAGGTATTAAAGCAGACCATTCCTTAGAGAGTTCACGGTATAGAAAGCAGACAAACAAAGGTAAGTTTCTCTGGGGGATCCAGAAGGACTTTACCTTAGATATCTGGGAGTGACTGTTTCTTTTTCCACACACATTATGTTAGATTGTATATACAGATCCTCAACTTCAGTCTCTACTGCTGACAAACCACCACATCTCATGAAATTCACATGAAAATCAAAAAGGTAATAATTAAATAATTAAGAAGGGCACCTCAAAAATCTCTGGTCCCTCCACAAGGAAGCAAACAACTATTAAAAAAAAAAATCTAGATGCCCCCAAAAGGGTGAAACATCCAAAGGAAATATCTTATTTTATCACCCTCATCTATGTTTCTGTGTAGATACCTGTGAAGAGAGAAAGCTGAAACACCAAACTGCCCAGCTTTACAGAGTAGTTGTAGCTGTGTTGGTCACAGCATATTAGAGAGACAAAGTGGATGAGGTAATATGGTCCAAAAAAAGATATTACCTCACCCCCTTTGTCTCAGTTTTATTCTGTAAAGCTAAGAACAGATTTTTTGTAAATATATATTATGACACCCTGTATCCCATGTGACATCTTTCTCCACTTTTATATAGTTAATTTGTACAAAGTATGCCTTGTGAGCTAGATTTAGAGGTAAAGGGGAAAAAAAACAAATTTTGAATTCACAAATTTTAAGGCCAGAAGGGGCCATTTGATTGTCTAGACTGATCTACATAACACAGGCCATTTCACCTAATAATCCTTTCATTGAGCCTAATGACTTAGATTCACAGACTTTAAGGCCAAAAGGGACCATCATGATCATCTAGTCTGACCGCCTGCACGCTGCAGGCCACAGAACCTCACCCACCCATTCCTGTAATAGACCCATAACCTCTGGCTGAATTACTGAAGTCCTCAAATCATGATTTAAAGACTTAAATTTACAGAAAATCCACCATTTACACTAGTTTAAACCTGCAAGTAACCGGTATCCCATGCTGCAGAGGAAGGCCAAAAACCCCCCAGGATCTCTGCAATCTAACCCAAGGGAAAATTCCTTCCCAACCCTAAACATGGCAATCAGTTAACTCTGAACATGTGAGCAAGACCCAGCAGTCAGACATCTGGGAATTCTCTGCAGTAACTCAGAGCCCTCCTCATTTAGTGTCCCCTCACTGGTCATTGGAGAGATTTGCAACTAGCAGTCACACCTGCCTACCATGACATGTAGCCAGTCTCATTATACCATCTCCTGCATAAATCTATTGAGCTCAATCTTGAAACCAGTTAGGCTTTTTGCCCCCACTGCTCCCCTTGGAAGGCTGTTCCAGAACTTCACTCCTCTGATGGTTAGAAACCTGTGTCTAATTTCAAGCCTAAACTTGTTGGTGGCCAGTTTATATCCATTTGTTCTTGCGTCAACATTGACATGTCACATAACCCCTCTCCCGCCTTGATATTTATCCCTCTGATGTATTTATAGAGAGCCAAACATATCTCCCCTAAACCTTCTTTTGGTAGGCTAAACAAGCCAAACCTTTGAGTCTTCTCGCATAAGGTAGGTTTGTCCATTCCGTTGATCACCTTAGTAGCCCTTCTCTGCACCTGTTCTAGTTTGAATGTCTCTTTCTTAAACATACGAGATCAGAACTGCACACAGTACTACAAATGAGGTCTCACCAGTGCCTTGTATAATGGTACTAACACCTTCCTGTCTCTACTGGAAATACCTCGCCTGATGCATCCTAGGATTATATTAGCTTTTTTCACAGCCACATCACAGAATGACTGAGTTGCCAAAGTAATCAACCAATACACCCACATCTTTCTCCTCCATCACTTCCAACCGATAAGTCCCCAGTTTATAGCAAAATTCTCGTTAGCCCCTAAGTGCATGACTGCACTATTAAATTTCATCCCATTTCTATTACTCCAATTTTCAAGGTCATGCAAATCTTCTTGTAAGATATTCCGGTCCTCCTCCAAATTGGCTATACCAGCCAACTTTGAATCATCTGCAAATTTTATTAACACACTTCCACTTTTTGTGCCAAGGTCTTTAATAAAAATGTTAAATAAGATAGGTCCCAAGACCAATTCCTGAGGAACTCCACTAATAACGCCCTCCAGTCTGACAGTTCACCTTTCAATATGACCCACTGTAGTCTCTCCTTTAACCAATTGCTTATCCACCTTTCAATTTCCATATTGATCCCAGTTTTCTCCAATTTAACTAAGAATTTCCCATGTGGAACTGTGTCAAATGCCTTACTGAAATCCAGGTAGATTAGATTTACTGCATTTCTTTTGTCTAAAAAATCAGTTTTCTCCTCAAAGAAGAATATCACGTTGGTCTGGCATGATCTAACTTTTGTTAAAACCATGTTGCATTTTATCCCAATTACTGTTTACCTCTATGTTCTTAACTACTTTTTCTTTCAGAATTTGTTCCAAGACCTTGCACACAATTGAGGTCAAACTATCAGGCCAGAACTTTCCCAGATCGCTTTTTTTCCCTTTCTTAAAAATAGGTACTATGTTAGCAATTCTCCAGTCATGGGGTATGACTCCCATGTTTTCAGATTCATTAAAAATACTTGCTATTTGGGCTTGCAATTTCATTTGCTAGTTCCTTTAATACTCATGGGTGGAGATTATTGGGCCCTCACATTTAATCCCATTAAACTGTTTGAGTTTGACTTCCATTTCGGATGTGGTAATTTTTACTTCTATATTCTCATTTTCATCAGCCCCCTGCCACTATTCCTAAATTCCTCATTGTCTTGATTAAAAACTGAGGCAAAGCATTTGTTTAAATGTTGGGCTATGCCTAGATTATCTTTAATCTCCATCCCATCCTCAATGTTTAGCAGTCCCACTTCTTCTGACCTTGTTTTCTTTTTATTGATATGGCTACAGAACCTTTTACTATTGGTTTTAATCTCCTTTGCAAGGTCCATATCTGCTTTGCTTTTGGCAGTTCTCACTTTTTTCCCCTATACTTTCTGATCTCCAAAAGATAGCCGACAAGGAATGGAAAATGGGGTGGAGCTGCAATAACCTATTTGAGATGCTTGCTCATCCATCTTGGTCTGCAAACCTTCCTTATGAACGTTTTCCCCCTTATTTAGGATGCAAGCTTCAGACAGTTTCTGCAGCTTTGACTTAAAGTAATTCCAATCCTCCTCCATATTCATATCCTCTTTACCTCATCATTATTATACAATACTATTCCACCACCTTTACTTCTGCTTTTCTGAACAGCACATACCTTTCAATACCCATACTCCAGTCACGAGTACTATTCCACCACGTTTTTATTATCCCTATAGCTGGTTTCAGCTCCTGCATCAGCAGTTCTAGTTCCTCCATTTTGTTATCCAAGCTTCTTGCATTGGTATACAAACATCTTAGTTGTTTCTGCTTGACTTCACCCGGATTCCTCATTTAATTGGGCACAGTCATCTACTGCCAGTGTCGCCTACCTGTTACTGCCAATACCAATTAAGCTTTCTTTCTTCTTATTGTCCATTCCATTCCTTTCTTTCTTGATTTTCCTTCCAGTCAATATTAGACTCAGGAGTGGAGATTACACGAGCATCTCCCAATCATCTCCCTAAATTCCTAGTTTAAAGCTCTTTTAATCAGTTGTGCCAATCTCCTTCCCAGAAGTCTTATTTCCTTCCCTACTCAGGTGGCATCCATCCCAAGAGAACAGTCCTCGATGCCTCCCAGTGTGGTCTGTTTTAATTTTTGATTAAAACGTATCTTTCAAAAAGGCATCCTGAAAACCTCCAGAGATGGAGAATCCATCACTTCCCTTGGTGGTTTGTTCCAATAGTTAATTACTCTCAAGGTTACAAATGTGTGCCTCATTTCTAATTTGAATTGTTTTCAAAAATACATCCAGAGATTTTTTTTTATGCCTTTCTTTACTAAATTAAAGAGCCCTTTAGTACCTGCTGTTTTCTCCGGTGAACGTACTCTCAGTCTTTTCTCATAAAGCAAACAGATCAAGCTCTTTATGTCTGTCTCTCACTAGAAGGCATTTTCTCCAGACCTTGACTCGTTTTTGTGGCTCTTTTCCGCACCCTCTCCCACTTTTCAGCAAACTGCAGACACCAGGAGGGCCTCTCTCCCTCAAATCCCACAGTTCAGGAAACCAGAGTGGCCCCTGACTGGGGGCGTCTCCCTTTGCAGGGAGCCACTGAGAGACACTTTAAGGCAGGCACCCGCAAACAGAGTCCTTAGCTCCCCTTCCCCTCAATCACGAGGCACTTTCACAACCCCTGCAGCAGTTGCTCCCCTTTTCCTCGCTAGCTCGGAGTGGCGGACAGACACACAGACCCCAGACAAGCCAGGGCGCTGGGAGCCCCCGTTCCCAGGCCTGCAAAGGCCGTTGATGGTCGCTAGGCGCGCCCACTCCCAGTCCCTGCCTGCGCAGGGGAAGCGAAAGTGAAAGCGTCGCTCCCCAGAATTGCTGAGGAGGGGGCGGCGAGGAGGGGGCAACCTCCCCGCCCCCATCGCCGCCATCCCCCAGCCCCCGCGAGAGGCACCGTCCCCTGCAGCTGCCCGGGGGGGGAAGACCCCCCCCGAGCACCATGGGGGGGCAGCTCCCCCCTCTTGCCCCCGGGAGCGGGACGGGGCAATCCTCCTCCGGCAGTGCCGGAGGGTGGCCGGCCAGCCCCCCTGTTCTCCCCCTCACCTTCGGCGCCGAGTCCGTAGGGCGGAGAGCGGCACAGGCACCCCTGGCTTTGCCTCCGGCGTCCAAGTTGCCCCACCCCGCGGCCGCGACGGGACGGTCTGGGAAGGAACCGAGACCCGCCCCTGAAACCCGCCCTCCCGCGGCCGCCTCCCAGCCAAGGGGGGGAATGGCGAGGGGGCGATGCAGGGGCGAGGGAAACGTGGGAAAGGTTTTACGGGGGTCGGAGGGAGGCGAAACTCTGCTGCCCCGGGGCCACCTGCCCTGAGCAGGACCTTATTGTAAAGCAGCCGGCCCAACTGCAGCAGCTCTGGCCGATAGGTATGCAAATATATGTTAATGAGTGCATTTGTGGGCCTGTGACCTCAGCCCTGCAGGGCCCACCATAGGCCAGTCTCCTAGGAGTGCCTGCCCTGGCTGCCCCCCCACCCCCCCGCCCCACCAGCGGGGTCAGGAGCCTCCACAAAGGACAGCCAGTGTAGCCTCCTTCTCCCAACTCATGGCCTATGTCCCAAGAGCTTACAATTCCAGGGCAGGATTCTCGCTCTCATTCTGCCTTTTTTGTGTTTGTACAGCACCTAACACACTAGGATCACAGTCCTGGTTGTGATCTTTAGAAGAGCCAGGAAATCCAGGAAGTCCACTAGAGATTTTGTTATTGCTCTGGATTTGGCATCGCATGCCCTCCGATACTACAGTGATGGACAGCAGCATCAATGCTAAAATAGATACTGTGTATATATAATCATGTAACAGCATTGTAGACCTAGCCCAGTCCTTTCTTGTTTCTGGGGGAGCGGACAGTTGGAGTGGAATAAATCTGTGTGAATTTGATAATCACTATCAATTCCCCTCAAGTCCTCACAGATACTGTACAAATTACATACACCATATAGACATAATTTCTTTCTGCCTTGTTTAGTTAGGAATGCCGATGCAAACAGCTGTTCTTCTGAGCTGTTGTGAGTATGACTGGCTGAGTTAAACAATAATATTTTAAAACTGATAGATTGGTGATCAGCTTCTCACTACTCAAACACGTATTAATGCTTGTCTTTCCACTGTCATTTTTAGCAACTCACGCTGGTCATTGATAGGATTGAAATGAATTATATGCCAAATAATCTTTAAACACTATAAAACTGTAGAGCTACACTTTACTTTGTGATGTATATTTAGAGTCTTTCATTTGCAACCATACAATTAACCCAGCCTGTCTGTTGTTTTACTTTTCAATAACTCCCATCTCTTCCATATTATCAAGTTCAGTTTTGACTTTACATTTGAATTTGGAGACACTGATTTGTCTTCCAGAATATCTGTTTTCCTCTCAGATATGTTAGACCTGGGCAGACATCAGAGATTTTGCCTAGCTTATTGTCTTGTGTTGTCTGTATGCAATTCTGTGGCATTTGCAAGAATAATTTGTTAAACTAACTTCAAGCCTAGGCAGGACTTTAATCCTACAAAAGTGGTACATCTCATGAATGGAAAGTTGTAGTGATTCCTTGCCCTTGTTCCAATATTTTACATCCTGAATATGAAACCTGCTTTAGATTTCTGCACCTTTTCCTTGGCTACAATATTTTTTTTTCTTGGACTAACATGTCATGGTACAGCAGTATCCTGTTTAAAGGCTATATCTGCCATTGATGTTTAGCTGTATTTGTCAAGGTGAAGAAGTTTACTGTACAGTCAGTATATCTACAAGGAGATCTCTCTGAAGCCTTGTTGTTCTCCAAGAATAGACTGGATATTGTAACTGTGCAATATACTTCTGAAAAATGATTTGTCTCTTTGTATTGGACTATAGTTCTTGGCTCACGTTCACCAGCACCTCCATCAAATAGGAATCTAACTTTCAGAAAATTTTTGTTTCTACTTTGATTGCTATTTTCATTTCTTTCAACTGTATTTTTTCCCTTATGAAATGATGCCTCCTGGAATTGCTGCTTGCTGGGTCACCTACAGCCCCCGTCTATATTTCACTGCTTCTGCCAATGTGTATGGTTCCGATTAAGGTTAACTCATGCTCCCTGCAGCAATCATTGTTTCAGTCTTATTTTATTATTCCACATGCTTTCCTGTCTGTTTATTAATGAGTCAAAGTGACCCATATTCACATCTTTGAGCATTGCCGGTCACATATTTATTATATTATATATTTGTCATTTATTGAAAATAACAAATTTCTCTCAAAAGTAACATTTTTCTGGAGATACAGTACATCTAATTGTTTTTTATAGTCCTTGCAAAATCAACTTTATCATCTTCCTCCTCCTATGTACAAGTATCGTAAACTTGCACTACTACTGGGTGTGTCCCATGAAGACAGTCATAGACAGTATTTTAGGTGCTTTCTCTGAAGCCCCTCTGGCAATGAGAACAGCTATCTAGTTGTTGCTTAAACAGATGGAATTTTTCTGCATGATTTTCTTGCAAAACCAGAGCAGTTGAGGAAGTAATTGCTCCATCTTTTTTCACTGTAACTTCTGATATCATATAATATCTACTAAGTCACATATCAGCCTAGTTTGGGAGAAGACTCAGCACTTTTATTAACTGAATAAGCCGGTAGCTCAGACTGAGACTGCTAAGGATTCTGGAAACCTCTGATTCTCATTAGGCACAATCAAAAGTTTAGCAGAGATGTCAATGTAGTTACTCATATAATAGTGTTGCATAATTTTATTTGCATAGTGATGCTGAGTTGGAACAGGATATGATTTGTAAGAACAGGTTTATCAACTATTGACATCAAGTGTTGTTTAACTTGGTTATTTCTAACGTGACTAGTTTACAGATTGACTTTTTTGATATGTGAAACATTTTTCAGATTGATGGCTTACACAGTGTAGTTAAGGTTGAGAAGTCCTTTGCTTTCTATACCACTTTTTTGAGTGACTTATCTAAAAGTTATTTGTTTACATTATAAATTCTTCATGAACCTTCTTTTATATTTGTGTAATGTACTGGGACTGCACACACCTCAACATTGGTATCTATAGCAATAAAAGCACAGGTCTTTCCTTGTCACTGGGCACCTCTGTCACTGCCCAGGGAATCACACTGCATAGCCAGTTCAGGAAGTGGTTTCACAAACACACCACACACACAAAACTGTTTATTTTTTCACCAAGGTCTGTATTGATTCTTCTCTTACATAGTAATAGCAAGCAATGCAGGCTTACCACAAGAGTGGGCTTCCCCACCCTTACTTCACTCCTCAGCCCGGGCTCACACTCTGAGCTGCCTTTACTTCCTGTTTCCTCCCCTTATATTCTCCCAATTACCTTGTTAGCTCAGTGATTGTCACCGAGGTGCTCACAGTCCCCCAACAGAAAGTGTATAATTGCTCTCAGCTGGGCCTGCAGCCTTTTCCAGGCTGCAGCAATATCAGTGATCAGGGTGCTGCTAATAGCATCTTCTCACACTCTTACTAGAGCTCAATCAGGTAAAAATATATTGTGGGAAGAGACCAGGGACAGACCCCTTTTCTATCTGCTTCCTGAGATACCTTTCTGTCCCTCCTCTACCCCTGTAATGGAGCTGTCTAGATTTTAATAGCCATTTGGTAGGAAGAGCTGTTATTTCCCAATGGAAAGACTTGTTTTCTAGTGAGCTTCAGTTTATCACTTTCCCCACATTTCCTTTCTTTTATGATGTTTAAAATTAATGCAACAACAGGTAGCTTGAATAATTTGTTAATTGTGCTTTGATTTTCCACTTTGAGAAAAGGAAGAAATATGGCCCTTTTTAAATGCCAGCAACGCAGAAGGCTGGCATTCACAAGTTTAGTGTCTTTGCACCAAAGTCAAAATTCCCCACAATAAAAGGAGGATGTAAAGTCTTTTTTTCTCAATGGTACATTTAGTCACTATTATCATCCAGTTAGAAAGGCTGAGGGATAAAAATAAAGCATAGCCCTGCTTCCATATTATTCCATATTGAAAGGTTTACTGAGAAGTGCTGTACTTTGGACTTCCTATGAGAATACCCCTTCAATGGGAGCTGCAGGTGCTCAGCACCTCTGAAACTCAGACCCTATATTAATAAAAAGAGGAAGAGATTTTGTTTTTTGAATGAGTCATGTCTTTTCCAGGTTACACACACACATTTCTATGAAGGGCTGAATTGTAGTCAAGGGATAGGAGAGAATGTCACTGTGGGAAATAGAGGATTTTGTTATTTCAGCTATACAGAGTGGGGGAAATAATCCACACCATTCCTTCTAGAGAGGAGAGGAAAGGGGAAAAAAGCTAAGGATACAAAAACTGTTACAAATAATATTGTATTGTCACTTGAGCAGGTTTTCCTTGTTTAAACAGTATACAACTATTATTTCACTAGCATGTGAAGGGTGGTAAGGGCAAACTATTGTAAATATATTTACTAAATATTCAGCCAACTAACCTTGCATTTAGATTAGAAACCTATATAGTCCAGATGGGGCGAAGAGAGTTAGGAGGAGAAGCAGAATGGTCATTACTGCTCATGGTAGCTCTTCAAGACAAAAAAAACCCACAACATTAAAATGCTTGAAGTAGTTTGTGAATGTCAGTAATGCACCTGCCTGAGTGTTCACTAATGGAAGAAGGGAACATGCAAAGAAATCTCACAATAAGCAAAACAAAGACAATTATCAGGAGAGTGAACCTGATAATGCTGGCTCCCAGGCTGGCTATCTGGTAGTCCACAACCTCCCTTTTGATTTTATGAAATCACTAATCGAAAAATTTAGACATAGGTATATTCCCACTCGCCCTTCAGTGCCCCCACCCCTGAGTAAAACAAATAATCACTTCTAATAGTTTTAAACAGCCAAAAAAATCTGGACGTTAGAAACTCATGGCATCCGCAGTTAAGAAACACAACGGTATCTTTGCCCCTTTTCAGTATCCCCAGACAAGCTGAAGACCACATCAGCTGCCTCTAAATAAATAAATAATCCAATCAAATCAAAATAAAATGGTTAGTTTTGAGTACAAGGCACTATACTGCAACTCAGAAGACCTGGATTCTATTGTGGCCTTTCACCCAGATTCCCTGTGGACACTGGGGAAGTGATTCCAAGCCCCATGAAAAGGCATTCAAACTGAGCGGAAGGCAGTGAATTACTCTGTACTGCTGGTGCAACATGCAGAGAAATGGGAGATGCACTGGTCGAATCTGAGTCCCTCCATTTATGTCACAAGACTTGGGGAGAACCCTGAGGAGGCTGCCAAGCAGAGCTTACTCACTGTGGCTTCCATTTCCCCTCCATGAGGATTGGCGCAGAAATAAAGTCTCCCCTTGTCTGTGGCGTAGTCTGTGGACAGCATAAAAAGGTGGAACTCTGGATTGAATATCAGTATCTGAAAGATGTGGGCAAAGGTTAGTGTAGTTTCTTGAATGCACCAAAGGTAGCAATGGTGGGAAATTTGAGGGGAGTAGGGGGTCTTGTCTCTGACCTATATTAGGTGTGGATGAAGATGTGGGGAAAAATGAAAATATGCTCTCACCTTTAACTTTATCTTACTGAAGTTTTTTGTCTGGAAATTTCTTTAGTGTTGTGTAAATATTCTTAGGTGTTAGTAAATTGGCAAACAAAATCTATTCGATGGTTTTGCCTTATGTAAATATCAACCTATATAGTTGAGAGTTTACACAAGTCACAACCATCAGAACAGATTGTGTTTGTCAATGTATGAACACCTAAATTTCACAGTGGATCATATGCACATTACAGGTTCTGCTGATAGAGTTTGTAACACTTGTGGTTTTGGTTCTTGGGGGACTGGGTGTTGCCAGTATGAACAGAATCTTATCTGAGACTTCAAGAAAGCTCCAGGCTTTGCCAGTAAAAACACTGGAATCACTGTGAAACTCACTTTTCACTCACATTTCACTGATGTTATGAACTACACCAGCATATTCCATGGGGCTCTTGGCAGTTATGGGACCTGCTGATGTAGTGCTGACAATGCTTAGAACTTTCTGGAAGAGTTCGGGTTTTAAAAGTCTCAGGAAGACTTCATATAATTCAGAATTTAGAAAATCCTTGTTGGAACCACTTTGATATACCCTTCTTTGACTCTGCACTGCCCAGTGTATCCCGAGCCTCTGATTCTAAGGGCTTTGAGGGATGCTTTGAGAGCAGATAGGCAAATGATGGAATAGAATTTTTGTTGAAAATATTCCATCTAAGAGCAGGGAACTGCCATTTTGCTAATCATTGTACATATCCATAGAGGCTATCTAAATAGACAAGATAAAGGAAAGTAATTATTATTCCTTTTATTATTAGAGAAACTGAGAGATGTGATCTCACTGGAAATCTGTGGGAGAGGAGGAATTGAACCAAGATCTCTTGAGTCCCAGTCTAATGCACAAGACTAGCTTCCATTTTTCAGTAAAATTATCAGGTCTCTGTCACTATGATAATCAAAAGATTTATTCATGGTATTTAATTCATGATATTTAATCAGCTCTATGTTTATAAAATATTTACATCTATGGTAAAAAGGACTAACTTGGTTTGTTTCGTTTCACATCAAGTCACTCACCAAGCGTGCAGATAACAGATCAATTACCTGCTCTAAGTATTTTTTAAAATGCTCTTTAAAAAATACCCAAAACTAATAAAAACACCTAGATGAAGCAGTGGGTTAGTTCTGTAGGTCGCTTTGTTAAATCAGCAGCTGGATAATAGAAATGTATAGTTTTGAATTCC
Source organism: Emydura macquarii macquarii (assembly GCF_026122565.2). NCBI lineage: Eukaryota > Metazoa > Chordata > Testudines > Chelidae > Emydura > Emydura macquarii. The sequence goes on along the minus strand of NW_027130155.1, from coordinate 7,568,612 downwards.
AAACAACAAAATACACAAGCCCTTAGTTTTAAACATATGCTGATCTTTAATGCCCCTTGTCAAACTGCTACTAAAGAGTCAATAGGAAAAAGGGGGTTGAAAATAATCACTTAAATTGGAAAAGACATTGCAGCAGTGAACTTCAGCCATCATCAAGATACAGAATCATTGAATAACCCCAAGGAAAAACAAATAAAGAAAGCATCTTTGAATGTTTCCCAACAACAAAGATTTTGCATGAAGCTGCTTTCAAGCTTTGATTTGAAAAGAGGGGGAGGGGGAGTTTTACTGTTGCCAGTCAGAATCTATTAAAAAATGTCAGCCCTGCAAATAAACCAGAATAAGCTGCTTATGAGGGGAGGAGAAGGGAAGGAAAGAAAGGGGAACCACCCAACATAAATTATAAGAGGCATTACAGTTTACAGCATTTAGGATTAACACATTTATGGCACCAAGACTTAAAATGTAGTTTGTGCAAATCCAGTTTTCTGCTAACTGGCTACTGATGTTACAAATAAATATTCAAAGGGTAACCAGCCATACAGAAATATTTGAATAACATATTTCCTTTCCTTCTTTTCTTATTTTGACAGCATTTTTTTGCTTTTTGCGTCTGTTATCCGATATGTACACTACTAATATCAGAAAGGTTGTGTTAAGAATTCAGCTGTGAGCATAACAAGGAAAGAAAGGACCAGCCTATTATATTAAGAGATACCAAAGATCTAACATACTGTGGGTCCCATCTAGGCTACAGGGTTGTCTATAGAAGACACTCAGGAAAGTTAAGGCAACTCAACTAAAAGGCATAAAGTCAGTACACATAAATTAAAGCCTATTAACCCTCCCCTCATGTTGTTATTAACAATATCCCTTATTCCCTTTCCCCTGGTCTGTTGATAGTTTTTAAGGAGGGAAACCAAAAGCCAAAACCTATGACATCTTTTTGATGGTATTAAAGATGGTAGTAACTGTCCTTTGTGGAAAAAGAGAAAAAATTAGTTGAGATGGACTGGAGCTCCTATTGTTGCTGCTGTTGTAAAAATCTTATTCTGTTTTCTAGAACATAAAGACACACACAAAAGGGCAAAGAAAGAAAATACAGCTTGTCTTTAGTGCTGATTCACCTGCAAACTTAATGCTGGAGAAACATAGACACAGTACACAGTCCTATCAGGTACTCTGAGAGCTTACAGACTTGAATCAGCATTGGGCTATTTAGGCATTACTTTTAGCTGCCTCTCTGGTCACAGGCTTACAGCAGTGCTGTAAAACAGAAAGGCTTGGCCAGCTAACTCAGACACTTATTAAACAGAAGGCAAAGAGAGAGAGATGAAATAAGTTAGGGAAGAGAAAGGTGACAGCAAGAACCAAAGTCTCGGAGCTCAAGTGGTATTGGGATTTAGCCAGAGCCAGTGGAGGTAGCAATGTCATCAGGGTCCCTCTCTCCTGCTCAGTCTAGTCAGGACAGGTCTCAGGATCAGGATGAAGGTTCAAGGGAGTTGCAGTGGACCTTGGGGGTCCGAGGAGATGGTGGGCTGGCATCCATGATGGTGAAGCTTGCTCCTTTCAGTTCACCAGCTCCCTGCCAGCCAGCTCATTTGATTTTTCCCCAGAAGTCTCTTTTCAGGGACTCCAAAAGGGAGTGAAGGGCAGAATAGCCCATCCTCTCATTATTCTGCTCCCCAATGACACCTAATTTCCCACACACCTATTCAGGTCTGTTGATTTCCCATCCCATACTTCTGTCATTTACTAGGCATAATTTCCACACAATCCTTGAGTTATGTCAGTAGGCCTTTTTGTCACTCTATCTCACTTTTGTACCTTTTCCTATTAACAGTTGTTATAGGTGATTGGAAAAATTTGATAAACATTTATATACTTTCCCACAGTTGAGTTCAAAATTAACTAGGCCTGTAAGACCCCAATTATTACACAGGTCTGAGGTCTTAACCTCATGGCCACGAGCTAATATAATATCAGATCTCTTAGCTGTCATGAGGAGTTAGTGCTAAATCTGAGTCCCTAAGTCTCTAGTATGCTTCTTAGATAATGAAAGGGATAGGTGACTGGTTGTGTTCCTGAGAAAATGATGATTTTCATGTTGCTGAAATGTAATGTAATTGTATTTATGGTATAATTAATTCTGTTCAGAGACCAAGAGTCCTGATAAGCATCTTTTATTTTAAATCTAAATAAATAAAATAAAAAATAGCAGTGCGGATTACCAAAAGGAGTGCATCACACTAACAATATTCTTCTTCAGTTGATAAGGTAGTTTCACTGTCGTCTTTGTTATAGTGTGCAGTTTATGTCTCTCTACAGCAACTCTGGTAGCCAGGCTGACAAAAAATTAAAAATAAACAGAAGTATAAAAGTCCCAGTCTAAGGTCCATTTGATTATCCCTGGATGGTATTGGAGATAATCACTTATCAGCTACATGATATTGCACGTAATCACTTATCAGGGTGTATCAGCTGTCACTGGAAATATTTAGTATGTTATTGAAAAATATTTGATTGTAAACCAGACAGATTAGAATGTTCCATGAGTACCATGAGTATGGTTCAATGCAGGCATCAGATAGGCTGACACAACCATTTCCATTCTTCATGATGCAAATATGCTTTTCCATGTAAAAAATGACAAAAACATGCACAGGAAAATTACTACTTGCCAGAAAAGTCACAGTTTCCATCAGGAAAAGGGAATTGCCCCTCATGCATTTTTCTACAATATCAGATAAAAAAATTGTAATAGCCCAAATACATGTACTTACCTGTTGATGCTAGTAACCATCTATCCCATGTTTGTCACGAGTCTACTAAAAGGTGAACATGCAACCTTAGTCAGAAGGGAAAGAGTTACATACATGTCCTGGCACCTCCCTGCATCCTTTTCATCCAGAGCCTCCTCCACCCCAAATATGCACACTTGCGCACGCATACACACAGAGATAGGGAAGAATACCCTATCAGATTACTCAGGTCTCTATATCTTCATCCAACAGGCCCATCTACCGATCAGTTAGCTATTTAGGGGGCAATTGTTCAAGGCATGTCCAAGGTTCCTTCATGCCATCTGCCTCCAGAACGCCTTCTTTTTGTGCATCTACAGAGGAGCTAGTGATGTGGTTCCATAAGGACAATGTGGAAAGATGAAGTTTGTCACAAAGACAGTTTGAGCATCTAGCTGAAGGCCAAGAGGAAGTTATGAATATGTTAACCGATAAGCGTGGTCAGCTAGGCGTGGGCAAAGTTTTCTCTGAAGCTAAATAAGGTAGAAAACCGCTGACTGTCTCTTTCTTTTGACTGAAGTTGTATTTTTCCAATTTAGCAATAAGCTATGCGCATGCCTTCTTTTGTAACCAAATACAGGAATGTAACCAAATACGGGACGTTCCTTGTGCAACTGTATACGTGACACTGTTTGTGCAACTCACCGTTATTTCTTCTTTGTATTACACATGCTTAATACATTTTCCTGTATAACAATGACTTGGTAATAAGTCTGTATAAAAACCCTCACACGATGCAGAATGGGGGCACAGTTCAGCTAAAGCTGTTGCCCCAGGTAATTATCTTGTAATAAAGGTCTTTTTCTTGCCCACCCAAACAGAAGTGAAGACTGTGTTTTCTTCTACAACAACTATCCAGCAAAGGTCACCTTCACATGTAGATCCCTTCTATCCAATAGTTCCTCTACAGCTAGCATTGAATGTCTGAATAAGGGATTCCAATCTGCCTTGCCCCCATCCCCACCTCTCTTTGGATGTAGTGGAGGATGGAATAGAGGAAGATTTTCAACCCCTCAATGGAAACGATGAAGTGATAACATGATTGCTTCTCTGCTACACCTGGAATGGGGGGGGATAGAAATGATATAGACAGGTCAGCCTTAGGAGACAGGCCCACTCCTTAGTCTCTTTTGCGGATGTTGCGAGACAGTAGCTAATATCCAGTGTAAGCAAGGTCTGAGTGTCGGAGTAAAGGGGGGCACATTATTTGCATGGGCTTTGTATCTGCATGAGTACAATTAAGTACTTAGCATAATTTACCTAGGTGCGGAGCATAATGGGAAATGGTTAGCAGGGCTGGGTTTGGGTTACAAACCACTTTTGTGTTAACTGCTGGGGTAATGAAATGTTGTCCTTCAATTGTATGAACAGATGTCAGCAAAACTGTGTTTAGTCTGTTATGATAGAACACTTCACCCTAAACTAGGCAGAGCTCCCCAAGGGTGGCAGGCCGATGTCCCAGCCTGGAAAAGGGGGAGGTAGAGGAGTCTCCTATTGGGATTGCAGGGACCAAGTGAAAGGGCTGCCCCAGGCAGGGAGTGACTCTCACCTCCCATTGTTAAAAGATAGACTTAATGACTCACCTTGGAGTCTTTTGTCTCTTGAAAGCAGGAACATTTCCTGTATGACAGCAGAAGGTTTACCTATGAGCTGAAATCATTAGGAGCTGAACTTTGCCTGACCACTAACAGAACTGAGTGGGCAACAGGCAACTCTGGTGGGAGGCTAGCACAGTCGGTGCCAGCCCAGTCAACAAGGGGGGTCGGCACGATCGGTGCCAGCCCAGGGCAGCCAGCGGTCGGCGGAGGGGCCGGCACAGTCGGTGCCAGCCCAGGGCGGTTGGCGGAGGGGCCGGCACAGTCGGTGCCAGCCCAAGGCGGCCAGCGGTCGGCGGAGGGGCCGGCACAGTCGGTGCCAGCCCAGGGGTCAGCAGAGGGGCCGGCACAGTTGGTGCCAGCCCAGGGCAGCCAGCGGTAGGCGGAGGGGCCGGCACAGTCGGTGCCAGCCCGGCCAGTGGTTGGCGGGAGCCAGGTGCGGTTGGTGCCCGCAGTTGGTGGGAGATCGGCGTGGTCGTTGCCAACAGTGGGGGACTCAGTGAGGCCCACAGGCGATAGGAGACGGCAGCAGAGGGGGCCTGGACAGGCCTGTGTTGGACTGGTGCGGCATACGGGGCGGAACCACACCTGAGAGGTGGATATTGCAACTACGACGGTCAGTACAGGGGGAAGAAGGAAGGGAGAGGCGCAGGACACGCCCTGTACTCTGGGATGGGTTTGGGCTCATTGAGTTCATGAACTCTGTTTGCACTGTTTCCCAAACCAGTGCGGTGTTATCTCTGTTGTGCTATTAAAAGGTTTCTTTCTACACTCAGACTCTGTGCTTGTGAGAGGGGAAGTATTGCCCTTTGGAGGGCGCCCAGGGGATAGTGTGTAATTTCCCAGGTGACTGGGTGGGGGCTCGAGCCAGTTTGGTGTTGTATCATTTACAGGGACCCCTAGATACAGAACCCGGCCCTTGCTGCTGCCGACTTGGTCTGGCAGAAGGGTTACACCAGCACAACCATTCTGCCTGATGCGTGTACAATTTGAACCGGATAGACTCCTGGATATAATTCGGAGCATCTTCATACATACACTCTAAAGTGCTGGTTGTAAGTCTGTAGGTCTCAATGTCCCATGAACTGATTTCCTTTACTTCTATCTACAATATCATTGGGGTATTTGCATTATTTCAGTGCTGTTAATTACATTGATTATACAGTATACAGGTACTGTGGGAAAACAACAGCTTTTAACTCTCTATTCTACTCAGACTGATGCCTCAGAGGCTAGCAAGAGCGTGTAAATAATGGATGGTTCTATGGTTGCACAGGGGATGCTTTGTAAAGGATTGGTTTTATATATTTGATTAAATGTAGCAAAAGTCTTTTACGTTATCATGACTAACAATGTCACATTATATGAGTCATCAAGGGTCAGGCTGAGAACAGGAAGTTGTTAAACTTCAAAAAGTTCAAGTTCATATATTTCACAATAGGCTCAGGAGAAAAAAACAACCTGTGTATATTGAGGGCTTCATAAAAAAGATGTTATGAAGGCAGAAGAATCACCACCGACAGACCCACAAGAGTTCAGGATTTAAACTCAAAGACTAATACACACAATGATAATAAGGAAAATATGGTACCAGTTAGGGGCTTCTCACTGTGAGGGCTGTGAGCACGTGGGAGATTTGGAAGTGAGGAAGGGAAAAACATTAGGTATGCATAAGCTTTAGCTGAGATATGAATGTGCATTTGTTTCTTTAACAATCTATTGTCATACATTCGCATGCATGTGGGGGGCTGAAAGCAATACACATTATGCTTAAAGGACTCCTTACTATGTACCTTTTTGTCTGGAAATCACAGACATGCTTCCTTCACCATCTCTTCTTCCAGGGTGAAAGCTGTTTCCCCTTTTTGAGTTGGCCTGTGTGAAATTCCCAATTACAATAAAACCATGGGGGTTATACTAAAACAAGGTTTATTAAGAACTCAGAGAGAGAAACCAAATAAACAGCAGGCATAATGGGCCAGATCCTCCCTACCTTAGTGGGTTCTTGTGTAATTCTTCTAGCTATCTTCTACATCAAATTAATCAATTTACCTCCATAACGTAGATGGAAGATGCCTGGACTACTTCATCCATGAAACTGGTTTCTTCATGCACTTAGCCATTACCAGAGTTTGTCAGACTTCAGACCAAAATGAAGGTGCACTTACTATTATCTTTTAGCCCTTAACTAGGAATTTTATTTATTACAGAAGAGAAGGAATGTTAGATCAAAACAGCTATTCCCTACAGGAATTTTTTTTTGGCCTACATAATAGGCAGTTTTATCGTTTATGAATGTATTTATGTTTGAATTACTATCTAATTGCTGTAGTGCCTAGGAGCCTTAGTTATGGACCAGGACCCCATTGTGCTAGGTGCTGTACACAGAACAAAAAGATGGTCCTTGTCCCAAGGTGCTTCCAATCTAGGGCTACACTAGGAAGTTTTACCGGTAGCATTTCTGCTGACAGTGTAACAGCCAACAATGCAAGTTTGTCAGTGCACATGCACATTTGAATGCCTTTGCTGGTACAGCACGTCCCTACAGCAAGAGGTTGTATTAACAAAAGACACACTGCATTGTGGGTGGGCATCCCAGGGCACTCCACATCACCATCCAGTGCACTACCTTCTAGTATATTTTGGAAGGGCATTGTGGGATACCAGCACCCCCTTGGGAAATTGAGAGAGCATGAGGTCAATTTTCCACCGTTTCCTCTCTTCCATCCCATGAGTTTCTCCTCACACAGTTTTTTTTTAAATTCCCACCATTCCTAATGCGGTGGCAGAAGCATCGATGCCCAACAGATCAACAGAGTTTTTGTGTCTGTGTTAGAGACAGGGCACCTGATTCTTCTGTATTTGCAGTACTTTGCCAACTACCACAGCAGCCGGTCATGCAGCAGTGAAGAAACTGAGGTGAAGAAGATAAAGCAGATGAAGAATGATGGGTGCCAGCTGCTGCAGGCATTCATTGACCAGCTGCCACATCAGAGTAGTTCTTCTGGGCCTGTTAAATGAGTACCGAGTGATGGGGGATCTGTGCATGGAGCTTTTCCCACCTTCCAGCACTGAGACACCAAAATTAGAGGTGCCTTGAGAGTGGAGAATCAGATGGCAATCACAAGGTGGAAGCCTACAACCCCAGATTGCTATCAGTTTGGTGTTGGCTAATCTACAGTGCAGGAGGTCATCTTCGAGGAGTGCAAAGCCATTAAGCCTATTCTGCTGCACAGAAGTGTGACTCTGAGCAGTGGCAGGAAATAGTTGATGGTGGAGTGGTGGGGTAATAGATGGGATGCATATTGATTCTGTCCCCTCCTACCCTTTGCTTCTAGTACATAAACAGAACTAGGGACTTTTTTATGGCTATGCAAGCACTGGTAGATCACTGGGGACAGTTCACTAATATTAATGTACGTTGGGTCGGAGAAGGGGCATGATGCTTGCATTTTTAGGAACACAGGACTTCATGAAAAGCTTCATGTTGGGACATTTTTCCCTGACTGGCATATTCACTTTGGTGAGATTGCAATGCCAATTATGATTCTTGGAGACCCAGCCTACCCTTTGCTTCCCTGGCTCATGAAGCCACACACCAGATATGCAGCAAGAGAAGATTTACCTATTGCCTAAACAGGTGCAGGATGACTGTTGAGGGTGCATCTGGTAAATTGAAAAGATGCTGGAGATATCTCATGACTAGGTTGGATCTCAGTGAGCCAAACATTTCTACTGTTATTGCTGTATGTTGTTTCCCCCTTTGCTTGGCAAATTATGCAAAACACATTACTGCCAGGGTGTAAGGGGAAGTGAAAAGACTGGCTTCTACTTATGAACAAACACAAGAACAATTATAAAATGGTGCTAAGGTTCTGTGTAGCTGATGGAGGCCTTGAGAGCCCATCATGACAGTACACCATAGTCAGTGTGCTGCTTTGTGTTCATTTGTCTCACTTCATAATTAAACTGCAATTGGCTTGGTATGAATAAATTGTTAATGTATTTATTAATCTGGTGATGTATCATGGACCCAGCCTCCCCCCACCCCACTTAGGGTGAATCAGGGCCCTGTACTCACGGAAGGTCAGCAGTACAGGTGAATTTCTCAAGAGTTTACTCTTTCTGAGGTTATTAAAAGTCCTACAGAAAGAAGAGGGAAAACAAAACAAAGCACCAGTTCCTCAAGGAGGCTCCAGCAGGCTGTAGTTCCACTCAGTGTCTTTGTCAAATCACTAGAAAGGGTTCCAAGATAATTACTCAGAGTCCTCCCCATCTTCCTCTTTGGGAGCTCAGACTGGCTGTGGTCAGGCAACCAGTCCTTGTCCTCAGCCACACTCCTGAACCAGAAATGAGGTCTATTCTTCTTCCAGGGTGGCTGCTAATTGAACTGGGCTTCTCCATTTAAAGTCCTTTCTCCAGGCCTGACATATCTTGCAGGTATGGCAGGGTGGAGCTGCCTGAGCTCAGAGCATCTCCTTAACCCCTTCTTATGCAGTGCAGGGTTTGTACACCCCGTCACAGGAGGTCACATGGTTCTCTTGCAAGAGAAAATAAATAAATCTTGATTTTCACAAAACAAAACTTTATTGAACAATAATAGCAACAAAAATATTTCTACAAAACATTTAAACCAATTAAGAAGAAAGTACAAGATGATGACTGCTCCTGCATGAATCACAGTTCAGTGTAAGTATAGTCAGAGCTCTTCTCCTTATTTTCCACTGGGACTGAATGGCAGGGACAGAATGGCATGCTGTGCTGGCGACTTGGTGGGGTGGGGGCTGTAGTATGTGTGGGTCAAGCCCCAGAAAAACAGAATTGTCCTTGTACTGCAGTGGTTGCTGGGGTGCAATGTTTTGCATCTGTGTTTGCCGGCAGAGGAGCTGTATAATGTCTTGGTGGACTTCTTTATGCACCTCCCAGTACTTCTGCTCTCCTTCAGCCTGCACTCCCTTGCATATCCTCCCTTGTCTGTTTCTTCTGCCTCCTGATCAAGTCAGTCTTTCAGCAGGTGCATGTGGAGGGCCTCTCAAGGACACCCAAACCAAGGCCACTGATAAACAATAAGACTTAAAGGGTCTTAGATTTAAAAGGTTAGTGGACAGGAAAAGACAAGTGTGAAAACTTCCTAAAATATCCCATAAAGATAGTCATAAAAGTAAGACTTGCTTCAGGGCTGCTTGCTTTAGGACAATTCAACTGTTCCTAGCATGGTCAATATATAGGAGCCATTTTTCAAAACCTGTAGCTGTGAGGAATGGGGTGGTGCTCTGCCTTCTGTCCCAGATAATAAGTGGAGTGATAATGCAGGACATGTTACTCAACTTATTACATCAGTGGTGATAAGGGCTCCAAAGGCCGAGAGAAAGCAACTGTTCGAAGCAGCTGGAGGCCGCATTGCCCTGTGTGCTGTAACTCTGTTCCTAGTGTAGATGCTGCCAGACCTCATTGTGGAGCGGCGTGGGAAAGTTTCCTACAGTGATGGAAGAAACAAAGCAGCCCTCCCGGGAAATGTTCAATAAAAATGTAAAGAACACCTGCTGACAAACCTTATCAAGATGGTGCCAGATGACAAACAGAATCAAGGTCAATGCAATATTCTGAAAGAGAAGGAGGTTGGTTTCCATGCTTGGCCTTGTAAGCTAATTCAGAGCCAAGCCCCCTCAGCCAGCATCAGACCATCTCCACCTGTTTCTACCCCTGATTCTAAGCATAGCATGCAAGTAATTTGTTATTTGGACTTGAATTCTCAGACTGCAAAATCAAAGCATTGCATTTTTTATATTTATAAAACATGTTTAATTACAATATGAGCCATAAAAATATTGTAGACAATGCCCACTTACTGGATTGCTGCAATGTTTATTTTAAATTTTCTACATATTTTACTGTATTTCTTTTTCTGCTTCCAGTGCATCACTTTATGTTGCCTTCTCTGGCAAAAGCAGGCATTTGGGAAGGTTTTTGTGTTGCTTATAATATGATCTCTCTTCTTTGTCTATGACTGCCAGTGCATTTTGTTCAAATAAATCAGATACTTCAAAAGGTAATTCCTTTATTCTCTGCCCACATTTTGAGAAGGGTGGAGGTGGGACAGGGAGGGAGACGTTGCAAGGCCCATAAAAAAAATAAAAAAGCATTTACACATCTATCTGATCTCCCTTCTTCCTCAGCGGGTTCCTTCTCAGCTTCTGCATTCCCTCTGCAATTAGTTGGAAGGTAGGCTTGCACTGTTCCTTCTCCCAACAGGCTGAAGAAATCCAGGACATCTTTCTGTGCCCAGGAAGCAGCATAAGATTTACCAGTATGTTTATATCGATCCATACCTATATGGTTGCAAGATTTGCCAAGGTCAGACGGCAGGAAGAGAGGCATTTCAAAAACACACTGGGTATTCTAAAGTGGGAATGGCCTTCTGGTCACTTGGACCCTGGGGCAGCAGAGTTCAAAATTGGGACCAGAGCATTCATTGTCATGGGAGCAAGGGAATTGTGGGATTGTTGCTGTAGGACTGTTTGTACTGGTACAGGTTATGCAGTATCCACATAGACTTTGTACTGGTGGGACAGAGTCAGTACAGGACTTATGTCATTTGGGAGGGTGGTTTAACCTGATTGGCAGAAAGTCAGGGTTTTACCGACTGGAATCAAAACTGAACATAGATGTATGGAAAGATGCGCCAATATAAGGCAAGTGTTACTGGTAAAACTTTGTAGCATTGACCAGGCCTAAGTATAAGATAAGAGAAAACAGGTGGATACAGACAAACTGGCAGGGGGAGGAGAAAGAAACAGTATTGGTCAGCATATTAGGCAGTGTCTCAGCGAGCAGAAGCCCAACTGCTAACTTTAAGGCAGTCATTTGCTCCGACAGTAGCTAGTGAAGATATTTTAGATAAATAAATTAAATTTCAGGGGTTATGAACAATCAGCTTCATTCACCTCATTTTTTCAGGATGATATTGGGTTACATTGGGCCTACTCCAGAAAACTCCTCATGGCAATGGGACTCTCCACCTAGGTGATTGAAGAATCTGACTTTGTCCAAATTTCAGCACTGAAATTCTGGCTGTAGTTTTTTCTTTTCTTTTCTTTTCTTTTCTCTTAAGAAGCAGTAATTAATCGTTTATACTTGATTTCCTTCATACAACACAGCCCCCATGTGTTTTTCTAATGTGCACCTTCTTTCTTCTGCAGGAAGTCCAGAGTTTGAGGAGTCATTCCCCCCCCCCCCCCCCCCCCCCAAACTGTTCTGTAGAACATGATAATCCTGCCATCCTATGTATGTGTTTCGAAATCTATGGTTTCATTAGTGCCTGGAGGGTTTGTGAAATCTCTTGTGAAATTCTCACCATCCTGCATGAGTTCCTGACAGCTGAAAGCTAATACTACAATTTCGTCATGAAAGTGTGACAAAACTCACTTAGTTAACTCAGGTTTTTTTTTCTTTTTTTCCTGTCTTAAATTCCTCCTGTAAAGGAGTGTTTGTGTCCTGATAGAAACAGCATTTTTTTCTGATAGATTCAATGCCCCATAGTAAAAGTGAGTCTACCCACAAAGCATATGAGCCACCCCTCAAATTGTCAGTTCAACATCTTGATGAAGATGAAATGCCAGCCACAAGGAAAGAAACACAGGGATAGAGTACATTAAGAGGATACAGTAACACAATGGTCTCTTTACAGCCATACTGTTGTCATACATTGGGTTACCATTTTTCCTCTGTTTGATTTAGTTATTTTAAAATCATTCCATTAGATTAAAAAAATCTAGGCTATTAAATTACCTTTCCAGAATGTACTGGAATATAATTCGTTTAAGATAAATTGAATAAAATGCTAATCTAATGTGAAATATGCCAATTTCAATAGGACTGTAAAGAAAACACTGCACCCTTGAGTCCTCAGCTATAAGCACATCATTCATATTCTAGTGTAAAAAGCCCTCATTCCCAGACTCCATCCATTAAAACAGGTCCACTTATAATCAGGCATTATGTAATTAGAAAGCAATAGAGACGTTGCCAGGAAAGTTGCTCTTACCTTATGATCATCAAAATGAGAAAGCCTCCTTGGTAACGTGCAGTCTCACATCCTGATACAAGTACAAACATATCATCATAATTCACAGCAGCTGCAGTGATGCTTTTTCTCTTGCCAGGGAAGAGCACCCCAGCAACGCTTATCGCCTATGCCGGTTCTCAAACTGGGGAGCAGGCAGTGTAATTCTGAGGGGGCATGAGAAACTTTAGGAAAAAAGCTTACTGTGCACATTTTACCCACTGCCATGAATAACTAGCCAAGCTGCCCCTCCAGACAGATCAGCTCCTCAGCTGGCACTGCATTGGACTCGAGATGGCGCTGTGCGTTTGGACAGATTTCTGTTAAGCTTGCATAGCATTATTCAAAGTCATTGCCAACTGTACTTTAATCCATTTGCTACGACGCGGTGTGCACATTTAATTGCAAGCATCGATCACCAGGGCAGTTTTGGTTTGGCTCTTATTACAATGGATTGTGGGCTCTGTTTCAATCAATGCCTTGCTGCTTTACATATTTAGTGAGAGTTGCATGTTGGTTTTTCTTTATTGGTATGTGTAATTGTGTGGCAGGGGAGGGGGCGTAAACTACTCCAGACACAAAGAAGGGGGGGGGCGTGATCAAATAAGTTTGAGAAGCACTGGCCTATGGCATATCTCTCTGCAAAACACATCAAATCAGATACTCCCACTGCTTTACATTACGCTGGTGGCATAAAGAAAATGAAAAACTAACTGAAACACTCCCTGGGAAATACCCCTGGTGTAAGGGGGACGGTAGGTGGTGTATTGCTGCTGGAATGGCTCCACAATACCTCCTCCTTCACAGCCCCTGGATAGGGGACTAAGGGAGTATGACCGGGATGTTGCACTTTAGTTATCCACAGCTGGGAATGGCTTCTTTGGGGCCACTGAAGGTTAATGTAAATAAGAACACCACATGATATCTTAAACCAAGGCAGCTCCATGGCAGGGCTGTCAATATGTGAGGCTTAAAGCCATCTCTCTCCCTCCCTCTATTCTGTGGCAATCGTAGCTCAGGAGGAATGAAGACTCTGACCCAACTTTCTTGTGATGTCCCAGATACAATCTACTTTGTACATATGGTACATTCTGCTGCTCTGATTCTGTCATGTGGTTCTTGGGTTTTTGGTGTGCCATGCCTGTTGTTTATTTGTTTCACCCAACGGCCCAAATCGAGACTGAGACCCAATTGTCTTGGAAACTGTACAAATTACCAGTAAAAGATGGTTCGTTCTTACAGTCTCATTCCTGGCATGATGTGACACACAACAGAGGGAAGGGGGAAGTTCTCTTGTTGATGACACACTCCCTGACTGAAGTGACAGAGTTCACAAGGGAACTAGGTAACTCCATTTAAATATGGCACACAGAATGCGGTGTTTGTAGCTATGGAGCTGATATTATGACTTTGTTTTTCTGCATATTGCACCATTATATTTCCAAGGAGTCAGCCTGTCTGTAGGGCTAGCTGCTAGTATGTGAGGCAGAACCAATGCATCATGTTACAAACGGGAGACATGCTGTACTTTCCAATGGAGACTTTTGTTCTTTCTTGCTTCATTGCGCATTCTTGCAGGAATCTTTTTCTCCACTCAGGAGCTGCAAAACTTCAGTGCTCTTTTTCTCTCCATCTTTCTGACACTATATTTCACTCTATTCTCCATTACATGTTTACACTGATAATAGCTAGCCACTCTTGCCACAAGCCTATACTTCCACAGTATCTATGAGTTTCAAATGCCTCCATCACTATATAAGCTAATGCATGCCTCTGGTTGGCTTCTGTATCTTAAAAAAGACCTCTAGTAGCGTAGCCACTTCAGCATTTCACAGTACTGGTCCCAAATATTATAACATGAACAACAGTTTTGGGGATATAGAATACTATGGCTTTTTTTTTTTTAAAAGGCAAGGCCCATTCCAGCTACTATCAACAGTAATTCTAGCGCTGGTCAAATTATTTTGCATTAAAAGTTTGTTAAAGAATAATGAACTTTTTTATATTTTTGACCTTTTGAATTTTTTTCAGTTCAATGAAATTGAAGCACAAAATTTAGTGTGGTTGTTGTTTTCAACTTTCCAGTTTTTCTCCCTTTCTGGTCCCTTAAGCTCTTTCCTTTCAGAATCCTACTTTCCTTTGCTGGCATTTTGTCCAAAACCATAATTTTCTATTTTTGAAAACAAAGGGAAATTTTTTTTTTAAATTTAAAAAAACTTTTTTGGGGAAAAAAATCAGTCTATTTTGAACCCTGTGAAATAAAGACCATTTAACAATTTAGAAATTTTTCACAAAATTTTTTTTTTTAACAAGATCTAACTATTTCTATGGGTATTTATGAAAAACAAGCTCTCTTTATTTCAGAATAGTCGCCTTTGTTTTAGGGGAATGCCAGATTTTATGGGTGCCTCTAAAACATGATCTTTGTGCTCCTGAAAGGTCAGTGTACTAGGGCAGGATTCTCTGCATTTATTATGATAAAATTATTAACTTTTATAGTGGTGTATAATCTGTTATGGAAAACATAGACAAGGAAATGCAGGACTGCATGACACAATACAGTACAACAGGATCATTTTAAGGTCTTTGGGACAAATCCTGTTCTTGGATGCATATTATTTCAGAGTAGCTAATTCACAGAATCAAGACATTAAAGTGGCCTATTATGTATTCTGCACTGATACTTAAAATAACCATTAAAAGCCAACCCTTGGGAGCCGAAATGCACAACAGAATACAGCGTTCTGGGTTGCTATTGAACTCAGAAATCTAATATTTGAGACAGGGGACCCCAAAAAATTCTGATAAATTTCGATAAAGACTCATACCAAAAAAGGCTTTGATGAAGAAATTATTTAAATTTAACACCTCTGACCCACATTTTGCACAAGTTAAATTTTGGATGAAAACTGACTGATAGGCCCATAATGCAAAAAACCCCAAGGTTTATCCCTTTCATTCAAGGAATTACTTGATTTCACCTTCGCACTTTCTTCCCTCTCCCCAAACCTCCACATCTTTTTCATGCAGGGGATTCAATTCAATTTTTTTCTTTTACTGTTCCACGATCTACAGTACCAAGTGCATCACAAAAGTAATCAAACATGTCATGCAGTAAATCAGTAATTAAAGACAAAGTGTCAAGTATGTCAGAGCTGTTCAGATGCTTTTAGTTTATCTTCATTTTCCATCAAAACTACTTCTTTTAAACAAATATAATGTCCCATAAAGCAAATAAAAGATACTGAAGCAGTATAACTTAAATCTGCTGGCAGTGTTTTCAGAATACACTAAATAAATTTGTTCTGCGTATAAGGTTCATAATACTCTTAATTCCACTGAGCACATATTTGTGCATAAGCCCTGTAAACATTAGTTACTAGAAAACATACTCAGCCACATTTATAATCAATTCTCTTAGTGCTGAGCATATTTTACTTCCTCTTGAGCAGTCCAGGCAAAATATCCTGCAGAGTATGCTGGAGAAGAAGACCCCCCTGTGGTGGAGTTTTGAAATATGCTCTACTGTAATAATGGCTTTAACAATGCATTCATGGGCAAACAAATGCAACTTCAAATTGGTCCCTCACAACTACTTTTAAACACCCCATTTCCATGTTGTTGTTCTTATCAGCACAATCACCCCTTGGCTCTGCAGTCTCTCTCCACTCCTTGCCTTCCCTTTGAGCCCCAAGTGACACAAAACCCCTCCCTCCACCTTAATCACCACCTCTTCCATTGATCGCAGTGTAACTTTTCTTGCACACAAGTGAAACAGTTCACGCTGCAATTAAAACATAAGGCTTAAATTTGCCTTAAACAGGAGTTAGTCATATCCAGTGCAGGGGAGAGAATTGGGCCCCAGGATTTTACTAGGCAAGAAATTATGCTTATGCTTTTACAACATGCTGTTTCCTTTAAATGATATAATCTAACATCAAATTATATTTACGCATTTTGTTCATTTGTATCATGAAATTTGAGATAACTTCTAGACCACAACTACTAATCTCAAAGGCCTTTTCTATACTAACCTTATTTCTGAAAAACTCCCTATTCTTCCTAACACTGGCGGAACTCTGCTAGACTTAATGACAGACTGCCAGCATAAAAAAGATCCCACTGGCCGCTGGTGTATTAACCAAGTTCTCAGACCTGATTTGAGCAGGCTTAGATGACACCATAGATAAAATATCAGAACCTGCTCTACTAGTGGGAAATCTTTCAGAAAAAAATAATCTAGTTTAGAAACAGGCAAAAGTTTCAAAGAACCAATTAAACTGGAAAAGTATCCAGTAATCTCAATGCTTATGTACAAATCCACTGGCAATATAGAGCAAACAGCCTTTCTTGTAGGACTTTGGCACATCTGGTTCTAGATCAGTTGTTTTCAATCTTTTTTCATTTGCAGACCTTTAAAAATTTTTGAATGGAGATGCGGACCCCTTTGGAAATCTTAGACATAGTCTGTGGACTCCCCAGAGATCCGCAGACCACACATTGAAAATCACTGTTCTAGATTAAACCCAGAGAGGGAAAAAAATCTTATCCAAACATTTCAAAAGGTTCAGTTTGAGTTCTGTCTAGAAATGGCTTTATGTCTCATGTGCTAGGGATTCAGGTATTTTTTCCCATGCTGGCTTCCACATTCCTTTGAACAACTGACATTTAGAAAGACAATTATCAAGGCTGCCCAGTGCAAAATTTGACCTGATGTTTTTCTTACATCTGTTTGCAAAGTCAATGTAATTCTTCATGTCTGAGATAAGCATCAGATAATAGTAACAAAATAATCATTGCAATCATTCACTTTGTTGTTTTTTTTTTTTCTTTCTTTACATATAGCTGTGCCAGTGGCTCATGAGTAAATCATATGATGGAAGAAAGAAATTCAATAAGGAATACTGCAGATGGAATTTCCACCATATTTGCTAATTTGAAAATTCAGTGGAACACAATTTTGAAGGATCATTTGTCAGTACAAACAAGCAGCAGTAGTCACCTGCAGAGTCCATTTGGAAATGTGAGAATAATTTAATGCAAGTGCAACATATATAGCCAATGTATCTTATGCAAAACTAAAAAGGAACTAAAATAACTCTAGAGTAATCTCCAGTTTAAGCAAATAAAGATATGGAAGCCATATATTAATGTCAGGAAGAACCTGCCAAAATTGTCTTGAAAACAAACATTCAGTGTATTTCCTGTTTGAATTCTTGGAACTACTATGTACTCTAGATGAGAACCAAAAAGTTCAGATGTACTGATGGATGCACTGGGTTATACATAAACAAAGAATGTGTGTGTGTGTGTGTGTGTTTAACCTTTTAACAAACAGAGCTATGATAGCATTTTAACTTGTTTAGAAAAAAAGCAGTAATATTCTCACACTGCCACCTAGTGGTATGATGTTTATTTCTCATTACTCATTTTTCTGTGGTACCTTTTCCCCCATTCTCCCTCACATTGAGCCTGATCTTCAAACCTTTAATCAAGTGAGGAATTGCACATAAGCTGTGTTCATGAAGTCAATAGGACTTCTCAGTGAGCAAGGACTGTCCACTTGATTAAGGTTTTGCAGGATCAGTTGATGACTTCCTGTTGGCATCTCTCTTCTTCTCAATCAGTTGATTGCTCAAGGCTCAATTCTGCAAGCTGCTGAGTTCTCTGGCCTTGGTACACTTATGCACATCCTTATCTTTGAGCACGTGAATAATCTCAATACTCACATGCTTAAAATTAAGCAGATGTTTAAGAGCTATGCTTCAGGGCCAGAGGGCTAAGCAAAGTTCAGGATTGAGCTCCCAAAGTGTGCAACTATTAATAGACTTCTGCAGGAGAGGGAGATGTGGGAGCTGGCACAGAGTTAGCTCTTTTGCTCTTCCCTATCTGTCAGCCACTCAGACAACATTTGAACTGGACACTCCACCTATGGAAGCTGTATGGACAGTCAGTGGCCAGGCTAGGTATTTACAGACTTGATCAGAAAAGCTCTCCCTATGGTATGCTGAATTCTCCCCAATGGATGCGAAGGCAAGCAGCTACCCATTTCAGCTAGGACTTCTTCAGTTACTGACAGTTCAGCGGCAACTTTCAAACACTAAAACAGTCCCAACATCTTGTGTCAAAGGTTTAATATCAAACAGCAAACAAAGTAAAACTGTTCTCTTCAAAAGGCTAAAAATCAATTGCAGGTTAAAGCTGTCTTGGGTGAAGATCAGACTCTGTGGAAAATAAATATTGAATAATGAAGTGTTGCTGCCACCTACCGAGCATAAGTATTATATAGCACATCGTTTTACTATTTGTGTAATGGTTGGTAGTGAAACTAGTCACCTTACTAGATAATCTAAAAGATGTGTTAGTAGTTTGCCAGCATCCATGGACTAGCTCATGCAAACAAATCTCAGCCTATGGATTTTTGTAAACTGTTCACTTAGACTGTGCACTTGGTTATTCTTTGTGTGTGATTTGTCTCCTCTATTACTTGTCATTGTTTCTGCCACCTGAATAGATCACTAAGATTTTTAAGCAAAATAATAATGTATAACAATTGACAAATAGCAAATAATGTACAGTGAATATTCTTTTTAGTGCACAAACACTATTGTTTACATATAAATATACCCATATAAAAATATAAATATAGCTATTTCTACAAGGACAGCCATTCCCCCAAACACTTGCATAAGCAAAAGCCTGATAATGTGAATGTTTGTGAAAAGCAAATAGTAATGTATATGAACATGGTAGAAATGAACAATCATTCAAAATCTGAAAAAGTGGTTATGAACACTCTTAGCAGGATGTAACTAGCTCTGACCTTAAGGTATATTTCTATATTGCAATTTACATCTATTTGAAGTGACGCTAGAAAGTGTCTATAGCGCAGTAATATCACAAAAAATACTGGAGTCTGCCTGTTCCCAAAAGCTGATGCTTTGGTTTATATGGTTGATGTTTGGCTTTTGTTATCTTCAGAAAAGTGCAGATGGAATTAAAAAGTTAACAGTATTTGCATAAGATGTGGATTAAATAAAGAATCTTTTCCACAACGACAAGGTGGGAGTAAACTTCTTGAGCACTTTAAGTCATTGCATACTTGAAAGTATTGTGTTAGGTCTCTCTCCCACTCTCTGTATGTGGCTAAGAAATGCAAAAAAAGCTTGCTTGACTTCAATAAAAACTCTGGATGCTCTGAACTTTTGAAAATAGGTCACTTGTTTATAACTAATCATGGACTTAGTAACTTACCTTGGTCTCCCATTTTTGAAAAAATCTTTGCCACAAAATCATGTGATGCATAAACCTTAGCTGTGTTAAGTATCTCTTGAACCAAAGCAAGTTGTTCCGCCACCTCCACTGTCCCCACACAAACAGATACCCATCTTAAACTTCCCCATTTGGCAATGTCACTACATTGTTACTGTTATATTCAATTTGTTACTATTAATTAATAGTAGATCCAAAAGCTGCTTCTGGAATAATGGGAAGTCCCACCCTTAACTTGGTTAATACATAGTACCAGGACTTGCAAAACTTCAAAGGATTCTCTAAACATAGACTTTTCATCAGTGATTCTGCAAGCCTTAGTTCTAATCTTTCATGCTTTCACATGCAAAACCATCAAAAGAGAAAAAAAAAGAATAGCAGTTTCAAAAGCAACATTTCTCTCTCTCTCTGTTTAGCCACAAGTACACAGACTTTAAACGGGGGAAATTATTTACATAAGAGATATTTTAATAAATACTGTCAACTTTTTTTCTACAGAAAAACAAAAATAAAAATAAACCAAACAGATTTGTGCAGTAAAAAATAATGTCTAAAGGTCAAGGGTTTTGTGGAAGAGAATGAAAAACAATTAGAAAGTGTCTAATGTAGAAGCCTTCAAAAGCAAGAAGATCAATTCATATTCTTTCTTACTTACTTAAACACATTCTGCATATTTTATTGTTTCTGTCATCTTGCTTGTTATAATCCATCCAATGAGTTCTCAAAGAACATTAAATCCTACAAATAAATAAACTGTGAATGTTAAGGAAGATACAAAAAGGCAACAATTAAAAGCCTACAAGTCTGGCTTTTTATATTATTATGTAAAATAAATATATTAGTCAATGACTTTCTGCCACTGAACAATGAGAATTACATAGGAGGAAATTTGAAAATCGTAAGTGTCATGAGAATAATATTTCTAAGCTTGTTACAGCCAAGAACTAGAATAAAATATCAGAATCATGGTTATTTTTTTTTTCAGAAATACAGTCAAAATATCTTTGTCTGTCTTCCTGTCTCCTCTGATCAGAGAATCTAAGTAGGTTTTTGAAATCATTATGTAGCCATCATAGCTGTGCTGATGTGTAGCATAATGAATATAATGCATAGGGAAAAATAAATCAGGCAAGAGACAAAAATGCTGATTTGCCCTGATAGTTGTGCACCTCAAATCTATATACAACCCTCTTTGCCCCATTCTTATATGTTTTAAGTTTCAGTGTATATATTTATTTCTTACACAAATGGTTAACTTTATAATAGAATCTGTAAAGGAAGAAGCATATGGGCTAGGGAAAACATTATGACTTATTGGGCAGAAATATAGATGCGCTGAATAAAATGAGTAGCTGCGGATAAAGTAAAGGATTTACCTTTCCAGAACCCTATTCTCCTCTTCAGGACACAAATAACTCTCCTGTGAAGTCAATAGGAGTTATTTATATCCTGCAAGGGCGGAATCAGGCCCAAGATCTTGAAACACCAATAAAGAGTCTGTGTAATTGCTATTTTCTCTTGGTTCACAGACATGGCAACAAGTTCAAATTCAACAATTTTCCCTGTTGCCTCAGATTTTCCAGGGTGCTGTTAGGTTCTGCCAGGATTGAAATATTTGATCACATCTTTTGTGACTTTGTGAATATCATTTAAACTGACAGGATGTGGTGTAACTTTATGATAAAATGAAGAAAATTTTAAAGAATTTCATATCAGTAAAAAATAAAAGAAAAACCCATTAAAGTTAAAAGTTTTCCAGTTAATTATCTTTTAGGTATTGATGATTTTAGGTGCCAGGACATACACAAGGGTCCAACCATTGGGTCCTGTTGTAGGTCTGGGGTCTTACCATAGATTATGGGTGCTTTGGCCCCACTTTACCTAGCTTGGGGTGCCTTTTCCCTCCAGTTTTGTGTACTCACTATAAGGAAACAAGCTCCAATCATTATAGCCTTGATCTTCACGTCAAGATCTACAGGAACCTGGATCCCAAAGTTAGCAGCATTGGTAAAGACGTTGTTTACGAATCCAGACCAATATTTGGAAATCTTGCCAATTGTTGACATTTCATTAAGAGTTTTTACCTACACAAGAGAAAATAAGGATTAACATATAGCCACACTAACTTATAACCTCCCCCACTACCTTCCCCGAATAATAATAAGTGCCCTGCAACAGACTAGAAATTATTCTATTCTTAGTGGACCAGATCTCTGGTGGTATAAATCAGCACAGTTTCATTGATTCCATTGGTGCTTCCCCATTCACACAAGCTGAGGATTTGGCTTAAAGCGTGAAATGAAATTCACTCCCATGCAGACAACCAGCACAAGGCCAAGCACCGTTTATTTCCTGCCTAAATAGAATTTATTATTTTAATCAAAACACAGAAATGTTTTCTATTTTGAATAATTTTACAACCCCTGCATTTCACCTTTCCAGTGAAATTTTGGGAAGCTTCTCCCCCAGTCCCCCAGGAAGGGTTACTCAAAGCATGTGAATATGGAACACACCATTTTTATTGTTCCTCCATCTCTCCTATCTTCACCTTGACTTACTTGTCTCATTCAGCTCTTATGTCTTGTCTTTTAGACTTTAAGCTCTTTGGGGTAAGGACTGTCATTTTCTGTGTTGGTACAGTGTCTAGCACAATGGGTCCTAACCTCTTGGAGGCTACCACAATATAAATAAATACACACATACACACACACACACACCCTTCCTGGACATTTTTTTGCCTATGAAATGTCAAGTTGTCACAGAAGGGATCCATGTTCTGTCTGAGGATTTTAAAATGGAATTCCAGAAGAAATAAGTTTCTGACATGTGAAAAGCAGGCCCTGTGCCCAGTTCCACATTGGCCCCGTTGGCTGAAATTATGATCCCAGAGGCCAACAGAAGATCTGGTGAACTATTCTTGTCATCTCACTTCCATCCATTTGTACAATGAACTATCAGGCAGTTTCTAATTCTGGAAACTGCACGTGCACAGCATGTCACCCTAATGTTGCTACTGCAGAACGGATACCCTTTTCTCCATCTAAGTTACCCCCTAAAAGCTGTTCCAAGGGCCACTCACAATCAGGCTGATTCTGTTCCTGGGTAGTCAGGGGCAAAATCCCCATTGACTTCAGTGGGAGGAGGCCCGATCCCATAGTTTCAGTGAATTGACAACTGACCCTGGCCCACTTTTGATTAAAGCTGAGGCAAAGCAAATGTTGGAAGTGGATTCAAATTGTGTGTTTAGGCTCATCTTTCATTTTGTTTGAAGGAAAATTATTTCCCCACACTTTTCCCATGGTCAGCAAGTGAGAATGTCAGCATTTTTGTTAGTTTGGCTTTGGGGTATGTATGATGGAATTCAGTTTATGGCAGGCATGTAGGACATGCCTCTGCCACGTCACACATCAGCAAAGACCTGCAGCAGCAGTAAAAATCAGAAAAGCAGACAAAATTTTGACTGGAAAATATACGTTCAATTGCACACACAAAGCAGCTGCTCTCACAGTAGCAGGTGCAGTGGCAACCGTTAGACACCCTCCTTCCATATCCCTACCCCTGAGCTGGGGCTCACAAGATCATTGAATCTGACCTGTGCGCCGTGCACAAAGAGTCAGAGACTCTTGCTTCAGTTATGCTGCTCCTGAGAAGTACCATGTCACCGGTGATGATGAGACAATGGAAAGAAGAGAGACAGCTGCAGCAGATTCAGCAACAAGATTTTAGGTGCCTATGATGCTGATGCAGCTGCCTCTGATGCATGGAGTTACTTGCTCTAGCACAGAATACTGAGAGATGAGTTAAATTCTGTTCCACCTGTTAGCTTCCCCCTAGCCACTGTCTTTGGGTTGCCACTCATCAGTACCCTCCTGTTTGTTATCACTTATATGCTCAGGGGCATCATACTATCTTTATCCAGGTGAAATGACACACCAGAAAGAGCCTCTTTTAGAGATTTAGGATCCGCAGCAGCACTGGAGCTGGTCGGAAACCAGGGAAAAGAAATTGCCACAATATATAGAATCTCCCCCTTCTTTCACAAGGAAATTTCACTTTGACAAAAAATTCTTGACTAGCTCTAAACAGCAGTAGCATCATGCCTTGAGACCAATGCACCCCTACCTCTGGCTCTGAGAAATGTGTCCCTCATTGCTTTGTCATCACAGTTATTTAGTAAATTAAACCTACATTTGTAAGCAGAACCTCACTGAAGTCTTTTAGTGTGGCTGTTTAGGGGGTAGCCTGGGTAGAAGGTTGCTATGACCCCTTTATCTGGCTAAAACAGAGAAAGTGAGAAATCCAAAGCACTTTGATTGTCATAGCAAATTTTATGTATGCCTGGCTCTTTTTTCCCCAAATCTACTGCTTCTCAGAATTATTTGACCTTCTCTAGAAGCAGCAGTTAAGTGGATGTAGATCTGTTCAATGCAATACTGCTCTTAGAATCAGGCCTAAGGGTATTAAAGTCAATGGAAATAGTCCCACTGTGTTTAGTGGGCTTTGGATCAGAACCTTACTGAAGGGGACTAGGATAAAATCCTAGCCCTATTGAGGCAGATGGCAAAATTCTCATTGATTTAAGGGGGAGGGGGGTCCAGGATTTCCCCCCATAAGAATGTTTTTTCCTGCATCAATTGTCACTCTTGTCCAGGAAATGCATGTGGTAGACTCAACTTCCAGCCTAAGATCTGAGGCTAGAATCATGAACTTTGATTTGCCACGTCTTGTTTCTAAATTACAGTATTTCATTGCTTTTTAAGTTTA
This sequence comes from Emydura macquarii macquarii, assembly GCF_026122565.2. Lineage (NCBI taxonomy): Eukaryota > Metazoa > Chordata > Testudines > Chelidae > Emydura > Emydura macquarii. The sequence goes on along the minus strand of NW_027130155.1, from coordinate 7,544,118 downwards.
AAACCTTCATTGAATGTGTCTGTCAAAATATTGTATTACTTTTAAACAATGTGTATTCTCTAGCATATGAAACATACCTCAAAGTCTACATCTCCAAAACAGCTGCATGTTGCATAGGGGCCAATTATTTTCAGTACATCTTCTTTGCTCTCATTCAGTATAGTGAATTTAGGCAGCAGAGGATCCCAGTTCTGGACAACATAGCCAATTATTGTACCGGGAGGGGACTGAATTTCTAACTATTAGACAAAAGTGGCATACAATAATAAATAGCATGTCTAAATTTATAAGATCGTTTTAAATGCAAAATTTTAAACCATAAACATGATGTGAAAAGACTTTATATAATAGTTTTATATACATTGAACAATATTAACTTAATAACTGCTGCTAAAGAATAAAGTTTTCTATTACATGAAAAACCATATGTATACAGAAGTTAATGTATTTACAGTAATTAGCTAATATACACAGATCTATTTATATGGAGATGTTGATATTGCTGTACATAGATCTGAGTCTCTAGTGCAAATCATAATGCACCACTGAGAAAGTACATGGGTGAGTATAAAAAGCACTTGCATAAAATGATTAAATCAAAATGCTGAAATAGAGATGCACTGACTATGAAAGGTGAATATTCTAAGTCAAAGTGCTTTATAGTAATGAGTGGTGCAATGACAGAGAGAAAGGATCTGTGTTCTCATTCAAAGGTGAGTATTTCAAAACCGTGGACACTGTGAAACTGTATAGAAGTGGTATTAGGACTTTCAGGGCAGAGTCCAGGTGCTAACATCTGAGTCATACTGTCATACACTAATTAATTGTTTTTATAGGATTGTGCAAAAAATGCACAAAAGCAAGTTATTAAAATTATACACACATCTCATAGGACTTATCAGGACTAATATGGATATTTTTGTACTAAAACAGCAAATAGTAAGCAAATCACCATAAAAAAGGGGTGAAATCTTGACCCCATATGAAATCAGATTTTGCCACTGATTTCACTCATGATGTTTAATTTGTCATAAATATAAAAATAAGTGTAATGCAATCTGTGAGGAAGTACAATACTTTTACTATTAGGTTTGAAATGATGATACAGTATATTGATTCGAACTGAAGAGGGGCAATTGAAACATACTACAAAAATACACACTTCAAACAAAGCATGTGGCTCAGGTGCCCTGGCCATTGTACAAATTATGGCCCCTATCCTGCACTGAGAACTGACCTCTGTATGGTCTTCATTGCAGCACTTGGGCTTATCTGAGCAGTGTTGAGTGTGAATTCTCTAATCATTTGTGATTCTGGACTTGCAGAGTCTAATCATATCATTCAAACCCTCTATGTGAACATGGCAAAAACCTATGGAACTTGATATGCAGTTAGTCTGCTTCATATCCTTAATTTTAAAGCAGGCCAAAGTCACACCTTCCTTGCTTGCCATAGGCTACCTGTAATTAAAGGTCTCATTCCTCATTAAGAAAGTATGCTCCTTGCCAGTTACTTTTTTTTAAAAAAAGTCTTGATTATTATTTTTATGGATTTTTTTTTTAAGGAAAAAGAGGAAATATGGTCTAGCAGTCAGAGCCCAGCCTTCTAATCTTTATTCTTAGCTCTAACATTGTCTCACCACATGAAGATAGGCAAAATACTTAGTCCCTTCTGTGCATTTTAGCCACCTGGAAAGTAGGTATAATAATACCAACCTCAAAGAGGTCTCGTGAGGTTTAATTAAAGTTGGTAAAATAATTTGCAATGCATAGATGAAAGGTGCTGCTGTTATTATTCACTGACCTCTTGCAGGTAGCAAGGGAACCAGCAGCTGTTACATCTCAAGGGTCTATTCACTGTGATAACCTCTCGACCGATGTTATCAGTAATCCTTATGGTGAAAGACCGTATAGGTGAACAGAAGTTGCGATCAAAGCAACCATTTTCTTCTACTGCAAAGTAAACTCTTTGTCCCAAATGGTTTTTTATCTCATATTTGCTGCAGGTCTCTGTGCCAAGTATGACTAATAAAGTAAAACAGTTAGCAAATTATTTAGTATATTAAATTACAATTACATGTGGCCCAAAAACACCTGAATCAAGTTTGGATCCAAATGTACAGGTTCACCCTCTCTCTATAATGTATATTGTAAGCTCTTCAGAACAGGAATCATTTAAAAATCCCTTTAAAATAATGGAACTATGCAAATATGCAACAATAATCAGATTATGGATTGAATCTGAACACTTTGGAATCTGGAAATTTTCAGATCCGTATTTTAAATCAAATTAGGAAGTGCTCAGATCAGATGTTGGCTTGACCCACTATAGAATTACAAAGTTCAGATCAGGATCCAGACTTGATATCTGGAGTTCTGGTTTGGGCTCATCACTAACTTAAGCAGGTGAAAAGTAATGACATGATCATGTTTCAGCTCAGTGGCAAAACTATTCATGTCAATGAGGCTGGATCAGGCCCTATGCCAATTTGCAATGAAAAAATATCAAGAAACATGACATTTCATTGGCAGCAGTTAATGTTTCCACAGTGCTTTGCAATTTTAAAGCACTATGTAAATTCAAAGTATTGTGCATTATTGTATCACTTACAGATATCTTCTGTTTCTTTAATTCATCTGATCAGAGAGCATTACTTTGGTAGCATGTGAATAATTGATAGCGAGAACAACCTCTTCCCAATTCTGGAAACACTTATAAAGGTGAGAAGCTTTAGGCATGTGAGTAATCCCACTGAACTCATTGACGGAGAAACTTTTATGGCTGGGGTAGAGACTCGTTATTGACTTTTTCCTCTCTTTTTATTGCTGTAGAATAGCCATAAACAAAATTAACTTTCAGCATTAAACCGATCAGTGCTTGGAGGATCTGATCAAATGCTCATTAAGGTCAATGGAAGTGTTTTCATTAACTTCAATGAGCTAAGGTCAGGGCACAACTTACATTACATTTACAGAGATATCTGCATGCTGGCATTGTAAAGATGAAACTCATACACCTAGTACCTTCAAGAAGCTCCACTTGCTGGTGAATGATTATCTGTTCCAGCTGTTAAAAAAAATGAAAATAAATTAAACTACATGGTGGGACTCTTATAACGTTAAAGAGATTTGGAGTTGTCACCATAATCATTCTCAGATATCTTTCAAGGATATGATGTGTTCCAGCAGACCTGCATTTCTTTGCTCCCTGACCAGCAGGGGCTGGATGCACTGGGGAGTAGGGATGTAAAAATTCGTTTTAAAAAAAAATCCATGTAAACATTCTAAAAATAGAATGTTTAAACAGTTAAACATGGTGGGAGGGGACGAGCTGTGCTGGGCTTGGCTCCTTATCGCCAAGCGAGAGCTGCCTAGCTGCGACTCCTCCACCACAGAGCCGGAGCTGGGCAGCTCTGGTTGGCGGGGAGCTGAGCTGGCTCTGCACTTGCGGGGAGGAACTACACTGGGCTCTGTGCCTCCTTGCGAGGTGGAGCAGCCAGCTGTGGCTATCCGTCTCCGCGCCGGGCTCCGCCCCTCGCACAAGCCAGAGCTGCCCAGCTGCTCTGGTTTGCGAGTAGTTGAGCCAGCTGCTCTGGCTCCCCCCACTTTAAATGTAATCAGCTGTTTAAAACACTTAAAGAGCAAATTACTATTTAAACGTTTAAACGGTTAGGCTTTTACGTCTGTACTGGAGAGCATCCTGTGTCACTGTAGTCATATTCTTGTTAATTCAGAGGGGTCTTGACCAGCTCAAGAGGGAGCTGGTTCTATTCCTGGCCAAGTGGAGGGACATCATATAAATTGTGATGGTTATATATTATATGCATCCACTGGAAAGCAGTGACCAAATTAGTTCCACTGGGATCATGATGAGACCAGCTGTAACTGAGGGAAATATACAAAAGATGCAGGGCCTGATTCTCTCTCTCACTCGGTCTCCTTTGTGCTGTTCTGGTAATGCAAAGGGCATAGTATCTGGTCCTTTCTCCCCTGTTGAAGATTCACCTGGTATGAGTCTCCAGAAGGCACAGAAAAGGACTTATTTGGGACAAGAGGGAGGCGAGGTCAGAGCACATGTTTAAGGTTATGCTCTAAAAAACCTGGAGATTCAGAAATGGTGGCCCAGTATGTGGCATTCTAGAATGTCAAAATGAACAAAAAAATAGCCTTCTCTATAAAGACAACTTGTTGGCCAAGGAGAAATCATATGATTGATAGATTATAAATCCAATGACAGTGAATATTTGGCATTTATTGCTGACTCTTCTCCCCTCTCTGCTGTAATAGTTCATTATTGTCTCTCAGACATCTCTTTCTGTTTTAGGAAGGGAATGCCGATCCTATAAAACTGACAGGATTTCACTTCAATGTCATTTTGACTGTAGGTCACCAGACTAACAATTTAGCTATTGGTCATTTTCCTTACATTTCTGATGGGCATCAAATATTTGGTGCAGGATTTTCCCATTAGTCAATGGCCGAAGAAAGAAAATATATGATGACCATATGAGATCATCATGCCACAGTCCTTCACTGGATATCACTTATAACAGAAGCTTATGAGATAGCCTCCATGGCCCTACACTAATCTCTGAAGTACACATGCAAATAAGTGATTTCTGAATAAGGCCTTTGTACTTATAAACATTTTCGTAAGCACTTATACTACTTGCAGTTTAAACTTCAGGAGGCATAACATGAACCTCTTGCAGCTCAAAGGAGTTCAGTATAGAGCTTTGGTATCAATAAAAGGGACTAATACTTTGTGTGTTGCCAACCATTCTGAAGATTTCAGGTGTGTCCTGCAATGTTTGAATATTGATTTCAAACCCAAATTTGGTCTTTCTAAGGACAAAACGTAGCAAGTGATGTCAAGCTGGTAAAAGCTTGATGTTATTTTAATTGTATACGTTAATTTATTATCAAAGAAAAATATGTACAAGTTTGGAGAATGCAGTAAGGATAGCAGCATATGTGCTTTTTTGTTCTATTGGATTCTGTATGAAGACTGTCTTGATACATCATTTATCAGTCCAGTCAAGGACCACGAAGATTTCTCATATTGTATATCAAAGTATCAAAAACACTAAAATTTATAAGCGTATATGCTGCCTGCTTGACCTTAGTCCTTGTAGCAGGCTAATTATCAATTTTTTTAAAAAAAGGTGACAGTTTTGGCTGTCCAACCTGAACATATCTTGGCTATAAAGATACTGGCCCAACTTCTGAAGGTATAAATATTTGCAAGACACTCTTTTCTGACCTGGGAACATACTTTCTTTTATTTTGGGTACTGCCCTGTATACTTCCATAGGCAAAGCTCTCTTGGACTCCAAATATAGTTCCAGGAATGGGACCCATATTTACTTTTGGGGATTGCGAACAATGTATAAGATTATAACATGGGGAACAACAGTGATTTGCATGCAATCTGTAACTGTAAAAAACAAAGAGATCCACTTTTCCTGAATCTTTTAAATATGTGGTTGTAGAAAGTATGATACCTATTCAATATGATGGAAAGCTGGCAAAGAAAAGGGAAAATATTTGCTCACTACATCTTAGAAACAATTTCTGATTTCCCTTAAGCATGGAGAGAAATAGATTACTCCTCAGCTATTCCCATTGATTTCAGAGGGTCTGCTTTGCAAAATAAACCATTGTTCAACGGCCCTAAGACATACAAAGCAGATAACTATTTTCTCTTTTGTGTCCTACACTTTTATTTCAGCTGTGTTAGCAGAAGAGAGAGGAGAATGATGAAATTAGTTTTGACCCACACCTCAGGCTTAGCCATTTGTTGCCCCGTGCAATCTTTTTCTAATAGTCATAGTAAAAATTTATGTCCCTTCTGCTTCCCTCTACTTCCTTTCACCCACATACAAACAAATAACCTTTCTACCTTTTTCTTTTTGGGCTTGAACCTACCAATTAAGCACACACTTGTTTTGAGATGGCGTAGAGCCGTAGAAAATATTCTGTCTACTGGAATCAGGATGTCTCCAGGAGCTTCCCATTGCACAAAGGGAGTGATCCCATTGCTACACTATTTCAGAGGGTATAATGTACAGCCCCCAGTGCAGCCTTTGCTAATGAGTATGTGTAGGTGTTGGGACCGCAGCCTTCCCCCCGCCCCCACTCCTCATTCCATTGATGGTGTATTTGTACACTAGGGTGCACATGGAGAGAGAGCGAGCTGTTAGTTGTAGAACTGAACAAAATATTTTCAGACAATACTAAATTTGTCCCCAAAAATGCATTTTTCAAGACACTGAAACTATTAATGAACGTGGGTCAAATTCAATGAATAATTTCAGCAACAACAACCCCCCCCACAAAAGTTGACAGCTTCAGAATGAACCATTTCAAAGCGTCATATCAAAACATTTCATCTGACCTGAATGAATTTTTCAGTTTTTCATTTTTGCAGGAAAAAAAAAAACAAAAACCAAAAAAGCAACAGCCAAAAAACCCCCAAACCAAAACCAAAATTTTGGTTTGAAATGAACTGAATTTTTTTTTTTTTTTAATTTTCATTTGGCCACTGACCCGAAACATCAATAATTCACTCAGCTCAAGCTGGCTGTTGTGTGAAGTGACTCTTCACCCACAGCACTAGTTGACATACTCTGGTCCCTTGACATTATCCAAGTTAGGCTGCCTCTATTTTGGTTCTCTCAAAACCCTTCCCATAGGACACCTGCCACTTTATGAGCAATATTACAACATATTTGTACATCAGTTGGGTTACAGCTCTGGAATGGCCACAGCATGAAGGATCAGCCCAAACCCCACAGATCCTGACTGAGGCGGCAGTGGGCAGAAAGGGTAGAGATCCTGCAGGACTGGGAGGAAATCCCACCTCGATTTACTGCAGCCAGCCAACTTCCCCATTGCACAGGAGGAATGTCACCCCAGAGCAAGGCCAGCAGATGGGCTGCAGGGCATCTGATTGGCTCTGGGCCAACTGGCTGGCACAGGGCTGTGGCTAGAAAAAGAACATTGTGAGGCCTGAGCACGTTATCATTTTCTGCTGAAGCTGGAAGGAGCTGGCCCAATTGCAAGCCAAACCTAGAGCTAAAGGATCAGCTGAGGGAGTAGGCCGGGGGCATGGCAGAGGAGTTCTGATTAGTATGACCACCATGGGAATGGATGCCAAGCAATGCAGCAGTGATCAGGGCTCAGCATTCTGAGCTCGCACCAGGCCAAGCATGTGGAGAAGAAGGTGCCCTGTTAGCATCTGAGGTGCTGGGACTGGGTGTTTGGACTCAATTGGCTTAGAGTGTATTAGCTTGTATATCTGAGTGTCAGGACTGGATACAACCTACTATAGTTAGTACACATGCCTCCCCAAAGGGTCTTCCCCAAATCATCTGGAACTGATGGAGGATTTGTTTCTGCTCACAGAAAAGTATGATTTCATTGCTAAGTGCAACACTTGTTTCTGGAGTTAGTTCCTGATCTCACAGGTCGAGGAGAGAACCAAGGGATTGGGGCCTAGTCAGAGGCAAGTGGGGTTCCCTCAACCACATGGCTTAGCATTTGGTACTCCCTTAACCAAGCTTGGTTGCCCTCACCACAAATATGCCAAGGGATGGACTGTAATCTGAAGTGATCCAACATAGTTTATATGCTACATTGCATTGGCTCCCTGAAGTCGCATGTCCTTGAACAGAAGAATGGAAGCAGGTAAGAAATACACTACACTAACGAGAGGAGACATCTGAAAGACTCAGCATGGGCAGAATAAGCAATGCAAAGTTTGGACAACCCCACCAAATAACCTGAAAAACTGGGATGCCAAACGTTCCCCTGTAGCCCTCTCCTCCCACAAATCACCCTCTGACTCAGTATGCTAAACAGTTCTCTCTATTCAACCCCCCAGTGAATTCTAGTCTTTGCCTATCTCCCAGGAGAAAATGTCAGCTTGCTACAAATCTCCTTGTACGTCAGGATAAGATATAGGGGCCTATTCTCTCTGCAGATGTGAGGGAGATTCTTCTGGGTGGATAGCTCTTCCCCATCCAATCGGGTCTCAATCTGAATTCAGCTTACTCCACTGCTTGTCATGTTTATTTTGCTATTCTTGCAAGAACTGGGGGAAATGGGGATTTCAAATCATTGCAGATCTCTGCGGTGTGTAAATGCCAGTCATATTAATTTGAAAATCACATGGATAAGTGGAAGTGTAAATAGATCCCTGATTTTTGGACTAAGCATGGGCACAGAGTCCAGGAAGTCCAGAACTCTCATCATGGTTGTGAAGGTGATTTGCTGTTTGTCCATGTATCAAATTTAAAATGTCTTTTAAATAGGGATAATAGAATTTACTGTCTTACCTCTCAGGGGTAATCTGAGGAATAATGAGTTAATGTTTGTACAGAAATCTGAATAGATAACATGATAATTATTTATTATTATCACCACTCTTAGTCCTTGACTGAAACTGCTGGCTCTGCCCTCCCTGTACTAATGCTCATGGAACTGACAAAGTATGTCATTTCATGTATGTGCACCATGGGCTCACCATCATGGCTCTAAAGTAAAGAATGGATTCTGAATGGGATGAAAAACAATCACTATTCCCTTTAGGTGCCCAGTTTCATTAGCTAGCAAATACCAACAGTGTTTTAAATTATAATAGACTCTACATGGTAATTTAGGTTGCCAATGAAAAAATACATTATTTTTCCTATCAAATGCTAATAAGGATAGAAATATTCTCATGTGTTTATTTCCATCAAAGCCTTTATGGATGTAAACATTCCCTAACCCTGTTAGAATGTTGGGAGCCAAACACAACGTCTATCTAGACCCTGAGAATCAAAGCCTATAAATTCTAAATTACCAGATTCGTTTCACTGTCAAAACTGAGGGCCTGATTCTTTCCCTTTCACACATGCTGATCTATGGGAATAACTGTAAAGTATTACACAATTTGAATTATGGCGGCAGATGCAAGCCCTTAGTGAAGTGCAGACAGGACTCAAACAGCATATGTGGCAAGACTTTAAAATGATTGCATTCTGAATAGTTTCAAGTGTTCATGGGAACACAACTGAGAATGTTTTTTTGCCACATACAGTCTTTAATCTGTGGTGGCCGCTAAGCTATGAAGCTTAAAAGAAAAAACAATTTGCAATTATTGAAGCATATTATGCCAATCATTTTATAAACCACAATTTGCTAGAAGCAACGATGGCTTTGGACACACTGTATAGGTGGCCCTCTAAGATGCCATGTTACAGAGATATCCTATGACCCTGGGAGAAGTTCAGCTATGGGCAGAAGCCAGCTGGCTAAAAGACCTTCACGCTCCTCAAAATGTGGGCTGTAAGAAGAAGACAAGTCCTGGCCCTGCTCCTTTTAGGGCCTTATTTTTCTCTCTTTGAAACCGATGGGAGTTTTGGTAATGATTTCCATGGGAGTGGGAGTGGGCTTTTAATGAGCTGGAGGGAGACTGGGGAAAAGAAAAGAGAGATAAGGCATGATAAGGGGAGAGGAAAGAGACCCACTTTGTTGAGTCATGGAGGGATGAAAGTAAAGCAAAGGGATTTGCTTATGGCAGCAATAAACATGAGGCAGGCCCTTCCTGCAAGACTAAAGTAATTTCAAAGTTTTGTTTTAACACAAACATAAGCTATTGAGGAAACAAAAGTATATTAAAGGTTAGACACAACAGGACCTGGCTCAGGTATTCCAGACCAGGAGGCAAGCTGTGAGGAAGTGGTGTTTGTTTCCAGGCTTTTGTAGGTTCAACAGGTTTACTTTGACTAGGAAGGTCTGGAGAATCCAGGAGATAATCCTGAAAAATTTTGTTTATTTGTCCTTGAGGATCTGCAGGAAGGAAAAAGAAACTTAATTAAAATTTAGCGTGTACAATTAGAATATGATATTGTTGCCTAGGTAACCTGTTCGTTTACTTTATGTGACTGTATCCATCAATGAGAGTGCCACATGGAAGAAGTTTGCAGGAATGGGATTTCTAACAACTTTGTGGTAGAATGTGTACACCGATGCACAAAGACAGCAAAAACATGCCCATGTGCATTATATTATGCTGGGAGCTGAGTGAAACCTCACTGAAGCTGGTGTCTAATAACTGCCCCTCATTCAGGAGTAATTTAAGATACACACAAGACTAGTCAGGAATCTGAGCTATGAGGGGTTTCACTGGGGTCTAAATGCAAATACAGGGGGCTGGCTATTGATTGAGAGAGCTGTGTGTCAGAGAGAGAAGCAGAAGAAACACCCCAGCGAAAGAAGGCAGCCGCTGCATCAGAGACAGTCTGGGAAGTGCTTGCCATGTGACCTGGCAAGAAAGCTAAGAGAGAGCAATTTTGGGTAGCGTGCTGGTTGGAAAGAAGCTTGGAGCAGAGAAACTGTCTCCCAGTCTTTGATTCCTGTGTTCAGGAAATCTGGTCTTCATGTTCATTTGTTTGTAAAGAAACAGGATTGCATCAGATACATACCTGCCTTCATCATTAATTTCTCCTCCTAAAGGAAACAACCATACAAGACTGTTTGGGTCAAATGGGATAAATATTTATATACCGAGTGTGCCTGAGAAGTATCATCTTTAACGTTAATGGTTTCATTAGTGCATGGTAGACTTTCAAGGGCACATCTATTATCTTAGGAGCCTCCACACTTATATACTGCAAGTGTCCCCAAACAGATCATTTCTATCAAGCATGCTACAGTACTTAGGCACTATGGAGTTTTAGCACCAGAAGGAGCTGTGGCTTTAAATCAGTTTTCTGTTGCTGTTATGGGTTTAAATGAGATCCTTTAGCATTATTTGAACATAGTGTGGCTGATTCATCGTTTAATCATATTTTGATCTTAATTTATCTGTGCAGCCACTGCTTTCTTTCAAAGTCTGAGACCACAGGAAAAAGAAGGAAGCCCTTTGAATTTCTATCTGGCTTTTTAAAAATGTATAACTGGGTTATGAATATTTTATAGGTGCTTCTGCATCATTTCATCTCATAGGGTACTGTTGTTGCTATAACTTGTTACATGAATGCCATGAAGCCTTATTGGCCAAGTGCTAGTGTCATTCTTGACTAGTAATAAGAAATAAAATGACAAACTGCAGTTTTGTCCATCAAATTTAAATGACAGAAAAATCCAACAGCAAATACCTTAAATATTGATGGAAATCCAAGATATTTTGAAACTTTGTCCATTTTTGTGCCTATTTTGTGATGGGGTTTTTCCTCTTTTACTTTTGGTAAGTGAATATTTAAGATAAACAAAGATTGGACAATATAATGAAAATTTGTAGAATTATTAGCCACTGTCTGGAAGTGTATTACCATACTTCTTTGCTGTGGAAACTCTGTGCTAGAAGGCTACATTATTCAGCTGTTTCTACTAACTACGGTACATTAAAAATATACATGACAAATTCCCCATTATAACTTCAATAGAAATATGCAAGCCTTCACACTATAAAAGAAGAATATTCCAAAGCATGCAGCAACAATGTTATAAAAACTACTTAGTACCCTAGAACATTTTTAGTGTTAAGTAGCACTGCATTTACAAAGTTGTAGCAAAAAGATGGATGAAAATTGGCAGTCCTATATACCAAATTGCTGGAACTCTGCTAGACCCCCAAATTCTGCTCCAATTGCACCCATATAATTCAATGGAGGTATCTTCTGTGGAGTTGTATGGACATAAATGAGAGATGAATTTTGACTCCTTCTCTTTAATTATATCATTTGATAGTATGTGCAAATGAATTTAGAAGGATTTTATGATTAACTGTCTGCAACTTTCACCTGCAGTTCTGAGGACCCAACTGGCTCCACTAAAGGCAATACATGACAAGAATAAACCCAAATAAAACTAATCTGACTAAGCACAATTAATCTTCAGAGATTTCCTTTGTTACATGGTAACAGGATTGTGACACATCTTGAAAATGAGCATCATCTGCTGACGCACTGTTTTCAAAGTGGAATATGGAAGAAATGTATGCAAAATATGTGAACTTTGGATCAGTGCATATTCTTTCCACACATTCAGTGCCGACTATACAGACAGCTGTAGGCATAGTTATATGAACAAACACTTCAAAGGTTAAATGCAAATGTTACTTGAATAAAACATATTAAATAAAAAAGTAACATTTTAATATCAATTTTAATTTCCTTTGGGACATCTCATATTCTGAAAAACAAAAATGGCAAAATCACCATGCTTTGGATGATGTGGCTTTATTCTGAAACTCTCTCATTTAATTAGATTGCTGGAAATTTATAAGACTGTAGTTTTCTGTAAATATGATATAAAAATACAGGCTATACATGCACTTACCTTGAGAGGCCATGAAGCTGCCTGAGTCACTTCTTCAAAGGAAGCCAGGTTAAAAGAAAAGGCTTTTCTTGTTGCAGCAAGAGGGGGGGAAAGCACAGCATGCACAAAACTTCAGAAGGTGTCTGTCTACTTCATGTCAGTTTACAAAAGAACTCGAAGGAAACGTATTGCCTTTCTCATGTGTCAGGACTATGCATTTTATGTTGAAGGACAACAGGGGGAGATGGTGCTAGCAAACAAGAAAAATATTACTCATTTTAAAGTCATTTTGCATCAATGAAAACAGGAGAGGTGCATCACCAGTACACAGAAGTAAACTTTAATGTGCCCACTGACTAATTTAAACACATGGATAAGATTTAAGATTCTCCCTTGTACTGTATGTTGTTAGGTATTTGTATTCTAAGACTAGACAAATACTGTCTTTGTAATTCTGTATTTATATTTCCATATTCCCAGGACATCTACCAAAGAACAAAGGAGCTGGTGAGTTCCTCACAATCAAAGTTTTTATAGTTCAGAGAAGGAAGACTTATATAGGATTATTCATTTTATTTACTTATTTTTTCTTGTAGCATCAGCCTCCCCTAACTCTGGATACTGGCTTTTCTACCAAATGAGATCCAGGAAAGAACACCACCTGTCCTCTGTGCATGAATCGAGGGTCTGTGGTGGGCAGTGAGTTGTTCACACTACATTTAAACAGTTAAAAAAATAATTGCAAATCTTGCTCCAGATGAAGCCTACTTCAAGTCAAAATGTCATGCTAATAATTACCTGAATTACACTGAGAGAAAGGGAGACAGAGTAACCTTGACTTCCCAGCTCACATTTCTACCTCAAGTGACCAAGTCGCCATGGAGATCATACCCACGTGATCTGTAGACAGACACGATTCATGACTGCTGAAATGGTACAGTCTATACACAGCGTCAGAAGAATTAGAGCAAAGTATTGTGGGCCAAATTCTGCTCTCGTTTATACTCATGCATATCCCACTGATTTGAAAGGATTTGCTCTGGTATAAACAAGCAGAATTAGATCCATTGTTTACAAATCAGGCAAGTTTCTGAGAAGCTGCTTTTAAAAAACCAATAAGCTCAAGCTGACTTTTACTGACAGGAGTGCTAATGAGAGTAGTACCCACAAAGATGCCAATCCTCCACTACAGTGTGGCAGATTTGGACTTTGTGAAGCTGTCTTGTAGCTTAGTCACCTGAGGGACAGGGGGTCTCAGATAGCATAGAGTTGTTGTAGTGGCTCCTCTGACACACACCCCTTCCTCCTCTGGTGTAAAACTGGTCCAAAGCCTTGCCCACCCAGAATCAGAGGTGGGAGACAAACATTGCTTAAAGCCACAGTTACTTCCCTTCCCCCACTCAAGCTGGTCCAGTGCAGAATATAGAGACCCAAGGGTCTGACCCAAAGAGTAAACACAAATAAAACTTAGAAAAGAACCTGAAGCAAATAGAGAAAGTGGTGAACTTAATAAATTTGGAAGCTAAGGGTGAAATTTACAAAGGCATTTCAGAGAGTTGGGCAGCCAACTCCCACCGACTCCATTAAAAATGGTTTTAAAAGGCTAATATGCCCCTCAGAAACCACAATAAAAATCACTTTTGCCTGTGTGCAAAAGCAGCCTTATTTCGTCAACCAAATGTGCTTAGATTTATTAGGAATTTTTTTTTTCTATAAAAGCTTTTGGAAACTCACCTAGGGAAGAAAGAGAAGATTTCCTTAAAACAAAATAAACACAAACACCTTGAGTTTAAAGCAAGAAGAAAAAATGTCATGGGAAGTTGTTTTAAGCAGCTAAAATGCATTTAAGAAGAAGTAAAAATACGTGCCATTTTTAGATTAAAACATTAACAGAATAATCTCTATTAAAATGTAATCCGCAGTGTGATCAAAGGGAAAGCTGAGTAGGAATTGAATAAGCAGCTGGATCTACAATGAGGAAACATGAGAAGTCAGAAGGGCTCACTTCCCAGCCAGAGCAGCATGCACCCTAACAAAGGTGCTTGTCATGTGCTCAGAAATCTCACTGTAATGTATCTGCTTGTGTGTATGAGTGAGTGATGTTACTCTCTAGTGCAGCGGTTCTCAGCTGGGGTCCAGGGCCCCTGAGGGGGCCACGAGTAGGTGTCAGGGGGTCCACCAAAATACATCAGAGATCAGGGCTGGCATTAGAGTTGCTGGGTCCCAGAGAAGAAAGCGGAAGCATGTTCATGAGGACCCAATCTTTTCTATATTTTTATGATTCATTCTGTAAAAAAATTACATCTGGTTGTGTTTTATTGTCACCTCATGCCCTGCCCTAACCTCCAAGAAGATGTCAATAACAAAGCAAACCTAATTTTAAAAACATCCACAGTAGTACAGCACTAAAATACGATCTATAGAAAGCGTATATGAAACCGTAAGAAGCTAACTAATCCTTTCCTTTAAATGTTGGACAGTTTGCTACAGTTGAGGCAGAGGGATGCTCTGATGGACCGCTGTGCTGAGGAAGGGATTCTGGATGTTTAAGAGAAGAATTCCAAAAGCACAAGCTTCTTCCAATTGAGATAAAGGAGTAACTCCTTTAGATGTGAGAAAAGTAGTAAGTTACTACCATTGCTGAGGCCAGCCACTTGAGGGAGACATGATCACACTGACTAACCCCATGTACTATTCTATTACATAGTACATACAGTATTGCTTGAAGAAATCTTCTTTAGTAGTGATGAACTTACCATTAGACATCTTACATGAAATAAATAAAACATCATGTTCTCTTTTATTAGCTAAGTGAATAAGAAAAAAAATTCAGCTATACCAAATGGAGGACAAGAGGTTTAGCTGATCTAATGCATACAAAACCAGGAAACGTATGCAACATATTTCTTACTCTATTAATGATGGATGAACTTCCAAAGATTCGGAGTTCCTTTTATAAGGTCAGGTTGGGCCCTGTCCCAGCCCAGGTGCACAAGAGGTGGAAGGGCTCAATGTGCCCCTTCAGAAAAGCTGAGTACTATTACAGTTCTCACACTCATTCATTAGAGACCAACCACCCATCCATAATACATTTGGTCAATTGCAAAATTTGGTTTAAGAGGGGTAGAGTTTTTCCTGATGCAATCCGCTAATCAGCTTATGACCTGAAGCATGAGGACTGACAACCTTAATAATTTTTATCCTGGCTAGCAAAAGCAGCGGAAACTCGCTTTGAATGTTAGATGGGGGAGGTGCTGAAAGTGCACAGTGAAACCCAAACAGGCTAAGCACCATACTAAGTGTAGGGAGTGGGGAGTCAGGGGAAGCGGGTGGAAATTGGGGTGGGTGCTCTGCTTGGGGAGTGGTTGGAGTCTGAGGCAGTAAGGGAAGATCAAGGGATCAGGGACAGGAAGGGGATTCAGGATGGATGCTTTGCATGAGGTGACTTGGCCCAATCACCCCACTTCCTATTGGCGCTCCAGCTGACCCCATGTACCTCAGTGGCCACTCCAGCCCCCATTCTCACTTCTTCTCCCAGCAGCTGTGGGATACCTGCCCAGCCTGAGCCATGTGAAATGACTCACTTAAGAATGCCACCCCAGGGAGGAAACATAGAGCTTCCCCCTAACATTACCATTCTGCTCCCATTCAGCCCCAGTTCTGCTGCCCCTGCTGGCTAATGTAACTGCAGAGAGCTACTCATCTAGTCTGCTAATCTCATTATTATTTAAAATTCAAAGAAAGAAATGTTAGAGGAAAAAAACCACTGACTTATCTGCTAACATTTCTCATCCCACAACCTTATGTACCTAAAAACCACAAAGTAAGGGATCAATCTTGTGATGTCTTGAGTGCCCGTAGTTACCATTCAAGCCAATAGGAGTGGAAGAAGCTCAATGCCCTGCATACCGGGACCCTAAGGGCTAGACTGTGGCTTTGTAACTGCCCTGTGCTTAGCTGCCCTGTCCCCAGAGGAGACTAGACTGTGATTGTGAGAGTCAAAGTCTGTTTTTAGGGTCTCCCCTCATTCTGTGGAGGGGAAGGGGAGTAATCTGCACTATCCCTTACCTGGTGCAGAGTATTTGTCCCTCTGTGCTGGGTGCAGGAGGTAGAGTCAAGGCTTTCCCTACTCCTGACCACCCACTGACTGACTACATGCATGAGAGTGGAGGGTAGCAGTCTCTCAGAAGTTGCTCTCCCCTTACCCTGTGATCTGTAATAAGAGTACCTCATGTAAGGGAGTATGGCACAGGCCCATACAGTTGATCACACAGGACATGTTGTGATGTGCCAGCCAAAGGGCCCTTGAAAACATTATGTCATTTCAAATAAGTGCTGTGAAACACAACCGAATCCTCACCAAACAGATTATAATTAGGCTTGCAAGGATTAGATTTTTATTGCTAAATGTTGATTTCCCTGGTACACCCACAAATGACAAAAATATTTCTATCAATAATAATAAAAATTTACAGATAGGCAAAGAAAGAAAAATACTGCTTGCAAACTTACTAGAGTTGGATTGAAGGCTATATACTTTGTATGTTTTGACATAGGATGTCGGTAATTTGTGTTTTAACTGTTATAAAAGCTTTAACATTTTGAATCTCAATGCCTACTGTCATTAAATGATTATCATCTGACCCTCCCCTTGTCTGACGTCCCCATAATTTGTTACAACTATGAACATTTAAATCAATACCAAAAATTAAAAATGTGTAAAATAAACGTTGACATTATCAAAAATATAAAGAATAAAAATGGAATTTTGCCAAGCCTAATTATAAGTAATATGACACAGGTTAGCAGCAGTACCCTGGATAACATGCAGCTAAAAGATGATGATAAAATTAAGGCTCAGTGCCATTTTTATGTTGGGTTTCCTTAATATACCAGTCCAGTTATTACTATCACCTCATAAGGAGCATTTCACAATGTTCTCCTTCCTCCCTTGTTCATAGGAACCTATGCAACTTCCCTCCCCTTCCAAGGATAGGGAAAGCTGATGAGCTCTGAAGTAAGACTCAGACTGTGACTGTGTAATAATGAGCTTCATTTTCAAGTTCCAGATTTTCACCCCTTCTATCCCTATGAGACCTGGTTTTCTGCACTGGAAAAAACAATTGCTTAAATCTATGATCATCTCTCATGGGTCTCACCTTGAGCTTTGGTGTCTGAGGAGTCTAGCTTCTGCGTGGGTCTACAGAAACTCCATCCCACTGCAGTCATGCTGGCAATTATGCTGAAATACTGCAATGAGCGCACCAGCATTTGCAGCACCAGTGGAGCAGCTCTCTTCAATAAACTGACTGCACTGACAGCACACCCACTCCACACTGCACCGTGCAGCAGTTTTCAATAGTTCATCTTTTGGCCATGATGTCTGTAATTCAGCATTCCTGTTCTTTGAAACTAAATGATGTGAATTTGTTTAAATAAAGATGAAGAAAACCTTTAAAGTAACAATGAACTGTTCTGTAACTAGTCTACTCTATTTTGGCATTTAACTGAAATAGGAAGGAGTAGGTCAGGATAATTTAACCTTAACAACGCACATGCCAGAAGAGACCAGGAAAACCTTTGAAATCCTGCAGTTAGTAATGATATTTGTATACTGAAAACTTATTGGATCTTTTAATTTTATCTTCAGCAATGATTTATATGGGTTAGAATCTGAAAATACATTGGTTGGGGCAGCAAGCTCCCAAACTAACAAGAATCAATTGGTTAAATCCTAAAATGGCTTCTGCATTCCCCTGCTGCAGAAACATCGTATTTCTGTTGCACTGACAGGGACAGTAGAGGAGGTTCCTTGCACTGAAACCCAAAGTGGAGAAAAGGAGATTGTGGTGTGGATATGGAAAAATCTATATGGCTTAACCCCCTTGTAGATAATTTAATAAGCAGTAGCTCTGTCTGCTACTCTCTCCCATTTCCCACAGTAGCCAATCACAGTCCCGTTATACAAGTTTGAAGGTCATGAAGAACTTCATGGTAATGAGAATTTTCTCTCTCAGCACTACTACACCTCAGCACACTTTCTTCAGAATCTAGCCCTTTACTCACTTTTCAGAATTTGATCCAAACGGCAGGGAAGGAGATGGAGAGAGGGAGAGGAAAGAGAAAAGCATTTCCCCCCCATTGCCTGAACTCTTTCATGCACCTCTTCCTTCCTTAGCAAACACATCCCTGTGCCTCTCACTCACTCCATCTTACAAATACAGAGCTAGAGGCAGTTCCAATGTAACTTTTGGGCTGACTGGAATCAGGAAGTACCAGAAACCTTTCAAGAAAGTCTGTTTTGAAATGTTCAGGCCACTTTAGTCCACTGAAGATGTCTGAATACTTCGAATAAGCCCCTTATGAATAATCAGACTTCTCAGAATTTATCTGAACCTTGTGCTAGGCAAAACAATCAGGGTCTGCTTTTTAGAGGTATTTGGTATCCACAGGTCTAGCTGAGCTGTAGGTGCTCTGAACCTCTGAAAATCAGGACCAAGATGCTATAGAGGTTTGTGCCGCATCAATTTTAAATTATTATACCAGTATTTCAGTGCTATGGTATTATAATGGGGGAAAACATACTACATTAGTACACAATGACTAAAAGGCTATCTTGATGCTTCATATTGATCCTCCTACTCTCACCACCTGTTCAATTAACAAGTCAAATCCAGATTTTGTACATCTTCCAATACCACAGTTTCATTCTGAAAGCCAATCTGTTTCCTTTCTGCTTTCTACCTGGGCACAATAATAAAAGTTCTGGTACAAGAATGTAGGTGGCTTTCTCTGCTGATGAGGCACAGAACAAAATAGGAGTCTTTTCTGAGGCCTGCTCTGTCCTTGAAAATCCCTTTATTCAGGTTAGGCCAACTGTGGTTCCTCCCCTAGCCAGAGAGAAGATCAACATTTAGGCAAGGTCTATACCCCCACAAAATTGGAATGTATTCCAGTTCTTTTTTGTGTCCGTTTGAAGATGAAATTAGTGTTCATGTAAGTTGTCATAACAGCAGCCCTGGGCACTGATTCTTTATCAAGGCAACAGGAAAACATGGACAGGTACTGACAATGTATGTTTCCCCACATTACCCTAGTACAGTATCCCATCCTGAGAGGACAGTTCAATCTTAAAATGCATTCTGTCTCCAGCAAGACTGCTCACAAAGAGGCCAGTTGTTGTGGAAGTTGTGATATGGCCACCTGTTTCCTTAAAGAAAATGAACAGAGAACAACTTATTTCAATCAGCCATTAGAGTTAAAACTTGCAAATTAATCTCTACTAGCATGGCTCACAACTGGACCAGTGATTTAGAGGTGAAAGTATTATGTATCCATTATGAATCCATGGAGCCATTTAGTGCTCTATATATGTCAGATCTACATTAAAATGATATTCCTGTATTGATCCATTTCTTCTATACCTTTGAGTATTTTTTATTCAAAATTCAAATTAAACCAAACATTTATTCACTTTTTTGGGTGGGGTAGGGGAGATTAAAGCATTCAGAAGATTTAATGGCATAATGGTAACTCTATTAGGACATCAAAATTAATTTCAGTTTCCCTGAGGTATCTTATTTTAATTAACAAATCCATGATGCTGCTCTATTAACTAGCATATTGAAGGAATAATAAGTTTCAGATTAGTTTAATTCTAATAATTATTATTAGTAGTAGAGGATGAAATGCATTAACAACAACAATAAAAGGAATTAAGGGTCTTAATCCACTATGAAAAGTTCCAGAGGGATGGCCGTGTTAGTCTGTATACTGCACAAACAATTGTAGCACCTTAAAGACTAACAAATTTCTGCATTCATAAGCTGTCGTGGGCTGCAACCCACTTCGTCAGATGCATGAAGCGGAAATCACAGATAGGAAGTATATATATACATCCAAGGGTAAGAAATAACAATGGAGAGGGCAAGTGCTAACAAAGTAAATTCAATTAGAGTAGATGAGGCCTATTCACAACCGTTGATTAGAGGGTGAGAATGTGTGAACAGTGACAATTACTTCTTGTAATGAGATAACCATTCCAAGTCCCTATTTAGACCCAGTCTGATTGTGTCAAATTTGCATATGAGTTCCAACTCTGCAGTTTCTCGCTGAAGCCTGTTTTTGTAGTTTTTTTTAAGTATGACAACTTTCAAGTCAGCTACAGAGTGTCCTGGGAGCTTGAAGTGCTCTCCTACTGGCTTATGGATGTTAAGGTGCTACAGGACTCTTGTTGTTTTTGCTGTATACAGACTAACACGGCTACCCCTCTGGAACTTGGGTTTTT
This sequence comes from Emydura macquarii macquarii, assembly GCF_026122565.2. Taxonomy (NCBI): domain Eukaryota; kingdom Metazoa; phylum Chordata; order Testudines; family Chelidae; genus Emydura; species Emydura macquarii. The sequence goes on along the minus strand of NW_027130155.1, from coordinate 7,523,523 downwards.
TTGAGGAACTAGGGAGTAAAACCTGTGAAAAGATTAATGGGATCAACCCCATTGAATGGAATTAGGGCCATTAGACAGAATTAGACATAATGCTCAAGAATCTCATGGTACCAGCCTTTTGCCCATTTCTTTTTAGGCTGAGGCCTGCTACAATTTTAGGAAGTTTTTGATTTCCAAAAGCGTGGTGGACTTCTGAGTTTAGATTGCTGTAAAAGCATTTCCCAGCATCCTCAATATTTGAAGTCACAGCAGAAAAGAAAATTAACAGCAGTCCCCCAAAGTTCTAAGGTTTTTAGCTGAGCAAAGGAACCAGATGGAAACATCTTACTCAGCATACATGAAAGCACACCAATGCTCAGAATTTCAGAACTACAGGACCAAATTTCTTACAAGCCCAGATTGATCCTTAGATCCCAGTGAGCTCCATAAAACAGACGTGAACAAGACATTGCTGAGTTCTGCATACATAACATTTCTGATTGGTATATATGAGACAGCTATATTTTGCTTGCATATACTCCTCAAAAACAAAAACAAGAAACAACAGCCCACTGAATTCTTCAAGAGCTTACCAAGGACTTCTCAAACACAAAGCTAAAAAAGACTCACATCTTTGCTCAAGCTTAGAAAATGTCATCATTAAAGGAAACAGCCAGAGAAAGTTATGAGCAACTGAAATATAAGATTTGAAATGGAAATTGTGTTTGAACTTTATCGATAGCTGTCACCACAACCATCGCTATTAATACAGGCCTTTTTATCTTGTCAACTATGCAGGATTCAGAGACGGGAAAAGCTGCTCAGTGCACCACAGTATGTATAAAGTCAATGACATTCTGGCAAATTGAAACACCTATTCTTTCTCCAAGTGCCCTAGAAGGTAATGAAGCACTACATACCAAGAGCACACTGGTCATGGGAAGTGCTGGAAAAGACATCATGGTCACAAGAAAAGGGTGTACAGCCAGAGGAATCAGCATTGCAACATATGATTTTTCTTTCCACCTCTCTATCAGGCATTCTGAAATGGTGCTAGAAGAGCTTAAACTAAATCTACTAGAAGCAGCTTTAAACCTCACAGGTGACAATGTACAGACCAGGAGTTTGTCTAGTATTTTCTTGAGAATCTGAGCAATAGGAGTCTTCAGGCCAAGGGATGGATCTGATGAATACCCTGCTGGTTCTGAGCAGGGCCTCACAGCCTGTTGTTTAGATCTGCTGCATATCTGCCAGTGATCATGACATGCAGGAAGGGAAGGAAATTCTAATTCTTTATATTCATGTACAAAGTGCCATGCCATTAAAAGATTGTCTTGCTGATTCACTGTGGGTTTGTTCTGGACTTAGTGTTTCCCCACCAAAGACACTCACTGGAATTCTACATTGCCTGGTACAGCGTTGTCTTTCTTTCATGCAAAAGATGACTGATATTCCGTAGGGTGCTGAGCACTCCATGATTCAGTAATCATGGACATTCTCTATTTGCAAGACTGGTTAGAGCCCTCAGCCATAGTTATTTTACTTTTGTCACAGTTGTCAGCATCCCTAAGTTGCTACATGGGACATGGGCATGACTCACAGCAGTATCCCTCCCACGTCTAGCTCTCGACTGGGAGTGCAGTTTTCCTAGATGCTATAGCATACATTAAATGCACTTTTTCTTTGGAGTGCATTTTTAGCACACTTTTGTCCCCTGCACATTAGAGGCAAGAGGGGCTTTTGTCAGCAAAACTTTAATAGCAAAGTCCTCTGGTAATTTCTGCCATTACAGAATTCATTGCTTTTTCTAAACACTGCACAGTGCGTTTGCTAGTTTACTCTGTGGTACTGTCATAAATAACAGAAACTAAATTACAATTGTCAAAACCGATGAAGACTGTCCTTTTAGTGGGGCATCACTCTTGCTTTTTAATGATGTTTATTCACTTACCACAGACCTGACTGAGATGCTGAGCCCCTCCCCCAAGGCTGTGAGCATCCTCAATGCCTAGTGCAGAGTTTTTAGTGTCCCATTATGTAATGGTGTTGATGTACATAGGAATTGAGGGATCTCAGCCTCTCACAGGATTGGGTTCTCATTGGCAAAATGCAAGAATCTGCAATGCATCTCCCCATCATTAGAGCAAATTACCAAGGTTTTGCTGTATTAGGGACTGACACAGATGAGAACCATTCCTCCTTCAAATAATCAGAATACTTTCTGAAAACGATCCATTTATGGATGATTCAATAATAGACTAAATAACATCCTAATGATCTTGTGCTTTGCATAAGGGACCTTATTGGCTTTCATACTTACTGTAGGTCTGGTAAAAGTGAATACATCTGAATTATAGGAATATAAAGTTTAAAAAAAAAAAGGGACTTTTTGTAACTAGAAACACATGCTATTTTCATGTAGTAATTATGCTAATTTAGCCGTTAAAGCTTTCTGTTCTAGGAATTAGTATATTTGAAATTCAAAGGAGGGAAGAATTAGATACCATAAAGGAAAAGAAGAAAATACATTTGATGGCATCAAATAGCAACAAATGATAGAATATTAGTGTTCTGTTTTTCAAATGTTGGGCAAAATTTTGTTCTCAGCTACCTCGGTGCAAGAGTAGTTAATCCTTGTGGCTGAGAGCTGAATGTAGCCCCTTTTATTTTTTTATACAAAGAATTATACATTTTATAGACTCCAACATTTGGTTAATGGTTACTAAATCTGCCATTTACAGAGACATTAGGGAAGCTTGTATTTATTTGCAATTTTATTTCTCTCACAGTGAAACGTGGAATCCATACAGCTGTACAATGAAGATGATTACAATTGCTAGAAATGAAGGCCTCCTGGGAAAAAAATATCAATAGCACAGTTTAACTACATGAACCATAATTGCATTATTAGCTCTGCTGTGCAGTACCACAGGAAAGCTAATGACATGATTCTGAAGAAGCTTTATAGATTATGGAAAACTAAATAACCTCTAGGGCTCCCATTGACCATACAATTCAGTTCAGTTCTCTGCTGTTATGAGTATGAAAACTGCCTCCTTATTTTTCATAAACCTTGTGAATATGGTAACAGCATTTTAATAGATTTTAAATATGTTAGCTGTGTATATGGCCTTGGACAAATACTTGAAATAACAAATAGCCATTTATTTAACCTTACCTATAGGAAATTTACCTGTAAATTGAATTTTCAGTCCCAGCTTAACAAATGAATCTGCTGTGCCATCGTGAGGAAGGGGAGAGGGAGTGTGGTGGCATAACTGATTCTAGTTATATTCTGAGATGCTGCAGGAGAATTAATATCACAAACTGTCAGTGAAGGTTTTTTTTCCTTAACAGAGTTCCAAATGTAGTTACTGCAAAGTCCTTCTGCCTTCAGTTTAGCGGAGGAATTCCAGCTAAATAGCAGAAGGCCAAATTAATTTTCACTGCATCTTGACAGAACACAACAGTTGTTTACAGTGGGTTAGTCTCACCCCATCTCACCCTAGTTGAGACAGATTTAAATATGTAACTCCTCACCGTGGAATGTCATATGCTCATTCCATTTTGGTAATTTAGGGAGGAATTCTTGAAAAGTGCATATAGTCCAAGTAACCAGCCACATGCCGTTGGAGCTGAAGAATGAAAGCATCATCTATAACGTGCAGTAGCTGATGTGCATTTTCTACTCCCTCATGTTCATAGGGCAAAGAATATGGTTACAGATCCACAGGCCATACCTCTAGCCAACACACATCACTCCCGCGCTTCTGCACAATAATGGAACCAAGCTTTATGGCATGAAAGTGGCTATGGAGTCGCTCCACAAAGCCCCTCATTGCTGTATGGGTCTTCTATGACCTCCCTGATTTCACCTGTAAAATCCATTAGCAGCTGCTTTTTTAACTGTCCTGTAACAATGTTATATGAATCAGTGAGTTGTATAGGAGCTAATCTGCTGATATCCATTTGGAATACACATACACTTCAGAAATGTTAGAATCTGCAATAAGTAGAAGCTGCTATGGTGACTTATGTTACTTCCCAGATACTGTCGTGCAATGTGTAGAATTTCACACTGGTGCCCAGTGCAAAATTTTGCGGGTAATCAGAGTTGCTTCCATTAAAAACTACAGTGCAATTTCTATAGAAAATTGACTTCAGAAAGAGCATAGTTTGGAGAACACTGAGGGCTTTTGGCAATCCCACTCTTTATTCTACTAAGGTGAGATTCACCAGGGAATAGAAGACTAGTGCAAGCCCTGGTGCAGAGCACTATTTAAGTCTTATCTTGGGCCTCTGCACAGGGTTAATTTCATCCTTGCTGTTCAGCTGTAGACTTGGCTGGTATTTCTAAGACTTTTAAAAATACAAAGCCCAAGTGATCCATAGAAGACTGAGAAAAGATTGCTGTGAAGGGTTTTATGGCTTATACATTCCTATTTGTTATGGGTCTAGTCTGGAATGTTAACAACCTGTTCAGATAATAATCATCCAATTTCTGTATTCATAGAAAGTATCGCTCTTTGTACATTTAAAAATTGTGATATCTCCATTGGTGCAATATTTGCTATTACTACTATGGGAATGTGGTAGTTATCAGAACTACTTTTTAATATTTGAAAGGAGCTATAACAAGGAGGAATGTCATGCAATCATGAATGTGCTACCAATTAAGAATACCTGCTCCCTGCTCTTTATTCTTCATAAATGTGATCCCTAAAGTAGTCCAAAGAAAATTGAATTATTACGTTGAGGCTATAAAACCATATTAACGTAAATAGTTTTCAGGCTGCAGCCTCTAACCTCCCATGAGAGAGAGATTCCCTTCCTCCCCCCCACACGCATTTGGAAAATTTCTCACTCCACCTTCATGAGTGGAATGGACACTGCGCAGCTGGATTCCCCTCTGCCAGCTGTTAAACACAGGCAGTGACAGCTCTGCAACCATCAGTGCCTCTGCTGGGTCTCCATTGAGGTCAGTTTCCTTAGTGTTTCTAGAGGGTTGAAGGAAGAGGAGTGGCCCTCAGTGGCATTCTACCTACCAAAGAAAGTGCAATTCCCAAGAGATATCCAGTTGCCATTATTTCAAGCAGCACTAATTTAGGCTAACAGCCCCAGCTATTGTGCAGGTGTGTGGTGCTTGGTTCCTGGGCTCTGAGTAGAGACAGAAGGGCAGGTTAGAGGGGCTGTCCCTCGATGGTACCAAGGGATCCTTTCACTGGGGTTTTGGAGAGTGCACCCTCTAACCCTCCATTTGTGGGGAAGATTTGAAGGATATTCGGTGGGCCACATCCTTAGAGACCCCTCAGTTTACACCAGCTATTTACTTCAATGGATCTACAACAGTTTACAAAAGTTGAGGATCTGGTTCAATGAGGCAAATCTCACAGTGTTTCTGGTCTGCCCATTCCCAATGCTCACAAGTGGGTGCCATTCAGATCCCAACATTTTAAGCCTAATTCTGGATTGCTTTTCCAGTTCTTAGGATCTATAATCCTGACTGTGTCTCCTTCATTGTTATTCAAATGTACTTGTGGTTATATATTTTTCAAACTACACAAGCCAACTTATCAGTATTTTAAAAATCACAATATTTTGAAAATAGTACCATAAATTAACTGGCTGGCTTCATCTTTCAGTGTATAATAAATTTATATTAATTCCATTTTTATCTAAAACATGAGATCAACAAAAAACTGTAGGTCACTAAGTGCAACAAAAGATAAGAGGCTGCAGCCTGAAAAATGATGTTTGTTAATATGGTTTTATAACCTCAGCATAATAATATTTCAGTTTCCTTTCCTGGTACTTCAGTACTAGGCAAATTGGTTGACACTATAGTAAAAAACAGAATGATCAGACACACATGAACACAATATACTGGGGAAGAATCAACACAGCTTTTAGAAAGGGAAATCATGCCACACCAATCTATTAGAATTCTTTGAGGGGGTCAACAGACATGTGGACAAGGGTGATCCAGTGGATATAATGGGCTTGGACTTTCAGAAAGCCTTTAACAAGGTCCCTCAGCAAAGGCTCTCAAGCAAAGTAAGAAGTCATGGGATAAGAGGCAAGATTCAATATATTCACAAATGATCTGGAAAAAGAGGCAAACAGTGAGGTGGCAAAATTTGCAAACAATATACAATTATTCAATATAGTTAAGTCCAAAGCAGATTGCGAGGAGTTACAAAGGGATCTAACAAAACTGGGTGATTGGGCAACAAAATGGCAGATGAAATTCAATGGTGAGAAATGCAAAATAATGCACATTGGACAACATAATCCCAGCTATACACACAAAATGATGGGATCTAAATTAGCTGTTACCATTCAAGAAAGAGATCTCGGTGTCAATTTGGATAAGTTCTCTGAAAACATCCACTCAATGTGCAGTGGCAGTCAAAAAAGCCAACAGAATGTTAAGAACCATTAGGAAGAGGATAGATTGTAAAACAGTAAATATCATAATGCCACTATATAAGTCCATGCTACATCAACACCTTGAATACTGTGTGTAGTTCTGGTTGTCTCATCTCAAAAAAGATATATTAGAATTGGAAAAGGCACAGAGAAGAGCAACAAAAATGATTAAGGGTATGAAACAGCTTCCATATGAGGAAAGATTAAAAAGACTGGGACTTTTCTTCCTGAAAAAGAGATGACTAAGGGAGGACATGATAGAAGTCAATAAAATTATGAATGGTGTAAAGAAAATGAATAAGGAAATGTTATTTGACCCTTCACATAACACAAGAACTAGGGGCACCCAATGAAATTAATAGGCAGCAGATTTAAAACAAACCAAAAGAAGTACTTCTTCACACAATGTACAGTCAACCTCTGGAACTTGTTGCCAGGGGTTGTTGTGAAAACCAAAACTATAATGGGGTTAAAAAAATTAGATAAGTTTGTGGAGGTTAGTCCATCAATGGCTATTACCCAAGATAGTTAGGGATGGAACCCCATGCTCTGGGTGTCCCTAGTCTGACTGCCAGAAGCAGCAAGTGGACAACAAGGGATGGATCACTTGATAATTGTCCTGTTCTGTTCATTCCCTCTGAAGCACCTGGCATTGGCCACTGTTGGAAGACAGGATAGTGGGCCAGATGGACCATTGGTCTGACCCAATATGGCCGTTCTTATGTTCTGATCTGAAATTGGGTTGTGTGGTTAAGGATAAAAGAATAAACTGTGGTTTAAAAATCAATGGAAAATGAAGAGAAATTTTCAACTAAAATAGTGTACGACTATTACATAACTCTTTAGAAAGATAAATATTGTATCCTCACCATCCGAGCACACTGGGATTTATTAGCAAAATACATCCATTTCTGCCTCTTTAAGGGTTATTTGTTCAACAAAAGTTTGTCTGATCTAAAACAGGAGTTCATAGGAGAGTGTTCAATTGGTGATTTACACAGGAATAACCTAGTCACAAAAATTTTAATGAAATAAGTCACAGAACGGCAATGTTGCAGCTAAATCAGGAACCTGTTAAACTGGATATTGTTGACACATGCACACTGTTTTCTTTAAATTTCATGGTTTCCACTGTCAAATGCTGCTGTATTTGCATTTGTGTGGTAGAACATTGCCATCAAGTGGCCATTCAGTCAATTACGGATGCTCCAGTCCCTTTGGGATAGGTTAGCATGTCTTCCTTGAGTTCTGATTTCCTATTTAAAAGATAGTAGTCTGTCTGTTATTTAAATGTATTTGCATATTTTATTTACTAAAATCCTTCCAGTGTTCTCAGACATCAAACAGATCAGATTTACCATTTAGGACTTTTCTCATAAAGTCTTTGAGGGCAGAAAGAGTGTTGTTATGTTTGCATCTCAAGCAACGATATCCATTTTATTAAGCAAAGCCAGCTAGATTTTTCCTGTTCACTGTCTGTGCTGAGAAACACCAAATGTAATCCCGACTCAGGTCAAAGAAAATACCACACAAGCATTCCTTTTGCTATTACTGTATATAACCCCTAATAAACCATAGGGGGCATTATGTTGCCATGGTTCTCTCTTCTAATCCATCATATTTTATTCCAAGAGAGAATACAGCTTTTTCATAGTGTCTAACTCATAATTATCTAGAAAGTCATTTTTAAAATATAAACTCAAGAAATAGATTTAGGAAGACATCCGTTTTGTATATTATAGTTCCATTTATTGATCTTATTTTTAATTCAGTTAAGGGCATCTAGAGTACTAAATTGGTACTCCTCATTATTTAAATTATATATAAATAAAAATTAATAATCCATTTCAGAATATATGCTGTATATAAAGGATCCTGTGCAGATATGTATGTGGAATATAGCATAGGAACATCCCATGGAAAGAAAATACAAAGGTGTCATGCATAGCCAAGGTCGTGTCTATTACAAAATTAGTTTTAAGTGACAGATACTGCACCCATGGCACAGCTAAGGATTAGCCACAATTGCATTCTTGTGGTCAGTGTAGAACAGAGGACATGCCCTCGCTACTCCCTTGGGGAGACAATGGGGATGGGGAGAGGGCAGGGACGTATCGACCCACAGAATTCAAAGGGAGTGCCCTGCAGCTCCTGAAAGAGTAGAACAGAGGACACTGCATGTTAGAGAGGTTGGAGGGGAATTCTTCAATTTCCATAGTCTAGCCAAAATACTTTTGCTTTGCCACCACATCTCCAGCAGTTCCATATGAAAGTCAGTCTAGCATGTGTTGTATATGAATAGAGGGATGGACTGACACTATGCCCACTGAAGACAGCATTGATCACACTACTGACTTCAACAGGCTTTGGATTAGGCCCCATGTGGGCAACCTGTATCACTACAAAGTGGCTCTTACATCTGAGAAAGGAGCAATAACGATGTTTTTGGAATTTGTGCTATACTGTCTTCCTCTGCAGCAGGCTGCTAGCTGTGATATGGAACAAACTGAGGAGTGAGGTTAATGGGAGTTAGATAGTCAAGTTAGATTCAAATTATAGCATGGAAAATTCAAAAACAGAAAAAAAAATTGCCAAATAAAATATTGATTGCAAATTGTTCTCCCAGCTCTGGGCTGGTGTATAGATTTGAGAATTTTTCAGTTTTAATAATTTAGATACTCATTAGTAACATAGGCAAAGAATATCAAATATGATATTTTAACATCTCTGTTAAAAAGGAAATATTAGTTGATCCTTTCAAGATCAGGGCCCCTTGGAAAAACAAAAACAAAACAAATCCTCATTCGGAGAAACTGACTTTCCACCAGGTTCAAAATATAGAAGAGGCCCAGGTCCAGTAGATTTTACAGATGATTTGTATAGCTATCTATGAGAGTATCCCATTCCTCCAGAGAAAGTTTCACTATCCCTCTTGCAAGCTCAACATGAGGTCCCGGTGATCCCCAGTTTTTAGTTGGTTTAGTGGGGGACTTGCAGAATCAAAACATGTGTGTTTAATGTCAGGATTCTGCCTAAAACCCAAACGCCTCATCTGTATTCAAGAGGCACCTGTTTCAGGTAATTATGCAGTATTTCATTTACAATTAAATTCAAGTTACATTGTCACCACTAGAGGAGCTCTTGTAGTAGGATAAAGGAATATTGCCTCATGCGTTTTTTACTACAACCTAGAATTTCCTTGATGGTTTAATGTATGGCAACCTTTGACACCAATCTGGCTGGGGATTGCATAGTAAGAAGTTCATTAAATTACATGACACGAGGTTAAAGTCACCATCAGTAGCTACCTAGGAGTTTTAGTCTGAACTAGGTCACTATGCAACTTTCGGTGAAGTTAGACTTTAGATCTTCCAGTCTAGATGAGCTGCACTGAGTGATCTGATATCAACTTATTATACAGCATAAAGAGCTCTCATCTCCCCCGAGAGCAGCCTGTGGCTTCAATCCCATTGGAAACAAAAAGTCAAGAGTAAACCATTGTATTAGGATCAATCACCCTCTCAAATGTACTGTATTTCTGCTGAATCAGGCACCCAGCTTGAGGGAGAAGAGAAAGTAAGAGGTGTTGTGATAATTGCACCTACAAATTTACGCTAATTGTGAGCTCAAATGTAAAAAGTGAGTGAAAGTTTATAAAAAGGTCACAATAGCCTCCAACAACAAATGTTGATGGGAAAAAGGTAAGAACGGGACACAGAAAAACTGAATTAGTCCAAACAAAAAGGCCTACTGATATAACTTAAGGAATATGGGAAAATTAAGCATGGTAAACAGAAAAGCAAGGAATCAGAAATCAGTGTTCCAAAATTGGTGTGACAGAAACTGGGCCTAATTATTGGACAAAATAATGAGATAACAGGCTATTCCCTTTAGGGGTCCTTAAAGAAAGACTTTTGGGAAAAAATTGGCTATTGGAGTAAGCATCACTGTTGGAGGCCCAGTGCAATATGAGTTGCTGAACCACTGTTTTACAGGCCTAGCATAGCTTTAGTTGCTTGCTTGGCTATTCTGACCACTGTAGCATAACATCTTCCGGTTGGCAGAGATAAATAGAACAACTAAGTAACCTTGCAAATGTCTCAGAGTCTGTATTCCACGGCACATAACAAGACAAAATAAACAACATGTATGCTTGCAGCTGCACATAAATAACAGTGATGGAAACAACAAGTTATTCTTAAATATTTGGGGGTACACTTTTTCACTGCCAATGGGCATATTTTTACACTGCCCCTCCTATCACCAAATGTTGTTTTAACAACCTTAATTATCATGGTAAAAATGAAATATAGTCAAGGGTAAAAACCCAATATATGTAATTAGCATATATAATAATAAATAATAAGGTAATTAGGTAAAAGTTGTTAATGAAGGGTATAAAAATTACTATTTAAACAAAGGGGTGTGTTCCATCAACACCTAATTCCACAAAAGATACTGCCAGTCAAACCAAAGGCCACTAACTCCCTGGTGGGGCCCCTAAAAAAAGCTGTCCCTATATACTGCCTTCTAAGTAACTGCTTAGCTCTCCAGTTTTAGTAAGTATAATATATTGTAGTTAATTTTAGGCTTTGTATTCAACTAGTATAAAAAAAAACAACCTTGCACATTAAATCTTATTCATCTGCAAATCGGGTGTACCATGTCTCATTGGTATTCACACTAATCACTAAGCATCCAGTATCAACAATCACCATCATGGCTGCAATCCCGTCTATGTAGTGAACCCTGGGCCTTCATCATCCTGATCCTCCAGTCCTAAGACAACACTGGACCAGAGAGAGAGACCCAAATGACATTGCCACCTCTTCCAGTTTTGGCAGAATCCCAAACACCAACTGTTTATTATCTTTCAAACTAATCTTTTATTAGCAAATGAATTTTTGGAATATATTAATTTAAACTCAGACTAAATAACAGATTTATTTAAAAATAAACAGATAATATAATCTTTATTCCTACATTCCTACTCACTAGAATAACATTCCATCACAGCTAGAGGGGCTCCAAGAAGAGGGCAGAGATTATATTAGTAATGTTGCTTGATCTATGTTATTGTGCCAAAAACATCCTTAGGCTATGTCTTCACTGACTGCAGTAAATTCGCCGCAGTCAGATTGACTTCTCTGGATCGACTGAGCGGTCAGTGAAGACCCACTCAGTCAATCCAGAAATTGACGTATTAAGACCACCTTCTCAAGTGGCGTAGAGCTGCGTCGACGGGAATGCAGTTCCTGTCGGTGCAGTGCAGTGAAGATGGCGTGCAGAACAGAAGCAGAGAAGTCGACGGGAGTTACGCAAGTTTTTTGCGTAGCTTTCGTAACTCCGGTCGACTGCCACCGAATCTCCAAGGTAAGTGAAGACAAGCCCCTAATTTAGATCTTATTTTAGATTATGTATGTTGGATAGAAATTTCTAGTAAAGAAGGCAGCTGCATCTTTCTTCTAGCCTCCATTTCCTGCTCTTAACAATAAAACTCAGTCCTTAGCAAGAAAATGCATTTTACCGTAATGTGGGATCTCAGAAATCATTAATTAAAAAAAGAATATGGCATTGAAAACAGATCAGGAGACATAGATGGCATAGATAGAGTGTCAGCAGTGGTAGCATCTAGTAAAGTGCTGGTTGTGTTCCACTAAGACATAAATGATTGAACAAGTAGATAGTTCAGTGCTCTTGACACCTACAAAAACATTATCAAGAGAAAGAAAGAGAAATGGAGCCATCTAATTGTATAATATTGGACAAATACTTGCATAATTACAGCATTACAGTGACAGCTGCTTACAATGTCCGCTATCATGCACTGCAGGTGGTAATTTATCCATGAGTTTTCCATTCACTTGAGTGGGAACCAGTGGGGGGTGGCCTCTTGGCATCCCACATAATCACATGCATTTTAAGCAACTACCATTTCCTAGGTCCCTCTTTTAATTTTGTGGCCTGTTATTCTATACTGGACTTGTCTACTGCTGAGTGCCAATTTTAAAGGACATATAGTAGTTAGTATTAAAGATGTCACAGAGCAAGTTTTAGATGGCCCTGGAACTCAAATGAAGTTCTTAGAACTCGTTTTGCTGAACTGAATGCTGGAAAATTTCCTTACGATGCAACCCCTTTGATTGCATATCACATGAAAAATTGGTGGACAGCAATAGTAATGTCCTTTAAAATGTAAGGGTCTGAGATATCGTTGAGTGTGCAAAACACCTATTGGTAGGCTGGAAGAAACAGAGATAAATGAATATAAAGACAGAGATAAAAAGGAAAATTCTTTATCCCAGTTATATCACTTCAAAAATACAGGTTAGTAAGAAGGGCACATGTCATAATATATCCTTTCACCTCATGGGGTATACAAAGGAACCACAAGAATAGAAACTATTGGTCATTATGGCTTCAGAAATGACATCTCACATACTTTTTGTGGTACCTTACACTAAATTCTCTATCTCTTCAGTTACCATTCACACCAATGTTAATAAGCATTGAGTACAAAAGAGAACGTAGCCTTAACCCCAGGCCAGCCTCACTCACTGACCCTACTGTCCTAGTGCTGTCCATGGAGTCAAGCACCCGTAGTTGCATTTGCTTTATTTGTATTTGCATTCACTGAAGCATGTGTTGCCACTTTCCTTAAGCTCCTGTAATGCCTTGTTTAGTTTTAACTTACTGTACTATATCTGTGTAACTTTCTACTGGCGTTATGGCAACATTTAAACTGTATTCATGTATTCTATGTACCATAAGAATTCTCAACAGAATCCAGCTGTAACAACGCCTATTAATCCATACGTCATTAGAAAGTGCTGGAAGACTTTGTCATTTTTGTAACTGGGTGACATTATGAGATTTGCTTCCCATGCTCACAGTATTCACTTGCGTTACACAAAAACAGAAACCTTCCATTTAAATTGTAGTAATCATAGGTATCATTTTCTCCGCTGCATATTACATTAAGTTAATGAATTTTGGAAAATGCACTTGACAGATCATCATGTTCAGCCCAATTCATTATAAACAGCATGAATCATTTACATGGCTTTCCTGTCTATTTATTGGGGCTGGGGTAAGAGGGATGTGGATCACTTCTGCAATCAGCTCAATATGTGTCTCCAGTATGCAAATGATCACCTCTGGGCAACTGACCAGAGATAAAACAAAACATGAGTTCAAGTACGACAGAAAGGGAATGTGTCCTGGTCACAAAAAGATGCATCATTCTGATGAAAGTAGTGTGTGTGAGGAAGCAACCGTAAAAAGGGGCTTGTAAGACAAGACTACACTTGAACAGCTTTTGCCATAGTCTACCTATCACCAACAGGCAGTCATGTGTGTACTCAAATCACATTCACACAGCCTGGAAAGGACACCCCTTTTCAAGTTTTATATTTGTTTGCTTTTTTTCCTTCTGAAGCTGAACTTGACTTTTCAAAGAGTTTTCTTTGCTGACATTTAAAATAAAATCTATCTGATTGGAGGGAGGAGACCAAAGGCAGGACTGCAGCAGAAAAAAAAGCTAACAGATTTCCTTGTGTACCCTAAGTGCACTCTTCACCATTTTGATACAAAGAGGCTTGCTCACCACAGTCCTTCATAGCAATTTGCATATTACCTTTCCTTTCCTTTCCTTCCCTCTCCCAGTCTACATTCCTCTCTCACCTTTCAGAGCTTGGCTTCATGTGCTACCATTCTTTTTTAATCAAAAAACACTTTCTAAGTGCTCTCATTATATAACACACCTGATACTGGTCTCAGATGTGGTGTCTGGTAATGATTGTAAGGCTATTTCAGCAACAGGGATAAATCTCATCAGCTCCCTTGCTTTAGACTCTCCCTGGAGTCTCTTTTCTTTTACAGAGGTGGGAAGGTAGTTAGGGTTCTGAAACTTACCGAAGCCCTGCATTTGCTAATTAATAAAATACATTTTTCAAAGTGTCCTCCCATACTATATTATGGCTGACTGTTCAAGGAAGGGATCTTTCATTAGATCTATTCCAGCAAGTTAACAGCTGTGAGTGGTTCTCAGTTCTATCTCACCAGTATGCCTTAGCCCCTCTCACAACTGAGAATGGGTGACTTATTTAGTCTCTGTGCCCAGTAACAGCTTGGCTTTTTGGATGAGAATGTCCATGAAACTGGTGATTATAACTGGGGAGTTTGTGGTGTTGGCGCCTTTCCACTAATGAGCTGGCATATTGACTGAGACTGCCAACTCATTTTATATAGACTGTTTCCTGGTATGGATAGGACATTTATTTTAATGTTGTGACTAATATACAAGTGTTAAAGAAATAACAGATCAAAAAAGAAGCCTTTCCCATGTTTTCCTATTACCCTACATGTTTATGGCGGTGTAGTAGCCATGTTGGTCCCAGAATATTAGAGACAAGATGGATGAGGTCTTTTATTGGACCAACTTCAGCCTGGAAGCCCCTACCTTCAGTCAGCCTTTTCCCCAACAGCTGAAGGTTGAAAGTCTGTTCTCTTGCCTGGGCTACCTGCAAGTGAGTGGTTCTGCTCCCCTTTTAAGCCCTACCTCCAGCCTGTGCAGGCCTTGAAGGTGTGGTGAGGTGCAGCTGGCTGAGCTTAGAGCAGCTCCTTAACCCCTTGTTAACTAATGTGGTATTTGTACTCTCCATCACAGTCTCCCATCCTGTAAGCATGGCCTACATTCCTTGTGCCAAGATGTATACATTTACATTTAGCTGTATTTAAATACATATTGTTTGCTTGTGCTCAGTTTACCAAGTGATTACACTGACCTGTCCTCTTCATTATTTACCACTTCCCCAATTCTTGTGTCATCTGCAAATTTTCTCAATGAAGATTTTATGTTTTCTTCCAGGTCATTGATAAAAATGTTAAATATCATAGGGATTCCAGGGGGCTGGAAAAGGGCATATATAGTGCCAGTCTATAAAAAGGGAAATAAGGACAACCCAGGGAATTACAGACCAGTCATCTTAATTTCAGTTCTTGGAAAGATAATGGAGCAAATAATTAAGCAATCAATTTGCAAACACCTAGAATATAATAAAGTGATAAGCAACAGTCGGCATGGATTTGTCAAGAACAAATCATGACAAACCAACCTGATAGCTTTCTTTGACAGGGTAACAAGCCTTGTGGATGGAGGAAAACACTAGATGTCATATATTGTGACTTCAGTAAGGCTTTTGATACTGTCTCACGTGACCTTCTCTTAAACAAACTAGGAAAATATAACCTAGATGGAACTACTATAAGGTGGGTGCATAAGTGGTTGGAAAAATGTTCCCAGAGAGTAATCAATGGTTCACAGTCAAGCTGGAAGGGCATATCGAGTGGGGTCCTGGAGGATCAGTTCTGGGTCCGGTTCTGTTCAATATCTTCATTAATGATTTAGATAATACCATAGAGAGTACACTTATAAATTTTGCGGATGCTACCAAGTTGGGAGGGGTTGCAAGTGCTTTGGAGGATAGGATTAAAATTCAAAATGATCTGGACAAACTGGAGAAATGGTCTGAAGTAAATAGGATGAAATTCAATAAGGATAAATGCAAAGTACTCCACTTAGGAAGAAACAATCAGTTGCACACATACAAAATGGGAAATGACTGCCTAGGAAAGAGTACTGCAGAAAGGGATCTGGGGGTTATAGTGGACCACAAACTAAATATAAGTCAACAGTGTAACATTGTTGCAAAAAAACCCAAACATAATTCTGGGACGTATAAGCAGGAGTGTTATAATCAAGACATGAGAAATAATTATTCTGCTGTACTCCATGCTGATTAGGCCTCAACTGGAGTATTGTGTCCACTTCTGGGCGCCTCATTTCAGGAAAGATGTGGACAAATTGGAGAAAGTCCAGGGAAGAGCAACAAAAATGATTAAATGTCTAGAAAACATGACCTCTGAGGGAAGAATGAAAAAATTGGGTTTGTTTAGTCTGGAGAAGAGAAGACTGAGAGGGGACATGCAAACAGTTTTCAAATACATAAAAGGTTGTTACAAGAAGGAGGGAGAAAAAATGTTCTTCTTAACCTCTGAGGATAGCACAAGAAGCTTAAATTGCATAAATGGACTTAAATTGCAGCAAGGGCAGTTTAGGTTGGACATTAGGAAAAACTTCCTAACTGTCAGGGTACTTAAGCACTGGAATAAATTGTTTAGGGAGGCTGTGGAATCTCCAACATTGAGATTTTTAAGAGCAGATTAAAAAAACACCTGCCAGGGATGGTCTAGATAATACTTATTCCTTCCATATGTGCAGGGGACTGGACTAGATGACCTCTCAAGGTCCCTTCCAGTCTTACGATTCTATGATTTTATAAAAAGCCTTTACTTTTCCTGTGTGGGAAGAAAAGTTACTTGCTTCTTCTGTGGTTGGGCTCCCTCCTCTCTTTCCTAGATTATTCCAAACTCACCCAGAAATCACGCTGATGCACAGACCTGTACCAGCACCTTCATCGGTATGGACAGTGCCCTGAGACAACTGAAAATAATTAGCAGGAGCATAACAAAAAATCAGGATGTTTAACAATGAATTTCTAACTCCATCAATAACAATCTCAACTGCCTCTTCAGCGTTGGTCCTGCGGTTCCATGTTAAACCATATTAAAGCACCCTTTGTGAAATAGCCAATTCTTACATTAGATGGAGGCACAGAGATGAGGGAATAACCTGAGTTCTCACTCTGTTTGGAGCTGCTGTGTATGTTCCAGCAGCAGCATGTTCCCAGGCTCATAGGTGATGGAACTTGGAGCGCTGGGGGTGCTGCTGAACCCCTTGGCTTGAAGTGGATTCCATTATATCCAGGGTTTACAGTTTGGTTCCCTGGCTTTCAGCACCCCCGCTATAAAAATTGTTCCAGCATCCCTACCCGGGCTATGATCTTTCCCCCTAAGTGGCATTCCTCTTCTCCAACCAGAAAAGAGTAGGTATCTGGAAGAGTGGGATTTCCTGCCAGCTGTCTGGCTAGACAGAGCTCCCAGGGGAAATGGAGAGGTCAGCTCCTCCCCCTTTGTGTCTAGCCTTCAACTAGTAAGGGCTCAGGGAAAAGGAGTGCTTTACAGCATCCTATTGCCATGTGGAGTGAAGGGGTTCCACACTACAGATATCTGCAAACATTTGGGGGGCACTTTAAAAAGCAAACTTTAAAAATAGTACATTTAGAGAAATTTTAGCAGAAAGACACTCTATCTTCCTGTTAAATATGAATTTGTAGCAATTACTCTATTAAAGTAACCAGTCACACAATTTTCTTATGCACTAAGGGCCTATTCCAATAAAGTCATTAGGAGTCCTTCCATTGGTTTCAGTCACTCGACTGAAGCCTTACTTTGGATGTTCACAGGTGTTTTGTGTCAGTGTGTGCAATGATGTGTCCAGTTCACTCCTTTGAAAGGATGTAGTTAATTAAATACTGTAGTCATCAGTCAATACCAACATTCTTCCAATCTAGGACACTAATTCTCGTGGTAGTTTTCTGGTCACCTGGATTTTTTTACTTAATCAAGATTCTTTCAAATTTCTTAAGTCTTTTTGAGAGACAAGGTGGGTGAGGAAATATCTTTTATTAGACCAAGTTCTGTTGGCGACCTGAAGAAAAGCGCTGTGTAAGCTCAAAAGCTTGTCTATCTCACCAACAGAAGTTGGTCCAACAAAAGATATTACCTCATCCACCTTCTCTCTCTAAAATTCTTTTACACAGCTTGAGGAATTATTTGAAGATGAAAACAACCTCCTTCCCCTCTTCATGCTTATTTTTATTTTATTGTTGTGGTCAGTTCAGAAACCCCATTTTAACATCTACTGTGTGTGAATCAGGTTTGAATTAAGAGAAAACATCAGGGTCTGCTCTGATTTTTTTTTTGCACTTCCTCCACCTGCTACTTTAGCCATTTCAACCCCTTTATGTTTTCCCATCCAAGTGTTATGGTATAGCTACCTATACCAACCCTTGAATCCCCTCCATTCTGAGCATGGTGTGCTCAGCATCTAGCAGCCTCATCATTCCTCGTGCCTCCTGGACTCTGTCAAGTTAAACTGCCCATTGGCAAAAATGTTCCCTTCTGCTGCAGGCAAATTCTCATTTCGCTGTGAGCAACCATCCTTTCCTCTCATTTGCCTCCCAGTCTTGTCTCCTAAATCATCTGTTTTAATTTGTTCAGTTTAGCTTCCTGGGATATTCAGTGCATTTCAGAACTTCCATCACAGCCTGGGAGCTGTTGTGAAATATCCAATCTTTACAACTGTGAAATGTCTGAGCCCAAACCTTAGATTCTTACCCCTTGATGTGTGGATGGGTGCCGGGATGGGGTCTGCAATCTGCAGTCAGAGCTAGATCTGAACGTTGCACTGGCAGTGGAGCTATGTTGATTTAAGCCCACTGATGATCTGTTATTTATATTTTCTTGTCTCTTCTCCTGTTCACGTTTCTGTATTCTGTGTTCCCCCTATGGAAGTGATATTTTGTCTACAGTAGCTGGGTATGGAAGTTAATATTCCTGGGTGGGGTGACCAGATGTCCTGATTTTATAGGGACATTCCCAATATTCAGGGCTTTGTCTTATATAGATGCCTAGTACTCCTCCATCTCTTCCCCCCCCTCCCCCCCCCCGTCCCAATTTTTCACACTTGCTATTTGGTCATCCTATTCCTGGGTTATTTAGCAGATACTGCAAGTAACATGCAATGTGACCTTGGGGAAATCCCTTAGGCCAACATTTTCAAACTTGGGTGCATGAGTTTATGCACCTCATTCCATATGTAAGCATCTAAACAAGTTGTTTGTTTTCAAAGAGGTGCTGAGCTCCCACTGACATCAGCACATCTGAAGATCAAGCAACTTTTATTTAGGGGCTTAAATAGGAGTGGGATACTGATATACTCCAGCCTACATGCATAGCTTTAGACACACGTTTGAGCATTTTGGCCTTAAACTGTACCTCAGTTTCGCTAGGTTAATACTCTCTCTCTTTGTAAATCTTTCTGAGATACTCTGGCAAACAGCATAAGAAGAAAATATTGCAAGCCAAATGGGAGTGTTTGGTGTTTCTACCACTTGTGGGTAACTTCTTCATTAGTCAAAGTGAATTTGTTAATCTCCCTCTCTAGTAAGTTTTAGTCACAGATCTAGTCCTGGATCTTTCATGCAAGATTAATATTTGCAGCTGTGCTTATATATTATTTTTCACAAATATCATGACTAAGGCCAAGTAATGCTTCTCTTTGAGCCAAGATCACACACAGAGGCTGAGGCTTTATTACTATGTTATGCAAATATATCAAGTGCTCTGGAAGAAAAAGATAAAAATGACTGTAAAAAAGTATGAACACACATTGGATCACACATCATGGTAATGCATGAAAACACTGGCTCAGGTTAACAAGGACTCTGCTGTCAGAAAGTTGATACACAGTCTCCCAGGAGAGAGATTTCAGAGCACCCTGGCTTCTGCTGATCAGTCATGGCCCATTGAATAGCTTCAACTTTTCACTTCGTAGAAACACACTCTCCCACCCTGGTGCCTGCAGGTTTTTGTATCATGAATACAAGAGGGAAGCTGATTTGGTTAGAACAAAAGTGGGTGGAGGAGGGTAAGGAAAGAGATATTAAAAATAACTAAAGTGCATGAGTGAATAATTAAAACCACTTTTCCATCTTCTGGAAGAACAGAAACCACAAAGATGAAAGCGAGACTGCTTGTTTTATTAGTTGCCTAACCAATCAATACCATCTTGCAACAGCAACTGTATAAACACACATCTCTTCAGCAACTGCTTTGTAGAGCCACCTGCACCCTGATCTAAACTGCACCCCAGTGACATTTCAAACATTCTCATGAGAAATTTTCTTCTTTCTCAGAATACAATGAACTGTATTGCTCAGCAGATTATTGAAACATATGCAGCATTTTTTTCTTTTTTGGAGAGTGGTTGCAGTTAAGGACTATTAAGCAGTGGTTTAAATTATTTCATTTTGTTTTAACCACTGCTTCATTTTTAACCTCTTAAAACCCAATGCACATCTGTGTCAATGCTTCAACAGAACAAGATCTTCGTAACAAGATTTGCATGCCTTACAAGTTAAGTTATATTGGGCTAGATCCTCAACTGGTGTGAATCAATGGAGCTGCTGCACTGAAATCAATGGAAATATACTGATTTACTTTTGCTAATGTTTTGGCCCATTGTGTTCTTAAGACTCAAAAATATGTGTGTCTAGTGAAGTTACTTATTATTCAGCTATCTGGTTTATTTATTTTTTATATTTGACAGCGTCACAGGGGCGAATTGTCATTGTAGTAAGCAGGGGGTTACATGCACAATTCTCATTAACAGCAGTTTTTTTTGTGGGATTTTGCAATGCCATTGCCATCTAATCATTTCTAATGTAACCCTTCTGCCAGTCAGAGTCGGAAGCACTAAGAGCCAGGTTCAATATCTATGGGTTCCTTTCAACAGTACAACACAAAACGGTCTTGAGCCCTCACCCAGTAACCTGGGACAATTACCAGTAACCTGGTACAACACCACCCCTTGGGCACCTCTAGAGGCAATACTTGCCCTCTCGCAAGCACAGAAACTGAGTGTAGAAAAGAGACTTTTAATTAAAAGGGAGAAAGTAACCCAACATTAACTTGGAAAAACACCGCAAGCAGGATTCACACTCATAAAACCATGAACAAAACACCCACCCCAGAGTACGTGGGCAGTTTCCTTTTGCTTCAGGTTTGTAAGTCCAGCAACAAGAAGTTCCTTTAATGTGCCCCTCCCTTCCCAGAATGCCACTCCTAAGTGTTGTCTTTAGTCAGGGCAGACCCAGAGTCTAGATGTGCAGCTGCAGAGCTCACCTCCCACCCAGGTTGGGGGAGGGGAAAAGAAGGCACTTTGCTTGCTCTGCCATCTGGCCACCCTGCCAGCTGCCCTGCGGCCACTCATTGCTCTGCAGGCTACTCTGCCAGTTGCCCAGTTCCTGCCCTGTCAGCCACTCTGCTGCACACAATCACCTTCTGCTACCACCCCTGTGGGTTGGTCTCTTGAGATTCCACCAGCTCCCTGATTCTCAGCTCTCAGTGATCATCAGCTCTTAGCGGGTGAACCTCAGTGCTGAAGCTGGGCAGGAGCAGGAGCGCTGTCCGGGTGTAGGTGAGTTCAGCTCCAGCGAGCATTTAACGAAACAAAAGACTCCTAATGGAATCTTAACAAGCTCCATCTTTGAACAGTGGTGGCACGGGGAGGTTAAACCAGGCCTGCGGCTCTTAGGCAGAACCAACACCTCCAGGCAGGGACACCTGTCTCCCACCACCCTATAACCTTCACAGGGCCCTGGCATGCGAGCCCCTAGCTTAGCCAGTTTGATTCAGATGATAGTGACCCTTCAATCAGAACAGGCTAAGCACAGTTCTGCTGCCATTTGCTCATACAATAAGAGGAACAACATTTCATTACCCCTGCATTTAATAAATGTTACTAAAGGTAATGTTTAAAAGTACAGCCGATTCTCAGAATTTGCACAAAGAGTTGCCGGGGGTCCGGGTATAGTGTACAGATTATTAACGAGAGCAGAGTTTGGTTAGAAGTTTTAACAAGTACAAGGAGTACATAATCTGCAGTAACCCGGATACAGGGGTGGAGGGTTTTGATTTGAAAAAATAAAAAGCGAATGGTAATTCGGAAACAGCACTTATTGCAGGGGTTACATAGGATGCGGTTAATGGGTAGTAGATATGTCCATAGTAGTGGATTGTCCCTCATTGAGTCAGTGATGTGGTGTAGATAGTCCTTTAATCTATAAATTCCTGTCGGTGGAGAGGAAGGTCTTTGAGTCTTCCTGATGCCCATTCACGGTGGCGCACCAGTTTACTCATCCCAGTACTGTCTGTGATTTGTAACCCAACACCAGCTAAAGGGATCATTGGGACAAAGCAGTTCCATCATGCTGAGCACCTAAACAGGGTGTGGCTCATGCAAATACCAGCTCACAGGGGAGAGTCAATTCAGACCCTGCTTCTGCTAGCTTTTGTGTTGTAAATGCACAAGCCAGAATGAATAGGATTGAAGGAAGGTGAAGGGAAATTACCATGTTAAAAATACTGATCTTATCTCTAAATTTTGCATAGCCCAAGCAATGCCTACCACAGTCTTTAACAACCCACAGTGCAAAATAGAAGGAAAGCATCATCTTACATACTCTATCAACAGTTCCTAGCTTTGCATTAAGGTTAAAGTCCTCCTATATAAACTGGTGACAAAATAAAAGCCATATTTTAAAGAAACAGTTCACCTTTTTATTTAGGGCCTTATACAAAGTCCATTGAAATCAACAGGTGTCTTTCTGTTGGTTTCAATAGGCTCTGGAACAAGTTCTTAATGCTCTTCAGTAAGAAAAAAAATCAAACAATTACACATAAGGGCAAAATTCTTCACCTTCTTAAATTTTGGTTCTCTGCTTTCCCTTCATGAATAGATTTATCAGTGTCATCTCTGGTAATTCAATGCGCACAGGGAGAGCAGGATTCCAGAGAAAAGATCTATCATTCCTATGGGAAAGGAGATTTTTTTATATTCTAATGGTCATTTTCTTTTTTCCTCAATTGCCCACATGATGCCATTTCAAGTACACAGTTACTTGGTCCTTTGTCTACCTGCACAAATAATGTCAGATTCCTCATTAGCACTTCTGCAAATGATCCAACATTGCCAGAAACGCCGATTTTCAGTTGTTAAATGACTTTACATCATTTGTAGGTGTGCTGCTATACTTAAGCTCTGGCATATTTGATATAACATTATAGTGACAGTGTAACATGTAGGGGTCAGGACAACATGACAAACACTGAGGTAAATCTGGGAGCACAGTGAGGGGTGAACTCAAAAGTTTAGAAGATTAAGTGTAAATAGGAACCAAAAATGTGGACGCTTATATAAACCCATTATACTTCTTGGTTCTGCAAAAGTGGGCTGGAGGTACTGAGCTGCCTTGTGAAATTCCCAATGCTTCTTACTTTAGCTGGATCAAAAATATCAAAGAAACATCCTCTGTATCAGTGTTTTGATACTTCTTTTTGTACTTAGGATTTGGAAGAAATAAGAAACATTTAAAACTTCAGAAACAGATTTGATTCAGGTTCAGTTTTGGTGAAAGCAAGTTCTGGACTGCTTCAGCCATCCTTTTTCGGAATTAGAATAAGGTAGAATATAATACTGGAGCTCTTAAAACTCTATGCTCCAGTTCTCCCAGCTGATATACATCAGTGTAGCTATTAGAATTGGTTGAAACATTTTCAACTGAACATTTTTTCATTGAAAAATTATTTTTTGCCAAAGCCAAAACATTTATCAGAAACATAAATGTTGATGACATTTTCAATGGTAAAATTTCTGAGGCTCAAGGTGGTCTCTCCAGTCACTGACAGACAGAGAAAGAGAAAGAAAGGCTAACCCATTTAAGCATAATTCAGTTTCATAAAATGATTTGTTTTCATTCCAGTGTGGACTAAAACCAAATTCTGAAACTTCCAAAAGCTGTCGGGAAATGGAATTATTGTTCTTCATCCATCTCTAGTAGCTTCATTCACTATCATGGCACTATGCTGAGCTATGCCAGTTGGTGACCTGGGCCCACCTATTCTGCAAGAGTGTAAGGTCTTTTATTAAGGATTCAGGGATTTAATGATTTTCCGTGGAATTCACTTTAGTGTATAAGGTGGAATTTTAGGGCTCAATGATTATGTATTTAAGTTTAGACCCATATTCTAAGCAATCTTTAATTACTTAAATAGACACTGTAAAGGTCTAGTCAGCATAGATTTTTATTATCATCGTGTAAATAATTCCTTACTTTCTATTATGGACATTTATATGTAAGTGCAGGCCTTGAGAAGATGCAACAATCTAAACAGTACATTAAATCAAAGTGCACATCCACAGTATTTTAAAACTTTTTCTCATTTAAAAATGTTTCTTCTGGAAAACCCATAAAATCTAGATTCTATTTTATCCTGAACAATGCAGTCTGATAGCATGGTAGGAAACCCAACTATGATACAACAGTAATTTCTCTGCTAGAAAGATCAGCAGAGTGGCTCTTTACAAGTAAAAAAACCATTCTGATGCTTATATCCTGAAATAAACTGAAAGATGGTAAAATTTCCATTCTCACAAGATCTTGTCCTCTCTCTTATCTTGCAAGGAGCTAAAAAGAAAAGAAACATTTACAGAAAACCACACATTCTGCATATTGATCCCGAAAGCAGAAGCATAACAGTCTCACTTTACCTTCTGCTTTTTTCTTAAATGCTGCTATACCCGTATTGACATGGGCACCCTGGTCATTATGAGACCTTTTACTGTATATTGGGTTGTTCAACGTATTTTTCCAGCAAAGGAGCACTTATGCGGCTGCAATGACATATGCTGCATCCTGAATGTGTCTTAGGTAGGGGTGGGAACTGAAGGACTGAGAGTGCATCAGGATAATTGTTCTCATAATAAATGTCAAAGGAATTAATTAATTGCCATTTGTTTTTACAAGGCACTGCCCCAGTTTCACTCTCAGTATTGTAAGACTGTGTGGTTCATTACTGACTGGTTAATGCAACCCTAAACTCCCACCCAAAACTCCGCTGAAGTAATCATCTAATAATTCATTGATTGATGTGTTAAATACACTGCAACCAGAATATGCAAAACCCCCTCATACATGAGTAATTATCCTCATCATGTACTTCCCAGAACAGAATAGCATTATGTGAAGCAAACACTTCAGACCCTAACCTATACCTGACCTTATCAAAAAGTAAGGTAGAACACAAGATTTATTTTTGACAGATTGTCAACTTTTAGGCTTGTAAATAGATCTTATAAGGAGTATCCTGTTAAAGTTCCGGATGGCTGTTTTCTGGTTTGGGCATGATTGTTTAACTACTAAAAGAATTTTTAGAATCTGAGTTTTGCACTGTTTGTATCTAAAAAACCAGTGTGTGTAGGTCTGAGTATATGTATGTGCATGTAGAGTCTAAACTTTTGCTCATTACATTAATGGGCAAATGTGATTGACTTTAGGTAAATTTTTTCTTTCAGTTAATAAATACACTAAAACTTTAGCTTAAAATCAGAGAACAGTTTTCAGTACCTACTGCTGTTTAAAAATATATATAGGGAGAAAGACTTTCTTTTTAAAGCTTCTAGCTCTATTTCCAAAGACTCTACTGTCAAGATGATAAACTCTAGGAAACAAAAATGTCTCTTAAATGATCACATCCCAATGCAGCATAAAACAATTTTGAAAAAGCATCTCTTTCTGTCACCGTGCCTGACAAGCTTTATGTATTTTATTTGTATGCAAGTGAATGGCAGTTTATTGTGTCCCAGAGGATAGCGTATTAATGATCATTTGCTCCCTGCTGTGTGGCCTGTCATAGTTTTGCAGAAAGAAGACTGACAGAAGTAGCAACCAATCAGTATGCAAATACTTTGCTTGACAGTGGATAGTTAGTCCATTTTAACCAACGTTCTTCTGCCAAATTCTTAAGTAATTTTCATTAAAAATGCAATTTTTGATAGCATCTGCAAATTGCTAGATAGAAGCAGACTAAGAAACCATGTATTTATTTTGTGTAGTAGTCAGACTTCTATCTCAGCAGGTGTTTTCTGGGGTGCGGGCAGACTTCCAATCTGAAAGCCCATTTTGGTCAGCAAGAATCAATCTCTAAAGCATTCAGCAATTTGTTATATCAATATCTTAACATGGAGATTTCCTTGCAGCATATAAGAATTAAATCTAGCCCTGACAAGTAAATAGATGGCAGAATCTTTTTAAAATGATAGTTGAAAGTCAAATGTCAAAAAACGTCACAGATTTGTTCAATATGATGTCATTCATTTTTTCTCTTCACTGCTAAATTGCCTGCTTCATTTTGCCGTGAGGCTTGTGCAAAAACCCAGCTAAAGACAGTAGTTACCAGCTCTGATATACAAGTAAACTAACATTTTATATCATACAGCTCATACTATGCACACTCTGTGCCATAAAAATAATGTTTCTGGAAAGTGATTTCTGAATGATTGTACAGCACGTGAACATATGATTACAGAGAGGATTAGTGGATTTAGGTATGGATAGTCCGCTGCCATAAGGCAGCACACAAAAAGAGCTGTGTTTCTATTAATAAAATTACGTTTTATTCTCATTTATATGCAATCAATGGAAACAATACAAAGATCCAACATTATTGGAATTAGTTTGAAAACAAAATCCTCAGGTGAATTTGATAATCAGGGAAAACAAATATGAGAAGAGAGAAAGAGTGAAAATCCTTGACAGGTGTACATCAGCTTGAAACAAAAGTCGCTTCCTTGTTATTGACAGATAGGTTTGGACAAGGTATGACCTATCTAATGTGCCTTACCAGAAGAAGGAATTATTGTTGGTTACCTAAAGATGGGTTGCTTTTGGGACCTAATGACAATTAATATCACTCATGTGTTACAGCTATATTTGATGTAAATTAAATAGATACATTATATCAGCTGCATTTCTATAAATGGGAGTGGGGGAGAGAAAAAAAAAGAAAATATACTTGTTTGCTGCCTGCTGCTCTTTATATGCAAATCTTGGTATATTACATGGCAACATACTTGCCTTCCAAAGCCACATAAATGTTTTACTGTTTTATGAGATGTTTGCAATAAATGTGATTGATGATAATTTTTTTTTATAATTGCCTATTAGAAATACACTGTTTTGTGACAAATCCTTTAGGAATAACTCCGTTTCAAATCCAAACAGAATAAGAGGGGATCCATACTGAGAAGTGGGTGGTTCTGCTGACAAAGATCAAAATGTACATTTAGTCTGCTGTTTAATTTCACTCAGACATTTCTTTAAGCTTGTTAGCATCTTTTCCAGGTTTACTGAGTTTTGCATTTCAGTCAGATGCAGACTTGTATAAAAATACTGCTACTATACCTCAGGGCAGGCAAATAGCTTTAAGCTACACTCACAAATAGTCACATGGGTGGATAGCTATAATTATATTGGAGTGCATCCAAGAAATCAGCTATTCGGTTTATACTTATTGCCTTTTTGAATTTATGTGCACTTCAAGCAAACATACTGTACATTGATTTTAATACTAAAACTGTTGACCTTACTATTGCATTTTATTGACTATTTTTCACATTACTGCTGTTGTACTGGGAAGATATAAAATCAGGGGAAATATTTATAGCAGGAAACTCCAGGTACATTGATAAACGATCTTAGTTATTGCTGATAAGAGCTTTAAAATACAATAATTATAGAATTATTTCTGGCCTAAATATCAAAGGGACAAAATCTTGACTGATTTACTCCCTATGCAGTTCTATTGAAATCAATGAGGAGTGCATGAGGCGCATGTTAGCACAGAATCCAGCCCTATCTTTTAAATTTGCAAGGTTATTTCAAAATTGTAGGTCACTCAGTTATGGCTCTTTGAGCAAAAGGCATGTTGGGATGTCTACATTATCACTGCAGAGATCAGAAGTGAACATAATTGACTCCAGATGCACTGGGAGGGATCATGCTCACTAGTGACCCTTGACATATTTTTGTCAAAGATCACAGAGTCATAGAGTTTAAGGCTAGAAGGGACCATCAGATCATCTGCTGTGACCAACACCACCCAGTACCCACATACTAAACCCTGCAATCTAAATTAGATCAAAATATTGCAGCCGTCAAGAGATGAGAGTATTATGTGCCACAGGAAGAATATAGGAGGGATGAAGGTGCACCAATGCCTGAGGCCCCTTCAATGGCAGGGAACTGATTAAGTGAGACATACCCAGATAATCCCAGCAAGTGACCCGCACTCCATGTTGCAGAGAAAGGCAAAAGCCACCAAGGTCACTGCCATTCTGATTTGGGGAAAAAATCCTTTCCAACTCCACATAGGGTGATCAGCTGGATGCTGAGCATGAGAGCAGGAACCAACCAGCTAAGCATGTGAAATAAAGAATGTTTGGTGCCATCTCAGAGCACTGGCCTACCCCATCCAGTGTCCCTTCTCCAGCTGCGACCAACTCTGAGGCTTCAGAGGAAGGAGACCAAAAAAACCAAAACTCAGAATACATTGTGGGGGGCAGAGGGAGCGGAGGGAAATCCTTTCCTGACCCCTGCATGTGATTGCCTGAAATCTGATGCATGAGCTATAGGAACATAAGATATAAACAGGAGAGGAACCCCAAAGCTGCTGAGCCTTGTTCCCCCACCATCACATGCAACTCTGTCATATGATCCTACTCATACATTTGTCCAGTTTTCTCTTAAAACTAATTAAGTTGTTTGCCCTCACAATTCCCGTTAGTAAACTGTTCCTGAACCTCACACCTCTGATGGTTAGAAACCTTCTTCTGATTTCCAGCCTGAATTTGATCATGGCCTATTTTTTTTTGTGTGTGCCACCATTATCTTTCAGCTTAAATAGATCTTCATCCTCCAGACTGTTTACCACCCTGATGTATTTACAGAGAGAAAACATATCCCCTATCTGCTTTCTCTTTGGTAGGCTAAACAAGCCAAGGTCTTGGAGTCTCCTCTCATAAGATAGGCCCTCCATTCCCCTGATCATCCTAGTAGTTCTTCTCTGCACCTGTTTCAGTTTAAATTCATTTTTCTTAAACCTGAGTGACCAGAATGTGCATAGCATTCCTGCAGTATTCCAGATGATGTATCAGCAATACTTTTTACAATGGAAGTAATACTTCTCATATCACAGCCCTCCAGCCATAAGCTGGATGCAATGTACTGCCTAGCATTGTCTTATCAGAAGAACTATGTAACATGAGTGTGTGATGTTGCTCTCTAATGGCTGGCCTGTTACTGCCAATTATTAAACTGTTCACTTACAAGCAGAGAATAATTCAGAAAATACACTGGGCCCAATTCATGCCTTTTGTATCTCTGTTGAAGTGGTACAGTGGGTTGAACTGACAGCTGGGACTTAAGAGAAGTAGTTTCTATTCTATAACATGATTAGATGTGTGTTTTTGGGCAAGCCTCACAAGGCTTCAGTTTCCTCATCTGAATACGGGGGACAATAAGTCTCATCCATCTTTGTAAATCATTTTGAGATCTGTCGATGAAAATTCTAAGAATTATTATTATCCATAGAACCTCAAACCAACTACTTGAAGAGCCTAATCCAAAATCCATGAAAGGCAATGGTCAGATTCAAAATATTAGTATTACAGCATTATACTGAATTTGTACCAGGTGATTGAAGTGTGATGTGTCACAGCTACACAAATATTCAAACAATCATACAAAACAAAAGCTTCTATACACTTTAAAATGCTGAAAAAATTAGTGTACAGTTCAGCAAACTTCTCAAATAATACTAAGGGGAAATTAAATCAGTCATCTTTCTATTTTTCCAGGTAGACTAAATAAACCAAAAAAAAAAAAAAAGCAGCAATTTAAACCTAGTAAATGAATGGAACCAAATAGGACTTTCACATATGTGCATTATAAATCACAGGTTTCCACAATAATACATATTTTTCTCCTTCTAGATTAATTCAATTAAGAGGAAATTTGTCCAATTTTTTGCCAAATAAATTAGATTTAACATATTAACTTGGGAAGACATCAGAGCAAATTTACTAGGCTCATTAGGCTTAGGAAATTAAGTTACAGAAAACTGTGCTTCCTAGTAATAGATTTAAGCAGTAATATTCAGCAGTCTGCCAAAGACACACATATTTCTCATACAAATAGCTATTAGAGACCAGTAACAGCCACCAACTACATCCCAGCAGTACTTTGTATCACCTCTTTGCAAGAAAGAAAAAATTATTTTCATTTTGAAGAGTTCAGAAATGTCAGGACTTTACTCAGGTGAGTATTATTTATTGACCCTGTCCACTCAAAACAAGCCTAATCAAGATGTAGGCTCCTGGAAGGGTTTGGACTTCGCTGTTTATCCAAAGAGAGTCTCTGTTTGTAGAACCAAAATCCACAGATTGGAAGGCTATGGATGTATTGTGTGAGATGGGCCTGGGCCGATATGCTGTGACCATGTAAAAAGATATTGTTGTATGATTGTTTTAGTTTTTTTGTGTACGCCAGGTCAGGGCTCAAGTTCTAAAAGAAGAAATTTCAGAATGTGCTTCTGGTACTATTCTATCATTCAAATGATAGTACCAGAAGCCATGGACCACTGTTCCAGTTTCCCAGAAAAATGCCGAAATGACTAAAGCCCTTCTCCAGGTACACCTGTTATCAACAAAATGCAGACACTAAAAAAAAGGGACCAAATTTAGACCTTAGGTGCATACTTGTAGCTTGAACTATATTCAGTAGGATCCATTTGTTTGTATCTGAGGTCAGGATTGGCTCAGTTTGTTGCAATTTAAGAACTGCTGTGGGCACAGCAATACTGGCAATTATAAGATACCATAAATCTTCAATTTGTGGACTAGCTTCATCCTTAGATTATACTTTTTTTTAATTATTCAGGACCCCAACTGGAGAAAGTCTATGCAGAAGGGGATGCAATGGTGCAAGGCATCACAGATCATCCTCCACCAGGAGGCCCAAAAGTTGGCTTCTAACTGGAGAGGAGATGTGGTTAGGGAGTCAGGGAAGGTGCTAATTAAGGGCCTTAATCTAAAACTCACTGAAGTCAATTGAAAGAGTTTCCCTCCATTTATTGTATGGGAAGCCTGAGCACCTAAATTTCTGAATCCCAGGGATTTTCTAGGCACCAAAAAGTTAGGCGTGCTGATGCTCACCATCGTCACATACAAATTCCTCTGTGAATCTAGCCCTTGAAATTTGGAAAGGGTACAATAAATTGGGGGAGTCTATGTGTGTGTGTGGAGGGGAGAAGGGGGCAGTCACAGAACATTCTTTTGAGTTGCTTCAGGATTTCCTGGTCATCATGACAACCATAGTATTAGCTCAAATACTTACAAGTTCAACTCACATAGCTGGTCACACTCACAACCTTCCATTTGGTGTAAATTATAGGCTAGAAAGTTGGATATTTTGCCCATGTCATGTGCCTTTCAATGACCCTGCTGTCAGAGGTAGGGATTCATTTTCCCATTGGGGTGAATGGCTTGTTTTTATTGCATGCCCTTGAAGATTAATGGAACTTGAGCATGGGTTCCTAGTAATAGATTATCCAGACTCACCAGTCTGGACAGTCTAAACAAAGTCCAAAAGCTTGAGTCTAGTCCCTTTTCTTAGGGCAGATTTTATTTAATAACAGAAAATACAGTAGGCTCAAAGTAATACACATTGCTTATTAACAGAGACTATACTGCTTTCTGCAAGCTGGGCATGGAGAGGACATATTCTTTCTCCCCAGGTAGCTTTTCCCAATGGAGTGCCCCCCCGCGCAGTTACCTCCCAGACACCAGGTCGCTCCTTTCTGCTCTCTGTTGGTTTAATGAAGGTCACACACTTGCTCCCAGTTTTGTGCCCTACAACAACTCCTCCCAGTTTTAAGAGGCCTAAGAATTATAGCAAGCACACTAGAACACATACATGCCCCCAAGCCCCAGCATCCTGTCACAGTTCTAATAAGCCACATCTACACCTTGGTATAAAGGTTTCTTGTATTTAGCTAAATAAAGTAACATGGAAGAAAGGAAATATGTGTTGGGAATGAGAGCTGGTGGTAGGTGAGGATAGGAAGGAGCAATATGCAAGGGATCCAATTTATTGGGAAAACTGAACGGAGGAAGAAATACCAGGCAGTCTGGGAAGGAAATAAAATTGAAATTTATTTTTTGCTTTTTGGGGTTTTTTAAGAGAACAAAAACAAGGTTCACAGTTAGTTTGAAATTTATCTGTTGTTTGACAAAATATCAAAATATTTGTGTGCACAGTACCTTGGTGTGCAAAATAAATGGTTCTTATGAGTTCTGATTTGAGAACCAGGCATTGGAATCTAACGTTTTTACAATCTGGAGAGGGGACAGTCTGCTTTATTAAATAAATAAATAGACGCAACAAAAGCTGAACATATGAACCTAATGCTGACATTGATTTCTTTAGAATGTCTTGTGTTTCCCATAACACTTATGAGAGTTCTGGAGCCCGGAGTTTCTGGTTCACATCTGTTGGGTCTTTTAATAGAACATAATTTGCCACTGACAATTTATTTTATAATCCCAAATAAATAGCCAGTAGGCTTCTTAGATTCCACTCATCTCTTTCTCTTAAGATATTGGTCAAAAAGTTTCTAAAAAGCCAGAGATTGCACTTTTATTTCAAAATGTACAGGGTGAGGACCCCACACCTCATTAAATTTGTTTCTTTTCACAACCCCCCTTCAGTTTACCTGCTTTTGTTTGCCTTGTTATTAAGTTGGAGGCAGTCATGCTTCAAATTGGTGCTGTAATTCTTGACAGAACAATGAATACAGAGACATCCTTTTGAAAATACACAAGGTTGAATATTTATGGCTGATACATGTTTTGGAGCTGGGCAGGGCTGAAATTGTCAGACTAGAAGGTTGCCTACCATGCTATGATGGACATTTAATTGACTATTTGACCAATGGGTCCTTTATCCATTGTGAAGCAAATAAGAAAACCCTCTACTTGTTTGAGATCAAGCAAAAGATTACCTTTCTGCCCCAGCTTAATATAGCTGGGAAATAGATTTGTTATTTTTCCACGAAGAATGCACAGGAAGGAATATGCTAACAAGTGTCAGCTGCATCCATGAAAGATTTGCTTAAAACCACTTTAAACACCAGCTTCAGTCCATATAAAATATCAGCTTCACAATGCTTATTCCTAGTTTGCACAGCTGGGGGCTTTGACCCTTCCTCAGCAGATGGTGTAGATATATGGCTTAACATATATTTTCAGGATCCATGTAAAATAAAAACAGGCTATCTTTATTATTACTTGTTGTGGCATCAATGGCCGGTTAGGAAGAAAAGCAATACCTAAAAATAATTGTGATGCCAATTTCCTGGATATTTTGAGGTAACTGTAGAATACGTTTTACACTCTATCAAATCATCCTCACATCTGATGCCTTTTCTTACAAATCACCATCTGGAAATTATCAAGATGCCCAGGAATTAGAAAATGTATAAACAGTGCAGTTTGTTGAATCCCTAGCCTCCCATGTTTATAAAGAGAATAGCGTATTTATTTATTTATTTAATGTTTGCAGAGTGTTTTAGCTGTGTTGGTTTCAGATGAGGAGGGTGAGGTAATTTCTTTTATTGTCTCTGTCACCCATAGATCTAATAAAATAAATTATCTCACCCACCTTGTCTCTTATTTATTATAAAAAGTTTTGAGCAGGAGAGTAAGTTCTTGGAGGGGAGACTTGCATCAGATTGAATCCAAGGGCCAGGCATTAGAGCTGTCCTATTCTTGGTCAACTCCCCTAGGTCCTCCTACTAGGTCTCTCTGTTATACACAAATACCACTGTTCCCAGTCACTGAAGTGACTCTCACGGGATATAGCCCTCCTTGGCAAGGACAACTTGAATTAAGCATTGTATCTAGGGCCCTCCTAGGAAGAAGAAAATTATGAGTGTCCATGAGACCACAAACAATCTGTGGCCTAATAAAGACATTGCTGTTTCCCTCTCTCTCTAATTATAGTCTTCTTGGGGACATTCTTTGGGAGGCCAGATTAAATTCAGTTGAAGCCAATGGAAAGGATCCCACTGATTTTAGGGAAGTTGGGTCCGGGCCTTTCTGAGGAAAAGTAGAAAATAAAAAAGCTCCAACAGGTTTCCATTTATCAGTGTAAGAGATGAGCTGAGCTCTCACTGACTGACAAGAAGAGACTTAAGAGCCAGGTGTTCTTCTCAATTGCATTGGTGCAACTCCATGGACAACAGTCTGGGATTCAAACTTAGGTCTCCCTCTTGGCTATGTTTAATCATGTATATAGCCCTTCACGTCTATACATTTAAAATTGCTTTACAGGGGCTGGTAAGCATCATTTCCCAAATGAGGTAACTGAGTCAGAGAGGGATTAAATAACTTACTCCAGGTCCAACAGCAGGTTAGTGAGAGAGCCAAGAATAGAACACTCATGATAAAGAAGAGGTGAGACTTAGTTGTAGTGAATATAGAGAAGCCTCTATAATGAGGGTATCAAATGCAAATACTTTCTGTAATTCTCCCTGATGCTGTTGTAGTTCTCAGATTAAGCACTGCCTGTGCTGCTAAATGTCACCAAAGTGCTGGCCTGAACCAAGCAATCATAGATAGTATTGCTTGCAGTGTATATAGCTAACCCATAAAGTCAGCTGGTAAAAGAGGTAATTTTAAAGAAATCCTGACTGATATGAAGTTATGCTACTGTAGTGTAGTGCTATACATTTTAACTCTGAAGTTTACAAAATACCTGGTATTTATCATAGCAAAACTTTGGATAAAATGGTGAAAAAATATAGTTTCTATTAGGGGATACATTTCACTGTAATGGGGAAAAAACTCACAGTTTTTCAAAATTGTTTTAGGCCTATGGGGATTGATTCTTTAAAAAATATGATTGTGGCTTTTATGGTTTGATGCCAGTAGAATCAGTAAAATAATGTGTCATATTTCTTAATATGGGATTGCTCATTAACATGATATATCCACTATTACCATATTCATCACAAATTGAGTGCCAACAGTTTCCAAATTGATTTCCTATATAGACAGGGTAGTTGAAGAACTAATAATTGAAACAGACATTAACAAAGACAGATTTATTATGAATAATTGACATCAATATTGCCATTGATAGTTACAGCGTTAATTACTATTTTCCAGCTGTAAGATTTCTTTTGCTATGATACTTTGAAAATGAAATTTGCGAAACCAAAGCAGTGACTGTTGGACAAACTGCTGAAAAAGTTATTTTTATTCTGATGCTATTTTTATTTGCCCTTTAAAGGAAGAGTGCAGATTTTTAATACTGTATACACACACACACACACACACACACACACCACATTATGCTCTGCTTAAGGAATTATCTCAATGTTCTGTAAATTTTTAACATTGCCCTTTATAAATGTTTCAGGGGCTATAGAAATGAGACAGGCCTATAAGAAGTTTAATGGGTCCCTGTTTAGCCATTTGTAATGGGGTTTTAACTGCTTTGTTTGTGAGCTTCAGCCAAGAAAACAGATTACCTTCATCAAGTGTTAATACTCCAGAGTCAATCTAAACTCTGTTCAGCTATGGAAAGGTATCATGGGATATCAATAAGTGCTATAAACACTAATTCAGCAAACCTGTCAGCTGCTGTGTAAAAAATTATTTATAAAACGAAAGCTTCAAGTTCAACACAACTCTTCCTTATCCAAGGCATAAAAATATATGGTGCATCATCAGGGATCTCACAATTCAAAATACTCTGCTCATAATAATTGAAACTGTTGCAGTGAAAGAGTTGCTTTCTTCATCTCAGCAAGCCAAAGGCATGTGATAAAGATGAAAAAAAAATTCACGGCCTTGGAAATGAGACCGTCACAACACAACAGATTCTATCAAATATGTTTGCTGAGGCAGTAGATGGCTTGGGGGACTGGTAATGGAATTTAAGAGACTTTCTCACCTCATTCTCCATTTTGAATCCAATCCAGGTCAGTAGTAACTGAAAATGATTACCATCTGACTGTCCAGTGGCCTCTGTGAAATGACTGGGTGTTCTCAATCCATTTCCTTCTGGACAAATCTATTACAAATTCACCATCACAACCGCCAATAGCCAACACCCTTCCTGGCAGTCTCACGACAGTGTCCAATAACTGAAGGCTGGATTGTGCTTTTCTGTTGCTCCATCCCTATACAGACTACTCAAGTCCTGGACAAGAGATAGGGAGGGGACATAGCCCTGCCTCTGTTCATTCATACTTCCTTGCCAAAATAGCTAGACACAAGGTATGGGGTGTGTGGTACACCCTTATCATTTTTACACAGCTGAAACTGTGTCCTTACGAAGTTTCGTTAGATACATTTATTGCTTCCAGTCAGGTCTCCTACTTAATACATACAGTATGCTCGGGAGTAAATATTTTTCTCAAAAGCTTTGCTAGATTATAAAGAGGGGTATTCAATGGAAGAGAAATTATAAGAATTACATATGATTGGCATATGGAAAAATATAAACAGAAGACTATTTGCATCATAGTACATGAAGAGAATTTCTTTTATGTTTATTCAACAAATGTTTCCTAAAAGATTTTCCTCCAAACCAAGAAATTTAATTTTCTTTCTAATGTTATTCTCAGTGGTTATAAACTTAATTAGTTTCTTAAGCTTCACATTTATTTGCATTTGAGATAAATGTAATCTGTTCTTAGTATAACTTTTTGAAATCAAAATATGGACTAAAAAGGTGCAAGTTTGATTAGTGGAACAGATACTGTAGCAAGTAATCATAGCAATGAGATGTTAATTGGTGTCTGGGTGGTTCTATTCATAGCAACAATAGGCCATAATAACACCCAGTGTCCTCTACTGCTCAACTGTATTTTGCCTTGACATTTATCATACTGACAATTATATTGTACTTAAATTTCCTGCTTGTCTTCCCAATAGAAAGGTAAATAAAATGAATCAGGCACCTGTGATTTTGAAAGGCACACTGTTTAGAAATAATGTACTATAATTTACCATAATTCCTGTTTATTTCTGGAAGTCAGTGAGCAGAAATCTAATAGATTTTTCTGCACATCATAAAGGACTAAATCGTAAGCCTTGTGCTTACAAAATAGTACTAGTGAAGTCAGTGGGATCAGTCTCATGAGTAAGGTGAGCAGGATTTTGCCCAGATTCTAAAGAAACATGAAGAAATCATAGGGTTTACCATGACATTTGCCACTCATCATTCTGACCTCTGTTTATGTGTTATATCCTTTCTGAACACCCCCACCCCATCCGTCTTCTCCAGATAGCCAGCTCTTCAGGGCTGGGACAGTCTTATATATGTTTGTACAGAACCTAGCATGATGGGACTTCAGTTTCTAATCTGGGCCATTAAATGCTACTGAAATGCAAATAATAAAATAATAAACTTCTGTGCCCTTAAGGCACAGGTCAGATTGGAGCCAATGCAGAACTCCACCATGCCACTGACATGGGGCCTTATAGAACTGGATGGAGCACCATCACAATGCCACCCTGAAAGAGGTGCGCAACCACCTCCTTCCTACTTGTTTTGGTGAATCTAGCATCAGCAATGGCGCTATTCTTCAGTGGCCCTTGCCATCAGGAGAGCACAAAGAGAATTCTGTGCCTGGCCCCTGTGCAGTGCTGCAAGGGTAGGAGACTCCCTTTAGTCTCTCCATTGCACACCTATATATGGCTGTGGACATCTTGTCCATAATTAATATATGTGATTGGACACACACTTTAGTCAGAGCCAGACTTAGGGAGGCAATGTGGTTTGGAAGAATAAGCACAGGGTTGGGAATCCAGAGAAGTTCTAATTCCAGTTCTGTTGTATGTCTTTGAACAAGTCCTTTCAAAATGTCAATGCTGCCTTGGTTACCCTTCCATAAAATGGGGTTAGTCATAATTGTTTACCATACTTGGAGCTTCTTTCTAAAATACTCTGAGCTTCCTCTAAGATTCTCAGGTTTTGAAGAAGCCAGAATGCCTGTCACTTTTTTGGACTGAGATCCCTTTGTTTTGAATTGTATAAGAAACATACAAAGACATGGTGCTTGTCTCAAAGAGGTTAGAGTCTAAGAAAGAATCCATGCTTAATGTCCTAAAATGGTTGTAATGTTGACAATTATTGAAGATGAGTTTATGGTATGTAGTGTTGTAGATGTTCCTTTGCTTTGATGATGATACCTTAAAGATGGGAATTACATTAGCTACCTTCAATCTTGTCCTTTGCTAATTCCTCTTATGGAGCAAATCACGCTAATTTCTCAGAAGGTTTTCCTGTTTCCCAATCTCTTAAGAATATTGGTATGTAATTGATCTGAGCCTAGGTCTTTGCCAGTTTTTCAAAATCACTGCATATGTAGGAAGTAGTATGCAAAAACAATTTCACATACCCTACACCTTAACCTCTTTCAGATGTGAAAGTCAAGTGAGGCAATCCAGGCTGTGACTCTTCACTTTAATGTCCCTGATGTCATCAAAACATCAGGTAGCAGGATGACTGAGCTTAATCATTCATAGCTGATAAGGAGAAGGTGGTTGCATCAATAATGCAGCCGTAACTGGGGTTATATCAACATGGATATCAACCTGGATAGGATTTAAAACACAAAGAAGAAGAATGAGTTGAGAAAATGATGAAGGAATAAGATTTGACAAGGACAGGGTTGAAGATAATGAAAGAGAGAAAAATGAGACAGAGAGAAAAAAAAAAAGAGATGAGAAGGAAGAAGACAAAACATTCACACATGCAGATATGAGATTTAAAATTGAAACATCCTGTAGCTGCTTCTCCCATCACTTTTTATGAACAAGGGATAACCAGAACTCAGTTCAACAAACCTGAGACCAAAGATTTCCCCTATCTGTCAAAAAAACCTAGTACGCATGTCACTAGAGAGCATTTCTTCTCAAACCAAACTTCATCTTCACCTTTAAAAAAAAGGTGAAAACATTAAATTGCTTCAACAATCCTGACTACAGTTTGTCTGGAATTTTTTGATAAAGTGTTTTTTCATCAGGAAACGCTGATTGGTTGAAACCAAAACTTTTCAAAGGAACATATCAGTTTGATTAACTTTTCTAGGGTAAGATTTCTCAGGTCAAAACCAGTGAGAGAGAGACCCACCGGTCTGATTCACAACAGGGATTTGGATCTCTCTCCCTCTCTCTCTCTCTCTCTCTCTCTCATTTTTTGAACAAAAATTCAGAAGTCTCACATTCATCCCAGTGCAGAACTGGACACTTTCTGAAAATACAAAACTTTTCGTAGGATGAGAAAACTGTATCCTGCTCACCTGTAATCCTGACCAGGAAATAAAACTCCATTTTCATTCATAAATAAGGAGACCATACAATTCCCATAGCTGCAGTCATACATATTCCAAAAAAGTGTAATTCAGCTAGTTCAAAGTATCTTTCTAGTATATTCTACACCAAAACAAATCTGACTTGTGCTAGTTTACTTCTGCTGGAAACTGCCTGAGAATGAACAACTCTTGCATGTAAAACAGGTTCCTCATACCCCGAAATTGATTAACTAAAATAATTACAATCAATTAACAACCTTCCAAGGGTTGCTATAATGCAAAGAAAGAACAAAATCAAGCAGGTGACCTTTAGCTTTAAATATGCCAGAAAATTTACATATTAAGTTAATACAAAAAGTCTCAGGGCCAGATCCTCATTTGATATAAGTGAGATGGTGAACCATGGCTGTTCTGGAAACCAATATGGAAACAATAAAAGTTAAAGATTTTAAGAAAAACAGAGCGTAAATCACGCATATTCAGCCTCTTTGTCTGCTCAACATTCTTTATCAGGAATATTTGTGAGCAGACAAATTTCCTTCATTTTACATTACTCTACGAATTTACTTTATAAATTATTCTGCAAATTTAATTTTTCTATGGCTTGTTCCTATATGTCTCAGAACAAGGCTGTTTTGGTTAATTTTGACTGGTCACGAGAGTTTAATGGAACTGTTGCTGTTCCCTGATGATCTTTTTCTTTCTAGCCTGTATAGTCCTGGCCCCAGACATCATTACTAGAAAAATGAGATTACTGTAAGATTTATTGTCTGGGTGCACCAAGTTAATGTAGTTCTCTTCTCATATGCATGAAGAGTAATTGTGTGTGTGTGTATGTGCAGTCAAATCCTTGTTTGCCTCATTTAGTTGCCTCCATGCTCGAATTCCAGATAAGGGATTTGGGAACGCTGTGCCATGTTGTGTTGAGTGTCCCATCCCATACTCAATATACCAAGTTCTTCATAGCATTTTCTGGCCTGGAGTTTTCTGTCAGCACCCTCATAGTCAGAAGGTATTTATGTATGAGCATGCAGAGAAGGGTGCGGACAGATGCTTGAATGGTTTGTTTCATTGTCTCTGTGCCTGGGGACTAATGTCCACCTGCTGGGGTAATATCTTTAGAGTAACTGCCATTCCTGGTCATTGAACGGATAGAAGAAAAGGTGTCATAACTGCAGAGGATGAAGAAATTTGTCTGCAAAGGTGACATATTTAGGTCCTAGCATGAGGCAAAGGATCAGCCCTAACATGGGAACAGCTTCGTCATAATGCACCACTTCTCCTAGCTTCAGATGACAATGAGCTATTGCAAAGAGCTATCAGGCCAGTTTGTTCTATGTGATAGAGAAAGCAGTCAAGGGCTTTGAGGTCAGGCTCCAGGGGGATGTGGTGCAGATTGTTCAGTTGTAGTCTGACTAGTTCAGTGTACCTGGAGAGGAAGGTTGAGCAGGGAGTAACATATTTCTAGGCGATACCAAGATAAATGACAATGTTACCATGGTGGAACTCATTACTCATAATGATTTGGGAATGAAGAAGCAGAAGGGTGATGAAATAGAAGAGGCACTTTTACAGAACATTGCTAATACCTTACTTAACAGTGTCCATAGCAAAGTACATATACCTTGTGTGGCGGGTGGGAGGGGAGAAATTGGAACTGGAATAAGAGGCCAAACACAAGAGGTCCCTGAAGCCCCATTTAGGTTTCTAATGCTACACACAGACAACCTGTAGTAGCAGAGTGCACCTCATCAGAAACACCAAAACCAGACATTATAGCTGTGAGTATTTTTACCAGTGATCCAATTCACGTCGTTGGTGCGCTATGTCAGGGAACAGTTACATGCAGACTGAACTCTCAGAGCTGGGTATTTCAACTCTCAGTAACGATACAAAGTGTAATCATGGCAATGTATATGTTCATCAGAAGAGTCGGGGCCAGCAGCATCTTGGCTTAGGTGAAGAGATGCCTCTCTCATCACTAAACAAAGACTCAGGGAAATGCCTTTTCTGATGAGAAGACAGGGCAGCAGCACCAGCAACAGATTCTGTTGCTCCTAAGAACCTTGGTGTCTTCCTGTACCAACTGAATTTAGCGTAGGGTAAAATGGGCAAAAAGTACTACCATGCACAGCCTCTGTCCTTGTTAGTGAGCTATGCAAAGATGCCGACACTTAACCTGCTCCTTTAGTACACATGGTGGGAGGGCTTTCTTGGAAAATGATAGATGCTACTTCTCCATGATGGCATGTGCTCCCTTGTCCTCCTGCTCCCCACAAAACAGATTGTATCAAAGCTCTGCTGATAAGTGAAGTAAGAAGGCATACTCATGTTACCATGGGAGGATCCCCCTAACTACAGACACACGGACAAGCCACTGATTGCATTGACAGTACACAATGAGCTAAATTTAGTAGTAGCTATCAGCATGTTGCACTGCACACTTCCAGGCTGTCCTAGAGCAGTGGATGATGATATTGTCTCTCATTCAGGTCTGTAGTTTCTGAAAAGGGGCGAAACACAAGTAAGGCAGTGCATGATGGTGGTTTTCTATGTGCATCCTGCATTATGCACTGCTTCAACTAAATAATGAGGGAATTCCTCCTAGAGTAATGAGAACCTGCTGGGATTCTTATCACAATCAGGAAGAATTGTGAACACTTCAGCTGTTCTCATGCTGCACAACATGCTCCAGAAGCTTCATGTGGAGAATCAAATTCTATGCCACCTGATGAAGGAGAAGGCAGCAACTTATAGAAATTTCACATCCTGGGTTGGCTCTATGAGCATCATATAGCTACATACCTTCCATCCTCCACTGAGATTCAGCACTTAATACCAGCAGAGTGGTCATTAATGATGACTCTGTGACACCTTCAGTCCACAGACATGGTCAGTGATACATACTGAAATCCATGAACAACTGCCTGCTGGGATACCAAAAAAATAAAAAAGCCACACAAGCAGGAAGGCCCTGAAAGACAGGTTTACAATTAACCCATATCCTGATATCCTGTCCTCCCCCATATATATATATATATATATGTATATATATATATCCATATATATATATATCTATGAACCCCTGATTGAAAATACCAGATTTTCCTTCCTACTTGAAAGAGAGGAGCACAAGTTACTGGAAGCAAAGATCAATTGCCCTGTGTGTGTCTGGGATGGCCATAATGGAAATGCCAGGCAGGACTAGTGTGAAAGTCATAGTTCAGTGGGGGGGAGAGCTCTGTGGGAAATCCTGGCATAGTTTGACTTTCTTTTTATTGCTGCCAAGCTGCAGGCTTCATCCAAGGGAAAGGCTGCACATATTGTTCTGTCTGCCAATATAGAACTTTAACTGTATTGGTAGAAGTACAGGAATCCATAGCTGGCCTTGTTTTATGTTCAGCTCTACAAGTCCCACAGGTGAACTGAGCCTTTCCTTTAAGTGCCTTCTGAGTACAGCAGTACTTACATGTGGAAGGTACAGTCACAAAAAGGGGTGTGAGCGCAGTTTCCCTGAATTTATTTTTAAATTCTTGTGGAAATGTTTCTACAGTGTTTGCTCCATGCTAGTTTAAAAGTAGTAACAATTCTTAGAGACCTTGTATTACAGAAGCTGCACTTTGGCATGTGTACAAAGCCCTGTTGTCCTCTTTGCCATCAGAATGATACAAGTCATATTCCTGTTATACCAGCAGTCAGTTTCTTATCTGCTAAGCACAATGGACCAAAATGTGTGATGCACAGGATGGTTTTAGATCTGAAATCCATTTTAGAGTTAGTGCTACTCATACAACTACAACCCCCATAATGGAGAGTGATTTGGGCAGCAAAGACATGAAACTTAGATTATCTAGAGGTTTAGGACGCTGAACTCCCTATTCATTCAATTCAATCAAGCCAAAAAGAGGAGACGTGAATGTGGAAAAAAAATCAGTGAGTGAAGGAAACACAATTTCCTGGTCACTCCATGAGAAAAATTGCAAAGGAACAACATGTAGCCCAATGAATTTTCTTTGCACAGCTCCCTAATTGTTATCTGGAAATGCATATTTGGGCAAAGAGACTCAAATAATTTTTGGATTATCTGTGTAAACCAACATATACAACACATTTTTGAATACTTATCAAATTTTCTGTATACTGTGGCCTCTCATGCTACATCTTAATGCAACTAGTCCAATGTAAAATTGGAAGGTTTTTCTCTGAAAGTAAAGTTCAAAGAGGAAAGAAAACCCAAAACATGACCATGTAATAGTTTGAATTAATTATGGTATTACAGTTTTATATGATTGTTTTTTGTGTTGCAAAGATGTCAGACATAAGAACTGAATATTTTCATAATATGGACATTAGTACTTTTTCTCATTATCATCAACTTCTTAATACCTTCCCTAAACTGTCAGAGCCAATCCTGCAAACATGCACATGAATAATTTTATTCCCATGAGTAGTCCCAGTGACTTCAATGGAACTACTAATTTGTCAAAAAGTTACTCAGGATGCATCTGTCTGTGGCTGGACCCATAGACATGACTATTTAAAAGGCTTTTTTTTGAGAGCCAGCCCATCATTTTTAACGATCAGTTGTAGTCAGCACTTATGCTAGGCTCTGCTACAATTACCTGCTATTTCCAGTCCTTACAATAAGCTCCACTATTCCTTTTGACCCATTCCCCTAACTATCTTTTTGTGCAAAAATTCTTGTTTTGGTTTCCTGCAGGAAAACACTGATATTTATTGAATGAAATAAAATCTTCTATAACTGAACATGAGTTACAGACAATTATGGCTAAAACTGTGTATTTAAATAGGTTATCGTGCTAGTGATTTCT
The DNA here is from genome assembly GCF_026122565.2 of Emydura macquarii macquarii. Classification (NCBI taxonomy): domain Eukaryota; kingdom Metazoa; phylum Chordata; order Testudines; family Chelidae; genus Emydura; species Emydura macquarii. The sequence goes on along the minus strand of NW_027130155.1, from coordinate 7,479,313 downwards.
CCCTTAGTAAAATTTCTGCTGAATGGATCCTTATGTTTTGGGATACATCTTTTCTTTGATACAGATGCATAACTCCCATTTATACTCATGGGATTTACCTGTGAGCATCAGGACTATTGCTTACATTAATAGTCTTTATTCATGCAAGTATTCCTATTGGCATCATTAACAATACTGTGTGAGGACTACGCGGGTGAGTATTGTTTGCAAGGTTTGCATCCTGAGACAATAGAACTAACTGTCAGCCCTTTAACACATTGCAGAATCACTTTCTAAGGCTTGGTCTACACTTACCTCCGCGATTCGGCGGTAGTCGACGGGAGTTACGCAAAGAACTTGCGTAATTCCTGTCGACTGCCGTGCTTCTCTCCTGCGTGCCGTCTTCACTGCACTACGCTGACGGGAACTGTGTTCCTATCGACAGCGCTACACCATTGGGGTGGATTAATAACGTCGACTTGACTTCTGGATCGACTGAGCAGGTCTTCACTGACCGCTCAGTCGATCCAGCTAAGTCGATCTGACAGCGGCAACTTTGCCGCCATCAATGTAGACATAGCCTCAGCCATGAGCATCGTATTGCTCCATATTAGAGTCCACATGCCGATACCCTTACTCATAGAGAATAGTACCTTACTCCACAAACACTCAGTTGAAAGCCCTTGGGATATTCAAAGAGACAGGGAATATACAGTATGAAGAAAGGTAACAGTTAAGCCCAAAGGAAACACAGGGGATGATGGGAGTTACTTTGATATAAAACTGGAGTAATACAGTAGTGAATCTGGCCCAGATTGCATGAAAAGTTGATTGTTTGCTGGAGCAGCTGCAATAAAATAAAGTTCTGAAAAATGGCATGGAAATAATTATGATTTATCAAAGATAGAAATTCTTTTTTTAAAGAAGCACAAGGTTACCCATTTGTTTTTCTTTTGGAAAGCTGCTCTACTGGATATAACAGTGATGCACACAAGAGGATAAAATATTTTTCATATTATGTCTTCCTGCTACTTTCACTTTTGTTGATTGATGAGCCTTTCTTTCTCTCTTTTTATTGGCTCAGATAGCAAGGCCAAATCAAAAGCAAAGCCCCAAAAGAGAGCAGCAATGATGTGGGACCATTCAACTTAGCCTGTCTTTTGGTCCACTATAGAATATTTTTAAAACATCAAAAAAAAAATTCAGTTCCTTAGGACAGTAATCAATCCTGGTTTGCTGAGAAACTGGAGATCCCTTGTTGGCTATGTGCTTGGCAAGTATCTACTTTCCTGCATATTACAAGTTTAAGTAGAAACAGAGGTAGGCAACAACATGAGGCCTCAGGCTCCAGAAACTTATCCTCTCCTCTAATGCAAAATGTATAGTTCATAGTTAATACCTCATCTAAATATGCCCAAAGAACCCAAGGACCCTGTTTTGCCCTTACTCACACTGTGAATGCCTTAGAATTTAGCATAATTTAAACAAAATATAACATAACTCTTTCACAGATGTCATATGATGTTGGTATTCTCTTCTTAGGACTTGTAATTGTCAGAAGGTTTGACTGCATAAAGGACTGTGCATGTCCCAGAGGCATAAATAAAAAAAGTATGGTACTCATGGAGCTAAACAGATAGGGACCAAATAGAAAGGGGGTGAGGGAGGGAAAGCCAGTTATTCTTATTCTCAAATTTAAAAAATTATAATGGGCTCACTCCTGCAACAGCAGTTGCCTGTGTGGAACATTTGCAGGACTGGACTCACAGGCACTCCAGAAGATATTAAATTTGTTCAAAACCCACATCTTTCATATAGCTTTGTGGGCTATCCTCCCAGTATAGGAAAACCTCTGGCTTCACAGGACTCTTTCCCGTTTCCGTCTCCCTGTCTGAGTTGGGGAGAGTGACCAAGGGCATGGCTGGGGGACAAAATGTGGCTAAAGGGTTGTTTTGCAGATGGTCCTCAGCTGCTTGAACATCCCCTTTCGGTGGCCATTCCAACCTGGCATATATGTGATGCTGCTATAACTTGTGCTGTCCCATGGCAGGCCCCAAATTCAAGGGCACATAAAGGACATCTCACCAACACTATTAACTGGAGTGAGAGGAGACTCAACCCCATTATATCTAGATTCTGAGAACTTCTCTGCAAATATTAAATATGAAGTCTTGAGATCAAAGAGGCCAAAATCTGCTGCCAGTTATAGTTATATGATTGTACTGATTTTAATGAAGCATGATTTAGAGCAACGCTTCTGGAAAAATCCTATAAGAGTAGTAGAAATAATTTTCGGTAGGACCCTATTGACTTTAATAGTGGTTCAGAGCAGTTACTTTAAAGACCTATAAAACGTGATAGAAAATTTATATCCTTCTATGTTTTTTTGTTTAAATTGTCTTGTAGAATTCTACAGAAGAGATATAATTCTCCATTAAAATCTATAGGATGGTTGAAAGAACCTTCAGGAAGAATATAATTTTCTATTAATTTTACAGGACTTTCTGCCAAGGAGAGTTTAACCCCCAATGTTGCCATATTTCTAAATGATTCTTGAATTAGCAGTAAGACTGAGTGCTGATCTGTTCCTGGCCTCAGATTTGAAATGGCTTTTGCTAAAATATACAGAACTCCCTGAATTATCATAGGAGTTATATTTTAATATCTGGGCCCAGAGATTTCAGCAGTGTTAGTGAGAGCTGCATGATTAAAGCTCCATTGCAAAAGTTTCCCTTCCCTCTTCCTTACTTCACATCTATACCTTGTATTACGGACTATCCTATTGCAACTTGATGGCTATTCAGCATTAATCAGGGCGGTATACAGAAACTGGAAGAGCTACTTATCTCTGCAACAGATTTGAAAGTTACTGTTAAGTTCAGGTAAGCATGTACACTTCCCAGGGCTTGTCTGAGCCAAACATCCAGAGCTTTTGATCCTGTGTAAGATTTTCCAATCCCATGGTGCACTCTAGTGCACAAAATTGCAAGAAAGCCCAATAAAATTAAACATTTTAAAAGCCAATGTAGCAGGGTGTAGCGAAGGGATCATTGTTCATATAATAATGTACTACAGTATTTTACAGTAATGTCCCAGGTCCCGTAGCTCATAAAGTAATACTACAGTATTTTGGACTATTATATCCTTTTATTTTGACATGATGTGCCCTGTTGACAGCTTCAGCTAGAATGAAAAAAGGAGCAAGCCATCTGGCTGTCTTCTGAAGAGGACCTTTTGTGGGAGAGGGAAGTGAGCCAACTTTCAATCCTTGAACAGAAGGCTGGCTACTGGAGGTAAGCAATGGGGGTTAGAGTCAGGGGGCTTTTGTGGAACCTTCAAAATGTTTCAGTTCAGATTATGTTTTAAAGATAGGCAAAGGTTTAGTCTGGTTCTTATTGTGTCCAAATCACTTCACTCATTGCTAGTGCACAGGGATTATTTTAAAACAGAAAATCTTTTTTTTTTTTTAAAGTCAGGTTTTGATTCTGTCAATTTTAAAGGTGTTCCTTGAAAAATGTGGTGCGTGTGTGTATCTAATATAGATCACAAAGGTATATAGCAGAGTACAGCACTAAGTATACGGCTCTGCTGTTATCAGTTGAACTGATTAGACTTTGATCTGCCCAGATGAGTCACTATAACCAAAATTCATTGAGCTTTTGATTCACACATCTGAGTTCAGGTCCACTGAAGTGAGGAAAAAACTCATAAGTGGTTCTATATTGTCCATATAAAAGGACTGAGTAGTTGTTTACTATCAGGCACAGTAAATATGCATAGTATAAATTACAGATGAGCAAGGTGACCCATTGCCAGTTAGATTCGATATTTTGTTTTTTAGTGATGGTGGAAACAAAGCATTTTTTTTTTTTTTAAATGAAACTGGAATAGCTTTAACAAGTGCATGCTCACACACCCGCACACACAATCGTGAAGTCTGAAAGAAATAGTTATAATACAAGTTTCAGAGTACGTCTCACAGAGAAAGCTCTGTCATATTTATTATCTAAAAAATTAGTTCATACGATTCACAGAGAATGTTTCATTGCTATATATAAATGGACAATTTGTTCCAAACCTCTGTTATATCTCAAATTTATAATATAGGCACAGAATAGAAATAATGCACTGTAATGAACAGCCATTGTATCATATACTGTAATTATTTAAAGAAGTTCCTAAATAAGTTCCTGTTTTCAAATAGACTGCTTCTTGTATTTCCCAGTTTAAGAATCTTTAGTTTTCAGGAGCCAAATGTTTTAAGATCATAATGCTGTAAAAGGTTTTGCCACTATATGTAAGATATAATTAAAAATCCTAAGCAGCTCACATTTTTATTTCAAAATTAGTCTCCTCCATTAAGATATTACCTTGGTATCTATTAAGATTTTTCCTTGAACTGGGAATTATTGGGCTTTTTTTGTTGTTGTCTTCTTTGTTGTTTTTACATTTAAAGCTGTCTGATTCTAAAATGAAGCCATTTAATCTCTTGTCATCACATGGCCATAAAAATTGCAGGCAGACAGAAGTTAGCAATGGTTGCTTCACAGGCCCCACAGCAATGCATGGTAACAGATTTTCAAAGCAGTTCAAAGAGTCCAGTTTCCATCTGTGTTTGGTGAAGGGTGCAAAAACCTTGGGGCCATCTGAAAACTCTGCTTCATCTCTAACACTTGGAATAACAAAGGTGTTATTTTTCAAAGCCACATTCTCCCCTCCTGGGGTGGCTCTGCAGATATAGTTCAGGGAAGGTGGAAAACTTCAGAGTAGATATTCTCCTTCTAGACTTTGCCTCCTTCAGGGAGTTCTTTTGAGGATGTCACACTAGTGGCCTATATAACATGGGTTACTGCCAGCAGAGGCCAACAGTTAATGAACCCTATAGACAAATTCTTTCTTCAGATTTCTGGGCAAAAATCTGCAGAAAAACAGCATCCAGGTTATTTCCAAGCCCAGGAGTGTTATTAAATCAAAAGAAAGTAGAGGGTGCTCTATACCCATCATACAATCCAGAAGGAAAATACACCATACATCACCATTTCATTCAGCTCTTCCAGTATCACTAAACACCATACTATGAAAACTACAACTTAAAGAAGGCTGGTTGCTTTCTTCCTAATAAGTTGCTGATTGCAAATGTTTGCCTTACCTTTGCAAATAAGGCACATCTTCAACTCATTTATTTTCACTTTAGTATCATTTTTTAATTTATTCTTTGTACAAAGAGCACATTTATACAGGATGCTAACATAAGGAAGCTGATCAGTAGTATAAAGCAGTAACCACTATTTATTGTAATTATTCATATAGCACCAACAGTATGTCAGGCAGTTACCAGATTCTCACTGTACTATCAATACACTTAGTTACTTACCATCTGCTACTGTATTTCTTGTATGCCATGTTTATCACACAAACATATGTGACCTCTCCTATATTGGGAGAACAAAGTGGAGAACGAGTCAGCCAGAAAATACCAGTTATTCACAGTCATAAGCATAATAACTGTAGATTCTTGCTTAAATACCAAAATTGCTCTGAGTAGTCCAGTGCTGTGAGGTAATGAGGTTTTTCAACCCTTATACTCATCTCTAGAACAGGGCATGCATTATGTATGAGTGTTTTTGTTTTGCACAAGTATTGCAATGTATGTGCATGACTTGTACATTTATGTTTGTCTCCGTGCTCATTAAGGTCCTGATCCAAATTTCATCCGAGTCCATTAGGAATCTTCCCATTGACTTACATGGATTTTGGATCAGGCCCCAATGGCCAAATTCCTCCCTGACATATACAGTAGGCAGTTCCATAGGAGTCAATGGAGATGCAGGGAGTGTAATGCTATTTGATTAGTTAAAACTGATATTACTAGAGTTTGAGGGAAGGAATATATTTGTTTATTTGGGGGTTGGAAAATGGTTTGACTGCTGTAATATTCAAGAGTTTATTAAATAGTCGTAAAATGCAGAAATATTTTGTTTAGTGGAAATTGCTCAGATTGTAATCAAGATTGTAATTCCTTGAATAGGCTGCTCAATAATATCTACTTTATTAAAAATTTAAAACAGTGTCTTAGACTGATAACCATCTTAGCTGACGTGATTTCCATTAACAATGTCCCACTCAGTACCTTTGCAAATCTTCTCTTTTTCTGCCCCTCATTCACCTTCATGAGACTTGATCCATTCTGGCCCTGATTCTCTCTATTCCATTACATCAGTTTTACACTGGTATGACTCAGAGCATTTCAACGGAAATAAAACAGCACAAAACTGGTGTAAAGGAGTTCTGTTTCAAGAGCCCTGTCTCTCTTTCAGTGCTGAAATTCAGGTGCAGGGGGGAGATGATGGTATATTATGATCCCCCGGGATGATATGTTCCTGCTTTCTCAGTCATTTTCCACTCACCACAGACATCAATGTGAAGTGGAGACTGGCATAACCACTATACTGCCCCCTACAAATCCAGGAGCTGCTCTCTTATTCTCTTCATTTGAATTAAACTCCATCCTTAACTTTCTGCCTACAGGGTTCCCTGATTTGTCCACAGGCATTTCTTTCCTTTCTTATAGTTCAAAGATTTTCTGTCAGTGGCCATTGCTGCTCTGTCTTATATCTTTTGCTACCCCTTTGTCTTCAGCATGGGTGAGCCAAGTCAGAAATTAGCTCAGAGTTCTATGCTAAAATATTTTCTTCTGAAGTTATGCTCTGCCCTCTGCTAGTAGATTTATTTAATTATTATTTATAATTATTTCTAAAATTCAAAAATTAAAATTGTCGAATCTAAAATTAGACAAAGATAGGAGGGATGTAGCAAAAAGGTAGTGCAAATAAGATTGTTTCCATTTGCTGTGTACCTTGTTATTTCCATATGACTTTTGGTTTTTTTAAACAATTTAAAATGGTAACATAATATGGGTTAGGTTACAAGATTATGAGATAAGGCAGAAGAGCAGGGATGAGTGGTTAGTGGTGGAAGGTTTGCCAAGAGAAATGAGCTTTTAGGATAGAGCTGGAAGAGGAGGACAGACAGATGACTTGTCTCAGCAGAAAATGGGGTCAGTTCTTTTCCCTTATGCAAAGTCTTATCCAAACTCCTCTCAGTGGTCGAAGACTCTCTCTCTGCTGTGACTTCTTTTGTTCCATTACTGTTGGACTCTTCTTCCTTCTAGGCCTTTTTATCTATTCCAAGGCATTCAAGCCTCTGTGTGTTTGTTCTCCAAGATTTTTCTAACATCCCTTTATACCTTCCAACTTCACCACTTGCCTTCCTGACAGTGGCCCTTATATTTACTACTTTCTCTGTTTTTGGTGGCACTGGATGGACAAGGCAGTTATCCCTAACTACTCAGGATCCTATTTTGATAGCTAATCAAAAGTGTCAGAAAGAAACCACCATAGCTGTTAAAGGAGTCAAAAACAAGACAATCTTTCAAATGGCTAAATCAATTCCATTCTGCTGCTCAGGGCACAAGAGTCTATGGTTCCATTATAGCATGTATACATTTTTGTAGAACCAGGACAATGAAAGCACCGTTCGGAAGAAGAGAGGAGAATGACATTATGCCAGTGAGACTGAGGTATTCCAGTGAGAGGAGTGCAGTAAGCTCTCCACCCCATAAACAGCTCTGAGGGAGAGTGGCTTCACTATCCGAAGAACTGGTCTAGTGCAGCCAGCCCAGCAGCCAGAGAGCTGAGGGGACCAGTCCAGCATTCATGAGAGCATGGCAGAAAGTCCAGCAACAAGTGCGGTTGGGATCTAAGCCCAGCAGAAACTCCAAAGCTGTTGGTGAATAGGGAAGGATGCTATTTTTGGGTGGGAAGGAAGCACTTTGAAGTTGTGTATTGTTCTATCTGTCATGGTTCTTATACAGCACCTATTACCATGGTAACCAAATGCCTTAGAGAAGGAGGAAATCTATTTTGAATGTGTTCTTTGGGACCATACATGTATTGTTACAAGACTGGCTTCCCTGACTAAATTATTAATGTCAGATCCCCAAGCTGTCCTAAATTGCCATTGAATTCAATTGAGCTATATCAATTTACACCAGCTGAGGTTCTGGCACTTAGTCTACAGTTTTTATTATTAACTATTATAATAGTTCTGTATGAACGATATACCACACAGCCCACAACATGACAGTCTACCATGACCCAAGGAGCTTACAGCTTACTAAGCTCACCACATTAAAGTGAATATGAAAGAGTTAAAGGTATTAGCTATTTGTAATGTTCTATGATAGAAAGTTCATAATGCAAAGCTGTTTTATGCCTCACAATGTTTGTGGTTGAACTCAGTTTTGAATTTACTTTCTTCTCTATATTTGTGTATAACTCCCATTGAAACTAACAGAGGCTACACCCAGAAGAATCAACCAGATATGAATTACTCATGGCGAACGGAAGAAGGATCAGTCAGTGGACTTGATAAGGCCGTTAAAATTAAAAATGATTGTGTGGCCATGGATACAAGTTTTACATAGGTGTAATTCCATTGACTTCATTGAAATTACTACCAAATTACATATCTGTGAGAGAATCAAGCGCTACAAATCCAGTTCCTAGCAAGCTATGTATACAGATACTGCCAATATATCTGGCAATGGAGTAGTAAAGCTAAGAATAACAGTTTTAGCCGAAGGGTTTAAACATCACAAAGTTACAATATATTTTATCATTGATTATTTTTTCATGGGATTTTGCTGTACCTCCTCTATGGATTATATGTTGTACTGATCTCTACCAATGACCTCTCAGAAGCAGTTGTGCTATAAATATTTAACTTTCAGTGTACAGCTTGCTGAAAAGAATCTTTATTTCATGACCATCATTGCTGGCTACATTTCAGATACACCTGGAGTTAAACTTCAAACACAATTCACATTAGTTAATCAATGGTGAAATCAGATGTATATATCAAGAACAAAATCAATAATGTAACAACCAGTCAGTACAAAAGGTCAAAAATAATATAAACAGGCAAAAGTTGTACTTTACAAAAGACAATGTGAATTCATTGGCATGTTTATCAGAGATAGCATAGCACAGGAACTCTTGGTATTCATGAGTACTGTCAAAATACCTATAACTATCCATGGGCACTCAAAATTGGTGGGGATGCCATGCTTTGAAGTCATCCTCACAGATACCACACATGAAATCACAGAGTCAGCCAATCTGGAATGGGAATGCTATTCTTTGTAAATGTATTATAGGACAGTACTTCAGGGAATGCAGAGAACAGCATGTTGCATTCACTGAGCTCAGGCTAGTACAGGTATAAAACCTGCTTCTTATTGCTGGCCTAAGAGTTGCTTTATATGGGAAGATGCCCCCACTGTATTTTAATGATTAAGCTGTTCCAACACTTAATCTTTCTATTAACTCAGTGTAATTGTTTATGATTCCTTCCACTTCCTATGTTGTTACATATGATTATTTCCAAAAAGGGGGAAGGATTGAAAGCCAAAATAGGGAAAAAACAGGTTAAAGAATATTTAGAGAAGTTAGTTGTATTCAGGTTGGCAGGGCCTGATGAAATTCATTGTAGGGTATTTGAACAAATTCCTTGAGCAATCTCAGGATGATTAGCAATTATCTTTGAGAACTCCTAGAGGATGGGTGAGGTCCCAAAGGATTGGAAAAGATCAAACACTGTACCTATCTTTTAAAAAGGGGAACAAAGAATACCTGGAAATTATAGAGTAGTCAGCCTAACTTCAATACCTGAAAAGACACTGGAATAAATTATTAAGCAATCAATTTCTAAGCACCTTGAAGATAATAGGTTTTAAGGAATAGCTAGCATGGATTTATCAAGAACAAATCATGCCAAACCCTCCTGATTTCCTTCTTTGACAGGTTACTGGATAGGTATACCTAGTGGACAGGGAAGAAGCAGTAGGTATGATATATCTTCATTTTAGTGAGGCTTTTGACACAGTCCCATATGACATTTTTGTAAGCAAACTAGGGAAATGTGGTCTCAATGAAATTCCCATAAGATGGATGCACAGGTGGTTGACAGACTGTACAGTTATCACTGGTTTGCTGTCAAACTGGGTGGGTATTTGCAAGAAGTCGGTTAAATATTTTCATTAATGACTTGGATAATGGAGTGGAGAGCGTGCTTATAAAATTTACAGAAGACACTAAGATGGGAGGTGTTACAAGCAGTGTGGAGGAGAGGATTAACATTCAAAATGATACTGACAGACAGAAGAACTGGCCTGAATTCAACAAGATAAATTCAGTAGAGACAAGTGCAAAGTACTACACATAGGAAGCCAAAAAATCAATGCACAAACTACGAAATAGTACTGGCTAGGCGGTAGGAGTGCTGAAACGGATTAGGGTGGTGTAATGGATCAAAAATTGAATGAGTCAACAGTGTAATGCAACTGTTAAAAAAGGCTAATATTATTCTTGGATGTATTAAGAGTGTCATACGTAAGACACGGGAGGTAATTATCCCACTCAACTAAGCACTAGTAAGGCCTCAGCTGGAATATTGTGTCCCTGTCTGGGTGCCAGACTTTAGGAAGATGTGGACAAAACAGGAGAGAATTCAGAAAAGAGCAACAAAAATTATTAGAATTTTTAAAAAACCTGACCTATGAGGAAAGATTAAAAATCTGAGCATGTTTAATGTTGAGAAAAGAAGACTGAGGTGGAACCTTCAGATACATTAAGGACTGTTATAAAGAGGACGGTGATCAATTGTTCTTTATGTCCACTGAAGGTAATATAAGAAGCAATGGGCTCAATTTGCAGCAGGGTAGAATTAGGTTAGATTTCAGGGAAAACTTTCTAAGTATAAGGGTAGTTAAACTCTGGAATAGGCTTCCAAGGCAGGTTGTGTGATCCCCATCATTGAAAGTTTTTAAAAACAGGTTGGATAAGAACCTAGGGATGGTCTAGGTTTACTTGGTCCTGCCACAGTGCATGGGGCTGGACTTGATGACTTCTCAATGTGCTTCCAGCCCTACATTTCTATGATTCTATACACATTATGTTGTACATTCAAGAAAGCTTTGTCCATATATTGTAATGATGCATGAGCATATATGATCACAAGTGTAACAATCATCAGAAAACCCACAGACTATAAATGTAACTCTGATTTCAGAGTAGCGTTCATGGCTCTAACCCTAAAACACTGGCCCACTTAGCAAACAGAGGAAAACTTCATGTCTAAAATATGTACAGTATACTTTCCTGCCAACAGAGGGCAGAGGTATGTATGCATAAAAACTATCACTACACAGCTGAGTGAATTATTAACAAATACATTTGATAAATTGAGTCTCTTTTTCTGCTTAAGAAGTATGTGAGCAAACTGATTTCATTTTTTGAATTTATTCAAAAATCTCTTTTCAAATTTGTAATTCAGTGGATTGATTACTAGCACTGATAAATCGAGCTGAAGTGCTTACTTATGATTAGTCAGATAAGTCACAGGGTATTGTTGCAATTCACTAATAGGATGAACACGACAGCATTTGTAGCACAAGTGATTATGTATGCAAACAAAACATTTGGTTTTTGAAATTACTCCTGCATGAAAGTTTGAAGTATCCTTTCCATAAACCTTTGTACCAGTAAGACATGATCGTTTAAATGTTCATGAAAAGCAAACACAAGAGGTAAGGAAGCGTGGCCAAAACAAGTTAATTTAAAATGTAACTTGAATATTCTCAGAAAATGAGTAGCCTGAGTCTCCCAGCTCTGATAATGAAAATAGCTCTTGTGCTCAAATAAATATTACTGCATGGTTCATGAATGTACTTTCTACACCTCTCACAAGTGTTAATATACTTGGTATCAAAAGGAACCCAGCTGAGCTAGCTTTAAAAAAAAAAAAAAAAAGACAGGTGCTTCAGTGAAACAGGGAAAAATATATTGTATTTATATAGAATATATTGTATTTATTGGTCTTCCCCACTTCGGGGAAAACCACCCAAATAAACAAAATACACACCCAAGTTATTAGCAGTATCATCTTAGATAGAATGAAGACCTCAGTGCACTCAACAAAGTTAGACCAAGAAGGTAAGCCAATACCAGCTGCCTTTCAACTCAGATAGCTGTCCTTTTTTAAATACAGTTTCTTGTGTTTCAAGAATTCTAATTCTTCACCTATTGCACCTCACTCCCTGTTGCTAGTATGTATCAATAGTAACTTGTCCACAGGTATTTGCATATTTGTCCTTTACTGGTTTTCTAAGAAGGAGATGGAGTGAAAAAAAAATGCTGTCACAATTATCAGAAAGGAGGAAACAAAATAAAACTGTTCTACCTTTCACACTTCATTTATATCTGATTTGCTCACACTACACAAAGCAGGAAAGCCTCACATAGTAATTTGACCTGAATCTTTAAGGGAAAAACAAACAAACAACAATTCAAACAGCCTTCTAAGGAAACAGACCATCTTGTCAACACTTGGAAAGCAAGTTACTTTATCTGGTATAAAATAAAAGGATGTAAAGTGATCCCTGACAAACAAGTAAAATGCAGTATGTGTACGTTTATATATATAAAAGGCAGAAATAAGTACATTTTAAATTATGACAGAACTAGTTTTCTCAACTAAAAGTGTGTATATTGAATTATATGCCCTAACATGAGTCCCCTGATACCAGAGAAAGTACTTTGTTTACAAAATGAATACTTAAGGCCGTACCACTTTTACCACATCAGCAATCAGTACCATTGCCATATCATAGCAAGGACAACAGAAAGTTGAGAGGGAGGTGGAATAAAACCAGGACACCTTAAAAAAAAAAGTGGGGGAGAGGGGCAGTTCCTGAGCTGATATAAATCAGCTGCAGTAAGACAATGGAATGCTGACAACTTATACTTGAATGAGGATCTGGCCCTTAATTTTTTAAAACTGATGTGGGGATAATGAGGTCAATAGTATGATCTACTCCTCACAGCTTACAATTAAATCTTTGGGTTTTTTTTTCCTTGCTGGACTAAGATAAGGAAATGCCTGTGATCATCATGCCAGAAGACAGTGATGAGCTAGTTTAAGCAATGTGTGTGGAGGAGGAAAGGTTATAGCTAGTGCCACTATCCTTCACTGAATGCATTAGAAAGACAGCATCTGTGGATGTAATGGTAAACCACAACCATTGAAAAGAGACTACTTTCTGTCTCTTAAGCAGATTTCCGTTATATGCAGAGTTCATTGTAGATCAGATTGTGCCTAGTCTTTGCAGTGTGGGAAGGCATAAGGTGCTTTCCCCATCCACTTCACACCACAGCAAAGGGTCAGTTACAGTGCAGTCCCTGTGGATAGAGAAGGTCAAAAGACCACTTGCCCCTGGGGAGAGCCATAAGGTCTGCCCAGGCACAATCCTGCTATGAGCTCTCCCTGGAATAGTTCAGCTCTGCAAGAGGCCAGTGTCATAAGGAAGGACATAATTTGGCCCTACATAAACATAATAGGTGTGTGTGTGTGGCGAGGAGCACATATACAGGGATAAGAACTGATAGGTGATTGCTATTTCTGAGTTAGAATCATTCTGTGTGTTCTGACATATAAATCATGACATTTACGAAAGCATTGTGCATTTCAGATTTGTGAATGTCCTAATTCAAGAAGTAATCAGTTATACAGAGCTGATCAGGTACAAAAACAATTGTGAGTCAGCATTTGACAAATCTGCATTTAATTCCCCCCCTCCACCCTCATGAGTTCTCATGTAGCAAATGTAATTCCATGATTTCCACCTCTATAGCTAGCCGGTTGCAGATTTGAAATCCTTGTCCCTCATGGCTGAGGTGAGCTGCTGTGATTTTGCATTACCAGCAGACTGGTAATCAGTGTTTCTCAATCCCTGACATTTGAAACCCAGCATAATTGAATTTACTCCAATTCTTCATTATTGATTTATTTAGGCCAGGGTTCTGATTCCTGTTCCATTCTGACAAGAGTTACTCTACTTTTTGCTTTCATTAGATCACGGACAGTCAATTTGGATAGAACAAAGGGAGCTACCATGTCTATCAGGATCATTTTTGGCAGAGACTCTGCAAACATGATTATCACAGTCTTTCAGCAAAGAGATAGAGTGACTGATTTTCCTGGAAGCCATCATGAGCAGAGATTAGCATACAAAGCTGAGGGCTATTTACACCTGACTGCAATAATAAGTTTTTAACTAGTTAGTGCTAAACCATGCTGACACCAATAAACTCAAAAACTGTTCATGCAAAAATGATTTCAGTGCCAGCATTAAGTGGAAACAAGTGCCGTGATGGCAAGCATTCCTTTGACCTGGGAAATGATTGTAAGTTTTTTATTTAACTAGTGCTATTTTAAGGGAAGTGTGCTGCACATGGTCCTCTGGTGGACTTCTGTTGCCAGCCTTCTCAGCGTACTTCAGAAATCTAGTTATGGTACCTGATACGGATAGATGAGCTAGAGCCGATTTAACTGATTAACCAAGCACTCCATCTTGTGGGAGAGCTTCCTGGGGGTGTATCTTTCATATGACTGTGTCTGAACCTCCAACAGAGAACCTTATGCTTCTAAAGGAGCAACTCTACTGGCTGGTTTGATAGGGATTTTCATCCTGACCAATGGGAGGATCTCTGCTAAGCTTGTCTCAGCTGGAAATGTTTTGTGCTTGCATTAACCAGCAATAAACACGTTGTTGAAGCAATCCCCCCAACTGTCCCAGCAAGAAAGAGCGAGCCATTAAGACAGATAGTTGATCATTTGGGCAAAGGTGTGAGGGGACATTTCAGACTTTCCTTTAAAGCATCAACACAAGCTACTTCAGAGATAAAATACTAGACTAGATAGACCTTTAGTCTGTTACAACACATCTAATCCCACTAATATTAATAATCCCCTGTAATAGGCTCATGTCTTGAGCTAGAGCCAGAGCCCTTAATCTTGCTCTCCTCACTCCACCCTAATTGTGACTAACAGTCAAGGAATCTCTGTCCTTCCCTGTTACTAGGCTGCAGATTGTGTCAATAGGAATTAGGCAGACACCTGTGATACCACTTGCTGCAATCTCTAATTCTTTTAGTCTCATAACATTTTTGGTTTTTTTTATAGTTCATTCAGTGCAAAAGGAGGAGGAGAAAAGAGAGAATGCCTTTAATGCCGAAGCTACACCACTCAGAGTTAGGGAGTTATCCCTACACATGGAATTAATCTAGTCTAGTATGCAGGCATTAAATTGTTTGTATTCAATCTGACTACAGTCACTACAGAATTTCTGAACTAGTTCAACCACATCACTTTTTTTAATCTTTATTTACTTTTTGTGTTAACTTAATAAGGATCTGTAAGTGTTGTACCATCATTTCAGCTCCAGCCATGGCAGTGAACCAAAAACCTGCCCCTTAACATATTTCAGAACTTTTAGAAGGAAAATATATGCACTGATTTATTTATTTATTTATTTTAAAACATTGCAACAAGTCATCAAATTGGGAACGAGGTCTGGAAATGAAAACTTGTCCAGAGCACAGAGTGTGGAAGGAGTGAGATCCTATGTGCAATAGATGGATATACAATGTTCAGCTCAGTCACAAATGTGACTCACCAATTCCAAGGGCCATTCTCCCCAAAAATGTTTTATGTTTTTATCCTTCCTCTTCTTAACCCATTCCTCACTCACTAGGCACCTGCTGGAACTTTAGTGAGTGAAAGAGTCATTCTCTCCCTACAGTACCTTCCCTGTTCTGCACACAAAGTAACAAAAATCTATAGGCCATTTTGAAGAGCAGCACTGAAATTTTACGATAAGTATCATTCATAAGGAGGAGGTAGTTCCGAGCACCCTGGACCTTCACAAACTCAGCTTAAAAGTCCTAAAAGCCAAACTACATGAGCTGGTTAATCAACAGTTTTTGATTTGTTAGCCTAGTGAAGAAAATTCTAATCTTATTAGTTCTTTTCTCAGAATGAAGGGGTGCGGGGGGGGGGGGGGGCGCGACGGGGGGTGGTGATGATGGCCTATACTCTCTCTGCAGAAAGAGTGTGTTAATGCAAGAGTGTATTTTCAACCATCTACAGGGAGTTAGGGGGGAAAAATCTATGTTGCTTCAAGGGATAAACTGTATTTGGAATCTGAAAATATTTGTTACTAGCCATGAGATTTAGAAAGAAAGGGCCTGATCCTACAAAATATTGAGCATCCTCAGGTCACATTGATTTAATGGTGGTTGAGGATATACAATACTTCACAGGATTGGGTCCTATAAAACAGAACTGGCTTTAAAGGCAAGAGGAAAGCCTACTTGTTCGGGGGCAATTATTCTTTGAAGGCAGGGTAAATCTTTGCTAGCAAGAGCTTACATTCTACTAAAATACTTTGTTTAAACATTACAGCAGGTTGAAGATATTACTCAGCAGACTATAGCCAGAAATATAACCATATCTCAAGCTCTCAGAAGGGGTTCAATGATAATGCTGTAAAGTATAAGAGTGAATGACAGAAGATACACAACACTTCTATAATCTTCATAAAAGTGTAATTTGATTTAAAACTGTTTTAAAGACTTGCACCCAATCCTGATACAAGTTGTAGCAGTGCATATCAAGACATGATGGGCGTGCTAGAGAAAAACATTGTGGTATTTAACTTAGACAAAGTATTATTATTCTCTCTACCTAGAATGTGAAATACCTCACATCTCATGGTCAACTTACCTACTGTGGTAGGTAGGTGTGGGTGATAAATGTCCAGTTTTTAATGGCACTTCCCACTTGTATTAAATCAGAGCAAAGGCCTGGAGAAATACTGACAGTGGATCAGGAAAACAGAGACAAGCTAACTTCATTGTGGATCAGGGAACCACAGCCAAGTGAGAGGAACCAAATTCTGGAGAGAATAATTTTGTGGGTTTGGACAAACTGTGAGCAGAGGGAATAGAAAGAGGAGCAATGGAGCGTGTGGGCCAATAGGTGGCTGAATTATTCAATCCCAAATTCTTATGTGAATCATCACATGCATTGAACCAAGAACCACACTGTAAAGCAAAGAACAAGGATGAAAAGGAAAGCACTCTACTTTCTGACTGCACCTGCAAAAGAAGAGTAGAGTAGTATGATAAGAAGTATGATAAGTATGATAGCACAATGCCAAATCTTCAGAGAGATTTGGAATTACCAAGCAACAAAAGAGGAAGAGAAAACATGGATAATGATACGTCTATGGCACAGTAGTGTGTGTGTGTCTGTGTGCATTTTAAAAAAATGTAGTAACACCTTCTGAGGAAGCTAAAATATGTAGGTGGGGTGTGTATCAACCTGTTAATTGCACTAATAACTTAGTGGTTTACAGAAATGCTATTTAAGAATGCGTCTTTTACAGCTGTAAAAGTTCAAAAATTTATGAGATTGCTTTAAATACCTGTACATCCTTCACAAAGATAATTTTTTTTTTGATCTGTGAATGTAATGTATCTGTGTAAAGCTTGTGTGATTGAGTATGAGTAAAAGTTGTGAGTAGACAAAAATGCAGCATTTGCCAATAAGAGGTAAGACTTTTGTATAAAATAGTATGCAGTTACATATATATACTTCTGCACGGTATGTAACCCCAGCCAAAGTGTGTTGCTTGCAACAATCACAGGCCCTGATCCTGCAAACACGTTACTTGTTGTAAGTAGTTTCACTGTTTTTAGTGGGACTACTCACAACCAGTAAAATTACACGTGAGTAAATCTTTTGTTCTGCGAGCACATTCTAACTTTGGTTTCAATTGTCTTGTAAAGAATATTAATCTATGTGATTTATCTTAATTTTGTGATGCAAAATTAATATTAATGTCTAGGGATATGATTATTGACTATGATTAATTTTTACTTGTCAAGGAGTACAAACTGTTACATTATTTTAGCATCAATAAAAAGCAGAAACATCATATTTAGGGGTGTCAGAAAGGTATAAGGCTCTCCTTGTTCTTGTCTTCAAGGACTTTCATTACTCAGTCCCACATTGTATCTCTGACCTTTTCTCCTATCATGTTCCCTATTCGTCTCTGTTTTGCCAATAACACCAGTCTAGACTCACGCTCCTTCATTCCCTCCTCCCACTACCACCTCTTCCCCATTTTTCATGCTGCCCCCTCTGCAATTGAATTTCATACTTAAATCTATCCACCAAGCCATCCTGCTTTCTATTCAGAGCCTTCCTAAAAGCTCACTTCTGCCATGTTGCCATATGAGAAGGAGAGATTTAAAAAAAACAAACCCCAAACCCTGATGTGATGGTGTCTCCAAGATCTGCATACAACACACCTGAACTACATAGACTTGTTGTTGTCCTGCCTCTCACTTTCCCCACCTTTTGTTTGCTTATCATCCTCACATTGGTGTTAGGTCAGGATTGAGGACCACATGGTTGAGCACATGCTTAAGTCCATCCCGATTCAGAACAACCATGAAGATGCTTAACATCAAGCATGTGCTTAAATTCCATCGACTAAAGTTAGGCAGAAGCTCCAGAATTGGACAGGATAAGGATGCTTTTGTGAAGAGCAGCCTTAAATGGTAAGCAGTATGGGTATTACTTATTTCCATGATGCAACTAGCAAACTCTTGGGCACTTGAAAAATAATGAATATAATATAATTAATAGTGCAGAAGATGAACATCAGTGACGCTATGACAATTTATAGCAGCTGAGGATCTGTCCCTAAATCTTTACTTCAAACCTTCTTCCATGGATGCAACCTTGAAAATTTGTTAGAGAAAATGTACAAAGCTCAATATTCTTTAATAAAAGGCATAGTTATTTGTTAATTTTTTATCATACACAAAATTTTGAAGGCCTGATCTGACAATGTGTCAGTGGTGAACTTGCATTTTCTGTACATAACTGAGTTATTTAAACTGATTGATGAAATTGTTACTACCCAACTAGCTAGCAACATCCAGTTCAGTGGAAATTAGCTGATATAAAGTGAAGCAAGCCAGGCAGGGGAGACAGACAAAATACTAATCACAACAATACTTTCCAGATAAATATTTGGGACACATTACAAAAAGTATGAGCTGTGTATAGTGTTATCTGTCTCAAAGTTACAGGACCTGTTTACATTGTTTATCTGCAAAAGGCGACCTAATTGGATGGTTAAGTTGTATATTCCTAATAAAATATCTGTTCTACTCTTGAGTAGCTAGGTATCCCAATGTTCAGAGAGAGCTAAATTTCAGAGGTAGTTAAACAAATTGATTTGTCCCATCTCTGTCTTCAACAAGTGCTGTTCCTAAAAAAAACCACTGAGGAAGTGAATTATCACTTTTGCTGTATACAATGTGCTTTTTAATGGTTTTATTTCATTTTGCTTATCAAACTCAGAAGCCAACTATCGATTCTACTGAGGCCTTGTAAGTGAAGATTAAAGCATTCTAACACACTTGTCTACAGGTGTGCCATGGTGAATTATGATCCTCGCATAATTCATAGAATGAAAAAGCTGCACCCAGAAACCAACTGTTAATCAGTGTATTGGCACGGAAGATCAATCTTTGATTCGTATATTCACAAATCCTGTTTATTTGGCCACATTAGAGAACAGTCGGGTGAGCTGGAATGGATTCTTGGAAATGATGGATGTAATTGTCAAAACTGCCAAGGTCAATGTATAATGTTCAAAAAAGAACTAACTCATTTCAAGCACCTTCCATTTATCATTCATGCAATTTGACCCCCAGTTCTCTTTGTAATAACATACTATGAAAGAACAACTGCTGTGTTCATTCCTATATACTCCTGTGGACTTTTAAATACCATGCAGGTCACAGCCTTTCCAAAAGACTGAGGCCATTTTTATATAACTTTTTTTCCCCAAGTATGTTGAAACTAAGTCTGGATTTAATAAGGAATAAGTGGACTTCCTATGTAGTTGTTGTTGTGTTGCCATGCAATATACATTTGAAAGAACCCTGTTAAAATATTTTTCATCATGTTCCACTATAAAAAGAAAAAGGACACTGGTTTACAACAACCTCTTGGAACCCTGAAAAAGAATTCTGTTTCTTTATAGAGATGTCCCACCATTGCTGATGCATTCTAGTTACTTACCGTCATGCTGCAGAGCATAAGCCAGCCACTCAGTTATGAGGATTAGAAAGAAACTGTCCCTCTGGGCAGTTTATTCTGTAACTGCTTTCTAAGGCTTTCTTGCACATTCCTTTGAATACCTGCCACTGTCAGAGACAGGATACTCGACGAGATGGATCTTGGGTCTGATCCAGTTTGGCATGTCCTATGTCACTATGGTTGATTCTCTGAGTACGGGGCTTCTGGCCAGAGCTGGTTGAAAAATGTGTTTTATTTTCTGAAAAAATTTGACAAAAAAAGAACATGTGGTGTTTTCATAAATAAAATAAAAAAGCAGAATTTTTCAGGTTTCAACAAAAAGACAGAATTGTTTTGATTTTCAACAACCAAAAACCAAAAAATATCTTGGGTTTGCGACAAAAACCTGTAACATTTTTGACCAGCTCTACTGCTGATTCCTTTTATAGGTGACCCTGCTTTTACCCTTGTTTCCTCTTATATGGGCTCATAGAGCTTATGATTCCTTTTGGAATGGAATAAAAAGACTAGAATCATGAAATAAATAATACAAGGTACTGGATATTTTCTGTGATGAAAAGACGGCAGCGATAGTGACTGGACTTGGGTCTTTATGGGATTTTCAGCCTCTCTTTCACGTTTTCTGTGGAGCAAGTTAACATTGTTAGGCCAGACCCCCAGCATCTGTGAACTGGCCTAATTCTAGTTGAGACTATGGCCTGAATAGTCTGAATAATTTAGAATCAAGTTCAGTTGAGTTCCTCAAAGACATTGGGAGCATTTGTGAACATCTGATGGACAGAATTTGGCCCTGCTTTGGCCCTAGTTAAGGAAAATATTTAAGCATATGCTTAACTTTAGACATGTGTTTAAGTCCTATTTACTTCAGTGAGACAAACACATAGGAACGTTAAGCACATGCTTAAATACCTATCTTTATTAGGGATGCTTTCCTGAACTAAGGCCTTCAAGAAGAACTCTGAAATTAATAATTTTCTTGTCATTTTTAAACTTGGATTCTCCTAAAGCATCATACGTTTAAGAAAATATTTCAAAGTGCCTGGCAAATGAAATGTCATTTCCCTCCTAAATGATAAATCATTTCATTTCTCCTACTCAAGCTGATAACCTTGTAGTATAGCATATAACCAGTTTACCTAAGTGCTTCCCTTCATATTTAAAACTGAAGGCAGAATATGGCAAAATTTGTAGGTGGGAAACTGTGACATCAGAATGAGTGGCAGCGAAAGGTGTAAAGGGAAGCAATCATGTCTGAAATGGCACAAGATGGTTTTAAAATGTCTTTTGTTAACTTTTACACCTTAGAGCTGAGCTGTAATCTTGGTAATAGAGCTTTTTCCATTTTCCATTTGTGAAGAAGCACTTTGTTCAAAAAGTATCCTCTAAAAATAAAAAATATAAAGAAAAGTATCTTCAGAGGATCTAGAATAGAGAAAATACAGAGATAAATTATTTAAGTGATAACTTCAGCATACATGAGCATCTCAGGTGTGAAAAAAATGGAATAAAGCCTTCAGTTTACTAGAAGAGTCAGAAATGCATTGCTGGATGAAGTTTATGAAGTGCTACACTTCTACTCACAAAACTCTTACTACTCAAATTTACCTGCTAAAGGGACGTAAATCCATAGGCTTAATTTGAAAGACATTGGCTGCCATTTGTTGTTAAAACTGGTCTCCCTGACACACATAACAGATTCAAATAAATGTGACTTATCTCCAGCAGAAGCCGTATCAGAATTGTGTGTCATATTGTGCATTCCATTCTCTTGCCTTCTCTCTTGGCCCATGACTTTTGAAGTATTTGTAAATGGACTTATTATAGTCCATCTCTCTTCATTGTTCATTAGCTCTGTCTGACAAAGGCTGTGAATTCATTTTTTTTAAAACGAACCATGGCATAATAGGACAAAAATTGAGAACTTACAACTCTTTTTAGGAAAAAGAATTTGAGATCATAAAAACTTTTTCACTTATGACCATTACAATAAAGGAGAAGGGGCTATTCAGTTGTTTTTTCTCAAAATCCCCTGGAACCAATGTTAATTGCCTTGAGGGCCAATTTGATATGCTGGTGTAGAGCCATGGAATAAATCCAATGTTCAACATGGGACATATGGTTCAGTCATTCTTTGTATGCAACTGCTACAACAGACAAACAGCTGTACTATGGGAGGGGCATGAATGCAACTGCTACGACAGACAAACAGCTGTACTATGGGAGGGGCATGAATGACAGTGGAAAATGGCCCATTCACTTTACACATGCATCCTGGTCAAACAACTAGAGGTGTAACTTTGACAGCTAAAAAACTCTGCACAAACTATAGCCCCTGCTATGTCAATTGCTATAACTGATCATTAGCCACAAATATCAGGGACACCTGTAGGCAAAATTGCACCACTGCAGATGTGCTATACAACCATGGATGATGCATGCCAACAAGCAGGGCTCGGCAGGATATGTTTAGGTGCAATATAAAATCTGCTTACTTCTCTGTGTCCCTTGCCTGTGAGTTAGATAACTCAAGCCTTAGAAAGCTTCCTCCGTGGGTGTATCAATTTTGTTAGTGAGGCTGTACATATTTCAACCTATGGTATGAGGATAACAACTCTTTATTGCTATGGTCATTACTGTCTTGTGTACACGGGCAGTGGCATCAACAACTATCACATGAGCACTGCGAACCATGTGAATATCAATGTCTGGTGCTCACCCTCTCTCTGGCACAGTACTTATTCACTGAACACTGCATACATGGAGTTTTTGAGGTCAGGCAATTAAGTAAATGGGAATGGAGCTGCTTTTTGCATCCCTTTTTCTTTGGGTCCACAGGGCTTTCTACTGGACAGCTGCAGTCCAAAGCTGTTGGAATACCTGTCGAATACCTACTGGTCCCTCCTCAACCAATGAGCACTCTAATCTGAAGGAGAGAAAGGGTGGTCTAATGGTTAGGACACTAGCCTAGGACTAAATTCTCTGCTTCACCGTAGACTTTGTATGTGACATTGGGCAAAACTATATTCCTAAGTACTCCATCTGTAAAATGGGGATAACAGAACTTCCCTACTTCACAGGAGTATTATGAGGACAAATGCATTAAAGATGATGAGGTTCGGATACTACATGATAGAGGGGTCATATAGGGACCTAAGACAGACAGGTCCAGTATGTACCCGAGTGGTTACCCCGCTTTCCTGTTAAACCCCATACATTCAGACTACAAAGATGATAAACACTTGATGTGTGAACTCATCTACAATCCTGTAACAAAAGTGGAAATTAATTATTCCATTAATTGCTACAAAATGTATTTGAGAATTGTAACCATGGAGGATAGTCATACCTCTTTTCTGTGTAACTCACTACTGAACTGAGCCCTTATTTGCATTCTTATAGATAATATCCATGCCCTTGTCACCGTACACTTTCACCAAACCAGTGGTATGACTATTTTAAATATTCTAAATATATATAAGAAATGGCATGGAATGAAAGAGGCAAGATCATTTAATTGTGAGTAAGATTTGCTTCTGTCACATCATTCATAATTTTTCAGTTTTCCAACTCTGAAATTGACTAATACCATTTAAAAATAATTCCACAGAAAATTGGGAAAACCGTGCCATTCCAGTATACAATGCGATAGAAAATTCTTTTGAATTTGCTAAATATTCTCTGGAATATTTATCTTTTTACCCCCAAACGGAATATAGCTTGTAAATGGCAATATTTTTTATTTCATTACTAATCTGGTCAACTCATGTTAGTGTCTGTTTTTCTTATATTTTTTCAGAGGATTTTCCTGATATTAATGATTTCTGGCTGATAAACTCCCTCCTCTGTAGATTCAGAAAGAATGATTAAGTTTGATTTCATTTTCATTGTTTGTGAACCAAGCTAAGAAAAAAGTAGAGATTAATTATATTATTGCTTACATCTCTCTCCAGCACAATGTCATATAATGCTGTATGTATTACTGTAGGCTTCAGCAAAACAAACCAAAAGGACGACAAGTGTCAGAATAGGAAATGGAAGAATAAAGTCCGCTTTGAAGTCTACCTGTACATCTGCAGTGCAGTGTCAACTCAGAGCTCATTTTGAAATCAAAGAATGATCACACAAAATTCCAAGCAATCAGACACAGATTGCTACATGGAGACTTCACATCAAATTCTTTCTTTGTAGCAAGGAGAAGTAAAAACCCTGATGTTTTGAGATGAACAGTACAAGCAAATTAGTCACATCTAGCATACAATTAATGTTACCAGCAAGCGAGTGAAAAACAGCACTTTGAAAGCTTATAAAAATGGGGAGTTGTTTTCTTGGATGTATTGTATAAAAAAAACCTGTCATTTTTATGAGACAATGATTATCAATTTGAAATCTTCACAGATGTGCTGTTAAAGTTGTTAATTTCACCAGGATCATCAATAATACTTTATTCAGCCATTCTCCAAACATTAGAATAATAATAAGTAGGCATTCTAAATTACAACACTTCTTGCCTTTAGGGTCAGGATTTTTGTTTTGCCTTATATGCTTTCAGTCTCATGGTTTTAGATTAGTAAGGGTGTTTTAAAGAGTTGAAAGCTTTAATACATAACTGCACAAAGTACAAAATGATTATGGAGACTTCAGTCAAATATATTAAGCTGTGTCAATTTATGAAAAGGGAGAGATCTAGCTACTTTTAACTTGCTTGTCAAAATGTCTGTGCATTAATACCTGGGACAGCAGACTTCAAAGAGAAGGAAAATGACTTAAATAGGTTGCATGTGACAACACGTTGTATGAAAAGACAGTGAAATAGAAGTCTGAAAAAGTATCACATACGTTTGATGCAATATTTGTTTATTGGCACACTGGTCCCATTAGATATGAAAATTTGGCAATCTTTTATTTAAGAAAAAATTCACTATGGTTATGTAACCCTATAAAATACTTCATTAACAGCATCCCACTCAATGCAAGACAAACAAAGCTGCTGTCAATATTCATTTTAATTAACCCAATAGTATTAGCTGCTTATGACTTCATTCTCCTCAGTCCCAGTGGGCAACCTGAAAGGCAATTCTCACTATTACTTAGCTCCTGTGGTGTAATCCACAAGAGGCTGTCAGCTTTCCATGGTTTGTGACCTCTGACCCAATCACTTTCTTCCTTTTAACATTACTACTTTTGCACATTTAATGAACTTTGTACATTGTTAAAAAGATGTCAGCACAGAGAAACGATAGGCCCTGCTGTGAAAGGCTCCATTGTTTCTATAAGTCTAATTGACCTTTCACATCACAGAAAACGAGAAAAAAATCAATATGGTTACTTAGTCACCAATCTAATGCTAACTTTTATTATTAATATGCTAAACACATTGCTTTCAGAGCATTGACACCCAAACACCCCTAGATGTACAAAAATGACTTCTCATTAATAACCATTATATTAATCACTGTTGCCCAGAACTGGAATCTCACTGAGAAATCCTCTGGTGGAAATTGCTATAATCGTTCAAACTACAGGAATGAATATTTTTTCAGCATAATTACTACTGTCTTCTTATTGAAAAATATCCCATTAGATGGCAGCTTTTAGTTACGTAAATCGAGTTGATTAATTTTTAATTTCAAGCATTTATATGACATTGCACAAGTAAAGATCTTTGATAATTTAAATGGTGAGCTGTGCAATTATTAAAATAACTTACAGCAATTCAAATATTCATTTAGTTACTAGCAATGCCATCCATCATTAACTCCTGATTAAAATAAAATTTGGGGAATTGTAAATGCTTATGTGATCACAAAGATATTTGTGTTCTTGTCACTAAAGAAATGTTCTAGTTTAAAAATATGTCTTCTAAAAATAGGTTTAAAGGAAATTGTCTTATCTAGTAATTCCTTACTGTGACTCTGTTCCAGCTCTGAGAGGGAGGAGGTAGTCAGCTCTCCAGTGACTGTCAATCAAACAAGAGGCAACAAATAGGAACATAGCATTTTGCTGTTCAGAGTCAGCTCCTCCTTTAGGACTCAAAGTGTCTGGCTTTAGAATATACATAAACCATCTGTGGGAATAGAAAAAGAAAACCCCTAACCCTAGGCAAAGTCCTTTAGGGACATGGAACTTTGATTGATCTCACTGGCACTGATGTGAGTCAGGAGCAATTCTACTGAAATCAATGGAATTATTTTATGTGAAAGCAGTGTAAGTGCAAGAAGAATTGGGCTGCTCATGCTATGCGGGTCTCTGTTTAGTCACCAGTTTCAACATTTCTCTATACTATGCATTCTTATCACAAAATATATGTGTCTTGAACATCCCGTAGCTAATCACCCCTGAATAGTTTTTCTTCCTCCTTGGTGTTCACAAATTTTACAGATTTGTACACTGTTATGTAATCCTAGAAATTGTATCCACAATGTTGCACAAACTTTACAGATTTGTACATTGTTATCATGTCATCTTAGCAATTGCATTCACAATGTTGCACATGAAAAATTTAGGATTTCCTGAACTAATCATATTTAAAGTAATAAAATAAAAAACCTTATGTAAGCCCCATTTCTTCACACATTTAAAACTTAGATTAGATAATGTTCTAATAAGTGTACTGTAGGGAACCATTCTTCACTGGGCATGGATTAGATGAATTAGTAGGTATTTTCCGTCTCTAATATCTATTATTCTAACTATGTCAGGGAATTTTTAGGAAATTCTTGCGTCATTCTTATGCAATTTTCCTTAAGGAAAAAAATTTGAGTAGAATTAGAATATAATGGATTGATAATAACCTTCAACAAGGAATACCCTAGACTTACAAGCAGTTTTAATAAATCTTTCTATATTTCTCCAAATGTGAAGGTCAATAGCTTCCCTAGCTGTTGCTGTTTTGTGTGTTTGCATAAAAAATAGGCATAGAACAAAAAAATTATAAAATAAAAAAATAAAACAGTGTTTCAAAAGGTACTCAATCAGTTTCACACCTTTTTGTTATAAGAAATGTATTTTTAGTATGGGAATAAGAAGAAAAAATTGAGTTTTGTCCTTGGTGAACATCAAAGATAGGAAATAATGCCTAGATAAAGGAAGTGACTGTGCTGTAAAAGGGTGGTTCTACTCTAAAAAGTAACTTAAGTAAGAAAGTTCCATTTTACATAATAGACCAGCTCCCTAGTCTGTTTTTCAGGGTCATACCTGCTTGCTTTTCTGACCAAAATCAGTTTACAAGTTTTTACTCCTGTTAGCCATAGTTATAGAATTTTGGAAAGTGAGCCAGATTCTATTCTGATTGTGTATCATCAATAACATTGTTTACTATTATTATTTATTGTTTAGCAGTAGCTATGGATCCCAGTCAAGAGAAGGCCCCATTGTGACTGGCAAAGTAAAAACATATAAGAAGACATAGTCCTGTTCTGACTCCAGAATCTTATGACTGATGATATATCAGTCAGAAAAAACCCAATTTGATTGTTTTCAAGACTGTCAAAAAAAACAATGGCTTACCTACAGACAGAGTAGGTTTACTCTAGAAGCCACTGAGAAAGACTAAATATAAAACTACACAATTCCATGTTTATAAAGTCATTTTTCAGACTATAAACACTAAAAATACTGTGATATATATGATCTTCCTGGTTAACACTATGCTTCACATCATGGTCCCTCAGAACTTCACCACAACAGCAGTGATAGAGCCCAACTTTCCTACTCCAAAAGTACAACCAAACCCCCTACCATTTAAGCTAAAAAGAGTCTCCTAATTAGCTTTGCAGGGCCTCCGACATTGTTAAATGGCTCTGATTCCTTCCTACAGAACAAAGGATCCCAAACCTTTTTTTTCTTGCACAACCCCACATGGGAATTACTTGACTGCCCCCCACTTCTCCCGCCTATATGGGGCAGAAAATGACTGACTGAGGGGAGTGGGTGGGTGGCTCACATCCGGGGCAATGACAGGACCCTGCTGAGTCTAACCCCAGATGAGCCCATGGGTTCTTTGCCCTCCCTCCCCTCTGCCTAGATTCTATCACTCCTGCAGGCTCTGGAGAGTTTAAAATATGTGGGGCTTTGGCCAGCTGGGCTTCCTGGCCAGCTTCCAGGCCAGGGCAGGGTACCAACTGAGAAAGCACACAGTGAGTTCCCAGTGATTAGGAAGGGGAGATCAGCAGGCCGCTGCTGTGGTGGGCCACAGCTCGTTGGGGAGGGAGAGGACTGCACTCCCCCCTAACCCGACTGCTGGGAGAATCCCTACATGCTCTCCCCATGACTGGCCTCAACACCCCCTGAGGGAGGTCCCCCTCACACCTCCCTGATAACATCGTCATTCCCTCCTAAAAGGGTATGCCCCACAGTTTGAAAACCAGCTCTACGGAGGGCTGTACGTATACACTAACCAGTTTATTATATGTTCTGCAGCAAAAGGGAGGTTTTCAGCTTGATCACACTTCTCCTGAGGAAAGATAAAACCAGAATAAACTGGGTGCAATTAGCTGTAAGAAGTTGGTTTAGAAGGTTAGGGACCATTCCTGACTAGAAATGGATGAAATATTTCATCTGAAAGTTTTTTTGGGAGGCGCCAAAAATGCAGATTCAACAACACAAACATATTGTGAAATTGTGTCAATTTTGCCAAATTGGTAATTTTTGGGACATGGGGGAGAAGGGACAAAGTTTTCTTTCAACATCTTCAGAATGAAATGATTTTTGTTTTAAAATTACTTTCCCCCCCCACAATTTCCTTTAATTTTATTTTTAAAAAGTCAAAAACATTTTTAAATAGTCACTGATTTTGTGGAAACAACATTTTATTGGACCCAAATGATTTTGGAGGGGATTTTTTGAAATTTCCAACAAATTGAATGAGCCATTATTCACCCCACTCAATTCATAATTACCATCTTAAATGACTATTTGCAAGGAAGCATAATTTAGAGATTTCCTCCCTAACCCTAATTCTGCATTTACAAGCCTTAATGACTTGAGATCGATTGCAAGTCTGTATGGTTGGTAGCTATTACTATCCCATTAGAGAGAAGAAAAGAAAAATAAACCTAAAATGCAGAGAGATTTAGGGCCAGATTTTCAGTGTGGCCTTATCTTGACTCTTCTTCTACATACACACAAGCAGCTGCATGCAAGTGTTAAGATGTGCACCTACAAAACCCATTTGGACAAATACATCTGCAGTGAAAACCGTAATACCTGCATATAAATATATGTTAAAATTATTCAAGTGTGCACCCCAAGTACACAGAGAAGCAAAGGTGCACAGAGAAGCAAAGGTTGGGGTCTGAAATCAGATCAAAATCACACAGAAAGTCTAGGAAAATAGTTGAAAATAGAACCTAGACTTGAGTCTTGAGTGCTCCTTATTCTCTCTTTAGAACCACAAGTCCATCCTTCCTTTTGACTTTAATGTACAAAGTGTTGTACACTGTCTATTTGTTTATGCCTATTTCTAACACTGTTAGCTGCCTTTCACGGAAATCAAACCATGGTATAAACACCCTCCTTACCTGTTCTAATATTCAAAATATTTTGCTCTTGGCAACAGCATAATTTAAAAAAAAAAAAAAAAAAAAGAGAAACTTTATTTTTGGAATATTGGTTGTTTTTTATGACACAGTTCAATATGGTTCCTTAGAAGATTAACATTATTAATATGCAAAGGATAACATCCCCAAAGAAGAACAGACAGTATGAGCAGCTATGATGTCAATTAAATCTTTGCATTCATTATTCCAGTGTCCTCTTTCTGCCCCTTTCTTCACTGGTGGTCTTCTGGTATTTTCCTTAAATAATACCAGCAGCAGTACAGAAAAAATAGATCCTACAGGCAATATCTTAGTACAGTTACAGATAGAGACTTTTTTGTAATATAATATTTGAAACTGCAGGCCTTGGAATTTCAAGTTCCACTATTTACACAGATGTTAGAGAAGGCAGTTTGTAACCATC
This sequence comes from Emydura macquarii macquarii, assembly GCF_026122565.2. Classification (NCBI taxonomy): domain Eukaryota; kingdom Metazoa; phylum Chordata; order Testudines; family Chelidae; genus Emydura; species Emydura macquarii. The sequence continues at coordinate 7,449,292 of NW_027130155.1, read as the reverse complement.
TACCTCTGCCCTTGTGGTCACTTTTGCCTCTGAGCAGTCTTTGGGAGGCACATTAATAACATTTGTATTAGATACCCATTTCTAAGACAGAATATTTTTATTTCACATTGTCTGTGTGGAATGTAACTTAATATATATTCTTGGTGCAGAGAGATGTTTACTTAGTATTTTATGTTTAGTTCAATTGTAGAACAGGGGATTTTACAGGCGAATAGCAATAACCCATACGGTAAGAGACAAAGCAAAATAAAATTATGCTGTTTTAAAGAGTGACACCGATAAAAAAAGTTAGAAACTAATCTTAAAGGCATAATATAAACATTCTGCTGTAAAAAGGAAATAAAAGAGACCCAATCTTTAAATCTTGATCTTTGAAATTAAAGGAAAATATTTTCAGGAGAGAAAGATTGAATAAAAAACTGACTGAACCATATTGTGTATAAATTATATAAAAATGCATCATAATCACTTGATAATGTGATTAAACTGAAAGGCCTTTTTGTTGTCTCTCTCCTGATTATCTTAGTTTAGTCATTCTTTAGAACATTCCAAAGAAAGAATAATAATGTTGATAAAGGGCATTAGAGAGTGTTATGCAACATTTCCTTTGATTTTTGCCTTTTAATTCCATTCTCTTATTTTATGGAATACAGAGTAAAATTGTAGGAGGGCTTATTCCATAGGCCCTTCCTGCATGCTTCTTTAATCTTTACTCTTGCTCTTTCAGATGCTGCAGGTGCCCATATCCTGCTGGTAGGCCGAGTGCTAGTCTCCCACTGGGATTTTTACTCAGCCAGGTGTCATGGCTGCCATGCTGAGTGATAAACATTAAGTAGAACCTGTCAGAGGAATATTTGCATTATGGCTTTTCCTTTAGAATCAAAAGGTGTTATAAGATGTCATTGAAGAGCTTATAATAGTGACTAAGCATTTTCTATACTTTAGCATCTCTTGGCCTAACTTAGTCATATGGGCCTCCTGCAGGTATGCCTAATAACTCCAGCTCTAGTGCCTATATCTTTTCACACCTTTTTACCATGAAGGAAGCATTATCTTTGATTGTCCATCAGCCCTAATCCTTTCTCAGCATGACACTTGTTAGCATAATTACAGAGAAGAAACCAAAAGGTACATTATGTGTGTTTCTTTTTCAATGATGTGGGCTATTTGGATGAAAGGACCACTGTATTTATTGCACTAATCCAGCATTTTACAAGTTTTTTCCATGGGGGAAAAATACCCAACAACTTCCACCTTTTAGTTTTATTCTTTTATATTTAATCAAAAATCCCATTTCCACTCAAAGAACCCTTCATAATAGTCACCACATTAATATTAGAGCTAAAAGAGATGCCTTGCTAACATTAAAATTAGAGTTTCTATTCAATAAAATTATGAATTATGACCAGCACCTAGCACCTCTAAACTTATTCCCATCTTCCTGGTTGGCTAGTAGAAACTGTGGCATTGATTATGAAGAAGAAAAATTATGGGGACTGTAGCTTGAGCCACTTCTTTCAAGACAATCGAAAACTTGTAAATGATCTTTCCTAGAGCACTGGAGGCTAAAAAGGTAAAGAGGAGCTAATGAGCCCTAAACAACTCGTTCAAATCACTTTTTTAAGCCTTATGGTCATGCAATTGTTATTCCTCAAGCAGAAAAGAGAATAGAAGAAGTTTAACTCTAGAAAACTCCCTCACACTTTATAGCAGGATTTGCTTCATTTTCTATCTTGCTTTCTCAGCAAGAATGAAGAATGCTGAGGTGCTAAAACAAAACAAACAAACCAACAAACAAAATCATTCTACAGATGGATTGTAGCTTGATCTGTATGTTCATGCAAGGGAGTATGGAGCTGACAAGTTACGTAACACGCATTTCGGTGAGTTTCAAGATCCACCCACCCCCCGTAACATTGAAACACAAGCAAAAGTAAGGATCCACCTGCCCCCTAATGTGTTACATAATTTATGGACAGCCCCTAAAAGAACACCCTGCACTTGTACATGGGCTATCTCCTCTGTGGATCCCTGGAATAGGTGGGTGAGGAAGAGCAGGGGATGGCTAGGCCTTTGGCTCCACCCCTCAATACATTAAGCAGCATAGCTGAGCCAGTGTGGGTGCTGTAATTTGATGCTGGCATAGGCCAGCAGCAAAGGAACCAAATAGGGAATTATGTCTCTGAAGTATAATGCCTCCCAGATCTGCTCCTGGGCAGTAGGTGCAGTTTACGTATCCTCCCTTGCTCAAGACCAGGCCTAAAAGCACAATTTAGGCCTAGATGATCTTTCACAAAAGTCTAGGGCACTATTCTGCTTTTAAGGTAGCGTGGGACTAGTATGAATGCAGACGCACTGGCAGTGGCAGGAGAACTGAGGATGAGGTGGATGCTGAATCTCCGTGTAACTGGATGCAGTATTTGCTCCTTGCTCTGCCAGCTTCGCTGGACAGCAGTCAGGAGTGGGTAAAGCAATGGCTCTGCCCACTCCATGTTCCCCTTGCCCACTTTGGAACCCGAGCACTGAGAGCAATAGCAGCTTTGTACAGCATTCAGTGGATCACAAGGATCACAGAGTGGTACCAACTATGTGTGGGGAAGCTCCTTGTGCTTTCTCTCCATCCCTTTGTTTTTCTAGACTGGGTGGCTGGGTCCAATCTTACCTTTCATGTGATTTGTGTGTGTCATTGGAGGTGTAAAACTTTCTTTTACTAGTCAAATACATTCTAGTGTTGCCAACTCTTGTGATTTTATTTCAAGCCTTGCAATATTTAAAGTCTTTTTCTAAAACCCAGCTTCTGGAGTCATTTGATTATGTGAGAATCTCAGATCTCTCTCTTTTAAGTAAATTTCTATCCCTTATGGCTGTAGAGAACAGCTTGAGACTATTAAACTTAAATGCTTCTAAAAAAACCAAAACACAAAAAAACAAGTGACAAAGGAAAAGAGCCTGAAATATATTATGTATAAAACCCACTCATTTTTAATCTCAGCTCCTGATTTTGTGGGGATTAGCTCATGATTTTTTGAACATTTGGGACTGGCAATACTGAACACAGAAAGTAAAAGTACTAATATATATGTTTTATTTTATACACACATGCACATTACAAATTTACAAAGTCTCTCTCTCTCTCTGACACACAATGATAAGAGCAAGAAAAATAATTTGTAATCCCCGCAAGAGCATCTCTGACTGGCTCCATCTGTCGTTTGGATTGTTTTGTGTTGAGATAATATCCACAATTGTTTGTTAGACATGTGCAACATTTTTACCCCTTTAAAAAGAAGAGTTTGCCAGCAGGGCAAGTTGCTACAAGCTCCCCTTCACTATCATTGAAATGGCTCCATTTAGACACTTTTTGCTTTAGTACTTTTACTCCTAAAGTTTGATAAAAGTGCAATTTACTGTACATACCTGCACACATTGATTTTGAGTGGCAGTGATTTTAGAACAAACGCTGATATTTTAAGTACCTTATATATGACCCATTATTTCTCAGTTACATAAACTATTTTATGGCATAGATCAAAAAGAGCTCAAATGATAATATATATAGAACACAATTTATAAGTAAATTTTGTCAAAAAGCTTCATATTTATCTATTATATCCCTAAAGCAGCTGTAGTCATAATATCTAAGTGCCATATAAATCTATTAATGTAGCATTAAACATATCCTCATTTGGTCTAATCCTCTATCTTCCTTTAGTTTTCTCCTTTCTTTTCTTTCTTCTTGCAGTCTCCATTGGTGGTTGGACAGTTGCCTTTCATGAAGTAAGGCATAGTAAAAAAGTACATCTTGCCTCTTGATCAGAAGATGGCCTAGTGATCGCCTCCACTACTGGCACTTCTAATAAATGCTCTGGAGGTCCAGAGAATGCTCTGCCACCAGTATCCATGAGTCAAAACCTAGGTTTCTCAGGCTTCATCATTCCTGTAGCATGCAGTTGGTTTGGTTGTCTTATGGATAGTGACCTGGTTTCTGAGATTGCTGGGTTTTTATCCTTTTAGATTAGGACAGGGCTGACAAGAGGGGAGGAAAGTGGGGGGGGGGCTCATACTGGGGCTCCAACCCCAAGAAGCCCCAAAATATCTATAACTGGGGTGAAATGGGAAACAGAAGGGTCTTGAAGATCACAATGTAGTGGGTCCCCACATCTCTCTTGCCAGATCTGGGTTAGGACCAGGATTTTGTTTACAGTTCTAAGGCATAGAACTGTGGGGATCATGGAGTATCAGAATTATGCTCATATTGACCTTTATTGCTTAAGAGGTTTGTTTCTGCAAGCAATACACATTGTTCCTTCTGTATTGCGCACACATTGACCCCGAGCTAAAGTGTGTTGTAATAGCCTAACCTGGAAATGAGAAAGACAAATAAAGGGGGATGAGGGGGAGAGAGAGTCCAAAACAAAAAGATAAGGATAATATGACACCATGTTCATCTTGTCACTGAAAAATCTTTTACATTTGTTTACTGCTTTATGTTGTAAGAAAAAACTCAGAAAAAGAACCAAAGCAAGGAAGAGAAACAAGGCATAAGCCACACAGAACATAGCAAATCAGATACAACAACTACCATGCAGAGCCACCAGGAAACTGTCATCAAACAGCAGTGACTGCAATCTACCACTGTCTTCTCTTCAGTATTTTTTTCCAGCAGACCATCAACCAAGTTCCTCTGCACATCGCTATTCAATAGCTATGTCAATCAAATAATTCTAAAAATAAAGACCTAGTGTCATCAAGTCTATGGTGGTATCTCAAGAGATAGAATCATAGAATCATAGAATATTAGAGTTAGAAGGGACCTCAGGAGGTCATCTAGTCCAATCCCCTGCTCAAAGCAGGACTAACCTCAGCTATATCATCCCAGCCAGGGCTTTGTCAAGCCTCAGCTTAAAAACCTCTAAAGATGGAGATTCCACCACCTCCCTAAGTAACCCATTCCAGTGCTTCACCACCCTCCTAGTGAAAAACTTTTTCCTAATGTCCAACCTAGACCTCCCCAACTGCAACTTGAGACCGTTGCTCCTTGTTCTGTCATCTGCCACCACCAAGAACAGCCTAGCCCCATCCTCCCTGGAACCCCCTTTCAGGTAGTTAAAGGCTGTTATCAAATCCCCCCTCATTCTTCTCTTTTGCGGACTAAACAAGCATCTCCTCATAAGTCCTGTGCTCCAGCCCCCTAATCATTTTTGTTGCCCTCCGCTATACTCTCTCCAACTTGTCTACATCCTTTTTGTAGTGGGGGGCACAAAACTGGACACAATACTCTAAATGAGGCCTTACCAATGCCGAATAGAGGGGAATAATCACTTCCTGTGACCTGCTGGCAATGCTCCTCCTAATGCAGCCCAATATGCTATTAGCCTTCTTGACAACCAGGGCACACTGCTGACTCATATCCAGCTTTTTATCCACTGTTACCCCCAGGTCCTTTTCTACAGAACTGCTGCCTAGCTCGTCGGTCCCCAGTCTATAGCTGTGCATGGGATTCTTCCTTCCTAAGTGCCATGTCAATTAATTCATTGTGCTAGCTTTCTATAATGGGAGGCTGGGGAGATATCCATAAAATGGTATCCGACATTTCATTGCCAATGAAGCTCATGAAAACAGACATTTTTGTGAATGAGTAAGTGTGAGCTTCAGGTTGCATGAGCCTGACAGCAGAAGAGAAGTCCTCAATAATAACTTTATTCTTAAGTTTACTACTTCCCAAAAGCTCCTACGTTTTGGACAGCTCCATGGTGTATGAGAGAGGGAACTATAGAATCCTTCACAGTTCCATCAATTACCAGTATCTTTGATACTTTGGACATATGAGCTGGTGGGCTGTGTCTGAGAAACACTTTTCTGGTAACTTAGGGGAGGCAGAGGTCCACTAGGGCTTTATTAATTGTTTTTATTATTCACAATTTTGTTCCATTGATGTGTTCTTGACCCAGTTCACACTGAAATGTCTCCATGCCTTTTTCCATGGACTTCATTAAATAAATCATTAGAGTTACAGATGCTTGCCACTTTTTAGAAATCTGTACCAAACTATCTCGAGTTTAAAGCACAAAAATTAAAACACAAAAATTGAAGATCAGTGGTCACATATGAAAATGTTAGCTCTGAAGCCCAATCTTGAATTCTTTATGAATCCAAAACTCCCATTGCAACTTCAATGGGAGTTTTGAGCCTAGATCTCTCATTAACTTCATTAGGAATTTTGAGTGAACCAGGATCAGGGCCATGAGAATAAAGTCAGTGAAATGAAGATTTCAGGTAGCTAGAGATGAAACTGTGGCATGCTGGAATTTTTCTCTTGAAGCACAAGCATATAGTTGGGTGTGTAAACATTCATAGCGTTTGCATAAGTACAAATGGCATTTTAATCTAAATATATATAATTTTAGTCTATAAACATGGATAGATATAATAACTTCCAAAGTTTTCTTGTAAAGAAGGACAAGGAGAACATCTGTACAAAGTGTGAAATCTGTATTAATTATTACTGGTCACTTTATATGGCCAAAAATGGTATTTATTTAGATAAAAGTGTCATTTGTACATATAGAAATAATGATTCTTACATTTTGCATAAGTACCCCAACTATACACCAGTGTCCAAGGAAAATAGATTGTTTCATGAAGGATAACCTTAGACTTACATAAACTGCACACTCGAGAATTTTGGAATACCAGAGACTATACATTCCCATAATGTTTTTCCAGGGCACTATATATCACAGTGTTAAGTGCATATCAGTCATTACATTTAAGTACACATAATAATTTAAACATAGATTTTTTTTACCTCTCTAGGAAACAAAAGGAAAATCCATCTTCAGTCTAAGAATGGTGTACAAGGAACCCAGATATCTAATGCTTCCTGTTTCTGAGAAGAGTTGTAATATTCTGTCAGACCCAGCTTTGACCTTGATCAGGGGAAGAGATTTGTTTTGGTAGTCTGCTGTAGCCAGCTACCTGAAGAGAGGTTTGGGAATCTTACCAGAGGGAGTTCTCAACACTGCACATTTGTTTGGGTGGAGATACTATTGCAGATAGGATATTGCCATGTATTTAGATTGCTTAATTGTTTATTTTGCTTTTAATGTCATTTATACATAAATATTGAAGGCTTCTTGAAGATAATATAAGGTGAAATCTTACACACAGCACCTTCACTGATGGGATTTCTATAATAAACACAAAACCTGAATTAGAACAACCTTAAGGGTCTTAATTATACACAACCCAAGAAATTCAAAGTTAAGATTTTTTACTCCATATATACACTGTTGACCCTAGGTATTGTGGAAGCTTTTATATACTATACCATGTGTACTTTATTGTCCGTATGGAGGCATGAGTAAAGCACGAGAAACCTTAGTTAGATTTCCAGGCATTTAACATATTTATGCAAGACATTTATATTATTTTAGTTTGTGTGCAACTTCCTGTCTTTGATTTTGTTTTAAATCGGGAGTGTAATAAAAGAAAGGAGGAAGATGGACTAAATGGAATTTAGCACAGAAATAGAATGGAATCAGGTATTTTGGTTTATTTTTCACTTGAAACATCTACTGTATAATAATAGTACTAATTGTCAAACTGCCAATGGTCCAAACCACTATGACAGTGATTAATTCGTGTTTGAAATTTTCAATCAAACTCTTCTTCTGATCTGCCATTGTTTGTTGCTAGGGGGTCTGACAATAAAGTATACATTTAAAATGTGGAACAAGCACATGATCCTGCATTCCTTTTGCATCCAAACCTCTCATTGTCTTCAAAGAGAGAGTTATATAGGTGTATAAGGAGAGCAGAACCAGACCCCAAGAGAGAAAACAGAATATTGGACAATATATTAGCAACCTTAAGTGGGTACCAAATGCAATCTTCATTCTCTTCATTAAGATGTAGTAGATAATGGGGCCTATTCATAGTTCATACATTCTTTTTCTCTATATATTTCTGTGTGTATATGTGATGTATATGTATACAATTCACACTATATCAGATGATAATCTCATCCATACACATTTGAGTGCGTGCAATTGGTCACCTTCTTTGCACATTCTCTATTTTATGTACATTCACAAATCCCAGATTACACATGCGTATATAGGCTTATGGAAAGCTGTGTGCACATGTAAATAGGGTGTGCACAAACTAGAACTGCAACTGAACATGCACATATGAGAATGTGACTGATTTTTGAAGAGCAGGAGTTAAAGCTTTTCTAGGGGGAAAACTGTAGTTAAGATAGCAAAGTGGTTTCTAGTAGAATCCCCTGATTAACACCAGTAGAAACTAATCTGTCTCTCTCTCCAACATTTGTGAAGGGTTTTCCTCATTGCAACAATTGTAATTTTTGTAACTGAGTCAACAAATGAAATTAATTTCATAACTGTGCCTATTACTAGCAAGCTAGTGAAAACAAAAATAAACAAAAATTTCTCTTTGAAATGTTCTCGGTTTGCCGCCGGTGCACCATCAACAATCATATAATCAAGTAAATTATCAGTTTTGAGTAATTTAGTAGGACATCCATATAGGGAAGTACACAGCATAATTAAACACAACATAACTTTTCATTCCCCTGATATCTTTTTATTTCCTTTCTTCTTCATATATCCAAGGCAGCTGCCATCCAAGAGGGAAAGCGCTACCACACCAGACCCAGCTGCGAAGAGGTGCCAATCAGTGAGCTAACTCCCTTTACACTCTCCTGTTACAGACTGCAAACTCTGGACAATAGAGAAGTGGTAGGAAGTAGCCCAGAGAAGGCAGCCTTCCGATGGCTCCTGGGAGTTAGACTGTACCCAGGTGAAAGGGGCCACACTGGACTACCACGACATCATGGAGGAGACCTTCTGACAGAGGTTCCAGAGGAATCTCAGCCCTGCATGGTTGCCCAGAAACTAAGGGACTTGTGCTGGCAGTGGTTGAAGCCAGAGATGTGGACTGGAGTCTCGGTGGTTGAGCTCATTCTGCTACAGTGGTTCGCTCAAATACTCGTAATCTGGGGCAGGGACGGGGTGCTTAAATATTAGCTGGAGTCCTTAGCTGACATGGTTGACTAATGGAGAATTATTTAGTAGTAGAGAGGGCCTTAACTGTCTTGCCCAAGCAATTGCCCCTTGACTCAAGGGAGAGCCCAACCAGCACAACCACGTAGGATGACCCCCAAAGAACCGGCCTCCATAGGGCCCAGCCAGTCAAAGACTGGTACATGACAGGCCCAGCCTTTCTCACCCAAGCCCAAACAAAGGCCTTTGGGAGCACTGTGGACTCTCTCACCCAAAGGCCAGGAGGGGGAATCAGACAAGGAACCTAAGGAAGGCCACACCCAGACATCAGGCCTCCAGCTAGTGGGACCTTGGCCAACCACAGGGATGTACTTTTCATGTGGACACTGGGGTCACCAGTATCACAAATGCCCCTATGCGGAGTGTGGCTATGGACAGGTGTGGACAGCAGAAAACTGTTCCCATAAGCATAACTCCAGAAAAAGTAACAGTCCCTGTGCTGATGAACAGAACTGAGGTAACAAGCCTAGTGGATTTCAGGTGTGGAAAGACCCTAGTCCAGGATGATTGAATCTCCCTGAGGGCGTCAGGATTTTGGACCATCTTCCTGAAATGTATTCATGGAGACATTAGACCCTATCCCACTGAGGATGTGCAGTGGATCACAGGGGAGAACATGAAGTCTCCTGTAGTGGGGATGGCCTCAACATTGGCTTACCCCATTATCTTAGATTGGAATTCGGAGTATTTCTCTGAGGTATTGAGGGAGTTTAAACTAACTCCAGAGAACGCAGAGGAAGTAACCAAGGAAACCTGTGGAGATGGGAGCCCACAGATTACAAAGATGGTCTGTGTAGGTGAAGAGCGGGACTCTAGAGTGGGAAGATCCAGCCAAAAGGAAGCTCTGCCAGAAAGACCTCTTAAAAACAAGGCAATATTGACCCTCCTACAGGATTGGACATCCTCACCAAAGAGATGGACTTCATAAAGGACCAAAGGAAGGATGAAACCTTTAGTTAGGGTAAGATCAACTGTTGGTAGTTAATGGGGAGGTGATAGATAGTCAATGAGCAGTGCCACACCCCCAGTTTGAGTTCCAGGGGGACTGTGCCATCTAAAGAAAGACTGACTGATGAGGGAAGTTTGGTCACAAATCCTCGTTCCCCAGCCTCACCAGCATGAAGTAATGCTAATGGGACATGCCCTTCCCTTCACAGGTCACGTTGGACATGAGAAGGCCCTGGCCCAGATTTTAGATTGATTCTTTTGGCCCAAAGTACAAGATAAAATTAAAAACTTTTGCAGCTCTTACTGTGAATGCCAAATAGTAGGATCAAAAGGGGCACGGAGTTGGCAAAAGCCCCTCTGATTACCCTCCCCATCATCAGAGTCCCCTTTGAAAGGATTGGGATAGATCTCATCGGCTTCTTGGAAAGAAGTTTAGGCAGGGTACAAACATATTAGTAATGGTCAGTTATGCTACCCACTATCTTGAAGCAATCCCACCACACAATACCAATGCATAGACTATTGTTGCAGAACTGCTGAAAGTCTTTGCTTGAGTAGGAATAAGGATCAAGGCACTAAGTTTACATTTCGGCTGCTGAAACAGATATCTGATCTTCTGAAAATAAATACCTCATGCACATCGGTCTATTGCCCACAGATAGATGGTGTGGTTTACTTATTCAACCAGATCCTGAAAAGGAGGTTAAAATGTTTATGCCTGAGGACTTCTGTCATTGGGATCAGCTGATAACCCATGCCCATCATTTGCAATCATTTACTGGGTGCTCCCTCTTTGAACTCTTATATGGGAGATGGCATTGGAAATTATCAACCTGGTCTGAAAGCTGTGGAAAGGGCAGGCTCCTAGGACAGAGAACATTCTATAATATGTGCTGAAGCTACAGAAGAGGCTTGAGAACCTTGGAGCCTTTGCCAAAGAAAACCTTCTCAATGTTCAGTGGACCCAGGAGCAAACCTATAAAATATGTGCATGTGCATGTATTGAAGCCAGGTGATCAGGTACTCCTTCTGCTCCCAAGTATGCAGTCCAAGTTACTTCCCAAATGGCAAGGACCCTACTAAGTGGTATACAAAGTCAGGCCAGTTAACTATAAAATTAGGCAACCTGACAAGAAGAAACCCACACAGATCATGTTAACCTTTTAAAGTCATGGAAGGAGCAAGAAGACTTATTTACTGCTCATTACCCTCTAAACTGGAACTGGGATCCCATGTGTCCACCGCACTGGCCCCAGACTTTATAAAGATGGGGGAACACCTCTGCTTAGAACAGACAGCCTAGGTGAGAAACCTCCTAAAAACCTTCTTGACAGTGTTCTCCTCTTGGCCAGTGCAGACCCATCTTGTGCACCACCATATCCAAATAGAACCCGGGCAAATTGTTCAGGAGAACCCCCCAAAAATGTGAGAGGTTGTGAAGCAAGAAGTCCAGGTGATGTTGGAGCTGGGAGGTCATTGAAGAATTTCATAGTAAGTGGTGAAGCCCAGTCGTTTTGGTCCCAAAGCCAGATGACACCATTCGGTTTTGCATAGACTTCAGAAAGATGAATGTGATCTCCAGATTTGATGCCTACCCCCTGAGTAGATGAGCTATTAGACTGGCTGGGGTGAGGCCTGCTTTATCTTCACATCAAACATAATGAAGGGGTATTGACAGATCCCAGTCACACCAGAATCACAGGAGAAAACCACATTTCAACACCATTTGGCCTCCAGTGTGCCAGCAACATTTCAGTGGTTCATGGATTGAGTTCTGCAACCACATGGCTCATGCAATTGCCTATTTAAATGATGTGGTCACCTACAACTGAGAATGGGAGGAACCTCTAGCTTCTGTCCTTTGGTCCCTACTATAGACTGTGCTAATGGCAAACTCCATAAAGTGCAAGATAGGTAGGTGGTTTCTTCCTTCCCAAGGATATTCTTAAGGGAAGGGCCAAGTCTCTTGTGGGTGAAGTCCAGGCCTTCAAAACATGCCCACGTCCCATCATGAAGAAGCAAGTCAGAAGGTATTTGGGGCTCGCAGGTTACTACTGCCAATTTGTGCCAGGGTTTTCGATGACCACAGCACCTCACATTGACCTATTTAAGGACAGTAGCCTCAAGAAGGTACACAGCTACAAGGCCTGCAAAAAGGCCTTTCAGAAAGTAAAAGAACTCCTGTGTAAAGTCAAAAGTTCTCAAAAGAATTAATTTTACAAACTGATGCTTCAGAATTGGGACTAGGTGCTGTCTTGTCCCAGGAAACAAATGAAGAGGAACACCCAGTACTCTACTGGAGCTGCAAGCTGTTCCCATGGGAACAGGCATATTCTGTAATTGAAAAGGAAGGTCTTGCTGTGAAATGGGCTGTTTTACCTCCTGGGAAATCCATTCAAAGCTTGTCACCCATCATGCCCCCTTGAGGTAGTTAAATGCCATTGAGAACACAAAGCCCTGGTTTATGCGCCGGTACCTGTCTCACCAGCCTTACGCCTTTCAAATTCAGCACAGAGCCAGAAAAGCTCACCAAAATGCTGGAAGGCTCGAGGCTCCCTACTAAAACCCCTCTGCATGTTGAAGAGCCTAATTCCCAGACCAACAGGCAATGCTCTCCATGAGCAAAGACCATCACAATCTATATATCACCTGTCCTACTTGTCCCCATTTTTATTTTATGTATTGACCAGCATTGGAATCGTTCCATAGCTTTTAGCTCATTTTAAAGACCCAGTAATTTAATTGACAAATGCTAATTACCAATGAGAATGTTCCAACTTTGGTAGCTTTCTATTGTTCCTGCTCCACATTCCAGGCTACATAACCAGCTTCATTAAGATGGCATCTTCCTTAGCAGGTGTTTTTGGAACTCGGTTTAATTCTTTTGTCATGCAAATAGAAGCATGCCTGCCAGCCCATCAAATTCTGTCCTCCTGCTGCACAGGAATGCCATTATAGCCAACATCCTAACAATAAAAAAGGTTTTGCTGTAGTTTTTCTTTTTTCAGTACAGGATCACAAAATTGTCTGGGGAACAAGTATATGAAAACAGGGACTTTCAGCTGAGAAGGTTAGCACAGATTCTACTGGCTCAGTCAAGAGAAGATACTACTTTGGCTCAATTTGTAGAAGTGTTCCCTGTGCTAAAAAAAAGAATCTCCAACTGTCTCTGTTGTAGTAACATAAAGGTCACACCCCAAGTGAGTTTAATCAAACAAGGGACTTCCCTAACTGGCTAACACCATTTTAGCATGTGGCAAACACAACTGCTAAGTAGAGGAAAGATGAAATTGAAATGTAAGAAACTAATGTTCAGAGGAAAGGACACAACAGAGACAGAATTCTAAAAGGGTGGATTTGTTATGTAAGAAAAAGCACTGTGAACATGTACGAGGAAAACAGGGATATACAGAAAAACTTTGTGGTTTCACAGAAAAAAGGAGGCAACCTTACCTCAGCATGATAATAATTATGTCTTAGGTATAAAGTGTTCTCAACTCCAGTGTTATAGAGGTTATATTTGAGTAGTGTGATTTTAACTTTAGAGGGACAGTAATTAAATTTAAGGTATACATGAATAATACATGGGGAATGAGAAGAAGCATTTTTATAGACAAAAGAAGTGAAATAACCATTTCGAGATGTTGTTACAGAATGCTGAATGTGCAAGCTTCCAGATGTTTCTGTTACCTAGCATAAAATACCCAACCCCTAAAGCAGCATATGAGTGGGCTTTTAAGGGTGTGTCTACAGTGCAATTAAATACCACAGCTGACTTGGACTGTGGGGCTCAAGCCGTGGGGCTGTGATTTCAATGTAGATGTTCAGGCTCAGTCTGGAGCCCAGGCCTGAATGTCTAATTTACAATTTCGTAGCACTGCAGCCTGAACCCCTCGAGCCCGAATCAAGTGACACAAGCCAGTCACGGTGTTTTATGGCAGTGCAGACATACCCTTTGACGTAAACATGGCCACATTCTGAAAAGGGCTATTTTCAAGCTCCTCCATTATTGCAACTAATTGACCTATAATTGAATTAACTGGATGCAAAGTCATTCAAATTCAGTCCTGTCTGAACCTCATAGGAAAAGCATTGCTCCAGCACAGAAGAAACCTGTAACACAGAAAAGTATAATATGATCAAATATCTGGAAGTTGAATCTAGAAAAAAATCAGATGGGAAATACGGTGTAAATTTTAATTACTGAGGGTAATTAACCATTGGAGCAATTTACCGGGGGTCTTGGTGGATTCTCCATTATTGGTAATTTTCAAATCAAGACCAGATATTTTTCCAAAAGATATGCTCTTGGAATTATTCTTAGGAAGTTCTGTGTGCCATGTTATACAGGATATCAGTCTAGATGATCACAATGGTCCCATCTGGCCTTGGAATCTATGAAACCTTTGAGGTAGTTTCAGTGTAAACCATATTTTTCTGTATATATGATGAGCATGGAGACAGCACTCTCTTTCTAGGCCCTTAAGGTGCTCCCCCCACACCAGAAAAGAAGGAAAAATCACATTATCAGGACCAAATCTGGATATTGTGCTACCATGACCTGTGCCACACCTATTAGGTGAATAACCAGACTTGTTCTAGAGCAGTCAATCTAGCATTCCCACAAGCAAAAAGATTTTATTAATATTTATTTTAAAAGCCCCTGCTTCCTAACAAATAAAATAACACCCCAATCTGTCCAGATAGTTTGAAACAACATACGGTGCTTATCCCCAGATCAGTCATGAATTAAGATCAGAGTAGTACTCTGAGAACTGGGAATGGTACATTTTTCTGTTTCTGGTCCCAGCCACCCATGAACCACATTGGACAAAATTAAACCTGTATCTCCTACATATAAATTTAGTCATAATAGCTAAAAAGTGTGTTACAAAGCAACTAATTTTACTCTACACACAAGTCCTTCATCTAATACAAATAATATTTTTGCTTCCAGAAGCTTAATTGCATTTCATACTTGAATGGCATCACAGAGTAATTTACGAGTGTATTAAAAATATAGACATGACACAAAAATTTTAGTCATCTTCTTTTCTGGTGATCTGAATTCAGGCACCTTTGACTTGTTGTCAATGAATCACTCTAAACAAATAGTTCTCTTTCTTTTCGGGGTGGAGGGGTTGGGGCGATTCATATTTCAGTATCTTCACACATGGTCAGTGACACCTTTGACTGTGAACCACTTAGTCCAATTAATCAAATCAAGTGACCAGCCCAATAGAATTCATTGGAACCACTTGACTGAATAACTTCTCATTAGTGTGTGTAAGAGAATAGGTAGGTGTGTGCATCTCAATCTGGCTCATTGGGACTACTTGAGAAGGATGGATAACGGTGAATGAATCTGGTCCCTGACAGCTACATTATTCATATGTCCTTGGCGAACTTAAACGCAAAAAAGAAGCTTACAAGAAGTGGAAGCTTGGTCAGATGACTAGGGAGGATTATAAGAACACTGCTTGAACATGCAGGAATGAAATCAGGAAGGCCAAAACACAATTGGAGTTGCAGCTGGCAAGGGACGTGAAGGGGAACAAGAAGGGTTTCTACAGGCATGTTGCCAAGAAGAGGAAGATTAGGGAAAGTGTGGGCACCTTAGAGAATGAGGGAGGCAACCTAGTGACGGAGGATGTGGAGAAAGCTGAGGTACTCAATGCCTTTTTTGCCTCTGTCTTCACAGACAAGATCAGCTCCCAGACTGCTGTACTGTGTGGCACAGAATGGGAAGGAGTCGAACATCCCGCAGTGCTGAAGAAACAGGTCCAAGACTATTTAGAAGGATTAGACATACACAAGTCCATGGGGCTGGATGCAATGCACCCGAGGGTGCTGAGGGAGTTGGCTGAGGTGATTTCAGAGCCATTGGCTATTATCTTTGAAAGCTCGTGGCAACAGGGGAGGTCCCTGAGGACTGGAAAAAAGCAAATATAGTGCCTATCTTCAAAAAGGGAGGAAAGAGGATCCAGGGAACTACAGACCGGTCAGCCTCACTTCAATCCCTGGAAAAATCATGGAGCAGGTCCTTAAGGAATCCATTTTAAGGCACTTGGAAGAGAGGAAGGTGATCAGGAACAGTCAACACGGATTCACCAAGGGAAAGTCATGCCTGACCAACCTGATTGCTTTCTATGATGAGGTGACTGGCTCTGTGGATGTAGGGAAGGCGGTGGATGTGATATACCTTGACTTTAGCAAAGCTTTTGATACGGTCTCTCACAGTATTCTTATCAGCAAGTTAAAGAAGTATGGGTTGGATGAATGGACTATAAAATGGATAGAGAATTGGCTAGAGCATAGGGCTCAACGAGTAGTGATCAATGGCTCCATGTCTAGCTGGCAACCGGTCACAAGCGGAGTTCCCCAGGGGTCGGTCCTGGGGCCAGTTTTGTTCAACATCTTTATTAATGATCTGGAGGATGGGTTAGATTGCACCCTCAGCAAGTTTGCGGATGACACTAAGCTGGGGGGAGTGGTAGATACCCTGGAAGGTAGGAATAGGATACAGAGTGACCTAAACAAACTGGAGGATTGGGCCAAAAGAAATCTAATGAGGTTCAACAAAGAAAAGTGCAGAGTCCTCCACTTAGGAAGGAAGAATCCCATGCACAGCTATAGACTGGGGACCGACGAGCTAGGCAGCAGCTCTGCAGAAAAGGACCTGGGGGTAACAGTGGATAAAAAGCTGGATATGAGTCAGCAGTGTGCCCTGGTTGTCAAGAAGGCTAATAGCATATTGGGCTGCATTAGGAGGAGCATTGCCAGCAGGTCACGGGAAGTGATTATTCCCCTCTATTCGGCATTGGTGAGGCCTCATTTAGAGTATTGTGTCCAGTTTTGTGCCCCCCACTACAAAAAGGATGTGGACAAGTTGGAGAGAGTATAGCGGAGGGCAACCAAAATGATTAGGGGGCTGGAGCACAGGACTTATGAGGAGAGGCTGAAGGAACTGGGCTTGTTTAGTCTGCAAAAGAGAAGAATGAGGGGGGGGATTTGATAGTAGCCTTTAACTACCTGAAAGGGGGTTCCAGGGAGGATGGGGCTAGGCTGTTCTCAGTGGCAGATGACAGAACAAGGAGCAACAGTCTCAAGTTGCAGGGCGGGAGGTCTAGGTTGGACATTAGGAAAAAGTTTTTCACTAGGAGGGTGGTGAAGCACTGGAATGGGTTACCTAGAGAGGTGGTGGAATCTCCATCTTTAGAGGTTTTTAAGCTGAGGCTTGACAAAGCCCTGGCTGGGATGATATAGCTGAGGTTAGTCCTGCTTTGAGCAGGGGGTTGGACTAGATGACCTCCTGAGGTCCCTTCTAACTCTAATATTCTATGATTCTATGATATTTTGATTTCAATGTTGAAATTTGCTTTTGACATTTTCTTGAGGTACCTCAAAATTTTTCAGGTTGTTTTTGAGGCCAAAAACACTTTTCCTGGGCAAAAAGTGGCAGGTGTAGCCTGATTTTATAGTTATTAATTTATTGAATAGGGTAATAGGTTTGCCAATTGCTCTAATTAAAGGATCATGAGGTTCGTGTCCTAAATCAGGCTTCAGGTAAGTTTTATAAGGACACCGGGTACAACACAGGAAGAATTCCAGGGATAACCAGGATTTGTATAATTTTATAAATTTATTAAAATAACATAAAATAATAAACAAATGACTGATATAGGGACAATAAAATGAATAATCAAATGGATAATGGATTAATACAATCTTAAATATAAAGACTTATTTGATAGATATATCTAAGTTCTGCTTTAAACTAGTATACTCACACCCTTCCTGGACTTGGTTGAAAGAGGTGTCTAATTTCTCAAGTTGGAGTTGAGTGGAATAAGAGCTGCTTCAAAGCTAAGAGCTATAAGCTAAGACTAACATTACAACTTTAAGAATATAAAATAAAGAATGAATCTTAACACTAAATAAAACTTCAA
Source organism: Emydura macquarii macquarii (assembly GCF_026122565.2). Classification (NCBI taxonomy): domain Eukaryota; kingdom Metazoa; phylum Chordata; order Testudines; family Chelidae; genus Emydura; species Emydura macquarii. The sequence continues at coordinate 7,431,309 of NW_027130155.1, read as the reverse complement.
GCAAGGATAGCTGACAGTCGACTGCCCCGATGAGCTGCATTTGATCATACTTATACCCTCAAGAATATGGGTCCTTCATCCGGGCCCATACTTGGCCTTTCCACCTTCAAACTTTTGGGGTACATGTTGTCTATTGGCTACTAGATTTGTACGTATTATTGACGTATCCACTTCCTTCTTTTAGGTGGTCTTTTATCTCACCTTTGTTATTTCTAGCTTATTGTGGGTTTTGTGGTGTTCTTGGAAAGTTTCTTGGGTGTAACCGGGACAGCCCCTTCCCCTTTTTAATATCTCCTGACTTGTCTAGGGTAAAGGTTATAACCATATATATCCTATCCTGTTCTATATTGATACTTATCTAAACCAAAGGTTGACGTGACCTGTCTAGGGTAAAGGTTATGACCATATATATATCTTATCCTGTTCTGCATTTATCTAAGCCAAAGGTCGAATATATATATATATTAACAGTAGCTGTCATCCAGGATGTGGCCTGGAAGGTACCTTGCATTACAGCTGAATAAAATATTTAATTTTATTATTTTATCACACAATCATATCAAAATATATATATGAAAAATATCTCTAATAATAAAGCAAGCAAGCAGGTTAGTTCTATAGGCTACACAGGGTAATTTAGGATCTGAAATTTTCCTTATTAACTCTAAACACATCAATACAGAACCATTTTACATGGTTTGACTCTGCATTTCCTTTTGTCATTCTGGGACATAATTAAGTGATAATAAAGCTAGGGGCTATACTAACAAACACTCCTCACTCTCCAGATTCTTATGACTTGTTACTTTGAAGTAAGAGCAATAATGGAATTATTGCATGGGTGTTTGTTTATATATGGCCTGTTTTTCAGAGGTGTTGATCAATAGTGGGTGCTCAAGGTGCTCCTACAGTATTGCCAAAATTTTCAGAACCTGGCCATTTCAGTGCCCATTTATGGATGCTACTTGAAGTTGAGCTTATATGTCATTTTAAAGACTGATTTTTAGGCAGTGCCGAGTGTCAAGAGCCTCTGATTTCCCTGTGTTCCAAGAGGCTGGGGCTGAGATGTAGTTTTGGGAGAAAGCACTGCATCAGTATTTTCAAGAAGCATCTGATGCTCTCAAGGGCTGCTCCAAACATATTCAGCTCAGAGGCACAACTACTTCAGGAGGCACAGGTTTCAATACTCTAGTAGAAGTTCCTCACTGGCTTCTGGCAGTGTGTGCACTTGCCACCTCTCTCTACACAGAATATAAGTCCCCAAACACTCACAGAATGGAGTACTGTATTTTGAAAAGCTGTGATTCAAAAAAGGGTTTTGGGATTCATGATGGATAACACAATGAACATGAAAGAGCTCCTAGCGTGGTACTGTGGCTGAGAGAGGAAATGGACTCCTTGGATGTATATCAGAGGAATACTGAGTAGCAGCCAGGAGGCATTACCACCACTTTATAAGGTATTAGTGAGACCATTACTGGAATACTGTGTCCAGCTCTGGTGTACACACTCTTAAAAGGATGTTGAATTTGAAAGGGTTCAGGAAAGAGATACCAGAGTCATTTGAGGTCTGGAACACCTGTCTTACAGTGTGAGATTCAAAAGTACAATCTATTAGTTTATCCAAGAGAAGGTAAGAGATTACACGATCACATTCTAAAAGTACTGATGTGGGAAGACAATTTATGACAGTAGAAGGCTCTTTAATCTAGCAGACAAAGGCATACCAGTCTCCAATGGCTGGAAGCTGAAACTAGACACTCATACCAAAAATAAGGTGCACATTTTTAACATTGAGGATCATTAATTATTGGAATAACATAACTAGGGGTGTGGTAAATTCTGTCACTTGAAGTGTTTGAATTGAGGTTGGATGTCATTCTTAAAGATACACTGTAGCTCAAGTAGAAATGATGGGCTTGATGCAAGAATCACCTGGGGAAGTTCTATGGCCTGTGTTATTTAGGAAGTCAGACTAGCCTTAAAATTTATGAAAGCAAATCCACTTCCTATCAAGTAAAAGCACCATATTCCTGCACTGCCACTGTCCTATGAAAAAATGTCATACCTATACTTTAGGTGCTTTCTCTACAGCCCCTCTTGCAATGAAAAAACAATTCAGGGTGTAGTTTTGGTCCCATGGAAATCAATGGGGATTTTGTCATTGACTTCTGTGGGGGGCAGTATTTTGCTCTCAATCCTTTGCTCATTGCAGATTTAGAGGGAATAATCTCTCTACTTTAGTTTGATTAAACTTCTGACAAAATCTTATGTTTAAGTCAGTCATTCATGAGTCAGTCTGGTTCAAGAGAAGATACAACACTTCTATGAATTGCACAAACACTCAGCTCAGACTGAGTCTGCTCAGGATTCTGAAGATTTCTAGTTCCTAGGGTGCATGTTCAAATACTTAACACACTATTAGCATAATCACTCCCATACCAACTTCATACCATCTATTTTCATAGTTACTTCCATACTAGAAACTGATACCTATATTTGCATATACTATGAATAAATCCTTACTTATACTGTTAATAGTGCCTTGTAGTCTGGATTAGATTGGAAAAAAATCATACTGAAGATTCAATTGCACCTACCCAAGTTGCTAAAATCGAGAGCTGCATCTGATTAGTGTGTCAAAGATTTTTTTTCGTGCTTTGTTTTTTTTAGGCTGGTAGGATGAGGATGGCAATGACTATCACTGAAACTGTTTTGGTTTTTTTTTTTTTAATACAGTGTGTGTGCGTGTGTGAAAGCAATGGTCTCCCCATCCATATCTATACTGGGGCTAATTACACACACACACACACACACACACACACACACTTAATATCTGAATATTTTTCTCTGCAAAAATGAAGGTAAAGGGCTTGTACTTACAATAATTCATATGCTGATAAAGATTTTATTTGCAGTGATATTTGTGGTTAGATTTTTCAGACCTGCATCTCTATCTAGGAAACCAAAAAAAACCCAAAAAAAGATATTTCAGTATCTATACAGCAAAGTATATTTGATAGATTATTATGGAACTTTTACATTATAAACAGGATATCTACTATTAAAATATAGTCTTTTTAAAGTTTTTTCCTCCCTCTTAGTTACCATTTGCTTTTCATCTGGTGGAGAGTAAAAGATAAAACAAGCTTCTGTTGTTTACTGTGCATTTGGAGTATATAAAAAAAAGCACAGTATGAGAAAAGGATACTCCATGAAACACTATGTCAGAAATATTCACAGTCAGAATTCCAGAAATAGCAAGATGTTAAATAGATAATTAAAATGTCTTCCAGGTCTAAACCATAGGGAGCTAGAGTTTTAATCACGTAGAGTATATTCATGAGAAATTTCCTCTTTTATCTAGATGCTCAGATTCTGATGCTCTCTTCTAAGAAGAACGCAAGATCCTGGTCTGAGCACTGAAATTGTTAAGCTTGGTTGGTACTAGTAATATTCGCAGAGCTGAGACTCTGCATAGACATTTTTTAATGGGGTCTGCAGAAAAGTTCTGCAATCTTGCCTTTCAAAGTGCGGTGATGCTTACAGTTTCATTGAAATGAAAAAGTTACTGGCTCTTAACTCTGCTCAGCACAGAAACTCTTCTGCAGATGGCATAGTGCCTCTATAATATCATCATAAGAGAAAGGGAAGCACAAACTAGAGCCTCTTTTACTACTGACTAAAGATCCAGTCTTAAAAGGATTAATAAAATGCCTGCTATAATTACAAGGTAAACATAAAGGTGACATTTCTGGCATGAGGCCTTCATTGGACTGTGGAAAAAGCTGGAACAAGCTTAATGGGGAAAATAAGATTAGCTATTTTTCATAGCTAGAAGGCTTCACGGTTAAAGCAATTCAATAATCTTATTTTTTAATTCCACCACGTTTTTATTAACGTATTTTTCATTTTGTAGCCCACACAAAACCATAACACTTATTTAAATGTTACATTTATGTCTATATCATCTGTCTGTATCTAGCTAGATCTAGTTATTGTGCAGTATATTAAAAGCTACTGTAATTTTAAGGGACAATTTAGATCTTGGGCAAAGTACGAGAAAGGAAAACACATCAGTGCCAAATTAGGCACTGATTAGGCTCTTGATCACTTTCTCTTCTCCTGACAAAAACAGAAGGTGTTGGTAATGCTTAGAAGAACCGTGTCCCTGACAACAGATGTTAATAACAAAGAGCATCTTCCTCATGTTAAATAGCCAAAAAGAAGACACCTGATATTGCAGCCATTGATAATGATACCCATATATCATGCATTCTAAGTCATGACTAAATAATTAAAATCATTGCATGATACTTTGTTTCAGGCAAATAAAACAGATCAGTGTTAGGGGGCAGGAAAATTAAATGCAGTTTCACATAAGTGATTGTCATTGGGTGTATGATTGGGTATATGGAACATCATAATAAAACATGAAGAAAATTGAACCAGGAAAAAAATCCCATCTATTATACGTATTTTAACATAAATTAAGGCTGGAAATTCTGCTGGTTGTTTGATACTCCAGTTAGTTTGATACTTTTAAATGACTCGTTTGAACTTTCATTAACAGGCTAGGAGAGGAGAGACAGGACTCTGTTGTAATGAACAGAAAGGGGATCCTTTATTGAGGTTATCGAACACACACTCTGTATTTCTCCCGGGCTTTCTAGTTTCCAGATTAATTAAACACTGTCTGTGCTACCTAGTGCCACCACAAAGGGTCTCCCTATGTCTTGGCCAAAAATAGTCATGGATGGAAATGCTGACTACACTATAAGGGAATATGGTCAGCATTGCAAAATTTTACCTCTTTAAAAATGGGATCGTCTATAGTCCCCTAGTTCTGTCCTACCAGCACTTGCCAGTGCACAGTAGTATAAACTCCATCCCACCCAAACATGCATTACTGGGGTCAGCAGTATTGCACACAGTACTCTTGATACCATACTTGTGCTCTCCATGCCTCCCAGCAAATAATAGTTGCTTTCCACATGAATTGCCTGGAGAAATGGAGAACTCCCTGTTTTCCAAACCTTCTACAACTCCCCCATGCTCTGTGAAGAGCCATTTGTAGACTTGGCATCTGCATTCTTGTGATATGGTGCAGAAAACATGTTATTTCACAAAATGGGCACTGCAAAGACAGGACAGCTTTATTAATTGTGATGCAGAAATTCCCCATAAAGCTCAGTACAAACTACATGTTATCCAACATGTGAGCTGGTAATTGGCTGAAATTAAATTATTCTTTCATCCATTTATATAACCTGATGGGCTGAATTTTGAGGCATGCGAGATAATGTCAATCCTGTGAAATATACGTTAACTTTGTCTACTGAAATTACAGTTACAGCTGAACCTCTTTGCTCAAAATTATTTTAAAGCTGATTTCACTAAGTAAATTTACACAAGCATATACTAAAAAGATACCAGGATCTATTGTGATAATCAGCTTTTAGAAAATGAATGAGCAAGTTAGGTATTAACAGAAGGATATTCCATAGGAAAAAACACACGTCCTGAAATCTTCACTCAGGGAAAACTCATTTTTAATTTAAATGAGAGTAGAGCTGTTTGTTTTAATTTCAAAATTTCAAATTTTGAAATTAAAATAATTACAAAGAAAAAAGAGTAACAATGAGATTTTCCAACTCATTTTAGAGCTTGTCAAAAGTTTTTGAATTTTGAAATAATTTTTAAATTTAAAATTTATTTTCACATAAAGTGGGGAGGTTCCCTCCTTTCCCGCCCCCCACCAAACAATTCTCAATGAGAGTTCTGCCAAAGTGAAAAATGAGTGACAACTGACCTCTGGATTTTCAGGCATCATCATGGTAGGCTGATGTTAAAAATTGAGTAAAATACAATAATTAATAATGTAAATCTATGATCCTTACTCAGTCTTTGTTTTTATGTTTTTCTATTACACCCATCATTGTAGTATCTAAGCACTGTACTGGTGAATAAGAGTGCATGCCAATGTCCATAGTAGATTTTATTCTAGTGAATTAACAAGGTTCTATTCTTTTCCCTCCAAAATTTGAGGCAGGCCTGCTTGGGGTGTTATCCACATTACATTTCAGTTATGCTGGGAAAGCTTTGGCTAGGTGGCTATTTGAGCATGCACAAAAATTGGACCTATGTAAACTCTTTCTAATCTTTCTGAGATCTTATTTCACTCTTAAATCCCCCAATTTCATCTTCATTTTGAAAATGCTATGTTTGTACAGTGGCTGTGTAGGCTTATGGCGCTATGTTAACATGCTAATTAAGTCTAAATAATGTTTCCTATTTAACCAAAGCAATAGTGAAAGCCCATGAACAAAGAACCATGAGTGTTAAATAAAAAAATTTAGTTGACCAGAAGGTTGAAGGAACTTCAGAGAGCAGGGATGCTCCTAGGTTTTTTGGGGCCCAATGTTAAATCTGATAGATGGGTCCCAGTAGGGGGGAATAGCAAAGGCTTTGGCATCTAGCTGAATTGGGACTTGTGTACAGGCCAGAGGGCAGCCATTACTTCAAGGAGAATGCCTGAACAAGATGTCATTATTGTTTAATTGGGGCATGATCCAATTCCCTTTAAAATCCAGGGAAATCCTTCCATGGACTATATATGCATTAGAGGTGTGATCCAATGCCCATTATAATATCCTAACACAGCTCCTCAACCTTGAGCAAACTGAAATAAAAAACAATGCAATACATGTCTCTTATGTTATTTCCTTTTTATTTTTTACTATTGATTTGGGGGAGGGGGGGGAGAGAGGAGAGTTGCTTACAACCACCAAGTTTCTCCTGAGACTGATTTTTCATGTCACATTTTTTTTGAATGCTCAGTTTACTTTTCCCCCCTCTGAAATGGCCTCTTTCTTCATGACATGGAATAGGCTGTTTCTCTGTCTTCTTTCTACCAATACTGAGCCAGAAGGCACTGATGCACAAGGAAGCAAGAAATGAGGAGCCAGGACTTGGACCAATCAGAGTCCTTCTATGCATCCTCAGGCATAAAATTTGCCATAAAGAAGGTAAAAAGGTGGAAAGAGAGGTATAATGACATGTACATATCTAACTATCTGAGTGCACCCACACACCAGGCAGTTAGCTGGTCCAAATGACATCACAATTGCACCTCTAATTATTTGCACCTACAAACAGGCGATACAAGAATGGAGGCTGAGTTTTAATAATCTGGCCCATAATCTTGAACACTATTATTTTAAGTTTAGTCATTCTGAGCACCATTTCCTCTGTTAGAGGGAAATGTATGAAAAATATGAAATGCATTAATACTACATTATACTTTAAAGCCTAAATAAAAATATTACAGGACAGAGTAGCCCTTAAAATGTCACTGAGTCAGCAAAATTATAGAAACTATAATTGACAAAATGTAAAGATTCCGGTATTTTAGATCACAGAAATCAGTTCCTAGCTTTCTGCCTTTGTTATAATCAAACCTGAAATGCTTTCTTAAAAGGAAAAAGATTGTAAGAAAACTAGCATGCATTTGAGTGTTAATCAGTAATCCTTTGGTGTACAGTAACAACTAAGAAGTCTCTGGTGGCTTCCATACACCAGATACAACAGATAAAAATGGAGAACAGTCTTAACAAAGGGATATTCTACTAGGAAAACATTGTTAATTGTAAAAAAAAAAAAAAAAAAAGGAACATTTTAAACTAATATGACAAGGTACATGAACAAATTAATATTATGCTTTAATGTTCTTTTTAGTGAGTAGCCTAGGTTGATTTATTCATTTTGGTAATTATGTACAGCAATATTAGTAATTCACAGTTAAATTGAATTAGGAAAACACAATAAATTGAAACTGTATTCATATTTCTTTCTCACTGTGTAACGAACAGAGATGTATTGATGTAAATTCTAAGTGTACTACATAAGTTAAATTCCCTAGACTGCAATTTGATCAAAAAGCATTAGACATTTACTTAGGCTATAATAGGTCCTTACCATTGGATGGCAGTAAAATTCTACATCAATCACTTTCAGCAAAGTGAAGCTAGGAAAATAATGGGACTTTTATTATTTAACAGTAGAAAGCTTAAGGGTTTTGAGTGTGTTACAATCAGAGAGACACTATTTTAAAAAGATTTTCTTTTCCTTATTAAAGAGATATAGACATTTTATGAATAGTAAAATGCATTTACCCTTCCTCGGAAAATTATAATTTTTCATGGAAAGAAAACGCAAGTTTGATCCAAAGCCTTTACAGCAGCATACAATGCGAGTACATTCTCATTATTGCTACTTAGCAGTTTTTCTTCAAGTATTTTTTAATGACTTGTTAAATTTTACACAGTACGTAAAATCCTTCTCCACCATCTCAGTTACTCATCCTTTGATGGCTGAATTTTAGAAAACTTCTCCTTTGGAACAGTTTATATATTTTTTAAAAAAATGTTAATACTGTGTTTTCAATAAAGGACCCCAGTTTTTGATAAATAAAAAATATTTCCTTTGGTGCATGCACATGAATATGGTGAAGTCTTTTACACAGAAAGATTTGATATTTTACGTGGTTAAATTAATTGTATGCACCAAATCCTGGTCCAGGGCAAACTCCCATTCAAGGCTGTGGGAGTTTTGCTTCAACAGAGGTCCAAGGCCCCACACTGTGAGGTAGCCGGCACTCTTGAGTCTCATTGCATTTAATGGGAATTGAGGGTGTTCAGCACTTCACATGATTTGGTGCCGAGTAACAATGACAGAATATAGCCCTATATTAGAGTTAGCATTACTTCTTACTTTCAATTTATACTGTGACTAAAAATGAGTGTCCATCACAAATTCCACAGGCCCTTGATCTGCTCTGTTCATACAATATACTAAAACAAACAGATGATCATTTACCAAACTATCTTGAAAAATTTTTTAAGACTTTCATCATCTGCCAAGAATGTTTTCTAAAATTGAAAAAAAATATTTTCACTTTTAAATATATAGGGCCTGATCCAAAGTCTATTGAAATCAGTGGAAATATTTTCATTGACTTCAATGGGCTCTGGATCCAGCTCTACCCTGCATTAAAATCATCATATGAATTTGACAATTAAACAGAATTATGAATATATAGACTGAGTTAAGAAGACCAAGAAATAGGTTTTCAGCATATGGGCTTATGTGAAGAACTATAAATTCTTGTGCTTTCATTTAGTGGTTTTTTTTTTTTTTAAATTTTGTTATAAATTTAGCAAGTTGAATTACAATCTAAATGGCCATAAAATGAGTCAATTGTTTTCCTAAATGTGTTCAGGGTGGTCTGACAAAAGCTGAAAGCTATTAATCAGGATTTCCTGGGATCAAACGACAGACTCCCTGGCAATTTACTCACTCACTTTATGTTTAAAGTCTGTTAAAAGTTTATAGCTTTTCAAGGATCATATTAGGCATTAAAATTCAGAAGTCAAATTCTTGTAACAAAGACCGTTATGAAAGGAGCAGAGAAAATGGCTTATCATGTACCTATTCTTATAAAAAAAAAAAAAAGAGGTATAAAACACGTACACAGTGGAACAATATTATAATTGTAAAGCAAAAAAGTAGTAGCATAAACCTAAGATACAGTCTTATTTCAATTTGCAGGGACTTATCAGGGTAATGCCCCAGCACCGAAATGAGAATTCATTCCTGGAACTTTTTCTGTTTTTGATTTTGAGACCTGATCCTGCAAATGCTTACACACATTTATCTTTAAGCATGAGTAGTCCCATAGAAATCAGTGGAACTATTCATGCCCTTAAAGTTATGCATGTATATTAATATTTGAAGGATCAGAGCCTAAGTGTGTTTTTTAAATCCCTCAAGGTTTTGTACCTGGGGCTCAACCCTGTGAGATACTGAACATCCTGTATTCCAATTAGATTTTGCAAGACCAGACAGACAGCACTCAACATCTTGCAGCTAGACTCTTAAAGGATTTATTTTTGGTGACTGTAATGCCATTAAGAACCATGGGCTCAATTCTGTGAAGTGTTCAGCATCCTTAACTCAATGGGAGTTGAGATTTCTCAGCACCTCTTAGGAGGGGTTCAGTATAGCAAAGCACAGGAGCAGGCTGCAACCTCAGTAAAAATTGCAAACCACTGGTTTATAAAACTAACTGGTCAAAAGATGTTGTATATTACTTAATTCATGTTTAAAGTTTGTATCTTTTCATAAGCAAGAAAATAAACAAACTATTACTCTGTAGCTGAACATCCTGACTGGTAGAAATAAACTACGTTATAGCTACTAACCTCTTTATTCCTATGGAGACATACAAGGTCTGATTGTGATCTCACTTAAACAGGTTATAGTCACCAGTCTAGTTCTATTGTAGTTACTCATAATTTGCATTCATGTAAGTGAGAAGAGAATCAGGCCCATGCAGTCACATTTTCATCTGGCCTTAAGCAAGCTTCTGAAAATATGTTTACAAGATTTGCTCATGGAAATCCCTGGATATCCACATGGAGCTATACATCTGTACATGCAATCGGATCATTAGATTCTTTATTAGCAACCCAATTTGCATATGGTAGTGTCATTTGTGTATGCATTACACTTTTTTTGGAAATTTGATATGGGCTATTTTGGGCAAAAGTAGGAGGAACAGTGTCCAAAGTCAGGGGAGTATTTCAGTTAGAAGTGAAACAGGTCTCTCTCTCAAACACACACACACACACACACACACACTAAATACACTGTGTTGCAGTTACAGTAGTTGAGCATGTAAATTAGCCATACGATTGCCCATATATTTATCTGAAAATTTAGGGCATGGTTATGCAAAATTGAAATGAAAACTTGTATATGTTTGAAAAAAGTAAGGATCTTGGATAACTCAGGACGCCTTTCATATGGACTGCTTTGAACTTGTTTCTTGTAGGTAGTGAGTGAAAATTGTTACCACCTGATGGCTGCTTGATATTCTGTGTGAAAATAGTGGGTGTTCTTAGTCCAGCTTCTTACAGATAAAGTCTGGATACCCTACTTATGGTGTGCATGCTCCAGGGAGAGGAGGAGGGAAGGAAGAAAAGAGGAAACAATGGGTCTGAGAAAAATCATGAGAAGCAAAGTAGAAAAGTAATGGCAGCATATTATTAATGAGTAGATGGGAGTTTTAGAGCCAAGTGAACAGTGGTGCTTTGGACATTAACCGAGCACTAAGAATCAGCAAACTAAGACAGTGAAAAACTGTGTAGATAGCCAAGCAACAGAGTAATAAGGCAGCAAGTTAGTGAAACAAAAAAGGTGGACAAAGCTGAGTGTTGAAATGTCAACGGCTCAGAGCAGCAGGCGAGCAGCTGGGCTGCAGGTGCTGAACTCTGGCAACACCAAGAGAAGGTTAGTGTCAGAGTGCAGTGCCCACATCAGAAGGCAGATCGGGGCTATGCAGTTGTCAAGTGCCTCTCTCGGCACCCTATCCTATCTCCAATGCTGGGAGTGCAACCTTCGTAGAAAAGAGCATGTTTCTGGCCTTCGCCTTACTGAGAAACTAGAGTTGATGTTGGACAAAGTTTTGTTTTTTTATGAATCCCCAAAGAGGTTGATTATTTTGCCAATTACTCCAGCAGTAGCATTTACATATTAATTCTACTTAACTTATCCTATTACACGATACTGCAGTGAAGTTGTAACTGACCCTGTTTGGTCTGCCAACAAGATTTGAATGCAGGACCTGGAGACTTAGAATCATGAGCCCCTACTGCTTGAGCTAAAGAACCAGCTTCCTAACCTGTTCTGTGGAAGTTACTTGTGGAAGACAAAGATCTACAATCTTTTAGCATTGGTTACTGTGTCATAATATTGAATGTGTGACCTAGCACATTGATTTGCAGGGGAATGAACCTTGATGTCACAAATCCAGATTTATGACATCATTTAAGAATCAAGCAGAAGAAAAAGCTTTTATATACCACAAACAATTGGAATACATTAAGCAGTGACTGGTAAGTAAACTGTTGAAAAACTGTTTTCCTGGGAAGTTTTTTCTTATATGAAAGTCTCTCATTAGCACATTTTCCAAAGCCCTGAATCAGTGTTACTCTCAGGCATTTGTTGCCAGTGTAAAATCCAAAATAGCAATGAGAAGGAAAAAAAAGGCTGTTATATTGCCCCAACGCTATAATATTACAATAGCCTAATTTTTCAAACAGTGAAGTCTCAACAAGAACTGAGTCATATGGATTTGAAAAGTTTTCAAGTGCCCAAAAACTTTTCTAAACCCTGCTGTTTTACCTTCTAATTCCACAAACTGCTCCAACCCACTCCATAAGAGAATCAAAAAGCAAGAACAATTTTTTCTAAAGTTAGGTATTTAAATCCATATTAAGGCACCTACATAAAAGTGATCTGATTTTCAGAAGTGCGGAGCACCTGCGGCTCCTATTGGCTAAATGGGACATATGAGTGTTAATTACCTCTGAAAATCATGCTATTTTTATTTACATGTCTATATATGGATTTAGGAGCAGAATTTTCAAAGATTTTGACTCCAATAAGTTGATCAGATCTACCTCCACTTTATTACGTTTATTCTCAGTCAGATATACAATAATGTGACTAAATCATTTTAGTAATGAAATATTAGTTCATTTCATTTTCTTATTTTATTTCTTTTTAGTAATGAAATAAGTTGCAGGACCCAGTACATATATCCAGGTTTAATAGACTGTGAGCAATCCATAGGTTGAAATTTCTTTGCATGAAATATTTGTAGTTCTTCAAATAGCAGAATAATTTGTAAAGAAATGACAACTCTAGACATGAACAATTCATGAATAGTCTAAGAGGTAAAATTAATCAAATAACATGTTCGTTATAAATGGTTGGCACAGCTCTACCATTAGCTACGTTTGTTTCAAGTCATTAGTTTTCTACAACATTTAAGATATCTGAATTGGTATTTATTTTGGGTCTCTTGATATGCAAATCACATATGCTAAATTCTGCAGCTTTGATTCCATTTGGATTATCAGCATTTACCTGCAAATATTTGAACAAACACAAGTGAGACCATCCTTTTACAACCCTTTTAAGATCAAAGCGTCAGTATAAGCCTTTGAGACTTGTCAGTTTAAAATCTGCACTAACAACTACAGGATGTTTTTTCCCACCCAAAGTCTAACAATGAAAGGATTTGTTTTTCATAACGTTCAGCTTTATATCAGCTCTTTCCAATAATAAGCGGCTGTCCGTTGGGAGATATAATGGTGCAAGTATCATTTTAACATGCCCCTGTTACAGTGGGCACCACACAGCATGGTCTAAAAACCCATGCTGAAAAATGGCCATGTAGAGAACCTTTTTAACAACAGTTTAGATATCTGTTTGGTGACACTGTAACATGACTATCTAAGGAATTAAACAGTTTACCCAAGCAGTTAATGTGTCAGAATGACATCGGGAAGCACTGCATATGAGAGTGTGTTTTGGTACGCTTGGCAAGGATTTTCCTGATTCAATGAGATTATAAGTAACGCTCTTCTTGGATAGGAAGAATTGGACATCTCATTTTGCACAGCCTTACAAACTATATGCAAATATACAGTGTGCACAACCCATATGACTATTTTTACTCCCCTGAGCTAATCGGCATGGGCCAAATCTATCCTCTCCACTAGGGTGCAGAAGTCGCACAAAGAGCAGCAGCATTCTAGTTCTGCTGCTAAAGGGGTGGGAGGACTGGATGTGAAAGGTGGGGAGAGGGGTATACCCTCTGCATAGTGCAAAGCCCTGTTTCTAAAGAGCACCCTGCAAGGCAGTGTGCAAAGACATGGGAAAGAGCTGGGCATGGGTGGATTGAAGGAAACTACCTCTGCTCAGGTCTCTCCGTCTTCTACCCCTTTGAGGGACACAATGTCTCAACTCTAGTCATTTGGCTGTGGTAAGCTCTGCAGAGCTAAACTACAGCCTGGGGAGAGTGGAGAAGAGCTGTCCTCCTCCCTCCCTGTTTCTTGACTTGTGTTTAACTCCATATACAACTCTATATACTGTAAGGATTTGGGGACAGAAGGGGGAGTGTATCTAATCTTCGTGAACTGTATATTCCTTTTTAAGATATCATAGACCAGTGACATGCTACTTGTCTTGATATACAGAAAACAAGGATATACAGAAAACACCCACCCATAAATACATAATTTCCATTCCAAAGACCAAACACTATTTACTATCTCTTACAAATATTTTTAGTTGTATTATTTTTCTCTGTAAAAGTTGGACAACCACATTTATTCTGAGGCATTCAGAGCTATAAAACTCATGATGCTGCTGTTGAATTTGAGTAACAGTCAATAAGTATCTGAGGAATATGGGTGGTGCAGGTGGTCAACGTCTTTTCACTCTGAAATGGCAGGTAGCAAAATCTGTGCAGCAATATTTTGTACAAACCACAGAGGCAGAAAATAGCATTTTCCATGCCAATTCTGTGCCTTCACCCGGGTGGGAAATGGCATGAAAAAACATGTTTTTGTGCCATTTCCTATCTGGTCTAAAGCAGAAAATTCAAATTTGGTGGCAGACAAGCATATCAGAAGACTGAAAATGATAAATAAAAACTTTTAAAATCAAACTGATGTGAATTTGTGAAAAAAAGGTTTTTGTGTTTATATCCAAGTTTTGGATAAGGTTCAAGCCAATTCTTATTTTAGCCAGATTGATACCTGGCAAAGGCTTGCACGTGGGACTGTTTTATCAAAACATTTTTTAACAATTTTTCTAGCGCAATGAGAAAATCCAAAACCACAAATTATACATGGAGAGTCAACACATACTCTACATATATGTATGCTTGCTAGTACTTTTGATTGAGAACTTAATTTTAATCTCTCATTCTAATTCTGTTGATACAGCGGTTTTCCATTTAAAAAAAAAATCTACCAAATATGAAAAATACCACAGAATAATGAGAAATGCTATAGGCTATCTCCACAGAGTGGTTAGTTTGGGCAGTACCACAAGGGGAACAGGACTGTAAGGGTGGCATATCTGGCCCTGGGAGGTTCACCTTGGTACAGTGGCATAGTGCAAGACTCCTATACTATCCTTCTCCCTGCTAAAGGCATAGGTGGTGTGGCTGGAGGAGAAAAGATGAACAGATGCCTTAAATATGTGTTGATCCCAGGCTGGAGCTTCAGCCCTTTAGAGTCATTAGAAGCTAATGTTAAGTTAAAGAAACCAGAAAGCTGCTCTAACTTTTGTCTGGAAAGTAAACAGCAGAGGATTACGTAGATGATATTGTCACCTATTGCCCCCATGACTTGTGCTATTAGCGTCTCACCTACAGCTCAGGCTCTGGTCCTCTATTTCTACCAACTCCACATATATGAGGCTATTTGAATGCGTTTTTTACAGCATACAGTTTCACTATTCACAGGTTCTCCCATGACACAAGGACTCAGTCAACATATAAGGGCTAAACAGATGGGCAGTGGGATTAGGTGTCCGTGGGTGAGTGGGGAAAGCCAATATTTAATTACAAAATTTAAATAAAAAATAGAAAGTGTGCCTTAATAGAATGAGCTCAGAAAATGTAATTTATATGCATATTTGATTGTCTCCTCCTCCTCCACCCTTTGCACTGAGTTCCTCTTAGTTTGTAAACTCTTCAGTGCAGTAGCTGCATCTATTTCTGTTTCTACTACACTGCATGTGGTCAGCTATTGACTTCACGGCAGTGAATGATGCACCATAAAATAATATGCAATATGTATTTAATGGTGTATTGATCTAATTACCAAAAGTCAGTAAAAGTTTTTGGTCATCCTGAGCATAGGAAATCAAAACAATTTTGGTTTGGGTTGCTTTTGAATGTTAAGTTGGAAAGTCTTGTTATTTCATCATTTACTATTAGAAGACCTTAAACCTTTAATTGAAGCCAATTTTCCTTCTACAAGGCAAGTGTTTACTCATGTTAATGGAAGACTTGCAATTGCATGGTAAATAAATGTAACGTTTTCAGAATACCACAAAATCTCTGGATTAAAAAGGTACTGGGCATTATCACAAAACTCCACAATATTCAGCCACTGATGAAGTCTGTGAAACAACCTCCACCAAAAAGACAACTATATTTATTGTAGGTGGCAGCTGTGAGACAAAGCATATCTAAGGTAGTGATAGAACTGCATGTAGCATCCATGTAATGGATCAGCACTCTTATTAAAGAAAAAAATAGATGGGCAGACAGGAAATAAAACAAAAAAAATCTAATGCATTAACGTCAGGTGTCATGGATTTGAGGCATTTGCCCATACTGGCTCAATTGAACTGCCTGATGGAGAGCTCTGAGATGCAATGTGTCTTCTCACAGAGCTCCAAGACGCACATCTGTAGCATATCTGATTCTGCCCCCCCACTAAAGTGCAACACGTGTTCTGCTCTACATCAGACAGCTCAGCTATGCCTCTTAGCTCACACAGCCTTATCTTTTGAGTTATCTAGAAACCAACAGCAGCTCAGGTGTGCACACAGTTGTGTCTAGGTCCTTTTATTGTTATTCATTATTATTTATGAGAATCCAAAATATGGCAGGTGCTTCACGAGCGCATAAGAAAGACATTACCTGTCATAAAGAGCTTATAATCTAAAGGTCAGACAAGATAAGTGAGAGCAACAAAAAGTGGGAAGGGATAGGGAAAAGGGAGTGCAAGAGATCATGTGACCACTTTGATAGGTCATGTGCCTGTCTCGAAGTTACTATACCTATTCATACTTAAACACATTGGGGGCGGAAGGTAACAAAAGGGGCTAACCTGATGCAACAAGGAGGGGGGAAATATGTAAAATTAGGACTGGATGAGAGAATGAGGAGGAAAGGAGATGGGATGTGAACATAGGGAAGAGGATGGGCAGAGTGGAAGGTGAAGTTAAGGATTAAGGAAATGAAGATAGAAGGCCTAGTGTGATAGTAGAGACAGGTGCAAAAAAAGTCACTAGTTGTTTGCAGTTGTTGTGAGAGTCTAGAGTCAGTGTCTAGCAGAGTTCTGTTGACTAGCTAGAATACAGGATTTGATGTCTGAAGTACAGGGCACTCAAAGCATCCAAAGGTGTGGGGCGACGCTAGTAGTTGTGGAGGCCTCCAGGGGAACTGAGGACTGCGGAGCTCCACCCAATAGGCAGGCATGGGGAGGCAGCTAATGGGGGAGGCTGAATGGGCAGGCAAATCACATTTTGAGGACAGCATTCTAAAACCCTGCTGGGACACAGTGGTCAATGGCTCAGTGCTCTGTAACACGTGAAAGGGAGGGATTGGAAGGAGACCATACCCTCATCACCCCTTATGCTGTTTCCTCTCTGTCCACTTCTACTGCATTGTGGGTGGGGCCTTTGTTCTTATTTGGAGAGTCCCCTATTCGTGAGGGAGGGCACTGGGATCAGGGTCCTTGGGCCCACTTTCTTTGTACTGGAGTGGAGAGTGAATAAACCCTACATGTCTGCACCCAGCTGCTTCAGCCACAACCTGGCCCTTGGTTAGGGTCAGAAAAATCAATGAGCTCCTGTACTGAGTGCCTATCAAAATACTGTAGGATATTGTGTTAATCTTTAGGAAGACATCCTTGTTCATCCATCCAGAGAAAATGGAACAGCTAGAGCATCAGTGTCTTATAAGCCATGTGCTTAAAATTAATGGTCATGCCAAGACACAACATTGTCCTGAAAAACTAAATAGCTGGGGCACGGAGGGATCAAACAGTTTGTGGTGTTTTCACTATAAGTATGCTACAATGAAAATAAAATTCACAAAATAATCTCCAGCATGCTAGCATATTACTAAATTGCATTGAAAATGAGCAAACATCATACAAACAGTTGTGGAACTGGTATTTGAAAACATTGTTCACTTTCATAGCAAATATTTTATGAAACCAACCCCAAGAAAGTCCCTCTTTGGCTATAACTCATATCTTAATTTGAAGGCAACGTTTTGTGTTAATCCTTTTTGGATACTTAGAGTCCAACCAATGAGAGAATTGGGTGCTCAAGGAATACAGTAGTAGGACAATAAAGACTTAGGAGCCTCTAACTCATCTAAGCACGAGAAGCAAATTCTTCTCTGACAAATAGAGGAATATTTATTTCTTCTGCATTAGCTACACTGACTTCCATTAAAATCTTCACAGCATTGTTATCTATGCAGGCTGACTGCCCTCCCCATGCAGAGCCTCTCTGACCTCAGTGGGGCTCCATGTACATGTAGCAGCCTGCTCCTAGATCACAATGCAACAACAGGACCATAGTTTGCAGGTAATTAATATTATTTTAAAAAATAATTCTAATGTGTCAGGTTCTCCAATCCACTAAATTCACTGTTCAGATTCTCCCTGAAAAATTCCCCCTGCATAGTCAGAATCTTGCACTTGTGTAAAACTGGAAGAGGGGGCTGTGTTACCCCTTGCCACCATCTCCTAGGCTGGAGCTGTGCCAACCTGCTGAAGCAGGAGGGAAAAGGCATTGCAGGAGAGGAACCAGGCCTGGGAAGGAAAGGCATACAGGTATGGCAGAGCAAGGCTCCACTTTACCCAATTCCCTGCTGGTGGAAATTCTTCTGGCCATAGAACAAGTTAAATTATGCTTTGCTTGAGCACAGTGGAGAACTGAGCCCTAAGAATGTTTATGGTGAACAGCTACATGAATCTCTTTGTTTAATCTAGCAGGTGTCACCAGTTCTACTGCAAAAATGTATTCAGGATAATACATGAGTGGTGATCACAGTTGTTTCAAGGGACATATCTGAATCTTTGTTTTAATATAAATTAAGTAATAATGTAATAAATTAATCATTAATAATCTATATCATCATCAAGATTGTGATATCACCTAAAGTGTGCTAGCACTTTCCACAGAAGGAAACATTCTTCGCCTTGAAGAGCATACAATTAAAAACCAAATCAAGTGAGTTTAGTTTGGAGTTTCTGAGTTATGTTCAAAGAAAAAACATAAAAGATCTAAATAATGGGTCTTTGATGTAGAACAATATAATTGGGGCATTTGCCCCAATTTCCCATTCCTAACAAGAAAGCTGCCATAAGATCCGAGCTATTAGCCTAAGAAAAAATAAATGTTTCTATATTACTGTACAAGACTGTGTTTCTTTTATAAAACAAGGATGTCTGTACAGCACCAGACCGAGTGCCAAACAGAGATTTACTTCTGCTGGGGACTGAAATTAAAAACATGAATAGAAGTAATTTCCAGTAGCTTGGCAGGAATATGTACATGGTTGATGAACAACTCTTTTAGCAAATGTTCAATAGAAGAATCCAGAAGCCATAGAGGAAATAGCATAACTACCAATGTCTGAGTCCATTAAGATCAGTATCGCTGCACTGCTAAATTATTGTAGTGTATTTTAGGAACTGTTACTGATGATTTGGTGACAGACTAACATATATAGCTTACAAGCAATTACCTTTAAGGTAAGGCCAAAAGCGAGCTCAAGGATATATTCCAGGGAAAATGTAACAATTATTATAGCATGTGTGTCAGCAAAGTTCATGTGATTCATTGTCCTTCTGGTAATAGGAAAGCTGTCAGTGGGCACACTTGGGTATGGTTCAGCTAACTATATAAAGAATCTTCTCAAACATTCACCTAGGGCTTGGGATTCAGAGGTTGCTTGTCTGACTAAATAGATAGATAAATGGAAGAGAGGTAAATGGAAAAGAGGTAATTTAA
Organism: Emydura macquarii macquarii; assembly: GCF_026122565.2. Taxonomy (NCBI): domain Eukaryota; kingdom Metazoa; phylum Chordata; order Testudines; family Chelidae; genus Emydura; species Emydura macquarii. Next base: position 7,411,623 of record NW_027130155.1, on the reverse strand, counting down.
AATATCTTCCTTTCCAACTATGTTACTGTCAATTGGCATTGGTTCAGAGGTGTCCAAACTGAAGTATGCACTATGAGTTTGCTACAGAAGAAAACTGTACATAATCCTGCATAAAATGCTTTCTTAGACCAGATCAACTGCTTGGTGCACTTTTGATATAACAGAAGATTAATATTTAAACTGATTAGACAAGGGATGGTTTCCAAGTGAGCCTCCTGATTTTAAACAGAATGATAAAGAGTTGCAAGAGAAGGTTCACTGTGCAATGAAGTGTGCCTCTATAGTTCATAGACCTTCAGCTGTGCATGATATACCTGTGATATGATCTGGCATAAAAGAGGGTTGTGGGCTCCACTCTATTTCAGTGTTAAGTAAATGAAAAGCTGGGACTCTAATTATAAAGAAGAGTGTCAACCTAACTATGCAAGACAGGGCAAAAATGAATCTGTGGCATGTTTTCCTTCACACTTTGCCACAGGCTGACTGCTGAACTCACAGCACAGATGTTTTAAATATGATACACCTTATCTGACAGAATGTTTGATATTAATTCCTTCAAAACTGTGTATTAATTTAGGAAAGGTTATGTTTTCTTTTGATGAAGTAACTCAGCTCCTACCAGTGCTTCAAGGGACTAGTCCTGATTTTCTTTGTTAAATGGGTAATATCTGAGTGAAGTGGCATGGTCTTCCATAGAAAGGCTAACTTACAGTAGTTTTAGCATAATGATCTACAGATGTAGGTGTTCCCCAGATGTGAATAGACTAGAAACTTAGTTTTGTCTCCGGGTATTCATTTGCCATATAAATCTACTAACACATTCTTATCTGTTATGTAAATAAGATGTGGAATTCCAATAGTGCATCAGTGTTCTACAGCAGATGGTATAGTGAGATTTACCACACCATTACATTTAATGGGTTTGAATTCATTTGGATTTCTTGATGTTCACTCTGTCCTTCTCTTAGCAGCAATTGTTGCCAATGTTCCTGATTATATATGATTTGAGAGAATGCTTAAAGAAGAAAAAACCTTTATCTTAGAAATATGAGTATTTTCTGTCAAATTTTAAAATGGATATGCGTTGCATTTCACAGGATTTATATGCCCTATGAGGAAAGGATATTTAATGAATATTCAACAAAGAACTTGAAGTCATTACATTCTATAATATTTTGTAAATATCAAATCTTCAGTTAACTGTTTTTGTACTAGAACCATTGCATATTCATTTGGAAAAAAATGTGTTTTCCTCCCATCAGTATGGACAGAGAGAACATGCTGTACTTTGCTTGCAAAAGAATTAAAAAAGATATGTGCTTAGGAAAAGATCTTTTTAATATTTAGAGTCATGATTTTCAAAATCAGAGAAACAGTAAAATAGACTTCTTTACTCTTCTGTATATACTAATTATTTTCAAGTAAACAACTAATACTTCCAAAAGTGTTTGAAATGTAAAGTGGCAGGGTGCAATGCTGTCCTCTTCTTTTCAGAAGATACCACAGAGAGTGCCGTGAGCTACTTGTTTTACAAATTACTGTGTAGCCCAAAATGACACCAAAAACATACACAGATATTGTATGTAGTCAGACACTTGGTGGCGTTTCTAAATTCTTCAGTGTCTGCTTAGCATTCTAGCACTTGTATAATACCACATAGTGCCTAAAGATTTAACCAAAGAATTATTATAAATATCATCACACTATTGTTACCTCTCTTTGAAATTGGTATTACAGACCATAGCAATTTTCTTTATAAGACACTGGAGACAAAAATATGATTAAGCTGAAAGCGGGTTATTTCAACTATTTTTTCCCCAAAGTGCATGAATTGTGCAATTAAACAAAATTTATTTCTAAAATCAGTCCTCAGACAGAAATTATAAAACATGCAAGTCAGGCAGCTGCTTGGCAGTAATGCCTTCTTTACTGCAATGGCAAGCAACGATAGCAATAATGTTGAATTTATCATGCATGGCTGAAAAAGCTTTAATTAGCACAAAACACAGCAAAAGTAGGACTTTTCTCCATAAACATGGCTATGCAATAATATCACCTCTACAGCAGAGCTCATTGAAAACTGGAATTTCCATCATGAGAAAAATTCCAATATTTTGAAATTTATTTTCATTCTGAACTGCAACGAATAATTGAATTTTTTTTCCCCACAGAACAGAAAGTTCTGAAACTTTTTATTCAGAAATTGACATTTTTAATCTAAATGAAATGTTTCAACATTCCTAAATCAAAATGCATCATTTTATAGGAGATGTAGTCCAGTCAGGAGCCCAGCCCCTATAAGAAAATGGGGATATGAGGTGCTTGTACTACAACTTCCACAGGGTGCTGTGGCATCTGAGGAAGAGGGATTAGCCTCAACCTGATCTGAACCACAATATATTATTTCCATTTTTCCCCAACAGAAAATGAAGCGGGGGGAAGGGAGAAAGAAGCAGAATTTCAAATATGTTTCCTTGGGAAATTTTGATTTAACAGAAGCTGCATTTTCTATCCAGAACAACAACAACAAAAATATTTTGAAAGAGAATTCCTGACCAACTATGTTATACAGCATATTACACTAATTTGATGTCACAGCAGAACATGCTCATCACACACAGTCTCTGCAAACATAGTCCAGACACTTTTCTTCCACTTTGGAGACACAACTTTGAAAGTCACTTGACTGAAAAGGTGAAGACACAAAAGTATACAACACGCCAGTTGTTGCACAATGACTAACTGTCACGTGCTTATTGATTCTCATTGTTAAGAAGTTTTTGTTGATCATCAATAGACTCCTTTGATTTATGCAGAGTGAACTATCAATATTCAGTGCAAGAAAAAGAAGAAACTAGGGAGGGACATGGAGGTGATAGCTGTTAGGTCAACTAAAATGTAATCCTATCTATTTATCTAGCTGGTAACTAATGACTGGGAAGTCATTTTATATTGTTTCCAATTGTGAAAGGCACAACATTACATCTGTGTTTCCAAGATGAAATTATACCATAAAAAACTTTAGGACTTAGCTGTAGTTAACCTTCTCCCAATAAGAACTAAAAGAACCACATACACACACAACTATTTCAGAACTGATATGTACATTGGAGACAATGGCTTTATCAAACCCAAGTTCCTGAATTTTGTGACCTTTACCAGATTATGGACAAAAGAAGCCCATGATGAAATAATTAGAATTATTACCTATTTCAAATAGATTCAAATTTACATTACAGATTAATTTATAATTATTTTAGCTGGTTTAAACATACAAGTGACTTCAAATGTGACATGAACGAGAATTGCCAGATGAACTTCAAAAAGTTCAGAACTTCAGTTCAGCCTGAGTAAATACACAGAATTTGGATGCCTATTTGAACTCCAAATTTGGTTTGAAATCTCATGAGAACAGGCTTCCTCAGGAGACTGTTGGCACTTATTTCTGATTGGGTTCTGGAATGCCATAAGAATTCTAGTATTCAGGACTTTCCATTCAGTTCCTACACCACCACAGATGTCTGATAAAAATGCAAACAAAATAAAATTACCATATTTTCTGACCACAAAGTCTACTGGTATCCATTTTTTCCAAGTTTTGCTCAGAGATTCAATGGCACATCCATTTTCTGGGCACATTTGCCCAAACAAGACCCAGTTTCTTCTTCTCTATGGGGCAATCTGCCTTACTATATTTGAAATCTCCCCGGTGAGAGAGGATTGAGATGATTAATAAGCAAGTGGATAGCATCTTATGACACTGAAAAGTATTGACAAGAAGTTCAGATAAATTGAATGAATTTCATAGAACTTGGTGGAATGAACAAGTAAATGAAAGTAAGGAATTAGAGAATAAAAAAGTCCAAAAGTCAGAGTCCTGGATGTGGTGCAGCCACTTTGTGCTATGCCTCCAGTGGTGTCTGGCTATAGTGACAGCAACACCAGTCCTGGCAGGATTACCCCAGGGTTGGGGGAGGTTCCTGTGATGTGGATCTGGTATAACTAGAACTATGCTTCTTCCCTCTCTGTTGCTGCCCCAGAACAAAACAGGCATCTCCAAGGCTGCCGTATATTCATTTTATCTTCCGTTTCATTTTGGCCCTTTGAGGCCATTGTAATTTAGATCAGCCTTTACACCTACACTGAGGTACTGGCCTTCAGGTCTTGGATTAAATTGGTACATGCCAGCATGGCATGCGAGCACCTCTCATGAGTTTTCTTGCTCTTCAGAATCTAAGCTTCAATTTTTAAAACAATATATGTCTAGTGTTATGGTTGCTTGCCTTGAAAATCTGAAGTATAACTGATGCAGTGACACCTCTCGCATTTACAGAATATGTAACAACTTTGTGAGGTGTGAACTGACCCGTTACTGGGTGCTAACTCATAGGGCAATGGTGATACTTTAAATGTCACTGTTAATTTCACTGCTCAAAGTATGAAAGAAAGGAAAGGGAGGATCATATTATAAGCTGCACCACCAACAGTGAGTGACAGCTCATTTTGGCCTCTGAGTGACTGGCCTTGAGGAGGAGCCAAGTCCAAGGAGCATAGCAGAGCCCAGCAGGCATTTGAGCCCTACAAGGAGGAACAAGTATCAAGAAGCCCAGTGGGTCATACTTGCCTCACAAGGAGAAACCAAACATGAAGAACCCAGTAGAGTCCTCTGTTGTACTCGGAATCCACTGATGGGAAACTTAGCGTAGTCTATAGAGCCCAGAGACCATACAAGCCACTGTAAGAGATGTTTTATGTGAGTGGAGCTTATTTTGTTGAGCAGTTAAAAAAAAGAATATGATTATCTTCTCTTTAATCTGACCATGTACACAATCGGTGCAGGATCCGGGTAGTGCAGAGGAGAGCTTTATGGAATCTCTGCACCTTCCTACCCCTGATCCGCCATGTGCACTCCTTGATCATTGCTGAAGATGTATTATAAGAAATATATAGCTGGCCAAAATAGAGAATATTGAGATTGGAGAGGAGTCAGTGTACATTTTGAATTGGCCATGTGACCTCTTAGATCTCTCCATTTCTCCAGATTAAGTTTCACTGAATGATTTCCTATTCAGAAATCTTCTTCCTGGTTTTATTTCAGTGTTCATTTAAATATTGACACACTATTATAGCACTTATCACAACAACATCTGAGTTTCTGAAAATCTGTAGATTTTCTGACCCTTACAGGTCAACTCTAGAAGCACTACATCAGGGCAGCTACACTAATGCAGCTGCACCTCCGTAGCGCATCTGGTGAATATGCTGTATGCCGATGGGAGAGTGCTCTATCTCCACGACAGGTGGAAGCTATGTTAGTGGGAGAGCATCTTGTGCCGGTGTGGACAGTGCTTAGGTTGCTATAACTTGCATCACTCAGGGGGTGTCTTTTTCACACCCCTGAGCGACAAATTATATTGACTTAAATGGTAACATAGACTCTTTACCTTTTCATGTGTGCCCACATCTAATTTCTAGTGGCTAATGGTGACAAATCTTCTTTATGGAGCTTGAACCACTTATATGTTGAGCACTCTTAATTCCCATTAAAATCATTAGAAATTGCTCATGTTCTGCCCTTGCAAGATTGGGCCCTTGCTTGAATAAGAACTTTTCATTGCAAAAACTTAAGATACATTTGTTCTCTATTTAGTTTTCTTAGTAAAGAAGATCACTATGAAATTCTATTGTAATTATTTTGAGAAATAAAAGCATGAACATGGTAACTTATTTCAATGTGATCATAACCCCCTCCCCCCCAAAAAATGCATACTCATGTAACTGCCAATGAGCTCAGTTGAAAGCAGTAAGATTTCAAAATTCAGATGTATTCATTATAACACAAGGGTTTTCGGATCCTTTGATGCAATTAAGAATCAAAAGAGTTAGACTTTCATTGTGGAAGCTGTAACAATAAGAGTCTTCATGGGAAAACATTCCAAGTCACAGAGGGCCAAATTCTACAATCTTTTCTCCCACAGAGTAGTATCTTACTCTATGACCCATTGTCTCCAAAAGAACTCACTGTGGAGTAAGGAGCTATTCAGCGTGAAAAAAAGGTATCAAAATCTGGCCATGAGGTAATTTCTTGCAACACTTCAGAGGAACTGTTACTTTGCAATACAACAGGAAACCATCACTCATCCTCTTAGCAATTTTTATAATAATTATTTGTTTTTTGGTGCTCACCATTTTGGTATTTATGTTTTCAATCCTATTGCTAAAGTAAGAAATTCAGCTAGGAGATCTGTTACTCTTTTGTGATGGCGACACTAACTTCCCCCAAACATTTTCCAATGTTATTACATTTCTCATGTATTTATGAACACGATAAATTTAAGTCATGGACTGACCCTAGAAGCTTGTAAATCAAAAGGCACCACAGGTACTCTGTGTTCTTGTTAGTTGGTCCCTAGGATTTAGATAGGAAAAAAACCCTTAAAAAAACAGGAAAATAATATACTGTTCTTGTTGATTAGCTGACTGTAGTCTCCTAGATACAGAAGATTTCCTCCTTTTGCACAGCAGGCATGTGCATGACTTATTCAGACAAAGTCCAATTTTGCAAAGGTTAAATTTGATCAAACTGATTAAATAAAGATTTTTCCCTATTCTATCAAGACCAGTTTTGTGTTTACTGGTTATCAGTCTGCTCCCCAAAAGGCACAGTCATTTTCTTTCTTTATGCAGCCTGGATGTGAAGGAGCTATAGTTTCAAATTAGGAAGCAGTCACTTCACCTACAAATCTAAAATATATTAGGTACACCCCTCAAAAATATTCTTTTACCTGCAACAAAGGCAATAGGTACAAATTAATCTCTATCAGCCCACTGTACTTTGCACCTCAATGCACAGAACAACTGAAATATTTAGTTTAAGAAACAGTATAACCACTTTAAATAGAAAAACAATGCTGCTTAAAAAAAGAAGTCACACAGAGAAATAGCTACTTTTCTCAGTGGTCAAAACCTAAAAACATAGGTCTTGATCGTGAAAGCATTTACAGCCATGCTTAACTTTGACTTCAGTATGGATGTAATTAAATTCATGCATAAGATTTGCATAAAATTAGGGCCACATCAAGGCCCATTTCTGGGAGTTTGAATGCATTAAATTCCCATTGAAGAAAATGACAGTGACGAGTGCTCAGCACCTTACAGAAGTCACTCGGCTCTTCACGAGATCAGATGTTTAGTTTTCACCTGGACTGATTACTAGTTATGGGCAGGGTTTTGGCTCAATACCATAAAACCTGTATGGATATTATAATGGAATTTGTACATGGCCATTACCTAAATAAAGATGCCAGCGAGCACTAATACGATTTATGATGTATGAGGAGATATTAACTAACAAACCTTTTACACTATAGATTCAGATTTATATTCAAGATCTGTAAAAATCAGTTCTAAATATTTGCATGAATGATCTGTTTCAAATAGAACACAATGAAAGCTAAGCAAAGCTGATATTCTTATCTTTGCATTACACTTTTCAATTACAATTAGTTCAGCCCAAACAGCAAATCATTGCAGCTTTCCTGGCATCTACCACACTGCTCTACTGTCCCTAGACACTCAGTGTCAAATATGCTTGCTAAAGCATAAAACTACTAACATCACTCGTCTATGGTATCAGACACATTTGAACATTACTTTAAAGGTATCATAGACCTTATATTTACTGTTCTGAATAAACAGTCTCATGAACAGTGAACCGCTGAAGGCTGAGTACTGGTTATTACCCACAGTATAGGTACACTGCCATTAGCCACAATGAAAGCTTCTCTGTATTTCCACATCAATGAACTTTACAACTAGGAAATGGCAACCTGCTTCAGTAGCATGGAGGCTGAGTTCTTAAGTCCCAAATGCTTAGTCAACATGGACTGTGTGTATGCTAGATGCTTTTTGGGTTTTGACCCATACTTTATTAGACACTGCTCTTAGATACTGGTGAGGGTTTAATAATGGTTCAGTTCTCCCAAACTGTGAAAGACTTATATGTTAGATTAATTTTTCACCTTTCAATGTTGAAGGCATACTTACTCCTACTATCTTAATCCTAGTAAGGATCCAGGCTTATTGTTATAGTGACTTTCTTTTCTAGTAATTAAGTGTGTGACCCAAGACAACAGCAGAGGGAAAAAATCAAGTACAAAATATATGAGAAAAGCAATTAGTTGGTAACATGAACCGAGGATGAACTGTTCATCTTAACTCTAACTTGTTTCATGAAATATGAATGCTATGTATCCAAGATACCTATCCTGCATGCATGTTAATGATTGTGTATGGAGAATTCAAAGCTCTCTCTGTTCTATCAGTAACACAAACATAGCCATGATAACTTCTTAACCCATGCCAGCTGGCACTTTACCTAAAATGTATGGTTCAGGAGTTGACAGGAAATGTGTACTAACTGAAAGTAGCAGACAGTGTTAGAGCAACTATTATTTCTCATAGACATACAACGGTACATCCAAAACACCAAAAAAATAAGAAAAGGAGAGAAGAAAAAGGAGACCAGATCCTTGACTGGTGAAAATTGGAATAGCTATATTTCAGCCCCAACTTCAATGGAGCTACTTTGATTTATGGCAACTGAGGATCTAATACAATGGGCTTATGGACAGCCTCCTTTGGGAGACAGAAGAAGATTAGCAGGATGACACCCTCTCCATCACAGAAGAGTATTTTGAAGGGAATGCTGTCTGTAAGGCTACAATTGGTCATCAACATGGAGATCAGGGATATAGGGTATGTACGCCAACTAGAACGGAGGAAATGCAACATAAGGCTATTTATAACTTGCCTCTCCAAGTTGGATTTGAGCCTAACAGAACAAAATAGACAGTTTTTTTCCCCTTTAGTGTAAATCTGTATTTCTATATTGCTCATTTTCAGCTGCAATGCAGATCCAAGTTCAAGATATCAATCAGGTCCAATGTTTATGTACCAGAATGTCAGGGAAGCCCTCAGGTTTCCGAACTATATGTATTTGGAAATGAATATGTTTTATACAATCCTAATGGCTTGTGCTGTGTTTCATTGGGTTATCTGTTAGATGGGTTAAAATGATAATACACACTTTAATCTGTATGATTACAGGCTAAGCAATTTGCCTGTATGGCTTTTCTTTCCTCTGCCCCAAAAATATCACCAAGTGTGGGCATGACTAGGAAAGGGTTTTTGGCAGTTATGCAACTCTGCTGAAAGAAAGCCTGATTAGGCTTTTGTTTCCCTTTTCCCTTTTAAGTTTTATGCATGATTATCTAGGGTTTACTAATTCCTTTAAATAATAGCATCGTTCAGGACATAGGTTTATTTTAATACTTCTAGAAGGTGTTCTCACAGTTAGCCTCTTTCTTATCTTCTTCACTGAACACATCCATGTCTTTTCTCCCCAGTCTCCATTCACTGCCGTAGTTGATTCTTGCCTTTCTTCCCAAAGTCCATAAACAAATAGCTCTGTAAAGGACCTATCAATGATACGTCATCCTGGGAACAGTTTCTCTGCCCTGCACCCTCTTCTCAGCTTTTCACATCCAGCTGCCAATATCTTCCAGTGTTAATGATGAAGCATCTGGACTCTCTTTTCCTTCCAACCTTGCACTTTAGATCAGCCTTTACACCACAAGCTTGGCAGAAAGGTGGTGGTGAGGGGAATAGAGGGGATCATGTTAAAAATATAAAAGCAGCATGTGGCAGCTGTGGTCTTTGAGCAACAAAAGCTTACAGAAAAACAAGCTTATATTTTTTATTTAATATAAAGCCCAATACTATTGGATTGACTGTAGCCATGTCAATTTGGTACCTGGATGGACAATGACAATGGGATCCTTAGGGGTGCCAGTTTACAATAAGGACAGGCTGATTCTCCAGTTTGCTTTAGAATACTTGGAAAGCACTGGGTGTTTTAAATCAAAGTACATCTCTCATATTACTGATATTTCAAATGTGCCTCCTAATTTAACTTAAACCAGGACTTCGTGCTTTTCAAATGAATTAAAAAAAAAAAAGCCCAACAACACTTTTCACTCTAGCTGGCATTAGCAAAGCACCTCTGACTGGCAATAACATATTAAGGGTGCTTAGTTCCCTGCCAGCCTTTATCCCAGCCCCCACCAATGAGGAATAGTTGTGGATTTTCTAAAATGCTATCTTCCAGAAACATTTTCAGATGCAAATGCCTTTTATACCCTTTGCTTTAGTGTATCTTTTTATTTTATATTTTTATAGGAATTGGCTGTCAGGAGAGACGTATCACATTGTTTGTATATAACACCATTATAAAGACTGAATGTTTAGCTGCAGCTTGCAAGGACTGTTTTCCTTTTGGGGGGTAGTTTGTGCCAAAATGAGAGGAAACAGCATTTCCTCCGAGAGTAATGAGCAGCTGGTGCTATTGCCCTGGTGTTTATGGGATGTAATAGGCACAGTGGCACATTTGGAACTGGTTGGGGAAAAACTAAATGCTGCTTTGTTTTATCTTTATCACCCCCTTTCCAATGCAGGGTTTTGCAGTTTCTGTGGTTTATACTAATTTTAGAAAATACAATAAAAATAAAACCACAGCACTTTTCCACAAGGTACTATGCTATTACAATGTATGCTTGGTATAGATGGACTGCTTTTATCAACTGAAACAATAAAAGCGAAGACAATTAGAAAAACAAAACACTTCTCCAAATAGTTCTTGGAAGAATTAAAACAGAGGGTGTGAGCATACATCTGGAAATCATACTCATAGGAGAACTAGTACAATTGCCAAAAATTGAACATCTTCTCTTTGTCTTAACATCTGACCTCTCATGAACATATATGGCCGCCATTGGCTTATAGGGCAAAATTTAGCCCAGAGAATGGAATTGAATAGAAGGGAGGAGCTCCGAAGCGTAATAATTCCTCCTAAAAGATACAGGTTGCATCCTCAGCTGGTGTAAATTTGTGTAGCTCCATTGAAATCAATGGAGCTAAGATGATTTAAACCATATGAAAATCTAGCTCATTAAAAGAGAGCCAGATTATGCCTCCTTTACTAATGCGTAGTAGCACTTTACTCCTCAAACTTGTAGAGTAAGATATTACTCACTGTGAGTAAGGGTGGCAGAAGACAGCCCATAGATATATTTTATTTTATCCTCCACAACAGAATTGTTGTCATCAATCATGCTTATTGGTTTTTGCATCCTGGAACAGATTTTCTGCTGCTGAGTACAGTAGCGATACACATTTGGCTAAATAATGCGTGTGGCTGTGTAGGGTGGTGAAACATTAAAACTGCATTCTGTTCCCCCTTACCTCCCGCCCTATGATGTTATTTATGTTGATCACCACTACTGCATATAGTTGTGCTATGCTTCAGCCTGAAATTTCATACCAGTATTGGTATAGAGAACCTTGACAGCTAAATTGAGGAAATATTCATGGATGCCTAAGTACACCTATTGAAACCAATAGCAAAGAGAATAATTTAGAAATGTTTCATTTAGGAATGTTTTGGCTACCTACTACCAGAATCCGAATGGAATCTTTAAAGAATGTTTTTTATAATAATTCGTGGAGCTTTAAGCTGGTTAACCATTTATGCCAAAAAATTTTCAGAATTGCCTAAAGTTAGGTTCCTAAATTATATTTGGCCATCTAATTTAAGTAGCTTTTGATTTTCAGAAGTGATGAGCTTTTTCAAGTGCCAGTGGGCTAAGCACTTTTTAAAAGTCATACCACTTTATATCAAGGCACTCAAAAGACGGATTTAAGAACTTAAGTTTAAACTTCCATGTTTGGAAGAAAAAAAAATATCAGTATTTTAATTTGGTTTTAGAATTTCATCAAAAAACCCAAATACCTCAATATCTTTGCTTTAAACTAATTATGTTCCTAAATTTTTGAGCAACTCTTCAAATGTATCACACTTATTCAAAGTTTTCACAGTCCCAATGAAATGAGAAACCGCCTGTCAAAAGATGAGTGATATATAGTTCGAGTTAAACATTCACAGTGAATTAGCATGGTTTCAAGTTGTGCTGGAAAATAAAAATTTAGACCTTCACTGAAATAGCCACAAACCTTTTGGATCATCGTAGGTAGATATTTTATTTCAACCTGGCTTCCATTTATCATGTGGTTTTTTAAATGAAACAAGGTGAAGCTTGGTGATTTTAGCTAAGTTTCACTTTGAGTTTTCCAGCGTGGATGGCCTAGTGAGTCCAAATATCCAGGGCTGGTTTTTCTTACTCAGTGAACACCCTTTCTTAGCATCACAATTGCCACTCAACCACTGGCCCATTCAGGTCACTTGGAGCAGAGTATTCTTTCTTGGAGTTTTTGATTTAAGGTAGTGACCATCTACTCACTCCTCCTGGAAAAAGCAGAAGAGAACAGATACACCTTGCAGTGTGTCCTGAAGGCCAAGAGATCCAGCCAAAACAATTAGGGGGAAGTTAATTAGAACCTACTCATCTGTGTAGGCTGTCAGTTCAAGCACCTCCACTGAGATCATCTGCCTTGGTATCACTTGGTGAGAGGCAATCCCTCAGATGGCAACATCTCCTCTTGTCATCTGACACAGTATACCAGCATCCTATAAAGATGTGGAGCTGGACACTTCTTGTTTACATCACTGTACCGCCAAGATAGTAACATTTAGCATTACCCGTTATGTTAACTGATCTGTCAGTATATTTTCCTTATCCTGCCACACTGCTCTGAGAGCTGCAGAAGCATTTATTGTGGCCCCTAGAGGGCTTCTCAGTGTTATGCTGTAATCATTGTGTTGTGAACCTCTTCAGGACAGACTTTTGCTCAAGTGTGGTTCTTTACCGGAACACTTGACAATTTGCCTTCATTGTGTCTTTATGTCATTCTGTGGTTTGTAGGTAAAAGTGGAAAAGCACAGTAGTTTGCTGAGGTAAATAGTATATTTGGGTTGTATGACTCACCTTTTCATGGGGTGGCAGGGAGGTCCATCAACCAATATAGAGGATATCCTGAGCTACCAGCATCAATACGAAGTTTGTTTCTACTTGCATGGGAGCAACTTTGGGGCCTTATAGAATTTGGCCTGAGCAAGACCACAGAGTACACCAATTCTTTCTTTCTTTGTTGTCTTTTCTCTGAAATTTCCTATAAAGTTGTTGTTTACCGCACTCTTTTTGATTAATTACATTTTAAAACTTAGTTCCTGATTCACACAAGTTTAAACTGGGAATCTGTCTTTCAAGTACTGTAAGACATGCCAGGTGAAATCCTGGCCCAAATTATGTCAGTTTTCCCACTGACTTCAGTGTGGTGTTCTTCAGCCACTTAGCACTGCTCCACCAATACAAAGTGAAATTCCAAAGTCCTTCTCACAAACAAAACTGAAAGCTATTTTTCTACAGAAGAAACCCTGTGAAAGGTTTTCTAGGTATTCTAGGGACAGAATGCAAAAGTAAATTCCCTTCATACAGCATTGCCATTCTTCAGACTGCTTCTTCAAACAAATTTCATAAATCAAATTAAACAAGCAAGAATACATTCTTCTGTTGCAATCCCTCAAAGTGGTGAAAAGTTTCTCCTACCAGCAGCAGCTTCTTTAGAACACTGTTCCCTTCCTACGTGCTTTTGAAAGTTACATGCATCTGTCCTGCCTTTTTCAGTGGAGCTCATAATAGAACTATTCTGGGTCCTAACCGCTGTCCTCAAAAATGGATGCTGTTCACTTCTTTAGGGAAGGGATTGACATGATCAGAGGCATCCCTAAGGATATGTATTGCCTCACACAGAGACTGTAAGACACCTAAGGCTGCAGTGATGTCAACATGCTGATATTATTCAATCGTACATTGTCATCAAAACCAGATTCTACCATACCCGTAGACTTTCCCATTGCTTGGCTAATAAAACAAAGCTTGCTGAGGCTTAGCCCAGGTAAGATGAAAATGGTGCTTGTTGGCAGGAAGAGGCAGTTGAGATCTGCTGGGAAGCTTCTGCTATCAGTTCCTAGGGAAAAACTCTCCCTGGACAGTGGTGGGGCTTTAACATTTTAGAAGGCTGATTGTCCAAGCTAAAGTCTAGGAGCCATCAGGGCATGCTAAAAGGTACGTTTATTTAGTTTAGCTTAGGTTGGTTTGTTTTTTAAAATTTACTTCTTCTCTGTTAGAGCTTTATTTTTTCCCCCATGGACTCCAACTTTAAAGTCAGAAGGGCCCATCATGATCATCTTGTCTGACCTTCTGCACGTTGCAGGCCACAGAGCCTCACCCACTCACTCTTGTAATAGACACCTGACCCCTGGCTGAGTTACTGAAGTCCTCAAATCAGGATTTAAAGTGTTCAAGTTACAAAGAATCCACCCTTTACACTACTTTAAAACTGCAAGTGACCTGTGCCCCATGTGCAGGGGAAAATGAATCCTCCCCCCAAAGGGTTTCTGCCAATCTGACCTAGGGCAAAATTCCTTCCCGATCCCAAATATGGTGATCAGTTAGACCCTGAGCATGTGGGCAAGACCCACCCCCTACAGCTAGACACTTGGGAAAGAATTCTCTGTTGTATCTCTGGGCCCTCCCCACCACTGTGGTTGGAGATACTTGCTGTTAGCAATCGCAGATCATACCACTGTAGGCAACCACACCATGCCATCCCCTCCATAAACTTATCAAGCTCAGTCTTGAAACCAGTAAGGTTTTTTGGTTCATTTTAGAGTTATATTGAACTTACTATATTCCTAAACTGCAGGATAAATCCCATTATGTTGTTGCTGCAGCAACAGGTGATTGAAAAAGGTGCCATGCATTTGTTTCTTGATTAAAAATGTGCCCGATCCTCAGCTCTAGCCAAGCAGTGCTCATCATCACCATTTTCTACTTTCAAGCCACCTCTGCACTCCTTACGCCTGTGGATTTTCTGTGCTGGCACTTGCCCCTAGTCCAGGGTGAAGCAGCATGAAATCTGCTCTAAGTTGCGCAAGAGCTGCTCATGCACCTAAAAAGCCATTAGAGCAGCTTGAGATTGCTAGGTTACAAAAGACACCCCAGCTTTCTGGCTTCCCGCCTCCCCAATCCAATTTCAGGGGAAGGTGTCCTAGGACCAGTAGCATGCAAGGAACTCTGTGTTGAAGTGAGAGGATCCTCCTCTGGCTAGGCTAGCCAGTTTTAGGGCAGCATTTTGGTGATGGAGTATTGCAAAGCTGGCCTGATGGGGAAGGATCTGTCCCATAATGCTTAGATTGATTTAAGTGGTTTGTTGAGTAAAATAGGTGACAGTGCATTACAGTAGGCTAATTACAAGCCAACAGAGGTTGCAACACAGACAGTGATAGCAATAAAATACAGAGATAATGGTGCACGCAGTATGTGTGAGCTCACATGTGACTAACAAAAGTAGCAAAGGCATACGATTCTGAGAAATGCAAGATGTCAAGCTTATGATGTGTGCAGTGTTGGTGTAGCTGTGTTATGATGTAGGAGGATATGAGAGATACAAAGTAAATGAGAGATCATCTTTTCTTGGGCCAATTTCTGATGGTGGAAGGGACAAGCCTTCAAGTTTCACAGAGTTCTTCAGGTCTGGGGAAGGTGGATATGGTGATTACCTTTCCTAGACCTCAAGAGCTCTGTGAAGCTTGAAAGTTTGCCCCTCCCACCACCAGAAGTTGGTCCAACACAAAGATATTACCTTACCTACTCTGTCAATCCTATTATGGTAGTTTCAGAAAATTTTCCCAATGACAAGTGCTTAAAGCTCATTCTTGTTTCATTTCATCTTTCTGTTAACCAAACAAGTGTAATTTTAATAGCACAATTCACCAATTATACATCCATTGGTATGTTTTATAATGAGCGGTCCTTAGATTTGTTATGCATGAAAAGGAGGAGAACAATCTTTTGTTCCTTTATTTACCTCTATTAGAAAATGTCTTGGCAGACTTGCCCATTAACATTTTGTGCTTTCTCAAGGAAAAGATAATTTACCCTCTCAAAGATATTAGGCTCCTGTGTATTGTTTTTCCCCATTTGGTATCCTTGATTCCCCTTTCTGAACACTTGAGCGCTTGCAATCAGTACACAATGACATTTACTAATAACAACTGAACTACAGCACACTACTAGAATGTTGTGCTAATACCACATATCACACCAGCTATGCGGAACAGTTTCACTGCTCAGAGAGTTGACTTTCCATATCTACATCTGTTTTTCTTTTCCCTCTGGTACATCTGCTGTGGAGCGTAACCCCTGCTGAGCACAAGGAGACCCAAACTTGTATCTTTTTCTGCAGTTTTGAGCCCCAATTCAAATTCTGGTGCTTGGCTTCAGATTCTCAGAAACTGACAGATGTTGGATTAACAACAGCATGCAGAAAAGCATAACAAAGAAAGCAGAACACAACATGCTTATGATCTCCTCTTATAGAGATGGTCATGATTAGATTATGCAGCACACCTTCTTTGTTACAGTTCATGCCACATCACCAGCAAAGAGAAATAGACTTCTGTTTCAGAAAGAAGGGAGAGGAAGAGATTAGAGATCTAAACTTTGATAGGTATTGGCTAACTTCACTACCTTTTTAATTGCACCATATAGCAATAGGTAGTTGAGAGCGATCTAATAAAATCACCAGAGTGACAATTTCTGCTGAATTCTTTCATTATTAGTTACAGACACAGGGAGAATCATTTTGACCAGCTGCTCCTTGGACGTTAAAGAGGGTGGGAGGCTTCTGAAATTGGACACATCGGAGTCCTTGAGTTCCTTGGAATTCCAGGATTAATCCCTCCCTATACACCCCCAGGGATACAAAACACCTGGGGAAAATGAGAAAGTGTGAATTGTTTATCATATTTCTCTCATGTTATTCATTTAATAACCTGCCTAACTGCTAGAGTTAAATCAAAAGGAGCCTGTGGGGGGGGGGAGGGGGGAATGAGAAAGGAAACAGTGACATAGGTAAGAATTCTGAAGGAAATAAGGAGTATTCCCAATAAACCGCTTTTCCATTAACTGGCTCCATCCAGGCTCGCATGGTTTAGTCTTCCCAAGACCAAAGCCTGGGTTCAAAGATCTTAGAAAAGAGAAGGGGTTTGGGTGAGCTAGGAGGAGCCAAGCTGGCAGGGAGCAGCTGACAAGGTGGCAAACACAGAGGAAGAGAGGTAGCAACTGCAATAGGGGAAGCCTGTTTCTCCTTGCCAGAGATGGAATTAGCTAAGGTAAATGGAACTTTGAAAGGTGTAAGTAAGAGCCAGGTGCATAGGCTTTTTGTTTCTATCCTGTGCTTTACATGCTGAGTACCTTTGAGGAATGAAGAAATAATGCTGCATATTGAAGATGCTGTGCTGTTCTTGTGTTGTTAACAAGGTTGAGAACCTGGAGCATCCCAGATGTTAAGCATGTATTAGGGGCAGCTAGCCTCTCCTGCCCTCTACACTACATTTAGTGCACCAGCTCAGTCAGAGCTAGTATGGGTATGGCTCCTATCCTGGAGCTGGGAATTACACCACCCGCTCAAAAAACAGGCATGGTCTACAACTCATTGGAGCAGAATGGAGGTTCAGGAAACCAGGCTGTCACCTAAAGGGTGAAATCATGAGAGACTAAAAGGAGTCTAAGGCATAGAGCACCTGGTAAGCATGATAACACCCCCAAAAAGCACTCTATAGCCATCCTTTTCTGCAGTGGGCAATTTGTTGCATCCCCTAGGAGGCTGGAGTGGCATACATGGTCCCCTAGAAAGCCGGGGGCGGGCGGTGGGAAAGGTTAAGCCAGCCTCTGTGGAAAGGATTTGGTTCTCTATCCAAATGTATAGATCTTTTGCGTAATTTCTAAAGCAGCCTGTGGGTTTCTTCCCTATTCAATCTGTTAGGGGTTTTTCCTCCAAAGGGGAAACCTCTGAAACACATGGGCTTGCATTTAAATTCCATGCAACAACTGCCATAGTGCTTATGCTGTTCAGAAGGGTTTGGACACTTTGTTTCCTCACTTTGTAATCCTGCAATAAGAATTCACTCCTTTACTAAATTCAAAATAGGGAGTGTGATGCTGGGAGCCCAGACCAGGCCAATGCCCCCAACCCTCACTGCACACTGACAAATGCATAGCTTGAAACCAGTCTGGCTCACCTGTGTGTTAGTATGGTTAAAAAGATGTTAAGTTTATAAGAAAGTGTTTAGACTTTATGAAATGCTTGTAGGATGCTGCATATTTAATCTTACTTATACATCTGTACTCCATGTTATAGTAAACATTTGCACTGCAATTCTCTAGCAGTGTAATTCAACAGGAAAGACGTATTAAATCATGTAAAATGCTGGCTTCTTACAGAAGGGGTAAGTCCTGCCTACCATGATGACCCATTGAAACCAAGGGAGTCATTGTGACACATCAAAGAACAAAGACTTTGTTGATTCCCATGAAGAGGTGTGGGTGGTCTTGACTCATAAGTTTGCATTCTAGGGGAAGGGAATGAAAATACCTGACCAGAAAAAAA
This sequence comes from Emydura macquarii macquarii, assembly GCF_026122565.2. Lineage (NCBI taxonomy): Eukaryota > Metazoa > Chordata > Testudines > Chelidae > Emydura > Emydura macquarii. The sequence goes on along the minus strand of NW_027130155.1, from coordinate 7,393,155 downwards.
CATTCTCTCTCTGATACTTAAACTCTGAGGGATGAAGATTTCCTAAGTATAAGCAAGAGATTCCCAGCTGTTTGGCCTGGGTTAGCCCTAGCAGACTTATTGAGCTTGCATATTACAGCAGCTTCTATTACTTTTTGTGTGTATATGTTTACCTGCTTTAACCTTGTAAAAAGAGTTATTTCTTTTCTTAGTTAATAAATCTTTAGTTAATTATAGGACTGGCTACAAGCATGATCTTTGGTGTGATATCTGAGGTAAATGACTGGTCCTTTGGGATGGGGAGTACCCTGAATATTGTTGTGATTTTTGGTATAAGGGACCATCTATCACAAAGGCAAGCTTGCCTGGGTGGCAAGATAGCCCTAGTAGTCTAAGTGACTGTCTGTGATTCCACATTACGGCTGCTATAGTACTTGAGGAGTTCGCACTTGATACTTGGTTGGTAAATCAAAGTATAAAACTCAGTTCACGGTACACCTCCATCTTCAATACCATGTGTAGTTGTGGTCATCCCCTCTCAAAAAAAGATATATTAGAATTGGAAAAGGTAGAGATAAGGGCAACAAAAATGATTAGGGTATGGAACAGCTTCTATATGAGGAGATATTAAAAAGACAGACCTTCAGCTTGGAAAAAAGATGAATAAGAGGGTATGTGATAGAGGTCTATAAAATCATGTATGGTGTGGAGGAGAACAAAAAGAGTTATTTGCCCCTTCACATAACCTGAGACCCAGAGATTGCCTAATGAAATTAAGATGCAACAGGTTTAAAAACAAAACACAAGGAAGTACTTCTTCACATAATGCACAGTCAACCTGTGGAACTTGTTGCCTGGGATGCTGTAAGGCCAAAAGTATAACTGGGTTCAAAAAGAATTGCATAAGTTCATGGAAGATAGGCTATTAGCCAAGATGGCCAACAATGCAACCCCATGCTCAGGGTGTCCCTACACCTCTGATTGTTAGAAGCTGGGAATGGACTACACAGAGTGGATCACTCAATAAATTGCCCTGTTCCATTCATTCCCTCTGAAGCACCTAGCACCGGCCATTGTTGGAAGAATAGTGGGCTATATGGACCACTGGCCTGACCTAATATGGTCATTTTTATGTTTGGATTTGTGCCCTGCTTCTTCAGAGTCTGCCCTTACATTGGTATTCATGCTCCTACACCACTCCAGACAGTTTGACAGGGAGTATAAATTCCTTCTGATTCAGAACTGCTGTTACAAAGCAAGTAGCCCGTTGAGAAGTACCATTCAGGGCTGCTGGTGAGACAAATGGCCCAGGAGGTGGGGGAGAAAGAGCTTGAAGATGCTCTCATGCCATCCCTCCCAGCTGTGCCTCTGAAGGCAAGTTTCATGAGGTCTGGCCCACTCATCTTTCGCACTACATTAAAGTAGAGTTGAATCAGGGACAACCTGGCTCATCTTGTCAGTAGTAGATAAAACATCCAACTGTTTCCCCCTATAATATTTCCTACCCTGAGAGCACACACATGAAAATACAATGATTGGGAAACTAGCATGTTCCCAATTGAGTTCACAATAGCTCATCCTAGCAGCATGTTTTACATTGCTCTCATTTCTACAAGATAACCAAATACTAGCAAAATTGTCAGACATTATGGAATGCAGACTGACTGCATTTGTCAGATGTTCGCAAGACCTTAAAATTATAACCAAACCATTTATTTTCTTGCTGTTTAAATGTGGCCAAAATATTTTCTGAAGAATAGGAAGTGAAAAACAGGTAAGCAGCCCTAACTGCTTCTAATCCTCATATAACCTTGCTGATGGCTATGCTAATGCAAGCTTACATATGAAACTATCTGTAACCTTAATATAAAAGTAAAAAGATTCAAGGGTTGTTAATTTCAAACTTTTTGTGGAATTGCAAAGCATCATAATGTATTGAGTGTATATATTTTAGTTACAAGTATTGGCAGAGGAATTCAGCTCTATTTCTGTGTCCCAGACAGAATTTTCTATCTTTGAAATGTCCAAAAAATATACCTACCATCCTTTATGCTTGCTATTCTCCTAGTTTTAATGGTGAGTGGTATTTCATATTTAAGCAAATAGGTTCACACTGAAACTTGCAAAACAATTTAGTGCACAAACAGATATGTAGTTCTGACAGTTATTGCCTTAATGAAAAATCAATTACTTGAACACTGGAGAGGTACCTGCCAAATCACTAGACAGTCACTGGTAATGGTTACCTGCTCTAACCCTGTCCTGTATTACTGGGACTGATTATCCAGTGCCTTGTACCCTATAGTCATTTATACCAGTGCACAGTGGGTATAAAATGACAACTCCTATGTGAATGGAGGAGTCTAATTTGGTAAAGATTTACTCCAACTTTTCAGTACTTCGCATTGCTTTGAATAATTTGAATGAACCAGGCTCATAATATGGCACAGTACCTTTTGTTTGGTTAAAGTTTCTAGAGACAAAGCATACAAGGAGAAATGCATGGGAGAGGAGCAGGAAAAGCAGGGAACCTCTGCAAGGCTGCACTCTTAGAATCTCTACCATGGCCAACCTTCGGGGGGAGGGGGAGGGAAAGGAGGATGTCTTGGGTACCCTACATAGTTGCAGGAGGCATGGCCTCCCACTCTTGTGAAGACAGATGATCCATGGAGAACAGGGTCATCTGCATGGACTTCCCTCGTCCCTTCTTCTTCCTCCAACCACCTTGCTCTCATAGGCCCATGACAGAAATGGGTTTGTTGGAGCTGTGAACTTTATCTGGATCTTAGGTTTTGGTCCACATCCAACTCTGGTTTGTAGGGTGACAGGAAAGAACGGAGAACAGAATACTTACCCACATCTCCTCCAGCAGTCTTTCCTGCTGATGCCTGGTCTATGTACTATATTATTGGTGCAAATCTACCTCCTCATCAGGGAAGATGGAGTACATGTGCTGTAGCCTGCATGCAGCACGAGATCACCAAAGCACAGAAGTCATTCTGTTTGTTTCATGCTAGGAGCATCAAAGTAGCAAACTACTAGACATATGCTCAGAGAAACTGCAAGGAGCACAGTTGGGTTTACATTGGTGTATTTTCATGTGTTAAAAGCAGGTATCTGCCATCAAAATATTTTATCTATGGGCATCAGAATTTGTTTAAAAAAAACCCCACAAACAAACAAACAAACAAACAAGATAACCTATTTAAATCATTTTGGACCGGCGCTATACCCATTGAAAGCCATGGGAGCAGGTTCAGGCCTTTACATACAGGAAGCAAACTGCTGAAAGGAATACTACCTCCCACGTCCTTTTCAGAAACTACCCCAAATTGGTTTTCAGCAAAATAAAGCAGATTTAAGTTCATAAAATGTAAAAAAAAAAAAGAGCTAAAAGATTTTTAGCATGTATACATTGTTCTTAAAATATTCAGAACACAACTAGGGACACTGGGTACCCAACTTAAGACACCTTAAAATGGTGTAATTTTCTAAATGTGGGTATTCAATGCAATCTGAAAATCAGGCCCCTTGAAGGCATCGCAAGTTGGGCACTCAACAATTGAAGCACCTGATATCACTTGTCACTTTTGAAAATTTAAGTAAAAAAGTTTAGACTAGAACAAAATCAAAAGCAATAAAATAGGAATCTTCAGAACAAACAGCTCAAGTCTGCACTAGTCTAGGGTTTGAGTCAATCCCATGTTCATGGGCTCTGGTAGTCCATTTAGGTTTGTTAAACCAGCACAAGACACCTATCAACTATGTTCCTTGGGGAGGGGATGCAGCCAGCCTATACTACCCCAGAAGTAGGATTATGGCTAATGCAGCCAGGAGATGCACTGACTCTACACATCCTCCAGGCAGCCTCTTGACAGGGCTTCTATATCAATTTAAAAGCTGCTCTTCTTGGAGGAGGCAGCGGTGCAAAAACAAGGTTGACTGTCCCAAAGATGATGCTCCTTTGGGAAGCAGCAGCTCTGCTCATACTGGGTGAGGAGAAGGGTGAAGTTTGTGTCAGCTGGGTAACTAATTCCAAGATTGCAGAGATAGCCATGCTGTTCTGGAGTTTATAATAAGCTTTTCTTGCAATGGATTATTAGAACAGACAAACATAGTCCATTCATCTTTTATATGAAAGCTTCCCTCTCCCCAAGCTAGAACATCCTGTCCTCGAGTCGTGTTTGTTAAACCTCTGCAATTTTTCATAAGTTCGTGCAATTTCCTCATCTCAAACTCTTTGAATTGCAGAACGTTATTTAACTGAGTTTATTTGGATTTCTTCCAAAAGCTGTTTAGCTCCAAGAATAGCACATGAAACAAAATTGGTATTTTTTTAGAATATAGCTCCTTTGTTGTTTTCAGATGATAAATGTGTGATGAAATAGCTGGAAATGTAATCTACAATGTTATTTTTGTATTCATATAGAAGTTCTATCCTTTCATTTTAGTATTCAAATCTTGATGTACCCGGATGCTTTATATGTTGTGTCAAATTCTGCTTTAAAAGCAGTGTAAATCTGCAGTAATTCACTTAAGTCAGTAGAGTAATTGAGAACAAGATTTGGCCTATATTCTGCAATGGCTTGCAAAATCACTGTGTGGAAATAAAGGTGTAAGCAAAAAAGAGGGGTGAAAAAGTAAGCTGTCCTGTACGGTGATATTCTCTCTTATATCAGTGATAGTGATTTCTTGGGAAAGAGGGCAAAGTTCTTTGTAGGACTATGAGTATCAAGAGCCTAGCATTTATGATAATTATTTTAAATTATAGTAAATCATTATGACACCATTTGCGCTCCCCCCCCCCCCCCCGAGGGCTTCCTGTGGTTGATATTTATATGTACAAAGACATACCAGATAGTTGTCAGGTTGTTGAGAGTCTATGGTGTTTAGAGTTGGGCCAACAATATTAGAGAATGATTCTGGATATTTTACATCATTCCCCATCACACTAACATTAAATGGAGTTCAAATTCAGGTTATTCAAACCCAAATAATTGTTTGGCTTTTCTTCCTCAGAAGATTGAAATGATTCATTGAACTGTTTGGAAGTAAGACATATCCTATGTGCCAATTGTGCTGCAGGTGTACAAGTCACATTCTGCTCTTGCATACGCCCCTTTAAATTCATGAAGTGATTTTTTAATCTCATCCTCAACTGATTCTTCTTTTTTTGTGCCTGAAGTTTTGCAGAAGTAAATATCTAAGGGTGCAATGACATTGCAGGTGCAAAATTCCTTTGGCAAGTTTTGCACCCACTGTTTGCACTGTCAGGGGGTGGCGGGAGGAGAAGCACTTTTAACAGAAATTTGTCTCACTGTCAGTTTCCAGAAGACTTTGCATCTTCTGTTATTCTGTATGCATGAAATCTGTGTGGCACTGTGGTATGCAAGTGGTGTATTTTATTGCAGCTTTCTCTGGACCAGCTGCAGAGAAAATTTAGCAATAAAAATCAAATGTTCTGTCATAAAATTTCTGCTCTATCATAGTTACATTTGAGTATATGAAATGTAATCGGATAGTTGGAATGGCCCCAGACATGGAGCTGAATTATATATTCTTTTGATTTACCACTAGCTTTACAGATGCCACAATGTCTTATTCCAACGCTTGCAGTTATAATATAAATCAGTACTAATGGTGCTGATTACTATAGTTAAATTGTGAAGAGAAGGGATTACTCTTTCCCCTGCCCCTAAACCTCCCTCCTCCATCTGTCACTCCAATCAGGAAAGCTGGTGAGAATAAATCCTGCCAGTGAGGCTGGTGGATTGGCAGTTTTCTGGTGGACTGCTTAGTCAATCATGTAAAGAATAATTCCCATGCCGATGAGGGGTAGGGTCCTGATTTGCCACTGTCTTGCATCTTCCAAAGTCGCTTACCCTGTGCAAAGCGGATGTTATTGCTACCGTTCTCTGCTGCACTACACCTGGTTTAGCCATTTACACCAGTATACAATGGCTTAAAAATACCATATGAGATTCAAGCCTAAGAATTTCATCTTTCGCATGTTCATATATGCCATATGACAGCTCCCTTGAGACTTTTTAATAATTAAATTGGCTATTATAAATTCTGGGTCTGAATCAATGTGAAAGCCATGTTTGTAGGTGCTGTGTGTCAGACTTCTGGGACGCAGCTAGAGTGTTCCAGTGTAGTCATTAGTTGTTGTAACATAACTGGGCATAATTCAAAGTATGTAACAGACCATTACCAGCAAAACAAATTTGACCAGAGTACTTCAATTAGCATTGATTATAGAACAAAACCCAAAAATGTATATTCAAATTGCCTCCTTTACTTCCCTTTTCTTTTCTTTCTAATAAGCCTGTTTGTTCAAGGTGGGGTATTAACAAAAATCTATCTGCAAATCTCCTGAATGTTATGATGCGCGCCTGCTGATATCATCATGTGCATTGCTTCATATAGTTGTGTTTCAATAGCAATAATTAGAAAAAAAAATAGTTGCGGGAGAGGCAAAAAGAATGATGTAACTATTTTCAAGGGTATTGTTTGCAGACACATCTCTAATAGTAATTATTTTGTGTTCTGGTTTGCAGAGCTTCCGGCATCTCATTTTCTTCACAGCAGCCAGCAGTTGAATTAGAATCATTGTTGAACAGCAAGAGAATCTGTCATAGAAGTCATGTTGATAGACAACATTGTTTTGTTCAGACTTACTTTTTCTTTATTGTATTTACATCTGAAAGTCCACGTGTGGAAGCAAGTAGAAATAGACAAACCATATTTATCCATATGCTCTCCTTTGTCTTGCTTTTAATAGATTGTGTATTCAGCATTTTGCTTTGGTTGGAAATAGCTAGCCACTATGGTCTTTCGACTAGAGCCAAACCCACTGTATCTTGCAGTATGTCAATGTACCTTTTCTCCAGCACACTGCAATAGTAGGATCTATTTCCCATTGTCATTCAAGATGATCAAGAGGAATAAGATGTTCAAGAATGCTCTAGACATTTCCCCCTACAAACTCTAAACAGATGCTTTAATTTCTGGGAACTGGTAATTTATTTCCAGGTATGACAGTACAGCATCATCACCAGCTGACGCTGTATAGTCATAGCTGGAAGACAATGTTTCAAAGGGTACCTGTTAGGCATGTAACGTGTAAGTGACATCTCTTCAAGGGACAAAGTCAGTCTCTTACTAGATGGTTTGTTTACAGCATACTTGGACAGACGTAAACAGCCAATGAAATTTCAAAAGCGCTGAAAGTCAGTGAAGGTTGTTTTGAGCTTCCTTTTAAGTTCCCTGGCAGTGGAATGCCTTAGCAGTTTAGTGCCTGAGAGGTAAGAGAAACTTAGATTGAATTAAATTCATTTGAGAAATAAAGCTTGTTTTTACCTAGACTTTATACTTTGCACTTTCTATCACAGATTATCCTCAAAACAGAGACCTTTCACAAGTAGGCCAGCAGTAACAGAAAGGCTATCCTACTAATGTGAAAGACAGTAGCAGTTAAGTGGGAATAGTTCAATACTGACACTGTCCTTTCAAAGAATGCTATTGACCGCTAAGAAAAATTGTGTTTTCTGACTTAAGGCCAATCTCTGACATGTCCACAACTGCTACTGCATGTTGACCTTCCGGGCAGTTCCAGAAGTTCTTTAGGCTGCTCTGGTCTGCGCTGCTGCATCCTCAAGATTTCAACATCTATGTACACAATGCAGCAAATGATGGGACTGATTTTCTGCTGTTTTACACCTTGTGTAGTTCTTTATAGTTGTTTAAGGTAGAAGTAAAAAGCTATTATTCAGTATTTTCCTTTCACTCACTTTGAAAATAACATGGATACCTCCACTTACATTTCCTTTGTATATATGTAAATAATTAAACAAGGCATAAAATGGGTGCAGTTCAAGCACAAGATGGTGCAGAACTTGGTCTCTTGCATGTGAGATTCAGGGAAAGCCCTAGGTGAAATCTAATGTTCTCCTTTGGTGGTTCAGCTCCCTCCTCCACAGTGATATAAATGTTTTGTTTTCTCGAAATAGAAAGCAGTTTTCACTGGGAAGTTTTTAATTCTTATGAAATTCACACAAGTGCACTGAACTAGTACTGACTTTGGTTTCCTTTCTGGTCATACTGGCAACTCTCCAACATACATTTGTTGCATTTCATTTGTGTATGCAATAGCTGCATTTTTCTCTATAGACTTCCATGAAACGACCTGTACCATCACCACTATTGACGCTGATTGTACTATTTAGGATGACTATATAAAGCTAGAGTAGAGGATTGTGCCATGTACACAGACACAAATTGTATCAATTACATATAAATAGGTAATTATCTTCAAATAGGTGTATTCATATGTACTTTATACAAACACAAATACAAGGTGCAGTATTTTAAAGTGACTTGACTTTAGCATTGGGTGAACCCTGTCAGAGATTCAGTTTGTCTATTTTATAAGGTGAAACTAGAAAACAGTTGTAGAATTTCATGCATTGGCAATCCAGTAGGAAAAGAAAATGATTTTTTCTGCTATTAGACAAACATTAACATTTAACAAATTAAACCTCTCTGCTGCAAGGAGCCAAGGGGTTACTATTAACGTACTTGCTATGGGGAGTAGGATAGCCCTCAAAACGGGTGGGAAGGGCAGACAGCAGGCAAAACTATAGGTCTTCCCTTCTTTCCCTATTGGTCAGCAGTGCAATGAGTAGCACTTTGTGTCCTCTTCCCTCTACCAGGCAGCTGGTGAAGGAAAGTATGTTTGGTGATCTCCATTGTGCTGACCCTCAATTCAGAGCTCTGGCACAAATGAGCCTTAAATCAACCACATCATAGATACAAAACATTAACAAAAACTAAAAACAAAAAGAACAAAGAATAGGACTGAAAGTATTGAAATTACTATAATGCCAATATATATATAATTATGTCCTCACCTGGAATACTGTGGTCAGTTCTGCTCACTCTTTCTGCTATATCTAATTTAAAACAGAAAGGATCCAAAGATGGGCAATGAAAGCTATGAGGCCTGAAAAGACTTCCATATGAAAACAGATTGAAAAGATATTCTCTCTAAACTAGGCAGACTAAGAGGACACAACAGAGGTGTATAAAAATAGAGTTTTACCATCTCGGTCTCACTCATGTTTACCATCTCTCCTAATGCAAGAGGCAAGGGGATAAAAAGCAACAAAATAAAAACTGATGAAAGGAAATGCCATTTTAACAAAAAATAGTTAACCTGTCAACTCACTGTCATAAAGAGTCCGACAAGATATGTCAGAGATTCCAGGAAAGGTTAGTGATAAATATGGATAATGAAAACACCTACAGTAACATTAAATAGGAAATAGTTTAAAGAGGTATACATACTCCTACTTCAGAGCACATACCAAGTACTAATGAAGGTTAGGGAGAAACTTCCCCCATGGATAAGTTATATCATTTTTTATGATGGGGTTCTGAGAAAGGCAACAAGTAGGGGCATGTGGAAAGCTTCCACATAGAAGATTGAAAAGATTGGCATTGTTTACCTTAGAAAGGAGACAAATAAGCAGGGACATGATAAAAGTTAAAATAATAAATGGTCTAGAGAAGGTAGATCAGGAGTTTCTATTCACCCTATTCTTGCATTATGAGACAAGGGAACAATCAATAACACTGAAAGGTGTCAATTCAAAATTGACAAGAGGTAGTACTTTTTCCACACAACATGTCATTGACCCGTGGATCTCATCACCACAAGACATCATTGAGGTGAAAATACTGAGCATAGTTCAAATCAGACTGAACATTATATGGATAAGAAGAACGTACAGAATTATAATAGTTAATGCTAACAAATTTTGGAAAGATTAAACTTCATTGACTTGGACCCTGAAGCAATCTAATTATTAAGGATTAAGAGAGATCCATGAACCTTCCTCTGAAACATCTGGAAGCAGCCACTGTCGGAGATGGGATATTGGACTAGATGGACCAGGAGTCTGATCCAATATCCAAAATCTAATACTTGTGTTCCTGTGTAGGGGGTTTCTTGAACTTCCAGAGACAGGATACTTGAATAGACACATCATTTATATCTTCCAGTATGGCAATTTCTATATTCCTTTGAAAAGTTTTTCTGGAATTTCTGAAGTTATACTATTTTTTCATCTTGATAACATAAAAATGCCTGGGTTCTATTGCTTACTAGTACATAAAGCAGCAAGGCATCTTGAATAGTTTATATATGCATTACTCTCTGAAGAAATCTCTTTCTAAAACTGACCTTTATTATTCCCAATTTTTTGACAGCTACTATTAGGTTCTACAAGAAGAAGAATTAGGTAATTGTATCTAATTGTGTTCTCCCCTGACTGTTGTTTAAACAAGGAAAACCTTTCTGTTGTGGAAAGTGGTAACAGCAGACCTCTGCTGACCTTCTAGGGCCATTTGGGAAAACTTGACATTACACAGAAGCTTACCCAAACAAGCCATAATTAAGCTGAGTGTGAAGTGACACTGCTTACAAGAAAAACTAACTACACCATTTAATCCAAAAATGACTTAAAGGCTCTGGGGAGTAGGGAAGCTTACTTCTACTAAAATGATTAAGGCCTAGATTTAGATACAGAGGCAATACAAATGCAATGTAGCATTGCTATGCCTCACAGCTGAACTAAAACTGAAATAAGCAATGGGAAGACTTTTTAAACAAGTGGGTTTTTTTTTAAAAATTCATTTAGGTAGAACCATCTGCAGAGCCTTTAAATAAACTGATAATCATCCACAAAGTAAGAGCCAGATTCTGATTGGGATTTGTGGATCTTCAGCACCAGTGAAGAAGCTGAACTTTATGGGTTTTCAAAACCTTTCAGGGTCAGGGCCTAACACCATACTTAGACTTACCATGTTCCCCGCCCACCCCCCGGGCCTTCGCTGTTGCAGCAAATATTCTTCGCCAGGAATTCTCTGGGATCAAAATATTAATTGCATGAGCTGCTGAGTGCGGGCATTCCATGACAATTTTTCAATTAGTAGGATTTTATTCTATGGGTCTTGTCTATGTTGGTATCTAGACATATTAAAGTTGACTGGGAGATTAATTTTTTTGCTTATGGAAAACTGACATTTTAAAAACTTGAAATCTGAAGATTTTTTTTGGCCAAAAGTTAGCTGAAAAGATTGATAAGTTTTGCACACCTCCCCCCAAGCCCTTTTCAGTGTTTGTTGTTGAAAACCCAAACAGCCAACAGTAGTCAAGTTTTTCCTTGGAAAGAAAATATTTTCATTTAGTAAAAAACCCAGTTTTCAATCAAAAATCAGTTTGATTAATATACACTGAAGATGGTTAAAACTGTTTATAGTTCTAAAAATGTAATAGAAAACAAGTGTAAGAACTCATTTTAAGGTCTTAACTCATCATATTGAGATCATTAACATTTTATGCTCATACCCTGGTATACAATTGTATCAGGAAATTTAGCTTGCTGCTTAAGAAAAGTAAAGAGTAGAGTATGGATCTTAGAAGCTATTCCCCCTAACCCCAAAAGAGCTAGCAACATATACAAAATTGCCTCCAAAGTGTCTTGACACGATAGACTATGTGCTTGCTCTAGCTCAGATTGAAAATAGTAAATGTCTCATGTATTTCAGTGGTACAAAATTAGCCTCAAATGAATTTCCACTGCCCAAATTATCCTTCTCATTCATAGCTTTTAGCACAGCAACTCCTCTGAGTCACTTCATTGCACATCAACTACAGTCATGTCTTTGCTTTCAAGATCTGACACCAAGCAGTGCTGCTACTTCTCTGACCCGGTTTTCTTTTGTATCTTTTCTTTCTGGTCTAGCAGCCATACCAGTTTTGATACCTATCATCTCCTATGCCACCTCTTCTGCATGAAGGCCATCCCAGACCAATTCAGCCTCACCTCACTAAAACCCTTTTAAAACCCCTCACTTCTGCAGTGCGGCCTGTCACAGTTGCGAGGGTAACTGTGCCTTTAACTGCCTCTCTGCTTTACTCCAGGAATATCCCTGAAGTCTCAGGACTGTAGCCTTCAGTGGCATCGGGATAGGGACCTGTGTCCCACTTACATCTGACTGGGGGTTTAAGCAGCAGCTTCCAGCTCTGTATTCTGATTATCTCCAGCAGGTATGACAGGATCCAGCCCCCTGCTCTCTAGTTTCTCCCAAAGGACAATTACAGAGTTTTTACCAGTGGCCATGCAGCTCTCCAAAAGCAAGCACATTTATTTAGAGACAAAAAGCATATAGAGGAACACTCACATGAGCTATACTTACCAGAAATTGCCTATCACTCTTATGGGGGGGGGGGGAAAGGGGCCTGGAAGGCCAAAGGGCTTCTAACTGTTCAGTAAGGGCTGACCCCCTCCACCCAATCCTGTCCATTTGCTGAATCAAAAAGATGACCCTGAATCTGTTTAGCCATCTTTTATACTAAAATCTTGCTTTGTATCCCAGCCTCTTGAAAACAGAAAAACCATTTCCCTATCTTTAGTCCCCAGGAGACTAAACTTCAAAGCCAGGCTTGGGATTTTGCATTAGTCACCCCCTAGCGATGGAACACATATCACCTGTACTGATACCAATGGCTGTGACTATTCTACAGCTCATACTGTCTGCTCTATATCAATACATTGGCCTTTGACAATATGCTTGTGTTCAGCATATGTCACATCGCCTATAAAGTAAGTGGGTGTGTGTGAGAGTGATCACTTAAATATAAACTACATAGGTACCACCCTGCATGCAACACTACAGCAGCTGAGGAGCTGCCCCAATGTAAGTCAGCACTAAACCAACTCGTCTAACACGCTAGACAGCACGGGATATCTGTAGGGCCACTGAAAGTGACAGGATGGTCAGGAAAAAAGGTATCAAACACTAGCACATGATGCAGTAGTTGAGACTGTCCTTATAACAAAATAACATTATTGTACAGACAGTACTGTAGATGGCTTTTTGCAGAAGTTTGTTTTTCTCCAAGTTAGTTCCAATGTGAAAAGCCCTCCATAAAGCACGTTAACCTAATACCATAAGATGTAAACAAGACTGCTTAAAATGTCATTTCAAAAAGTTTTCATACTCCATCACTATGCTTCCAAATTCCTTGCAAGTTGAGACGAGAGAGAGGAAATTTTTGTATGCATATGGTGTGAGCCTTTTTAATATAAAAAACATACTGTAACCTAGCAAATAAGTCTCAGGTCCTTTTATGAGGGCTATTTGTGGGTGATGCTTTAATGCCATCCTTTTGGCTACACGATAGAAGTAGAGGGTTAGAGGTAACTTTTCTCCTCCTTCCCCCACCTCATTATTTTGGTAGCCCAATAAATAATGTCTGTCATCACTAGGAAAGCTGTGAATATAATGTAAAGGTCACCTGGAGCACTGGTCTGAGGTCCTAACAGAATCATTCTTAAAGCGTTTTATACGTACTGGGCTTTAGAATCCATCTATAGATGGGTTTTCATTGTGTTTCTAGACTATCATAGAATCAACTAGATTTGCATTTTGTTGTAGAGTTAATAAGAGGTTAGATCTACTAAGAACTTTCCTCTTAAGTACAGTTTATATAAAATGAAACAAAAAGCAGTTTACCCTTTTCTATGAGATATTAGATTGTTTGGCACATAAAATATCCCCCCCCCCCCACACACACACCCCCCCCCAAAAAAACAGTTCCACTTTGTCTTGTCCCTTTGATTTTTGACAAGAGCATCCCATTCCTTTGTCCTCATTTTGTTCACTGTATTAATTTTAAAAAGGCATTTATAAAAAATAAAAATAAGTCATAACACATAAATAAGCCTATGGGGGCGGGGCGGGGTGGGGGGGGGGGGAGAAGGGGAAGGAGTACTTTTTAAAGCAGATTGTTCTGTAGCTACCTCATTTAGTATTTTATAAAAAGGCCTGATCAATTTTTCTATATAGCTTTTGGGTTTTAAAAAAAGAGCATTGGAAACCCAGAATACATCCATTCTAATTAACTGTGGCTAATGAGAGATCGCTCTCCTTTAAACAGTGCACAGTAGTTCCAGAACAACTCATCTGTGTGATCTTCAACCAGCTGTCCCCAAATTAAAGGGATTTGGGGCCAAATAATTTCTTCCACCTCCATGAATAGAAGGGATGAAAACCTGGTCAACTGGAAAGGGGATGCACAGAAGTGGAGATGGCTTCTATCACCATATTTCTTTCCCCTAAGCCCAGCTCAAAGGTGCTCTAAAAAGCTTGAGGTCAGTGGCTGTGGGAAAGAGTCAACTGCAGGACCAGGAGATTGGAGAGGAGCACACTTTCAGGCATTGGCCCACCAACTAAGGGAGATTTCTCACTTATAGAATTTAATGCTGACTATAGACTTCAGCCCAGTGCAGTCAGTGAAAAGAGTTCCAAAGACACCAATGAACATTTGATCAATCCTAGGACTTCATTAAATTAAATGGTTTCCAGCTCATTCAGAGGGCTGCAACAATGACATTCTGAGATTTGCAGGCAGTGGAGGAGGAACCCTATAGGAGCATGGCTGTATCATAGCTATGCAGTCATAGCAAAAGGGAGAGTCAGACAGGCCCATGAGACAGAATGGAGGCCCCTGGCCTGTGACAGTTCACAAGGAATCTGAGTTCCATGAGCCCATACCAAGGAGAATTGAGGAGGGGAGAGGAAAGAAGTCTTGCCCTGTCTCCCATAGTTGAGCTACATGAAGGAAATGCTGTGAGTGCAAACTCTTAATGTTTCCAGTCTTCCATGCAGGTTTAACTTTCCTAGAGCCCTTGGGTGGTAAAGAGGCATCCTAAACTTGAAGCATTGTTGTACCTTAAATCCATCCATTTTTATTTAGTGTTCACAGAAGAGAGGGATGCAGGCAGAATCTTTGTGGCTAGAGGCGAGTTGGACTAGGTGCTTCTTGTTTGTCACAACAGCTCCCAACATTTAAAAAAAACCTAGCCATCCCATGTGATGCTACCAATGCAGTATAACAATTAATTAGGGTGCTAGAAAGCTGCACATGAAAGATAAGTAGTGTTACATAAACAAAAATTTTTCATCATGTGAAGGCTGAACATGAATTGTCCATTCCTTTTGAGCATGATTTACAGGGCCAAAATAATAATAATAAAAAAACTAAACAACCAAAACATAATAAAAAAGAATGTAAGTGAAATAAAAAACAGAACTACCCCCTTCCTCCAATAAAACAGTTGGGTTAACATATTGATATGCAGTATTTCTATTTTAAAACCCTTTTGATGTGTGTTATTTTCTTAAGTTTACTGCTCTTGAAAAGGTGCTGAAGCAAGAGCCCTGGAGAATAAAACTTTTTTCCATCCACTGACAGAATTGGTGATGGCAGTACATGTCTCTGCACAATAACCTGCTTATGTGACCCATCCATGGCACGGGCTGAGCCTCATCACTCACAGAATAGCACATCATAGCTCAGCACAGTCCTGGCTCTCTTCGCCAAGACTGCTAATATAGACGGTAGTTAGAATCAACTGTTATGATGTGCACATTTGTCAACTAAGGATTGGACTCCAAGCACCAACTTGTTTCACATAGATCAGTGAAAGGCCATCTTGGTCCAATGGTTAGGGCATTAGCCTAAGATTTGCATTCATGTTCCTATTCTGCCACACTTCCTGTGTGACATTAAGCAAGCTTAGCCTCGGTGTCTTAGTTCCCCCTCTGTAAGATGGAGATAGTAGTTCCTTACAGGGGTGCTGGAAGGATAGTTGAATTAAAAAATTCAGAGGTGGTCATATACCATGGTAATGGGGGTCATATATTGTCTGAAGCTCACTAATTCTTGTGGCTGAAGTAATAGTCACTAGGAAGACTGTCTTCAGAGTGGGGTGGTGCAGGGAGCAGTCTGAAAGAGGTTCAGATGGAAGACCTGAGAGACTCAGAAGAACTAGATTGAGGACCCAGGCAGTGGTAGGTTATCTGAGCAGTGGATAAGAGTGTAATCTCTTTGAAAAAAAAAACTTTGATACCATGGATTTGAGAAAAGACCAAGCAAGGCTGTACAGGTAGATGGCAAGCTGAGATAGCCATGTGGTTGGCAAAGCTGAACAAGAGGCTAGATTGACTACCTATTGCACTTGTAATAGATCTGTGGTATCAAGCCCTGGACCAGATCCAAGCAGTGTTGGGCTGCCCATATGGAAGAGGTTCTTTCTTTAGATGAATACATCCTTCTGAAAGATGTTTTCTTCATTTGTACCAAGATTTCCATGACCTGTAGAGGACAGTTTTTCTGTGGCATTGTCTAGTCACATTGTGAGATGCAGCAGCTCTGGATCTAAATAAAGTATCTGGCCATGGTACTATGTAATCAGGTCCATGTTTTGGGAGAGATGAATGATGATTTGTAGCAAGCGTGTCAACAGCATGTCTCAGCCAAAACAGAGCTATGACAATAATGGCTTAGTCTTTGATTTTGGAAGTTATCTTAGGAAGCGCGGGGGAGGGGGGGAGGGAGGGGAAGAATCAGTGGACGAGCCTTGCTACCATTGTAGAAGGCCTCTGATAATGACCTGGGAGTCACATCCTCTCTAGAACAAAGTTCTGGCATTTGGCACTGAAGTCAGTGACTAACAGGTTTATCATCATTATTGCAGGAATATCACCACTATGATGGACTTCTGTAATGATTTCTCATGAATTGTTACCACCTGTCTGGTCACAGAGTCAACAACCTGGTAGACTTCCAGGAGGTGAAGAGCCATCAGGGTTATCCTGCGTTAGTGACACCATGTCCTGAGCTTGATAGCTTCCAGGCAGAGGGGAGATGAGTGTGTGTCTCCTTGTCTGTTTATGTAGTGCATTGCTAAGGTGCTAGCCAGCATGATCTTCACTGTGGCGTTTTGAAGAATGGGTATGAAGGCCATACATTGATGTCCTTAGGGGCACACAGGGTTCTACAAGTTCTTTGTATTTGTGGGTGGTCTGGGTGGGGGTTTCCCAGCTGATACCTGAAACCTCTTAGTCTTTGTCAGGACCGGGTAGAGAATGGAAACTCTCAATGTTCCTTTCATCTGCCCAGTTTTGCAACCATGTGAGGTGGGATCGTGTTTTGTTGGGGGAACAGGCCAACCTGGCCCAGAGCCAAAGTGGTTGTAGGTGAAGTCTAGCAAGTGATGTCACATACATGCATACTAACATATGACATAACAACCCCAGACACATTCCACACATTCTTGATTGCAACAACATGAATGTTTTCAGAAAGATATGCTCTTGCCTAACCAGAATCTAATTCTTATCTATGATGGGATGAGACAGTTTTGCATTGTTCACTAGAGGCCCAGGTGAGAGAATAGGGTGTATTTTAGGTGTGCTGAAGCCTTCAGCTGGGATCTGTCCCAATCAGACAGACATCCAGATAAGGAGAGACATATTTGTTTTCTGAGGTGTACTGCTACCACCAGTAGGCATTGTGAAGATTCTCAGCATCGTGGAAAATCCAAAGGGCAGTACCTTATATCAGTAATGGTTGGGCCCTCCACTATGAATCTTCAATATATCATGTGGGCTCAGTGGATGGCTATATGGAAGTACACAACATGAAAAAAAAAAAAAAAACAAGATCCATTTCCCCTATGCTCCCACAGAATTTCTCCCATGGCTCCCAACCCATGCAAAAAAAAGCTACTGCTGTTTGTAATAAACTCATGAGAAAGGTCCCTGAAAAGGGATGGGGAAGAGAGGGCACTTAGGGAGTAATAAGTGGAATTATATAGGAGAGCCTGGGGAAATGATGGCTAATACCCACATGTTGACTGTCTTAGCCCACCTAAGCCCAGTGGAGCAAAGCAATGCAATTCCCAAAGGTAGGTGTAAGCTTCAGTTTGGGTTTGTTGTGACTCTACACTTCTGTCAAATCTGCAACCTCTAAGTAGGAGCTAGGTTGGTCAAGGAGGTGGAAAATGGGCATCTCCTGGCACACTGTGGTTTCATCTATTGCTAATATTCCAGCAATTCGGCAAAAGAGAGAGGGAGAAAGAGAATCTTCTGTCTTCGCTGGAGTTGGTATTTGTAAGACATCTAAGGTCCTTGTTCAGCTCTATTATGGCCATCAGTACCAGCATCAGTGCTGGGTTTCCCATGCTGCCAAGTTGGTCATGGGCTTTGGCCCACATCCTTCCAATCAATGAGAGTTGTGTGCTTAGACACCTTTGAGGATCTGAGCCTTGTTCTTTGGAGGAGTGAGGTCTTATGTCCACCCTCCAGGAGTTCACTTTTGCCTTGGAGATATATTTATGCTTGGAGCAATTACAAGTGGGTGCAGATGTTGAATTTACCGCCACTGTTGTTGGGACAATCAGTATGGGAGCCAAAGTGATCTGTGCCAGGACTATTCATGCCAAGGTAATTGGTGCCAGAACTGTCAACACTGAGGCAGTTGGTGCTGAGGTCTTGCATGCCTGGGACATCCCCATTGTTGAGGTGGTCAACATTGTCCATGCTATCTCTATCCTCTTTGCATGCTACAAGATCAGGCAGTGGAAAGAAGGCAGAGTGGTCAAGGAAGCACTGGCTATTGCAGGTTTGGTTTCACTGTGGTCATATCACCACTTCTTGGTTCAAAGCGACCTACATGGACTGCTCAAGTAGATGCAGATTGAGCCAAGCGTCTCTGGGACTTGCAGGCCCTGGTGGAAGAAGACTAACTGTCAGAGCACCTTTCTCCTAGGCAGAAGAGTCATTCTGCTATGTACATAGTTGATGGGGATCAGTCTGTTTCAGGGTTTGAGCACTGTGGGTTTGGACTCCGCCATGAAGCATGGAGGATGGCACAAAGCACTGTTGTACAGAGTGGTGTCTGGAGGGGGCAGGTGGGTTGGTCAAACAATCAATTCCTTTTTATTTTAAGGAATGTCCATTACGAGAGAAGTATGACAATGACATTTCTTCATCAAATAGGTTGAAAAAAGAACTGGTTTAGGGTCTCTGAACAGATTAGTGAGTGGAACCTTCACTGGGTTCTGTCTCATTGTTACCAGCAATAAAAGAACTGAGGAAGGGACACAACCATCCTTCCCTTTTTGCCTTCACACGTGGCACACGGTGCAAGTGCGACCCCAATGGGCATTGCTACTCCAAAAAAAAAAATAATAATAATACAGCCTTGCATATATGTACTAATAGTGGGAACCACACTGACATATACTCAAAGACCCATTATTCTAATATTGACTAAAAAGGTATGTCCACTTTGAATAGTCCCTTAGAATATGTACCAACTACTTGTGCTAAGCTATCTGTTTGATTATGTTTTTACCAGTGACACTCTTAATACCTTTCCCAGATCTGAAGAACTCTGTATAGCTCAAAAAGTTGTCTTTCATGCCAACAGAAATTGGTCCAATAAAAGATCTTATTTCACCCACCTTGTCTGGACAACTAAATTGACCATATTTTCAGAATAGTCAAGAGATCAAATAAGCAGGCTCAGACAAATGCATTTTCTAAAGACAAAGCAATATAGTACATGAGTGAGGAGTTAATGAATCAGTCCTTCCTGAGAACTGAAGTCTCTCAGAACATTCATTTCACCTTACACAGAAGGTGTGCTTCTCCAAACGTCCCCTGAAACCAGCCATTTTTTACAATATGGCTGTTTACAAGTTACACTGCACTGTTTACTTAAACTTTAAGTAGTCTTGTGCCAGCTTTTTTGTTGCCTCCAGTACTTTCCTCATCTTTTGTTTTGAATATTAAATTAAAAAAAATTAGGGGGCGTATATATATTCCCTGACACAAAGCATTCATACATCTGAAGCTATTCCCCTGTACCACATTGTACCTTTGCTTCATAATGCTTGTCCATCCAGCTTTTGACATTTGCTTTTTGTATTTGCCTAAGCCAACTGCTGAACTACACTTGTCTGAGAGCATTGTAGAATATATGCCTTAGCATAAGTGAGCAACAATAAGCATAATACGATTTAGCATCATTCCCCACTGTGTTTGCGTCCTATGTACATTGGTCAATACTAAACAGATCACAGTATTATTTATTTACCTGCCTTTTTTCATCCCCACATATTTTTCTTGGACAGCAGTCACAGTAGTAAGGTACTTAAGGTACCTTGAACTACTTTTTAGTAAATAAAATACATTATAAAGATCATTATACATTAAAAGAAAATATAGTCTGTCTGCTTTGTCTAAGGTATATGCTGTGATAGTCCCTGATTTAATTCTTGTTCAGAGATCTAGCACACTATACTTTCAAAAATGAATTGTTTTTACTGCATATAAGTAAAGCCAACTAATTTCCTCAATTCTCCAAGAAAATCCACAGTGCCAAATATATATGCAGAAGGTTTTATCAGCAGCTTGTAGATATTGTTGTTGGCCTATATGAGAACAGGTTTTTTGTTTTTGTTTTTTACCTACATGTGTAACTTAGAGATAAGGTGCCTTTGTTAGGGCTTCATACTAAGCATTTAAAAAAAACCCTATATATCTGTCAAATCTAAGGAGAGTAATAAGCAAATGGCATCTAGGTTGGAACCTTCCTTTAAAATATAGTATTAATCTAAGAAGATTCTAAAGACCAATTCTAAAGCATTCATCCTCACCACGTGTTGAATTTAGTCTCCCATTCCAGCAACTGACTATCCTCCATACTGAAGTACTGAAAGTAACAACTGCTTTTAACATTCCTTCACCAAGAAAGATCAGTAGTAAGTCAATGGATTTTGCATACCTCAGAAGGACCACAGAAGACATCAGGGGCTACAAAGAGAAGGATGATTCTTGAGACATGAAGTCATTTTGCCTAGAACATGAAAGTTGGAGAAGGGGAAAAGAAAGTACCATGTGGAGGTCATAATGTCATGGATCAGCTCCTGGTACTTTGTGGCAATCGTTTTTAGTTATGGACAACAATTCAATATTAATATCTTTTAAAGAGTAGAACGAAAGCTAATGTTTGCTCAGTTGTAGACATGGGAAATATACTGCAAATAAAGCACTATGACCTTCTTAAAGTTCAGAGAACTAAACATTAGAAGGGAGCTTCTCTTGTAGCATATGCTCGGTTTAATTCTTTTCTACATTATGTGAACAATTGAACAATCTTTTCCACCACAAAAATAGTTCATCCTCTTTCCATAAATAGAATTTTTTAAGCTATGAAGAGTCATAAGCAGAATAATGTTTCTATAGAAGTGTTATTCTCCAATACAAGCAGTACTGTAAATGCGTTCACTCACCAGTAGGCACCACCTGATGGGATGGCATGGCCTAGTCATTGTGTCTCTGGGCTTGCGCCCCCTGCTGATGATCACTCTTCCAACTCCTTTTCCTCCACAGAGTCAGCCCTCAAGCTAGGTCACAAACTTAAATCCACCCCTTATCCAACTGAAAGTCTCCAAAATATCTTTTAAAGAAAAAAAAATCTTTCCCCTCTCTGGGGCTCTTCCTCAGCCTATCTTCAGCTCATCTACTAGGCTCAGTTACCCATGTGGTGGGCCTGTCTTACCCCATTATTTGGAGTTGGTAGAGGAATTCAGTCCCACCCCCTACTCTGGGGGCTCTCTCAGTGCCCTTTAAGGGGCAGCTAGGTCTTTTACCTGTACTGCAGTTTTCCCTAGGCCACTTCCTACCTAGCCTCTTAAGTTGTCCTCTGGGTCTCTCTCTCTCATCCCTGCTTAGACAAGGTCTCTCCTAGGTCTTCCTGCCTAAAGAGCTTTCTTTATTTTCTGAGTTTTCTACCTAGTGTGCTTTCCAGCCCTTTCCCCCAACTGTGTTTTATTACCATTTAAGCCTGGCTCCCATTCCAATTATTGAAACCCTTTGGCCCTTTATAGGGAATGTGCCTGATTCCCCTCAGGTGGGACTTCTTCTGTAATCAGGTTGAGAGCCCCACATTCTTCAGCCTAGAAGGCAAGCTACCTTGTTACAAGTACCTTCCAAAAGTCACAGGAATCTTTTTTACTTTTTGTTGGTTTCTTGTGGTGGTGTATAAAAAACATTGGTAATACAGTGAGTGTTGAAAATTGCATGTTTATGGTAAAAGTCTGGAATATGATGGAACTTGGTAACATCAAGATGGCAATTTGGCATGGAAGGGTTTGTGTATCTGAGATTTATTTTTGACTGAGCTGAGTTAGTTACTGGTCAGGTAGAGTGTGGGACTCTGAGGAATGAAGGCTGAAGTTGCCTCCTGTGAGAATGCTATTACTTGTCCTAACATCAATTTGTGTCCCTAAATCAGATAGTGTACTAAGTTATAGGGCCAGATCTTCAGCTGGTGTAAGTTGATATAACTCTAGTGCATTCCAGTTTACATCCATTGAGGATAGGACTCATTTAATAGTCCTGTCTTTATATTGTAAGTTAGAATAAACTAAAATAAGAGTTCTGCATTCTCTGTTTGAAAAATGTATATTATGAAACCTGTATGATATGCTTTTTGTATAGAATCTGAAAATAAATATTTTAAACATGTTTCTAATTCCTTATTTTTTCAATAGTAGGTTTTTTAAATAGATTGTTTGTTTGTTTTCTAGAAATATTATTTGGTACTTCTCTGGGTTCCATTATTTGATTATATGCTTTCAGTCTCCTATAGCGTTCTAGTTATTCACAACCCTAATGTACTGTGTCTAAGTGTGAATGTTTGAACATAGGCCAAGTGTAACGCTGGTGACAATATACGACGGGCAGAGACAAAGGAATTCTTTAATGGAAAAATCAATCCTATTTTTAGAATTGCTGTTCATTCACAGAATTTAAACTGTTCATGTCATGCATAACTAGAGTTGGACACAATTATTTTGGATTAAACTATTTTTTTTTTTTGGCCAAAATATGCAGATTTGGGTTGACGGAAACATTTCCCAAATTCACATCAAGTTTGCTGAGGGGTTTTTTGGTTGAAATCTCAATATTTCAATTCCAAATAACTTCTTGTTTTGAATTTAACCTCAACTTTATTTGAAAAAGGTTTTAAAAAACTCAAAATCAAACCCCATGTCATATGACCCAAAATGTGGCGGGGGGGGGAGGGGGTGTTGTTTGTTTTTTTCCCTTCTAATTTTTCAGTTTGGCTAGCAAACCATGTTTTATTACAAATCCTACTCCAATGAAAATACACAATAAGTGGCTCAAGTGCTCTGAATTTCAGAAATCTGAAATGATTTCAAGTATATCCAAAATTGAAATATAAATGGCATATGTTGTTAATATTGCTAGTACTGCTGTTTTTGGAGTTCTGGTGTTAGCTGCACCACTGTAGATTGCCCTTGTTGATTCGGCACACCTCGGTGTTATTCATAAAAAAGACCACAGGCTCAGTACAATGGCAAAGGCACTTGGCCAGATTTATTGTCAACAAAGCATGTTATTGGTGCCCACATACTAAGCTTGTCACGGGCATACATGTGTTAGGTATCAGCTTGGTCAACATAATGCTGTCCCATAGGCTAATGCAAAGTTACTCCTCCTATGACTTCTCCTTTTGTACATTGGTATGAACAAGTTATGTATGACACTTCAGATGTTGTTAGTTACCCCCTTGTACCTGCTTGTTCAAACAAAACATCCTCATTCATTATCCTGTCATTCCCTCTCTATCTTACAAGGGGGCTGTGTGTTCCTGCACCACCCTCTCAGGAATGTGATCACGTAGTTATGTCAGAAGTGTGTGTGCTCCTGTATAATCCTCTCAGATCAGGAATGTGCTTACTTGGTTCCTAGATGTTACTATTCTGACAAGACCTGTTTTGGTTCACTTGCCTTTAGTTCATTCTGCTAGCCATGCTTAGGGCTTCAGCAAGGCCTAAAGAATACTGAATGCCAGCAATTCTAAATAGCCCAGAACTGTGCAGGTAAATTCCCAGGTCTCTCAATCAATGGAGCACACCCATATACTACTGGTAGACAGAGTCTATCATGGGCAAGGAGGTAAATTAATGACCAGATATATGATGGCACTCAGAAAAAAATTTTACAAGTCTTTTTCCAGCTCTGACCATTTCTCACAGATGTGATTTGTATTGATGTAGTAAAATAATACTGAATTAACTAAATTAATATTTTTAGCAAAAATTATCCTTTATTTCAAGGTGTCACATTAACAGGATTTGTAATTGCTAACCAGGAAAACTTTTTAATTCAATATTTAGTATCTGAAAAAAAAAATTAAATGTGGATTTGTCATCTGTATTCAAAGAGTTGTTACCTAGATATAATTCCCTTCTATTCAATGGTAATGGATATTACATAGAAAAACTATGGAAAATCTGGTAACCATTTGGTTACTAAGTAAACCGATCATCACAGAAAGAGGTTTTGCATCTCATTCATTGATGAGGACTAATTAGATCATCCTTCATAATATTAGTTTCCTATAAATGCATGACTTTGGTTTGATTTTTGGCACCTGCAACACAGAACTGAAAAACCATATACTGGTGATGATGATATATTCTACATATTGTGTCCAGTAATATCTGACTAGTTACTAATTCACTGAGATGTAGGTATTGTCAAAATTAGTGCCTTCCTATGTGTAATGTAGCGGTATTACTCAGATTTAACCTACAAATTTGTTCCTAAATATTCTTCAAGTATGTTGTAGTGCCAACACAGTTATGTTCAATCCCATGTAAGAAATATTACTACATGTTTCTATGTAACGCCGATCACTCAAACCTAAATATTTGATGCAATATTTCACAGTTTTGGTTTTAACATCAGTTTTTAATTCCCTAAACTAATAACTGAATCTTTAAAACACACAAAACAAAACAGTTTTCCAAGCAGAAAATATCTTAAAAGCTCTTTCTAGTTGGGAATACAGTTTTATTAACTACAACTATTTGAACATGATGGATGTACTTACCATAATACCTATGGGCTTATACTATTACTATTTTCTTGAACAATTTCCTAAGTGAATATATATAATTTAGTATACCCAAGTCTTTTCAAATATTCTGTTTTATAAGTTTGTCAGTACCTGTCAGCTCCAAGTAAGCTCTTAAATGAAAAGGATGTAAACAAATTCAGAAGTGTTACACAAGGAGTTAAATATACTAAAGAAAAAAGCTTAGTGTCTTTAAAATTCTATCTCTAGCTTTACAAGATAAGGACAATTTTATCTTATTTATTTTATACTTGGCATCCTTGTCTCTCACAGCACAAAGGATGAGTAGTGAATGGGGATAAGGACAGAACAACTTCTACATAGCATTTCCCTTTGACCATCTTTGAACCTCTTTTTATTAACTTATCCCAAAATTTTGTTGGATTGAAGTTTTGTTTACATGAATGTTCATGGAAAACAAATTTCAGGATCAGATTTCGCCAACAACAAAATTAAATTTTGCTCTGCAAAACAAATTTTGTTTCAAGTAGAAGAGTAAGTTATAAAAGTTAGATCATCCAGCCAGGAATTAGAGATCATGTTATGTGTCATATCCCAAACCTGAATATTGAATCAAATTGCAAAGGAATTATTTGTTGTGAATTGTTTGTCCAGCTCTAGCTAAATGCATCACTTACTGTTCTTTTTAAATACAATTCTTCCATATTTGTGTTCTCGTTCAGAGCCTATTGAAGCTAAAGGGATCTTTTCAATAACTTTGGATTGGATTAGATCCTTGGGCTTTGGATTACATCCTAACAAAGAATTTTCAGACTGGAGAAAATGTTATCAAATTTCCATGACTACAACCTATGATGTCACAAATGTCATTTGTAACATTACTGCAAGATCTAGCAGAGAAAGAAGGCTCTTACTCAAACAATAATGTCTGAAACAAGTGTAAGGGAAATTACTAAAAGATAGTTGCCGAATACATTTGGGTTTATACATATGTGTTCACTTTAAAAATTTTGCTCCAAACTGAATCTCCCTCTTTAAATTGACTGATCAGAGAGAGAAAATAATCTCAGAAGAGACATATAAAACAGTGAAATATCAATGGGTTCATAAATCATTGAAAATGTTGCCTTGGACAATGTATTCCTTTCTAGTTCAGTTCATGTTTGAAAATATACAAAGTGATTTATTTTAATTTTAAAACACAAGCAATAGTAAACATCATCAGTTCCAATTTGCTTATTTATTAAACCATCTATCAAATAGTTTAGATGTTTTATACTTGTAGGTGTCTAGATCCTCTAAACATTTAAGTAATAAAGAAGTACTCCCTCCCCCTTTTCTTATACCCCCAATCTCCTATGAGAGAGAGGCCCATGGTGTCATAGCAATGGTTTGGGACCATGTTAAAGGCTCAGATGGGGGCTGCTGTGGGCATACAAGGGATACAGATAATGGCAAGAAGGTTGAATTGCACTGGACACGTTATAGCCAGATAATTTCCCAGAGATGTTAAAGTTGCAGCCTAATTAACCCACATTCCTATAGTTTTGTCTTTTTTCCTGCACTATCTGGGACAACAGGATGATGGTTCTTTTTGTAACTGAGAGCAGAATTTTGCCCACCATTCTTCCATCTATGAATCTCCAGAGTTGAGTCTTTCACTCATAATTCTAGCATGGTACTGATGACTCTCAAACAACTCTGGAACATGAAGAATCACACCTAATCTGCTCAAGCAATTTTTCTTCCTTGATAATACAAGGCAATTGTCATCTGTGAGCTTTCTCTTTCTCAATGTTTGCCAATATAGAAAGGACAAAGCACTGTTGTTTATTATTGATCTCTAAAGGAGCCTCTAATTTAAAGAATGGAGTGGTTAAGGCAGATTTGGAAACATCTGGAACATATCTAATACCAAAAGATTACGCAATGCCATAACAGGTGGTGAAAAAGAGTATTAAGTCAATTTTAAAATGAGGTTACCTTCAGCTCCTCTTTTTACTTTCCACAAGTGCTAATAAATTCCTACCAACAGGTGTGGATCTACGATATATAATTATACTGCTCACACTCACAGGGCCACAGAGACCCATTTTAATTTTAAGGACATTCCTAAAAGAGATCAAGTGCTTGAAATGTCATGCCTAACTTCCTCCCTTTTAGTACATGTTATATTTAAGGTCGCTATTGTTTATGGGTATGAGGTTGACAAAGCTACCACCCACTTCTTTGGTATTATTAATTCGCAGGAAGAAAATCCCTTCTGGATTTAGTTCACGGATTCTTATTGTTTGGTATTTTCCAGTTTCCACTGCACAGGATTGGAGTGGAGCTCTCTTCCACCTCCCCTGTCCCCCCGTTATGAGCTCTATGTGTGTTTTATTTGTTTTTGTTCCTTCCTTTGCAATAGGGATTAAGGGCTCAATTCTGCAAGGTGCTGATGAGCACTATGACCTGCCTCCAACAAAGCCCTTAGACATGTGCTCAACTTTAAATATGTGAGTAGTTGCATTGTCTTGAATGTGACTACTTGTGTTCTTAATGTGCTTAAGTGTTTTTTTCCTGGATTAGGACAGGTGTACTCAGTGCCTTGCAGGATTGTGCCCTAAAAATCCAATAAGAAGGGCTGATAACCAACCTGTGTGCAGATGTCTCTTCCATCCATTCCAGAATGAAAAGGCCTTATCAAATCGCGGGTTACGGCTCCAGGGTTTTGGCTGCTCTGTTGAAGCTCCAGCCAGGACAATGTTTTGGGGGTTTCATACCTGAGTAATGTTTTTGCAGCCCTTTAAATGTGGAAGAATGTATGTATTTTTATTTGTATTTTGTGTTTTCAAAAGTTTTAGGAAATATGTTTGAAAGCCTAATTAAAGGGAGTTAGTACAAATGGTATGTGATGAATAAACACAAGTACTATGGAGCTAAATTTCATGACAAAGCTAGTTTATAGCTATAAAAAGTGCAGCTTTCCTACTACTCTTCAGTATAGGAGTGTGAGTAATGCAGAGGCAGGGTAGACGGCTTAGCACTAAGTGGGTGCCACTAAGTGGCTACCCTAATGGACGGCATTTTTACCTAAGGTTCTGAGGTCAGGGAAAGTTATCAGGGATATTATCTCCTGCAGTTTTCCTGTGTGTACTCTTTATTTTATATATAACAGAATCCTCATTATTTTTCTCTTTGACTCACACGTCCTAAACTCTTACTAGTTGATTAACTGAATATATGGATCAGAGAGACTATTTATTCTGAGTGCCCACGCACAAATTGTTACAGCCCTTGAATCCTATTTGCAGTCCACATGCTGATGTGGCACTCTGTTTTCTTTTGCTGAGAAGCCTGATAAGCAGCCCACCATTACTTTAAAGACTTGAGACTGAATTACCACCGTCACCCAAATTTGTCATATATAAATATAGATGTTGACATGATTAAACACATTAGCAATTTTCACTGGATCTTTAATTCCATCATTCATCATTTTTATTTGATGAACCTCATTCTTATGAAACTTATTAAAATGTTGGTATAAATCTTTTATAAATTCCCTTGATGACTATGTTTATACAAGTAATACACATAATGATGTGCTTTTCCATTCCGCATTAGAAATGTACATTGGTTTCTCACATTATAAAATGTTACATAAAAGAATCATGACTGAGATTTTCTTTTGACATTAGGCAAGCTACGGGCATTCAAGCATGGGCTTTACCTCATTCTGGGCCTCAACCAGCTCCCACTAAAAATGATGAAAAGACCCCCATAATGTCACTGGGAGTTGGATCAGATCCTCTATAAATGTGGAACAGAGCCTATCAAGGTGATCCTCACCTCCCTAAAGCAAATCTAAGGACATTAGCCATGAAGGAGGACAGAAGGGACAAATTCTCAGCTTATATAAATTGGTGAAACTTCATTGAAGTCAAAGGAGCTCTGCTGACCTTTTCCAGCTGAGGATCTAGCCTTATCCAGTAAAGCCAACTGAACCCTTCATTCTAGTTTAATTATTTACGCTTTATAAACTCTATTTCCCCTCGCCTTCATTGGGCTGTAATTTTTCCCTCAGCTTTCAGTTTGTTGCCTCACAATACAGTGTGATATGCGATTAGCGATGCACACTGATGCTGATCCAATGCCTACAAAGAAGCTATTAGCAATATAAGAACGGCCATAATGAGTCAGACCAATGTCCATCTAGCTCAATGTCCTGTCTCTGACAGTGGCCAGTGCCAGAAGCTTCTAGCAGTTGGAGATTTAGGGTCACACAGAGCATAGGATTGCATCCCTGACTATCTTGGTCAATAGCCATTGATGCCATACACAAATCTAATTCTCTTTTTAACCCAGTTATACTTTTAGCCTTCAGAATATCCTCTGGCAACAAGTTCCACAGTTTGACTGCGCCTTGTGTGACCAGGTACTTCCTTTTGTTGGTTTTAAACCTGCTGCCTATTCATTTCACCTAATTTGTGTGTTATGTGAAAAGGTAAATAACACTTCCCTATTCACTTTTTCCATACCGTTCACGATTGTATAGATCTCTATCATAACCCCCCCTTTAGTTGTCTCTTTTCTAAGCTGAATACTCTCAGTATTTTTAATGTCTCCTATGGAAGAAGTTCAATCCACTATATCAGAAGAAATCAAACAAAGAATTTCATATATTTTTTCTACATATAGAATATCAGCATATTGTTGATCCTCCAGTTCTAAGATGATTCAAGAAGAAAGGTTCTTATTCATTTGACAATGTTTCAAATTCTTACATGTTCATATCTCTAGCTAAATTTCTCTAAAGCAATGATTAATCTGATTTTATATCAAACCTTCTTTCACAAATCTTGTGTTTGTAGGTGTGGCAGCACATGGTGGAGATTGAAAAGTTACTAACCAGGCAAGCTTCTTAAAGTAGTGTCTGTGAATTCTGTATGGATCAGCAGGACAAGCAGTGTTTTTAAATGTAATTAAAACAGGTCATTTGATGTATCCAAACAAAAGAACACTTAATTGAAAAGTTTTCAATATGTACTTAGTTCCTCTCATGACAGGTGACTATGTATTTTATATGTCTTGCTCTGACAGCCCAGAGCTCAGAAAGCAGATCCTATACACACTTACAAGGCAAATATCCTTGACTGCGAGCCAGAACAGAACCAGTGTACGGCAGGTGTACAATGCTGCTTCACTGCTGTCATGACCTTGTCATGACATGTGATTTGTAGCAGATGAGGTAATTCTCCACAATTTACCATGGAACAGTGTATTTTGATATGAATAAGCTTAGATTATATGACAGTTTGGTTTTTTTATGGCATCTTTTAAAGTATTTTTAGTCTTTATATTAAAAAAACGATTTTGTTACTGGAACAATTTGCTGTAGTTGACTACTCAGTCACCACCTTATCATCAGTTCTGCTTGCCATTCTCTTCATACACAATAGCAGAGCTTGCCTATAAGTGCCTCGCTCAAAGTTTTGTGACAACGTAGAAATAGTACAGCCAAAGGAGGGATGAAAGCTGTGGGCTGAAATCAGAGGTGGGAACTTTGTCTGGGATGTAAAACATCTTTGTCTGGGGTGGAAAACAACAAATAAATATCCAAATGCTAAGCTGCTGGTGGGAAGAAAGTAGATAGAAGGACAGTGTTTTCATAGGCAAAGAAATTCTCTTACCAAACAGAGTTCAAGAACTTGTATATGGAGCAGGAAATGAAAAATAAAAATATTGTAGTGAACTATTTTATATATATACACCAATGCCCTAAGTGGATACAATCAGAACTGCTTAACTATGTTTACAGGGTCTATATTACTAACAGCAAATAAAGATTATCCTTAGGTTAACATGGTAGAAGCATCTTGTGTTTTTTAAGTAGATGGATCTGGGCTTTCTTTCTGTTTTTTGTCATTAGGTTCTGAGTGACCATTATGCAAAGCATAGTGATGACTGTGATGTGCTAAGTGGCCATGGATCTGTAGTTACAACTGAAGTAGATTTTTATAAGGAAAAGGATGTTTTAACATACATAAAACTGTTTCGCTACTGTTGGAAAGACAGAGACAAGGACCCAAGGAAGAGCTTCTGCTCCCCATAGTGACAGTGTTAAATATCCTTCTATCACCAAGGTTGGATGAGAAAACTTCTCTGTTTCAGCAGGACCTCATTACTATCGGGACCAGAGGTGAAGTCTAGTTCTGGGAGAACATGAAAGTTGTCATGGTAAAGAGCTGCTGTATAAATACTGCCTGGGGAAGCAACATCTGCAAAAGCAAAAAAATAGCTGTGAAACTAAGGAGAAATCATTCCTTTATGAAAGAATTACACCCCAAGGCTGCAAAGCAGAAGGAGAGCAGTGCACCTGACAGATTTGTGTTTTTTATTGGGGGAAAAAAGTTGTAATGACACTGGGGTTCTAGATAGAATGTTGGGCCATCAGATGAGTTGGGGGTGGGAGAGCATTTGGGTGAGGAAGAGAAGATAATACGAAAACTCTCTGTAGTGTAAATTTACAAGAATAAGTTCTACTAATAAAAACAGCTCTATATCAGTATAACTGTGTCCAAACAAGGGGGTTGTGCTGTGTTACCTATTTCTAAACCAATATAATTAGAGCAGTACAAAAACTGTCTGTAGACCAGCCCTTAGGCCAGACATAGCACAAGTTAAATAAAGTAGTGCACAGGAATTAGCAAAAAAACCAAAATGTTAACGCCTTTTTCAAACCTCACAGTTTCAATTTAAAGATTTTGCAATGACCTGTAATAATTATTCTTGAGTAATCACTTCCTGGAATTTTCTTCCCTTTTTCTTAATACAAATTTGTTTTTGTTTCCTTTATATTTTGTTCTAAATATTCAATATATTCAAAACTCTGTGGGAGTTTTGGCTGAGAAAGGATTGAGTTAGGATGGCCTGATTTGGCCTTACATGAGTACACATTCTCAAATGTCTACCTTGAAAACACACTAGCTACATCCTGAGGGAGGCCCCCTCTCTAATTATTCATAACTAATCAATTAAATGTATAATTTCTATGGAAAATATATATTAAAAAGGGTCTTAAAACTAAAAAGACATCCTGGTCCAGCTGTGCTAAATGAATTTGGGATTGAATTCACAGAAATTTTATGAGAGTTTTCTTGGGGTTTTGAGATGCCCTTCAGGACTGGAACATAACTTTATTATCTAAAAAGTCTAGAAAACCTTGTTCATGCTGTAAACTTGGGCAGGATTCAGATTCAGAAATATACCAGCAAATTACATACAAGCGGTTTAGGTTTATTTTTAACTCTCAGGCTAAAGTTTTAAAAACTATTTAAAAGAGGCCAACAGTGGGAATAGTTGGAAAAGTAGAGTTTGGTTAATGACAGCCATCATGGTTCCAGGAAGAGGAAATTGTGTATAACTTGTTGACATTCTCTGAGGCTTTGATGGGCTTGGTACACTAGAGGGATTCACTGGACATGATATAGTTAGATTTTCAGAAGGAATTTGATAAATGTGAATTCAGGTTAGTATAAAAAGTAATGCAATCAAATAATGTCTTTTATATAAGTTGTCTCTATAGAATAACACAGCATGAGCTATAGGGAAGGAAAACAAATAGCCTTATTAAAAGTTTTTTTTTTTTTCCAGTAAGGACAATTTTTTCCTTTTACTAGTATGATGTTTTTCTTGCTGAGAACAAATCTTCTTCTGTGCGTTTGCTTATGCCTGGAACAGCATCATAATTTAAATGTGTAAAGCTGTCTCCCACTCCTCCCTCAAAAGAGTCACCTGTTCCATGGTGCATTCCAGTTATAGTATAGCTAATGACCATCCAACAACCCCTATTTTTATTGTAACTAGATTGGAGTGTCCTATACTGTTCCAACTTGACCCTCAAGGGACAATGGATTCCTTTCAGTGGATTTTTTGTCTACACTCTCATGGTTCATAATAGGCACATCCCCTTTTATTAATTTTTGTAGCGTATAGAAGAAATATTGCTCTGGTCAATGCAATGTCCCTGAGCGACTGTAATATGGGTTTATCAGTATTCATGTCTCCTAGGGTGTGATGAATTGTGTCATCTTATTTGCCTGTGGATTGGGCTTTTTCTTCCCACACATGGCAAATTGGCAGAGGTACTTTCTAACCTGCAGAGCATTTTCTTTATTGACTCAGGCACTACATCTGTATCCACAGTTTCTTTTGTGGTCAGTTCCTTTGTATAAATAATGCTCAGCGACCTCTGTCTTAATTCAGTATATCTTACTCCCATAAAAAATAACCCCTAAGGACTTCTCATAGAAGGTTACCCAAATGGTAGGTAATGGAAAGCTTTTTCAGACAGTCTAGAAGAATAGAAACATTTCTCTTTCCATTTATTTACTCACAGGAAACATCTTTTGGCTGGAAATTGTGATTTTGATACATAATTTTAAAGCATCTTTTTTAAATTATACTCCATTTCACCTGGTTCCTGTGCAAAACATAAGTCTTTGCACATTGCAAATGACATTTTTCTCATAAATATTGGGAGGAAAAATATCCTGTCTTCAGTATTATTTTTATAGAAATATTGCTCAAGCCTCTCAGCCTATCATATGCTTCAAATTCTTTCTTCTTTTCATTAAACTTAACATTTTTCATATTTCCATAAGTGACTATTCCCTTCCTGTTCTTATTCTCTTTAACCTGGAAATCTCTTCACTAATATTTTAGTTTCCTTAAGCTCTCTGCTGTTTTACAGTTCCCCCTTTTTGCCCTTTATGTTCTCCCATGTTCAATAAGCAAATCAGTTTAACTGGCTTTTATTTCAGATTAAGCAAAATATACATCCACTATGAGAAATATAGAGAAAAGATGCCATGACTCACTCTAGAACATTCTGCACACCAACTGAAACACATGACAGTGGTTCCTGCACCAAGCAGGGAGACTCCTATGCATTTAGAGGGATAGTCCACCTGAAACAGAATAACAAAATAGCCTTTCAGTTACACAACAACATTCAACATACATTATTTATGACCTAATTTTTCAAAAATGTCCATTACATTCAGGTGCCTCAATTGGAGATAAGCTGAGCACCCAAAAACTGAGGAACACCAAAATTTTGGCCACTTAAAAAATTTAGGATGACATAAAAATAAACAATTATTTATTTATTGTACATTGTATAATATTAATGATCTTAGAATTGATACAGTAAATTAAAGATCCAGAAAAAGTTCTCCAGTCAATGATCTAAGATGAAGAAATGTCTCAGGAAAACAGAAAAGCATATAATGTAGGAAATGAAAAACAAATAAAAGCATTAAAATAATTATATTTTGCATAAGGGGAAAATAGAGATATGAAATAAATTACTTAGATGGGCCATTGGAGCGAACAATATTGAGTTCAAGACAGTCATAGTGGGATTTCAAGTAGAGTTATTAGAAAACCTGCTTGGTTAGTAAGTGCCAGATTTTGTTTAAAAAAATTAGTCACAAATTTTGTGAATTTAGGGAGAGGTTAAAAAAGGCCAACAGAAACAAAATTCAGGTAAGAAATTAAGCCTGCTACAATCCTTTCTCACCTTCCTAGGAATTAGATAAGAAATGGAGACAAAAGGAAAGCAGGAGGAGGGTAGGCAATGAAAACGAATGGGGCAGTAACGCATTGTTTCTCCATTGTCCCATAATATCTCTTATTAATCCACTTTTCAACACTCTGCGTGAGGCATTTGCAGTATCATCCACAGATGCAAACCTATTGACCTGCAATATCTTCTAGTGTGGAGGTGGAGTTGATTTTTAGCTGCTCGTTAGTGACCAGTAAACACATTATGACTAAGTAGTATTATCAGTTGTATTATACCTCATAAACTGAGCCCATTAATCTGTTCTTTCTTTCTTTCTTTCTTTCTTTCTTATTCTGGGTGCTTGAGTTCATCTTTCAGTTTTGCCAAAAAAATAAATAAATAAAGCAAAGATGGGCTGAATGGGGAAAACCAAAGAATGAACACCTCTTTTATATATTTCTACTACTTATATTGTTCTTTTTCAAATACCTTACTTACTCCTAACCTGTGAGCCACTCCTGCCTTTTTATGTCATTCTCATCAGTTCTTTATGAAAGGTTTTAGAGGAAATTTTCCCTGGCATCAGATTATCCTGTAACTACCTACTGCAAGATGTCTTCCTCTGGAGCACTTGGTATTGGCCACTGTTGGAGATAGGATACTGGAGTAGAAGGGCCAGGGGTCTGATCTAGTGTGGCAATTTCTGTATTCCTATGTTTCTCATCTAGGATATACTGGTCAGAATAGTCTGAAACAGTAACGTCATTCCCTGAAGTATTATTTTCAAGAGCTATACTTCCAGGAATGGCCAAAATTCACTGTCTCACTAGGAGGTTAGTTAGACAAAATACCCAGAGTACTAGCAGGCTTTTGAATATATTTGTTTTTGATGGCGCTGAACCTATTAGGTTCACCTCTGAGGATGGTCCATTGACTCCAATCCTTTCACACATGATGCTCAGTGTAAACAGATGGCAGACTCTCCATGAACCCTGGCCTATTCTGGTGCCATTTAAGATTCAGGTGCAAAAACCCATCATTAAGGTTTGAATTAATTACTACTGAATCATGGTGGCAGTGGATCCAGTTAGCTCTAACCAGTTTATAAAATGGGGGTGGGTGGGTCTGCTTTCTCTGTTAGGGATGGGGAGGGGGTAGAAAAGACACAGTCTATTTATATCCCATTAAGTTACTTTTACCATTAGCTTCCTTATGCAAGTCTTGGTTGCAGATAATTTTGAATGGAATTTTTTGGGTGCAAAGGCTAACAAAGGCTCTGTAGATCCATGCACCATGCTAGCTGTAAAGACAGCGGCCCTTGTTTTCCACTTCTTTACACCAGTTGTCTAATGGTATTTTTCTATTGACTTCACTGGCGTAAAGCAATGGAGATTTGGGCCCACTGTTTTTTTACTCTACTAGCAGTGCAGGAAGGGACTTAACTTTGGTTATTTTCAGTGATAACATTGGCTTTCTCTGAATAAGTTCAGCATGGTTATTATCTTCCTGTGCCCTTCCTGTGGAGTTCAGAGAGGAAATTTGCCTCCCAGTGCTTCCCACATCACCCACGTGGCATGGTTCTGTCCCACGCCTTGCTCTGGGCAATGCCTAATAAGCATGATCTAACCCAAAACATTTTTGAACCTCCAATTTAATTCTCTCCAGCCTGAAAAAAACCCAACAAAATCATGGTTAGTAAGATTCTCTCAGTTGTATGAAAAAATGAGAGTTCTGTGCACCTTTAAGCACCTTTACGGTGCCACAGAACTCTTGTTGTTTTGCTGAAAATAGACTAATACGGCTACCCCTCTGGATCTCATTTCTATGAATCCCTCCATAGTGACTGACTGAGTTATCTTATATTTCAGGCAGAAACTCTGCTTTTTGAGGTCCCCTGACTTTCTTTGTTGCTAGATGGAATAATATGGGGGTAAAGGAGTAAATTCATCCTTCATGGCAAGCCTCTTACAAATAAAGAAACAGACAAATGGTGGATTTAGTTGATAGCTTAAATAGATTGTTCATCAGAGTGGCAGCATTGCTAACTGTCATGATGACATTGCGAGTCTTTCGACATTTGGTGTTTTCTTTTAATGTCCCAGCTCCTGGAATCATGATTACAGAAGAAATTCAGTTTTCATTTGAAAAACTAGTTTTCTAAAAACTCAATCAGAAGGCAGATATAAAGTACCCCCAAATTAATTATTTTAAAGCCATGTGATTTTTTAAGCCAATCCTGTGATGTTGGGGGGGGGGGGGACTGACTTATGATTTTGAATGGGCAAGGTTCACTAGGGTGACCAGATAGCAAGTGTGTAAAATCGGGATGGGGATGTGGAGTAATAGGTGTCTATATAAGTAAAAGCCCTGAATATCAGGACTGTCCCTATAAAATTGGGACATCTAGTCACCCTAGGGTTGACAATACAGCAGCTTACATTTTTCAAATGCTTTTTTGCAGCTAACTTGCTATAATGGCAGGCTAAAAAGTTAGTCTGTGACAAGTGATGAAATAAAGTTGTAAGTAGAAGTCTCTAGTGTCCTTTTTCAGCTTAAAAATTAATTAAATTGTCCTAAAGACTTTATGCTATCCCCTTTCCTAGTCTCTTTGTCTTGGGAGATCTTCTTAAAAAGGCTTCATTTGTATTTATTTTATCCTTGCCAGTTTTCCTTTGCTACATAATATCTCAAATTTAATCTAGTACAAGGAAGTTTCCAATAGCCAATTTTATTAGTGTCAGCCTCATCATTGTTTGCTGTACTATTTGTTATCATCTGGAATTTCTACCTGTTCTGACTTATGCATGCATTGATTTGCTTTGAAAATCCTGAACGAGGTTTACCTTTGTATTTGTATATATTGTAAGAAAAGGAGAGGACTGGACATATACATGAATAATAAACCTGGTCTAACTATCCCAGCCTGTTTCTGGGATCCACTTAAGTGGGGCAAATCAGCTGTAAATCCATTTTACCTACCTCCTTGAGCATTCCACTTCCGTAAGATAAAATCCTAGTTGGCATGGAGGCAGTATATCAACTTTATGCCACCTTAGCATAAGGCTGTCTCAGGACAGTTCCTGTGGCCCGGCAAGCGCAAGAGGTTGAAATGGCTTATTTGCTACCATATAACACTCCAAACTAATATCTAATTTGCTATCCATTATCACCACAAGTCTCTTTTGGAATTACTGCTCCTCAGGATTTTTCTTCTTACTGAGTGTATAGTACATGGTTCAAATTATTCTTCCTCTGATATATTAGCTTGTATTTTTCCAGGAAAAGTCTCATGTTCTTTTCTTTCCATACTTCTAATCTCTCTAGGTTCCTTGGTACTAATTTCTTTGTCTTAACCTGAGTTCAAAGCTCCTCCCAATTTAGTATCATCTGTAAATTTCATTAACATGCTGGTAGCTCATTCTTCCAGATCATTAATGATGATATTAAATAACATGGAGTCCTAACACTGATCTCCACAGTATCTCATTAGACTTCTCCCCCAAAATTGGTTGTCCTAAGAATGTCTTTCTGTACAAAAGAGAAGCCACTTGACAAATTGTACAGTAACTCACCATTTATCTGTTCAATGCCCACATGCTGTGTTTTGATTCAAGATCAATAGAGGCTGTACTACTATAAAGGGCTATCACAGGTTTTATGTCATTTATCAGACTCCAAAAAAGTGATGCTTCCTTAAAGATAATGTCAACTATTTTAATTGCTTGTTAGTTGAACCAACCTATCTTTCAGTTGCAAGGGAATTACTAGGGTGAGGTATGTTTATCTCCACCTACGTTAAACTTACTTTATTAATGTGCTATATTTTTTGCCACTCTTTCTTAATTTATCAAACCTGCTATCTATCTATATGATGATAAACCATAGAGGTATGAACATAATTAATTCTGAAAGCATGTTTATAGATAAGGGCCCAATTCTAGTGTCAGCAGGTGCAACTCCAATGACATCAATTAAGTCATGCTTCCCTACACCGATTCTGAACTCGGGCCCAAGGATTTTAGGCTTTCACCTCTTTTGCCTTTATTCACATACTATTATCTTTTTTAGACTTATCTTTTTAAATATAATTTATTTTGTTCAAGGAGAAGGTAACAAGAGCATCAAACAATACAGCCTTAAATAAAAACTGCATTAACTGGCCAGGTGTGTATACACTGACTTTAACCCAGTGAGACACTGCAGCCTGGACATCAAAGCACTGCCATAATGCTACTATTAAACTTGCTACTAATAAATTAAATTGGACTATCCAACTTCACATGCTGAATTCAGAGTTTATTTACATCCCATACATTGCAGTGAACTGCAATGGGGTTACTTGGGAGGCAGTCAGGGCAAAATTTGAACCACAAAGGTAGGTATGAAATGGTGAGAATACTGAAGTCAATGTCAAAACTCCTATCATGTTGAGTGGGTTCAGAATTTCACCCTAGATCTCGTGCCCGAATTTAGCCTCGGTTAAAGAGAAAATGAATTAACTGTCAGAGTCCAGACAGATGAACATAAGGCAAGATAATCTCTAGCCTGAAAACCAGTAACATCACTACCACACCCCACTCTGTGCATCTAGAGAACCTGCTGTTCACTATTAAAGCTATAAAGGGGTCACATGATACCTACAACCTACAATCCCATAATCTACTAGCCTTCTGAAAAAATGGTTCAAAGCAGACTTCCCCATTGCTTAAGAACAACCCATTTTACATTAAGGAAGATGATCAATATTAGTGCAACATTATCCTGACTGTTGATTAGTTAGTAGCCTCTCTTGCATGTATGATTGTTTTGTAGTTAATCCATTACTTACATTTTGAAGAAAACACCAGTGGCATTGGTCCAAGATAAACAAAGTGCAGGAAACTGAATGAAAAATTCTCACCAGCAATGAAAACACAGGAGAGGAAACTGAGCTTTTCAAAACAGCAAAATATTTCATTTTCACTTCACTTTTTTCTTAGAAACAGGCAGGTGTTTTGCCTGTATGAATAAATACTTGAATTGGTTGAAATATGGGAATATTTTATATGGAAATTTTCAGGAAAAATGTGCCCTCTTTTTGGTCACAAAATTCAGATTTTGTCAACCAAAATATCTTGCAAAAAGTATCTTGCAAAGCAAAGGCTAGTGGTTTTACATAGCTCGAATCTCAAGCTACCCCAGCTGCAACATAAGTTACAACAGCCTAGGGGCTGCATTAGTTTGACAGCTGCCAATGGTCTCTAAAGAACTAAATGCCAGCTGTGAATTGGCAGGGTAGAGATGTGCTCTGCCCACTAACATGCCCCCTATGCTGGGGGGTAGGTGTTTGGTTGATATAAACTCTAGCTCTGTCAGTTTATACCAGCTGAGATTTCCCTGCCAAGGGAGAAATTCTCAGCTAGGAAGCTGCAACCAGACCCCAGCTCCTTTGCACCTCTCAGTAGTGCAGAAAATCTGTCTCTGTGAGTCTTGTTAACACTTAACATGTCTTTCTTTTTTACAGCCAGAGGTTTTTTTAGGATTGGAGACACATTCAAATAGTGCTAGAAAGGGGTAAAGTTTTGATTTCAAGAAGTGTAGAAAAGGTATCTGGAAATCAGAACCACACAACAACACATCCTCATCTCCACCTTCTGGTGCTCCAGAACTTGGACTATGCAGAAATACATTTAGAGCTGGCTATCCAGATCTTCTTATACTGAAAATAATATTTTAAAGTATGGCCTCATGATCTGGTGCTGCCACATACTTCCATAGCCTTACTTTGTTCCCATGAACTATAATTGTAATAACTTTTGAGTCAGAAAGTTGGGCATAATTGTTCTCTGATCCCAGGTGCAAGGTTTGAGTAGAGGGCAAGGTACTTCAGGGACAGCGCCAGTTCAGACCAGTTTGGCTCCTATGGGATCTGTGTGTGGGATGATCTTTCAGGAGCTAGTAGTGCTAAATCTTCAATAAATGCACAGGAGCTTTAGTTTCCACTCCTGTGCGTCCTACTGTTTTGTTGCCCGTGCATTTCCTACCTCCACATGTTGCTCTTTTAGTAACAAATATTAATTTTTAAAATAATAATTTTCAAAAAAATTCTATTCACTCTCCTGCTGTGACTCTCTCAGCCGTGTTAAGAAGACTATCGGTTTTCCTTAGTTAGCCCTGCGTCAGTCCTGTCTCATAACTTTAACTCAGAGAATTGATTTGGAGTGAAAATTCAGAGTTCCTCTGATAAAAATAAAGTGTTATGTTTACTATCGGGCATTGTAAGGTTTATAATGTCCTTATCTATTCATTTATTTACTTTTAAGTGCTTGTTCTTGTAAATGATGTAATAAAGTAGGTAACATTGCTATTAATTAAGCAGATGTTTCAGTTCTCTCCTGAGAAGCAACAGATTTAAGCATGTGCATACATGCTTTCCTGAACTGGTGTCTAAATTTTGGGTTTTGCAATATAAGTAGAGATGGGCCCAAGTTACAAAATTCAGGTCTCTGTCCAGACTTTCCCAGAATCTTATGGTTCAGATCCAAAGTTTTGGTTTAGGTTCATACCAACATATAACGAAATTTTCACTTTGAACAAAGCAGTTTCATTTGAGGAAGTTGTTTTGACACCAGTGAAATGAGTGAAACTGACCCACTGAAAAGTTTTGCGAGGGCTGCTTTCCTAAAATTGATGATGGAAAAGCTGATTTTACTTTATCTTCAAAACTCTTCACTTGGGTCTAATGATTTGGACAAGGGTCTATATAAATGTGTCAACTTGCACTACTTTAAAATTATGTTTTGGCTGTTGAAGTATAAAACATTTAAACTTTTATTTTCTTCTATTCGTAGTTTTAAAAAAAAATATCTAGCAAGGAAATTCAGTTACAACCTATCCACTTACAGAAACCACACAAAAGCTTCAAGTCTCAGAATGTTCCGGTAGTAAAGTGCAAACAATCTTGTGGTTACAAAGGCTACTTTGCTGAACCTTATTCTTTCTTCTCC
The DNA here is from genome assembly GCF_026122565.2 of Emydura macquarii macquarii. Taxonomy (NCBI): domain Eukaryota; kingdom Metazoa; phylum Chordata; order Testudines; family Chelidae; genus Emydura; species Emydura macquarii. The sequence goes on along the minus strand of NW_027130155.1, from coordinate 7,351,802 downwards.
CTCTCCCACCAGCTGAATAAATGAGAGACATATTTAGCAGTTTTAGTAGAAACTATTTTCTCATGCTCCCATATAACAAACCAGGGCAAGAAGTGACGAAATGTCACAAGATCTGAGCAAAGAAGGCAGAGTAATAAGTAAATCTGAGTTGGAAAATTAGGAAGAGAGAGAAATGGGGAAAAAAAACAGACAGCAGATGAAAATTGAGATGCTCATGATGAAAAAGAGACACAGAGACTGGTAAAGCTCCAGAAGAATTAACATATTTTAAAATTAATTATATAGATATATATCAGATTTCTTTTTCCATTCAGTAATAAGGGCTTTATTTTTAACAATACAGAAATAGACAATATTACAGCAGCAATGGAAAAGCGATGTATTCAAATATTTGATATTTTGATGTTTTGATTCTTTCATTATTATTATTTTTTTTTTTTGGCTGGTACATTTTAGCAAAATATGGGGAGAAAACAAGAAAAAAAAAGACCTATATTAGCACTTGAACCAGATTTTTTTTAAATACACTTCTTCTGTTGTGTATATGGTAATTAATCAGGCTTAGTAGAGCTGTGTAGGGAGGCTAATATTTATATTTGTTTTCAAGGTTTTTGTACAGTGATCATACCTGAATAAAAAGAGACTCTTGCAAATCTTTTTCCAGGATGCAGAATTATGTGGTACCCAGACTAAAAGGCCTTACAGACCCTACCCACAAGCTAGGAAAACAACTCAGAACTTTTATGGGAAACCTCATGTGTTTTCAAGTCCCACTTTGTATATGGTGTCCCCTGCAGTTCTCTGATCATCTAGATATGCTTCCTGTGAGAGATGTCTGACTGAAAACAGCTACCTGGAAGTCACCGGTCAACTTCATATCAAATAGCTTTATTACATATTTGTTAGAATAAAGTTAACTGCGGTTGAAGTATGCCCCAGTGGTTGCCTGCAGCTACTACAAACCAGATGGATGCTGTTTTCTGTTAAGCTAGCCCAATAAAGAACTTCAGAGAGCCTCTTAAGGTTAGGTGGGACATAAAGAGAGTGTTGCAGGTCCCAAGGTCCATGACTTGGCAAGTATATGCTCATTATTTCTTATAGCAAGGAAGAAAATACCACCTAACACAAATTAAACTGCAGAGGACATAAACAATCCAATAAGTTTAAAAATACATACAGTTCTCAGCCAAAAAATTATGCAATACAAGTTTGAGAGGCAACAAATATACAGAAAGGAGATAGAAAGATGTGGGGTTGTTATACAAACCCACAATTAATCCGTAGCCTAACCACCTGGTGTTAATAAACTACAAAAGCCACCTCACTGCATCAAAAGTTATTGGTTCACACCTCCTCCCTACCTCCAAGCAAAATTCTAACAACTGTCAATAGTAACTGAATAGCTAAAATATATCATTACTTTATACATCATTAATTAAATAATATTATAATAGATCCTGATTCTGTTCCCACTGAAGGCATTGGGAATATTATCATTCACTTCAGTGGGAACAAGATCAGGTACACGGATTTTTTTTTTTCCAAAAAACTCTTGCTCAATATTAAACAAAAAAAGCCAATAATTCCATATTCCAAACTTCTCATGTTATTAACAGGTAAAGAAAATCTGATGTGGAATGTTCAGACTCAGTTGAAAGCATCCCTTTTTAACCGTTTGTACATACATGTTGACAGAGAGACTGAGGCATTGGGCACAGATATTTTTAAAAGGAGGCCATATCCACAGCTCCTGTAAATCAGTGTGGCTCCATTGAAGTCAACAGAACTACGTCAGTCTACATCAGCTTAGGATCTGGCCAAATATTCCTTAAAGACAGACACAACAGCACAAAGACTTTACTGATCAAGGTAGAAGGGGAAGGAATCATTGAAGAACACTACACTCAAACACTAGCAGATGCTAGAGTCCTGTTCTCAAGTTTGGTTTGCCATGAAATTGGAGCACCCAAAAGGGGCGCCTCCCTGGATTGTGGTTTTCATGTTCCCAAAAGACAGAACTGAGTGAAGGAGAAAAAAGCAGATTCTCAGCTGGTATAAATCTAAGTAGCTAAGTTGACTTCCTTGGAGTGATGCCAAGTCACAGTACCTTAGAATCTGGCCCAATGGATACAAATATGGGTAAGTATAAATTAAAACATGAAAAGGAAATAAAAAGATAAATGTGAAAGAAATGTGTACTATATTAAAGACTCTAAAGAATTCTCTGCAGGAAATGGTTTCAATCTAGCCCCTACCTGATATTTGTCCACAGCTAGAAATCAACACATTATTTGGAGAATTTTTCAGTATTATTTATCTCTGTTCTGAAATCAGCCTGGGATAGAATATTAGGGGATCATGCAGGTCAGGGCTGAGAAGCACTGATGGATTTATGTGGGAAGACCTATATACTTCATGCTGTCCACAGCGTTCTATGATTGTCATACAAGTCAGTGGGTTATAATACCCATCAGAGACCCCAGTAAGCATAAACCACACCTGATTTCACCCTGTAAAGCTCTCATCTGGTTATTGATAACCCAAGGGCACACAGATAGAGATGCTGTCGGACACCTATACCATTGTGTCTTAGATGACCAAACAGAGGGTAACATCAAGTCAGAATGAAGGACTAAACTGGTTCCAGAAAAAAGAACAGAGTTGTAATTTATGCACAGTATGGGATAGGGAAAACCTGGGTTTTGAGGACCAGCTATAATAGTAATGTAGTAAGTGCAATGTAACCTGAAACCCATTCAAACTGGTCCATGTTTGTGATTTTTGGCAAACGTTGGTTAAAGTTGTTCTCACAGCCTTGCAGACAGAATCATGCTAATTAGGGTGACCAGATGTCCCAATTTTATAGGGACAGTCTTGATATTCAGGGCTTTTTCTTATCGAGGCACCTATTATCCCCCATCCCCTGTCCCGATTTTTCACATTTCCTGTCTGGTCACCCTAATGCTAGCTGGCCACCACCCAATAGTTTCCCATCTTCCCTATGACACACTCTTGTTATCTGAGATGTCTGTGTGTGGCATACAAGACATGTTTTGGAATTCCTGAGTTGTTGTAGGTGGCACTATTGGTAAAGAAAGGCCCTGCCCCTGCAAGACAGGAGATAGCTACTGGGTAGGGAGGGACCAGATTTCATTCAGTGTGAGCCTCCAAGCCATCCTGTATGCTCTGGTTTGCCTCCATACTCCTGAGAAAAAAATAACTAGAAGTCAAACTATTATACTGGCACATCAAGCTATCCAAATGCTGTCAAAGTGTAAAAAAGCAGAAACCTTGGGTTTCTGTCAGTGCTAGATACAATATATCAAGCATCTGCCCAGGATAACATTTCATGGTGTGTCTGGGGTTTTATTCCATGTGTCCATTTGTCATTATTGTCCATTTCTGATTTGGTGGCAGGTTGCTACTTAGCATGATGCTATTCCTGCCGTCTCTTTCCTTTCTCCTAGGGTTATGCACAGTTTTTACTCATCGCTTTTTAATGCAAAGTCTTCTATCATTTCTGGTAATGTGAGCAAATATCTTTCTAACACTTTCTTGTAGTTTGGATATTTAAATTTCTTTTTGTCACATGGGTTGCACAGTCATTCATCTCTGTATTTGGATTGTGCTTTTTGTCTCCCAGTTTCCCACTCTAGTTCATGATCATTTAGAGCGCAGTTAGTAAGAGGCTATCTTAGCTTTCCACTTTTCAGGCAAGCTGTAGTCTGCTAGTGCAAAAGTTCTGTGTATGGCTATTGCAAGACTGTATCAGTCAAGCATTTTGTTTCTGATCTGTTCTTCCCAGTTCTATACACTGTTGCAATAAGTTATGGTCTAATGTCTTAATGATGTATGGTGAGTTTGTTTGTTATATTTATCTGGAGGCTGATATTCTTGAGGCCTGACAGTGATGTTGTATAGGAGAGACCTATGTTTTCAGTAGGTTTTAGTTCCTGATCCTGTGTTCTTGTTCAGATGTCATCAGAAGTTGTGTGTTCTTTTTCGTATGTTCTTAAGCAGAGGCACTTGTCCTACTTCACAAAGTCCTCTGTGAATGGAAAGTGAAGGGAAACTAAGACCAACCTTAGTTACAAGCCTGCAAAGAAACCTCAGTAAGCTTTTATGTTACAAGTCCCAAATATTGTATAACTTCTCTTTACTAACGTACAGTATGGCATTAGTCAACAACAGAGCTGGTCAGAAAATGGCACTTTGATCCCATGGGAAATTCTGACATTTCAACATTTCTTTTAGTCCTGAATCAGGACAAAAAGTCAAAATACTTTGTTTTGGAACCACTGAAATAATCTTTTTGAAATGTTTCATTTTGATAATGTCAAAACATCAATACAATATCATTATAATTAGTTGAAATAAAAATTTAAAAAGAGAGTCAAAACAAAACATTATTGAAACAAAAGGAGAAAGTCAAAATGAATTGTTTTGCAACTTTTCCATCAAACGTTTCATTGAAATTGACATGCTCCCATGAAACATTAAGATTTCAACAAAAAACCCTTTCCTAATAGACAACTGTTCCATCGAGATTTTTTTTACCAGTTCTGCTCAACAATGAATTGTCTGTGTTTGCCGGCCCACAGAGCATCAACAGCCCCTTTTAATTCTGCAGTTGACAAGAAAGGTTTGTCTTGTGATGAAGGCACTGGACTGTGTCTAAGGAAATGTTCAGTTCCTGGATATAGACTTCCTATGTGCCCTTGGGTAATTCACTCAGTTCCCCATATGTAAAGTGGGAAAACTTCTTCACAGGGGTGTTGTGAGGTAAATAAAAGATGTAGTGCAACACCAGTTGGTTGTTATATGGAGTTAAATGATTTGTAGTAGCTACATTGATAATGGTCTTCATAAATATTTTTCATTTAAATTGTTTATATAATGAAGACCTTCCCATGACTATAAAAGGCAGCATCATGTATCCTTTTCATACTTTGATATTATTCGCTAGTGCCAGATTATCACATACTATAACAGTTGGAAATGGAAAACCATCAGTTTCTGTGCTTATGCATGGGCCATAAAGAGAATTGGCCAGCAAAATGTTCTCATACATTTGGGCTCCTTAATTTGGCAGATCTCTTCTTTCTATCTAGTTGCTTACACATTCCCCATACCTAATGTCTAAGCACCTCAGAAACATGGACTGATATCAGTAGGATCTGTGCCCTCAGTTTGAGGACAATTTTTGACCCTTAGATAACTAGAGTAACATGATGGCCTTCTAAATAATAATATTTTTCGCTTACATAGTTCCTTGCAACTCAGAATCCCAAATCACTTTATAAACTCTGAGTTGAGCTTCACAAAATTTCTGAAAAAGTGTAGCAAGATTGTGATTTAAGGTCACACAAAGAGTCTGTGGCCAGAGATTTGCTTCCATATCTCCTGACTCCCAGCTCTATACCTTAATCACTAGTTTATCTTTCCTTCCCTGCATATTCAGACATATTAGGCTTGGATTTTCAACAGTGGCTGATGATTTGGTGTGCTTCAGTTTTTGTGTGGCCAACTTGGGACACCTTAAACAGGCCTGATTTCATAGATGCTGGAACTAGAGGTGCTGGGGTGCTGCCGCACTTCCTGGCTTGAAGTAGTTTCCACAGTTATAGTAGTTATAGTAGCTAGTAGTTATAGTATAATATAGTAGTTAGTAGTTATAGTATATAGTAGTTATAGTAGTTATATCCACAATTTACAGTTTGGTTCAATGGCTCTCAGCACCCCCGCCGTACAAATTGTTCCGGTACCCCTGTCTGATTTTCAGAAAGTGCTGAGCACTTGCCCTCTGAAGCTTGGGTTTCTTCAACCTGTCTCAAGTTGTGCTTCCAAAAGCACTTGTCCCTTTTGAAGATCTTTGCAGCAGGGACCATGTGATCATGGATTTGTGCAATGACTAGCACGATGCCCCATGATCCTGATTTTGCTACCATGATTCAAATGAATCTATGATTAATAATAACAACCCTTGACACAGGTTTCCTACATACCCCCTCTCCATGTGATCTTCCAGAGCTTAATTCCAGAGTTACAGGGAGAAGACAAAACCTTTCCATAGTTTGCTCTCCTACACAGTGATTCTGAACCCTCTGGGCCCTTTTGCACCTGCTGTGGTGGAGGAAGAATTCACTTGTTAAAATAAAATAAATAAGGAGCTTTACAATGTTACATTACTGTTTCAAAAAGAGATATGAAACTCACTCCTTTTGTTGTCATCTCTGAAACTGCAAGAAAGACTGAAGAAGTGATTCAAATATTTTCAGACTTTGAACTACATGGATCAATAATTGTTAGACAAGCAAGATTTTCAAAATAAGTGATTCTCTAAAATACCTTGGGAGAACGGCTTTGATTTTACAAGACCCCATATTTTTTTGTACATACATTTTATTTTTTGCATCAATGAGTCACAAAATGCAGTCAAGGAATTAATGTGAAGCTTGAAATCTAAAAGTGAAAGGGAGTCTGTATGTCTAGTTCTGTAGCCTCAGACTCTTGTGTCTAACTACATAACATATTTCCGTTCCACAGGAGGTAGTTATGACAAATTAGAAGTCTGAAAATTTTCTGATGGTGTAAAGGCTCCAGCTGTCATTGGGGAAATAGTGATCAGATTTCATAGCTGCATGGTCCCATGGCTCCACTAAGAGTTCCATATGGTCATCCAAATGTTTCAACTAACCCCACTAAAAATTCCATAATGGGTTTTGTTTATAGAAAATAAAACTCTTGTACGAATTTATCCTAAAATGGCCATCAATAAACAAAGCATTATTGATTGGATCTCTAAAAATCTGTGTCATAGCCACTTTGTTATTTTCTTTTTACACTGAATAGAGATGACAGCAGTATCTAACCCTTGCCCAAGATCTAACTTTTTTTATTTAGCACAACATACATAAGGAGAGTGGGTTGTTAAATGGACATGCAATGAGTAATTAAGTTGTGTATATGTATGTGGTGATAAACAGTAATTCTTCAAACCTCTTCCCTTTTTGTATAAAACCACCTCTGTTAAATTGTTAATGCTATTACTGTGGACAGACACTTTCTTTCATGTCAAAGATGTCAGCATAAGCCTAACACAATAACAAATGACAAATGCATTATTTATTGATTCTTAAATGGCTATGTCCTTGGATGGGTTTCTTATAACTAATTTGCTTAGAGACACATCTGGTTCATGCAGACAGCATCTTTTTTAAAGGTCAGTGTTATGTTTTAAAGTTAAAGGAAGAGGAACATAACCTTTTATTTGCAATGTTTCTCTGTTCTTTTAACCTATAAACTTGGTTAATTCTCAGACAGTTCTGTCTACTGATTTTTATACCAAATTCAAAGATGTGCAATCCGTTGTTCAGTTTTGAAACCATAATAAAGTTATACATACAGAATGTACTTAACAATCAATGACTATATGTGGTAAAAAATCCGCAGTCTTTGGGTGGATGCATTTTGTATACACTAAAATATTTTTTTAAATAAATATTTAGTTAATATTAAATGTATTGCTGTATTACAAATATTACTGTTGAAGGCACTGATAATTTGATTTAGCATAAATAAGAGGATCCCATTTGTTGACAGAGTAAGCTCATTCACTGAGTTTGTTTTATTCAGATATACAGTGTATGCATGTGTTTCTATGAAGAATATTTCCAAGTAAAATCTATAAACACTGAATATTGATTTGTTGGTTCCAATAATCCTAACTCTGTGATAGGCCAGACTTGCTCTTTAACTCTTTGCACCAAGTCTTTCCTTCCCAGTTATATATACACATAGGGCCTGATCCTGCACATTCATGCTCATAGTCTTTCTTCACACAAACACTCCCAATGATTTCCTTACATTAACATTAATGCATAAATCAAGCTTTCGTTGAATAATATTTATTATTATCCACTTTGTGATTGGTACAATAAAATATAAACAAATGTTTAAAATCAGCTTGAAGTTTGCATTTGAACAGGAGGGCACAGGTATAAATTATTTAGAAACTAACACTGGCATTTTAACCTGTTTTGAATAGCTAAACACCTATTGGGTTTTTTGTTTCACCTTGCAGCATACACAAAATGTTTAATTATTTGAGGATTAATGGAGGTAGTTTATAATTAAGCTGAAGTATGAACTGATGTCATCATCTCAGTATGATGATATACATTTTTATGCCAAAGCACCTGTTGTTTTGGAAGGAAGCAGCTGATATCATTATCTGCTCAGCCAGATAGCCCAGTTTCCTGCTGCTTAAAAAATTATCTTAAGGGTTACCTAAGTTACAGAATTTACTTTTTCATATCTAGGACAGGAGAGAATGCATAAAATGACTTTACCCACAGTCAAAGACAGAAGAAAAAAAATCTATTCTACTAAACTAGATTATATTGTTAATTATTTGCTTGGAAACTATTTTATGTGATATTTTTCGTGTGTGTGTGTGTACATATGTATAATAATACAGTGATGGTCACCTCCATAAACTTCTTCTCAGGCTAAGGAGTTATGGGCACCTGGGTTTTCCATCCATCCTCTTGGCAGACCATTCCATTTAGTATAGTCATAGATCTAGGGATCTAAGAAACCTTCTGATAAAATAAATCCAACCCCTGTCACAAATAAAGTAACCCTGCAATATCTTTCCCAAAATATTATATCCAATTTGTCGATAGATACCTCATGTGTTGATGCCTCTACAATTTCCCCGGGTAAATTATTTTAGGAACTGGGTCATTAAGACTTTTTTTTTTAAACAAAACAAATATCTATCTTGAAGTTTTCCTGTTTCTGGTTTCAAGCCATTAACCCTTCTCTTTCCCTGATCTTATTTATCATTTACATTTATTTTTGAGTGCCTAAGCAATAATACTAAAGGAATGCTTAAATAATCTTTAGTAGACATCCACATGAAAAGATGCATTTAGTCACTTATATTGGTAATTGCTTCAGAATTGTTAAAAGTGCTTACTGAAATAGTTTTCCTGGAACAAACAAGCACAATGTTCCGACTGCAACCTTCATGTGAGTGGGATTTTGTCCATCTATCTGAAAGAAAAGGGGCATTGCTGCTTTAAAGGCTCCCTTGCAGAGGTGGGGCAAAGGAGAATGTTTACAGAGATGGGCAGGAGTGACAGGAAACAGTTGGGGTCAGGTAAGGAGAAGGTCACTGCATTGTCCCTCCTGCTGACTGGAAGGGGGGATGGTATTTATGCCCCATGCAATCCAGGAGAGGCCCTCTTTACCAGAATCTGGCCGGCAGCACCCACCCGCCGTTAACTTGGCAAAACAACCAGGTTTCCTTTTGATCCACTCATTGCTCTTTTCTTGGGAGGCTGGGAAGGTATTTTTCTCTCACCACTAGAGTAACCAAGGCACCTTTTTACCTTCCCCACAGCTGGTCTGGGATAAAGTGGGGGATGGGGGTGCTAGGTCATAATGTCACAACTAAATAAGTAAAACTTGTGGGGGATGTGCAGTACGGGGACTTGGTGTGGAAAGGATACTGTTATCAGGATTTGAAGGAAAGCATCCCTTATGGAAGCTGAGGAACAGTGTTTGGGACTCCTATTTGTTGTCAGGTACTTCCAGATATTTTAAGTAAATAAAGTTGTAGCCTAGTTAAACCACATCCATGGCCTTCTGTCTTTCTTTCGGCATAGACAGACAATGACGTCTCTCCGTAGGACTAGTTTTGAGGCCTATGTAATTTGTATTCTATGCAATAGATCAATGGATGTTGTTAAGCTGTTCATATTGAGCTTCAAATGAGAAGGGAACCTAAGTGAAGTAGCTTCCTATCAGAGGTGTACTTATTATGGTGTGCTTTATAATGAGGGTTATGCTAGGGATCAAATTAATATCCCAGTAGGCTACAGTGTAGTGCTGTGATCATTGTGACTTTTTGCACATTAGCTGTGTGGTTAACTTGTGTGTGTGTGTGTGTGTGTGTGGGAGAAAGGCACCTGTCTAGATATTAATGGATATTGAAAGCCGCAGCCATTGGTGCTAAATCAAGCAAAGTCTTATTCAAATTTTGTTCTCCCTTTCACATCATAAAGCTTTCCTGTAAATTAGGTTTTCAGAAAGTTATTTAATAATACAGAAAGCTATACTGACAGAATGTACAGTAATTGCCTGTGGGTATGCAGGATGTTTACAGCTGATGTATTCTAACTATGAATGCTGTTTTTCTACTTACTAGACTGCAAAGAAAGTATAGCTTGCTGTTTGTCTTGATGCCCAGCATACATATATGACCAGCGTAATGAAATGCTGACCACAGGTAACAATATACATTTCTTTTTTTCCAAATATATTACATAAAATTTCACTAAAATTTAGTTCACTAAAGAAAAATGAGACTTGAAAACTTCCCGGCTACCTGAGGCCTGGTTTACGCTGCCGCTGGCAGTCAATTGGAGCTACGCAAACTACGTAACGTCGACGCAGCCTTACTCCTTTGGGGGAGGTGGCTTACCAGTATTGGCCAAAAAGCCCATTTGGGACTGATTGAGCAAGTCTCCACAACTCGCTCAATAGATCCCACTGAATTGATCGCCGTGGAGCCGGCAGTGAAGACATACCCTCAGTAAGACTCCTTCAAGACTGAAAAATCAAATTGTGAACAAGGTCACAGTAAGAGAATATTGATGAGAACAGTTAAAATTTGTTGGATTCCTGTCGTGTTGGCATCATAAGGTACATTCTCAGGTTTTCCATAGGCAGAGATTCAAATGCCTCCAATCTACACAATTCATTACGTTGCAGGATGATTCTTGTTCCTTCTATTGCTTTGTGCCCTCTTACATCAAGGTTTTAGGCAAATTCCAATAGACTTTTGTCTACATCTTTAAAACACCCCCACATGTAGCACTACTTGATACGCTTATTAGCAGCCTCAGTAGAGAATCCAAAGGATGAATGTTCATGGATGCTAAGAGAGACACTTGAGCCTTGAGCTACACTAAATTAGAAAACAATACATTTCTTTGACAATTCTTTTTGTACAGTGTGACCCTTGCTTTACAATCTCAGAATTATAGCTACCACCATTCTCACTCTGTACCGCTGTTTCAATATCCTGACATAAGTGTCAAAATCTTATTCTACAGTTTGCTCTCCTTAGTAGGATTAACACTCTAAGGCCCCTTGCAAAAAAACCCAAAAAAACCCTGCAATTGGCAGTGGGCTTTTACTCTTTTTCCCTTGGACAAAGCCTGAATTCAATGGGCCAATGAGAGTTTTGCCTGAGTAATAATTGACTAAGTGACTACAGGTGATTTGGGATTGATCTTAAACGAATCCTGTGCCTTTTGCAGTCTCTAAAATCGTTTCTATTTCTTGTGCACCATAATTAGGTTTTGTAGCACATAAATAATCAGAATCTGAACCTTGACTATTTCATTCCAGTGCGTCATCAGTACTTAAAGATGCAGTGTGTAACTTTCTCTTGAACAGAAGCAGCTGCAACAATGTATGAATATCCAATGTAACACAGGATCAAGTACAGCAATCCACTTTCTGTTTTCTCTTTTTAGGATGTTTGTGTTCAACTTTTTTTATGAAGGGTAAAGAAGACTTTCCACATATGATATCTAAATTCTGGGACTATCTGGTATGTAACTAGATTCAGCTTCTACACCAACATGCCATTTTCCTCATCTTCTGAACTAAAAAAAAAATCTTAAACATATACATGTGGGAAAAAATGTTAACTGCAATGAGCCAGGTGCCAGATTATTACAACAGAACAAAATGGGCCAAATTCTAATCTGGTGTAAATCAGAAATTTACACCATCTGAAAGACTGGGTCAGCTTGGTTTTGTTGCATAAATTCTGTTACTGACATGTGCTTGATAATCAGGACTCTAATTCTGCAACTGGCTCTGTGTGGCCAAAACATTGTACCTGTGTGGACCCCAATATACAAACTCAGGATTTAGTTGTACAATTTGCATGAAAATGCTCTGGAAATCCCGAAATGGCCCAATTCTTTGCAGCACTTGAAGGGAGTTTCAAGATTCATAAAACCCATTACAAGGGTGACATTTTGCCACTTATACATTTTCTTGTTTTACAAATAGAAATATCTTGCATTCAATACATTAGATGTTATTTGGGCTCATATTGGTCCCTGGGTTGAGTTGAGTGTGAATTTCACCTCCCCATGCTCCAACCATGGAGTGTGAGATTTATAGTTGGTGGAGTGAATTTAATTTGGGAATTTTTATTTTTAGAGGAAAAGCAGCTATAGTTCTGTTTCCATATGTGAAAGCCTAAAGGAACTGCCAAAATATGGTGTTAGCAAAAACAAACCAAAACACAACTGACAAAAAAATCCTACCAAAACAAGACAATCCACTACATACTCTTCTCCCCCTGGAGAGAGAGGACAAGAGAACCAACCACTCATCGCATTGCATAACGCATTACTAAAAGGTGCTCATATATTGTGTGATTAAGCACAGTATAAAAACCTGAATAGAATAGAAAACAAGAGACTTAATGGCACAAGACAAGCTCCAGTTGTGGAAGTTCTGACAATTAACACCTGTGTCACTATACAAAAATATTCTCTAACATCCTATTAGTGTTTGAATCGTGATGCACGCTGACATTACAGATGGCCCAAACTGGGTCATTTAGCTAATGCCTCCACAGTTTGGGGGAGCTGGATTAATGGACCCACATCCAAATCACCCATAGTTTTTAGTTTTGCAAAAACCAAACAGTAAGCTATGGCAAAACCCAAACTATCCCAGGATTTGCTCATCTAATATGGTATTCTATTGTGCCCAGCTGACTCAGAGGTACAACTTGTACATGGGGTGACATGGTTTTGGTTCATTCTAACCTTGCTAGTTCTAATGAAGTTTGTTTTATGGAAGAATTACTATTCTGTATTATAGAGGCAAGGTGAGTGAGGTAATATCTTTTACTGTTGGAGAGAGACAAGCTTTCGAGCTTATACAGAGCTCTTCTCCAGATATGGGAAACATACTCAGGGTATCACAGCTAAATCCAAGGTGGAATAGATTGTTTGGCAAAACTACTTATGTACATTTCCCAGACCTGAAGAGGAGCTCTACGTAAGCACGAAAGCTTGTCTCTCATCAATAGAAGTTGGTCCAATGAAAGATATTACCTCACCCACCTTGTCTCTCCAATATCCTGGAATCGACACGGCTACAACACTGCATATATATATTGTACTAGGGTGATTTCCTCTCCCACAGACACAGGTAATTCTCTTCTAAAGTTGATATTTCCCTTAGATACTCTAGAACAAATTTACTGTGAAATTTCACACCAGACTGCCACCGTTCAAATACTAATATATTTTTTCACTATCATATTGGTTTGGTTACATTTAAAGTTCTTTCTGTTTCCTGAGCTGCTTATGTTCTCTTTTAGCTGTATTGTACTTGTGATCAGTGCTGGTGCACAACAGTATAAATGAGCAAAATGTTCAAAGCCTGACTTGCACTAACTTGTAGCCCACTTTATGCTGCCCCTACAAGGTAACCAGATCTCACCACCAGGCAGTTCTCTTGACATAGGGAGGCCTGTGACAGAGGCCTCGCTTCTCAGGGGGTTCCCCAGTTGGTACACTAGCTAAATCAGAGCTGACACAGGTATGTCTCCTCAAGCTAGGAATTACACCTCCAATATAAAGTATAGACACACTGTTAGAGCAGCTCCATGGTCTACTCTAGATTTATCTGAAGGCTGAATTTCCCCCCAGAAGCAGCCCAGAAGCACAGAAATGCACAGAAAGGAGAAAGGCACTTTCACCTTCCCCTCACTGCTCTTACCGGCTGCTTGGCTGCACTTCTTGAGAGGCAAGGATCAGAATCAAGTTCACAGGATTCTCTTCACCACTATTACCTCCAAGCGCCACTCCCATTGCACTTATATAAGAAAGAAAAAAATATAAGTCACTTAACTTCTGAATGAAAATTCCTCACTGCAGTTATCATTCTACCAAAAACAATTACTGACATCAGTATAAAAATGTGAAGAACAATCATGGTCTGGTCCTATATGTTTTTCTATATCTTGTGCTACTGTGCCCTGAACTACTCTCAATATTCTCACCGGAAAATGAATCCAATAAAGTGATGATTACATATCTTGCAAAGCACTTTAAAAGCAAAGATAAGCCAGCTCAGTCCTCCACTCTTCAGCAAACATTGTTGTACAGACCTGTATCTATTGTGCACTGATTGACAGCTCTGTGCCTTTCCACGGCTATTTGAGATAATCATGTGGAAAATCAGTGCCAATGACGCGTGTTTAATTGGGGTATTACCAGAAATCCTGCATATCTGTACATCACTCTGGAAGAAATCTGAATCCACTTGGAAAACCAACCAGCAAGTTCTGGCAATGGACAAGACACTCAAGCTTCACATAGCAAATCGGTGAAATATTTGATACTCAGGAAAAATGTGAGCCATTCAAATTCTTTGAGCTAAAGTAAAGGTATAGTATATGATATATTAAATAATATTTAGCTCAACAATCCATCAATAAAATATGGTTTCTTGTATGAGTCAATAATCAAGTATGATCAAAAGGCTATATCCTCAGTTGGTGTAAATTGTCTTAGCTTCGGCTGAGGAATTCATCCTAGAAAATGGTTTTTCTATTTTCTTTTCTCCCAGCAAGGCCATAACAAAAACATCAGGAACCAACCTTCCTTGCTTTTAAACTCTGAACCAGAGTAGGTTTCTGGAAAAAACTAACAGTTATTGCCCATTGAAGTTACCTCCAGCCTCCAGATAAACCCATAGAGAATATTTTTGTGGGGAGAATTTGGAGAAAAACATAGAAAGCAATGAGAAGGTTATAAAACATAGGGATTAGAAGTCTTTCAAACTACCAGTTTGGCTCAGAAATATAGATCTCAAATGAAATTGTGCTTTTGCCAACAGGCAGAGTGTTAGACAAAAATACAGTGAGGCTTTGTGCGCTGCAAAAAACCCTGAATGTTCATGAGCAGCATCAGGCATCTCCGCAAAAGTGTATTGCAGCATTATGACATTTTGGTGCTTATGAAAGCTGCTTTTGTTTTTCTAGGATATTTGAGACAACAACTAAATATGTTTAGTGTTGGGGGTGCGGATGGGGTGGGTTGGTTGAACTGTGGGTGGGTTTTTTTGTTTTTTTAGTGAATGCTGAACAACATTATTTTGGTGTTAGAGGGGAGAATATTTATGCACAGCTCTAATGAGGATGTCTGTTGTGAACCTTGGGTGGCTTGCATTCCAAAAGCATCTTGCCTTTTCTGCCGTGTGGGCATTCTTTCTAATCAAGGTCAACCTGCCTAAGTTCTAGTTTCTAGGTTTCAGTAATATTTGTTATTGTTTATCAGCAACCAGACTCTGCTAAGAAAAAATCCACCTTCAGTGAATAATGAAGTAATTTCTCACAGGGACTGCTGGGTTCCAAAATGTTCAGAACTCTACCTTTGGGTATTTAGTTGTACATAAGAAGCACATAAAATCCTACTTTTCATGGACCATAAACAAACACCCAATCCAATACTTCAGCACATTTCTAATCATAATGCAATGTGTAATGTTTCAATACACAATACAGATGTTTTTAGTCATTGTATGGAGAGGAGACAATGATGGTTAGGTATGTGTTTTCATTATAGTCACCGAATGAAATCATTATGTTTAACTTTCCTGATTATTTTCCTCATACAAAGAGAAAAAAATCAGTTCAGACACAATCCCTTCTCACTAGAAATGGGGTTTAAGTGGGCTGCAGAAGAGCCTTCTCTGGAAGTCAAAGGCATCCACTTATATTCCACTTAGTCCAGTGAAAGGTAAAAGACAAGAAGAATGTTTAAACATTCACACGCTCCCCCCCTTCCCTTGCTACTGATACATTAACCACATGGCACCACTTACTTGAAGATGAATATGAAGTACATCATGACAAGCAAGAGGAAGATTTGACCCACAGTTTATATATTCTAGAGAAAAAAATGCTCATATTTTGTTTTAAAAAATACAGTCTCATAGCTACAATTTTCCATAAAGCATTGATCTCGCCAAAAGACTACCTCTCAGATATGGGAATAACTTCCCGGTACGTGCTGGGTGGGAAACAGTTTTCCAAGCCCACAAATATTTTTGAGAGTACAAAATGTTTTCTGGTCTCAGATCAGGACAAAATGTCGAAATCTCAAATAATTGCAAACCAAAAATATGATTTTTTTTCTCAGTTCAGGTCAATTGAAACATTTTGTTTCAATAATTTCAGAATGTTTCATTTTGATTTTGACCTTTTTTATTTATACATTTTTTCAGTCTAGTTATCTTACAGTCATTTTAACTAGAAAGCTGGAATTTTGGTTAGAAAATATGAAAACAAAATGTTTTGATGATTTAGCAACTTTTTTCCTTGACATCTTTTCAAGTCAAGAAATTCATCAAACCCAGTCCTGTTTCGTGAACAGTTTCAGTTTTGATGAATTGGCATTTTTCAATGACAAAACAATTACTCAAAAAATTCCTGAACAGCTATAGGCCCAATTCACTTCTTTCTAGGACTAGCTCCAAATTACCCTGTATATGCAGGAAATGCCCTCAATTCTTAACGAGCCTTTTCCTCCTCTGTGAGAATAGGTCAAATAGATGTCTTACTACCCCAGTCTAGACCTATTCTCCGTTGTGTGCTTTAGGGGACAGAATTTTCAGTGAAATGTCTAGGTTTCTTCTTGCTAGTTTGTACTGTTTAATCTATACCTGTGAAATCAATTATCATCGGTTCTTCTTCACCTTTGACTCTCTCTTTCATCCCTCTACCCACTCCCGTCTTGTCCTTTCCTGCCAATGAACTTTTTCAGGCAAATAGACAATATTCTACAATAATGGTCCTTCTCCCTCTCATTCCTCCTTCCATTTCTATTTCATCACTTTCTTTCTTCACACCTGCCCACCTTCAATAAATTCAGTTTGCATTTCATGGAATCTGCTTATTAATTTAGTTACAAAGGGCCTAACTTCAAAAACATGTATGTTTCCAATTTCCATGATTGTGAAGGCACAGATAACTAATTTAATTAACAAATGGCCAATTTTATGTACAAATAACCCATTTGTATGTAAAATGGCAGTAAATGTGTGGGCAATTCCAGACCACAATTGCATGTGTTTTTTTGAAAAAGAAAAGATTTAGGGTTCTGGGGACAGGGCTTTGTGGGATGGGAGGGGGGAGAGAGGTACACGGGTTGACAGTGGGAAGGCAGGTGAGTGTATTGAGGAGAAAATCAGGACTATCTCCCAAAGCCATAATAGGAGAAAGCCATAGAACCAAGGGACACAAACCACGCATCCTTTCCACATGTATTCTTTTTTATTCAGTCAACATTGCTTTAAATTACAGAACTGAAAGATTGTTGTCAGGCAGGAATAAAAGGACAGTGACCAATGATACAGTACAATGCAACTTTATTTTGTTATCTTTTAAACAGATTGTGACCCAAAACCATAGGTATGGTTAACTAATAAAAGAGAATGTTTGTCGTGAGCAGTGTCTAAAGATAATATATGGTGAATAAATTAAACCATATCAAGAGGGCAATAGAAGGTCAGGAAATTCAGAGGCATATGTGTGAGAGAAAAGGTGTACTTTAAAATGAATTGGAATGGAAATGGGCACTGAAGATGCAAAGAGACATCGAAAGCTGTTCCAGATTATAGGAGAGGTGTAAAAGAGGGCACCAGCAGCAGTGAGATCATGTGCTGTGGCAGAGTAAAAAAGAGGAGAAGGAGGATTCTCCAGGTCAATGAAGTGTTCTAGAGTAGAATTGAATCTTGGAATGCAAGGAGAATTCGAAGATGGAGATGACGGTCTGCTTTTTAATCTCTGTTGTAACTACACTGAAGTCAATGAAGTTGCAGCAGGAATGAACTTGGCCTAATGTATACGTGCACATATATCCATGTGAGATGACAGGCAGCAACATTGTCCATAGGCTTAAATCTGAAGAGCTGTAGCTAGGGAAGCCATGGAGAAAAGAGTTGTAATAGTCAACAGACATGGATGAGGATTGTATCTGGGCAAATTACTTGTAGTGAAGAGTTTATTCAAAGAATTTGGCCCAATTTTTGCTTGCAAATTATTCACAAAGACTTTGATATTTACCAATAAGTTTTTTATTTAAAATTGTTTGGCAAACTCTTCATGCAAACGTATTTCAGACTACAGTTTGTTCACATGCTGTGCCCCATAGATCCATTTGTTGTTCAGTTGCGTGATTAGCCACATCACAGTACAAATATACAGAAAACACAGTCATTATTTTCTACCCCAGAAAAGGCAAGAGTGTGAAGATCTTCAACAGTGCCCCCCAAAAGCAGAAGCATTTTATAGTAGTCAGGCAAAGCTACTGAAGGTGGCAGGCAAAAAGATAAATTTCGCTGATTTCACATCACACACACAAAAAACAATCCACAGCTCTTCCTGTGTCTAAACTGCCTTCTGAACCGGCCTCTTCTTGGGGGTGTGGCCTGTGAAGAGAGCACACAGAGAAAACAGTCATATATTGCAATGCCTTACAGGCTAATTACCTTTGTTCACAATAGAGCTGGTTAAATTATTCATTCTGAGTGTATTACATACAATGAGCTTAGTTCTTTGCTTGGTATAAAAATTGTTCTGAAACCAACTTTGCTATTTACAGATTTGTTGACAACTCAATATTGCTTATGAACAGTTTAGGTGAACAAGTTTCAGGTTATAGGTTGTTCTCAGATTGTTCACTTCCTTTAGTCACTATTTATTATTTGCTGTGTATGACCTAAGTTTCATCATATTCATACTGCTACATGACTGGATGACAGAAAAATGGTAGCGAATAATGAATGATGATTGATTATTAGCAAATAACAAAAACACACAAAAACCCTAGTACACATATGAAGAACAGTCATTTTTTGCACACCCCTGTAAAAAAGAACAACAAACCATCAACCCCTGTTATAGCAAATCTCTAGGAACAGTGAATAAAAAGGAGCAAAAACAAGGTCAAACCAAGGAGACATCTAGGAATTTGAACAAACATTTAAGAGCCCTGTTTTGCAGTATTTAGCCACCTCTAGATCACAACCAACTCTCTGGACACTAAGGCTCAGTCCTACACTGCCAGCGAAATTTGGTGACAATTGACGGGAGATACACAAGCTAAGTAGAGTAGCTTGCATGTCTTCCGTCGACTTCCTAACTTCTACTTACCGTGGGGTCTTCATTATGCTGTGTCGACGGGAAATGCCCTCCCATTGACACAGCGTTAATCTTTTTGCGGGGGTGGATTAATGCCGTTGACTTCCAGATCAATTGAGCCGGCCTCCACTGCCGCTCAATTGATCCCGAAGAATCGATCCAGCAGCCATGTCTATATAGACATACCCTAATATATCAATTCAGTCACTCTATCCTATAAATTGTGCAGTTTCATTCACCTCACCTTCCACACAATCCTTCAAAAACCTCTCTGTTTATTCCCTATAAACATTTTAAATACTTTAAAATATAACTCAGGAGCTATCATGTTGCATAGTGTATCACTCAACCAACTCCACTATGTAGGCTGATTCTTCCATCCTCAATCTTATACTACATCATCTGCTTTCCTGCAAATTGCCGCTCCACCCTATCCCAGATTTCCTTCCTCATCTCCTTGGTTCATATTTTGTTTATATGTTGTCCACTATGGATCAAATTCTGATGCCTTTAACAACACTGAATAGTACCTTCTTCTCCATACCATCCCATTCAGTAGAACGACTAATTGTAATGTACTACTTAATGTGAGTAAGCGTGGCCCTTGAATTGTAAATTCTTTGAAGGAACTAAATAAATTTGATTTGGCAAACTGACAGCAAAGTGAGATATGCTGATCATGTACAACTATCTGAAGAATTTAAACACATAGGGTCAAATCTTCAGTGTAGTTCCACTGAAGGAAATATACACAGATATACTCTAGCTGAGGATGAGTCAAATACTGCCTTCAGGTATACCCACTTCCTTTAAACACAGAAAGATTAGGGTGGTCTAAAGGGGAACAATTTTAAGTAGGATAAAGGATGATATAGTTTAAAGAAAATTTTACAAAGAGTATCAGGAAAATGTCTAAGAATGAGGACTACTAAATTATGACTTTCCAGAGAGAAGTGGTAAAAGCCTCACTGCTTAAATTGTTTAAAACTAAATTGGACAAAATGCTTGGGAATATATTAAAGATCCCTATGATCCATTGGGACCAACCCTGCATTAGCAGGGGTAGAGGGACAAGGTAGCTTCAGGTCATTTCCATCACTCATTCCTATGACTCTATGGTCAAGGAATGCTCAGGTACAGGAGTAGAGAATTGTAAAGAAAGACATAGAAGAGTTTATTCTGCATTTGTAAAGAAGTCTAATGCGGGCCTTTAAGAAAACTACATTGAAACCCAGCATATAAATGGCCAGCTTTCAAACTGCCTTATTCATAAAAGAATGCTCTTTTTAAAAAACGCAAAATAATGGTAAGTTAAGCATGTATTGTAGAGCATGAATTCCTCACAATCAAAGATTTTTTTTTTAAAGTGTACCCTAGAGAAAAAGAAGCCTAGCCATCTGACAAAGCCTAGGGCACATGTAACCCCATCACTACAAATGACTGTGGAGCTTACAAAACGAGCCAGATGCTGCTCCTGGAAGGATTTCATCTATAATATCCGAACCGCATGACAGCCTATCACAACTCATGTCTGGCCTTAAGGTGTGCATCACTGGTGGAATAAGAAAGAAGAGTGAGATGGCTCTGTCCTTTTACTAACTGCGGAGTTTTACTTTTTTTCTATTTCAAAATTGCATTTGCTTTACCTGCAGACAGTGGCACAGATGGTACTGCTATAATATTCTGCTATAATAGACTGATTCATTTGCAGTGTTGCATAGATGCCCAAACACATTTTCACTTACTGGGTCTTGTTCAATTTATCTAATTTTGCATCCCGCTATAGGGCTTGATCCTGAGGCAAGCTCAGCACCTCTCTGGAGTGGGCCCAGATCTGAAGAGGGGTACATCTCCTTGCTTTGACTAGGTTATATTTTTAATATTCATTTATAAAATCATTGCTCAAGAGAAGATATTTTATACAAAGGGCTAAAATGTCTGGAAAGGCTCCATATGATATGGTGCAGCGTCACAGTCTAGACTCTAGTGCACAAGGGGTTAACTCCAGTTTCACTTTTCCCTCTTACTTGGGTGTTCTGGGAAAAGGCAACTGGGGGTGGAGAAGAAATATCTGTAGGGAGGCAGAAAATTGGGCTGCCTGGAAACACTGGGGGTAGGGTAGGGAGGGAAGAGACTGTTTTTGCTTCAATTATCTAGTTTTGGTTTATGACTGTAAACCTCACTGAGTGTTGCTGTTTTGTTTCAGCTGAGTCATCCCACCAGCTTACACTGCACTTTAAAAAATGTTTCATTAAATAATTCCCTACTCTTAAAAAATAGGCTTCTGGCTCTCTAGCTCACCAATCATCAGGCTAATTTTGCTTCCTAAAAGGAAGCAAGTATTGTCTCTTTTTAGTGAGGTTTACAAGCACTACCAGGGGGAATGTCTACATGCAATTACACACCCGCGGCTGGTGCGTACCAGCTGACTCAAGCTCACGAGGCTCAGGCTAAGGTGCAGTTTAATTGCAGTGTAGATGTTTGGGCTCAGGCTGGAGCCTGAGCTCTGGGACTCTCCGCCCGCGCAGGGTACTAGAGCCCAGGCTCCAGCCCGAGTCTGCACATCTACACCGCAATTAAATTACACCTTAGACCGCACCCCGTGAGCCTGAGTCAACTGGCAAGGGCAAGGGCCAGCCATGGGTTTTTAATTGCAGTGTAAGCATACCGTAAGAGCCACAAGGCTTACATTATGCCCCAGCAGGGGAGAAGCAGTTAACCCATACAGGGAAGCAAGAGACATCTTTGTCCTGCTTAAATAAACACCTATTGTGGGTCTGGATTTGTCAACTCAAGCAGGAAACAAATTTTAAAGTGGCAACTTCCTGAAAATATTTTAGAAAAAATAAAACAAAACAAAACAAAACAAAATAAAATAAAATAAAATAAACCTGCCTTAGTCAGTGTGGTGCCCTCTGATGGACAGGAAAGATAACCGCTCCTAGAAAGACAACTATTACTTTGTTTAGATGGGACACATGTATAATGGGACACATTAATAATGAAGACTCTTGGATTAGTGTAAATCCACCTTGTGCTGTTATTTTGTCACGTATCTCAAGATAAGTAGGGTTGATCCTTATTAGTGCATTGACTGGAGACCTCCTAGGCACATGTAGATGCCACAGGTAAGTGTTGTTGGTGATTGAGGTCTGGTCCATGCTTAGAAGTTTTTCTGGCATGGCTATGCCAGTTAGTAGTGTGAAAACATCACATCCCTAACCAACATAGCTATGCCAGCAAAAGCCGATGAGGTTATACTAGCAAAAAAGTCCTTTTACTGGCATAACTTAGCCCATTTAGGAAACTGGAATATCTCCTAGCTTCGACTAGGTTATTTCAATAGGTATTTGCTGCATCTCCACTAGGAGGGCTTGCCATGATAGCTACACCAGCAAACCGTATATAGTGGAGACAAGGCCAAAGGGACTAGCACTCTTCCCTGTGGGTCAGTGCTGAAGGAATGCTAAGCACTGTGTTGGGTGGATATACAATTATGAACATGCTGTCTTTGGATGAGGTGAATAACCAGGCAACAGGAGGATGTCATGTCATGCCCACGCAATGGAAAACTAACCCTTCCGCACAGTCTGGAAGTTCACTGGTGAACCTTTCCTTAAACTGCCCGTACTACACCATACTGAAGGAGTGGGCATGACAAATTTTTTGGTGGTTAAAAACATTGGTGGAAATTCAAGGAGTGAAATCCTGGCCCCAGTGAAGTCAATGGCAAAACTCCCGTGGAACCAGGATTTCACCCAGTGATTTTAATTCCATGACTCCTCCTCCTCTATTTTATTCAACATTTTTGGTGTCAAACTTATTTCCTTAGTAATGGCCAAATCATTGTCAACTGATGGTTTTTGGCAGCCAGTTGTAAAAGTTAGTGGTGTTTTCAGCTTAGTGAAGACCTATCTATTTTATTAAACCTTTATCACAATAGGCACTAACCAACATCCCTCTCTGGCATTCTTACCACTGATACCAAACAGTGAATGGACATGGAGGATGAGCTATTCTCACTCCTAGAGATGATCCCTCCAGAAAAGTCCTGAGCCACATCAGTGCAGTAGTGAGGAAACTTGCCCTTATGCTCCCTGTGCTGTCGGCATCTTTCTGTGGCCAGATGAAGAATTCTTTCAAACCAGCACCTTTTGCAAACACTAAGTTTGCTTTAAAGATCATAGGCCATTCCATCATTTGTAAACACTTTGTGCAACTCATAGCCAGCAGTGAGAGGCAGCTAAAACAAGTGGTGGGGCTATGAGTAATACATGGAAGCAAAGGCTGCGGGGTACCTGTAGGTCAGTCTTATACTCTGACTTGGGGACTGAACTGAAAAAGCCCCACAGAAGCCTATATTCTCTGCTCTGTGCCTCGTCCCTTTGCTGCCTGAGGTCTATATGTTGCAGGACCTGAAGGTACCCAGTGGCATCCAGGTGTTCTTCAACCTCTAGTGACTTCAGCCACACCAGGAGTCCTCAGTGGTTGCAGGAGGTACCGCAGCCTTGCGATACATCAGCCACATAACGCAGTATTGACACTATTGGTGGGACTTAGTCCTGCTGCCCCCAACTGACTAGCTGTACCTGTTCATCATCATGTATCTATTGATCAGTTTATTTTGCTTTGGTAACTTGCCTTTAACAAAGTTTCCAGTGTATGTGAAGAGAAAAAAAAACCAATCCAAGTAATGTAAAATGAAATCAAGGTTTTAATATTTTTGAGATAATTCAAAACCTGTTTAGGGAACCTTTAATATATAAAAAGCCAGTTGTGATGACAGATAGCTTAAGTAGATATCATACCCTTGCTTCCTCTCCCCCACTGCAAAATAAGCCACATAATGCATATACACATAATGGTACAGGGTTGTTTGTTATTCACTCTAGCTGATGCATCTTTGCCATGATTCATTATTCCTAACAGCTATATCAAGTGTTGCAATTACTACGCAATATAGATTTAAGCCTATAATATTTCTAGATTGGAGAGAAAAAATAATATATTAAGCGCTTGTGGTATCTTTATGTATAAGTTTGAGAATCATTAAATAGCTGTCATTCTTCCTTCCTCCTCAGCATCAATTACTCCACTCTGGTTTTACTTACTCTATTCTATATAATGAGTCCCTAGAGCATGTTTCATTGCGGGAGAATGAACACATTCTTCACTTGCGGTCAGTGGGATGTGGTTAATTTGAAATCACTTAAACTATTATATCTGTCAAGCGTGGTTATTTTATTTTCAATTCACATCAGTGTTTTAGTATGCATGTCGGTTACTGGGTCAAACTGGCAGATTAATTTCCAAGCATTCTGTTGTAATGCTCTTCATCACTGTCTTTACATGTAGACTCCTGTTGAAAGTTAATATATGCCTATTAAAATTTACTTCAGAAGAAATTTACCTTTAATATAAACATTGCTATATTTATAAGCAAAAAAAGCTATTTAATGCAAGCCAGCCCACAGTTCAGTGTAGTCCTAGATATTCTCGTGTAAACCAGGCATATCGTTCTGAAATATTTTGTCTAAATTTCCTTTTTTGAAAAAAGAAAAAGAAAAATTATTCATATACCACCATTAGATATTTTGTACCAAGTCCAGAATCTATCTAGTCTTATTTGTCATTCCTCTTTGTGTAATTTGCAGGTTTTCTGAAATCGGTACAAAATGTCTTGTTCACAAGCTAAAGAACTAAGCTCAGTACAGGCAGATTCAAAGTACAGCTCACACTGTATAAAATGTTTTATCTTTTAAAATATTATAGCTTGGACTTGCAAATAGCCAGAAATTGAAATGGTGAAATACTGACTTACACAGCTACTAATAACAAGATGTTCAGATAAAGAATTACAGGAACCACCAATGGGCTTTTTATTACAGCAATATTGTACATATTACATGAATAAATTACATTGTTGCATTATGCAGCTGCTGCATCATCAGTTTAGAGAGCATGCTGCAATCCTAAGTATTCTGAGATGCAAGCTCATTATCTCTAAATCCACTTTGGTTAGAGCCATGATATGATCCCAGCTAAACTGCCTTCACACAACATACCTATGTGTAATCAGCTACATAGCAGCTAGATAGGCTGATGTGCTCAGATGCCTAATCAAATTTACAGAGACTCCATTTTCTGTAAATCAGGCAGAATCTTTCCCTTGAAAAGGTTATTAGGAAAACTATATTACCCATAAAAATACAAATGTGTGTATGTTTCAGAACATCATTTTTTATTTGGAAGATTCTCGTACAAAAATATGCATTTGCTATAAAAACAATTCCACTGTAAGAAGAGTAAAATCTCTTTTCTGTCTGGGTTATTATGATGATGAGTGCTGGCATTTCAACACTGGCAAGGAATTTCTTCCTCAAACTCACGTGGTTGTATTCACTATTCATTATTCTATAATGCTACAAAATGAAGCAAAAGGGTTTACATTCTTTATAACTAAAAATGTTTGTCTATGTGCACTATAGTACACATCTACATATTTTATATAATGATGTCAGTATACTTGGTTAGGCAAATAACAAGCTGCCACTTTTGCTTCACTGCTTATTCTGCTAAAACTTTGTTCATTTTATTGTTATCTGATCTCCCAACCCTGTTTTATCTTCCTGTCATGCCCTGTCTAACAGCTAGGGTAATCTCCTCGCCCCATGGAAGTCAATGGGAGTTTTGCCATTGATTTCACACGTAGACTACAAGCTCTTCTGGGCAGAGGCAGTTTGCTTTGCTATTTTTCTGTACAGAACAATGGAACACAGATCCTTGGCTGCAGCTATTAGGAGCTACCATAATCATTAAGATAATAATAACGATGATGATGATGTTGGTAAATGTGTGTGCTTATGTACTGTTAATTCCCATATATCTGTGGTTTTAGAATAGAAATGGCAAGCATCAAATCCAAATTTGGGGTGCTGGTCTTTTGAGAACATGGCCTATGTCAGTGTTAGATGTCCTATATAACATAGTTTATATATTATAATACAGGTCATACAAATGGCACTGAAAGAAGTCCATGCCACCACTAGCACTCTGTACCCACTATCCTCCTCTCTGGTCAAGGACTTGCCCCACTGCTGTCAAAAAGTAGTGTTTAAAGGACAGGAAGTCTTTGAGATAATGGGGTTTTTTTTTTCCAGACATATTACTAGCACGCTATGTAAAGCACAAATATTGCACATTTAAGGAGAGGGTTTTTCCAGGCACCATCGGTATATAATTCCATTACTCTTAGAAAAATCTGGAATACTCTATGTTTTCCCATATAACTAATTATAATTCTGATTTTTCTATATCAAGTATTAACATGTTCTGTGGTATGTTTACTGTCCTAATCCTAACACCAAAGAAAGACATAATGAAACTATGTCTCTTGCACTTCTCTGGCATTCTCAGTGTGTTAGTGATTGCTGTTTATAGTCACACAGTGATCATGGCACCTGATGAATATGAGAAAACATACATGAACCCCAAATAGCACTACAGCATGAATCTATAGAAGATCTGCATTAACACTATCAAGTCATAAGATGTGGTCCTGCTGTTAGATTCATTTGGTCCTGATTTAGTCCTTATGTCTGGGAGTGAGGAATGGAAATGTTAATTCATAGTGTGTAGATATATTTCACTCTTTTCACTATGTGATTGTTTACGTAAATCACATATATTGTTTCTGTTCCCCACATCCACAAAGAGCAATTAAGAGGGCCACAGAACACTTTGGGGTAAAAATTTGTCCCTCCAAGTATTCGTGGAAAGTGAATAAATTTGGTTCAAAAAGTGAATGTATTAATATATTTGGAAGTATTCATGCAGTTCTGTTCATAAACCTGCAGAATAATGAGTACCATCCCACATTTATAAAGTGAAACTGTCAGGTACTGTAAATATTTCTAGGTTCAAACCCAAATTTACTGAAAAACATGGTAGCTTAAATAACTTATCTATTTCTTTCCAAAGTACACTTACATTTTTATCAAAATAAAGAAAAGAAAATTATGTGAATATCTATATAGCCTTTCATTGCTCTTATAAAATAAAACACTACAGAACTCTCCAGTAATTGCCCCCAGACACTTTTGTAGCACTGTGACAAGCTGCAGTGTTTTGTGTCCCTTACTTTAACTCTTATGCATCCGTGTTACTATGCAGTCTTTAATTATATGATCACATCATATTTTTCCTAATGAACAACTGGCTCAGTCAGTGGCCTATTCAATGAATTTACTCCAAAATTACACTGTGGCAATTTCAAGTAAATTTGGCCCAAATTAAGGCAGGCGCCACAGAACCCCTATGTCATTCTATACATCTCCTTTTCTTATTCACCATCCAACACCAACATAGTCACTGAGGGATTGTCCTGGCTGTTGTTTAGGTACCTGGAGGAAAGGAGTTGATGGGAAACAACCAGGGACAATCTGGCCCTCATGTCCATGTTGAATGGTGTCTGATGAATGATGCACTAGCGTTGTTCATAAAAGGCTGCAAAAATGTGTCATGCTGGCAAAGTGTTTTGTTTTTGTTTTCACTTGTTTTCAAAAGTTGTTGAACCAAATTTGGCCAAAATTTCAGAAAAATTTACTCTTGGACAGTGACTATGTTTGCAAAATTTCAGCTCTAAAATTGAAACGTTTGACAAAGTTATAAGCAAAAGAAAAGGACCCTTTAGAATGGAAATGCTTAGGCAATCTTAGCTATAGCTATTACCACACACAAGAACTAAAAAGGGGATCATCTCATTCACCACTAGGTCTGATCTTTGCTCATCTCTTCTGAATAATCCAGTAATCCAACACTCTGAGTACAATGCAAAAAAGCAAAAGAGCAGTGATAGTGCTGCAGAAAGTGAATTTAATTGCACTAGTGTAAAGCCACCCCCCTCCCAAAAAAAACCAAAACAAAACAGAAAAAACAGAGATGTTGTCAGTCACCAAAGAAAGGAAACTCGTGACAGGCAAGTTGTTTGTGGTGACTTGGATAAAGATTATCTCCTTTCAAGCTGTCGTGAGAAATGAAGACATCCCATCTGGGCCACTAATACAAAGAAAGTTGAGATTTACTGGAAAAAAAGAAAAAAAAACAGTCTGAGTAAGGGTAACAGGGGGAAATATGATTGAAAGAACAAAACATCAACACTGTTGGTCATGAGGAACAGACTGAAGGGAGATATTGCCTGCTGACCATGTGTACCAATGCCAAGCAACCTAAAAGGAAAACCAGCATCTGGGGAATGGGACATTCTTTCTCTAGATCTGAAAGACAGCAGCAGATTGTTTGTATAGAAAGAAAAGGTGTCAGCAGAAAGGAGGAGCATGCACACATGGAAACATTTGCTCTAAGAAGCCACTTGAAAAACAACCATGGAGATGAGTGGAAGAAACATCTGTGCAACATGCAGCAAGACCACCACTAGTGCAGCTGGGAAGAGGTGGGAACAGAGGGGAATATATAAGCAAGGTTGGACATCGCTCCTTGTCAAAATGACATGACAAGCTGTAGGAAAATGTTTTCGGTACTTTCACAAAAATCCACCATTTTGTGGATTTGTGAAAACAAAAAAATGTGTTCTCCTTATGGGGGAGTAAAAAAGGGTATTTTTGTGAGAAATTACCTCAAGTCAGTAACTTTTATATTTAGCAAGAGACAGTCAGATTCCTGTTCATTAACCAGAATTAGTCAACAAGTGAAATCTGTAAAAAGAAATCGTAAATTTCAGTGATATGCTAAAAACTCTGTCTAAGATCTAAGAGTGGTTTCCTGTTCGGTTTGCTTCCAGTGAATTTATCCCTCCTCATAATAGCCCTGACTCTGCAAAGACTTAAGCATGTGCTCAATTTTACACACTGCAAATAGTCTCCTTGGCCTTAGTGAAAGGATTCACAGAGCACAAAGTTAAGCATATGTGTAAGTCTTTGCAGGATTGGGGTCAATGAGAGCAAATGTGATATGTGCCAGCAAGGATGAAGAAATCTACACCTGTCTGTAGTCTGGCCTCAATTTAGTTGTTCTCAGTGTCTTAGGCAAGCACAAGAATGTCAAATACTTCTGACCAAGATGCACATATCTTCAGCCTCTCTTAATGATGCAAAATAACCTTTCCCTGCACCAGCTGAAAAAGCATCTGTCAGGTGAAATTCCACCCTTTGTGTATTTGCAATATTCTTTATACAAAGTCGATCCATTAATAACTTTTCAGTACTGCAGAAGGTACTAGGTACCTAGGAGAAGGTAATAGGAGAAAGGAGCCCCATCTATATCCTCCAACTATTGTGGAGGATGGAAAGTCCATGTGCTATGCTAAGACCTCTTACGGAGATCACATATAAGATGAGTCATAATGTTACTGGCTTCTACCAGCTCATCCCTCCATTTGCTTGCTGCCAGAAAAACAATTTATGGAATGTGAAAGCTCTTTGAAGTGACTGATAATCTTGCTTTTTCTTAAACACACTGAAAGGAGACCCTATTATAAAGTAAATCAAGGCACATGAGAAGCATACACTTGCTACCTTGTTCAGATCCCTGATCTAAAGACAAGGCACACTCTTTTACCTCATAAGAGAAGTGCCTTCATTCTTACATATAAGGTTGTCACCTGATCCTAAGAGAAGAACAGTGAGAAAGAAGATAGTATAATATTAGGAGGCAAAGTGAGAAATACTGCGTGAAGAAAAAATAAGTATTTTGAAAAGTGTTGGAAATGAACTCATATTTCGTTTTAGGCAATATATTTTTCAATTACCATTCCCACCACCCTAAAATTGATATTATTGAAAATGTAACATTTCCATTTTTTTTTCATTTATGAAAACCAGATTTTTGTAAATGAAAAGTTTTTATAACCATTTTATTCATGTTTTAATACTATAAAAATAATTAAAAGGCACATTTTTTGAAAAAATTAAAAGTTTTTATAATGTTGACAATTTTTTATACTAGATTTTTTTCTTCTTCCTTTGGCAATTATGATTTTTCCCTACAGTACATTCTAATTCTCTTTAAACAATTTATATTATTTTTTATCACCTCAATTCCTTAATATGTTGGTTTTTGATTTACAGAGAAAGAGTACATGAAGTAGCTATAAAGAAATCCGGAAACAAATGACATGTCTACAGAAATAAGAAAACTTAAACACAAAGGTTTTCATCTGGGAGGTGTTCTAGTTAACTAACATGCACACAATGTACTAACTTTATTTGATAGTTTATCATCACAAAAAATCATTTCTTATGATAATGCAGCCTTCTTCCTTGAATTACTTGTTAATTAGGTTTAATTATACCACCAAATAATTACTCAAAATCTGACCTTTTCTAACAAAAGTCAGGCAACAAAGATGTAAGTGAAGCACAGAAACTAAACAATAAGCTTCCTTATTCCTTATAACAATAACCAAGATTGCTATGGTGATTTTTCCCCCATGTCGAACAGTTGGCTAAAACATCATTATTTACATTACCTTTCATCAGTTTCTGTTTTATGGATTACCTTCCCCTCAGAACCTCAAAGAAGGCTAGACAATTGAAAACGTACTGTAACTTTGCCTGTATAACTGTTAAGCTGTGGGATCCATCATTAGGAAGATACACAGTGAAGTTCATGTCACTTAGAACTCTAGACAATGGCTGTAACTCATTAAAATCACAATCATTGGGACATGACTCTTGCCTCAGCAGAGTTATATATTGCCTTACTCATCTGAGGGATATTCTGAATGTCTGGCAACGCCAACTATTTTTTACATGCACTGGACCATCCCTCCAAATAGCCGATTAAAAAGGGCTGCTGCTTTCTGGAAATTAAATAGTTTAGTGTAGCTGGAGTAGGGAGTTCAAACTCTGGTATTTGCCAACCAGAAAAATCTGTTTATTTCCCTAGCATTCTTGGCCTTTTGCCTTGGTTCAAGGCAAGGATTGTCAAGAGTTAGCTCTGGAGATAAGTTTTATGGCTGAAGGTCAGGCCAGGTTTGATTTTTGTCTGGTTGTGCATGGTGAGAAGCTCTGTTTAGCTCAAAAGCTTGTTTCTTTCACCAACAGAAGTTCATCCAAAAAAAGGATATTAACTTACCCATCTTGTGTCTCTAATATCCTGGGACCAACACCGCTACAACAACACTGCAAACAACCATGGTAAGAATGTGCATGATCATTTTGTCATATGAGGTATTCTTTCTACTAAGTCCTGTAAGATACTGAATAGATCCTGGGACATCAGTGCCAGCTGAAAGCACTCAGCACTTTGCAGGACCAGCTCTTTATATTTTTTCTAGTCTAGCTTCACAGAATGCAAGTTCTTTTCCTTATCATTAGAGCTGTTTCACATTTAGACCATTCAAGATTTCAAATTGTGGCTTCATTTTGAATTGGAACAAAACCCGAAAATTTTGAAATTCTCCACCAAGGAAATTTTTGAGAAAAAAAATTGATTTGAGTTGATCAAAATATTTTGTTTGGATTTTGACATTTTATAAATTTGTGTTATATTACAGTGTATGATACAAAATGGAAAAGTCATTTCAAAATGAAAAATCAAAACATTTCATGCTGAAAATGCAGAATCAGGACTTTTCAACATTGTTGGAACTCTTTTTTTTTTTTTTTCTGGTTTTCTTCTAAAAGAAATTCCTGTGAAATCAACCCAACTTTGCAACTTGTTTCAATTTTGACAGCTTATTCAAACAAAGCATGGTTCTATCAAAGTTTGTCTGAGCAGTCTACTCAGTGATAGTTTATTGTTCTGATTTCCTATTTACCAGCACCAGCCTAGCTTATACCCATGCTCCTCTGCCTTCAGGCAAGTTCAATTCCTTTTTTGGATTCGCTGACACATTGTCTTGCCACCCTGAAACATCCCTGAGAACCTGATACTTTGCTAGACATATCCATTGTTTTCTAGCATACTTTTGTGGATGCACTCAGTGCTTACGATTCTTTTTCAGCAACTTAATTTCTTAATGTAACTTAATGTAAACTTAATTTCCACAGCCTTCTGGTTCAGATAATAGGCATTTGTGTATTGCCGGAGTATGGTATGTAGCCCCACAAACCAGCTTGTTGTGCAGTGTGTCATTTAACACACCTTTGAATTCAAAATGTTCAGCAAACCACAGACTGTCAAACCATTTCTACCTCTGCTTGGCCTCTTATTAAACCGCAATTTTTCAGAGATCACCAGCTGCTTTCAAGCAAAAAGCGAATGAAGTACTTTCTCAATCTCTGCATATATTTTTGTTACTGGTCTGTTTGATTGCAACAGACTGTGTAATAGGGTGAAAGTTTTACCTACGATCATACTCACAATCAATCCAGACCACCAGTAAGACTTTGTAGCTGCAATATATGTCAGATGTTCCGTTCTGGAGCTCCGCTTTAGCTATATCCTAATAATTGTGGGAGTTTTTATCTGAATCAATATACTGAATGGTATTCCAAAACTATTCACTCACCATCAGCAATTCATCTTCTTTCATTTATCATTCTGGAGAGTTTTGCCCTTTTCTTTGGAAAGTATGCATCACCCTCTGTTCTCTTTCTTAACACCTACCATACTCTTGATTGAATTTGCAAGTTCTTATGGGGTGTGGAGTGTAGGTGCATGCTCCCTGAACGCTACTCAGGTATTCTACAGCAGTGGTTTTCAAACTGGGGAATGTGAGCTCTCATCAGGGACTATGTGAGAAAAATCCTGTAATGGCAGACTTATCCCCTACAGACTATTTTTTTCTGTTTTCATAGGTATGTTATGACCCTATCTCAGATGGAGGTATGCAGTAGACTACATTATTTGGAACAAGGTAAGCAGCCTAAAAAGTTTGAAAACTGCTGCACTACAGGCACTCTGGCAGCACCTACATGGTGCAGAAAATTCTGCCCTAGTGCTAAGGAATACTGCCAGAATCCAGTTAATCGTAGACACACAGGACACTAAAGGAATGTTGGGGATGATGGAGTGGCAGTTGGGGGAACAGAAAGAAGACTAGGCAAATCTGTGACACTGGTGCAGAGCCTCTCTAAAACATGAAGCATTCTGTAGACATTTTAATGGCAAATCATTATCCTGTGGCAAAGCATGAATAAAGCAGGTACGAGGCCAAGGCAACAGTAGAGGCCAGCCAGTTCATGAGATGGCTCCTTCTGGGGAGCCACATGCCCTCCTTTTTGCTACACTGTCAAAACCTCCTCTTCAGCCTTACAGGATAAAGCCCTAGTTAGGAATGCTGTTTTCCCTCCATTGAATTTCTCTTTCATACCAGGGTTGGGGAGGCTTTGAAAATACACAGACTCCAGTTATTTACAGTGCTTTCATTCATTAGAAGTATCTGCAGCTGGAAAATGGGTCTTCACACTGTAATTCTGCTTGTTTGTTTGTTTGTTTTTTCCTGTGGTTCTTTCTCCCTGGCAATGTCCCAGTGGAACTTCTATTTCCTTTGCCACTATTAAGAATGGGAGATTTCCAATCTATAAAAAGGGAAATAAGGACAACCCAAGGAATTACAGATCCATCAGCTTAACTTCAGTACCCGGAAAGATAATGGAGCAAATAATTAAGCAATCAATTTGCAAACACCTAATAAGGTGATAAGTAACAGTCAACGTGGATTTGTCAAGAACAACTCATGTCAAACCAACCTGATAGTTTTCTTTGACAAGGTAACAAACCTTGTGGTTGATGTGGTATATCTTAACTTTAGTAAGGTTTTTGATACTGTCTCACTTGACCTTCTCATAAACAAACTAGGGAAATACAACCTAGATGGAGCTACTATAAGGTGGGTACATAACTGGCTGGAAAACCATACCTAGAGAATAGTTATCAGTGGTTCAGAGTCAAGCTGGAAGGACATATTGAGTAGAGAACCACAGGGATCAGTTCTGGGTCTGGTTCTGTTCAATATCTTCATCAATGATTTAGATGGTGAGTACACTTATAAAGTTTGTGGATGATACCAAATTGAGAGGGGTTCCAAGTGCTTTCTTTGGAGGATAGGATTAAAATTCAAAGTGATCTGGACAAACTGGAGAAATGGTTTGAAGTAAGTAGGGTGAAATTGAATAAGGACAAATGCAAAGTACTCCACTTAGGACGGAACAATCAGTTGCACACATACAACATGGGAAATGACTCCCTAGGAAAGAGTACTGCAGAAAGGGATCTGCTGGTCATAATGCATCACAAGCTAAATATGAATCAATAGTGTAATGCTGTTACAAAAAAAGCAAACATCATTCTGGAATGTATTAACAAGAGTATTACAAGCAAGACACGAGAAGTAATTATTCTGCTCTACTCCATGCTTATTAGGCTTCAGCTGGAGTATTGTGTCCAGTTCTGGCTGTCACATTTCAGGAAAGATGTGGACAAATTGGAGAAAGTCCAGAGAAGAGCAACAAAAATGATTAAAGGTCTAGAAACCATGACCTATGAGGGAAGATTTTAAAAATTGAATTTGTTTAGTCCGGAGAAAAGAAGACTGAGACGGGACATGATAACAGTTTTAAAGGTCATAAAAGGCTGTTTCAAGGAGGGAAGGAGAAAATTTGTTCTCCTTAACTTCTGAGGCTAGGGCAAGAAGCAATGGGCTTAAATTGCAGCAAGGGCAGTTTAGATTGGACTTTAGGACAAACTTCCTAATTGTCAGGGTAGCTAAGCACTGGAATCAATTGCCTAGGGAGGCTGTGGAATCTCCATTATTGGAGATTTTTAAGGTCAGGTTAGGCAAACACTTGTCAGGGATGGTCTAGATAATACCTAATCCTGCCATAAGAGCAGGGTTCTGGATTAGATGACCTCTTGAGTTTCCTTCCAGTCCTATGATTCTATAAGTAGATTCTCAGCTAAGCAATAGAACATATCTGCTGCATTTACAACAGAAATCAAACAACCCTCCCCACCCCAAAATGACAAGGCTAACGAATCTTCCTTTTCTTTGACCAAGAAAAGAGACTAACAAGGATTTCTGCCATTCCACAATTTTTAAAGGTAGAGTAGGCTGGAGAACTATTGCCAGGCCAACACAGATCTGCCTGGTCACCTGTCACTCATACTTCCCAAATAGATAGAGCAGCAAACTATGGATCCTATCTTGCAAACACACATAGGAGTAGTCCCACTGAGTTCCACGGGATTACTGAAATGTATCAAGTTACTCACGACCATAAATGTTTTTAGGATCAGGCCAAAAGAGAGGGGCTTTTGTTTGGCTTAGTGTTTTTAGAAATAGCATTCCAATTATCTGCCCTGTTCATTTGCCATTACTGCATTCACTGCCAAAGTAGCAGCCATTCTATTACAAATTACTGTGGTGTTATTGTCTTTACCTAGTAACTGTCTTGTGTTTATACTTATTTTGTTATGATGTTTAAGTATACTTGAGATTTCTAAATTTAAATATTCAATAAAGTTTTACTTTAAAATATTAAATATTGTGATCCTTCAAAGCTGTTTTATTCTTGCTCTCTGAAGCTGTGACATTATCTGATGTAATGAAACCTAGGGAAAACACCCATCCCCATTATTACAGAGAAAGGGAATACACTAAATGCATAGTCATAAAAGTGGCCTACCACATTCAGCATTGAGAAATTTAAGATACTCAGGCTAACAAGGGATAATAACTTTGATATTTCTGCATTATTGAATAAGTGTGATTAATAGAAGAGACAATTCTCAAATCCTTTGTGCAATGGCAGTAAAAAGGGAAAATACATGAAGGCAAACATGAGTTGGAAGGAATTATTCTAGCATTGTGGAATACTCTGTCCAGCTTGCAATATAGAATGCACCGGAAAAGGTACCCGAAACAATACAGAGGAGTAAGAATCTTAGTTATTAAAAAAGGCTCAGAAAAACTACTGTAAATCTATATTCTTTAAAATAGAGAAGATTAAAGGCCAACTATTAGTCTCAGATGTATGTGATGCTCATTGAAATCAATGGAAAAATGGCTTACACATCTGAGGGCAGGATTTGGCCTAAAAGAGGGAACCTCACTGAGATATACCAAATTGTAAAGGGGCCAGAAAGGATCAATGCTACTAGGATCACTGAGCTGGTGTCAAGCACTAGAAAGAGAGAGCAGAAACCAAAGCAAAGGAAAGACCAAGCACAAGAGGAATTGAGGTGGAATTTCTTTGTACAGTCCATACTTAATGTACAAAATGAATGACTGAGAGCAGCTAGAAGAATGATCAATATAATGTTTCAAAAAGAAACTGGATGATTATTTGGAGGGAAAAGTTGATATTGTAGGGTACAACTTCAAACTCAAAGGATGAGGGCAGGATTGGATAGGCATTGTAGCCTTTTTCACTCAAAAAATGTTCCGTCTTCTCATGTTAGCAGCCATTCACCAGCCATTCAATGTAACAATTCAAAGGGATTTTTGTCTCTCTCTTTCTCTTTAATGTACTTCTTCCTTCTGATTAAGAAGGCTAAATTAAGTGAGAATGAAACATTGCATTAAACAAATTGTGAATGAGTCTGGCTGCCCAAATTAGATTGCAAGGCAAAGACAAATGCTTAGAATTATGTGGTTTCTGTTTTGCAAATCATGGAGGCTGCTGTACTGATGCAACAACCAACATTCTAAGCTGACATCAAAGCGAGAAAAAAAAATCAGCTGAAACGACAGCAGCAGCTGCAGCATCCGCCTCTAAATTAGGCTGTGTTTCAAAGTCTGGACTCAACTGCTAAGCAGTATAAAGACCCAGGAGGAAGGCTGCCCAACAAAAAGAGTTAGCTTTCTAACCTAACACATCAAAGTAACACATGCTAAGAGGAGCAATAAATGCATATGGCACACATTCACATGCTGCCTAATTGCATTGGGCTCATGAAATCAAGACAAACCTTCATCTGACTCCTAGTTTCAGGGTGGATTTCAGACCTTTTCTATTGCAGAAAGATGATATAAACTGATAGCATATTAAATTCTGGCTTTGTGGTGGTGCATTCCATAATTTCAAAAAGATGGACAATTTTCATATCATAGGAAATCTCCAAAATACTGAGTTTTTAATTATAGGATCTATGCATCTACCAGATCATACAGCAACACAAAATTATTCTAAATTGATCATTCTAAACCTTGATCTCAAAGTTCAGAAAAGGAATCTCTCAAAGATTTTCCTTTATTAATCTTGAACTGATGTCACCAAATTTTCAGTGATATTTAAAGACCAAATTAATGAGGCTTATTAAGAAAAATAAGAAATACATTATTAAATGCTAAGAATAGATTTTATAGAGGCAGTTAAGCTTGTCATAACAAAAAAGATTTTTCTAGGTACTGAGGTTGTAGCTTATTCAGCAAAACTATTTGCAGTTTTATATATGATGCACAAAGGAAAAAGGATCATTGCCATAATGCAGAAGCTTAATATTACCCCTAAATATTTGTATATTTTTATTTTTTTAGGTTGTATTATGTAGTTTTACACACTCAGACTATACTGTTTCTGAAAGAGTATAGTATAGCAAAGAGTATATTTTACTATTTATGGAAAGTTAATGTGCAGAATTATTTGAAATTCAAGAGGTTAATAGTGATTCTTGTATGGTTACTAATTAATCATGTACGCATACTTTCATTCAATGTACCTAGTTAAGGGTAAATATACAAAATATATGAAATAACTATAAAATATTACAGTATAGGAAAATAGAAAAATGCATAGAAATAGCATCCTCCAACAACCTGTAAATCCTGTTGATATAACTTTAACTGAATAAATGTATTGGCAAAGGGTTAAAGTTGCAAGCAAGAGCATTCATCTAAAATGCACTCTGTTAACTTGTGCATTAGGAGAAACAATTCCAGCAGAAATGATGCAATAACACCAGCATAGTGGCATTATTACTCATGAAGTAATTCTGTTTTTTATGCTTATGGATTTCTTCCTGTTTAAATGAATCTGTTCAAGGACATCAGCATCAAGTGCAGAGTTTGTGTTGCAGTATAGCTCTTATCATGAAAACAACCAGGAATGGTAAAAAAGCCCCCAAAATGTATAATACTCAAAGAGGAGCTGAAATATAAAGATTTGCACATATGTTGTACTTACATGATGTGCTTTCTCATTTAAGAATCAATTGATAAAATGTATGTGTTTAAATTATGTCAAGTCTTACAATGAAAAATGCCTGGACATCTAACACTTCTACTCCATTTAAAAATAGAAAGATACAATGGAATATGAAGTACACAGAGGTCAGATTGTCAGTATTTGTTTTACATGTCCTGGCATTTGCAATTTAGTGTTTCCCAGTCACAGTATTTAAAGGTGTCTTGCAAAGAGGGAGAAAATAAAATGGTGCCCCTTTTTTCCTTATTGGAAGATGGTTGTGGTGGTGTTATGGTGGGGCTTTTTTAAAAAAAAATCTCTGCTTGCTCTTTGCACTCAGAATTCAGGTCTTGCCTAGCCTGTAAGATTTTGTAATGACTGGTCAACTAGTGACATGATCACATCACAAGAGTCAACAGACTGAAAACTGAGAGATTAAAAGAGGAAGATTCGTAAAACTCATCTGTCCTATGAACTGGTTTAATCCACTCTAAAAACTGATTTACAAGAAGGTTTGCAAAATATTTCTACACCCACAAAACTTCAACCAATTTACAAATGTAAGAACTGTTTGAAGTAGACTGGGCTTTCAGCATGTTTAAGAACTAGTTTAGTCTAAACTGTTTCAGTATAAACTTGCTTGGTGCTAGCATGAATGCCAAGCTGAAACAGTTCAATCAATCAATCAATCATCCTACTATTATCCCACAATGCATTGATAGACTTTTGATATCTCCCAGCATACTTTATTTCAGGGAATTGTGCCACCGAAATCATTACAACTAGGATCACTTTGTCACATCTGATGAAGTGGGTTGCAGCCCACGAAAGCTTATGCCTACAGAAATTTAATTTGTTAGTCTTTAAAGTGCTACAGGACTCTTGTTGTTTTTGCTGTACACAGGCTAACACGGCTACCCCTCTGGAACTTTACAACTAGAATAGTTTTTAAGCGGGCTAGTGGGGACACAGTAGTTCTCAAGCTGATTCAGCATGGCTACTCGGGATACACTAAACTGTGCTTAAACCAACACAACCAGTTCAGTTTGATTTTGAAGTGCTATACATAGCCTTAATCAGACTGCTTCATGTACTTTTTAAATCTTTAATAATATCTATTTAATGTTATATTTAGTGAACATTTTGCCAGAGCTTTTCTCTGTGGCACAAGAATAATAATAAAAGGTCAAACACAACCACTCTATGACCATAAGAGTAATGTATTCCAGTTCTTGTGGTTACTAATAAGATGAAGTCACTTTTAGGGATGTATAAGGTAGGATGAACTTCAGATTTGCTCATGGCAGCACTATGGTATTTAGAATATTTCTCTTTGTCTTTTTTTTTTTTTAAAAGGAGCATTGTACCTACAGTATCCCTGCAAGAAATTCCTAATTTACTCTCAATCTGAAATGCACCATAATAGAGTTTGGTTTTGGTTTTTCTCCTGAGAATATCATAAGTTTTTTTTTAAAAGTGTCTTAACATGGAATAGAGATGTGAAAGGAACTCTGTATGCGTATGTGAAGAGAAGGAGGATGGGACACAACATCCCTTTCTTCAGTCGGGAGAAGGGGAACTTAACTGATGCACAACTCTTCACTTCCACAGTAGGAAAGTCCATCACCCACAGATGCTAAGGAAATGCCCAGGCATAGGTCTTCACCTGGGTAAATGCATCAACCCCCTAAGTGAGTCTTAGGATCCTCATCTGGGGGAGGAGGGCAACCAACATGGTTTAGGAAACTTACCAAGGCCCTCCCAATTTCCCCTCCAGCCTTAGGAAGCCTCTAGAACCCCCTACCCTCATGGAAACTCAGGAAGGCATACTGAGCACCCTTAGCAATTGTCCACTACCTTCTTCTACATTCATTTTCCCAGCCCCAAATAAGTAGATTTCTCCACCTCCAAGGAACCAAAATATGGCTGCTCAGCCTCTGACAAGCCTAAATAGGCTTGTTAGGGAATAACAAGTCTATTAAATCTCAGGTGAGAATAGGTGTAGCCCCTGATGACCCTCCTAAATCCTCATGAGGAATACAAGTCTCCTTAAGCTAATTGGAGGTTTTCCACTCCTGCAAACCTCAGGAAGTGCATGGAGGAGAATGTCTCCAATCCCCCATGGAACTTCTAAAGACTGCAGAGCTTTGAACCTTATGAGGTATAGAGGAGTATAATGTAGAAGAATGGGACTATGAAAGGTAGGAGTCTTGGGATGTGTGTGGTGTAATAGAGTGGTAAGTGCATGGTTCTCCTTCCTTCCTTTCCTTTATATCCTCATACTCTGACCAGTAACTGTGAGAGGGAGACAATTTCTCCCTTTGGAGAGATCCTTCTGCTTCCTGGCACTAATTCTGTAGCTGCCAGTGAACTAGAATTAGCACATCAATTCCAGATAAGCCATGCAGATGTTAATATTTGAAATGTGAATAGCTCTTAATAAGAATCTAATCACCTAACCTTTATGTCTCTGCACTATAGCTAAGCTACGTATGTCCAGAAACCACAACTTAGTTCACTGCTTCTTAGGATTCTCTATTTTGTTGGGGATAGGAGTTGCTACAAAGTGACAAGTATTGAAAAAATGTTTAACTCTGTTGAAAGTCTCTCACTTTTCTGGTGTCTTCATTATTCATGAAACAACTTTGTCAAAATTATCTTAATATTTTTAGAATGCTTTTATGCACTACACACTTTTATCTCAAGGTTTTCAGCACATTTGTAAAGGCTAGTCTGGACACTGTGAAAATGTGTGCTCCAAAATACCACAAATATGTGGAGAACATCCAGAACAGTTTGTGCAAACATATGAACTACCTCGAGTTAATTGCCAATCAATTAATTTGAAGTAAAAAACTGATGTAGGCAATTATTTGTGTCCAATTTTCAAGGGTATTTAGGCACCTAAAAATAGATATCAAGTAGGATTTTCAAAAGCACCTGCACAGGTTAGGTGAAAATCCCCCTAGGGACCAGATCAAATTATATTTAGGTGCCTAATTTCCATTGAATTCAATAGTAGTTAGGCACCTAATACCTTTTAAGATCTAGGCCTAGACACCTATCTTCATCCTTAAGTGCCTTTTGATGTTGCTTTAATTATTGAGTAGCTGCTGCCACTTCAAAATGATGTGCCAATCTTTAACTTAAAGAGGAGATTGTCTAGTGGAGAGAGCAGGGAATAGCAATTTAAACTCCTAGATTCTGTTCTTTCTCTGCTGTTAACTTTGTGGCAAACAACGCAAAGATGTAAGTTTGAGGATGACATCAGTTGAAACTATGGGTACTCAGCACCTCTGAAAATCAGGGCTTTAACATTCTTGTTCCTCAGTTTACCCTGATATTAAATGGGAATAGTAAATATATGTCATACAGGGCTGATGTGAGATTTGACTTATCAGTGTTTGTAAATTGCTTTTAGAGCGTCATGAAAATTATTATACTGAAATCATAGTACCCATAGAACCAGATTCCCCATTTGTTACCCACTATAGGTGCATCAATTTCAGTGGAGCTAGGCCAAGCCACACCAGCTGATACAGTGGTGAGGCCAATAGAAATCCCAATAGCTATATAAAATTAAATTCCTATTATTTGAGAAATCTAGTATTAATATGAATCTGGACCATTTACAATAAAACAACTCTATTTTTGTTTGTCTTGTTTGCTTTTACTTACAGTTCTCAAATTTCCAGGTTGAGAAAATAAAAATATTTCCCTTCCTAACTGTGTTCTTTATGTTTCAGCATAAGGAGAATTTTACCACCAAGTTATATATGTCCGAATCCAGACAATCCCAACAGAAACTTTTATGCATCCGAAATAGGCTGGAGCTAACACTGCCACTGTAATTAAATTGTGTTTTCTTCATTTTCCCCCTGCTATTTGAAAGAGAGTGTGTTTAGCTTTCTGATTTCAATGAGAACTATGTGAATACTAATCTAATTTGAACCTCTGTGGATTTGAAAGAAAAGATAGACTTTGCTTTTATTGTTTCCTAAAATGAAGCTGTTATGAAAGAACTCCAAATGCTGCCTTTCACATCCTTATCAGGAGTTTCAAATAAAAATCCTGTTTTCATTACTCCAAAGAATAGCAATTGATTCTGTCACAGTATCATTAAAGCATCTATTGCATGTCAAAATACTAATTTATTTCTTAGCAAATCTTCATCAAAAGTGAGGGGACAGGTGGTGAGAGGAAATGGACCTTGCGTTTTCACAGAATGTAAATATCAACAGTCTTCTG
Source organism: Emydura macquarii macquarii (assembly GCF_026122565.2). Taxonomy (NCBI): domain Eukaryota; kingdom Metazoa; phylum Chordata; order Testudines; family Chelidae; genus Emydura; species Emydura macquarii. The sequence continues at coordinate 7,309,208 of NW_027130155.1, read as the reverse complement.
CATCGTCTCTGCTGCCATCATCCAATAATACGCTATCCAAAATCCTTAGAATTTTAGGAATGTACCTGGAGCATGCAGCAAAGCGGGAAGTGGGTTGTACAAGGACATGGCTGGAATGTTAACCACGTTTATTTTTTTCCTAATGAACATGCCCTGAGCCAAAGCTCCCTGTGCCAAATGAAAGGCTTTCCACTGACTTCAATGGTCTTTTGAAGAGGACCAGAGTGCATATGTACAATGTGTGTAGAAAAACTTGGGCCACATTTTCAAAAAGGTGGCACCCATTTGTGCATGTGCATTTTTACACAGACAGGGGATGATCTTGCAAAGAAGTCAGTATGTGGCCAGGAGACATAGCAGAGAAGGAAGGAGATAGGGCATTGCGTTGGAAGGTGGAATAACTTGAAATTGGCTAAATATCCAAATAAAGGAAAAAATTAATATCTATCTTTAAAAAAATGAATCATGAAATATGTTGGGCAAATCACTCTAGGTTCACATACACAACTAGAATTTGAAGCTACCTTAGCTTAAATAAAATGTTTTGTCTTGCTCTTTGTAAATAGCATACATAACATGACTGCTATATATTCTCATTTCCATATTTTAAAATGGACAATGTGACCGTGAAACTTAAGAGCTTCAGAAAAGTGGGTGTGATAGCAGTAGAGAAAAGGTTAAACTATAGTTAACTTGTTTGCTCAGCTGAATGCATACTTCAGAAAACTTGTTAAAAGCACCAGAGTAAGATCAGAAAGATAATTTAAAAACTTAGAATCAGGAACCTTAGAAAAGCATCTGCTTCCTGTGAGTACAGGAGGATAAAAGTGACCTTGATCTCTCTGTCTTAATGGAAAATCACCATCACTATTCCCAAACTAGACATAAAAGGGAACCCTGGCTAAAGACAATAAAGAAAATACATTGAGTCCCTCTGAACAAGCCTTAGAAAATAAAATTATGGGAGCACAATCACAAAAACATTCTCAGATTCAAGCACTGGGACTTCACCCATCTGTAAAATGAGTGTAATGATATGTAATTTTCAGAAACCTGCTGACTGAGCTAATTAATAAGAGCTACACTCTAGGCTTGCACTATGGCTCCTTTGTGCCTAAAAGGCCAGCTGAGGATTCCCTTGACTACTGTGGCTCTAGACCACACTACCTGGCTGCTGCTGAAGGTGATTTGGAAGGGTATAACCAGCGCATGCAGTGTTTCTTGTCAGCATAATCACCTCTAGGAGCATAATCACAGGTTGGCACAAGGTAGAGCAGCCCCAGGGCTTTTCTAGCATACATCAGATGATGAGTTTGCCTTGGGGACTGGGGATTAAAGTCACTTTTTTCCACACCACATGTCCTCCTCAGCAGAATCATGAACACAAGAGGATCTAGTCCTCAATATTTTAATGAATTTTTAGTTCATTGGATTAAAGTGACAGTGGCAGTGCTGTTAGCTAGGGATGTGCTTACCCCAGGCAATAGACAGTGCCCTGATTTTATCATGTATATTTGTATTCGTGAAGTTTTATCATGACTATGTACGTTTATGTATGAGGATATGTAATCCATGTATTTTTACCATGGTTTCAGAGTTTCTTGGACACAGTGACCACACCAAGACACACAACTCTAACTAACTGGAGAGGCAGCAAGTCAGAAGTCTGAGACCTTGCTTTCTTTTTCCTCTCAAAATCACGGCACTGCCCTAATTGCCTGCTATTAAAAATAAGTCTATAAATACTGTGTTTTAAAAGTACGACTGCGGCTGCTTTCCCTCTGATGTGACTGACAAGTCTGTGACTTGAGTGCAAAATACACCAAACCCTTTACAATTCATTGAGTGTGCAGCCTCTGAGTGAGGACACCATCCACCTAGCTGTGACTGTTGAAGGACATGGGGCAAGGTCACGACTGTTAGGCACAGCCCAGAGTAAGAGATGATATGAGAAGTGCCTCGCCCATGGGGGGAGCACCAGAAAGCCTCTTTGAACTCCTCCAGTAAGTAGAGGGACATACTTGATCCTACACCTATTAATGACGTACAACTTGTTCCTCTCCCGAGCATCTATCTTGATGCACATCAAGTGTGTCAGCACTCGGCCTTCTCTCTATCCTAATGGATAAAGCAATCTCTCTGCTCTCCTTAGTAGTTCTCCTTTTCCTTTATGCAGTCCATGCAAGAAGGCAAGGGAGACAGGAGAAAAGGCCAGGTTGAATCTAGCCCATGAAGTATCACCTGGGAAAAGAAGTCATTAGAACATAGGTTTTGGGCACTGCAGAGATAAGAAAACACACTAAAAATAATGTCTAGGGAAGAGATCCACAAAAACAATCCAATATGTTGCAAGTAGGTACTTTTCCTTAAGGATGAAGCAAGCAATTTAGGAAGCACACATTCACATACAGATCTAAATGAAAAAGTCATTTAAATGTAATATAATCACTTTGTTTTTATGAAATTATTTAATATTCTATTGTGAGTTTCAGCAGGCTGCCATTAGAGGGCATGAAAGAGTAGTAGTGTAGGCAGAAAATGCACATCCAGACAAATAAACCCTGAAGAAAACAGATGGATCAAAAATAAAATAAGAAAAATATTTTTAAATGAATCATTGCTGTAATGACTTGCTGAGCAAACAGTTGAGAGAGTCCAACCCTGTAAATCCACAGTCTTGTGGTTCCTGATCATGGACAGGGAGTTTTGCTACTGACACCAGAAAAAGCAGGATGAGGCCCATAATCCTCCATTCCTGTCCAGCAGGAATATTTAACTTTTCCTGGAGTTTTTAAAATCATGTATAAATGAAGCATGAAAGCAAAGCTCCATAATCTAAATATTTCACTGTGCCAGTGGCACAAGCAAACTAGAAGGATTAAAAATGCCCAGTATAAGGTAATCAACAGACATCTAAAAGGGTCAGCAAAACAGTAAGAGATTCTCACACACAAACAGTCACAACACATGAAATGGATTTTTAAAACATTGAATAGATTTCTATGCATTCCCCTGATTGTGGTGAAAGTTCTATCGAAACTGAAGAGATCCTAACTCTCAGTCTGGACCCTCATCATAGGATGTGTCAGAGAAGAATCATTAGCCACGGACACTGTCAGATAAACAGAATTCTAGCTTTAGCAAACACATGGCGCATGAGAGATGCCCCATCACAGCACAACCCTAACTTTTTGTTACCTCCCAAAGTAGATTGATCTATGGAGGTTAATTTTCTGCTCTCCACCCCACCCTACATATCTTCTTATCTTTGAGCTAACAGGCACTGTAAAACATAGTAAAGAATGCAAGCAATTGTTTAAAGAGCATAATTTAAACTCACTTAACTCATCACATAGTCTACACAGAATTATGGCCATTACTGTTGCCTTGTCAAACACCTGATGTGTGGTGGCTCTCATCGTGCTATTAGGTTCTCTAAAGGGTTACATTCTCCTAATCTCCTCTAGTCTCTGTTCTGTAGATGACCCATTAATTCCTTGCAGTATAGTATAAAGTCTGCAATTCCATGTTTCAATAAGAACAGTTTTATCTACCATCCCTTTAACTGACTCTTCTCATTCCTCAATCCTTTGGGCATAAAATGAAGGGGTCAGGGGAATATAGGTCTCATAGACTATAGAAATAACAGCCCCCATGCCCACTAAACAAAGGCAGTCCCTGGTTCATGATGACGATTACAAAGTAAGGTGCATTAATAGTTGCTTTGTAAATTGGCTTTTGCCTTTTTTCTGCTTCAACTGGCCAAAGAATAAATGAATTTTCTAATGGCTATGGAGCATTATTTTTAGCCTCACAATCATATTGTAAATGCCCTCTTTTCCCTCTGGCCCTGATCCTGGGCCTTTTTGCATTGTTCCAGTTACACTATGGTAAAATTCTGAAAACAAAGCCCTCCCGGAACCTGCAAGAGATGCCAATATATTAAAGTCATTGTTGCTCTTGGGCAAAGGGTCATACAGCAGGGCTGAGGTCAATACAGAATGTTCGCAGCATAAGACGTTAAGCAGTTGTTCACTGTGACTTTTTCTCACATCTTTTTAGTGAGGCCAGTTGGTTTAAAAGAGTCTCAGCACAATGAGGCAAACACCCAAACTGTTCAGTTTCAGGTTGTAGTTCATGATGAGAACCCGCAGATATTTAATGGGCTCACATGTATTGCCAGCAGGATGCATCTAGACTCCTTCCAGTTGATGAAGGCCAGTGTTGGGGTCTGTACTCCCGAGAGAGGTGGTTAGTTCCTTGTTCTGAGATGGCAGGATGTCTTCATACAGCTTTACCCACTGCTTTAAAGAACTTTAGGAACATTGGAATTGCCTGACTGGATCAGACCTGTGATCCATCTAATCCAATGGCATGTCTCCAATAACAGCCAGTTCCAGATGCCTCAGGGAAAAGTACAAGAAATTCCACAGTAGACAGATTCAGATAATCTGCCCCACATAAAGATCATCCTAGCATCTAATAGTTTGAGCCAGGCTTAAACCCTGAAGCACAAGGGTTTATGGTGCTTCCATCACCCTGCATTCCTCCCCTCCACTTTTTAAGCATTAACTATAACTCTGAATATTCTTGTTATCCACATAAATGTCCAAACCCTCTTTGATTCTTGCTGAATCCTTGGCCTCAGTGGCATCCTGTGGCAGTGAGTTCCACAACCTAATTACACATTGTGTGGAACAAGTATTTCCTTTTCTCAGTTTTGTATTTGATGCCTTTCCATTATATTAAATGTCCCCTTGTTCTTGTATGATGAGACAGGGAGAACAGAAGCTCCCAATATACTTTCTCTATCCCTTCTCCTGAGCTGAATGTTGTGATTAACCACTGACCGGTTTCTAGCTTTTCTTTTCGGAGGCAGCTTATTAAGAAAATAGTGATTGGGCAGCTTTTGAAACATGGATTAATTAAATAATAATAAATAATTCCTTGGTGGTTCCATTACTACTTCAGCTAAGGATTCTGGGACAGAACTGCTCCTTTGCTCAGATATTAGATTGACTGGGGGAGACAGCATACCCTGTTGGGAGGGCAACAGGTGACTGTGCTGACACAGAGTGGGCACCCAATGACAGCTGAAGATCCCCATGGGATGGAAAGAGTTTTGTTTGAACAGCTTCTACCCAGGTTTGTGACTGTTTGTCACAACCCCTGCTGACACTTGCAGACACTTGCCTAAACCACACTAAGGCCCCAAGAACTTCTGATGGATTCTGGCTTCCTTGCTAATCCTGAGAGTAACATGCGGCACTCTTTCTTTCTTCCCCAGGAGATGACTGTACAATGTGACAAGTCTTCACAAGTAAAAGAATGACATGTGGGCCAGTGGCTGGCTACAATGGACCTATTTTGATTTTTGTGAATAATCAGATTATAAATATTAGGGTAAATTTGTCCCCATTCAGTGAAGAAAAGACTTTGTATGTGTGATATGGGGATAAGGTACATTAAATGTTTGGGGTCTTTTTCAGTTTATTGGACTTGGTTTCCTTTTCACATGATTTTTCTTCACATTCAGCTTGTGTATGATTGGAAGACTCAATAAAAATGGAAAATTAAAACAAGAAAAAGTCTCATTATGTACTTTATACAGTCAGCATTCTCAAACACAAAAGCCTCTGTTTCAGTGCCATATCAAAAACTATGGTGCTTTAAGGCTTGGCCAAAGAATCGATACAGCCCTAAAGCTTTGATTCTTAAGGCTTCTGACTGGATGGATTAAACAAACTTTTTAAAGCACTTCCAATGTTACAAATAAAGAAATGTCTCAGTTCCATTTATGCCTCTTAAACACTTGCACCTGTCTTCCTCTTTGTCAGCCACAGTATACATTAAAATTAAGAAACTAGGCAGTGAGGTTTGGGATTAGACATGGGAATATGTTTTACAATCAGAGATTTCAGGTTCCTCCGAATTGTAACTACTGGATAGGGACGTTCTTGTACAGGGACTGAACACTCCTAGACAGGTCAGGAACACTGGACAATTAAATTAGGACTGGTTGTTCCACTGAACTGCCTCAGGGACTAGAATTTCCTAGTGAGCTAATTCACTGTTACCTGATTTAGTGAAGCTATGTCTATTCCATAAGCAGATGTTTGTATTTTTGCCAACCAAAATGTAGCACTGGCAGTGCAGCTTCTCAGAGATTATGTATAGCTATACCTTGCAGGAACAGAAGCAAACTTGGGTCACTTGCCAAGGTGAAGATTGGCCATTGCTGGCAAAACAGACCCACATGACTAGTGTTTTTCAGATCTTGTTAGTCCATAGGACTGGCTTCCCCATTCAAGGGAAATAAAAGACTGACAGAGAGTGAGAAACTCATCCAAACTTCCTTGCCTGTAACCAAGAAAAAAAAATATTCCTTCAACACTTCCTCTGTTGTTGTTGGATTGATAGTTGGACGTCAGTGTAGTTAAGGTTGAAATGGCACACCTCTTGGTTGCTTAACTATGATATGCCTAGTTATGCAGTTCAGTCCTTTCTGGCCTGTTCAGGGCTATGTTGGACATGGGAAGGAGGGTGTGGGAAGCTGAGGATATGACTTGTTGTTTTTCTTTCTCCTTTCAAAAATGTTGTTTTATAGCATTTTTTTTTAATATTAGTTTGTAAGGATTCTTTTAAAGTAGAAATATTTAAAAATGGACATTCTAAAATTCCCCTCTCAGACAGTCTATTGCACCAATACAACAGATGGACCCTATGATCCACAATATGGCCACAATGTGATTTCAAGTCATTAAGAATTAGAGCATTCAAGGAGAGAGAATCTTAGCTTTTTATGAGACTGCTTCGTTATTCAGTTAGGCCCCAGTCTTGCACGACTCACTGTAAAACAGGCCATTGGTGCTAGCACAGATGTCAGCTGATCCAGGAGCTGCTTGTCGAATCAGGGCCGTAGATACCTTAGGCTATATTTTGATATGCTATTTCCACTTATTATTTCTTCTTATGAATCATCCTCCAATCAATACAAATGATAGAGTACTGGGGGGAAAGTCTGTGAGCTTGATTTGAGATTTTCACAGAGCTCTAAAAGAAATTGTCATATTCCAGTGCTACAATACCCCAACCATGGAATGCCACATCTGATTACTTTCTAACTCTGAAATATGACTTCTTCTACTTGCGGGAGAGTGGGATTTTTTGGTATATCCATTAAATAAATAAATAAAAATACATAAAGTGTTGTTTTCTATTTAACAGAGATTAGAAAACAAACGAAAGCAGCAGATAAAATTAAATAGCTATCAATAACAGACAGCTCAAGAAGAAAAAAAAAGGAAGCTTAGAGGCTCACAAAAGGTCAAGCCATGCAGCTAAATAGGAGGCTCAATTTGTCAAAGAAACTGTTTGTATTAAAAAGAAGAAAGAAACTGGAGATATAGCAGCAAATTCTGTGAGGTGCTGAGCACCTTTTACCAGAGGCTGTGTATCCTTAACTACCATTGAACTCAATGGGAGAGTAGGGCACTCATTACTTGGTTTTCAGAATCTGGCAGCATCAAGCCCATGAGAGGTAACAAAAAAGAAGAACCTAACCAGCAGAATATTTGTATAACAAAAAAATGATGTATGATATGTTAAAAAAGAAACAACGTAATTTAAGATTAATTATGTTTTTATATATTATTTGCAAATTTTTCATAATCACATTGTTTTGTTTGCTTATAATTGATTGTTGTGGACTTTGCAATGGTGTTAGTTAACATTCAGACATTTACAGCACATGAGAAGTAGTTGTCCATTCCTAGCACACCTCAAATTCCCCCTGGAGTCACTGGGAAGTTTAGGGGCCCAAACCTGCCTTCCATTCAGACTTGAAACTCCTGTTGATTTCAGTGGGAATTCAGGGTGCCAAAGGAATGCAGGATGTGGCCCCTGATTTATTATTCTGGGAATTGGAGTTAATAAAGAAACAGTGTTATGAGTGACCGTGATTGAGCTTGAAAATAGTTGCTGAAAAGAACTGCTCTCCAGAAAGTTCTTAAGCATTTAGCCTGTGTCAGCTCAGAATTGAAACAGAAATTCCACTTATTCTATTACTTTCTGGGAAGTACTCCTCATCTATACTGGTGTAAATAAGATCAGAATCAGATGCTATAACTGTTTTTTAAGAATATCATGTGACCATCTCAATAAAGAAGCTTTCCATTATAAAGTGTATTTACAACAAACTGATCTAGAGACTCACTCTTAGGAAAAAAACGAGAGAGAGAGAGAGAGAGGGGGGAAGCCAAAAGCAATCATCTCTTCTATAGGTAACACTTTATGGACCTCACAGGATCACTGGTATTTGCTACGTGACTTTCCAGGAAGTCTTGACTGGCATTTTCCATTTGTCTGATGGGTATTTTAGACCTCCAGTGGAACAAAATAGAGCACAAACTGAAATTATTTTTCAGTCTGAGAGAGAAAAGATGTGTATGAACCTAAAGAGAGATGAATAGTGACAAAACAAGGACCAAGATCAGGCTCATAAACTGGGATGAAAATGAACCAACAATGAGAATCCACTTACACTAATCAAAAAGGACAGAAAAATAAATTGTGATGCATGTACAAAAAATGTGAGATACAACAGTGGACATTCTCCCAATCTTTAAGATAAGATGATGTAAATGTTGCCCAAAAATCAAGTCAAAGAAATTTTTTTACAGTTGCATTCAGAGCATATGCATTAGCTGTGAAGATTGGTGTGACACAGAGACGGACTCAAAAACCTACCCGTCTTATGGATCTGAATAGACCTTTTACAGCCCTCGAACCCTTTGAATTATAGGTCAAATAAAATATCACACTTACCCAATCCCTGACGCTATGTCATGCTTGAGATTACTTAAATGAATTTTCAGCAATAATACAATAATAACCCTATTAAATTTAAGAAAATTTAAAATTCATTTCCTTTTGATGGGATTAGGAAAGCACTAACATTTAATGAGAGAAAATTAATGTTAATTTTCTGAGGGGAGACGAACTTGTACAAATCTTATTAAAGTCATTAACAAAAACCCCTGAGTTTATTAAAGACCAGTCTTTAGATAACAAATGGGAGCCATAAAAAGCAGATGCATCATGGAAAACTGAGAAGTATGTTATTTGAAAATAATCCTATTTGTATATCAGGTGGTTTCTGAGTTTTGTTGTTCCACATTCTTTCGTTCTAAAGCTATTTTCGTGAAAAATGAATATCTGCTAAACAGTTCATCTAACTGTGCTGGCTACTTCCCAGATAAGCCCCAGTTCTGTGTAAATAAAAATAAAAGCACATTTCTAGATGCCAAAATAGTTACCTTTAAAATAATGCTGTCATGAATGATCACAGGTGGTACCATTTAGGCAAAACCAGCCCTGCTTTAGTGAGGCAGATTCTTCCCCAAGAGGTATGGCATAGAGGAGCAGTATACTCACTATACCCTCCTCAGAGGATGCAACTCACTTCATCAATGCATCAGTCCTGCTCCTCAGGGACTGAGTCACAGCCCCCTCCTTTCTCCACCCCTTTTTGGGGAGCTACTCCCAAAGGATTAGATAGGGAGCAGTACTCAAACCCAGTGACTGCAAATGTATCTGGCCCTTCTACAGACTGGAGAGAGGCGGTGTGGATGGCTCTTTGTGCCCTCCTTCAAGCTGCACAAACCAAGAACAAGCCAGGTGCTATCTCGCCCATAGTGAATAAATAGCAAAAGCAGGTGCTCCTCAAGGAAACACACCATCTGCTTTCGTAACCCATGCCTTCTTGGTGTGGCACTATGTCCCCCTCTAGTGGTGGCTAGACCAGCTTGATTGATGAGCCTGCTACAACCTTGGCTAAGTGAACTATATCTTTTAGCTCAGGCAGTAGAGGCCCGTTCATGCATTATGCTCCCAGGTTTGATCTCAGCTACTGATGACCGGGGTCTGTCAGTGTTTCACTTTATCTTAGTATCTTGTGTAATAACGAATTGGAGAAGGTGAATGCTGGAAATTGTATACATGTATATTTTGGGTCCATTGGCTTCTGTGGAACTTGGTCAATTTACAGCAGTTTAGAACCCATCCCAAAGATAATTAATAATGATAGACTTGGATTATGTAACAGTTTGTAAGGAGAGGCGTTAATGTAGGGGTAGTAGTGGGATTTGTAGGTGGTCAAGCCATAAACCCACTTTCAACTGCTGGTGGACATAAACAGATAATTCTTTAAAAGAACATTGTTGGAGCATTCCATATGTTTTTGGAGGCAGAAGGGGAAAGGGACACTCAGTAGGGTAGGAGACAGCCTCACTTTTCCCAAAGTGACCCCTGGGTTAATTTCCTGTGGCCTAAATTTAATAAGACAATTTCACTTTTGCATATTATATTCAATTGTTCATGTATTATCCAATGACTGACAAATTGAACTGAATCAACCTTCTCTTGCCAACCTTTGATTTTTATACCAATTCATTTATTTCAGTTTTCAAAGTCTTCCTGGTTTGTCTGCTGGGCTATATAACTTGACTGCCAGTATTAACCTTTTCTCATTTACCTATTATCCCTCTTCCTCCATCAGAGTTTTATTTTACCTAGGATATGCTGTTCTTCCTGTCATTAAGACATACCTCTGCGAGATATAGGGGCCATCTTCTAATATTTTCCCCCAGTCAAAATTCCCTGTGAAAGAACTATGCATATTTAAAATAAGTTGATATATAAGATGTACCTTTAGTTAGAAAAACCCAAAAGGATGGCTGCAGCTTTAAGTAATTATCAAATAAGCCTCTTCCCCCTCGAACAACCATTAATACTTTCATATTAAATAATTATTCCCACACTGATTATGCAAATGTAAGATGTCTTTTCCCCTGCAACATTGCTATTAAAACCTCAAATACTCCAGAACATAATAACCAGAAGCATTTTTCAGGCAGAATAGGTCACAGACATTAATTTGGTTCACTCCAGATTTAGGGCCTCAACCCTCCACTCACTTTACACAATTTTTAGCCTGTTGTACTTCTATTATCTTCAGTGGCATTCATCTTGATTTATGTTGAAATAACTTGCAGCAGAATCAAGCCCTTAGTTAGCGGTAAGTAGAAATCAAGCAAAAAAAAAACCAAAAAAACCCCCCTAATTTCTTATTATATATATCATATCAAAATTCTAGTTCATCCCTCCTAATGACATTGAGAACTCTTGAAATTTTTCATAGATAAAGGTAAAATAGGATAAAAAGTTATAGAGCTAGATCTACTGACTTCAGTGGAGCTATGCTGATTGATACCAGTTAAAGATAGGTCCCATAGTGTAGAAAACAGGAAATGATTACTACTTTCTTCACTCTGACAATACATGTTCCCGATTATTCTCTTAATTATATAAGTTTGCCCTGGTGTGACTTTATTAGCTTTCACAGATTTTTTTCCTGGTTTACACTGCTGTGAGAAGAGAACCAGACCCTTTGTTTCAGTCTCATATTGTGCTGAACCCCAGACCTGCTTATGAAGATGCATTAATCTTAAAAAATAACAGAATGTATTTTTCTACTGTGCTAATGACCAGAAAAAATAGAAAATCTATATAGGGCAATACCAAAAACCAGATAGTGACCACCATGGTGAGTCTCTATACAGCATTGTCGAGGTAAAAAGTGTGGCGATGTCAAGAGTGTGGACAGTTTTGTGCATTGCATAAATCCACATGAACTAAAACTGACACAGGAGAACAGTCATGTCTGCTACTCTGCTCCATATCCAGCACACAGCTGTATGGGTGCTTTCCTTCACTTATATGTTGGTGATGGGGGGACACGACCATCTAAGTTCATCAGAGTTTCACAAAAGCACAGGACTTGTCCACATATGCATTAGTGTGTGCCAGCCAGATGTAAATTCGAGTGTGCACCAGAGTGTTGTGCACTAACTGTCCATGTATTCTGATCTCTGCACCAACTCCACTCTGAATACACAGTTACGTTCAAGGTTTCAATCCTCATCTTCAAAGCCATCCATTATATTGGCCCAAACTACACATCACTCTTCAAGATCATGATCTCCCATGACAGCTACATTCCACTGGGGCCTCCAGACTCAAGCTCAAGAGTGAGACTCATGTGCACAGGAGACAGAGCCTTCTTGGCAGCTAGCCAAAAACTGCAGAACTCACTCCCCCAAAGAAATGAGCACTGCCAAGAGTCCCAATGCCTTCAGTCAAAATGCAAACCCCAATCCCGAACCATTGCCTTCCCTCAGGAAAAAAGATAAAAACCACAAAACTTGCTAACTGAAGGGTGATGAGAAAGCTACAGGGATCTTTAATGTGTTTACTTTTAGAATCCGGAATGTGCTCAGAGAGCACTGTGATAAGTGTGGCAGAAATATCTTGGCAGGCAGAGAGATTGTTATTGGCATGTTTCAGAGTTTAGGGGAGGCTAGAATAACATTTTTCAATCAGCGGGATTAGGTATCACTGTAATTTAACCACAAGGGCAAATGAATTTGTCAGCCTCAACCTTATGTAATGTACAGCACCAACCTGTGCATATTTGCAACGCTGCCTTCTTTACATTTATTTCTTCATTTTTTGTCTCTCATTAAGTAGGAGCCTCTGGTTTTGAAGTCAAAGGCTCTTGTTTTATTTCTCATGCCATATGTTTTATTTCTGATGCCGTATGAGGACAACCATGATTACATATAAAGGAGGCTATGGATCATTATACTGTTCCTTAGTATCACAAAATTTAATCCCATTAGACTAATACTGTACAATGTTGTCACATATAGACACACAGACAATATAGAAGTCCACTACTACATAGTTTAACACACTGTTACCCGCCCACACAAGCCCCCACTTTTGGTACAGCCACCATTTTAGCCAACACACTGGGGATTGAACCAGAGACCTACAAAGCTAAAAGCATGAGCTGTCACAACTTGAACTAAAGCTCTGTAGCTGGGTGATGTAACAACTCATATCCTCTGTAGCTTGCCACAGATGGAGATTTAGCCCTAAGGTGCCTAAATCACTTTTGAAAATGTGACTTGGGTATCTAAGATGCTTTTGAAAATTTTACCCAGATTGTCCAAGGACTAGAAGTATTATCATAAGCAATGACAGAGGTGTACTAACAGAGCAGAGTCCCTGCACAGCCAAGACAGACTGTAACATTTTAATTGCTAAACAGATGTAAACATCAGACTGATTTGTTGAAGATTCCATTATTTTTATCGGATTGTTCAACGTTGTAATCGGTGAAGGCCCTGATCCTACATGCTTACTGAATGCCCCTAAGTAATCCCCCTGAGCCTCAATGGACTTACTCAGGAGTGTAAAGTTAAGCATGTGCATAAATGTTTGCAGGACCAGGGTCTCAGCTGTCAAACTGATGGACATAACATACAGGTGTATTGTTTCATATGTAGGGGTATATACATGATTTATTATATCACCTCTATAATGTATAGCTGGCATATACATACATACTGGGGCAGATTCTGATCTCAGTTAAAGGGGTGTAAAATCACAGTAACTTCACCGAGATGGAGCCCTTGATTTCAAGAAAATTACTTTGCATTTGCCCTGGTGTAACTGAGATAAAAATCTGACCTACAGTACCTACTGTTTTCTATCCTGAAGGAGCCATTTCTCATAGCTATTTTTTTATTACGTCAATAGGGCTGTAAATAAATACTTAATCCATAAGATACATATGGTACCCATAAGATACATATGATATATGAAAAAAACTTTATCTCTGTGTGCTTTCGACATATGTAGTCTAATGTAAGCATAGAAATTGATTAGGCATTGCTCTTTAGTTAAAAGATATATCAGTACATAAAGTCACAGTCTGGGTTCATTTAGCCTTTTCATTTGTAGTGCTCCATATTACATGAGTGCAGATCCATTTGAATCTCTTTAATATTCATGATCCTCTCACCAGTCTGAGTGAAAGAGATAAAGCTTTTGATAGCAATCTCAGCAACTTGATTAACAATGCACTAATCATCACTACCATTGACCTGATTCAAAAATGTTTTCAATTCATCCATCACTTTATAACCAAAGATGATTGCATTACCTTACCATTTTTTATTTAAATAAAACCCCATGAGCTGTAAATATCTTGCCATTTTTACTAAATGAACCTTGGAATCAAATTAATTTATTTTTGAAACTAAATAGCAAAATGACCTATAATAACCAATTAGGGCATGAGCATAGGGAAAGTGTACCACAAGTGGTCTCCAATAAAATCAGTTCACTTTGACTTCACATCAATAAATGTTAAATTGTGCCAAGGAATTAATTTTGCAATAAATTGTTATTGTGGTTATAAAATCTAACTAACGCATATTACCAAGAGTAATTATCCATATATCAGAATGCATTGAATGTAGAGTGTGCACTATAATTATGCCCAAAATTGCTTATCATTCAAATGGTAATTTTAGGGATAATATTTTCGTAACTATAACTTTACCTTTCATTTCCTGAAATGTATTTTTAATCTTTTTTTTCCTTGATACTGTACATATAATGGAAAGAAAACTGATTGTGAAAAGTGCAGTTACTAGAAAATATGCTATTATATTTTAATCAAACATTACTTGGTTATCATACGTAAGCCCAATATTACTGCAACATGAGATAAAATAATAACCCAAGTCCACAATTTTGGAAAGGAAGTTCACTCATGAACACGATTAAGCTTGTGGAATAGATGACAGGATAGAGATGGGATAGGGACATTTGTGCCACCCTTACTCACATTGAGTAGTGCCTTATTCTTTAAATAAATTGAAATCAGTAGTTCTACCTGCTGTGTAAGGTACAAAGCAACATGAATATGGATATCAGAATCTAGCCCTGAACGAACGGCAAACTAGATACCAGTCATTAAATATTCATTATTTAAATATAATTCATATTTTCCCACATTTTTTCAACCTAATAACTAATGCTATTTTTTGTGGATGTGGCATATACAATTTAAATTTGAAATTTAAAATACACAGAAATATTTAACATTGTATGATACAGCAAATCTGGTTTCTACTATCATCAATCTTACTTCATAAACAATGGTTTGGTTTAAATTTTAATTATTTATCTAATTCGCTTATATTTTACTTTACAGGACTTATGTAGAAAAGGGCCCCAAAAAACGGCTCCCATAAATTTGGGATTTGCACCTGTTTCTATATACAAAGCTTATATATGCATGCACAGATGTGTGCACATCTTAAGTAACTGCACACCAAAGTACCCGTTTCCACAAGCCAATGGAGGGTTTCCATGCAAAAGCTAGTGAAAGTGCAAATTTATGGCGTCAGTTTTAAACATGGTTACCTGGAAAGCTGTGATTAAGATCACTTTATGTCCCATGCAAGTGAACCCTTCAGACTGGTTTCCTGCATATCTTTCTGGGGGACTCCAACCTCTCTTAGACTGGATCTCTAGCCTGCAGCCCCCCTGTTTACTAATAATGTTAACCCAACAGGTTCAAGTGAGTTTGGCATTTATAAGCCTTTTCCTCTGGGGGTATGCAACAGTGGTTGATTGGTGATTCAAAAATAGCTTTTTTTAAAAGAAAGCTTTATTTATTCTTTCACCTACAGGTACATAGCACACAGAGTAAAGGGTTTAAGTGATAGAGTCCCATAAGCATACTTCTCTTTACCTTGCATGTTAATCTTTACTTGCAAATATAGTAAGTTCCCTTCAGCCCAGCTAATCGCCATCTCTGGCAGGGAGAAGCAGACTGTCTTGCTTGCAACATGCTCTGTTGTCTGTATTTCTCCATGTATGTTTGTCAGATTTCACTGACACTCCGTAGGCAGCACCCCTTAGCTCACCTAAAACCACTCCCTTTTCTAGGCCCTAGGCCCTGTAATGATTTAGCATCCTCCTTTGACCCTAGGCTTAGACTTGGGAGGAGTAAAGCATTCTTAGCTTGGATGGATCTAGGTGGGGGGTGGTCCCCCAATAAATAGCTTCCCCATTTTTTCCTCAAGGACGCTTACCTGTGTCACTGTTTTGTCTTTCCTGCTGAGTTCTTTTAACAACCCCTTTTGATCAAACTCCATAGTAAGTAACCCATCATAAACAAATGCATAGAGGTATGCATCATACTCATAACAAATAATATGGATATTTCCCAGTTCTCCACAGAAATCTATTTGAAATTCTGTTCCACAAAATTATCAGAGCTAATTATTAATAGAATCACAATGTTGTTAATAATAGTAATCATTTATACTGTGCCATAAACAGTATGCATGTTAGTTATAGATAAGTGATAGGAGAGAGTTAGAAAAGACCTATTAGATCATCCAGCCCATCTCCCTTCCAGTGCAGGATTGCCTTTACAATACCCTTTTTAGTGTTTTATCCTGTTTAACTGCTCCATATTGCTTGTCCATATTTATGGCTCCATACATCTCATTGCCAGGAATTATGATATAAAATGTCCTTGTCTTAATTTCATCCCATCGCACTTATTATTTATTCCTCAGTGTATCACAGTAACAGTACCATTTATTTATTTATTTATTTATAATTTTAAAAAATTGCAGTCTGGTGAAGGTACAATTATCTGCATTGGGCCTAGGAGGCAGGTGGCTCAGGTTGAAGAACTTCCCCTCATTGTAGACGGTTTAGTCAATGCATGGTGAATGATTATGTCTGTGTAGTTGAGGTAGGTTTATTCAGAAGGGATTGGTTCTTGGTTAAATCCTTCTGTTGTTGTAGGTGGTTTTTGTTTGTTTGTTTGTTTGTTTTTGATAAATGTCCTGACGGTGTCATGTATTTGAAGTTCTGAGCTCATAATGTTACCAAGCAACGGCCAGACTAATGACATCATTGGAGGGGAGACAAGCTTTGTTACTGACCACATGTGTAAGGCTCTGAGGATTGGGTGATGGGTTATGGAGTCTTTAACCTCCAGGTTCAAATCCAACCTCTGATATCACTTTGAGGGACTAAGGAAATTGGGATAGTGGTGCTCATTCTGTCCCACCACTGCTGTTGGCATTAATTTGCAACACTTCTGGCAATCTCAGCAGAGAGCAACGACTGAAAGGCTGAGCTACTCTCTTATTCCTAGAAATGGTTACTTTAGTCCAGTCATAATGAGGTACATTGAAGGGAGAGAGTAGGGAAGCATGCTCTGCAGCTGCTGATGTACATGATGTACCTGTTCTGTGCAAAGACAACGTAAGTCTGCAGGGCTGTTATTCCTGCTCTTTTCACAAGCACTAAATATAGTAAATGAAAGAGCATGGACACAATTCATGTTTAGAGTCAGTCAAGATGCTGACTGACTTCATTTTATGCTCTTTATGAAATAATAATTTGCTACAGCATATAAATGTTTTAGACTGCCTTATTTTGTTAACCACATGCAATAGCTCAGGTCAGATAACCCTGAGGCCTTTCCAATGTCTTTTAATATATTTTTAGAAAAATAATTATGAATTGTGTTCAATGAGAATCCTCAGATCCTGTTAGAACCACCAAATTTGCAGCTTCCTCTGAAGATAATT
The DNA here is from genome assembly GCF_026122565.2 of Emydura macquarii macquarii. Lineage (NCBI taxonomy): Eukaryota > Metazoa > Chordata > Testudines > Chelidae > Emydura > Emydura macquarii. The sequence continues at coordinate 7,291,671 of NW_027130155.1, read as the reverse complement.
TTGAAGATCAACAGATCATTTGTTTTTCAGATTTCTTTAACACAGCTTCTGAAATCTTGACAGTGTCTCATAAAATATGTTTTATTCATTAGGCGAGGTGCCAAAGCCTAGCAAATCTATGTGTTAACGCTCCACTTATGCAAGAGATCTATGATTATAACAGGCCACTTTCTCAATGGAATGGAAGTAAAGGGAGAGCATTAACAAACCTGATAATTATTAACCATACGATCTTATAGTTATTTGTCAAGATACCACTGCTGAATTAAAGCATTTCATTAATGAGGTAAAGTATACTAAACTTACTGGCATGGAAAACAAAGGCATCGCCTTGTGGATACCTTCAGTATAACATGACAATAACTTCACATTCTCTTTACACACGTACTGCATCATTTAGAATTTTCAAAATAGCCCCAGAGACTGAGGAGCCCAAGTATACCTAGGTGCTTTTGAAAATCCCAACCCCATGCTATAAATTATTACCAACGGAAAGGTCACATTTTGAGAACAAGATGATACAAAGAAAAACATTACAAAAGTTGTGAGATCCCTCTAGGCAAATAAAATATTTAAAATAAAGCCCTGCTGCATGTGAATTAGTTACAATATATTTTAACTTCCAGTGGAAGCAGACTTATGTGGTTAAATTTCTTTTTATGTGTGAAAAATAATTTATTTTCATATTACTTTTAAGGCCCTTCTGAAGTGAAATATTTTTACCTGATATGTGATTTTTTTTTTTTAAAAATAGATGAACTATATTTAATTTTAGTAGAGAAAAATGTGTAGCAGCCTAGCCACTTAGTACTGAAATACATGGCCTCGAGAAATGTTATTTTAAAGCTGTTTGCCTTTTAAATTGTAACAGTCTGTATATCTATTTGTCTAGACTCCATCAAGGCGACTATTGTAGCTGGAGGCATTGGTTTGAAGAAGACTAAAGGGCTACATCATGTCAAAGCCTCAAGTAGGAATTATTGCCTTTCTTGCCTCAGTTCACAGCTGTATTATGTCACCAAATCACATCACAGTGTAATCAAAGATGAATAAAATATTTTTTTCCTTTACCTTAAACGCTTTTCCTGTCAATTACAATCAAAGGACATGATTTCAGGTCTGTCAGTTTGCTGGGTTCTCTCCTACTGATGACTCCAAAACTGTAATCTACTAAATATAAAATGAATCAGAGAAGTCTTAGAATGATTCTGCCATTAAGAAGAAGAATGTTTTTTCTCCCACAGGGGACAGAAAAGTAATTGGTCTTTAAAGAATGAAATCAAAGATGTTAAAAATGACCCTTTTGATCCTTTCCTCTATAACTTTGCCTCTTTTGTTGTTGTTTTTTTAACTAAATCCTTCGTCACTCACTAATTTCCTTCTAGGAAAGTATGCATAAGTATTCTAATCAAAGCTGTTCAGTCTCATGGGCTATTAAAAGTAAACATTTAACTAGCATCTTGTTTTTATACTTCCACACTTTTTTTTTTGGCCATATTATTGTCCATTAGGTGTTCTATAATGGGCAAGCTGTAATCCTGCTGCAACTCCAACTTCTAGGCTGTTTTCTGGCTTGATTACATCATTAACCATAATCAAAAACATTTCCCCAGAATGATTTTAGCTTGGTAGTAGGGATTGCTTCCTTTGATCTCAGTAGCATCATTTTACAATAGGTTGCTCTTCATTTACACTACAAATACCGACAAAAATGAAAGTGGTATCTTTGCTAACAATACTGGATAAAATAAAATAAAATAACTGGTTCAGCACTCTATACTAGCTGCTTCCATCAATGAACAATCACATTTATTTTCTTGAAAGAAAAAACAGCTTAAATCATATATGTAGTATCTTAACTGGTACACCTTGCATATGGCAAGATGTGAAACTCTACACACACATGCGCGCACGTGCACACACACAAAAACTAGTCCTTTCCAAGAGTAGTAAAACACACCAGATATTAGTTCACTTAATGAGATATTATTCCCGCATATAAATACGTACATAGACATGTTTTATGTATTATAATTTCCTGTTTTGTAGTCTTACACCTTTTCACCACCTCACCCTTTATTTAAAAATCTGACTATTTAAAAATATGTATCAAGAACAACTTCCTTTGTACTGAGGTCATGCCAGATGATTTTGGTAACCATCTCACAGCAATGTGCTTTATGGAACCTGGGTTATTTACATACAGAATAAAATTGTCTTTGAGTGCACTAAAGTACTTAATAAAAATCTCATTGACCAATAATGTTTGTACAGTTTAATTTGTTATGTTGTCACCTTTGCAATGAACATGAAACTAGTACTTTTTAATAATGCATGTCATTATTGTGGGAATATTATTTTTTTATGAATTAAAGGTGAGTTCTAAGGTGTTTACTTTTGCTGTTAAGCACAATGAATGAAAATGCCCCACTTTCATACCACTTTCATGGAAATTTCAGGGGCCAGGTACATGATCTAACAGTGAGAATAGCACATCTGCTAGATTACCTGCAATGGAGAAGCAGCAAACAAATAGCTATTCCAAAGAGGAAAATCAAGATCTCAGGAGTGGTGTATCAATTAAAATACAAAAACAAGATATGTGCTATACTAGAAGACTAAGAATTATATACCTGATGCATATAATAAAAATCATATTTTACCTGTAACATCTCCAGGGCCACATTATGGATATGCTAGAAGCTTCAAAAACCCATGAAGAGGCCAGGCGTAATTTTGCTGCAGGGATCTGAGAATTATAGGACATGTTTGGGCAGGACTGGGAATGACTAGGAAGGGGTAGGGCCACACTTAACCACTCCTTTCATCCTAGTAGAGTGGTGCTGTGGGGAGCACTGGCTGCCCATTTTAAAATATATAGTAAAAGCAGCTTTTCCCTATGGATTTTCCTCAGTGCCAGGGGAGGAATAATGCCTTTGAAAGTGTCTACGGCATCACCACTAGAGCAATTCACACCTTCTCCACTTGCCCAGCATGTTACCATCTCCTAGGAGGCACGATTTTGCCCTAACAGTGGCTAAAGAGTCTAAACAACTATGGAAAAAATCAAGTAAAGCAAGCCTTCCTGGCCTTATGTGTATGAAAGTATATATCCAAACTACAGTTCTTTTCCCAAAGAGAAGTTACAGTACCCCAGATATTAGTTTCATTAATGCGATTTCACCACTAGGTGATTCAAATCCAGCCCTGATTGTTAGTAAAAATCTAAGCCCTCTGTTTTGGTAACCTGTGTTATGTGAAATGAGTTAGTGGTCTCTGTCTTGTTTCTTGTGGAAAGTGTCCACATCACATAAACAACCATTGTACTCAGCAGTAATTGGTAATCTCAGCAGGGAGACTAAGGACTGAATGGAGGTGGAGAATGAACTATCATGTTTAGGTGTGAGGCACACGGATGTGGCTGTATCGGAGAGCTATCATTGTCAATGCCCATACAGATAAGCAGTGATATTCAGTTTCTGTTTTTATCTGTCTACAGCTGAAGTATTCACATATTATTTTTTAAAAAGACTGTATATGATTTGTGTATTTAAAAAAAAATGCAGAATAAAACACAACCCACTATAGCCCATGAAACCATTTCAGGTTATTCAAACTAAGGTATTTACTTGTTTAACATTTTATTCTGTCTGTGTAACTCTCTACATGAATAGCAAGCAGTTGTACTGCAATCATATGGCAGGGATAACACAATCATACAGGAGGAATTTCACTGACTTAAATGTAATAGTGCAGTCCCAAATTGTACCTATATTTCTGCATCTTAACAGATGCCCACAGTATGAACAAGATTCTGGTATCAGTCACACTGATGTAAATCTAGAGCAACTGAAACCAGAACCTGGCCTTATGTGTTAACAGAGTTATGTATTTCCCAGTGACATGCCAATCTATTGTGATTATAAGCAAACTACGGCATTTCAATAACTAAAAACTCCGTCTGTCTTAAGGAAAGTATGCCTGTGAGTAATCTGATAATTGGTAGATTTTGGAGATGAAAAGATGAAGCCTAACATGGATTGGGTCATATTACTTCCTGTCCATGCATGACGAGGTAAGGGCACTGCAGTGTGCAAAGGGTTAATAGGACCCAGCCTCTCACATGACTGCTTGGGGCAGAGTTTAAAAGGCAGGGGAAGCTGGATGAAAAGGAAATGGTGTGTCCTCTTCTCCCCTGACAGGTTAAAGCACGGAAAGTCTCTGGGGAATTTTTGTCTAGTGTTTTTCAGTTGATTTGCTGATTGTTTTGTGTACAATAAAACAAGGCCTGAGAAAAAGGCCTTAATACACTAATGCCTAAAACTTCATTTCCCTTCCCCAGCTGGTGTAACCTCCCAACAGCTTACACCATGTAACAGCAGCAAGGATTTTACAATAATACACTCTCAATTTTTCATCCATCTACTGATGAATAAGGAATGGAGATAAAAATTCAGGGATTTCTGACAGGTGGCAATGCCAGCACTAGACATATACTCCCTTGTGCATTTAAACTTATGCCACACACAAACACTAAAGTAATATAGTCTAAATTGGCCATAGTCTTCAGTATGGTAGCTCACTTCTTATCCAACAAACAGAGCAGATACAGGCAGCGAAGGCGGTCTATATCCTTCAAACTGGTAAATTCTTCTAGATTAACAGAAATATTTTAAAACAGCCAATAATTATAAAAGAATTGCTTGCCATTGCATAATTATTTTATAAGCCACATAACATACAACTGTTACTCAGCCACAGAGGCCCTCTTCCAACAGTACCATATGGCTAATGGCTTCTGTTGCACATCACACCATACTGAGCGTTCCTTCTTATCATACTGCATTGGATACTGACTCAGTTTGCTGTTAATGTGTGCGTTACCCTTTCACTGCATGTTTATTTTATGAGATTGTGGCATCTGTTTTTGGTGTTTATTCTAAAATGACAAAGTACTACGTTTCCAATCCTAGCCTGAAAATTACCTCAATATTAATTTCCCAAGGTAGGTTTAAAAATGTATTCTTGTTGTCTTTTTCCCTGAGTCTTTGACAAACAACTTTTGGCCTTTTTGCATTTTGATTTAAAACTTCAAAGGCAAGAAGGGCTCCATTTCTTATCATTTAAATTCAAAAGGTTGAACTGTATTCCACTATGCAATATCAGATCTTTTCTAAATGATCCATTTGATGACAACACACTCTTTCCTTCCAGTAGATAATTCAGTGAGTTGCCAAAATATTAAAATCTAAATATTTCTCTTTTGCATTCAGATCCCAGAGCAGCACCTCATAATCCATTCACAGCAAACATCTGACTTTAATGTTTAAGCAAGATCACTGGGACCACACAAAAATGGCACATTTTTCAAAGTTTTGGTGGCATCATAGCAACTTGTATATAATTTAATTTTAAGACAAAAATCAGGTGACGATAAAGTAAAATTTCAAACCTATTATAGCATGCTGTATACTATGTGGTGATCAGACTCAGCACCTCGAGATTTTAGACTGGTGCTGTGAACCAAACATATGAGGCAGGTGAAATTTCTCTCCACTCTCCAAGAATGAGAGGAAACAACTCCCAATCTAGCAAAATATCACATTCAGTATTTGCATACTAGGAATCAGGTGTACTTTGTGAAAGTGGATCACTCACAATCACTCCCTAATGGGCAAATCCAGCCCTCTCCTCTGCAGCCACAGCCTCTTGACACCAGGACAGGTGAAGTTCTGTTGGGCAAGGATGGCTGCTGAATGCAGGGGCCAGCACAAAAGGGGGTGCACATGCCAAGTGGCACGCAGCCTGCTCCTTGTGGGCATTCTGCACAGTAATGCATGGGTAAATCAGGGGAAGGGATGGATATTCTATAAGGGCATTTCATCCACTGGGCTGTAGTAGTCCCCATAGGATGGCTCCATAGCTGCTCCACAGCCTGCATAGAGGATTCCTCCCCTGCCTTTGACCTCCACATCTACTCAACATGCTAGCCAGCTACTTAGGTTGACCACTGAGATCTAGATTGGGAACTAAGAGCCTGATCCATTGCTCACTGAAATAAATGGGAATCTTTCTGCTGACCTTAGCGGGCTTTAGATCAGACCCTGAGTTGTTTAAAACAAGGTATCTTTCTTTTTATATTTGGAAAATAAATTTTCTATTGAAATAATTAGCAGGAATATTGTAGTATTTAAGCTAAAGCTAAAGGGAATTTTAAATTTCTTAAGTTTGTAGGAATTAGCATTGACTGATACTATGCCAAAATATAAGATGATTGCTCTTAACGCTTTCCAGCATTAAGCAACTGAAAATGTTCTTTTTCCTTTTCAGCCTACATAATCTTACTGCATTTCGACTTCCACTAACTTTAAGTGCTGAGTTAGAGATGGTACAAAAAATCCTATTTGAGCTTTTTGTGTTTTCATCAAAGGGGAATAATCTGAGTAAGAGCTTTTTGTATGAAACTGCAAAATAGCTGCATAGAAGCACTGCAACAAGGACACATGAATTTGCTAATATTTACAGTCTTCTGTACCAGTCATTATCATAAAGCTACTACCATGGAAAGCCAAAGTAATAAAAAAGAGCCTAAAGAGCTTCCTATATATCAAGCTACCAACAGCCCTTCATCATCCATCCAGCTGAAGCCTTCTTCCTATTTTCAGCAATGTTTCTCCCTGCACTCAAGGAGCACTTTTGATAGGCAGCTGCCCAGGATCACCTGCCCAGGATCACCAGCCAGTGATGGCACTGCAGGGAAGCACTTACAGAGCAAAAGGTGGCCATACTTCCCAATGTGGCTAATGTCCAGCAATCTCAACATAAAAGGAACCACAGGTGAGGTCCTCTGCTACCGTCCTGTACCTGTGCTTCATTTACTTTTTAGATGGTGGAAAGAGGAGGACGATATTAATCATTCCTTGTTTTCAGGTTGGTTTCACTGTACAAAATTCTGATATATTAGTTTCCTACTTCACCTTTCCTTGCTTTCCATGGCTTTGTACTTGGTGTATATTTATAGTCACACAACTCTTTTCTTGCATATGATGCTCCTTGTCAATGAAGAGATACTCTCAAATTTAACTGTATATATGTGTATGATAGAAGTGTTGGCTGGTTTTGGTGCCCTTTAGTCATTTACAGTAACTGACATTCAGGGAACAAGAAGAAAGCCCCATTCTAACACACAAACCCTCTGTTATACTGTACACAAAAACTAGAGACTTAACTACTTGTGGATAAGTTATTTTTAATTGACCTGGTTGAGTTTAAAGTGTGTTGTGTTATCTGTTGCTTGTCTTTTTTTTTTTTTCCAAATGTAATGCTGTGATACTGTCTCAATGAAGCAAAAACAGAGTAAAGCAGACAGGCACAATGTGTACAAACTTAAGTAGAGGTTTGCCATGTATTAGGCTTATGGGAAGCTGGCTAAAACTCCTACCTCTCCATAATGTGGAAAGTGTTAGTAATACCATGAGCTGAGAATTTTCTGAAGGCGATAAGAAGTAGAAAGGCAAGGTAATAAAAGCTGTTTGTAAAGGGCCCGATCAGAAGTCAAGTAGGGGCCTTTCAACTACCTGCAGTTAGCTTTGGATCTGGCTCACATTGCTTTGAATATCCATAACATCTTTTCAGATAGTTTCTCATCACAATATAGTGATATAATCATGGAAATAATCCTTGTTCAATGCATGGTACTGATATTTTTTAAATCAATTACCTAGATATGTACCAATAGTCCTCTCACATTGATTTGAAACCAATGTAATTATATTGACTAGTGCTGGTCAACATTTTTCTACATTTTTTTTCCTGTATATAAAAGGGGTTTCATCATGTGAGTGTAAAAATGCAGTGTATTGTAGCCATGTTGGTCCCAGCGTATTAGTGAGATGCGGTGAGTGAGGTAATATCTTTTATTGGACCAACTTCAGTTGGTGAGAGACACAAGCTTTCAAGAAGACAGTGTTTCATTTTTTTTATCTCTTTTGTCACTTTTTAACTTTTGGAAAATTAGAGAAGTTTTGAAAAGGAAAAAGAAAATTATATGCTGAACATTAGTCATTTTATTTCACTCAAAAGCAAAAAAAGAGAAAGGGGTGAGGGAAAAGGGGGAAATTAAATTCATGCTTTTGAATTATTTTCCAGAAATATTTCATGAAAAATATAAAAAGAGAAAAACTGGTCAATTTTGAATTCTGTGAAATGGAAACGTCAAAAAACTGCATTTTTAAAAAAAAAATTTTTTTGACCAGCACTAGTATTGACTTCTGTGGACTTAACTCCTGATTTACACCAGTCCAAGTATAAGAAGCATCAACCCCATAGTGTGACATTCAGGTTATAAAGTCCTGGGGGTCTTTCATGGGAAAGGACAGCCTTTCTTTCAGGAAATGAGTAGGTACTGGGAGCTGATCGTAAGCTCTAAAGTAAGTCAATATATTGTCAAATAAAGAAACCACTACAGTTACAATGAAGGTGGTAGATATTAAAATGAGGTTACTGATCATGTGAAACAAACAATCAAATGAGAGAGATCTACATCATAGGTCTTCAGTATATAGAACCATCAAATCCATCAAATGTTTTGTTATATTTAGTATTGTCATGGATAGCATGTGTTCCAGATTATTGAATTACCTGTTCACCAGGCACTGAAGTTTGGTCTTGGTCAATGGTATCCTGATGTCTACAGTGCTCAGGTTATGCCTTTCTGCCTACCATTCACCCAACCTCTCACTGCTGCCGGTTGTTATTTATTAATTGTTTTACCATAGTGCCAAGAGGCCCCAGTCAAGATTACAGCCCCATTGTGTTAAGCACTATGCAAACACATAGTGAAAGACAGCCCCTCTTCCAAAGATCATACCATATAAATCAATCAATGAAGGGAAGGGAAACAGAGGTACAGAAGGGAGAAGTGACTTGCCCAAGGTCAGACATCAGGTCTGCAGCAAAGCTAGGAATAAAACCCAAGACTTCTGACTACCAGTCCCCTGGTTTATCCATTAGACCATGATGGTTTTAAAAAACCCCAACATTAAAAGGTGGAGCAAACTATCACTTTTGCAAGAGAGAAGAGGGGAATGAGAAGTGAAATACTATTATTCCATTCCATTTCAAACACTAGCTATTTGATATGCTTTTATTTTTACCAGAATGCTGATGGTGGGTCTGTCTTACACTCTCCCTGGACTAACAGCTGTTGCCATGGATAAAAGGCTTTCCAAATTAAACCCTAATTTAATGAGGAAATATATGAAGATTATAAGATTATGTACACATGGCAACTTTATCTTGGTAAAGGAGTTACTACTAAAAGACCACAGGTCCCAGTTCTACAGTATCTAATATTTTTCTCTCTACAGTGTCTCCAAGATCTGTCTATTTCTCCCCATTCTCACTGAAAAAAACCCTTATGCAATACATTTTTAGACATGATAAAAATACAGGCTCCTGGTTCTTGCTTATCAGATAAAAAAATCTGAAGGCATAGAATCTGAATTTTGGTTGTCCAAGGCTGGAAAAACATGTACCCTTTCAGATATTTATCCAACCCTGGATTTTAAGAGATCTCATTTTGACACACAGAAGAATCTGTCACAATTTTGTCCGAATTTAGTCCGAAAAGGAGTAATAGTTAGGCTTGATTGTTTTTTCTAGCTCTGATTACCATGCCAAACTCCTTAATTTTAGTTACCTTGGAGAAGATGGAAGCCAATGCAGAAGCATCGGTCTTAATAATGGGAATAGATTTATTATCTACCATCTTGCTGGCCATGTAATCTAGGATTAAAGGTTACCTTCTGAAAGGGAATATCTAGTACATTACTAAGATTTTGTTCATGAACTAAGTCCCTATAAACCCTAACTTGTGATTTGTTGATTGGCTTTTTCCACCCCAGAAGCAAAAATTGAATGGTCTGCTCCTGAAATTGTTCCTCCTGAAATGATTCTGGGATACCAAGCATACACTCAACAGAAGTACAGAATTTGTTTTTCAGTAAAGTATAGAATTGTCCTTTTTTATTGATCCTCCCCACAAAATATTCTGGAGCAATGGGAATGGGAGGCACATAAAAAATAAAGTGGGAGCATGCCCAAATGATTGAAAATGCATCACTCATGAAGAATTTCATTTTTCTGGTCTTGAGGGCTGACAAACAGATCTAGCTCTGAAATCCCTCAAAGGTGACATTTGAGAAATATCTCTGAGATAAGGGAGGCATTTTCCCACAAGTCCCTGTCTCAAGGCATCAGATGTTACATTTTCAGTCCTAGGAATGTTCTTAGCAGTTAAAATGAATTTCCCTTTTGGCAAAAATTCCAGGCCTTATTGTCAAATTTGTCATCCATTTGGACCCACTCCCCAGAAGTTTGGAAAAATTAAATCATCATTAAAAGTCTGAGTGTAAAACCAGTTACAACACACATTCAGATACCATGGTGATAGGTGTAGTACCTGAAGAAAGACTTTTAATAGCTACCACTGTAAGACACTATGGTACTGTTATCTGACAGAACCTATATGTGGCTTCCCTTAGCAATCTGCAAGCAGCAAAAAAAGGCCTGGGGCTTTTCTTTTGGTAATGAAAATGTGAGTGAACGTGGGATCTGCCAAGGACCTTATTAAGGATAAACAAACTAGAACAGCTTTCAGTCTCAAAAACACTAAAGACCAGATTGTGGCAAATGTAGAGGGTAGAGAACACAAAGATATGTCATGGTTGTAATCCTTGTGCCTGGAGCAATGCACAGACTGCTTCTTTGGTGTGCTTCCTTTGGGAGCAGGAAGGAGTTGAGAATATGAGCCTGTCTCGTCAACTGCTTGGGAAGGAGCTAGCTGCAATGAGGTAAGGGATGGTGCAGCCTGTGCAGGGAGGTTCCATGTGGATGAACTTGCATCTCCCTCCAGTGCTGGCCTGCTCCAAGGGCTAGAACACTCGGAAGTGGGGGTTTACAGAGTGTCCAAAGAATAGTATGGGAGCAAGGCTATTGGAGGCCACAGTATCCTTAATCAATTCCTCTGTGATAAAGAGACGACACAACCTTTAGACAAATTTGTTACAGATTCCCTCTTGCGCCAAGGAATGTTTAGCGAAATGATTGTGGCATCTACTAAGAAAGCCACAAAGTCTAGAGCAGGAGAAAAGGTTAGAATAGACGTATCTTAGTTTAACAAGAACCTCAAAGTCTGTAACTGATGAACCAAGGCTGAGATATGCAGCCTGAAGAGCACTTCAGAGTCTGCTCCAATGAAAATATTGTCTAAGTACATAAACCTTCAAACTGAACAAATTATTCACAATGAATAATGTATTTGATTAATTTTCTCTTTTCTTTCTCTTTCGCTCCAAAAATTGTCCAGGGACAAAACATAAAATTCTTAAATTTATTCATCATTCACAAAATTATTCACAATCTTGTTCAGTGAATAATTCTAGGTCTGCAGATCATTTACATTGGGGATTGTGAACATGTAATTTGCAGTTCCCATTTTAACATACATAACTCAACCACACAGCACAAATTTCAGTTGTGTTAGTCACAATCTGACCTGTGACTCATGTAACTAATTGAGACAGCATGGATTGCAAAATGTGAATTTACAATCAAATATGTCAACTGACATTTCTTTTTAGTGAATATACAAGCAGTCAGGCTAAGTCACTTTTCACAAGTACCTTTACTAGGAGAGTGTAAGTACTTTGGTTGACATGCTATTTAGTTCAAACACATATTTGGGAAAAGAGTTCCTCTATTCCTGTAGCTCTAATGATAATTCTTTCTAACAGAAATCCTAGGAGATAAATTGTCTAAATAACTACTCACATAAGTAAGTACCAATCAGATTAATAGGAGAGTAAAGCTACTCATGTGCATAAGTTTTTGCAGGCACAAATCAGATAGGAGAAAGGAATGTTGCATACAAGTGAAAAGACTGAGGTGAAAATGTCAAGTGTCTCCTTACAGCTATAGTTCTTTCCCTTCCCTCACCCCCACCTCTACATGTGCTTCCATCTGTCCCTGATTGAGTCCTCCACTCTACATGCCTTCCTTGCACACCTTGTCTCTCCGTGTCCCCCTTTCCCAGCAGTGACTGGGTGTGAGAGAGTTGCACCATGAGGGTATTCAAACAAAAAGCTGTCAAACAACCATTCAGGTGCCCAGTGTGCCTAAAAGTATTCCAGGATGGGGCCGAGGTCGGGGCTAACATGTCATGTCCCTTCCGTGTAGTTTCTGGGAATCTCTAGGTGCTTCCCTTGTGTTCTGCTTTTGAACCTTTGAGCACACTGGAATTATAGTTCCTATCTTGGAGGGAAGAATAGATTTCTGTCACAGAAATGCCTATTGACATCCAAAAATACAGGTAGGTTTTCATCAGAGAGTTCATTTTTTCTTTTAACGATATTCAAAACTTATGGAGACACATCAGCAATCATGAAAAGCTGGGATTCGTGGGAATTTGTGCATCCCATTGGCAGGAGAAGGAAGAAATATATTAAAAATATCCCACAACGCAGATACTTGAGATGCTAGAAGAATAATTATTCACTTTTTGATAAGCTGCTTCCAAGAGGAGGAAGAAAAAGGTAAAGTGGAATGAAACAGAATTATTTTCCTGACTAACATGTATTTACTGAAGTGACTTTGACAAGAACATCAGATTCCAAAGTAATACTCAAGCCATGTTTACAAAGATCGAAAAGACATTCCTTCAGTTTTTACTAGGCAAGAATCTGAAAGTAAGCTTTGCCTTGACTGTCCTTCCCTAATAGAATTTAGATTAATGTGGGATATTTTTGGACAATTATTTATGAATTGGAATGAGTCTTCAATCAAAACAGCTGATATACTCATAACTTAACAGAAATGAATTCCTTCACTTGCCAGGCATATTCATAGCATTTCTACTATACAGACATGGGGCTCTGACCAAAATGGTATTTCTCTTCTTCAGATTTCCTGTTTGTTATTCAATGGTTACTTCTTCACAGTTTCAGTTTGTAAAGGTAAATTTGGGATTCTCTAAACAATATGTTAACTGAATCTATTGACTACCTGGGCCATGTCATAATATTAGATTTACTTTAAGTGTTTGTTTTCTCTAATTCATTGGTGGTTTGTTTATTATACTCTGATCTTCTCAAAGGAAAATAAATTAGTATAATGAACAAACCACCAGTTTATTACAAAACTCAAAAACTTAAAGTAAACATAGAATTGTGATATAGCACAGGTTTTAAATAGATTTAGTTAACATATATTTAGGCACCTAAATAAGTGGTCTGATTTGTAATAGTTCAGCTCCCATTGAAGATAGATAAGGAGCTAGTCTATACTTTCATCACCACCAGTTTAGATTTCAACTCACTTTTACTGGAAAACAAGATGAGTGCCAAATGAAAGCTACAGTTCGGTATGGAACAAACCACCTTTTAAGTGATAAAGACAGAACATACATCACAGTGCTTTTCTGCTTCCTCCAATGGCTTTCCATTTGGCAGCAGATCAAAGTATTGGTCCTAATGTTTAAGATCTTCAAAGGATTAGGTCCTCCTATTGGCTTCTTTAAAGGGTGCTATCTATCCACAACTCTCCAAAACAGCTGTATCCTATAGGGCCACTGTAGGTGGTGGAGCTCAGTGTGAATTGTTCAGGTGTTTCATCATGGCAGAGGGTTGCTGAATGTGGCATTTCTACTACAAAAGATCAGAATGAGCCTGTATATGACCATCTAGACTCTAAGACTCACCACTTTGCATAAGCCTTTCTCTGTTATGATGATGATGATGAGTCAAAACCCAGCACTGAGTAACTGAGTAATGGTCAAGGAGTGACAGAAAGTGAGGTCCCAATGGAGGCACCAAAATAAATGTATGATCACATCTTATCTGGTGGTCTTAGAAGGAAGTAGCAAACATAGGGGATCCAATCTAAGGGAGTGGGGAGATAGTACCAAAGAGAGTGTGAGGAAGGTTGTGGATCAATTGAAATTTTAAGTCAAGAGCAAAATCATGCTTCCTCAAACATCACACGTTATTTGCTTCAGTGTGAAATTCAGTTATGATTCATCCAGTCAACTTCCAGGAGTCTGTCTACATTATTCTGAACACAAAGTTTCCCTGCAATTTAAGTACCAAAATAAACTTGCTTTAGTTCTCCTGAATAACACTTCCAATATTTGGACATATGCGTGTTTTCAATATTATATTCTTATGTTCTTGATATTATTTATAAAGACACTGACATTTACCTCAATACTGTCTATGGATTAAAGAATATACCAGGTATTGACTATGCACTATGGATTAATCATGTTGGAAAGTTGTTCAGAACACATAATTCTGTAAAGAGAGTCATTAATGTTTCTAATTCAGTAGTTTCCAAAAATGTGTGGTGATTATAGACAAGACTCTACTGTTTTTTATTATTTTTTATTCAAACTCAAATTATGACAGAGCTGATAAGAGGTAGGGTGGATCATAATGAGAACTGGTCAAAAATGAGGAAATGAGCTCACAACAAAATCTGAAACTTTAAAGTTTTTCCATTATGCAGGGTTTTCTGTATAGCATGGCATTTTCCACAATATTTTTATTACCAAAATTGTTTTCTATTTTTCTTTTTTTGTTGTTGTTTACCAATGACCCAATGGTGCTGATGATGTCATAAATAATTTTGATAAAAATGTCAGTAAAAATCACCATTGAAAATTTCACAAAATATGAAACATTTAGAGTGTAAGACAACTTTATATGAAGTGAGGTTTTTTAAACATCTTTTGAAAAATTATGTGAAAAATTTTGACGAGCTTTAGTCATAGAGCACTCTAATATTAAAAAACAAAGCTGATGAGTTGTTTTCTGAACATGGAAATCAGATACTTGAGGTCACAGTTCTCTCAAGTATCTTTTTGGCCATGACCAATGGGAAGAAGAGACATTCTGGTTTCCTCAGCCTATGTTGCTATGGCTATAGTGAGGCTCAGATTCAGCCAGCTAGCAGAAAGGACTGCGTTCTTTTGTTTTGTTTTTTTTCTCAAAAAGATCTTACCTCTGTTCTTTCTTGGTTTTGTTATTCTCTTAATACAAAACACCAAAAGCATGGACCCAAGGTTGTATGTACCAAAAGTATATGGTAACCATATATGGAAAAAACATAACAGACACCATAAACTATTAAAAGCATTAAAAAGTATTTATATCAATAATAAGAATATCCACAATTGCACTAGGCAGGATAAAAATGTAGGAAAGAGAAAACCCTCAAGCTTCAGGACATAACCAATCACTGAATGCATAAAATTAGGATGAAACTTCCCCATAGTCATGATAATACATAATTGTCCATTGTGGGGTTTTATTATGCCTTCCCTGAGCCCTCTGGTACTGATTGCTGTCAGAAACAGAATACCAGACTAGATGGACCATTGACCTGATGTGGTATATAGGCTTCTATGTTTCTATTTCGTTAGGTCATCATAAAACAGAAGCCCATACTGCTGTAATTCATATATGAAACAAGGAAACTTCAGTTTCATTCATGTGTCAGTTTTCAACCTGAATATTATACTTGCTATTTTTGGTTATCTAACACATATCCACCTGGGTATTTAAATTTAGCATTGGCATAAGCATAGATAGCAGCATGTTATCAAACTGCTAATACACGTTTTTGTTTTTGCATAGATACTCTCTCTGAATTTATTTGCTCTGGGAGCTGAATTTAATGTTGCAAGCATTTGTGTAAACCAACAATTGCATATAGTGCAAGAATCATTGAGTTAAAAGAACGCTAACTATTGTTTGAGGATTGTGAAGCTCGTCTCTGTCATGTTTATAAATCAAAATCTGGTTGGCACACTAGCAGTGTTTCTTGAATTCCACGCACTCTTTTGATCCTTAAGCACTGTGACGGAATGGCTTTTACTTGGCATGTTTCCTCAATAAGGCACCAATCAAACTGAAAAAAATTGTTTAATCCATGACTTGGTCTAAGGCCAGGTCAAGTTGGCCTCATTTATCATCTTTTTAAGGTGGAGCCTTTAAATACAGTCAGATGACACAGCGCTAAGTGTTGTAACCCATATGGTGAAGGTATGGATCCATTACTATTAACAAGTCATTGTTAATACCTCTTTGCCAAAGTAGCAGAACACTGTGCTTGGTCAAACAGAAAAGCCTTTGAACATTCTTATGGGAATTGAGTTAGCCTTTAACTATGTAAATGCACAATTTGTTTCTCCTATATAGACCTTGAAATGAGGTAAATCCCAAAGGTTATACCAAAACATCTGCAAGATACTGTCTGGGTCAAATACTCTACTGATGTGATTTTCTCTTTGAAAATTGGTTTACAGATGGTTAGCAAGGTGTTCACAGAGCTAGATTTTGTTATTTCATTGCTGAGATTTTTGTCCAGTGTTCAGAAAATAAATTTGTGAATTCAATACAATAATTAATTCCTGGAGGGAAACAATATTCTGCTATTTGAACAAATTAAAGCAAGTATTTTAGCTCTCTCTCTCTCTCTCTTTATGAACTTTTCTCCATATTCACAGAATATAGAGAATATTCTTAATCTCGGTTCTGAAGTTTTAGAGAAAATACTCTGCAATCTTGCAACCATTACTCTTATGCTTAGGCTTTTTCCTGTGCATAGTTCCACTAAAGCCTATGGGCCAGATTTTCCAGTACGGTGCCACTGCTTTTCACCTTATCACAATCAAACTCTGGTCCTAAACCAGGGAGGGTAACCCCAGGAAAACAGTGATCTTCCAGTGATTAGAGCCAACCTAGGGGCTCTGCACTATTCCTCATCCCTAGTACTGGTGTAGAAGAAAAAAGGAAGTATGGACAGAAGAAAGAGTGTCTGACTTGGATTGTTTCTGCAGATGGTCAGAAAATGGCATTTACTGTGAAAATTTTCTAAACAAATATCAAATTTTCTTCCCCCTCCCCAAATTTTTCAATGAAATATTTTTAACCAAAAACAAAAACTGTTTTAAATTTTAAATTTTTCATTATAAATATAGAAAACTGTAAGAAATGAAAGTTTTCAAGCTTTTTATCACAAAATTGTCCATCTCTATTTGTGCGAGCTAATTATTAGGTACATTTTTGTCCCTCTAGGATTGTTTGCAGCAGGCATAAATTTGAGCAGTCTTGAGGATACCCCAACTTGATACATAGAGAATTTGCCCTGTACCAGCAGCACTAGGTTCATGGTAGTTCAAAGGTGAGCATTAAGTCTAACATGCTTTGTGCAAATCGGCTGCACCCCAGTATTTGACCCATCCAGCCAAATTCTGAGATGAATTAAGTAAATCTAATAATTCCAAACAACAAATTCACTAATGACGATCACAATCTGTTGGTAGAAAAAAAAAGAGGAAAAAAAGGCATAGTTCATGAAATAAAAAGTGATTTGTCTAATTCTGGTCACTTTAGTTAAAATAGTGCTGTAAACATTAGATAGATAATGAGGAGTTCCGACAATGATGAAGTTTGGAATTTGCCTCTTGACGCTTACTAAAATATGCTAAAAAAGAATTGGTGAGAGAGATAATAATACATGTTACGACTCGCAGTGAAGATAGTCTAGAATAATTTTATTAGCAATATTATCTGATCCAAATGGAAAGAATATAATGACAGTCATGATGCCAACATCACTGAGTATGTGCTGGCCATATAACTAAAAGTTATCTTGTGGGTAGTTTTAACTTCTACACTAAGTGGACCATATCATGCCTTTGTGCCAGGGAGGAGGCGGGGGTGGAAGCTCTAAGGTAAACTTTTTTTGTGGTAAACTTCTGCTAAATCATAATATGGAAGATGCACAACATGTCAATCTGCACTCAAACCAAATAAGAACAACTTGGGCCAAAAGGTCCTCCTCGAGTCAGCTCTCCTGAATCCCAATCCTGAGCCTTAACCTAAAAACCAGCCTTGCTCTCCGTCCTTCTCCGTGCTATAGTGGGGCATTGAATCACACAGAATTTGATTTTGTGTAGAAGGAAAGGTGCAAAGACATTGAACTAGGCTGCAAAATTTCAGGTCAATATTCAAAATAATCAAAACCATTCAATCCATTACAAATTGATTGTCTTGTCAATTTTGCTCCAGTTTTATTTCTTTTATTGAGCTCTTTTGGACCTGCACCTGGCTTTCGTTTGTATATCCTGCAGGCTCCAGAAACTCAAATCAAATTCTAGAAGGAAGACTACAGACTTTTCAGGAAAGCTGTCTAGTATGTGACTTTGAATGAGATGCCTAGCATCACTTTTATTTTGAAACTGGGCAAAAATCCAAAATACATGTTGCGAATGTACAGACATGATTGAGTCTTTACCATTTTAATAATGATGACTCACTCCGGTATTATTTCTAATTCTTCTTACAAATTTTTATCATGGAACTGGATTACTACGCCTTCTTCTGATCTTGTTACAATATTTGTCACGAGAATGAGATGCTGCTTTCAGAATGCTAATTTCTCCTATGCTGTGAGTTTTAGTAATATGCTCTGGTTTGATTTTTTTCAATCTGCTGCATTTTGATTATTTGGCCATTCTTTTTCCTATTCCACCTTTGTGATTCTTATGACATATATGACAATAAACTTTAATGAGAATTGGAAATGGACACCTCATTCTCATTTTTTGTGCAATCAAATTATTGGAATCCAACTATAATAATTCTCAAGTCTGAGGAAAAATAATTTGGCATTGGATAAACAACACAAGGATATATTCTTATGATTCTATTTCAGTTTCCAATTTGCAGATTGAAGCTAAGAGCAATGGATGAGGGCACATTTTGGTCTGGTCCTTGCAGCTCACTGAGACTTTTTCAATCTGCATTTGATTAGCATTGTATATTTTTTCCTTGAAAAGCTTGCTCACTTTCTTGTAATATATGTTTTCTTCCCTATCCAGTTGAAACCAGTACGTTCAGAATAGGATCAAGGTGAAAATATTGACATTTAAACAGTTGGACAGTTAAATAAAACTCTTGTGTAAGTATCTATTAGGCAAAATTTACTTCATGCCATTTTCAATCAACTACACAGGCAAGCAGTACATATACAAAAATAAACCCTCCTATTCATACTTACACAAATATTTCATATACACTTTGTTTATTCATGGGAAGAAACTGAGCGTATCTTCTGCAGTTTTACTGCAGGTCATCTGAAGGGCAGTATCAGGATTCCTGTGATCCATATAGGCCTCCCAAGGGGGCAAAGAACAAGACCTGTTTGATCTTGCACCTGCTGTGAAACCATTACTTGGATACTTTTTTGTAAATTTTTGCCAGACTGTGAATAGAATAAATATGTAAGAAAGGGCAACAGGAAAATCAGCTGGATATTGACAAAAAAAATGCCATTAGGAACCACTGATCAATCATTTCAGGGCTGCTTTCTTCTACTGGGCTTCAGCTTCAACAAGGTCAGCAGTTGGAATCAGTACTGATGGTCCAAGGCCACCTTGTAGTTTACAGCATGGTAGGAAACCAAATTGCTCCTTGCATATGATGAAGTTGGTGTATTCTAGCTAGAGCATGTACAACGTGTAAGACATGGCAATCAGCATCCTGACATGATGTTTGTGAATAAAAGCCAGTTAGGAGACTACAGGATACATTTCCAAAGCAGCCCGAAGGGATGTAGTCATGCATGTTCCACTGATGTCAAAGGGAGTCCTGAGATTCTAACTCCACACAACGCTTAAGAAAAATAATCTTAATTGCCAAGTAAATTGTAGGAGTTTTTTGTTTGTTCATTTTGATTTTGTAAATTTAGATCTGAAACCTGACAAAGAACAGCATTAGTGACTATATTTGAGTTATCATTTTTTCAAGCTATTAAACTTAATGATCTCAAAGATTCAGCAGCTGTTTTTGAAAACGATCACATGAGGATACCAGTTGGTATACAATGTTTCACCCCCTTATGATTGCAAATTATCAAAATATTAAATGCTATATAAACTCAGTCTTAAAGTGTAGTTCTGATCACAAAAAGGACTGTAGAAAAATGGCATTTTCTTATTCAATAGGTAAGTTTCTGTGCATATTTACATTCATAGCTGCTGCTTTTCTGACAAATATATCTTTATGCTCCTTATTTGTTGGCACTTCAGAGGCAAAACAGACGTGGGAGAATGAGCTGCATTTTGTTCTGGCTCACACATCAGCAACTATTAACAAAATTCCAGTTGCAGAATCTCCATTGCTGGTAGTGAGGCAACAGTCCAAAATAAAAGACTTAGATTTTCAGATACTAGGTTGAGTTTGCAAGGCTGGCACTTAGAAAAGCTATATGCTTTTACCTGTCAACTGAGCAAAATTGATTGATATTGAATCACTGAGAAACAATAAGCATGGAACCAGAAATGCCAATTTTACAGTAATTTTTTTTACACTTTGGACAAATCCTGACACACAGGCAGGAGCAGAAGGCCTAACACATAACAGAACTGAGGTGGTTTCACTCTGCAAGGAAGAGTATGGGAAGCAGTCCCCACCCCCATATGTGGAAGCTCCCTGCACCCTAATACACAGGAGGGTTATGGCTAGAGGGTGGTCAGGGGTTGTGAGCAGGCAAATGAACCTACCCAAGTCCTTGTGGAGGAAGCACACAGCAGCTGCAGGTATCTATACCTGTCCTGAAGCTCTACTAGTACCCTGAAAAGTGGCTTTGTTACCACTCCTTAATCTCGGGGGGGGAATGTCTTTTCATCCACTCATCCCATGGAGCTCCCCTCTGCATAATCTATTTACTCAGCCTACATGCTATCATTCAGTATTTGACTCTTTAACTACAATGCCATATTAATTTAAGGTGTCTTTATAATCCCATCTATTTGATCTAACAAAGTCATGTCAGGAGGGGCACAACTGATGTGCTGTTTTTAATGAATATGGCTAGTATATGATTGTAGTGCTTTTCATAGGTATATTATGTGTTACCAATTCCACAGACAGCCAGTATGAATTACACAACATGTATATTTTTGGAGTGCTATTATAAATTGTAAAACACACAGCACAATCTGTGCTTATTATCTGAATATATAGAACATGCTCTCTTTAAAAGTGAAGTTCTAAAATTTGGACAAAATTATAAGGTATTGTACCAGGTCCATATCTAAAGGTCATTTCAGACAAATGAAGTCAGCCAAATTTACTCAAGGAATATATATTCACATCACAAGCATTTTGTTGGCACCTTTTATTTTGGCATGCAAACTTGCCAGCATGATATTTTTGGGAAATGTTGACTCATAGCTTTTAAAATGTTTTCAAATGTTTTAAGATGCTCAGATGAAAGGTGCTATAGAAATAAAAAATATTATTGGATTATTTTTTGCATTTATCCAAAATTAGTTTAACTGTTTGTGAGCATTTCAGTAAAATTACCATAACTCTGTCCTTCCATGTTTCTTTCTTGGGTTTATTTATACTAATATTCTTGATAATACTATATTAAAGCATTTCACAAATTCTCTATAAATTGTTATAGATGCCAGCAACAGCAGTTTTGTCATAGCAGGATTTATGAGATCAATAAAACAAATTAAATATACAAAGGATTTCCTTCTTGGACCACACAGGATAAGCACAAATGTCAACGCATAATATACAGTTCACATGGAACAGTCATCACCAAAGGGAAGTACACAGCAAGGGCTTAAGTTCATGGTAAATGAGTAGCAGGATGGTCAAAACACAATTTATATATGCCGAATCCTGGACCCTTTAAAACCAAAGGCAAAACTCCCATTAATTTCAGTGAAGTCAGATTTTCACCTATGATCTTTTTATTAGAGCTGGTCAATGTTTTTGAATGATTTTTTTAGGGCAAAAAATTGTCTTTTGTCAAATATGAAAATTGTAAAGGTTTTTTTTCCAGAGTTATCACTTTCATCAACAAAACTGGAAATGATCTATGTTGAGATGTTGGTTTCGGTTTTCTCTTTCCCCTGCTCATTTTTACTTTACTTGTTGGTTTTTCAGTAGCAAAATGGGAAAAGGGGAAAGAAATTTTAAAAAGGAAGAGAAAAGGCAGAAAAACAGAAGTAAAAATCCTAAAGAATTTTAAACCAATATATTTCATAAACATTTTCACTACCAATTTTAAATAAATCAAAAATCATTATTTTGAAACCTGCAGAAAATAAATGATTTTAAAAATTTGATTGCCCGCTCCCCTGCAAAAAAAGTCTTTACCATTTTCATCCACTTCTATCTCTGTGATATTTTAAAAGCTTTCTCCTCCACACCATCTGCTGCTGATGCATTCTGTATGCACAGGAGATGGGATGAAGATATGTCAACCCCTCGCAGTTCCTCACCATGCCCACTACCAACAAACTTATTTTGGAAAACAGTGAGAAATGACTAACTTCTCATGAAATTGCAATCCATATGAATTCCATTAAAGGAACACGAACAATATCTAGTAACATTCCATAAATTTAAGGGAACCAGAGTAGAATTCAAGCATGAAAAAATTGAGATTTTCCTTGTATTTTTTAGCATTTGTTGGAAATAGGAGTGGAAAGAGGAGGTTTTAGATACCTGATACTGAAGGAAAGTCTGTTTATACCTAATCGGTGGAAACAAAATGTTACAGATCAGTTAATCTGTGTTAAAATATGACCCTGCAATGCGGGCAAGATCAGCACAACTTAATGTGATCTGCAGAGGGGAAGTGCTGGTTATGCAAATTAAAGCTCTCTGCGGCCTATTTTAAATTATGCACCTAATTTTTCCAAGATTGCATAAAATTTTAGAAAGAAGTGGATGTGTAAGATACACATCTGACAGTTCTACATTATTCAACTTTTTCTACCCTCTGCCCACGCTCACTTGGATATGGATAAATACCATCTTCATGAACTTGGAAAGTATCCAAGATATACACTAATAGCAAATAAGCCATTTGTTTCTTAGAAATTGGGGGTTTTGTGATAAAAGGACCAAGTCTGACTCAATTACAGATTTTAAGCAGGGAATAGAGATGTGTGAAATCTTCAGCTCAACACTCAACTCAATCAGCCTTCAGCTTCTGCCATGGACATAAAATGTTTATTAGAAATGTTTCTACATTTGTCAATACTTTCAGTAGATTTCTTACACTCTCTAGAAGTCATTGACTATTTGAGTTCTCTGTCTGAACTGGAATAATTTTCAAGTGGCATAAGACTGAGAAAGCTTCTCATAATGAACAAGCCATTTGATGGAAACCTGAAGGTTGAAGAGGCAACATATTTCTTCTTATTCCATCATAGTTTGAGACTAGTCAATATGCTTGGGATGGACACAGAGTTGTGTTTTTGTTTTTAAAGTTGATCAGAGGGAGACTGCATTTTTAAACCAGTTAAAAAATGTGGCTCCCTTAATCCTCCGTGACTGTCGCATTCTGGAAGGCAGTGGCATAAACACTTTTTACAGTCTTAAAGGGCCAGAGCCTCAGATGGTGTGAATCAACTCAATGGAGCTACATCAGTTTTAACCACTGAAGGCCCACCCCACAATTCTCTCACTTAGTGTTAACTGCATCACTGTGACATTTCTGCTCACGTTATTCTCACATCATGCTCACATCACCTGTAATCTTAACAAGGATTATCAGAGGCCTAGGGCCTCCATTTGGTCACAGTAGTTTTATGTCAGTGTATTTCCATTGGCTACAATAGAAATATGCTGGCTGAAACCTGAGCTAACCAAGCAGAAAATCAGGCTCATAATTTTTGTGTGTGAATTACTGAGAGGGTCCTATACTCCCCTAGGATAGCAGACCTACTATCTAGAATACCTTAGGGTTAGATCAAGCTGTAGGATCCATGTAGGGACCCTCTGCTCCTCATGTGAAAAGTGGAGAGTCAGACACCTCCACAACATCATTATCCATTCCTTCAGACCCAGAGAGCTCTCTCTGGGGATCCAGGTATCTGCACAAGACAAGTTGGGTAGATTTGGATATGGGGGTGGGTCTAGCCAAGGTGGCACCCATTTTTCCTCTGGCTCCCAACACAGACACCATAGCAATGTTGTCCCCCTCTGTGATGAATAACTGCTTTAAAGGGGACTCCTGTACATGTGCTGCTTAGGAAATCCCTAACAGCAGGGCTCTAAGGGACATGCTTCCAGGGAGTAAGGGAGAGCCACAGAAGGCTCAGAATACATGCAAAGGCTGAGGGATCTGTATAGGGTGACCAGATGTCCCAATTTATAGGCACAGTCCCAATATTTGAGGCTTTTTCTTGTATAGGTACCTATTACTCCCCCGTCCCCTGTCCTGATTTTTCACACTTGTTAATTGATCACCCTAGATCCACAAGGTGCATGGGCTGGATCCTCCAGACTTATTCTGTGGAAGAAATAGATAAAATCCACCATCCTGAGGGAAGGAAGCAACATATTCAATATCAGCCCCCTTTAAACTTCAGTGATTCCCTGGCATTCAGTCTGGACTTAGCTCCCTTCTCATGGTCCTCCTTGCACTGATGTCCCTTTCCATTTCCCCCAGGAGGTTTCCCTCTCTGCTTCTCCATTGTCCTGGTTCCTTCGTCCTCTGCCAGATGTAAACTCTGAATACCTGTTGGCCTCTTCTGCTGGTTTCTCAGAGCAGTTTTCATTCCCAGGCTTAAATTCTTATTCCAGTACTAATCCCTGTTGCAGTCTTTTGCCAAAGCGTTCTCTGTCTGAACTGGAATAAGGCACACAGTATTCTAATTTTCAAGCTGCAGAAGACCCAGTAAAAGAGTCTATATATATAATTCACTTCTCCATGGAAGTTTGTGTGTTTCACTGGTCTGCCTACATCCTGTTAAAAGTCTATATAACACCTCTTGGAAATGAGATGTTTTCTTTCCGGAATCACATTTTCAAAGTAGCGAACCAGAGCTCTGAGCACAAATCCCATTAACAAATCATCAGATTTGTATACAGAAGTTATCACTGCTTTGAAAATTTACCCTTGAGTGCCCGTAAGCCATACAAAAGAAAAAGGTGGAAACATGCAAAACAGCCTTTCACATACAACATAAGCAGAATCCCATCCCTAGGAAGCCTGCATCTGGAAAAGAGATGAAGTAGTTCTCTCAATACCAAGCCAAATTCAAGGGTAATTACCAAGCTACAGCAACATCAACAAAAAATAAGTTTGTCTTTTGTAATCAAAAGGAAAAAGCAAAGAAGGAAATTATTTTTAAACAAGAAAATAAAGTATCATTCTGGTGATCAGCTTTAACCAAAGCTGATAAATGACTAGCTAACAGCCATGGACTATATCGGGCAAACTCCTACAGCAGTCAATGGAAATTTTGTCCGAATAAAGATGCCATGATTGGCAATATACACATACCTCCTTGCAAATATGAACACACATTATGTGTGTATATCATTTTGTACACGCAGAGTCAGTTTGTGGGTTGCGGCAAAAATCTAGCAATAGATGTAAATTAAATGACCATGGGAAGGTTTTCTCAGTGTAATGGCATGGAACTAATGAAGCAACTTCCACACCATTCATTCCTCTGTTGCTGCTGGTATAGGGGGACATGACTGGAATAAAGCATGTGTGGCTAGATCAAAGGGAACATGGCTGAGGGCTTTTCTATACCTTCACCCATATCAGCCCCTTGGGGCCATCCAAGCACACAGCTAACTCAAGACAGGGTGTCCCTCTTCCAGTGCATCAAATGCCCCAACAACAACTGTGTGGGTGAAGCTAGATAATCACTACACCAGTGGTTCTTAACCTTTCCAAACTACTGTACCCCTGAAGCCTGAGTCCCACCCCCACGGGGCTGAGGCATGTAACTTAGTTTCATGGCGCCCCTGTGGCTCCAGGCAATTGCTTTTCTTGCCACCCCCAATACCAGCTCTGCACTTGCGTCCCCTCTAAACCCCCAGGTTGAGAAACACTGTACTACACTGTCAGATAAGCTCACACATAAAAATAATAAAAACGCCCCATCACCTCCTTGTGAACACTTTTCAGAGTGATCACTCCATATCTGACCTCTCAGTCCTCATCCTCAAAGGGAACCTGCCCAACACTTTCAAACAGTGAGCCTGGGAATTTAAATTCATAACTCCGCTGGACACTAGGGCTTGTCTACACTGGTGCTTATGCTGGCACAACTGTTGTTGCTCGGGTTGTGAAAAAAACCAACCCGCTGAGTGACATAAGTTTTGCCACCATAAGCGCTATGTAGACAGCATTATGTCAGTGGGAGACCTCTCCCGCCCCTCGTTCAGGTGGTTTTATTATGTTGGCAGGAGAGCTAATACAGAAACAGATGTAGAGGAAGGAAACAATGGATCCTAGAGCGAAGTCATTATAAGAAAATCACTGTTATGTGTAAATTTTGTGCACTGACCTCTCATGTAGTTCTGAAGTATTCACTGCAGATTTTCTAAGCTTTCATCTGCCTTTCTTCCTTTCTCAGTGGTCTGTGTTAAAAAAATCAGTACAATAAATTACTTGACCAGAGTGAACTTAAGTGATTGAGGAATCCCTCTCAGGTATCCTGAATATTATATTTATGGGCAACCAAGGTCCCTTTTTCATTACTCTTCGACGATCCCTCCATTTCAATACCAGTTGTTCACATCCTGCTTCAAATGATACCCCACAGAGCTGACCACATGCAGTATTGTGTTGCAAGGCCTTTTCGTTATGAAAATTCTCTTTCAGACTCCCAGCTCCATGTAACAAATCACATAGCTTCATGGGCCATCACAAAATTCTTTCAGTTTCTGCGCACAGGAACTAAGCTCTTTTCATCTGATTAATTCACCAATCAAACTGTTCTGAGATGCATAAAGAGCTTCTGAAGCAGAATGAGAAGAGGCAGCTCACATTTAATAACAGCCTTATTAATGCCCCAAATTAAGTGCTGTAGCTGTTCTGTTTAGCAATTCTATTTCATTTTAATTTGTGACAAGATGGAGAAAAAAATTGTGACCCATCTCTTTCATGCTGGGACTGTTTTCCTGACCATCCTAAATACTGACTTTGACAATTGAAATTGTTACTATTATGTATGTAATGCCATAGTCGTAATAGGTGCTATAAACAAATGAAGATAAAGTCCTTGCCCTAAAGAGTTTACGATGTCAGATGTCCAGTCATGCAAGAGGCTGACCAGATGGGATACTTCAGATACCAACAGTGTTACTTCATGTATTAGCCAGCAGAGAATGCTTGGAGATGAAGCAACTCTTACCCTTTGAATGGGAATCAACCACTTATGCAATGCATTTGATCTCGACCTGTTAGGTGAGTGGAACTATTATTCTATTCACTTTCAAAGTCAGGTCTGTAATGCCATGCTGCTCTTGAATACCCAGACCAAGTGCCATTAAATAATTAATTACTATATTAAAAATGTTACGGGCAAATTTTCATGATTATGAAATCTGATTCTTTAACAGGCATAAACTGGTATTTACTCTCACAATTTTTGTATTTTCAGTATCTCACTTTTGACAATGAAAATAGAGGAGTGAATATTATATTGTTTATAAATGAATAGTTTCTATTCAGTTTCACTTGAAACAGTTTCACTTGGAATAGTTTCTATTCAGTTTCAAGAGAAACTGAATAGAAACTATTCGTTTATAAACAATATAACATCTCATGCATTCTCTCATTCTGCAATGCTTGGGATGCACTGTTTTTTTTTAGAAAGAGTTTTCATTTTTTTAACATAGGAACATTTCCATTGGTCTTAGGTTTTGCATAAGGGAGACTGCAACTCGCTCAGAGCCTGTCTCGTGTTAGCTTCAATCTATCTTCACAAAAAATGACCATGTTCACAGCTATGAATTTTCCATTTATTTTCTAAACCCATAATAGCTCAGGACCTTAGAAAGGTTGTTTTCTTTTTAGTCTGTACCACTGTGATCTTATAAGAGCCTAAAGGATCAACAAAGACCTGTGGCCTGATTAATTGCTTGCTCACCACACTTTAGATCTTTGGACATTGCAGTTCCAATTTACCTGATGGTAAGCAAGTCAAGCCCTATTCTGTACATATCAACTTTTATTGAAGCTGGCTACTTCAGAATTCATTTTCACCTTCATTAAAATATTTTAATCTAGGGCTTTAAGCATATAAAACATCAAAGTTTTATTCCACCCCTACCATCACAGAAAGAGATCAGCTCTCAGTAAGACCCTTGCCACTTTCTTTGATCTTGTACAGACCTAGGGATTTTATAAGTATTCTAAGGCTGGTGTTGACATCATTAAAGAATTTTAGAACTAACTGCTTAGTGTTTTTATTGGGGCTTCTTCTGTAATTTTTTATGGGTTTTGTGAACTTGCTCAAGACTCTGCAGATTCTACTTTATATTATTACCATTATTATTTATTATTTGTACTGGTGTAGTGCCTAGGAGACCCAATCATGAACCAGGGCCATGAACCATTGTGCTAGGCGCTGTACAGACTTACACTCTGGTTCAACTAACACTGATGGTTCAACTTTGTGGAGGATTAGCAAGGTACAGTGAATGTTTTTGTAAAGATCATTATTTTGTGGATAACAACTGTCTGGTGATCCTTTCTAAACTTAGGTCAGGAGTGATTTGCCTTCTGCCTTTATTATATAATGTTGCCATTTTGCCTTCAAATAATTAGCTTTCAATTCTTTCACTTAACTTGAAATCAATGGCGAATGTGAGTATTGGGATCCATGTGAATGTAACTACTCCATACTTGAACCAGAACACCATGACTAACATCTGTAAGATTGCTAAAAGTATTGTGGAACGTTCATTGACCATTGGTGAAATCTTGGCCCCACTGAAATCAATGGCAAAGCTTTCATTGACTTGAGTGGAATCAGGATTTTGCCCCTTCAGGGGTCAGGATGTGAACAGGAACACCTTCTTTTATCTTTGACTGGTCAAGGGACTATGCCCTTTTCTCTTGGATGCAGACTTGGGCATAGTGATCTATGCTTTTTTGTCACCTTGAGAACAGACTGCACTAGCAAAATACAGTACTTTGGATTGACCCAGAAAGTCAACTTTAAACTACTGATGGTTCAACACAAAGCAACCTTCTTGAGATGGCTTCCCAGCAAGGAGAACTACACACCCCACTGTCTCTGTCAGAAATAACTCCACTATCCCCCACATCTAATCCAGGCCTCACAATTTTCTCCTGGTAAGTACATAAGGAACTCAGATCAGCTCAACAGGTTGCTGAGAGCTGCAGAGTGCATTTCATATAGGACAGTGTTCTTCATCACAACCCAACCAAGGTTTGTAGTATGATATTATTAACTTACATTTCCTCTGAAACCATACTGCGCCAGAACAAGAGGGAAAATACGTACAGAGTTGAGGACTCTCTATTGAAAATGCCCTGTCACCAGCCCTTTCTTGTTTAAACTAGAGGTTTGCCAATTTGTGCACCACACCTAATCATAACTGCCTGATATTTTAGGAGGAGAGAAGTGGTCTCTAAAGCAGCCAAATCCCAACTACTTAGGGTTTTATAGGGTAATACTTCAAACTTCACCCATAAACCAAATGAAACCTAGTGCAGATCACAGAGCAGAGGCTGTTGCCTGACAAACCACATAAGCAGACAGATGCATTCTGCAGGAGCTGAATGGTTTTAAAGTGTAACCTCATGAAGTGCACACTGCAATAATCCAGCATCTTGGTGACAAAGGCATATATAAATGTGGGGATGACAGCTTTTGAAAGAACCTATTGCCTAGTGCAGACGAATAAAATACTATTGGGTTTTGCTCCTATCTGAATATATAGGAGCAGCTGAGGATCCAACATGACCCCCAGATTACAAATCTGAAAAACAATCAGAAGGCACACTTCATGAATCTCTGCCATTTCTATTGGTTGTTTCCCCCAGCCAACAAGCATTGCTTCTCTGGCTTGAAACTCAGCCAACTAAAATTAGTTTCTCAGTATTTGGACTGCAAGATCCTGCATCATTTAAAATATCTTGGTAATTTTGGGATACCCTTCATGCACAATTATCTGCAGTTCCAATGGATGACTGCTTATAGAATATAATAAATTCAAACAACAGAAACTTTGAGCTTTAATTGATGTTTTCAACAATACGTTTTCCTCCTAGATCTGGATTTTCTCCTACAGAGTGGTAGAAATGAAAACACTTTCATGTGTTAATCCTATCTTATTTTCACGGAGAGCGTGTAGGAATTCATTAATGATAAATAAATATAAGTAGCATGCCAAGTACATTTTATTCATTTGTAGTCACATAAGCATTAGTGAACTCATCCCTGAGTTTCAAATCCTAATCTAGATGCAAAAAATTTGGAATGAAAAAAAAAATCAACTAAACAATGCAATATCTGAAAGTCTAATTATGTTTTTCTCTGGGTCCAATAGATCAGCAGGCCCTGAAGAAAACACCACAAATCTAATCTAAGATGTAAATTTCTTAAAATACATTAATTCCAATACTAGAGATGCTGTTATGACCTGCCTGGACTCCGAAGTGTTATTTATTTTATTACATTAAAAAGAGCAAGCTGTTTTTACCTAGTTTTCCTGTCCATATACAAGAAGAGTCTGAAAAGCTTAACACGTTTTACAGTGGCTGTGCATACTCCTCAGGCAGGGCAGCAGGCGAAATAGAAGAGCTTGGATTTTTATAAATGATAGATCACACAAAAGGCCAAGTGCTCTTGTACAGAGTCCATTAATAGCAAGCCTTTTGTTTACTTCTTAGGCATCGTTATTAAAATGTCAACAATTTTAATCATAGAAGTCTTTAGCAAATACCATAAATATTAAATTACATGATTAATACATCAATGTTTATTACCTTATGTCAGAGAGAGTGGGTGTATAATAAATCAGTCCTCTGCACTAGAAATAGTTGAAGTTAAATGTCATTCCAAACCACTGTGACACTGTGATTTTCAGAATCTTCAACATACTGCTGCATCAGGCTCCCCATAAGAAAAGGCACCAGACAATTTGCTATGCCTTTATGTCATCAAAAGCTACTGTGATTTCTGATGATTCACAGCATCCTCATAACCAAAATTTTATTTTATTTTATTTTTATACAAAATGTTTGGAAACTTCAGATTCTCTTCCACTTTTCTTTTAATTTGCATCTAATACACATATGTTACCAATATATTTCAAGACCTTGAGTTAACTATCATGAAAATCCCTTATATTCTTTAGCTGGTAATTTTCATGCCTGAAAAATGTTTTACAGATGCATTGCTACACGCTTCATTGCAACAATTATTTATTTGCTGGATCTTTAACTTTCCCATAAAACAGTATAGAAAAAAATAATTTCCATTGTGAAGGTATAGACCATCTCCCATGAAAATATATAAAATATTTTTCCTCAAAGAACTTACAATTTTACAGTATTTCACAGCTTTGATGTCACCAGAAGATTGTGTTTCACAGCTGTTATTTAGCTACCATGAATTATTGCTTTAAAAAGAGAGTGAAAGAAGAGATGAGAAAAACATCAGAAGATTTTTAATTAAGAAAATTCATGACAGCAGTGAGTTTCTCTAGCATTTACTGCAGCATCTTTTACTTTTTATTTTGGAAGATAATTGAGCGCTGTAAAAATGCCCAGTTAAGAATTCTAAAACTATGTACTTGCTACCCAAGAGTATTACAACAATATATCCCTTCAACAAACATTTCTCTACATAAAATAGCAATGTGAGACACAAGAAAAAGTTGCTGAGCATAAGAAACAGCAGCTATGGAACCTACTAGATATGATGAGGGGAGTGGGTTTTGCCTATTGAGAGAGAGAATACGCAGTGATTAGATATACTGCAGATTAGATCTACTGTATATTTACTTGCATGTTAACCAAAATTCTGAATACTTATTGGGAGGCAGGATCTGTTTGTATATGGATCAGTCTATTGGGTCAAATATAGTAACCCACTCACTACAGCCAAAGGTGAGTAGTGGAACCATGGCAAGCATATAAAGTCACAAAAATTTCAACAGGTTCAAGAAAACATCATAGAACACCAACCCAGCACTATATGTTACTGAGATACTGAGGAGACTGAGGTACAGTGTGACTAAGGCCCAAATTTTAAATAGTGACCTCAAGCTTTAGGTGCTTCTGGATGTTTTACCACTATAATTATCTAGCACCTGATTTTCAGGAGGGCTGAGCAGCCACAATTCCAGATTAAATTAGCCTTCTTTTGGTCATTAAAATTTAAAAATGTGTATGAAAACTAATAGCTTGGTTCTCCTCTGATTTACACCAGTGCAAGTCAGAGTAACTCCACAGAAGCCAACGTACACTGTAATTGAGAAAAGAATCCCAATCTAAGTATTACAGCAAGAGTCCTGTGGCACCTTAAAGACCAACAAATTTATTTGGGCATAAGCTTTCGTGGGCAGAAACCCACTTCATCAGCTGCATTATGCCCAAATAAATTTGTTGGTCTTTAAGGTGTCACAGGACTCTTGCTGTTTTGCTAAAAACAGACTAACACGGCTACCCCTCTGAAACTAATCTAAGTATTATTACTGATCTACTCATTCAATTAACCCATCTATTTAAATTATGTAATTTAATCTAAAATACAAAAAGAGTAAGTGACCTGTACTTTAGAAAAATGAAAATGAAATTTTCCCATAACAAAAAACCCCTGTAACTAAATATATGAACCATTGAAAAGAACAGTTATATTTTTTGCTAATGACACAGATTCCAAGAATATTTCACAACAGCAACTTTACAGTTAGTTATATTTCCTAATTTCTAAATAAGACATGAGATTAAGTAATTTACTGGAAATATAACTGATTTTCCACTCACAGTCACATAAATAGTATTTAGTTATAAAACTAACAGCCACATTTATGTACTAAATTATTTAAGCAAATGTAATGCTTCCAAATTGTATTGTTTTGCAAGGTTTCTCTTGGAACCTTCACCATTTATCATACATGTTCTTCTGTCTTTTTTCTACTCAGAAGCACAGCATGAAAAAACTTCATTTCACATTGAAACATCACTCTGTGGAACAGTGTGATGAAATGAGACACAGGAGGAGAGTTTGTGTTATACTCTGGTAAACAGTTGGTCTACAGGAATGATAGCATTTTGTGCTGTGACTGATATATCAATTGTAAGTCCTAAAATATGACTGATCTGAAAGCAGGAGTTTCACTAATGATGCACTGTATCCATGTGAAAGATTACAGGTAACATGTCTAACCCTGCTGGGAGATTACAATTTAAGTCTGATCTAGGAGTTAATATAGCAATGCAATGAATTCTGGCAAAATATAAATCCAAAATATAGCTACAGATAATGCAACTTCACTAAACAGATCAATACTAACAAACTAAGACCCTGATCTGATAAAACCTTATGAATATGCTTAACTTTCTGCATATAAGATATCCCAATGGAGTCCCAAGTTAAGCATACACATAGGAGTTTGCAGGTTCAAGGCCTCAGGGATCAGTACATGGAATTTTGCAGAGTACAAATAGCAGGACCCTGCCTATGCATCTTATAGGTTTTGATGAAGACTCTGAATTTTAAAGTATTAAGCAAAAACAATTGAAAATATTTCCTGCCATTTCTAATTTTTGAAGAGCTAGGAACAAAACCACCAAATATATTAAAATGACCTGTTAATGATATAAGACTATCATTTTATAACATTTATTTATCTTAATTCATCTGATCCATTTAAAAGTAATATTTTATTAAGGTACCAGCTACGCCACCCTTATACACATCAAGTAGCACCTTACCCCTCATATAGTCCCACAGATATAATTTGGGCCAAACATGGATTAACAGTTTTGCTCAATGGCCCTGATTCAACAAAGCACTTAAGCACATGTGTAAAGTAAGTACACATCCATTGCTGAATAGGAATAATTTACTGAATTAGAGCCAATATGAGTAAAGATAGCAAAGTCACGACCAAAGCCTCAAAACCAGCAATGAACTCCACGCAGGCAGACTTCTGCAACCCCACAGAGGTCATTGCAGGATCAGGGTGTAAGTTTGTATTATAACATAACCTACGTTTAAATGCAAGGACAACATCATGGTTCCAAGACTAAAATGTTTCCCTTTTGGAAATTCCATCTTGAAAATTGATGTAGCTTTTCCATGAGTAAAATTTGCACCCATTTTACATTGCACAATGTTCTCTAAATTCACATTATGAGAAGCATTTCTCACCATCCATAAGCTGTGAAGTGTATTGGGGGGGGCACATTGTTGATTAAAATGAGACATTTTCAAACCACCTGCTGCTAGCTGCAACCACCTTGTTGAAAACTGACATCCTTCATTACAACAGCAATATATTTATCCACATTGGCCCAGACCCTGTCCCATTAAATCAATTGTAGCTTTGTCATTGACGCCAACGAGTAGAGGCTCAGGCCCTAATACGGAAGTTTCTATCCCTCCTCAATACTCGTTTAAAAAACAGAAGAAATATTTAACATTTTTAAAGAGCTGTTTTTATTGTTTTCATATATGGACTGCCTCATTTTTATCAAAAAATGAGATATATTCCTAATCATCCTTCTCATGCAAAAAAAAAAAATGCTTTAAATTTTTAGTTTTTCAAGAAAACAAGCCAAAGTGAGCCGTGGAGGTCAAGATGCTTACAGCAGGAATGAATTTTACCCAATATTTCATGATTAAAAAGAAAATGTTAAAACAGTATTGAAATATTTTGTTATAATCTCTAACACTTAGCCTCTATAATTCCAGTGTCACAAAAGGTGTCATTTTGTCAGCAATCTGGCCACTGACAGCAGAAGACTCTGAAAGGAATTTTATTTAAAATGAGTAATTTCCAATCTAACTTTTTCATGGCAAAGAATGCTTGTTGAATGTTGCACCACCTCTAGGAGAGAGAGATATGCTGCTGGAAATTAAATACCAGCAGTTTTACAAATATGCAATCATCTGATAAGCCTGAAACCAGCGAGGCAGGAAAACGTTGCTGAGAGTTATGCCTTTGTCCTGGCAATAAGCCTGTAGAAAATCCTGTGCCTTTTCACAGGATACTGGAAAGCTTCTCCAGTGCTTATAACCTATGTGACAGCACACTCTGCACAGCAGAAAACCAGTAAGACAGCCACCATAGGCATATTTCAGAGTCTCGGTTTGTGTGCTGCTGCCTGCTCATACAGGCATTCCCCTCTCCATTGAAAATAGTTTTATCCATTGCATTCTATTTACTTAAAACCTCCAAACATGTGGACAGCTGAGGAGGGATCTCTTTGGATCTTTTGTCATTAACCCACTCTACTGCATAGCAAACTAGAAGAGTGAGTCAGCAATAAAGAATTCGTCCCAGGAATAGCCATGTCACAGAACCACGCATAAGTGAACCAGAATCAGCAAAGGGCTAAAGAGGCAGAACCCGTAGTACAGCAATACTCATCAGACAATGCCAATGGAAAACCACAGGCAGGAAATTACCATCAGTAAACAATAATTATGGCCCATAGTATGGGAGTAAGACAAACCCCCATATAGAATCCTTCTGTATAACTGGAGGAAAAAGCAAAGACCTTCTTTTCATCTGCTCATCCTTCATCTGGGATGGGGCAACAAGTCAACCAGATCACATCAAATCATACTAGCTGACCACTGATTTATAGCTCTCTGGAGACACTATCAGGACCACTTCATGAATAGGTTCCAGTAAACCATGGCATAAGAAGGAAGCCTAGGACCTATGCTCTGCATCCCAATTAAGTAACAAGTTTACCCTTTGACTTATTGGGGAGAGCAGGACAATACTATTCTCCAGCTGCCAGGAGTACAGGCCTTGAGCAGTCACCAGAGCAGAATCAGACTTTAGGGTCAGAAGGGACCATCATGATCATCTAGTCTGGCCTCCTGAACATTGCAGGCCACAGGATCTTGCCCACCCTCTCTTGTAATTGACCCAGAATTTCTGGCTGAGTTACTGAAGTCCTCAAATCATGAGTGAAAGACTTCAAGTTACAGAGAATCCACCATTTACACTAGTTCACACCTGCAAGTGACCCATGCCTCATGCTGCAGAGGAAGGCAACCAGCCACTGCCAAAAGCTCCTCTGACGCTCTGGCCCCCAGCCTCCACCTGCTGCTACAGAAGGAGTTGCCCAGCCCGCCCCAAAAGCCGCTTCTGTGCATGGTAGACTCAGCCCGGGATGGCATGGCACAGTGTTGCAGCTATGGCCACACAGCTGCACAGGGAACGCAGCGGAGGTCCAGGCGCAGGAAGGGCACAGGATGCACCCCCAGAAAGCAAAGGGAACCTGCCCACCATCCCTGCCTGGTGTCACAAAGCTCCGTCGGCATAGGGGTCCAGGCAGGCACCACTCCCGCTCAGCCCCATTCCCTGCCTGTCTCTCGCGCCTCTTGGGAGAGAGGGTGAAGAGGTGTGAGTGGTGGGTAGGGGAGCCTTGGAGGAGGGGGACAAGAGGGAGTGGGGGCCCCAGCCCCCTCTGCACTGGCTGGGCTCCACGCCACCATGGGCCTCCATGCTATGTTCCATGCAGACCTGGAGGGTGGTAACTGCAGCGCTAGGCCCATCCCAGGCCAGGACTGCTTCACGGAGAAGTGGCTGCCAGGGCGGGCCGACTCCTCCAGTGGCACATGTGGGGTCTGAGCATGGGCAGGGCTTTGGGGGAGCAGGTGGGGCCACAAAGGAGGGCCGGTGATCCTCCTGCCCAGCCTCCCCAAAGGCAGGCACCACATGCCACCCATGCCAGACACCTGGGAAAGAATTCTCTGTAGGTAGTAACTCAGAACCCTCTCCGTCTAGTATCCCACCACCAGCCATTGGGGATATTTGCTACTAGCAGTCGCAGATCAGCTACATGCCATTGTAGGCAATCCCCTCCATAAACTTATCAAGTTCAGTCTTGAAGCCAGTTAGGTTTTTTGACCCCACTGCTCCCCTTGGAAAGCTGTTCCAGAACTTCACTCCTCTGATGGTTAGAAACCTTCATCTAATTTCAAGACTAAGCTTGTTGATGGCCAGTTTATATCCATTTCTTCAAGTGTCATCATTGGTGCTTAATTTAAGTAGTTTCTCTCCCTCCCTGGTATTTCTCCTTCTGATGTATTTATAGAGAACAATCATATCTCCCCTCAGCCTTCATCTGATAAGGCTAAACAAGCCAAGCTCTTTGAGTCTAGGGTGACCAGATAGCAATTGTGAAAAATCAGGATAGAGGGTGGGGGGTAACATGCCCCTATAAGACAAAGCCCCAAGTATTGGGACTATCCCTATAAAACTGGGACATCTGGTCACCTTATTTGAATCTCCTCTCATAAAGTAAGTTTTCCATTCCTTTGATCATCTTAGTAGCCCTTCTCTGCACCTG
This sequence comes from Emydura macquarii macquarii, assembly GCF_026122565.2. NCBI lineage: Eukaryota > Metazoa > Chordata > Testudines > Chelidae > Emydura > Emydura macquarii. The sequence goes on along the minus strand of NW_027130155.1, from coordinate 7,254,255 downwards.
TTCCAGTGTGAATTCATCTTTCTTAAACACGGGAGACCAGAATTGCACACAGTATTCCAGATGAGATCTCATCAGTGCCTTGTACAATGGTACTAACACTTCCCTATCTTTACTGGAAATACATTGCCTGATGCACGCTAGGATCACATTAGCATTTTTCATGGCCACATTACATTGACAATTCATAGTCATTCTGTAATCAACCAATATATCCAAGGTCTTTCTTCTCCTCTGTCGCTTCCAGCTGATATGATATTCCAGTCCTCCTCCATATTGGCAATACCTCCCAACTTTGTGTCATCCCCAAATTTTATTAGCACACTCCCACTTTTTGTGCCAAGATCATTAATAAAAATGTTAAATAAGACTGGTCCTAAGACCTATCCCTGAGGAACTCCACTAGTAACCTCCCTCCAGCCTCACTGGTCACCTTTCCATGTGACCCGTTGTAGTCTACTCTTTAACTAGCCCTTATCCACCTTTCAATTCTCATATTAATTTCATCTTCTCCAATTTAACGAATAATTTTCTATGTAGAACTGTACAAATGCCTTACTGAAATCCAGGTAAATAGATCTCATCCTCTGCTTCAGTAATGGGAAAGGGGTGGCATTTCCACATTTGAAACAAACACTGAGCCAAATGGGTACCCCTTTCTCCTAAAAAACAAAAATGAGGCTTAAGCAATGAGGTGAACATTTTCTCTTCTTGACACCAGCATTCAAGTAAGGCTTAAGTCCAACATAAATGATCAAACAAATGCAGCAATCAGAATTTGGCTCCCTCATTCTAAGCATAAGTGGAAATTGTATTACATTTGTTCACATTACCCATACACAGCATGATTGGCAGTTTCTGCTCTAGAAAAGTCTTTGGTTGTTTCCATGGCAGGTAACTGACAGAGCTTGTCCCAGATTTGAGTGGTGTTAACACAAAATTCATCCAATTAATTCTTTGTTTTAATCTTCAGAAAATAATATCTTGCTTTCATTTTTATTCTAGGCATAGGAAATTTAAACACATGGAACTAAATAAAAGTACACAGAAGATTTATTTAACATGACTTTCAAGCTGACCTTTTCTTCCACTGGAACCAAATCCATCAGAATTTAAAAACCAGCATGTATATGAAATTAAAACGGTTGTTTGCAAATGTCAGAACTAAGTCCCATTTTCAATTATTAAGATGTTTATAATCAATTGTTCAGCATAGCAAGCAGAGTGAATCAGGCCTCCTTTTGCTTTCTAGTGCAGAGTATGAAACATCATGTCAATACAGTGTTCATGTAAATGTTTATTCTTTGCCAAGTCTTGCACCACAGTGCCCTTTAATTAGCCTATACAAATTTACATCCTGCAAGCTTTCCAGGTGTATACAATCCTGATCCATTGAATTCAATGCGTATATTGCCATCGAATCCAATGGCAGAAAGAGCAAAATCAAAGCATTCTTGCTTATTAAAAAATAATATACTGTTCACACACAACATTTTATATATACATACACTGTAGCTACAGTAAATGCTATTTTATCTTGTTACTACTAGGAAAGATATTAGTGGTTCTAATATTGCCTGGTACAACTGGAAGAAGTACCTGTTCAAACTAGTAATAGCTTATTTCCTAGTAAAATGCCAAGATATCAGACCTTTACATTTCATTATGCACAGAAAGTTATTTTGGGTAGTACATTCATAATATTTTATAGACTAATTATGTTTCTCTCTTTTAGAGCCCCATACAGTAGACCTGTCC